>NC_087475.1:87357940-88714272 GCF_036417665.1 Passer domesticus | reverse complement strand
CTTCCTTCTTCCGCCACTTCCTTCCGCCACTTCCTTCCGCCACTTCCTTCCGCCACTTCCTTCCGCCACTTCCTTCCGCCACTTCCTTCCGCCACTTCCTTCCGCCACTTCCTTCCGCCACTTCCTTCCTTCCTTCCTTCCTTCCTTCCTTCCTTCCTTCCTTCCTTCCTTCCTTCCTTCCTTCCTTCCTTCCTTCCTTCCTTCCTTCCTTCCTTCCTTCCTTCCTTCCGCCACTTCCTTCCTTCCGCCACTTCCTTCCTTCCGCCACTTCCTTCCTTCCTTCCGCCACTTCCTTCCGCCACTTCCTTCCGCCACTTCCTTCCGCCACTTCCTTCCGCCACTTCCTTCCTTCCGCCACTTCCTTCCGCCACTTCCTTCCTTCCTTCCTTCCTTCCTTCCTTCCTTCCTTCCTTCCTTCCTTCCTTCCTTCCTTCCTTCCTTCCTTCCTTCCTTCCTTCCTTCCTTCCTTCCTTCCTTCCTTCCTTCCTTCCTTCCGCCACTTCCTTCCTTCCTTCCTTCCGCCACTTCCTTCCGCCACTTCCTTCCGCCACTTCCTTCCGCCACTTCCTTCCGCCACTTCCTTCCTTCCTTCCTTCCTTCCTTCCTTCCTTCCTTCCTTCCTTCCTTCCTTCCTTCCTTCCTTCCTTCCTTCCTTCCTTCCTTCCTTCCTTCCTTCCTTCCTTCCTTCCTTCCTTCCTTCCTTCCGCCACTTCCTTCCGCCACTTCCTTCCGCCACTTCCTTCCGCCACTTCCTTCCGCCACTTCCTTCCTTCCTTCCTTCCTTCCTTCCTTCCTTCCTTCCTTCCTTCCTTCCTTCCTTCCTTCCTTCCTTCCTTCCTTCCTTCCTTCCTTCCTTCCTTCCTTCCTTCCTTCCTTCCTTCCGCCACTTCCTTCCTTCCTTCCGCCACTTCCTTCCGCCACTTCCTTCCGCCACTTCCTTCCTTCCTTCCGCCACTTCCTTCCTTCCTTCCTTCCTTCCTTCCTTCCTTCCTTCCTTCCTTCCTTCCTTCCGCCACTTCCGCCACTTCCGCCACTTCCGCCACTTCCTTCCGCCACTTCCGCCACTTCCTTCCGCCACTTCCGCCACTTCCTTCCTTCCGCCACTTCCTTCCTTCCTTCCACCACTTCCTTCCTTCCGCCACTTGCTTCCTTCCGCCACTTCCTTCCTTCCGCCACTTCCTTCCTTCCTTCCTTCCGCCACTTCCTTCCGCCACTTCCTTCCGCCGCTTCCTTCCGCCACTTCCTTCCGCCACTTCCTTCCGCCACTTCCTTCCGCCACTTCCTTCCTTCCTTCCTAATTCCAGCACCTTCTTCCATTGCCTTCTTTCACATCCTCCTTTTCTTCTTCCATCACACACTTCTGCTGCATTCTGTCTGCCCTCACTTCCTTCACTGCCTTTTGCCACCACTGCCATTACTTCCTCCTTCACTTCTTCTTCCACCTTTTTCCTTCACCTCTTTTTTTGTCCCTTGCTTCTTCTTCTGTTGCTTTCTTCGCCATTGTCTTCTACTGCCTCCTCAGTTGTTTCTTCCTTCTTTACTTTCACAGCCTCCTCCTCCTCCTTCACTGTCTTCTTCCATAACCTCCTGTCTTGGTTTGACCCAGAAGTGAGTTTTTTGAAAAGTTGTGATCAAACCAATCAGTGGCCAGATTTGAAATTGGTACGTGTGGTGGCCACTGAGGTTTGGATAAGCCTCTGAGAACACACAGGGGTTAAAAGCAGGAGATTCCCGGAGAACTCCCTCTTTGTAATCCGGCATTGGTGAGTGGAGTCTGGACCTCTCCCCTGCCCAGCTGCATCTGGGTGGGAGAGGGGAAGGCCATGCGGCCTGTGGGGAGGAGGCCAGGGCTCCAAAAGGTGCAGGGGTGGAAGAGATTTGAGATGTCTGGGCAGCCCCCCCCCCCCCTCCCCAAGAGAGACTGATAGAGACTGTGCTGGCAGCGCAGCTGGCCAGAAGCGGGGGATGCAGCAAGAGAAGGTGCCTGGCAGCTGTGGGAGTTCTGGACAGACAGAGGCGAAGATTTTAACCCCTTTGTAGAATAGTGGAAACCTTACAAATACTGATCCTCCTGAATCAGAATGAGAAGAGAGACATGAGAGATGAAATGGGCAAGCGTGAGGAAAGCTGGAAGAGGTGAGAAGAATGCTAGGTGGGAAGAGATGATGGAATGGCCTTGGGCTGGACTCTTTCTTGTATGGCCATGGACAGACCCATGTTTTTCCCTGTGACCTAGAGACTGTATTTAGGGGGAGGCAACACCTTGGAGTCAAGAGTGAAGCAGCGGCGTGAACAGAGATGGCTGAGGAGGGTGTGGGATTCCTTCTGTCTCCACGGAGAGGAAGATCTCTGTTCATGAGGCCCCTCGGCCCCAGGGGGTGAAATTTGGGGGGGACTGGTGTCCCAAAGTTGAGAGGTGAAGCACTGGTGAGAACAGAGATGGCTGAGGAGGGTGTGGGATGCCCTCTGTCTCCATGGAGAGGAAGATCTCTGTTCATGAGGCTCCTCGGCCCCAGGGGGTGAAATTGGGGGGGGACTGGTGTCCCAAAGTTGAGAGACTGCTGCTTCTGGAACTGGGTGGAGCATCTTTAAACGGGGAACCCTAAAAGCAGTCCTGGCCCGTGTCCAGTGGTGAGAGCACTGGACATGGCGGGGAGAAGTCACGAGGGCCGATGTTCTCTGGGCGGGGCCATGAGTGACATGGAAGTACAGGAGGTTTCAATTGTGCTTCCGGGAGGAAGTCTATGGTGCAAGGGGGGGACTCCTCTCTCCCTGATGGATTTGAGGGTTGATTATTTGAGGGGTGGTGAATCTGTGGAGAAAGGGAGGGGAGAGGAGGAATGTATTTGGAGGGTTTTCATTTCTTAGCTTTGTGTGTGTGTTCCTTTTTAGATATTGTAATGAATAAAGTGTTGTGTTTTTCTGTCCATCCCTGAATGGGAGCCTGCTTTGTTCTGTTTCCGGGTCACGTCTCACAGTAACCGTTTTGGAAATACACCTTTCATGGGGGCCCTGGCATTGTGCGAGGGTCAAACCATGACACCTCCTTTTTCTCTTCTTCCAATGTCTTCTACCACCTTCCTTCATTGCTTTGTCTGTAGCCTTCTTCTCTTCTTAAAACATCTTTTTTTCTTTGCCTCCTCCATTTCCTTCTTCTTTATTCTGTGGATTTCTTCCTCTGCTTTTTTTGTTCCCTCAACCATTGCCTCCTCCTTCTATTTTTCTGCCTGCTTCTGTTGCCTTTATCTGCCACAGTCACTTTCCAAAGCAAATGCCTTCCTTCTGCCACCTCCACCTTCTTCTGTCTTCTTCCACCACCATTTTTTGATGCCTCCTTCCACCACTGCTACCTTTATGCGCTGCCTGTCTCTGCTGTCTTCCTCCACTGCTTTCTGCTGCCACCAGCTCCTGTCAGTGCAGTCTGCTGTCACATTTCATCACTGCCTCCGGTTGCTACCTTCTGCCACCTCCTACTGCTGCCACCTTCCACTGCTGAATTAATCAGCCACTGCCTCCATATGCCAAAGCTGCCTCCTGTCTCACTGCCTTTACCACTGCATTTCACCACCACACCATTCCATGATTTCTGCCCTTTAGCCACTGTATACCTCCACCTTTGGCCTCTGCCACCTTCCGCTCCCTCCACTTTTTCATATTCACCACCTTCATCCAGCTTCTTTTGTCACCTACTCTGTCATTTCATTCACAATCTTTTTCTTTTCCACCACCTTCTTCTGCCTCCTTTCTTACATCACTTCCTCTGTCACCTCCTCCTTCTCTGCTTCTGCTGCAGCCCTTTGCAACTTCTTTTGTCACCTTCTCCATTGCCTCCTCCTTCTGCTCCTCTGTGGCCTTCTGCTGCCCACTGCCAGTCCTTGCTTCTGCCAGCTCTTCCACCATTTCCACCTTTTCTTCTACAAGACAACCAATCTACAAGATTTCCAAGACATCCTAATGAAACTGTAATTGGCAAGCCCAATAATCACTAACTGAAGTTGTTAATGACTGTATAAGAATGTCTGTATCAGCTCATTGGCAAATGAATATATTGGAAAATGTATATATTTAATTATACCTATGAGAGAAGTGTTGCATTTTAACAGCATAAAGAAAATAGTTTTTTTCCCTGGAATATTGCTGAGTGGTACACATCTTAACTCTGCCTCTGACAGTAATCTTGTACTATTCCACTGATCCTTGAGCAAATAACGTTATCCTTCTATCTATTTATCTTCCTGCCCTTTTTTTTGTGTCTTAGCTATACATACTGGAGATCTTAAGACAGGGACACTTTACATTAATTATTTTCATTTTGCCCAGCATGAAAGAAATTCAATGGGATGTTTATAGCAAAAAATAGTATTGAAGTGTCATATCCAGTTTAAATGTCTATATACTTTGTGCTCTTTGACAATCAAGAGACGATTTCATAGAATTACAGAATACTTTTTGCCTAAAGGAACATCCACAGGGTGGAGGTCTGTGGTCCAACCTCCAACTTAAAGCAATTCCTATTTGTAACCTAGAAGAGGTTGCTTAGGGACTTACACATTTGAGAATTGGAAACCCCTAAGGAGGGAGATTCTACAATTTTTCTGGGCACTCTCTGTTCTGGCACATTAGTACCCTCAAGGGCAGCCTTTTCCTTTTATTCCTGCAACCCCTAACCATTCCATCTTGTCATTATAGCATGCACTGTCTCTATTTCCCTACATCTGACTTTTTTGGTGGTGAAAGATTGGAATTACACCTCCCCTAGACACACCTGCCCTTAGCTTTGTTCTTTCCAAGCCAAAAAATAGCAAGTCTCTCATTTTTTCTTGTATGTCATGTGCCACCTAATCATCTTGGGCACTAATCAACTTGTTGGCCATCTGCTGGAAATTCTCGGGTGTTTAACAATATATGTTGCATGGAGGGGAAGGTGTGAACAAAATTGGACTTTATTCAGCCCTTTACAATACTCAGCTCTCCATAAGGAGCAGAAGGAGTTCGTTATCAAAGTCAGTAACACAGATCATGCAGAAAATGGACAAAAATGCTTTTTGCTAATGACATAGTAGATGCGCTATTGACCTAGCAATGATAAAGTGTCTATGATCCATCTTGCCCTTAATTATAGAAGGGACCAATAATTTTTTCACTAGTTTTACGTGTTGCAAAAGAAATTTAACTATTTTTTCCCTAGCCTGGAAAGCAGCTTAAGAATAATTTTGCATTTTTCCCAGAAATTTAAATTGTGGTAGAATGCCAGTGTCCTGGAACATGTGATGTTTTTATCTACAAAAAAATAATTACAGCATCTTAGCATACTAGATTATTTCTGTAGTGTGTGTATGTTGACCAGTAACACTGGTGTTTGAAATGCATGAGAGAATGGGCAGGTCCAAGTCCCAATTCTTTGACAGTTGTGCAATCATTTTCATTAGCCAATACAACAAGAGTCAAATAATTTACTAGAGTCTGTTTTTACTGTTGCTCACACACAAAACAAAGTCATTCCATGAGATGCACATCAAGTAACATGTCCAGGAGATTTCCATTGAAACACATTGCATTGATTTAAAAAACCATCCTCTTGGATGCACCAGCATCTGAATTGGGAGGAGCGTTTTCCCTGCAGGTGCTTCCGGGGAACCTCTGACTCTGAAGCATAATGTAAGTAAGCCACCAGCTCACTTAGGGCAAGTGAAAACTAGAGCGTTCAGAAAAGGATGGTCTGGAAATATGGTTCTTGAATGAAATCAAGAACCAGACCAATTCCAGTGAAACACAACACAGAATCATAGAATTACAGAATCATACAATCATATAATGTTAAGGGATTGGAATGGACCTTAAAGACCATGTAGTCCCACCCCCTTTTTGTCCCTCACCACATCTTTGGGTCACTAGTTTAGCACTTAGTCCTCATGCTGCTCACACAGCCTCTTCTCATGCCCATGACTGATCCCTCCTCATTAGCCAGTTGTCTTGCTTTAGACCAGCAAATGAATGTATTGAAATGTTCTGGGTTTCAATACAATTTAAAGGTGAAACTTCAAGGGTTTTGTGGACCTTGCACTTAATGTTGGTATCTCAGTTCCAGCAAAGCAATAACATGTAATTTTACAGTTGTGGAGATAGGGAGAACTCTTCAAATGCAGTTGATAATAATCTGCACAGAGATTAGGAAGATTTCCAGCAGGACAAATTTCCTAAGTTTTTAATTAATTCAGAAAACTGTTCTGGTTTTGTGAGGCCTTTTCACTATTTTCTTCCCCCTGCCCAAATGTTTTGTTAACTTTCTAAGGACTATTAATTAAAGCTCAGAAAATTGCTTTCTACTTACTATATGTTATATGAGATGTTACTAGTATGACGCTCAAGAACATTCTCTCAGGAGTAAGGCTAATCAAGACCAGAAGTCTTACTTTAAAGGTTACCAATATCACAGAGTCTGGGGTGAGCCAGGCTTCCCCAGCAAGATTCCTGTCTTGTCAGGGAGATCTCATGCAATGAAGTTCTTGCAGAGAGGTTCATTTTAAGTAAGCAATTAGCTATTTTATACTTTTTTTTTTTTTTGGTGTAGATACATAAGTAGGTATAGGGCATCAGTGCCTGGAAGAGTTGTTGGTGACTTTTTTTTCTGCAAGTCAGTTCTTTATCACAGTTTCTTTTTCCTGAAGCCACCAGTTTGTTTGGTGGTGTTTTTGGGAGGTTTTTTTCCTTTGTTTGTTTGGTTGGTTTGGTTTGGGGTTTGGTTTGGTTTTGATTTGGGGGTTTTGTTGTTTGTTTGTTTATTGTTTTGGTTTTGGGGTTTTTTTCTGAGAGGAACATGCTCCTATTTATAAGACCGTTCCCAAGAGAATTCTGTCACTGCAGAAGACATGTTTGCCATTGAAATAGATAATATATTTGCTAAAATACTCTTTGCTATGGAGAACTTTTGCTATTGTTACCTATCATTCTTCTCTGCAGTGGCTGAAAATTATGATTGATGCCATCCATCTCTTGTACAGCACAAGTTAACATTTACAATAATGAGTTGGGCAGATGGACAGAGTCCACCCTCAGCAATTTTGTAGATTATATAAAACTGGGAGGACTGACCTGTTGAGAGAAAGGGAACATCCTGTACATGGGAAAGAGTAACCTCATGTACCAAAGTTAGAAAGCAGCTTTGCAAAAAAAAAAAAAAAAAAAAGGGGGATGTAGGAGTCCTAAGGAAAGGTTGAAGATGAGTCAGCAACATGCCCTTGCAGCAAATAAGTCCACAGCATTTCTGACTGGACTAGGAAAAGTATTCTCAGATCAAGGAAGTCATTACCCCTATTATGCACCAGCAAGATCACATCTGAGATATGTATTCAGTTCTGGACTCTGCAGCACTAGAATAATAGGGACATGCTGGAGCAAGGCCAGCAAACGGCCACTAAGATCATGATGGGGCTGGAGTGCCTTCCATGTGAGGAGAGGCTGAGAGATCTGGGATTATTTAGCCTTAAAAAAGAAGGTTCAAGAAGAACCTTATTGATAGGTATGGATGTCTGAATAAAGAAAACAATATCAGCTATTCTCAGTTGTGTAAGAGGCATAAATTAAATTCCAGAAAATTCTGTTTAAAAATAATCCCCCTCATTTTTTAATATAAGGGTAGTCAAACACAGGAACAGGTTGCTCAGCTATGTTGTACAGCTCTTGAATATCTTTGGATATTGAATATCTTTGGAGATGTTTCAAACCTGATTGAATACAGAGCAAGCTGCTCTAGCTGACTATTATTCAAACCTGATTGAATACAGAGCAAGCTGCTCTAGCTGACTATTATTCAAGAGCAGAGGTCAGCCTAGACAATCTCCAGAGATTCCTTCCAACCTCAAGATATTCACCATGATTCCATAAATGGAATTTCAAAGCCAAAGAGTCTTAAATATTCTTTTAATTTTTTAAATGATTGCATAAATAAATTATAATTTCTAAATTGACTCTCAGACCCAGGAAAGAGGAAGATATGTTTTGCTGTACCAAATGAGTTGACTCTTTGTATTTGCACTGCATTTCAACTTTCCTTTTGGAAGTTGCTGTTATGCTGCCTGCAGTGCACTGAATTAAGATACATTAAAAACAATAAAATTGTTCCATTAAACTGTATAGGTTCATGATTGAGGTCCTGCTCTCCCAGCACTCTTAATAAGTTGGAAGAAGCAAATCCTAGTCCTAGTCTCATAGGAATAGTTATATTACCTGCTGAAACTACCAGGAATATACATTCCATTTACTGACTTAAAAGTCAACTAGGAGAGATTTTATGTGCCATTTTAGCTGGAAGACTGTCATTTCAGTCACCATCAGTCCTATAAAATGACACAGACCTCTGCAAATTAAAAATTTCACTTTTTCTTGACCCTGTAGACATCTGAGTTGTCCTCAAATTTTGGAATCCATGTCTATCTCAGCCCAGACTACTTCAAGTGATAGATCCCCCTCAAATTCTAATGCAAATTTACCTTTTTCTTTCTCTTGAAGAAGCTAAACAGAAAAGACAGCTAAGTCTGCAATGGTCCTTCTGAAATATCTGAACTTGTGTAAATTAAATGCTTTAAAAGACACAACCTATTATCCAAATCCCACTTAACAACCATTAAAGCTAAATGAATTCTAAGCAGGAAGAAGAATTATCCTGTGGACCACCATTCATTCACTAAGGAGCTCTCTCTTTCTTCACCTCTCTCTTTCTCTTCTACATTTTTTCCTCTTTAATCTTGTTAAAATGCCTGAGGAAAATAAAAATAGTTGAAAGTGTTTGTAGTTCCTACAGAGAACAGAGCTGTGAAGAATTCATCTCACTACTTCCTGAAACCAGCGTGCAGGAAACCAGGAAGGGTTTGAAGGAAAATCCTAACTCAACCATTCTGATCCTTTCTATTCCCTATTTTTTTCACTGTCTCTTCAAAAAGTCTCTTTGGGCAGTTCACTCTTGAACTACTGCATGAAAAGAGTCTCTCAACATAAAATTATTTTTGTTGCAGAGACAAAGTGAGCAAGATAAGTGTTTGGCATGGACTTCCAGAATCTGGAATGCTACCAGGAAGCACTGCACAGTTGACAGCTTTATGATGATATAATTGCTAAATTATAATGGCTTCAACAGATGTGTCACAGACCAAATGTTTTATAGCATCTTATTCAGGTCATGTTTATCCTAGTCCACACAATTCCAAGCCCCAGTCTGTTTGTGAGATTATTTCAAGCACCATGATTTAGATAACAGGAGCACAGTGAAGGTTGTTCACTAGACCTAACTGATTAAGGGACTAGATCTCTTCTGCATCTACTGAGCTTAGTGAAAAGTAAATCCTTCCCTTCTGGGATGCATCTCATGATCTGCACTCCACATAAGGAGGGTATCCGATTCACAAAGTATGGTTAACACACAGTTTTACAGACACAGACTACTGCTAGTTCTGTTAAGAATTTCACTGAAAAAAAGATTGACACAGTTTTTGACATTTTCCCCTGTCCTCCAAAGGATGGTACATTTTCTTAAGTAAGACCACAGTCTTAATTCAATGCAATTTCAGTCTTCAATATAGGAGTAATCCTAAGGTATAAAAGCTGTATCAGCCCTAGCATGCATCCTGAGTTGCAAGGCCAGTATTTAGAGCTAGTCTATATTCTCTACACGCAAGAATTCTGTATCTTTTCAGATGAAAAAGGTACAGAAACGCAATGCTTTGACGCAAGCTGTTTGTGAAGGAGACAAAACTTCCATTTGCAATTCTGCAAGTGCAGGTCAGTTAACAGTGGAATCAAGCTCGAGGGTATTTATTATTCCTGTCTCTCTCTATTGCTATATTAAGAGATAGTGCTCATGGGACTTGGAAATATCATTCTTATTGGACAGCCCAATTCTTTCAGCTCTGTACTGATTTCAGTGTTCTATAATTGGGTAACCCAACACGTCAGGCAGAACTTCTGTTATTTGAGGTCCATAGGAAGTCATTGGCAGGAAGATGATACTTTAATCAGTTTGACCAACACATTAATATCTTTGGAAAAAAAATACTCTCTGGATAACATCCTGTGATTTCAGAGCTCTTTCTTATTTGAGTTGCTCTCACTGTTTGGCTTTCACTTGGTGTTATTCTAGCCTTTTTTAAGCTAAGAGTGATAATTATTAAATATTTTATTGTGCAGCATACTGCAACTTCAGGGCATACTGAAGGTCACTGCTATGATGTTTTATTGCATTTGACAATGAATGTGGTAATGTTTTGTTGTGCTTCTCTCTGGAGAGTTCCTTTTACATGCTGTAATCTCTCATGAGTGTTCCTTTTACCCTACTTATTACCCCATTCCTGGATGCTGAAATTGATCTCTTTGTAACTGTAAACAAGACAAAATTTGAATCATGTGAGGGATTCTGTATGCTCTCTAAGTAGGATGGTGTTTTACTGGAACAGAAACTCCTGTAGGCTTCCTGCACAGCTGGATATAAGTAGTCAAAGATTATCTTGGCTTGCCAAGATTATTTTGGCAGGACATGAAACAAAATCTGCTCCCAAAGCCATTTATACATGTTAACATAGGACTGAGCCTGATCACAGAAACTCTTAATCTCAAGGCTGCAAAAACCTTCTGATCCAGAGGCAGTCCATGGCAAGAGAGGACTTAACTGAAAACTATCTAATTAAGAAAAGTTTGTCTTGCTATTAAATCTTTATTTTAGAGTAATTTATTTTCCATATTTTATTTCCACCTCTCCCAATAAAATGCATGTGCATGGAAAAGTGCATGGCCAATGATTTTTGGTGGAACTTACCACTTAGCCCCAGAGTTTGTAATTAGTAGTCACATGTAGAGCATGCTTAGATGGGTAGTTTGCAATGTCTTGCATTCATAGCATGAATTTTACATTTGTCAAACTCAGAGCAGAAACAGAGTCCTTTACTGTAACTACCACATACTATCCAGCTTTTGTCAGTGATCATTTCATGCTACGTCCAGTCTTTATATGCTCCTACTGAATATTTATAAATATTCTTTAAGAACAGCTTTCCTTTCTCTTTTCTCAATTTTCTGCTATTTTTTTACTGCATTTAATTTTTCTCTCTTAGAACAAGGTCTTTGATCTTTCACATGGTGACTCAATGACTTACTGAGGTTTTAAACAAGACGGACTCATTCAGAGAATTCACAAAAACCTGAGACTTATAAAATTATTAATATATACTGAATTACACTATGGAGCCATCAGAAACTTTTACTGTAAGCTAGGCCCAGAGAGGAATGAGTTCAAGAACCGAAAAAAATTGTTGCTTTGGCTTTTTCTCAGTTAACTATCTGAAAGCTATTAAACCTTACAGGCATGTCACACATGTGCTCTGTGTACCTTCTGAATTGTCTGGATGACAAAGACAACGAAAACACGGCTAAAGACCTTGGAAGTGAACAATAAATAAGATTTATATTTTTCCTGTCATTGATGTTATTTAAGAATAATTCTGTTTATGCTGTTGGTTTCCACGACAAATGGAGAATTTGGCTTCCCCTGGACAAATACAGTAAAGAAGCTGACTTGGCCCAAATAGCAACAAAATCAAAGCCCATTGTATGTTGGCTCTGTTTTTCAGAGCTCAGGTATGCCTGGTATATTTTTTCAGGCCTCAAATGAGAAGTTTTCATTGATTTCCCCAGTTATGGGAGGTGTTTTTTCACAAGCCCACACCAATTAAAAAAAATTAAAATTCTCACTTTAATTTGGAAAACTAGAATATAATAAAACAACCTATTATGTCTCTCAGTCAGAGATCTCTGGCAAGAGGATCTGACAGTCAGACAGATAGGATTATCTAGTCTCTTCCCTAGGCTGACTATATTGTTCTTAGTTCAGGTAAGCAGTCTGGTCATGCTGATGTTAATGCCAGTGCAAAACACAAACATTGATAGTGAATGCAGAATTTCTTTCCATGTTTCATTATTTTTAAAGCATGAAAAGATTACAAAGACAATATCCATGTTTACAAAAACAGATCACGTTCTTCAGAGCCAATTTATTACATATTCACATACCTGCTCACAGGTATGTAACTGCGCAGCTGCAGCTCTTCTAGGGAAATGTCAGAGGCATCGGGTCTCAGGAAACAAGAATTGGCTCTGTCAAGGCACAAGATTTGCAGCCAACAGTGACCAGCAGAAACAGACATTAACTATGATGAACAAAAAAAAATACCCCAAAAACCCCAACCAACCAAAATTCCCCAAACCACCAAACCAAAACATAAAGAGTTACAGGATTTCTAAATTTGTTTCCTTGATAAGCAGTGGCTTTGATTAACACATGTGGAGGGTTTAAGAAACAGAACTACAAAAGAGTTAAAAGTCTATGTGTTTCTGGATGAAAGTAATCTTTAATCCAGGATAAGAGAAAAGTTGCAGGGCAGCTAGTAACTTTCCCTTTGAGAAAGTCATTCTGTAGTTGTTTAATCTGAGGCTTCTTGCATCTCCTTCTGAAGCAGCAGGTACTGGCCTCAGGGTCAGTATTATCCTTAGCATGTGATGAACTCTTTCTGGTTGGCTGCAGGTTTGAAAAGAAGTGGAAGAAACACAGATTTACTTCCTTTACCATCCTAATTATAGCAAAAATATACTGTCTTTACTGACACCTTAGGTGTCAAAATATGAGTTAAAGACAAATAAAAGTGAAGTATATTTTGCTGCAAAATTGCATTTATTCTTGCCACATTTA
Source organism: Passer domesticus (assembly GCF_036417665.1). NCBI lineage: Eukaryota > Metazoa > Chordata > Aves > Passeriformes > Passeridae > Passer > Passer domesticus. Next base: position 88,701,542 of record NC_087475.1, on the reverse strand, counting down.
TCTGGATATCCCATGTCCAGTTTGCAGTGAAGGAAGATGAAAACCATCATATTCTGCTTCAGATCCATCAACCTGGGTGATGTTTAGAAAACACCTGTACTTTGATCCTCTTCAAAGACCCAGATATCACTGCTAGGAATATTTTATGACTTCCAGAACTCTGTGCTGTCTAGCATTGGCAGTTTGCAATTGCCTGGCCACATGAGATTAAAGGCATCCATCAGAAACAAAAGGATCATTTGATGCCTTAGGTTTTCTTGGCAAGTGAAACAGAGAGACCTCACTTAAAATTAATTTTAAGCACATCACTAATAGGATATTTTCCTGGTAGCTTCCATATTTGTTTTCTTAATAGCTACTTTCTGGAGCCAAGAGACCTATCATACTTTTTATGCAGGGTTGTGCATTGAGGAGACTGTGCCTCCATGTCTTTGGCAAAGTATGTTTCCCCATGTGTATTGATGTAGCTCTTTATTGCATGCTGCTGCTTCCTTCATTCAGAATGTTATGCTTAAAAACAAAAATTTGAGAACAGCTGTTTACTCCCTTTAATCCCTGCAGCATATCAACTAGACAGAAAGTGCCACGTGACTGATTCCCACACTTCCCTTGTGCTATACTTCAGAAGAATCAGGAAAGAACAGTACTGTATCCCCACACTCCCCTTTCTTTTTGTTTGGTTGCATCTTCCTTTTGCACAACGGGGTAAAAGAGGGATGCACAGCAAGCAGGAAGATTTTTATGCCACAAGCTCCTCTGAAAAAAAATCTAAGAAGTTCCCAAGCTTAATTTTTTTGCCTTGTTTGGTTGCTCTTTATAGCTCAGGCTATATATTACTTTTTATGCTTGGGCAATTCCTAATCAGGGCAGAGTGAGGTGCAAAGAGACAGGGGATCAGAGAAAGCATTTTAATGAAACACTGAAGTATTTATAAAATACTGGCATTGATAAAATTCAGTTTTCAGCAGTGGATTCCAAAAAGTATATAAAGCAAGGAACAAGGAGGGACAGCACGGGTGTCCTATGGATATAAGAATGTTACATAGCCAGTATTGTTGGGAATCTGCTGTAGGCCTTAATTTAATATAAAGTACTAATTTAGTATTAATTAATGTTAGTAAATAAAAAAATAGTAATAATTATTATTACTAATTAATAAATTAGTAATAGCAATTTTATTATTACTAATTAATACTTTTATACTAATTAATTTAGACTGCAGGCTTAAATTAATATAGAGTGTTTATTATTTTTGTGGTATGTTCTAGTGATTGTTCCTTAGCAGGTGCATTCCAAACAACCAAAATGAAAATACAGGCTTGTATGAAAGAATCTTCTCAACCAACAACTGCTCTGGTGCACTGCATGAAAGAGCTGGTGCCCAAATTCAGCTGTGCAGAATGCTGTGATACACAAATATATGTCTGTTACATAAATATGATTATGAGTATGTGATGAAAGATCAAGAAAAGAGTTTGTTTGAGAAGAAAAAGAAGGAACAATAAAGAAGCCTTTAAATAAATGGAGTGCTAGAAATCTTGCATTATATTTCCTCTCTGGTCACTTGCTTGTTTGATTTACTGCCACCAAAGAACTGCAAGGTTCCTCAGTTTGTTCACCTTTAAAAATTTTATTTGTAAAAAATATAATATTGTGTGCACATTGTGGTGCTCTTTTACTGCTTAGGTTTGCAGCAAACCTGGCTAGCCTGACCAATAAGGTGGCAATCTACTCATGCCATAAGTATTCCCAAATTTTTGTTTCTAATCTTTTCTTTTCCAGAGATCTTTATATACATGATTCCTAATAAGTAGAGGCATAATAAACCTTTATTTGATTGTTTTCTTTTGGAGAGAGCATAGTTTGATTACACTGAATTCATGTTTTGCAGCAATTGAAATACACGGAATATAGGTCTGAATATATATTATTCTAATGTAACTTCATGAAGCTCTAGTGACTGAAAGGCAGCTGTTATAAAGCCATATAACTGGTATTTTCCACCAATAATTGCCTAGCTTCTTTCTTGTTTCGACAGCTGAGATCCCATGTGTGAGGACACGAGGCTTGACTCCATTTTCATCAGAAGGCTGATTTATTATGTTATATATTATACTAAAATACTACATTAAAACTATACTAAAAGAACAGAGAGAGAAAGATCAGAAGGCTACAAAGATAAGAATAGAATAGGAATCAATAACAAAATCCTGTGACTGCTCCTAGCCTTGGCACAGGTGGCTGTGATTGGTCACTAATTGAAAACAATCCACATGGACCAATGAAAGATGCACCTGTGGCATTCCACAGCAGCAGATAGTTATTGTTTACATTTCTTTCCTGAGGCTCTCAGCTCCTCAGGACAGGAAAAATCCTAGCAGAGGATTTTTCATAAGATATCATGGCCACACTTCTTTTACCAGCTTTATGTACTTCAGTTGCTTAAAAATCTTTCTATGTACCTTTATTGATGCTGATATATGTTCATTATACTTTGATGTCAGTGCCTGTGTTTTGGTATTCCTGCCTATTGAGTATTCATTCCTTGACCTAATAAAGTTGTAATATTATCACTTAAAAAGTGAGTTAGAGTCAGCTGCCATAAATTCTCAGAATGTTTGTGATCCTCAGGATGTGAGCACAATCAATCAGCAGTTCCAGCCAGCAGACTTTAATGAATCATATGCATTGGTCTACTTTTGGTGGTTGTATAAGATATATTAATCAACAATCCATGCATGTTAAAAAATACTAGAATCAGCCAGCCTTTGCTTTGAGATTTTAATTTTTCACATTGCTTTGATGATTACAATGTCGTTTGGTATAGAGGGTGGTTTGCTCATCATGGTCTGATGATTTGCTTATGATTTAATCAAGCGCTAAATTCAGAGAGGAATGTGACTGCATCTGGCTTCCCTTACTATTTTTAAAGAGATGTGGAGCAGTCAGTATTCCAGGAACATGACAGCTTTGCAATCATAGTGCTTTTATTTAAGGTTTTTGTAAAGAGGTTCATTATCTGAAATGTTTATGCTAAGGATGATTATCAAATCAGTGGTGAATAAGGGATTGGTGTTCCCATTTATGAAGTCTTTATGGAACCCTGGACCACTCTTTCAATGCCCAGCACAGCAGAGTATCAAGAGAGTGGCAAGGGAGTCTTCTGAAAAATTTCATATACCATTTGAGGAGCTGGTAATGCAAGGTGTCTGCTCAGAGGAGAATTATTTCTGACTACTGTCAGACAGAGAGGCACCCTGGCCTGACTGATATAGAGAGAAATGTTCTTTAAGATCCTACAAGAATTTACAATATCAGTATACAAGTTTTAAAAACCTTTTCAAAGGATTAGGAAAGGGTTTTTTTTGTGTTTTCATGACATTTAAGAGTAATATGAGATTGTTTACAAAAAATCAATGGTAATCTCAGCATAAAGAGCTATCTAGAAAACATGTTAATGGTGAAAAAGAAATTCACTTTTAAGATTTTTGTTTGAAGGGTTTGGAAAATAATGTTGGCTTTATGGCTGTTCATCACTTGCCAGTGTACCTTGCAGGTTGCTTATTTATTATCCTATTTAATACTTAATCTATGCCCAGTTTCCATTGCACATAGCAGCTAAAAGTCCAGACATCATTGATAATTTTTAAATTAAGTGGTTCCAGAAGTAATTTTCTGGCTAATTATCACTACTTTGGCTTAATCCATGAAGTATGATCTAACTAAAATTACTACCTTGTCAAGAAAAGCAAGACTGAACCATCCTTTCCTAATTCTCATTATCAAGCTGTGACGTGTAAATTATTTTACATGATGCTCCTCTGACTAACCTTAACATTCTCTGACAGAGTCTGTAGAAATGGACGGGCACAATTTTAGTAATTTTGTCTCATGGCCTAGCATGTTGTCTTAAAATACAGCTTAAAATGGAATTTTGCTATGATACCAGACCACAGACATGGGTGTCTGAGGCTCATACCTATCCTGGTTACTCTACAAATCACTACCTCCCAGCAGCCTCATTATGTTGTATTATTGTAGGAGTCTTTCAGGTAGCAAATCTACTATGATAAATGTCTATGTGAAGATGGTGATTTCTTGTTGAATGGACTTGTTCCCTGTGTATATTCCTTTCCCCCCTGTTTTTACTGAAACATCTCTTATTGCTGTTTTTTATCTCTATTTGTCTTTTAAAGTCTGAAGAGAGCAATAAGAAGACTTGGAAAGAGTGATGATATGCTTTCTTTCATGTTATCAGTCTTTTTGACCTAGTAGAAAATCACTTACTGCAGAAACTAAATAGAATTTCCTGTTACTAAGAAACTAAATAGAATTTCCTGTTACAAGAATGGGACTGAGGTAGTACATTTGTAAAGGAAGAAAGGGAATTAGTCACTTTGTGTGACTTACTAGCATTAGTAGATAGACATGCTGAACCCTCAGGCCACAAGATGTAAACTTTTTCCTAAATATGCTGGGCTTTTCATCTCCTTAGGTAAAGGAATGCTCCACAGCTAGTTCACAGTGGAAGATAAGGAAGTAAGGAAGGTCACTACCTCCATCAGCAGAGGATGCAGGAGGAGGCAGGAGGAGAAATAGTCTGCCTAGAGACAGTGAAGACCAGCAGAGAACAAGAAGACCTCAGACCCTAATACAAATATTGGACCAAACTGTCACATGAGGGGTTGGAAACTTAGTTTGTAACAGCATAATTCCTATGGATTCCTTTGTTTGGGGTGCTCAGTTTAGCCAATCCTACTGTTGTACCAGTCAAATATTAAATTATTTCTTCCTGGTATCAGACATCTCAGACTCTGCTGTGGGAAACCTACGGTGAAGACATTTCTTTAACACATTTACATAGATTCCAGTGAGCACCCTAATTTATTCTGTAGAATTTTATTTCTTGTGGCAATGGAAAGGAAACTCAGTTTGGCTGAGACTCCAGATCGTATTTCAAGGAATGACACTTAAACTATAAGCAAAAGCTATTTTGACTATTCTTTCACCTAAAGTTTAATCTTAGTACATGATAAATTTTTTGTGCAATTAGAAGTACAACAAATCTTTATGAATGATAGTTCAAACAATCAATTCTTGTTAATATTGGTTAATGTATCATATTACCAATACATACAGCCCTTTATACAGTCCAAGAGAGAAGTCCATATCTTTGCAGCCCATTCTGCTTGGAAATGGAAAAGCAAAAGAAGAACATTCTAGAAGTCCTTTGACAAGAAAAACATGGGTTCACAGAATGAGGGATTGGGTCAGTTTGGAAGGCACAACAGTGGATCATCTGGTCAAAACCTCCTGCTTAAGCAGAGTTATCCTAGAGCACATGGCACAGGATTGCATCCAGATGCTTCTGGAATATCTCCAGTGAGGGAGATTCCACAGCCTCTCTGAGCAATCAAGTGCTCGGTCACCTGCACAGCAAAGTTCTTCCTCATGTTCCTCTGCAGGGAGGTGGAATTTCCACTGCAGACAGCTCACTCTCAGACACGTCTAGTAGTGGAAATTACTTATTTTGTTCCTGCTCATACAAGCTGCTAATAGACAAAAAGAGGAGCAAAAGGTTTTGGGGTTTTTTTGAATTTTTGTTTTTCTTTTTTTTTTTAATTTTGTTTTGGAGTTTTTTTTTTTTTTTTTTTTGTTTTGTTTTGTTCTGACTTCATGATTCATGCCTGAAAACCTTCCCACATATGGTGAATTTTCTATACCTTGTGGTGAAAACAGTGCTCCATCTGCAAGAGCACAGGGAGAGTGCTGACAGAAAGTAGCTATCTGTTTACTGTCACTGTTGGCAGTGTAAATTATAAAAGTCTCTTAGCCCTGCAAGGAGTGGTTTTGCAGTTTGCTTAACTATGACCAACAAAAGAATGAGATACCAAATCAGCAGAACTAAAAGAAAGAAAAAGAACAATACTGGCAAGTATTGCTACTACTAGAAATGGCTTTAAGTTGCATCAAGGGAGGTTTAGATCAGATATTAGGAAAAAAAAAAACTTCACCAAAAGGGTTGTAAAGCACTGGAACAGACTTCCCATGGAAGTGGTGAAGTCTCCACCCCTGGAAGTGTTCAAAAAATGTGTGGATATGGCACTTGAGAACATGTTTTAATAGCCAAGATGTTGGTGGTGCTCGGTAGGACTTCATGGTCCTAAAGGACTTTTCCAACCTTTATGGTTCTATGACTGTCATTCTAAGAACCATGATCTTGACCATGATAACTGACAATATGAGGTGATTGCAGCATATGGGACAGCAGCAAGGAACAGCAGTATTTTCCCTGTGATCTCTCTTCAGGGAAAACATCTTGTTTCTACCATGGTTGCTATATAAGTTTCCATCAGAACTACTTCTGACAGCAAGCTGGAACATCACATGGCAAACACATCTCACAAGGTCAGCAATGAGCAACTGACAATTGTTAGTGTGTGACATTCAGCTTGGTGCCACCCTCATAGTTAAAAAATGCTTATGTGTTCTTCTCAAGTACCTCATCCTTGTTGGATGAGCTACTGTGTGAATATGGCCACGGGCTGACTCCAGAAAGACTCAGCTTTCTTGGCATCTTAGATGCCTTCTAGTCAGGACTGGAAGTTGAATGTGTTCAGAGAAAGCAGTGGTATTGTGTCAGTGAATCATCTCCAAGGAACTGCAGCTCTAGGCCAAGAATCCAGAATCCACTTTTCAGTTTGATATGGAATAACACAAATCACACTTGGAAAAACCTTAAACCATGAGGATTACTCCATTCTTCAATGTTACAGCATTGTTCTCTGCAGTATACTTCCTATTATTGTTTTCAGTACTGCTGGCCATTATTTATTGACTTGCAAGGATTTTAAGTATTAGATTAAATTGCCTTTCTTTACTCATCTCTGCCCAATCCCAAAGGCTGCTGATTGCAGCTATGCTCTTTTCTAATTCCTTTAAGTTATTCTTATGATGTGCAGTGTTCAGCTTTATTATGTTATTAATGAAATGTCTTCAGTTACTCAGCAACACCACAGTAGTGTATGACATTTGTAAATGAATTCTTGTCCTGGTTTCATATGGGAAAGAGTTCATTTTCCTCTCAGCAGCTGGCACAGTTCTGTGGTTTGGGTTTATATGAGAAAAACATTGATAACACACTGATGTTTCAGTTGTTGCTATCTGGTGTTTACTCTAAACCAAGAACTTTTCTGCTTCCCATGCTCTGCCAGCGAGGAGATGCACAAGGAGCTGGGAAGGAGCATGGCCAGGACGGCTGACCTGGATTGGCCAAAGGGATGTTCCACATCATGGAATATCATGTTCAGCATATAAACTAGGGAGAGCTGGCCAGCAGCTGTTGATTGCTGCCCAGGGATGGGCTGGGCATCCATCAGGAAGTGGTAAATGATTGTGTTGTGCGTCATTTGTAGTATATTTAAATTTCATTATATTCAGTTACAAAACTTTTCTTATCTCACTTTTTCTTGATCCTCCTCCCCCAGAGGGAGGGTGGGGTCAAGGTAGCTGAGGTGCGAGAGAGCAGCTGTGTGGTACCTCGTTGCTGGCTGGGGTTAAATCACAATAATTTTGTATGTTGAACACATTCTGCTTTCATACCTTCTGTGGTGAATATAAACCCTGATGTTTCCCACTTCAGTCCCTGTGAAATGAAAGCAGTTGCTAAGGTAGTCAATTAAAAAGAAGTTTAAAAAAGGTAAAGATTGCATTTTTAGGACAGGAATATTTTTAGTGCTTTTCCTTTTTTTCTTTTTCTCTTCCTTTTCTTTATCTGGTTTTGTTTTTCTGAAAAGGTATATATTTTCAGAGATTAATGTAATCAAGACAAAGAATAATGTTTTGTTCAATTTCAGTCTTTTTCTGTAGGCATTTTGAACAGAACTATTGCATCATTGAATGGCTGAAGGTAAAGACTGACTCACTGCCCTGTTTTTATTGTTTAAGCTGAGTGCTATGGTAATAGTAAATGCTTGGTGCTGACACTGAAGAAAACTGTTTAAAATCATCACCCTTTTTATTTGACCTAAATTCTTCTCAGGGTATTTTTTAAATTATCAGATTCCATTTTGATTATGGTACCACAATGGTGTTTGTTATTCCTATCCTGCTTCTGTAGAGTTTTCATTCAATAATATTTAGTGTCCCTACATGTTGCTGGCAGATTTTGCTGTTTAGTTGTGATGTGTATTGGCACCATCCTGTAGAACTTGTGTCTGTTCCTCTTTAACTAGAATATTCTCTGAGTTCATTAATTATATATATTTTTATTAAAGTCTAGAGGTTATCAGCTATAAGATATTTTTTATTAATGTATTATGATTGTCATGGACCCTTCGCGCACATGCCTTCTTTATACAGTGATAGACCATATACCATTTTATATAGGATATTAAAAAAATAGTAATGCATTGGATTCCTAGTATTGCTATTCCAGGTTACATCACTGAAGCTGTGACCAAGGGTCTTTTTAGATATCTTTAAAGATAAATTCAGCCACATTTTATATGAGAGCTTTTTAATATGGTTTTTTTCTTTACTTTGGTTTAAAGATGCCTATTTCTGGAAACTCACTAAAATTTTCTTAAACTTTCTTCATCATTTAAATTACAATATTTTTGGCTATAGATTTAAGCACAATTCTGCTCTAATGTTCAAGGAGAACAGGTTGTTTGCCTTTTAGATTTGCTTTTTTATTGGCTTTTTTTTAGCTCTTGGGAGAAGTATTTTCAGGTATTTGCTCTCTTTGACCTGTTCTGACTTCAGCAGAAGTTTTTGTCTGAAAGAGACAAAATTTGTTCACCTTTAATTTCAGCTTATATCATGCTACCAGAACTTTGTGTAAGTTGAATTGGAAAATCTCACTTTTCACTTTGGAAAGTTTGAAAGACAGAACAGAGAATAATGGGGAGAATCAAGGGCTGAATCTCTATAGTTCACATTGCATAGGTAGTTGGAGTATGTAACATCTTATCCAGGTTTTAGTTAAATATGAAAGTAAAATCTCAATTAAAGAACCTTGCTGAGATGTCATTTCTAGGTATTTTCTGTAAGTATCTTTGCATAACAAATGTATATAAACATATATATATATATATATATATAGCTTTGTATAGCATTATAAACAGCAAAGGATATTTGAGAATCTGGATGAAGCCTCTTTAACAGCAACAGCACCAACCAAAGAATTTTCTTCCTAGAGGCCAATTGCATTCATGCCAACAAATGACAGAAAATGATTGAGAATTAGTTTATGTCTTCACAGATTCAGGTTTGACTGAAGTCAGTGGAAAAACCCATTACTTTTAGGGAAGTCAGTATTTTGTAATAAATGTTTAGGCAAATTAGTCAGATTTTTAAGACCAGGAGGAACCAATAAAATCTTTTGTGATCTACTCTAAATGCGGAATGTAAAATTTATTTCCCTGATATCTTCACTGGATCTCTTCTTATTGCTCTTACAGGAATATTTGGTGGAAACATGCAAAGTAATGTAGCTGTTGCACAAGAATGAATAACATCTAGACCCTTGGCTGTATTGTGTGGGTCCTGCAAGGAGACAGGACAGGAATAAAAGTTGTAAAGGCATATTTTTGTCTTTGAGGCAAATAGATCTGACTCTGAATAAACACAGCAATCAAATCTGTTGAGTAGGAAGGTGCAATTTTTATGTAATCACTTTTGGAATAGAACTTCCAATATTCTATCCAGTTATCCCGGTTTTAGTTAAGTAAGTGAGTACAATCTGACTTTAAGTAACTAATGTCCATTTAAAGTCTTTCTGCAAAATAATACATTCAATATTCCCACTTGAACTTTCAATATCTCCTTGTTCTTATAGTAGAAATTTAAATCTTACTGTCAATTGTTTAGGGTTTCACAACTTCAGCACTGTCATCTTTTCTTGAACACTTCTCAAGACTCTGCATCTCTTGAGTCTAATATGAAGTGTGTATCTTTCTTCTTTCTTTATCCCTTTGTTTGGCTTGCTCTCTGTTTTTTGTTTGCTCACTGAAGATGCACATTGTCTTTCAAACAACACATAAGTCATGCAGAACAATAAACTTCCATTGAGATTGAGTGCATTGTGTTCTTAAAGTACTCTTTGTACTTGCCTTGCCTGTGTGCCTTAGATCAGAAGTTAAAAACCAGAGTGCACCACTGCATGCAATTCTTCCTCATTCCCACTACATTTGATGGGTAAAAACTGTTCATATTTAACTTTTGGGCATTTATTTTTTTCAAGAGTACAACTCTCAAAGAGGTATTATATTCCTCTTTGGAATCTGCTTGTCTGCCTCATTTCTCTACACTTGGTTGACTTCACCTGTTTTCTATTAACTGCAACATTAACTGATTTTCATGGTCTAATTTGCATAAACTATCAATGGAGTTTTAGCTTTCCCCTTGCAAAATTCAACATAAAGCTCTTGTCCATAACTTCTAGTCTGTTTTCAGGGTTTCACATGGAACCAAATCGATTTCCTTACTCTTAACTTTGCCAATACATGCAGGGATACCTGGGTGCATTTTCTCTAGTTTTCTGACAGTGCAATTCTTACTAGGAATTGAAGGATCCTTTGTTCTGTAGTTGGTAGTTGTTCTGAGTTTCAGCACAGAAACCAATTTTAACACCTCCTACCTTCACTATAAACAGCCCAAAACATTCTTGCACCAAATATCAAATCAGGATTTTTTTTTTTAATCTTAAAAAATTAGTCAGTGGCTTAGTTAGTAAAGATATTAAATTTTCCCAGTATTTGTTTTCCAGAAAATTCTTGTAAAGGTTTGTATTGGGTTGGTTTTAGTTTAGTTTTTGGTGTGAAATTTCAAAGACATGCAGTGAATTTTTATTTAACCGATGTCTCCCCTGTGCAGGATAACAGTGCCATTGGAAAGGAAGGGGAAATAGCAGAATATTGCAATCAGCATGTAGTTGTTTATTGTACAGTAAATTATGGTTTGTTTCTAGTGTATTTTCCCTGGAAAAGGCCACCAAAAACCCCCATACATGTCCCAGATCACCTTGTCTTTTATCAGCTGTTGAAGTGTAGGGGCTGCCTTGCTCAGAGACAAGGTGTCACTGCTCATTGGTAATCTTTCACAATGTGAGCTGATATCTCTAAATCCCTTAAAGCTTCTGCAGGAACTCAGATGGTGTTGAACATCTGGGCAAGGACAGAGTGGTGATGATCAGGCATAGGGGGATATTTGTCCCAATTTCAGCTGGGATGGAGTTATTTTCATAGTAGGTAGGAGAGTGCTGTGTTTTGAATTTAGTATGAGAATAAACTTGAAAACACACTGATGTTTTCATTGTTGCTAAGAAGAGCTTACTCTAAATCAAGGACTTTTCAGTTTCCCATGCTCTGTCTGTGAGCAGATGCACAAGAAGTTGGGAGGGAGCATGGCCAGGACAGCTGACACAAACTGGCCTGAGGGATATTCTGTGCTAGAGAATATCATGTCCAGTGCATACACTGGGGGGAGTTTTGCCAGAAGCCACCAATGCTGCACAGGTGTAGGCTGGGGAGTCAGTGGGAGGTGAGTATTGTGTATCACTTGGTTTTTTGGGTTTTAATTTGCTTTCTCCTTTTCCTGTTTAAATTATTTTTGCCATGACTATTATTACTAAACTGCTCTTTTGTCAACCCACAAATTTTATGTTTTTCCAATTCCCTTCTTTATTTCATTGTGGGTGGGAGAAGCATAAGCAAGTGGCTATGCAGTACCTAGTTGCTAGCAGGGGTTAAACCATGACAGTCCTTCTTGGTGCCCAGTGTGGGGCAAAAAGAGTTGAGAAAACAGCAGATCTGACCAGAGCATATTGAAACAAAATTATTTAAAGCGTTCATTTTATTAGTTCAATAGTCCCGGGCCACACTGCTGATTTATTTGCTCTCAGAGTTTCTGCATGTGTGTTCCTATAACACTTCGTTTCATGTATGTATTCCCTGCTGTGCTGTCTGTCCTTCTCGAGGTCTGGGCCAAGGTTGTCATTTTGTTGATCTATGCAATACTGACTTATGTTTAGATGGAATATCTGGTTGTGAAACTAATCTGGTGTGTGAGATCTGTGTGCTCAGCATTACTGTCACCTCTGTGTTTTGGGAGCCACCTATTGGGAACTATTAATAACTACACTTTCCACCTTTTCTCCTTGCAGAGCCAACCTAGGGGACGTCCTTCCTTCCTTCCTTCCTTCCTTCCTTCCTTCCTTCCTTCCTTCCTTCCTTCCTTCCTTCCTTCCTTCCTTCCTTCCTTCCTTCCTTCCTTCCTTCCTTCCTTCCTTCCTTCCTTCCTTCCTTCCTTCCTTCCTTCCTTCCTTCCTTCCTTCCTTCCTTCCTTCCTTCCTTCCTTCCTTCCTTCCTTCCTTCCTTCCTTCCTTCCTTCCTTCCTTCCTTCCTTCCTTCCTTCCTTCCTTCCTTCCTTCCTTCCTTCCTTCCTTCCTTCCTTCCTTCCTTCCTTCCTTCCTTCCTTCCTTCCTTCCTTCCTTCCGCCACTTCCTTCCGCCACTTCCTTCCGCCACTTCCTTCCTTCCTTCCGCCACTTCCTTCCTTCCGCCACTTCCTTCCTTCCGCCACTTCCTTCCTTCCTTCCGCCACTTCCTTCCTTCCTTCCTTCCGCCACTTCCTTCCTTCCGCCACTTCCTTCCGCCACTTCCTTCCTTCCTTCCTTCCTTCCTTCCTTCCTTCCTTCCTTCCTTCCTTCCTTCCTTCCTTCCTTCCTTCCTTCCTTCCTTCCTTCCTTCCTTCCTTCCTTCCTTCCTTCCTTCCTTCCTTCCTTCCTTCCTTCCTTCCTTCCTTCCGCCACTTCCTTCCGCCACTTCCTTCCGCCACTTCCTTCCGCCACTTCCTTCCTTCCTTCCGCCACTTCCTTCCTTCCTTCCGCCACTTCCTTCCGCCACTTCCTTCCGCCACTTCCTTCCTTCCTTCCTTCCTTCCTTCCTTCCTTCCTTCCTTCCTTCCTTCCTTCCTTCCTTCCTTCCTTCCTTCCTTCCTTCCTTCCTTCCTTCCTTCCGCCACTTCCTTCCTTCCGCCACTTCCTTCCTTCCGCCACTTCCTTCCGCCACTTCCTTCCTTCCTTCCTTCCTTCCTTCCTTCCTTCCTTCCTTCCTTCCTTCCTTCCTTCCTTCCTTCCTTCCTTCCTTCCTTCCTTCCTTCCTTCCTTCCGCCACTTCCTTCCGCCACTTCCTTCCGCCACTTCCTTCCGCCACTTCCTTCCGCCACTTCCTTCCGCCACTTCCTTCCGCCACTTCCTTCCTTCCTTCCTTCCTTCCTTCCTTCCTTCCTTCCTTCCTTCCTTCCTTCCTTCCTTCCTTCCTTCCTTCCTTCCTTCCTTCCTTCCTTCCGCCACTTCCTTCCTTCCTTCCTTCCTTCCTTCCTTCCGCCACTTCCTTCCTTCCTTCCTTCCTTCCTTCCTTCCGCCACTTCCTTCCGCCACTTCCTTCCGCCACTTCCTTCCGCCACTTCCTTCCGCCACTTCCTTCCTTCCTTCCGCCACTTCCTTCCTTCCTTCCGCCACTTCCTTCCGCCACTTCCTTCCTTCCTTCCTTCCTTCCTTCCTTCCTTCCTTCCTTCCTTCCTTCCTTCCTTCCTTCCTTCCTTCCTTCCTTCCTTCCTTCCTTCCTTCCTTCCTTCCTTCCTTCCTTCCTTCCTTCCTTCCTTCCGCCACTTCCTTCCTTCCTTCCTTCCTTCCTTCCTTCCTTCCTTCCTTCCTTCCTTCCTTCCTTCCTTCCTTCCTTCCTTCCTTCCTTCCTTCCTTCCTTCCTTCCTTCCTTCCTTCCGCCACTTCCTTCCTTCCGCCACTTCCTTCCTTCCGCCACTTCCTTCCTTCCGCCACTTCCTTCCTTCCGCCACTTCCTTCCTTCCGCCACTTCCTTCCTTCCTTCCGCCACTTCCTTCCGCCACTTCCTTCCGCCACTTCCTTCCGCCACTTCCTTCCGCCACTTCCTTCCGCCACTTCCTTCCGCCACTTCCTTCCGCCACTTCCTTCCTTCCTTCCTTCCTTCCTTCCTTCCTTCCTTCCTTCCTTCCTTCCTTCCTTCCTTCCTTCCTTCCTTCCTTCCGCCACTTCCTTCCTTCCGCCACTTCCTTCCTTCCGCCACTTCCTTCCTTCCGCCACTTCCTTCCGCCACTTCCTTCCGCCACTTCCTTCCTTCCTTCCTTCCTTCCTTCCTTCCTTCCTTCCTTCCTTCCTTCCTTCCTTCCTTCCTTCCTTCCTTCCTTCCTTCCTTCCTTCCTTCCTTCCGCCACTTCCTTCCTTCCTTCCTTCCTTCCTTCCTTCCTTCCTTCCTTCCTTCCTTCCTTCCTTCCTTCCTTCCTTCCTTCCTTCCTTCCTTCCTTCCTTCCTTCCTTCCTTCCTTCCTTCCTTCCTTCCGCCACTTCCTTCCTTCCGCCACTTCCTTCCTTCCTTCCTTCCTTCCTTCCGCCACTTCCTTCCTTCCGCCACTTCCTTCCTTCCGCCACTTCCTTCCTTCCGCCACTTCCTTCCTTCCTTCCGCCACTTCCTTCCGCCACTTCCTTCCGCCACTTCCTTCCTTCCTTCCTTCCTTCCTTCCTTCCTTCCTTCCTTCCTTCCTTCCTTCCTTCCTTCCTTCCTTCCTTCCTTCCTTCCTTCCTTCCTTCCTTCCTTCCTTCCTTCCTTCCTTCCTTCCTTCCTTCCGCCACTTCCTTCCGCCACTTCCTTCCGCCACTTCCTTCCTTCCTTCCTTCCTTCCTTCCTTCCTTCCTTCCTTCCTTCCTTCCTTCCTTCCTTCCTTCCTTCCTTCCTTCCTTCCTTCCTTCCTTCCTTCCTTCCTTCCTTCCTTCCTTCCTTCCTTCCTTCCTTCCTTCCTTCCTTCCGCCACTTCCTTCCTTCCTTCCTTCCTTCCTTCCTTCCTTCCTTCCTTCCTTCCTTCCTTCCTTCCGCCACTTCCTTCCGCCACTTCCTTCCTTCCTTCCTTCCTTCCTTCCTTCCTTCCTTCCTTCCTTCCTTCCTTCCTTCCTTCCTTCCTTCCTTCCTTCCTTCCTTCCTTCCGCCACTTCCTTCCTTCCTTCCTTCCTTCCTTCCTTCCTTCCTTCCTTCCTTCCTTCCTTCCTTCCTTCCTTCCTTCCTTCCTTCCTTCCGCCACTTCCTTCCTTCCGCCACTTCCTTCCTTCCGCCACTTCCTTCCGCCACTTCCTTCCTTCCTTCCTTCCTTCCTTCCTTCCTTCCTTCCTTCCTTCCTTCCTTCCGCCACTTCCTTCCGCCACTTCCTTCCGCCACTTCCTTCCGCCACTTCCTTCCGCCACTTCCTTCCGCCACTTCCTTCCGCCACTTCCTTCCGCCACTTCCTTCCGCCACTTCCTTCCTTCCGCCACTTCCGCCACTTCCTTCCTTCCTTCCTTCCTTCCTTCCTTCCTTCCTTCCTTCCTTCCTTCCTTCCTTCCTTCCTTCCTTCCTTCCTTCCTTCCTTCCTTCCTTCCTTCCTTCCTTCCTTCCTTCCTTCCTTCCTTCCTTCCTTCCGCCACTTCCTTCCTTCCGCCACTTCCTTCCTTCCGCCACTTCCTTCCTTCCTTCCTTCCTTCCTTCCTTCCTTCCTTCCTTCCTTCCTTCCTTCCTTCCTTCCTTCCTTCCTTCCTTCCTTCCTTCCTTCCTTCCTTCCGCCACTTCCTTCCTTCCGCCACTTCCTTCCTTCCGCCACTTCCTTCCTTCCGCCACTTCCTTCCTTCCTTCCGCCACTTCTTTCCTTCCGCCACTTCCTTCCGCCACTTCCTTCCGCCACTTCCTTCCGCCACTTCCTTCCTTCCGCCACTTCCTTCCTTCCGCCACTTCCTTCCGCCACTTCCGCCACTTCCGCCACTTCCGCCACTTCCGCCACTTCCGCCACTTACTTCCGCCACTTCCTTCCTTCTGCCACTTCTATCCTTCCTTCCTTCCTTCCTTCCTTCCTTCCTTCCTTCCTTCCTTCCTTCCTTCCTTCCTTCCGCCACTTCCCGCTCCCCTCCAGGCTGTTTACTGTAGCATGTGAGTTTTTTTAAGGTATGAAATATCCTTTGAATTACCTCAAAACAGCCTACGTTTTATATATATAAACTATATATATAGTTTATATATATATATAAACACTATATATATTATCACTTGTGCAGTGGCTGTATGCTCATCATACTGGGATTTGAGCCCCGCTTTGTTTTGATTGCCACATTAATTAAAACTGAATTTTGATGAGACTGGGCAAGCACAGCAGTGATGGAATCAGAACTGACTTCAACATGCAACGATTCACACACCATCTTTGCTGCTATGAAAGATTGTTATGACAGATGGAGTCCAGTTTCATGGACTAAATGAACACAATAAATGATCCATACACTAAGAGAATATATCTGTGTGCATATATCCAAAAACAGGAAGATGGTAGATAGGGTATTGGAAGTGTGGCATGTCATACATTATATGGATCAAGTGATGTAGTACAAGTTTCAGCTGGGATAGAACTAATTTTCTTCTTAGTAGCTGGCACAGTGCTGTGTCTTGGATTTAGTGTGAAATAATGTTGATAACATACTGATGTTTCAGTTGTTGCTAAGTAGTTCTTTGCTCTAAATCAAGACCTTTTCAATTTCTTGTGCTCTGCCAGCAAGTGGGCGCAGAAGTAGCTGGGAGGGAGCATGGCCAGGACAGCTGACCAGAACTGATCAAAGACACACTCCATATGATGCAATGTTATTCTCAGAATTTAAATGGAGGGGAGTTGGCTGCAAGCCACTGATTGCTGCTCAGGGATGGGTTTGGCCTTGGTCAGTGGGTGGTGAGTGACTGTTTTGTGCATCACTTGTTTTCCTTTTTCCCTTTTTAAATTGTTTTTCACTATCATCATCATCTTTTACTTTATTTCAATAATTAAAGTGTTCTTAAGCTGTGAATTTTACCTTTTCCTACTTCCCCTCCCCATCCTGCTGAGGGGAGAGGGGGGAGCATGTGGCTGTGTGATGGTGTGTGGCACTGAGAGGCTGGAATTAAAACACAGCAGTATTCTAGACATGGAAGCAGGGAAGCACAGGATAAAGAACTGAGGAAACAGCAGTGTGAGATGAGGGTGAATAAGGTTAATTCATCTTTTGGGTGAGTTGAGTGGCAGTGGCAGGAACATGGGTTTAGATTTCTGTTTAGGAGGTGTAAAAATATGTGATATAAGGGTTTGGAATTGGTAAGATAGGAGATGTAGGATCACACATTATTTCAAGTGAAATTCGTACTTCTGCCCTCTTAAAGGGACATAAAATCAGGAATTATCTGTAAAATCATCTTGGAGACAACAGTGTGTCTTTGGAATAGGGTGGTGTACGTTTCTTAGGAACTATTTAGTCACCCCACATATACAGTATCTAGAGGTGTGCAATAAAGACAATGGGAAGTTGAAGACCACAGGCTGAATATTCCTTTTTGAGAAGGAGTTAACCTGCGAGACCAACTTGGCTTAGAAGACAGAGTTGGAGAAGGAGTTGTGAAACCACAGTGTTCAATAAAATCAGTTTGGAAGGATTTTTGTTTTCATGATAAAATTTCAATAGCACAGCTAAGTGATTAATTAATTTGTATTTATGAGCATCCTTATCCAAGCATATATGGCATACCAAGAATATTTGGTGCAAGAACATAATGCAGGATTGGGAACAGTTATGAAAGAAATTTTGGTGTTGAGGGGGAAGAGATAACTAAAAATGTACTGTTGTGGTGTAACCCGGGTAGGCAACTAAGCACCACCCAGCCTCACGCTCACTCCCCTGCAGTGGGATGGGGGAGGTAAACGGAAGGGTAGAAGTGTGAAAACTCATGGGCTGAGATAAAGATGGTTTAATAGGTAAAGCAAAGGCTGCACCACAGAGAAAATAAGGAGTTCATTCATTACTTCCCATCAACAGGCAAATATTTTGCTGTCTCCAGGCAAGCAGTGCTCCATCACGCATAACGGGAAGACAAAGGCCAGCACTCTGATCTTTCCCCTTTCTTCTTCTTTCCCGAGCTCTTATTGCTCAGCATGATGCCATATGGTATGGCCGGGTCATTACCCCCAGGGCGGGCAGGAGCCCAGCAGGGAATGCCAGCCGGCCAGGATAGCTGGGGGGGTGGGGCTCAGGCAACCTAGGCAAGCTATAGTGATTTGCAGCCAGCTCTTTTGTGATTTCAGCTCTTTCAGCTTGCTCCTGCCGCCCTAGGTGCCACCGCAGCAGACGCAGAGAGAGAGGGAGAAGCGCTGTATGGGTTCTGCAGGGTTCTTTTATTCGGGTCTCCACGAAGGGTCCAGTGACAGCTCTTCCCTCTCGAACTGGGCAGAATTAGGGGTTTTTATACCCTACAGGGGTTTTGAAAACTGTCCAATAGTAAGGGTCAGGGGAAAGTGACCTATGGATTTACAGGCACATAAGCAGGGTCCGAAAGACGGAAGAGAGGGGCTTCTAAAGCCTTAGTCATGCTGACTTGGTATTTCCTAGCTGTCAGGCCTCTGATCGCCAAGGAGGCCGTGCAGGCCTTGTGCCTGCTACAATATGGTATGGATATCTCTTTTGTCGTTGGGGTCAGCTGTCCTGGCTCAGTCTTCTCCCAACTTCTTCCACACTCTCAACCTACTCATGGGCAGGGCTGTATGAGAAACAAAAAAAGCCTCAATATTGTGTAATTACTACTCAGCAGTATTGAAAACTTCAGTGTATTATTGACACTGTTTTGGTCACAAATCCAAAGCATGGCACCATAACCTATTATGAAGAAAATTAACTCTCCCTTAGCCCAAACAATGAGTATTTATAAACTTTTAATCTTATTATATGTTAGTGGAACATCTGCAAATAATGAATATTCATAAAAATCATGGACTTTTCTTCTAGCAGTTCCTCAAGACTCAAATTCTTCTCCCATTCTGAAAGGAGAAATAGACAAACAGATTTTGCATTTCTATCAGAGTTGACCAAACCTAGTCTGCTTCTTGTTTTTATCAGAGAGAACTGTTTTACTGTACCTTGGAGATCTTTGGATCATGCTAACTTTAGATATATTGTCTAGCTGCAAATGGTTAATTTTATTTAGAATGCAGAAATAGAAGGCATTCATTTAAATGCAAATTTGCCACTATGTCCTATGGAATTTCCTCTCACTGAACGGTGTTTTTGTAACTGGAAAAATACTGACACTCATGTATGCCTGCCCCTATTTTCCTGCAATAAAGTGCAAGAGCTGTTAATCATTATAATTTGTGACAAACAACTGCTAAAAAGCAATCTTACATTAAACATCTTGACATACTGATATATGAGTGGGGGATATCTGCCCAGCTTAATGTTTTAATTAAAGTGGAACATTAGAATATTAGCTTTTTGTAGAAACAAAAACTCACATTATCTAGAAACAAAAACTCACATTATCTGGATTTTTTCTTGACTGATGCAGAGGTTTTCAAAAGATGATAACCAAATTTAATATTTCATGACAGATAATTTGCATGTTTTCAAAGTCCCACCTTCTCACAGTTGTCAAATCTTTCATATTTCTTTTGAGCAATGTCATGAATCTCACTGCTTTAACAAATATTATCCAGATTACATCACATCATTTGTTTCTCTGTTCATGTGGTCTCAGCATTGAAAAATGAATCGCTGAACTTCAAGTTATTGTGACATTAATGTTTTCAAAGAGAGTGTCAAGGTGCTTGTTTTGTTGGTTTCATCTGTGTTGGGTTTCTTGTTTGGTTTATCTTATTTTGTTTTTCATTTGAAACAGGAATTGGGAGGCAGCCAACAGCTTTAGGACAAGTATGATCAGTATCATGTGATGTTAATGTTGTTTCAAGCTTCACTTTTCTCTTATATATTCCACAAAAAAATCCCCTTATGTATTCTACAAAACTATACAAGAATGAAACAAACTTACTCATGAAGTGTCTGTCTGGTTGTGTGGTGGCCTGGCTTTTGATCTTACATTCACTATGAAATATTTATTTCATTTATTGTCTTAGTTTGGTTTAATTTCAATCACATAAGATTCCTTACTTCTTGAACAAACTGCAGCACCTAGTCTTGCAGATAAACCTTAATATATCACTTTAGTCAAAGCTACACTGGACCTGGAATTTAAACATATATTTATGAGCTTTGCAGAATTATAGCCCATAATTGTGTAAGAAATAATACTTTGAAAAATGCTGTTCAGTATTACATTCTTTCATCCCTTTCCCCTTATATCATATTTCGAGCATGCAATCAATTTGCTCTCCACAAAATCTTTCAGGTATCACTCTTGAATATAGTGTGCTTGGTTTCTGTGTCCATGGAGTATTTGTAAGGAGTAATGATATTTTTTTTAAATGCCCCAGCTTTGTTCTGATAATTAAATAGCATAGAATGCAGTAAATCACGCACCAATTAAAATTCAAAGTGTTAAGATTAGCTAGATGTTCTCCAAGTTGGGTAGTGTTCCCCATTTTCCCCTTTCTGCCTTTTCTTCTTTACTGTAACGTCCTTTTCTTTAACCTGTGTAGTCCTCTCGTTTGACTTTTTTGAGCCATAGCCTGGAGGATTTTTGATGTAAAAGTTCTAAAATCCCTTTTTGACATCAGTAGTAAATATAATAAATGAAGCAGAGCTTGCCACCAAAACTTTGCTACCTCTCCAGAGATGTTTCCCTCTAACACTCCTCAGTGTGGATTGGAAAGACTGTACATACTCTAGTAACTTCCTATGTTCTCCCTCACACTGCTAAGAATGGAAGGAATCTCTCTCCTCAGCACATGTGGCTTTGGACTCTCTCTGAGCCTCTCATGCACCTCTTTAGAGTGGTCAGTGAAGGAGTAGCACATGCTGTACAAAACACCCACCCCATGGTTACCTGAGCAAGCTACACTTTGCATCAGTGTACTTGTTTAGGCTTATTATTTATTCTAAATTTTTATTGAGGAGGATCAGATTATATTAGTGCACATTGTCTCCAGGTAAGAGAAAGCCCATGCTCTGATGAATTTACAGTCAAAATAGACAAACCAGGGTGGGGAACATAAGAACTCACTTTTAGCATGTGAACACAAAAATTTTCCTACGAGGTCCACATCTCCACCTCCTTCTCTTATTTTGTACAACACATATTGTGTCAGATGTGTTAATCTGTGACAGTGCCATCTTTGCTCTCAACACAAAATCAAGCATCAACCAAGATAAAGATTTCACCATTATCTTACAGGCACCTATTTGCTTAATTAGCTGACAACTCTGTGGCTATAATAAATTATTTTGTGTGAGGACAAAACAGGACAAAGGGGAACGCTTTTGCAGTGTGGATTATTTCAGTGCACTAAGTTTGGGACTGAAGTTTGTTCATAAAAGTGTTTTCATTTCTTAGGAGCAGTATGAACTGGGGATAGGTCCAGTTTGATTGCAAAATGCAGCAGCATCAAAAATTCAGAAAATTAATAAAAATTCAGACATTGGGGTCCATGTTTCCTGTGCATACTGTTTTTCAAAGAAAGGGAAAATTATGCAAAACCTCATATTTTGATGGTTAGTTAAGCTACAAAGGCAAAAAATCCAATGAGAATTCTCTAATTTGACAAAAAAACCCAAAATCTATTTTACCATCACAGAGTCTTTTAATTGCTGGAGCATATATTGGTTCAAGAAAACCATCTTGAAAGTGAAGTCTCTTCTGTGTTAAAACAAGTAGATCTGTCTGTAGGAAACTGTGACAGCCATGCAAGGCACTAATTTGCATTTTTTAGCTACTATCACCCTATGAAAATGAAATCTTGAGCTATGTGCTAGGACCCTCCTGTAAGAGCTAAAACACTTCTTTTGTTCATATTACTTTGGATGAAATACAGCACCCACATCCATCACTTGGAAGGCTAGGTCCGTAGGATCTTGCCTAGCTTTTCTAACAACTTAAAATATATCTAATTAGGGAAATTATTTGGAGAAACTTCAGACAGTTTTGAGCTGAAGAACCCATGATAAATGAAGGATGTGGAAAAACTTGGAAAGGGGCTGACAGAGCGATGCTAAAATGGTGTAAGGCCTAGAGCACATGATCTGCAAAGGAGATGCTTAGTCTGGTAAAGGGAAAATGAAAGCCAGTATGTAACAATCTCCAGGAGTACTTCCAATAACTCTTTTTCGTTTTTCTTTTTATTTTTCATTTTTTCTTTTTCTTTTTCCTTTACTTTTACTTTTTCTTCTGCTTCGGTTTCTTTATCTTCTGCTGCTGCTTCATGCACTGCTTCTGCATCTGGTTCTTCTTCATTGGCTTCTGCTTCTTCTGTTTCTGCTTCTACTAATTTTCTTTCTCCTGCTTCTTCCTCTCCTCCTCCTCTCTTCTTCTTCTTCTTCTTCTTCTTCTTCTTCTTCTTCTTCTTCTTCTTCTTCTTCTTCTTCTTCTTCTTCTTCCTCCTCTTCCTTCTTCTTCTCCTCCTCCAGCAGATGTTATGCCAACTAACCAGTATCTTTAGTGTGTTGGTTTTTGGGAGTTTTTTATGTGAACAAGGCTTATACCATTCCTTTCTCTATATGCCCTTACCAGATGAAACATTCCAAATATCTTTGATCTATCCTGCTCTCTACTCAAAGGAATCTGCAATTCTCTGGAGGGAAAAATTAAATTATTTATACAGTTTAAAATCACTGTGTGTAGGCAAAGAGTATTAGAATCACTGTGAAACCCACATAAATTAAAATTGTAAATGCAATTATTTGTTTCTTATTTAGATGAGGTTTTTTTAAAATTCAGTGCAGTAGTTCTGCATTCATGAGTGGATAACTGGACAAGGATTATCTACAGCATTGTGATGGTGGATAGAGCTGCCTTCCAAAGTGACCCAAGCAGACTGGAGAAATGACACAGGCTCACATGGCCATGATTGATAGTGCCTTGACAGAGCCTTTTCTGTGACCAAGTTGTCCTTTACCTTCTCAGTCCAATTCACTGTGAGGACCATGGAGAGCACGTCCAGGTACCTGCTGGCACACTGTGCTGGTTTGGGCTGAGACACAGCTGATTTTCTTCCTAGGAGGTTATGTGGTGCTGTGCTTTGGATTTGTGACCAAAACAGTGTCAATAATACATGAAACTTCTGTTATAGCTGAGCAGCACTTGCACAATATCAAGGCCTTTTCTGTTTCTCACACAGCCCTGCCAGTGAGCAACCTGGGGGTGTGCAAGAAGCTGGGAGAGGACAGAGCCATGGCAGCTGGCCCCAATGACCAAAGGGATGTTCCATACATGTGGTATGGAACCCATACCACTGTGTATGGGATACAGCTCAGTGTAAAAATCCAGGGAAAAGGAGGGAGGGTGGAGATTCAGATTTACTGTGTTTGTCTTTCCATGTAACCATTCTGTGTCATTGAACCCTGCTTTCCTGGAAGTGTCAAAACGTCTGCCCATTGAATGGAATTAATGAATTAATTCCTTATTTTTCATTTGCTCATGAATGCAGTTTTTGATTTATCCTCTTTCTATTCCATGTCTCTTTTCAAATTTTTTGTTACTCATTCTGCCTGTGGGGAGTAAGAGCCATCTTTTGATTCTCATGTTTTTTGTACAGTAAAAAAAAAGTATCTTGTATCTGCACCTGCTTTTATGATTCCTTCACAGTCAAAGTGTTGTAAAGGGAACTCAATATACATCCAAATTGGACAATCTATCTCTGATAAAACTTTAGCCTTTCAAGAAGGAAGCAATTTCTCCTTTCCAAGTATAGCTACTTGTGAAATGACGGTTGAGTAGCCAGATATTAGAACAGAGGAAACTTTAAGAATGAAACAACACATATTTATGGATGTATTATGAAATTCAAAACCAGGAGAAAAATGGAAGTAAAATGTGATTATGATAATTTCAGCTATCTAAAATGTATTTGTCCTTGAAGAGACATAAATTTGAGTAGGAGATAACCTCAGGTAAACATATCTTAATATATCTTTTTTATTAATGTCTCACAAAAATATATATTTCTACTGCAGTGATCCTGACAGTGAGACTGCTGTGCATTGAGGAGTTAGTGATGTACACAACAGGTTCCTGAATAGGGCCAGGTTTGTGCTGTGCCACACATACAGCATGGCCTTCATGCTTGTGTTGGACACAGATTCCTTGGACACAGACCAATTACTGTGACAAACAAATCTCCAGGCAGTTTTCACTTGGTACTGGCTACCTGTGTGCCCTTTCTTCTCTCTTATTGTACCCCAAGAAGTTCTCATGTGAAAACTCCAAAAGAGTAGGGAGCAAGGTTTATTTTATTCAAGCATGTTTCAGATATTTTTACAGGCTCAACAAAAATCTGTGAGACATACAGGTGACTAGAAGTATCCTCAAAGAGTTGCACCTTCTGAGAAAAGTGCAGAAATATCCTGCAGAATTATGCATTTAGAATTTTGGGATTCTCTAAACATTTGTTAGCTTTGTCTTTGTGAGATCGCTTTCTTACTGGAGTGTCCACCAGCACAGCACACAACAAATAACATCAGTCATCCAATTTCAGTTGTTTCTAAAAAACTTTGGGAGGCAAATAATAAAGGTTTAGACATAATAAATATAATTGCTAGTCAGACACCATAGAAATATTACACAGATCTTTTGTGTGCCTTTTATTTTAAATCTTAGCATATGTTTAGTCTCTAACAGTTAAAGTTCTGCCTCTCATGTCTCTCTCATACTATCAGTTCAAAGAGGTAAGCAAAAGTACTTTCCTTTTGTTCTGTTCTCTTTTGTCAAACCTGACTTTGGTCTAAATCAATCCAGTCTAAATTCTATCCCTATCAAGAGATGTTTGCCTCCAGACCTTGCATAAAAATATTCTTTGAAATAGCAAAGGCTGCTATAATTTCAGACACTTTCCAGGACTTTCAAGGCAGCCCGCAAAGCCTCATTCAAAGGCATTGAGGCCTAAATAACCAGTGGGATTTTGTCTATCCTTTTATATAAGCATGGAATTCTGGTATGTTACAAAAGACAAGTTATATATGCCATTCTGTAGCTTTTTACAATGATTAGTTATGCATGATTAGAGAAGTTTTTTGGTAATTTATCAGTGTACTAAGACCAAATACCTAAGAATTTCCAAACTGAAGTGCTTAATGAAAGACTTAGATTTTATGCATTTTCTAACTAAGATCATTGGCACAGCATTTCAATTATATGGGTTTACTTCTGGACATCAATGTTAGCATTTTTCTTCTACTTCTTGTTCCTAGATAATGAGTCCTTAAAGCTAAGATTCTTGACTCTTAATCCAAAATTTTATGTCCCTTGGGAGAGAAATTTTAGTGCATCTCAAAAATAAGTTTTAAAAGATAATGACTTCAGAATTCCTAAGAGCATCATAATTGAATATGCAAAAAGAAACAATAAGAAAACCCCCAAACCCTCAAATATGTAGAAGAGGTTCTACTAATTAAGATAACATGGGAGGTTTCTCACAGTAGAGAGTGTTCTTGGTTAAACAGTTGCTCACTTCTTCATGGCTTTCACACTCCTAGCAAAACTGGAGGAACGATCAAAAGAAAAAATTGAGGTCCTTAACCTCATTTTCTTTCCTGTCTTCATGCTTATATCAAACATGCATATATGACAATAGAGACTCAATGCATGAGGGAAAAAAAAAAAATTATGAGCAAACTAAGTAGGAATGCTGAATCCCAAGATAAAATCTATAGCTAATGATTATCCAAACAAGTTTATTTTAAGTGCAGTGAAAGGAGTGGAGTTGGAAAGAAGATGATATGTCTTTAAAAAGTTACTTTGCCGCATGTTGCAAGGTGATACAGAAGCTGTCAACATAGAACTCAAAATGAACAAAATGCTTTGGCTGGATTTTCCCCAGAGAGGTACTTTACAAAGCAGTAAAAAAACCACAGGAGTCTTTGTAAAACAAATGAACAGTGCCTCTTAATTAAGAGACTCCCTCAGCACTCTTGGCAAGTCAAGGAAAAGCATGATTATATCAAAATCAGCTGGCTATTTTAAATTAATTTAGGATTTGTGCCACATATAGGCCTAACAGCTCTGGAGACTGAAATCACTCAATAGTAAACAAGGAAGCAACTGTGCAGACCTCCCTACCTTCTTCCTGCAAAAGTGTTTTGTTCCTATCATCTCAGAGCTCTCCCAAGATGCTTCCATTCCTTCTCAAGCCTGTTTCATGCAAGCCTTTTTGATGACTACTCAAAGTCTAGTCCTGTCACCACAAGCATTCCTGCTGTGCTTAAGCACGTGACTTAAGGGGGGAGTAGGGAGTGCTAAGTTTGCTGGGAGATATTCATGTTCTTGTAAATAAAGCAATATGCAATTTCTGAGAACACGCAAATGGATTTTCATCCGTTTTTACCCTGTAAATGATTACTGTTCAAAACTTAAATAAGAATCAAGAGTTAAATTTAAATTTAGTCCCTACTCCTGAGCAAACTCTCAACTCCACTGTGTCTGTTGCACAGATTTATCAGGAGTCTGCACATGGAAATTTATTGACCTTTTCTGATCTTCCCAAAAAAGCTTAAAGCAGTTTTTAAAGAGGTTCAACCAATTTTAACATGTTTTTTTCTATCTAATAGTGCTGCTGATCCACAGCTACAAATGGTCAAATTTGCTTCATGTAAGAATTGCAACATCAGCATAAACCGGCTCACATGAATAAATTTGAGAGCATTTTTGTGAGATCTGTAAAGAAGACTGTTTCATCTTGTTTTGCAGAGTAGAATTAATTAAATCCAGGAAAATCAAACAATTAATTTTGAGTATGTCTGAAGTATCTGGAAGATGGAAAGCTTGATTCATATGATCTTATTGTTCATTCTGTAATGTTTAGCTACTTTTTTTTATAAAGATGATTTCTTTCTAGATTTGTATAATATGGTCTTTTCACTAGACAAAATGAGACATTGCCTTTGTAAATTTGCTAAATCAATTGTGCATTAAAACATGACTAATGAAGCACGCAAATCAGATTCTTACTTTTGTCATTTTATTGTCTTTAGAAATGGTGAATTTCCTATTTGGTAGGTGAAAAGCTTTCTCATTCATTGTGTAGGTTAAGCAGGCTTTTGTAAAGAAATGGAGTTCA
Organism: Passer domesticus; assembly: GCF_036417665.1. Taxonomy (NCBI): domain Eukaryota; kingdom Metazoa; phylum Chordata; class Aves; order Passeriformes; family Passeridae; genus Passer; species Passer domesticus. The sequence goes on along the minus strand of NC_087475.1, from coordinate 88,674,478 downwards.
ACTCAAAACTCAAATGGATTTTAATTTATTTTATTCTTTAGTGATGCTGCTGTAAAGATGTTGGCTATACAAGAATAAAGTAGCTTATCAAATTTCCTGCATTGATATTGAATCCCTCTAGGGAGAAAGATAACTATTAGCTGCAGTTACAGAATAGAAATAGATTGTTTTGGCCTGATCTTACAAAATAAAAACTGAGTTTGGAGATTTTTTTGTTGTTGTTTTGGAATATCTGTCAGTTTTTCCATTTTGGATAAATCAAATATCAAGCAGCCACAGATAAATCAACCCAAATGAAGAGACTGTTCTTTCTGTATCCATAAGATACAGAATTAGCTGCCAAAGGCACATGGTGGATTGACGGGAAAAGGAGAAACCTGAGCAGAAAACAGTGAGACACATGAATAGTGCATTGTCATTTAAGCATTCTACACAAAATCTGATCATCACTGGCTTTGATGGATTTTTATGAGGTTTTGAGAAAATTCATCTCATTTTAAAGTGTTCATAAGCAGAACATAACACGCATGAAGAAAGATTTCATTTCAGAGTTTATTTTTAGGGACATATTCAAAGAGTAAATCTGGAAAACATATCACAGGGTCATAGAATGGTTTGTGTTAGAAAGGACTTCAAAGACCATCTAATTCCAATCCCACTGCCCATGGGTGAATTTTTAGGATCAATGCTTCATTTGCCTGGTTGCACCTGAAAAGAAAATGCATTTTCTGATGACATTGAAAGCAAAACATTATTTGGATTGTATAATCTCAACTTTTTTTTCCTGACAGAATCTTAATATTTAGCTTCTGACTTTCATTTTTGTGAAATTTCCTTCAAAAATTGAAAGTTACATGTTCAGGGACGCACATATAGTCAAAAATAAGATTTCCTTTCGTGAAAAAGACAGCCCTTCCCAAGATATTTTCCCAAGAAAGATGATTTTTAATTGATTAATTTGTTTTCACAAAGGAAATATGTCACAGACATATTTTATTAAAAATCCTATTGCCAGGATAATTTTTCCTGAGAAGCTGGGAAGCTTCGGCTTCTCCATGTTTTGCTGCTTCGGAATGTGATTTGGAGAATTGTTTACCCAGCATGTGAAATTGTTTTTACTTGATGGCCAATGACAGCCACCTGTGTTGAGGCTGTGAGCAGTCACAGGATTTTGTTACTCATTCTTTTCCTTTCTTTTCTAGCCTTCTCATGGATCCTTTCTCTCTATTCTTTTTAGCGCAGTTTTAGTATAGCATTTTAATATAATGTAATATCATAAAATAATAAATCAGCCTTCTGAAACATGGAGTCAAGATTCTCATCTCTTCCCTCATCCTGGGACCCTCGAACACAACCATAGAAATAGATTTCTCTGATTCCCATTAGTTAATGCTTACATGTTTGGAGTCACAAACAGCTCCTAATAACTCTCCAGGTAAAAAATTGCTTAGATTTATGTCTGATTGTATATGCTGGGAGCAGACTTTTTAAAACAAAGGACATCATTTGTAAAAGGCTGCTGTTTTTGAATATGCACTGAACTTGGCATTACATGAGCTAAAAAATGCCAGGAACTAGTCATTGGGGAGTCTAAGGTCTATGACAGAACAATCTGCTGACTATCGTTTTGCAGTTCAAGAGATTCCTGCCTGTGTCTCTCCCTCTTGGCCACTGTGCTGCTTGTGTCTGTTCTGGCAGTGAGGGAGGAGACAGGGAACACAAGCCTTCAATGAACCACTGCAGCGGAAAATCTCGTCACATAGCACATTCTGCCAGGACAAGTGCTTTGGTCTAAAATATCATGCCACAGAGAGTTTGAAAAGTACACGTTGCTTTCTTTCTCTTCTGTGGTTGAGTGGAAGTTTCTAACAGCAAGGACAAAAGGCAGCTGGGTAACTCTGTAAGCTCCTTCAGAAAGGGAACACCAGAACTTGCTTATACAGACCCAGGTTATTAACTAAGTTGTAAATAGGTGTCACTTTGCATTGGCAGTAACTTGAAAAAGGAAGTATTCTATTATGGCTGTCCAACTTTTCCTTTTCATTACCTAGCTGATGATTGTTATGGGCCATAGGTTAATTTTTGTTGTTTATTTATTTGCTGGATATTTAGTACTGCAGATTATTTCTGTTCTTTAAACAGAACTCATAGTGCTTTTGAAAGCAGAGATGTATATATTTGCATTAGGAACAAGCAGAGTTCTTGGAAATTTTTCTGAGATTCACTTGAATACATCAAAGTGGGTGTGTGTCTAATTTGATTGGCTCATTTGCTGTGTTAAGAAATTGCTGTTCCTTTGGAGTCATGTGCTTTCTTTTAAGGAACAATCTGATGGAAACTCATACTCTCAAAAAGCACAGCAAGTTGCATCTACAAAAGCAAGTTTGTGTTCAATCCTCATCTGCAGAAGTCATCCCACTGTCATAAACAAATCATGTTTGTATTCACAATCCTCACACAGACCACAGTACCATGATGCTACTAGAAACAAAAATTCTCTGTCTCAGATATTCTTTAGCATATTGGCTTACTTTAAGAACTAATTCAGCTTTTTCGGGTAAGCCTGCTTTTTCTTTCAGAACCAAGAATTCAAATTTCATCTTGTAGTCAAATATGCAAATTTACAATAATGGTGAAGTTATATTGGGGTTTATTTGGGTTTAAAATAGCCCAAGGCACAAATGATTGTGACACATGTTTTGAAGGGTCTTAGGAATTGAGAATGTGATAGTCTTCTTTGTGCTTTTTATTTTACATCTGTGCCAAAAGTATCACAGTCTCATTCTTTTCTGTAACATCCTCAGAAAGATTATGCTGTTGAAAAGCAATTTTTCAATAGCCATTTCTAGAGCAGAACTGCATATTCATTTCTTTAAAATTTATGTTTTTACACTCACATGCAATAAATGATGATTTCTGACAATAAAAAAGGGAGCAGATTGGAAATTGTCCCAGTCAACAGCATTTGCTGTGTTTAAAGTGAGATAGCAGTGAGAGCCTTTCACGTACACTGCAACACAGGTATTCAAACTGTGGGAAGAAAGAGCTCTTCTTAGCACCTAACAATGACTGGAAGCATTGGCTGGACTTCCCCAGCTGAAACCATAAAGCCAAGAGTACAAATTACAGATTTCAAAGACCTGGGAAGATCAACCACCAATACATCACCTCACTCCCGTGAAAACATAGACATTGAGAGAAATTCAATGTACATCTTCCCAGCTCACTGGACAAGCACCAGTTGCCAAAGCTTTATCATTAGCAGCAGCGTGTAAAACCCTTAAGACTCTAGAATTTTTCACTGCTATGTCTGTGTTTTCCTTTTGAGGTAGATTCTTCTGCACTGTTCTTATTTAAGAAGCAAATCTCCATTCAAATGGAGATTAAACTACAGAAAGGAAGAGCTGTAGTAGTGTGGGAAGGAAACTTAAGAGACTCTGAAAGGAAGGACGGTAAGGACCACTAAGGGAGTCTCAGAGTGACTTTGTTTTCATTACTGTGATAAAATTCTTCATTATCCTTGATTTTGTTTGTATGAAAAGGTTAATAGATTTGGTCAAATTCAAAAGCAGATCTGCTGTTTGAGGTGCTATGAGATAATAATAAAATCATAAGATTTTAAAGGGAATTGCAGTTGTTAGAACTATGATAAGGAATATGTTTCAAAACACCTCAGTTTTTCTGGGGAAAAAACCAAGCAGATTCATGATTGGTAGGAAATATTCAGAAAAATAAGTGTTTAATATTATTAGATTTGAGAATATTACAATGAAGAATTAGAGAAGAAGAAATTTTTTAAAGGAATATGCCATGAAAAAGGCCTGTGGTATTGAACTTTGATAACACACAGCAGTAGTCTCTCTTCCCCTGGTGCTGACAAAATTGTCCTCTGGGCAGTTCTAGACATGTCCTTAAAGATGGATAATCCCATAAAAGGTGAAGGAAAAGAAAGAGAGAAAAAAAATCTGATGGGTCTGTTTGGAGGGATTAATTTTTGGGGAAAGAATATGTGAAGAAAGATATAAATATGCCTTGCCTGACTGAGACACCATTAAAAAGGAGAAGGGACAGAAGTATCTACATTTTTTTCCCAAGAGTAAACAAGTCTTGAGTTTATTTTTAGACCTTTTTTTCCTTCAAACACATATTCCCATTGAAGTTTCCTAGGGGAAAAAACAAAAACCAAACCTTCCAGAACTAAACCCTTTCATATCAGCAGAACAGAGATCTACTATATCTGACACCATCAATTAGTCAGCATTCTCTAGCAGGGATTTTAATATCACACTTTATAAATACATAAAACAGATTTCTTGGGATTTATAAGCTCTGTATGAGTAAAAAATATGAAAAAAAAATAAAAATAAGAAAAAATACTAATTTTCAATTTTTAAGATACCTAGAGATTCCCTCACCTTCCTTATGACACAAAAGGCCTTATGCAACCAGTGGTCAGTGTTTAAAATACTGCATTAAAATGAGCAATCCTGAAACAGAGTAAGCATTCTCACCATCCTCCAGTGGAAGGCTTTTGTAGCCCTCTCTCTTATTAGCTGCAATGACAGCATTTCCTTAGGAGTGATGTCTTTAAAAAATTCTGGTCCTCTCTGACCTGTAATTTGGATCTTTAGCTCAATGGATCTGAGAATCAGGCCCATTGTGTTTAACTAGGATTGCTGCATTTGTCTCCTTTTTAATTTAAAATTGACTGTAAATTGACATTTATTATTCTTTGAAATAATTAATCTTCAATTTCTGTTCAAGGTCAGCCTACCCACATTCATTTACCTTTGGAACAGGAACTGTTGCAGGTTTTCGCATAGAACAAGGGCAGCTTGGAGAAAGGAAGGGGGCAGAGGCTGACACCAAGCAGAAAATATTTAGCAGGTCTTAAACTGAAGAGGCAGGGCTGAAAGAAGTGAAAATGGGCCTGCATCAAATTTATCAATAAAACCATATCCTACTGCTTTGGACTGAAGCAAGAAAAATATTATAGTAATAAAATTAAATAATGTGATAATGTATATAATAAGATTTGCCATGACACAGCTCTCTTTGCAGTGCATATGGCACGATGAGCAGAGTTAATTTTTCATTGCCTTTGGGAATGTGATGTTCTCTTGTTAAGGTGCAAACTGACTTGTCATCACTTCTGGGAATACAGTTTTAGTGGTCTGGTATTATTTCTTCGGGTAAATATACACTGACATTACTTAACATACATTAGCAGCAGAGCGTGTCTAGCTATGAAAATGCAAATCCCAAGTCTTAAGATGTCAATATGGAATAAAAACTGCAACCTGGCAAAGAAAACTCCTAAATTTAAAGCAGTGAGATTGGCAGATTTTTTATTCTGTCATAGGAACTGATTACTCTTTTCACTTAGAAACCTTTGATACTGAAATCTTCTACAACAAAAAGTCAAATTTTAAAACATTTTGTGTCAAGAAACTGAAGTAGATAAAACACAATTTAAAATAATATTTGAATATCTTGCTTTATTAGCCATATTTCAGAAGCTAGTCTCTATGGTTTTCCCTAATAATTTGTTAGATGACCAGAACGGTTTGAAAGAGATGTCTCATTACAGTGTCCATACTTTTATTTTAATCCACATTCCTCAATTTACTGTATGTGGACAATAAGACCAAGGTGATTTATTAAATTGGTTTCATGGTCAGTGGATCTGATGCCCAATAGTATCTCACTTACAAACCTGTTAAATTGATAATAAGATAATTCAAGATAAAGTCCATAACCCTTAAACTGTTTTTTTTTTTTTAAGCATTGATTCAGAGCACTCACTGCAGGAAGAAAGCTTAGGCACATAAATTAAATATCACCAGACCCTGGTGCTAAAATGTGTAAAATAGTGTAGCCCAGGTCTTCCTAACACTCAAAAGTATTTAGAAATCCACTCACATGCAAGCTTCAAAACTTAAGCATTTCCCCTTGTTTTTCTGTTTACTTCTGTTTCATAAACAAAATTTATCTATACCACTGCCTACCAAATATGATTTTTCATGCCACACTAAGCTCAGTGGACTAGTATTCTTCTGTCAAGAATTTGTGATGCAAAATAAGAAAATGTTAATCTCAAAGCTACTAATACTAAATGTTTTTTAACAAGGAGAATCGGTGGAAAAAATGAAGCACTTAGACAGCAGCTAATGATTCAAGAATTACAGAACCAGAGAAGCAGTGAATGGAATGAACCTCAGAGGTCTCCATCCAAATTTCATTATTGGAGTGGAACTGTTGCCAACGCTCTATGAGATGAATCTTGAAAGTGCTCAGACATGTAGATCACCCAGGCTCTCTGAGAGAAATCTTCTGATTCTGCCCTACTCAATGAATACGTTCATTTCCTCTAAGATAAAAACAGCTTTCCCCAAGTTTTGGGGAATTTCCAAGACATTTGCAGCCTGTTGGCCCTTTTTGTATCATCTACCCTAACTGAGAAGAGTTTTGCTCTGTCATCCTCCTGAACTGCCCTTCATGTAATTATGAACAAACTCAGCTCCAGCTTTAAGATCAGCTCCACCTGTGGGACCAGGAAGGCCAGTGTGATGCCCTGCTGCCCTCAGAGTGCCTTCTGGCCAGGGGAGCTCGGCATGGTGCTCTGCTGCCCCTCAGGGGACCTTACCTCTGAGACCCAGTGGCTTGTTGTGGTGCCCCTCTCTCCTCAAGGCTGACAGTTTTGGGCCAGCATAGTGCTCCAGTCTCACTGTGATCCCATTCCCCTCCTAGCTGTCCTAGGTAGGCTGGAGGGGTGTCGTGCTCCCATTCAGGATGCCCTGCCTTGAGTTCAATCAGAGACCCCCATTGTCCTCCAGGGCTCTCCAGGCTGCCCTGCCTCCAGGCTGTAGCAAGGATTCCTGCCTCACTCAAGGCTGCTCTGTTTCTGGATCAATTCCTTTTAGGAGAAGCTGCCCAGTGTCCTTGGCCTGGCAGGTAGGCTAGGTCCCTTTGAGACTGCCTTGTTTTCAGGGTATGGTGTGGTGCCCCAGACCCTCTCAAGTCCTCCACCTGACAGGCCAGCATCGTGCTCCATGGTCCTTGAGGCTGTGCTGCCTCCATGCCCAGGATGCAAGCTCAGTATCCTTTCAGCTGGAATCACTACATGATCTGATCACTTGATCAGGAGGTCATTGCATGTCTTGATTGCCCCTTCAAAATACTGCACGTTGCAGTTCAGTAAGTGATTACAATTAATAATAGAAGTTGTAAGTAAAACAGGTGTTGCTTGTGAGAATAAGTGCAGACCAGAAATGACATTAGAGATTGGGCCACCAAGGCCTTCGTCAAGTATAAAGGGTGTTGAGAGAGCCAGAGTCCTTCAAAGGCCCTTCTCTACAAATGACTCCTCTGAAATGGACAGCCTCTCCTGGGGCAGGCCATTAGCTCCACTGGTCTGAAACCCTGCGAACAGCAACTGGAGTCAGACCACAGATTGGAGAGGCCTGTATTTGTCTGTGATACTAAAATTGTGAATACAGGCATTAGTGAATCACTACCTCCACCATAAACACAGGACTGAAGCTGTGTCTTTAATAATTTTTTTAGCACTAAAGGCAAAATTTCTGTCCCTTTCTCTTTGGACTTGCCCTCCAACAGCATCAGTATTGTGCTAGTTCAGCTCTTTTTTTCAGCTATACAATGAATTAGTTCAGTGAATGAAATGGAATAAAAGTAAACCCTCCAAAAGAACAATGTCACACTCCCTAAAAAAAATTTTGGTTTGTGATTTTAATCAGTGCCTTGATCTGGATCGACTTGCATCCATACAGACAAGTGGGTTTGCAAACAAAAAAAAGCAACAACTGGCAACAGATCTTGCTGTTGAGAAAATTGCTGTCTTCAGCTGCATCTCGAACTCACCAAGTAATTTCATACACTGGTACACATAAATGGTCATTAGAGAATAATTACTTCTATAACTACCAGCTTCAGCAAATTTCTAGATCGGGGATTAAAACTGTGTTCCTTTAATTACTTCTTGTGTCACTGTCAAATTGATCCTTGTGATGTTGAAATAGGAGTCTCAATGGAAGCAATTTCTTACCTTTCCAGAAAACAGAACTTCCCTAAATAGTCAGTACAGAGCTGCTCCGGAAAGTCTTCATATTTTACAGAAACAAAACAGAAAAGCCCAACTTGTCACTTTCTCCAGAACACAGAGCATGGGATTTTGCTGCACTTTAGATCAGGACAGAATAAAGCATGCTTTAATTATTAAGGAATAATTGTATCCACATGAAGGAGTTTGGGAACTTACTGCCTTTGTGAAAGAGTGGTTATTGATGCATAAAACATTACAACATTGCAGAGCCATGGTTATTTCTATTTCCCCTTTCCTTGTTGACAAGGACAGCAGCCGACTGTCAGTGCTCTGGAGGAGCAGGCTGTTAAGGGTAGGTTCTGCCTGCATGAGTTTGGTCCCAGGGATCCCTGGAGCGGATCCAGAGTTAGGCATTCCAGAAGGTAAAGTTCTCCCCTTCAGACAGATGTGGATGAGCAAATTCTGGACTCTTAACGTTACTATTGATGGGCTGCTCTGAGGTGTTATATGCTGATCAATGTAGCAGGGCAACATTGATCATCATATAACAATTGCCAGGCAAGTATGAATAATTAAGTTCTGTTATTTTTGCCACTTTCATGTGTTTCCATAATACCTGTCTAACTACAATTTAACTAATAAAAGTTACATCCCTAACAACTCCACAGCAGCATATCAAAGGTCAAATTCTGGGCCTTCAACACCAATCTAATTATTCTAGGCATGTCAGCTCAATAGGGACCATAAGAAAGTTTGCTTTTGAGACAAGTCCCAGTTTCTCATGGGGTTTCAGCGCCCCACATTCCTTCCTTTGTCAATTCCTCCCTCTAAAGGTTCCATTGGAGGTGATATACCTGAGAACAGGTGCACAGAGAATCATAAGATATATTTCTTAAGAACAAATTCATTTTTTGCATAAGATAATATTCACATAGGAAATTAAATCTCTCAGACAGGTTGGTTGGTGAACTGGTATCTGAACAGCGACCCTGTAAGTCTCTGTTGCAAGTGTCTTTGTAAAAACATCTTCAGCTGAGTCTAGTGAGAATCACGGAACTGTTTCTCTGCTGAATTCTTATAATACAGCTGGCAAAGAGTCTTATGTGCAAACCTAGTCTAGATGTCTCAAGTGTTTGACCATTTCTGTAACTACAGGAGCAAGAAAAAGACTAATTACAAGTATCTATGTACAGTTTGGCCAATCCTTCAGCATCAATTACCTGGGAGCATCTCTGAGACAATAATGCCATCAATCAGCTTATAAGCAGCAGGAGTTGCCTCAGGAAACCTCCAGGACCAGCTGAAATTCTGTCTTGGAGAGCTTCTGCTGTGGTTTCTCACCTTTTTGTGAAGGCAACTAGGAGTTTGGTTGCCCCAACTCATGTCATGTCAGTCCATTATCTCAAATGGGTTGTCTTGGGCAGCAGGATCAGCCTGCAGAATTCCTCAGCCACCCAGGGAATTTGTGGTTGTGCTGAGTGTGCACATTGGCACAGGCAGGATACACAGCTACAGTGTGACTGCAACTGGTCACAAATAAGTATATCTGGATGTTATATACCAGTTAAGGAATTGCTGGCATGGCAATGTTTAGAAAACTGAGAGATCAGGGCGAGAAGTTCCAGTTTGAAATGAGAAAAACAGATTTGTTTCTAAAATCATCCATCAGCAATTCGCTTCTTGGCTACACTCAGTGCTTCTCTTATACTGATCATAATCATATGCAGAACTCTTAGTCTTTAACAATTGTGTTTTAAATTTTTGTGAGTACACAGGGACCTGATGGCTCAGAGGTCAGAACAAGTGGGATTGAGAGCACAGTACAAGCCATGTTGGAATATCCTGATTAGTACAATTATATGTTATAGTTTTCAAAGGCCTCTGCAATAGTCCCAAGTTATAGATCAAATGCAAATCTTACATCACAATTAAAACTTAAAATCCTTCTATCTAGATTTCTAAAAACCTAAAATCTTTCCACAAGGGGAATTCTGGTTGCTTTTCTTTCAGGGCATTCTCAGATGCGAGAGGTTTTGGGTCATTCACTACTATATTTGTACTGAAGATAAAATAGCTATTAAATATAGCAGAGAGGCAAAATATTTTTTAAAATATCTAATATAAAAATATATGAAATAAACCCATCCCTATGGAATAACCATGATTAGGCTAATGTATTTGACAATGTTCTGGACTTGACCATATCATCAATCTTTTTAGTTCTCTTTCTCCTGCAAACCACAGTTTGAGAGCTTTTTGTCCTTTCTTACTGTAAATTTTAAGACTCTACTGGATACTGAAACATTTTGGTTTACAGTGCATGAAATTATTAGTATAATTTTAATTTGAAGTCTATGTGTGTTTGCAGCTATATTCTAATTATCGTTGTAATATGATACAATAATATTAAAAATATTATCGTAATACCTATTTGGATGATGTTTAAATCCACTCCCTGAAATAACAATCCGGGTGGTCTCTCCCATTCTTGTGTCACATAGAAGAAGTCCTTTAAATAATACTTTGCACTTAGGGAGACTTTTATATTATCTCTAAACATGTACAATACAAAGCATGTCCTGCCAGCTGATCATCCACACCCCAAAAATGCAGGGTAATATTATAGATTAACTTAACTATTAATATAATAGATCACACCTCTTGAAGATAAAATCATCTAGTTTTTGGGATAGAGACAAGATGAAAATCTAATGCTTCTAGCCATGTGTGTATTTCTAACTTAGGCATTAGTAATTTCAATATGCTTTCTCACAAAAAAATGTTATTCAAGGTTTATACTCCTATTTGACTATAATTTCCAGGAACCATTATGGGATTCATTGTGAATTAAGATTGTTGGTGTTCAGTTTTTTTATTTATCCTGGCATCAAAAGACAGAACAGCTCAAATTCGTACTGAGCTCATACTCCTACAAAATGAACATGACCTTTCATATGCCATTTTAAAAACATGCCTTACATTTGCTTATAATTTAAATCTTCTGTGGTTTAAATTGCTGTAATTTCCCTTTTCCTCCTCACCAAGCTGGTAATTCTTTATAAGCTATACACACATGGATTTACTACCTAGAAGTCATAATTTTTATGTATTTCCAGAACATATTAGGTGCAAGGGAGAGAATATGCCACTTTCTTATATTTTTTCTGTCATTAAGAAATTACATATTTTTTCAAACCTCTTGCAGGTTCCAATGCTGCAGTAAGGATCAGCATATTTTCATTTGGAATTGCAGTGGGGTACCCTTCTTGTTAAACCCATCTAGAAAACCCATCTAACCCATCTGACAGAGCCATCTAAGCTATTTTCATAGATTTTCCAGTTAAAATGAGTGCTCCCAAAGCATTATGTGCATCACTGAAGGAGACAAAATAAATGCCTCATCCATTTTCTAGGTGGGTTTAATAAGATGGGGTTTCTAGACCCCAACAACAATAACAGTATTGTTATTTCCACACTGAAGAAGATAGTGTTCCCAATGAAAAGGAATGGATCACACAAATTAGCTTAGTCACAAGAAGAGTTCTAATTTTGCATAATTTCTTTTTTCTAAATCCTCCATTTTAAATTATGTATGGTTTTGATCGAGCAGCTTGAATTTCTTTTTTTTTTTTTTTCCAGAATGCCATTTCTTAGGTTTATGGACAGAAAGATCCTGTCAGGTACTGAAATAGACCTGAAAACTGGCTCTGGTCCAGCTCTCCTGGAATTTGTTTTATGTTTCATGTAATTCACTTGAGCTCTGTGGCAAAACTGCAATGCAAGAATCAGGGAAATATTGCTTTGCTGTCTCTATTTTGTGGCAAACTACCAAAGCAGGATCTGAAGGTCAATACCTGGAACAATGGGATTTGAAGATTGACGGGCTTCTCTAGGCCACATCTGTAACAAAAATAACTGGTGTAAGAAACTCCTTCCTTAAGGAAGAGAACTCTTTCCTTTACCTTGCCTTTAAAAGTACTAGCAGTGTTCTCAGAAGCAAGTTTCACCCAAACTGTGAACTCTGCTACACTGATTTCTCTAGTTAGATAAATTATGCCCAAAACATCTGCAATTCCAGAGGCTTTTTATTATATCAAGCAGGTTTCTGAACACTACAAGAAAAAAACATTATATACTATTTAAGTACTGTTTTTTTTCCTGAAAGAAAATACAAACATACCACATACAAAGTTCATGTAATTCTCCGTATTGGCTCCTTTATTATACCCCTTCTATTTTATGTAGTTTGAAAAAGAGAAAAAAGGGAGACCATTAACACCTAGGTCACACAATTAAACCTGTATTATGGAGATTGTAGTATAAATAAGTTGATCTTCTCCCTGGCAGCAATCACAGATGAATTAGCAGAGTCTCCCAATTCTGCCAAAGTCCACAGCCACATCAAGTGCCAAGGTCTACTACCACATCAATAATCCAGGAGGCTGAGCTCTGTTTGCAGCCAGAAAAATCATCATCTTAGGCTCCTCAGAGTGCTGACTCCATGCTATAACCTGGCCAAAGCCCAATTTTATTTAATTTATTGGGGAACATCATCAAACAACATTCTGAAGAGGTATGACCTCACTTTAGCCAAGTTATAGACAGTTCTGGAAAAATAGATACATTGTTCTCAGCTCATTAAATACACAACACTGATCACACTTTCTTATTTTTCATGTTTTAGTGGGAGGCAGCAGGATTTGGCAATTTTCCTTATTGGAAGAGGAAGGAAAATACCAAACTGGGGAGAAAAAAATTCCAGCCCACTATCATAGTTACCGTTGGTTGCTTGTCAACAGTGACAGCCGAACATGAAGAAAATTGTTCACAACAGGAAAACGTGAGGAACGTAACAGAATGCCTTACTGTATAAGACAGTTATGGAAGGGAAAGCAAGAAGACAGACAGCTATTTGCCAGACCTGACAGAGCCATCTAAGTTATTTTCATAGATCTTCCAGTTAAAATGTTTTACAGGAGTGCTCCCAAAGCGTTATGTGTATCACTGAAGGAGGCAAATAAATGCCTTATCCATTTTCTGAAAAACAGAAAACGACAAAAACCAAGATGACAGAATGCCTGCTATTGGGCAAAGAAATAAAAAAGAGGTGTAATTTCAATTATTGCAGCTTCATCTGTGGTCTAATTTAATTCCTCTAACCTCATGTGACATAGCAATTCAAACGTTTAGGCACCCTAAGAAGCAAAGAAATAAGTAAGATTTGATATTTAGAAAGCAAGAAAACTTCTTGTTTGAACGAATAGTGACATTTTTACCTATTTGCTCTTCATCTCAAACTTGTTAATCAGGCTATAATCCATCAGGAGAGAAAGGCAGAGCAGATGAAAAAGAAATGGGTCTTTAAGCATAAAATTCCATCTCAGATTCCAGAAAACAGTTTAAGGTAGAAGGTGGAATTTTTCTCAGAAAATAAAGTTTCTTAAAGCTATCACACAAGAGAAGTGACAGGATAAGATGGACTCTAGTGATTTGCATTTCTTTTCAGTGAGTGCATGACTCCGAGAGTATTACTTCACTTTCTGATGAGCTGTGTGCCTGGGTACAATATTCTGCACCCATTGATAGCTTATGGGAGATGACTCATGAGATTTAGCTCTTCAAACAACATTACACACCTTCTCTCTCCTGTGAGAACTCTAGAATAGAATACAAGTAACAGTCTGCCACTTCTCTCAGCATATTTTTCCTGTGAAAATATTGCCTGCACATATCAAATCACCATGGTATGACATTATATATATATAATCTTTTCTTTTCAAGCCTTCAGGAATAATACAGAAGAGAAAGCAAAAAGATAAATGCCCATTTGTCAGATCTGAGACATCTAAGTAATTTTCATGGCTTTTCCACAAGCACACAGAATTTCATGACCACTGAAGTTAGAAAAGACATCAGGAAATCATCTAGTCCAGCCCCCACTCCAAGGACTGTCAGCTACAGTTGGGGCCATTTGTAGCCAGGTTTTTTAACACATCTGAGGAAGGAAGCAACAAAATATCTTTGAATGTCTTCACCGTAAAAAAAGTGATCATTTTTAACATTTCCATGTCCTTCTTTTCAATTTATGCTCATCTCCTCTTCTCCTTTTGCTGAGTACCACTGAGATGAGTCTGTCTTCATCTTTTTTAGTCCCTCCCACATCAAGTACTATGAGCCTATCTTCATATGAGAGAGTTCCTCAGTTACTTAGTAATTGTTGTGGTTCCTTCACTCCAATATGTTTTTCTTACCAGGGGAAAACTTTTGCATAACAAAAATTTTAGTTACCTCATAAGCTTAAGATAACTTTGTCATCAAACTTCAGAAGTATTTTGCTGTCTGTTCTGAGTACATGATTTGTAAATGCTCAAAAAGTTAGGTGGGAACTGAACAAGGTCAGTATATAACAAACATATCAAGATACTATGCCCATTTATCTGCCATTGTAGTAATCACAGTTCTCAAAAACCTGCTTAGCTCCTCCAATCCACAGAGGACTGGAGACACACTTTGGTGACCCTTACAGAAATTTTCAAAATATAACTTTCTTCCAACTGACCCAGTTAGAACTTATTCAGAGTTTGGCACTCTCAGTGGAACAAAAAACATTTTGGTTCCATTTAGATGAAGTTTTTAGGTTTGCAACTGCAAAATGGAGCTTCTGCTTTTAAATAAAATGAAGTCTAAAGTCTTAGAAAAAAAAATTAAAATATCTTGCAGAGATAGCTCTGGGATGTTCCATTATCTGTAAGTATAGCTAAGGGTTTGTTTGTGAGAAGGTGTCTATAATTTAAGACTGAATGGTCTGAGCCCTGGACACATATTCTTGGCCTGAAGCAGTGCGTATGTCAGATCAGCTTAGCTACTGACAGACCCTTCCTCACTCAAACCTAACATCAATGGTTGAAAACTGCAATGATTCCCAGGAAAAGGCTGGAATATGCAGTGTTAATGAAGAAGGAGAAGAAGATTATGGACTCGGCAGGGGGGCGGGGGGTGGGGAGGAAATTAATGAGGAAAACCAACGGACAAGGAAGGAAGAGCATAAATAAAATGAGATCTTTAAATTTGCAGTGTGAATTAGAATTCTCTTCTCATAATTAACATAGGCAAGTTTCAGGAATAAGAGTAATATCGGAAGTACTGGCAACTTTGAGAGACACGGTAGTGATAAAAGTGGATGAAGAGACTGGAAAAATTGCCAAAGGTATCTTTTGAGACAAAGGAAGTCACTGTGACTTCCCGAGCAATAAAAACAATGCAAAGTAATGCTACAGGAGGATCCTTCCAATAACAAATCAAAATGGATTAGATAACAAAATTTGGTGAGGATATTGAAATAGGAATATATTTTTGCCCCAATATTTTGCCATCCAAATAGGAAGTGGATTTATAGTCCAAGAATTGGCTAATACTTAATCTGAATTTCCAAAGCCATGACATGCTGTTGCCCATTATTAAATGATCTGACTATACCAAGTGGAGTTTGGGTCATCTTAGCTACAATCCTCAAAGCTAGCATAAAACATTACTGGCTTAAAAAGGCAGTTTTTGACCGTTTTTCTCAGAGCTTAGCTCTTAAGAGACCATTGTAGCAGTCTTTCACTGAGCCATCTGCAATGTATCAGCCTCCTTCCTGGACCAGAGGACCCAGCTCTGGACACAGAATCAATGATGTAGTCTCAGCAGTTCCAAGTAGAGACAGAATCATACTTCCCTCACCCCACTGGCCGCTTTCCATTTGATGGAGATGAATGATACAGCTCACCTTTCATGCAGCAGCAGTGTGTGATGAGTCATGCCCAACCTACCACACCTCCACTCCAAAAGCCCCAGATGCTTTCCAGCAGGGCTGCCCTGCAATTTCTCAGTCTGCACCTATGTACAGGATTACCCCACCTCAAATACAGATATGTGGGTGTCATCCAAGCTAATGACAAAGCTGGCAATAAGTCTGAATCTTCTGAGGGCCAGCACAGTGTTATTGCCATGCTCAGCAAGTAGCACAGCAGCCTCAACCACAGCTGCTATTATTGGAATTCTGAAGTAATAAATGCTTCCCTTTCCACTTTCCCTTCAGCACCACTGTACTCAATTCCTAATACTTGGTGACCTTCACATGTACTTACACATGATATATTTAAACTCAGAAGATGCTTTTGACACCTCCTGGCTTTGCTGCAAACACTTCTACTACCATGACATTTTCTTCATGACAGTTTTCTTTTCCTCAAGATCTAACAGAACAGAGGTTCAGAAATATGTTCCCATGATAGTTCCAATAACCTGTTATCACCCTTGGGTAATGGGTGATGTCAGCAGGATTTGTATTCTTATGATGGGAGTACAATTTGTCCCCTAAACAGTATGAAAGCTCACATTTCTCAAGTTCAGTGTTGCTGTGAATTTCAGTATTAACAGGAACTTGCACTGAGCCTCATATTCAAACTGAATGACTGGCCAAGTGTCTTTGAGTGCTCACAGACATCCGTATATGTAAACAAGCTGCTCTGAGTCTCTTAAAATTATTACAAGTCTATTAAAATTATACAACAAAAAAAAAAAAAAGAAAAAAAAAAAAAAAAAAGTTCCAGTAGGACCAGTCATTTTCTCTTTGGAATAAAGCAGATTAGAGAAATCTGTGTGTATGTTTTCAAAGCAGTTTCCTCAATCACATATAGAATATAAATGGAGTGAAGACACCATCTGGCAGATTTCCAAAGGAGCTCCGGACCAAAACATTCTTGCTTATGCTGGAAACTAAGAGACAGGAAGGCTTTCCCAGTATGTGTAAAACATCAGCACCACTTTCAAGGATGAGCAATCAGGTATCATCTGTGTTGACAAAGAGGTGGAGGAGGACAAGAATAGGTGCCAGGGTAAGTCATGCAGTATCTGAAGCACAGGAAAGAAGGATATATTAAATCTCTGCCTGCCAACTTTGCTAGTTGCTGAGTGCTTTTGAAAATCTGATGCCTCATTTAGCTGACTAAAGAGTGATTGAGCTGTACCAGAAATACAAACCCAGCTGTCAGAGAAAACTGGAAAATATGTTCTGGAGTAGTTTTTCAAAATCAAATTCTTTTTTTTTATATAGAACACTGGTTTATTTTAAAATGTTTAATTAGGCTAAGTTTAGCTGTGTGTATCACCTGAATATAGAAAAGACACACTAAAACTATGCAGGTTAGTCCAAATGTATGCTGACTAAAACTTCATGCACTCACTAACCACCAGATATTCATACCATAGCAGAGAAAAACATTGTGAAAAAATTAAAGAAGCATTAAATTTTTATCTGCAGAATATTTTGTCCCCTTACCCCTTCCCCTAGAAATTGAAGTATTTGGTGAGAAAGAGACCCATAGCCCGAGATTATGACAGTAGCTTTGGAATACTTGGCAATGACTATGGATGTTTTCATATTTGAAGGGTTTTAAGACCTTCAAAAGCTCTATGAATGTCACAAAGAAACGGGCAGATGAACCACTTCCACCTCTGTCATTACTTAAGTCTCATGCCTAGAAGGTGTGAAATTAAATTCTACTATACAAACACAGGAGGTGTGGATGATTACTGAAAAAATTAGCAGTGATGTGGAGCTAATGAAAGAACTTGAGGTGTCAAAATAAATGTGATATGAAAGGAATAGGGGCAAATCAGAAGCTTTTGAAAGACTGAGTGATCAAATGGCTCTGCAAAGTCTCACAGACACTGAAACAGAGGTCCAGTTTCAGTCTGTAGGGAACGTGTGTCTAAAAAACATTCTCATATTCTGAAACTGCTTTATATGGTACCATTGTGTCCTATGTGGCATATTCTCATTGCCACTTGACATTTCAGCATACCACACACTTTCTGCTTCCCTAGGTTTCTTACTTATTGCTGATTATTACAAATTTCTGAAATCTAGTGTATACCTACTGATCTGTTCCTGAGCAAGAATTTGTGAGTGTCATTCAAGTAAAAAAGAGAAATTCGCCTCTCTAATTTTCTTGGCCCCACCTCCTCATCCCCATGGAGCAGGAGAATAATTTTGCTCTCTACTCTCTAATTCATATACTCTATTTCCATTCCCCCCACCCCCAGGAATATTTCCACCTCCTGTGAATATTTCCACCTCCTGTGTGCTCAGGGACCTCCTGGTTTTTGGCAGTACTTCATGGTATGTCAGTATTCCAGAGGTCAGCTGAGGATAACCTCTAATCAAAAGGTATTAAAATAGGCTGCGAGGGACAAAAATTCAAAACCCCAAATCTATCAAAATCTGTTACTGATGAAGAATCTGAGCTGGCTATGTCCTTAAAATATGCATCAAAAGTAATCTTTCAAACCTCTTCTTCAGGTCTCCATTGGCACCCCCAGAGGAAATAATTTCAAACTGTTCAGAGAGCAGCAATCCTGTTCTGGTCCTTGAAATCCTTCGAGCAACACACACCCACACACCAGCATTCTTTTCTCACCTCCTCCGTATAAAAACAAAACAGAAACGTGAGAACAGTGGGCTGGAGATGGAGCTGCGGAAAGTGAAGTTGGAAGGATTAATTATGTAATACGCCCCCTCTCCCGCCCTTACCCACAGCAACACGAGTGAGGTAAACCCAATCCTCCCAGCTGACAACTCAGAACTAGAAAGTGCCCGGAGGAGTGAAAGCAAAATAAACGTGTGGGGAAGGTGGCGATGCACTCCTACAGAGGAGGATGTCATTAGGAAAAGGCTAAAAACAAGTTCAAATCACCTTTAGCCTCTTCCCTTCCCTCCCCAGCGAGACCTCTCCCTCCGCCTCTTCCCCTCTCCTCCCCCCAGCTCCTCCTCCCCCTTTTCAGCAGGAGCTGCAGCCGGATCGGGACTATATCCTACAGTTCACGGCTCTCTGACGGAGCGTGGATCCTCCTGAAAACTTCAAGTAAAACAGGAGCTGGGAGAACACACACACCAGAAGATATATTAAGAAAGCAGGTTTGCTACTTAACTCGGAGGAAAGAAGCTGGAGCAGACTTCTTCGGTTGCTCTCTAAGAGCCTTGCCGAGAGTCCTTGCAAAGAAAAGTGTTGCTGATTCAAAAGAAGAGGAGGGATGGGGAAGAGAAAAAAAATTGTGCATGTCTGTGTGAGAGGGAGACAACGTGTGTGTGCGTACGTGTGAATGCGTGCTTGTGTGTGAGAGGGTGTAGGCGACGGGTGGGGGGAGCTTGAAATTTTATATTTATTTTTTTATTTTTTTTTCCTACGAAAGACACGTGAATGCAATTCCCAGTGAGGGGGGCACCAAGCTCTGACCAAGAGCAGAAGGGGTAGGGAGAGGGAAAGGGAGAAGAGAAGGAAGGGAAGTGGAGAGGGAAGGGAAAAGGAGAGGGGAGGAGGGAGGGAGAAGGAGGAGGAGGAGAAGGGATTTCTATTTCAGAAGACATTCATAGAAAGAGGGTGGCAAATTCTGTGACCGTCTTTAAAGGAAGTGTCCTGGGACATAGAGAGAAAGAAAGAAGCCCAAAGAAGGAAAATAAAGGGCTATGATTTCCTTGTCCTGTTGCTTTTTCTCTGGCTCCCTCTGCCTCTGGAAGAGTAGCCACAGGACACAAAGATGCCCAGCTGGTCACTGCACGCCCAAGTTCAGCTTAGCTGGTGCTTCTCTCCTGTTTAGCCTGACTGCTTTCTCTGAAGGGGAGGACTCATAGCCCGACAGCCTTTTAGTTTAACCTGAAGAGTGTGTGCCGCCTCTCTCTGCCCACCCCAAGAACTCGCTGGAGGTGGAGGAGAGGGGAGAAAGAGGAGGACTTGAAAGTGCCTGAGGAGCTCCCAATGCTAAGAGGAGACAAACATTCCTGTGGACGACGCAGAAAGGACAAAGCTGACTGATTTATTGCTGTTTTCCATATTTTTTTTATTTCCCTGTCCTTTGGCGCACACCAGTGTTTGGAGATCTTTGAAAACACAAACCAAAACACCAGCCCCGAAGCCCCAACCCCTTGGCTAGCTCTTATGGGAATGAAACACTCCTCCCGCTGCCTGCTCCTAAGGAGGAAAATGGCGGAGAACGCTGCCGACAGCACCGAGGTGAGTAAGGATGCGAGCCGGAGCCGGCGCCGCGGTCCCCCAGAGCCGAGCACTGATCTCTGGGCACAAGCAGCAGGACGTGCAGAGCAACTTTCCCGGCCCCTCCGGCCAGCTCCTGCCTGCCGTGCTGCTGTGGTTTCCTGCATTCGCCCCCCCCCTCCCCCCCCACTTCCCTCCCCCCCGGATCCCTCCGTTCCCCGTAGGCACAAAAGTTTGCCCGGGCCGAGCCCTCCAGGCGCTGGAGGCTGCCCGGGGCCGGCGCTCCGCGGCCGCTTCTCGGGAAGTTGTTGTGTCCGTGCGGAGCGGAGGCTCCGCGGGGTGTCGGCTCGGGGGGCAGCGGGGGGCGGCCGGCGGGAATTTGCGTGCTGGACACGCCGAAAGGGACGGACCGTCTCTTGCGGCAGCACCTTGGCCAGCTCCTCGTGCTTTCCGCCGGCAGCCTTGGCTGGGATCGTTTTGAGCCACTTTAGGAGCATCCGTGTCTCTGCAGCATCCTGGATATTAGCAGAGCGAAGCTGCCCGAGGTGGGGGCTGTCCGGCTGGCCTGGGCAGTGCCGAAAATAGCTTTGCACTGCCCTCGGACCAGGAGGGTACCCTGCGAGGGCTCAGGTTTTCTGCAAGAAATCTACCCCCTCCCGCCGGTCCCCCACCCGTTACCTTCTGCTTCCTCAACACTGGGGTTGAGCAGCCCCTGTTTACTTGTCTGGGGCTGTCTTGACCTCACTGAGACTTCTCAGGGGATACAGCAGTGTGCGAAGTCTCAGGTCTGGAAAAGCAGAAGGGTGCAGGTGCAGTCCCAGCATTTCTTCGAGCATGTGAGAAGGAGACAGGCGAAAGTGCGAGCGTGTGCCAAACTCGCTATTTCTATTAATAGACTGTGCCTAGCACTCTGACTGAACACTTAACACATGCTTTAGCAAGATGCAGCACAGCCATGTACAGACCCCATGGACACTGCACCCCAAACAACTTCACAGCTTTGCCCTTTCAGGGGCAACACTGAACCTTCTCCCCAGTTACCCCGCAGAGGGAATAAAGAGCAAAACCTACTGTGAACACATGACTATTCCATTCTTTATTATTTCCACATCTCTGCCTAATGTCTCCTTCTTTTAGTCCTCCCAGTAGGTGTCCTGCTCGCTCATGAATTCCATCCACATTTCTCTTCACAATAGTGTTCCCTCTGCTTGACCTTTGTATATATGCCTCCTTTGCCATGCCAGGTGAAGAACCAAATTTTCTTAAATGAATGTGATGTAAGCACTAAATCAAAGAACATGCCTGCTACTGCACTACAACCCCATAGAGTACTGCTTGCAGAAGAGGCATCTATAAATAGCAAGAAGTCTGGCTGCACATCTGTAAACTGTCGTAGTCCTGACAGCATATATTGCATTATAGGTCCCAGGATCCCAGGACAGGATTGCAACAAGAAATGTACAAGCACAGGCAGTTCCTTTCAAAGCCATTTTTGTCAATGGAAATTGCTTTTAGACAGGGAAAATAGGTGAAAAGAGCTCTTTACAGATTCCTCTTCTATTTCATTCACACTTAGCACATTTTAATTGTTTAATCATGTTTTCCTGCTTGTGTAATACTGCACACGCTGCAATGTCATTTTATGGAGAAGGATTTTTTTAACAAAAACAGGTTCTTTCCAATGCTGCATACAGGTTAGGAGAATATTAAAATGCTGTGCTTCGTCTCCTCAGAGTATCCATCAGTGACAGACTTGTGAAATGAGAGCGAAAATATTGCAGATTAGGCATATCCTGCTTCACTTCTGCCTTCAGAAAATCAGAAGGCATACATTTGTAACCCCTGCCTAGATTTTTTTTTTTAATTAATGTTCATCTTTCTGATACTTCAGAGAAGTTGCCTGTCTGCATATGTGCAGAGGTAGAAGTGCACTAAGCCAAATATGCCAAGACCTGTGAAGCTCTTTTACTCGTCAAGCATCTATATTTAGCAAAGCCATATGATATCAGTTTGACCTTCAAACCTGTGTTTCTCTAACTTTCTCCTGAAGTTAACAAATATATGTGACAGAAGGAATACAGGACAAAATATCTCACTTTTGGACATACCGCCGTGTCAGGGAAAATCAGGAATTGGTATAAATTTGCTTCATTTGAAACAAATGGGGTACCAGTAATACTAATTATTTGATATTAAATTTCTGAAGAATTTTGATGTCACAGTCATATAGGGATGATATAAACAAAATCAGCAGTAATGAGAGATGAAGAATTAAAACATTTAACAACTTGTCAGAATGCCCTACTACCAAATTATTCCAAAGACCTTCTGGTTCTTGCTTAGATTGATTTGACCCAATTTGCTTGTGTTACAGCTTCATGGTTTATTTTTCATGTTTCAGGGTTGTTTTTGGCGGGTTTTTGTTTGTTTGTTTGTTTTGTTTGTTTGTTTGTTTGTTTGTTTTGGTTTTGTTTTTTTTTAATCTACCACAACTAAGGACATTTATCAAAGTTTTGGTCAAATATGGCAAGTATACTCTTTCAGTTATAGGGCAGTTTAAAACAATACATTAAGTCAAGGAACATGGACACTGCATGAAAAACTTTTTATTTCCTTGACCCTCTGTTGCCCATGCTACCTCTTCAGCTTAAAGATCTTAAAGAAATTATGAGAACAGGCACAGACAAGGAAAAAACAAAGCTACAGTAAGACAGCACTCACTGTTTCCTCAAGCAGAAATACAGAGTAGGAAAGCAATTGCTCACTAGCATTACTTTCCAGTCAAGGAAGACACTTTGTGTTACCAGGAAACTTAGAGGAGTGTGCTCCCACGGCTCCAGCTGTACAGACATTAACATCACTGGTGTTCCAACAGCCTTATATTTTGATGCAAAACATGGTCAAGTGAGTTCAAATGTTGCCACAGGTGCTGTTAAGCTTTGGATCAGAATATCAGAACTATCAGAATGGTTTTGCAATTTATTTCGTTGGTAACAGCCTGATACCAGTCTATTTGCCAGGGTTTATGTAGGACAAGTGATTTGTTGTACGTGCTTGTAGTGCTCTGAGAATAGACAGTGTTTTGTATAAAAACAAAATCAAGGAGGAAAAAAACCCTAAGATTTTTCTATTTAGACCCTCACTAAATGCCATGGGGTCCCACTAATAAGAAACTTGCCAGAATGGTTTCAGATCTGCGTCTGCAGCACACAAGGAAAAAAGATGCAGAAAATCTTTATTGCTCTTGGCCATCACATGAATATTAAGAGATGTTCCACTGAAACAAAAGCTTGAGAATCTTTCCTCTGTGTCTTTAGTCATGAAAGGAGGCTTGTCTAAATAAAACAGGACTGTTTGCATAAATAACAGATGTAGAATTGCAATCTCTGCAAATAATTAAAGACACTCTGACAGACAACAAAGTAAAAGAGAAACTGTTCTTTGTAGAACACACACACAAAGGTTCTGCAAAACTCATGGTGCTGACCTGCTGCAGATTTTGGGTTCTGGGTTTTTAAAATTTTAAATGTATTATTTGAAATCCTAATCAATAGTAGGCCTGATATCAGTGATGGAGAAAAAATCTGAAAGAGGTATGATTTCACAAGAAATGTGCCTGACCATAACTTGTGAACCTGTTCCAGGTGAAGGGAACACAATCATAAAATCATAGAACAATTCAAGCTGGAAGGAAAATTTAAGGTCATCTTGTCCCCCCACCTTGGCATGGGCAGGACATCTTCAACTTGACCAAGTTGCTCAGAGCCCCATCCAACCTGACACTGAATGTTTTCATGGATGGGATTTTAATCACCTCTCTGGGCAACCTGTGCCATTGCTTCACCATCCTCATTGTAGAAATATTCTTCCTTATGTCTTGTCTCTATATAAGTCTAGTCTAAATCGACCCTCTTTTAGTTTAAAACCATTATGCCTTGTCCTGTCACAACAGGTCCTGCTACAAAATTTGTCCCCATCTTTCTTGTAGGCCCCCTTTAAATACTGAGAAGGTGCAATAACCACAAAGTGCTGCAATAGCACAAAGTGCCAGGGTTTATGTGCACATCCAAAAGATACCTAGCTGTGACAGGCTAGTGTCTCACTGAAACAACCCTGGAACTTGAAACTGATCTGGTTTTGTACAATCTAATTGCTCAGTAACTTCATAAAAAGCTATTCTTGTGCTGAAGACTTCACAGTCTATAGAGAGAAAAGATTCTTGTCTCATTGCTAAGAATAGAGAGGTCAGATAATTTATTTATGGTAGCATAATGGAGTCCTCTCAGAATGACCTATTATGCAAACCGTGGGCTTTGGTTAGATTTGGGGTAACATGCCTAATAGATGTTCTTCCCTAAAGAGATTAATAAAATGGATTCAGGATTAGGTGATCTGGGTCAGCATGTCAGAAGTGGGGAGGTTAAAATGTTTGATTGGCATGAAATCCAGACATACCAGTGCTGAGGGGGAAAAAAAGATATGACAATCTATTGAAACCATGAGCTTCTATTTGTGATTTATGAGTAGGAAGAGGGATTTCTCCTTAATAAGCTACCAAGGTAGAAATTAACAGAAGCAGAACAGGAGTGTGTGTAACAGAGAAAATTGGACTGAATTTATTCAGTAAACCAAAGTTTTGCTCCTGGTTATTGTGCTGGGTGATCTTGCAGATAGAATTAATTCTTTCAAAGCTTTTCCATTCATCCTATCGGATTCTATGGTTCATTAGTGAGAGGTGTTGTAGAAACTTCTTGTTTCATGTTACTAAATTACTTAGAACAGCATATATGAATGAACATTAATGAGTGGGTAATGTTTACCCAAGAGAGAAATGGCATTGCTGTATGGTGTGCATCTGGGACTAACAGAAGTCACAAGAGGTCTGGCCTGGTGTCCCAGAGCCAGCTGAAGAGGCAGTTTGTAACACAAATTTCAGCCTTACTGAGTGGCCACGTGCCTGTGTCACATAACTTTGAATGGGAAAAATTGTGTGTGTGTGTGCAAGTGGTATGGGTGAGCTACAGAGACCAGAGCACTGGCTCATGATCCAGAGATGTTGCTCTGCTGACAAGGCAGTCAGAAAGCTGACTCAGCATGTCAGGGCTTCACTGAGGGTGTAGCCAAATTTCCAAGGGCTATAGAGGCAGCTCTGAGTTAAAGCAGGGAATATTCCACCTCCAACACATTTTGATTATTTTCAATGCTCCTATGAGAACTGAGTCGCCCATGCTATTGGACTAGTACAAGGTGCTAGTACAAGGTAGTTCTAACATAGTCATAGGGGCTTTTTTTTTGTTTCTAGCCAATTCAAGAGTGGGGGAGCAGAAATATGGCTCTGAGCCACCTTCTACAACTTCAGCTTTGCAGAACATTAATTTAGCTCAGGTGAAGATAAAGCTAAATGCATTCCACTCCTTTCTCAAATTTAATAGTAAAAGTTCAAAGTATTGACCATGATATTTTGTCCCCATTGAATAAATAGATTTTAGTTGGCATTAATATTAGAGATAGGATGAAGAAACACTTATGCTTAAATAAAGAGTAACAGTAATTGCTCAATTGCAGAGTTTCAAGATAAAGATATCATGGTTCATCCTCTGCCAGCATAGGGTTGTTTTAGTGATAAATGTTTTAGTGTCAAGAAGACTGGGATTTTTAGAAAGAGTCTGCTTCATATTGGTGACATCATGGGCCAAATTCCTTTGTGTCTTTGTGCCAGTGTTAAAAAACTACTTCCATACTAGTGAGGAGGCATTAATGACACTTTTTTTTCCCCGACCTCAGTTTGTGAAAAGCACAAAATTCTTCAGGGAAGAGCACAAGATATTCTGTAGATGATAGGTTTTGTAATTGTTTATAACCATGCAAAAACAGAGCTTAGCAAGACCGGTTCTCATGCCTTCCAGAGCTCCATCCTGGTTGTGAAAGATGAAGGCTTGTGCCTTTACTGGTAAAGGCAGAGCAGAGAAATACTTAAAGGCAAAAAAAGCATTGAAGCTATTATTTTCATAAGAGTTTGTCTCGGCCTTTCTGAGTTTGCAACAAAGTTCAGTCCCTTGAGGTGAGATAATGAACAGCTGAAGGGGGTGAATGAGGAAACTTGTTGCTCCTACCTCTGATTCCACAGAGAATTCTGTGTACCTGCTTCCCTGATCACTCACTACCTTTGATTCTGTCTTTATTTTGATCTAGAAGTTTTGGATAAAATGGGTCTTTTCCATATTTTTTCTTCGGGAGTAACCTCTAATTAACAGAAACAAAAACCACTCATCTCAAGAAAGCAAAGAGGAGATTACCAGTAAGTGGCTGAGTTGATGACCACAAGGGTGTCTTCTCCATGCCAGAATTGAGCAACTGTTGATTAATCACAGCCTCCCTGGCTCTTTGTTGTGTTCTTGAACAAGTCTGGCTGGCTTCATGAAGTCTTTTGGCATGTTGTTTCTTTCAGGGTCTTGCATGGGAGCTGAGTCACTTCATGGAGATAGTGAGAGGATGGGCACTATTTAATTCTTACTATTTCACTTCTAAGCTGAGATTAAACTTTTGGAGGGGCAGGTACTGATCTCTTCACTCTTGTGACCAGTGACAGGACTTAAAGGAACAGCATGAAGCTGAGTCAGGAAAGGCTTAAGCTGGATATCAGGAAAAGTTTTCTGCCCAAAGGGTGGTTGGGCACTGGTTGGGCTCTCCAGGGCAGTGGTCACAGCACCAAGCCTGACAGAGCTCAAGAAATGTTTGAACAACACTCTTAGGCACACAGTGTGATTTTTGCGGATGTCCTGTGCAGGGCCAGGAGCTGGACTCAATGATCCTGATGGGTCCCTTTCAACTCAGCTTCTTCTGTGATGCTATAACTCTACAATTCTGTGATTGATTCTATGATTCCATGATTTAAGAGCTACAGTAAGGTCAAGGATGATGGCTTTATATATTTCTTATATGCTAGATTTGCTAAGTCCCAGTTCTAAAAAATAAAGAACCCCAAAATTTTAAAAGGCATGTAAAATGCTGTCTTTTCCATGATCTACATAATTACAAAGATGGAAACTCACTTTAAAAATCTGGAACAGAAAATCTGTTTATCTTCATTTTATTGCATCAACAATTCAGAGATTTAAAGACCAGAACTGGAAATAAGGCAGATTCATTTTCAGAAATACTCACTGCCAAGTTCACTTTTCTGAAAATTCTGTTAAGTGCAGAAATTAAAGATAATTTTCCTTTGTATTTTGAGTGTGAAGTGCTACGTGAGCACAAATAAAATCTCGATGTTTTTCTTTCCAAAATGAAGAGAATATTTTAGTAATAAAACATTTGAAAAGATATTAAGGTGAGAAAAAATTGTTTAGCTGAAATTTTTGACAGAGAAACAATAAAGAAGGTGAAGAGAATACCATTCTCTCTCAGTTAAAATATCCTGTCCTGCAGTACACCCTTTTGGAAGTTTGTGAGTATTGAGGACTGTACCTGGGTCCTTTCCTAACAGAGTGAATTCTTGTTTAAAAAGAGGCATTACCACTTTTTCTAATCATTGCTCACAAAAAAAAGAAAAGAAGTTCCTTAAGCTCTTAAGCTTTTCCTTTTTTTTTTTCCTTTTTTTTTTTTTTTGAGGAGTGGGAATCCACCTTGGGAGAAGGACATGGAGGTGGGTATTTTCTAAGACATTGTTTGATACAACTGTCCTCCTCAGCTTTTCCTGGTGCCAAACTCTTCACCATAGTGCAGCTGGCAAGCTTCCCATTCAGCATTCTGTTGGTCTAGAGCACACATTTCAGTTCCTAGTGCTCTCCTTGTCCTGTCCCAAGGCACCAAGTATATCTGAGTCATTTTGCCACAGTTCCCCCAGGCCCCCCTTTTTAAAAGAAAAAGTAGCACTTCCATCTCTTGTGTCAGTATGATGAAAGTCATCTACTGGCTGGGAAGCAGTAGTATGTTGTGGTCTCCAAGGTGCAGTGTTGAAGTGTTCCCTCAGTGGCCACAAAGCACACTTGGGTCATGTGTGGCGTCCAAGTTCTCCAGTCCTGCTTGTCCTTTTTTGGCCAGACAGCTTATGTTTCATTGCTTCCAATAGGACCAGGAAGGCTCAGACCTGGTCTCAGAGCCCAGAATAATACGTGACCTAGACAGGGCCTTCTAACGACAATCCATCAGTTCAAACTTATTTCTGCTTTGAACCTTAATTTCTCATTTAGATAGGAAGACAGATGTTGCCATCTGTTTCAGTTTTTAGTTGTGCCCCTGTGCTATTCTTCAATCCACTGTGAAATTTGACCCCAGCTTGGGAGAAAGACCAGCTACTGATATTTTTTTCCTTAGTCACAAACAGTGAAGTAATTTACCCTTCCTCTAACTCATTCTGAACTACTTCTATTTGAGGACCAAATATCTCATTATTGTGCCCCATGGTAGATATTAACCTGTCTGAAGTATAGGATTTGCATTTTTTTATTTTACTCTGATATGATTTACATTAGGATATATCAGGAGTAACACTTCTGAGTCCTATATAAATAGGGATCCCAGTGGTGTGGCAGAAACATAGACATGTTGATTTGAACAAGCTTCTGTAAAGCATCTCATGCAACCTCACAGCCAGGGTGGAACAGTCACCAGCATTAGATCATGTTGGCCATTGCTGTCTCTGGCCAAGTCTTGAAAATCACTGAGCACAGAGATTCCGCTGCCTCTCTGGGTAATCTCTTCCAGGGCTGCATCCTCAGCAGACCTCTCAGAGGACAAAGTTTTCTTACTGTCCTATCTGAACTTCAGTAATTGCAGGTTGTGACTTTTTCACCTCATTATCTCATCTGCTGCTATTTAGAAGAGTTCTCTTCCATATTCTTTGTAATTATCTTTCAAGTACTTGCAGGCTGCTATTAGATTGTCTCTTAGCCTCCTCTTTCACAAATCAAGTTCAGCACACAGTATTCTCTTCTTACAGGTCGTCTTCTCAGACCCATGACCATTGACCATTGCATTATATTGTGTCTTGCTTACCTCTTTAACTAAAGGCTGTGCAGAAATTGTTATGAGAATGGAAAGGAAGAATATTTTCCTAAGTGAAAGAACATAGTAGAAGACTAACTGATTCATGCACATGGCCAAGTAGTGTCAGCAAAGTGTATTTTGCAGAAATCCCCTGTGACAGAGCTCAGATGTATATCTGGCATGTTTTACTTCAGTATTTTGGGTCAATAGTTTCATATTTTCCCTAGAAAGAGAGGTCAAATCTAAAAAGTAGCACTGCTTCTTACCCGCCATTTGCATCTTGTGTAAGTGTACATCTGGAACAGCTGTTTCAGGAGGAAATAAAATGAGATAGAGTTAACCGGACCACAACATAGTTGTCTCCTTAGGAGGCATGGTGTTTTAAACCTAATTAGGATTAGCCAGATTTAGTAGGAGCAGGGGGTGCTCCGCAGTTGCTAGGAATGCTTGCCTGTTGTTGAGCCTCAAAAAAAGGTTGGGGCCATCATTACCCTTTCGGTTTCGTTGGCTTTGGTAAAACCCAGTAAACCCTCTGCAAGCCTGAAGCAGACCAAGGATGCAAAATAGCAAAACTGAGATATGAAACAGCTATTGGGCAGAGAAGACAAAGAAATGGAACAGATTTTATTGTGCAAGAAAGTATGTTGCAGACTGAAATTTCAGCTGGATCCTTTTCAGCTCTGTGTAAGTTTGCTGATCTCTTAGATTATTTGGATTAGAAGAGGCAAATGTAAATTTACCCTAAAGTAAAAGCCCTGTTCTGGAAAATATTGAATTTATATAATACTATATTTAGCCATGCAACAGAATGCTTTGCAAATTTACTGGAGGTCAAACTATATAACGAAATTATTTTGTGAATTTGGAAAAGAAAAGGCAAGAGACAAATGCAGTCAGGAAAGTGGGTGGGCAGGTGGATGGAGGGAAAAAAGAAGGAAGGGTGAAAAGGAAAGGGAGGGAGGGAGGGAGGGAGGGAGGGAGGGAGGGAGGGAGGGAGGGAGGGAGGGAGGGAGGGAGGGAGGGAGGGAGGGAGGGAGGGAGGGAGGGAGGGAGGGAGGGAGGGAGGGAGGAAGTGGCGGAAGGAAGTGGCGGAAGGAAGAAAGTGGCGGAAGGAAGGAAGTGGCGGAAGAAAGTGGCGGAAGGAAGTGGCGGAAGTGGCGGAAGTGGCGGAAGTGGCGGAAGTGGCGGAAGTGGCGGAAGTGGCGGAAGTGGCGGAAGGAAGGAAGGAAGGAAGGAAGGAAGGAAGGAAGGAAGGAAGGAAGGAAGGAAGGAAGGAAGGAAGGAAGGAAGGAAGGAAGGAAGGAAGGAAGGAAGGAAGGGAAAATGGCGTCAAAATACAGAGAAGCAACACAGGAGCAGTAGAAATACTTAAATTCATTATCCAAAAGTCACAGAATCACTCTGTGGCTCCTTGGAGACTCTTCTTAGCAGTAAAAGGCCAAGGTGAAGAAAGCACTGAGTACCTTGGCCTTTTCCTCATCCATTCTCTCCAGGGCCCCTGCTCCATTTAGCCACAGGCCCACATTTTCCTTAGCCTCCCTTTTGGTGCCTGTGTACTTGCAGATCATTATTCCATTGTCAGGATTAACAAATGTCAGGAATCAAGGAGCTGTAGGCAGAGGTAGCAGGAGGCCTTCAGAGGAGTGGATCAATTTACCCTTTTACAGCCTGTCAATAAGGAAATAGCAGGGGGGTTGCAATAGCCTGTAAGGTCTAATGCAAATCTCAATTTCTCTGTCAAAGTGAATAAGCCTCACATTCACTGCTCTTTTACAGATTAGTCAGTTATGAAATAAGAAGAGACAATATGTGGTTCTAGGCCTGTGATTCACCCCCACCAACCATGTAAAAAGAAAGAACATAACATAGAAAAAACAAGGCTCTTTTAAATTAGTAATCAAGGTGTAGGTTTTAAAGCTTCCTTGAAATTCTCCATTATAATTTGCCTTTATCAGCATTGTCTCACAAATTATTAATTGGTAATCTCACATATAAGGGATTTACAATACTGTGAGAGAGACTCTGCCAGTGGAAACTTATCACCAACTCTAACAGCTTTGCACACACCCCTGAAACCCACCCCAATCTCCACTCCAACGAGTAGAACCAGGACAACGTGCAATATTCCTCACTTGTCTCCATGTCACGATTCTAAGCAGCAGCTCAGCTCCAGCTCACCTCATCTCACCTCACAGGGACATTGCCATGGCTGAACTTAACATATTACTGTAAAGATCATTTTCCTAGCTCGCTACTTCAACTACATTACCCTTCTATTAATATCTAAATTGCTGAATCTTTATATTCTATTAAATCCAAAAGCTGATTGCACTTTCCAGGGCTGTTCAAGGCATGTGTCCTGCTACCTATCTGAATTTCTTATTCAGCACCAAGAGATTAATTCAAGCCTCCAGTGCCAAACTCCATCTCACACTTCTTAGATTTTTCAAACATACTTTAATGAATAATAATACTAGCACCATGACAGTGTGTATACTGCTTAATGAAATATATTTTGCCTGACAAAATTGTAAAACTAGGGCAATGGGTTTATATTTCTGTTTTCTCCAAATTTGACATTCAATTTCTGACCTGTTTTTCTAAGAGACATTTTTAATCAGATAAACTTAATGGGAGGCAATGATATATAAGGATTTTAAGTAAAGAAGGTGCTTGCACTTATTACTGTGAGATTTTCCTGAAAATGTGAAACTATTCTCGTAGCCTCAATACCACTATTTTATTGATGAAAAAATCTCTATGCCATCTTTCTGTCTTTTTAGGGCTGTTCCTTTCTCAACAGAAAACCAATAATGCTTCTCAGTGCTCATAAAATATCTTTGCAAAAGGCAAAAATATTTATATTTGCAAGACCTATCTCCACCATTGTTAGAATACTCAAAACTGAGTATTCTAACAATGCCTACTAGAAAACAAAAATATTTTCAGCTCAAGACAGGTTTACCCTCATGTAAATCCATCCATTTCAGCAGAATTATTTTTGATTTATACAGGTTCAAAACTAGCTCACATCTATATGTAAAATTGTATTTAAAAGGATGAATCACCAGTGGTTTTGCTCAAGAATGGAGTTTTCATTATTCTGTTTCATGATTGTATAAAAGTGTTAGGAGCACATTTTTTTGTATTACTTTCTTAACCATATTTAAAAGATTGGTGTAAGATACCAAAAGCTTATTTTATCACTAACACAAAGCTACAAAAGCCTGATTTATATCAATATGCTTACTAGTTGCTGCTTTTGAAATACACAGTGTAGATACCTTTTTAACAGGTGTAGTTCAGAGCCCACTGTAGTTAACATAAATCACTGAAGATCTCTGGACATTTCAGTGAATGTTTGATTAATAATGCAAGAAAGGCTGAACACACTGGTTTGCTCATGTGTGTCAGCAGCACTCAGCATGATTATTTATTGTAGAATCCAGTCCATACCAGCAGGATATTTTAAAACATCCTCATCTACCTTGTATAATATGGAGCAAGAGTAATTCTGCTGAAACTAGAGGTATTACCTTTGTTCTGCATGTTAGATACATATCCATTTTCTTAAATGACTGCTGAAAACACATTGAAGTAAATTATGGCATTTGCAGCTCTCCTGGGAAACGATGTATTACCAAGGCTGGAACTGACAGGTTTTTAATCTCAGTCTCTTCCAATGAAATTTCTTGCAGTAGGTAAACTAACACCAAATAACACTTAATGGCCAAATATGAGCAAGTGTAGTTCATTAATCTAAATTTACAGCATGGTTAGGAACATATATGTTGTCCTTGCTATAAATGGGACTAGTCTCACAAATACACACCATTGCCTTTGTACTCTGCAGAAAGATTAGTATTTCTTTGTCTATTACTAAGCAGACTATCATGGTTTAACCCCATTTGGCAACTAAGTACCACTCATCTGTCCTTCACTCCTTTTCTTCCCCAGGGAGATGGGGAGGAGGATCAGGAGAAAAAAAAAGAAGCAAAACTCCTGAGTTTAATACCTGAAAGAATGTGAAACACAATAATAACAACAGTGCTATTAATACTACTACTACTACTGCTACTACTACTTATAATAATAATAATAATTTTAATAAAATGGAGAGGGAGAGACAAACAAGTGCTGCACAATATAGTTTCTCACCACAGACTGATGCTCAGCTCATCCCTTAGCAGCAATCAGCAGCTCCCAGCCATCTCACCCCAGTTTATGCACTGAGCTAATGTTCAGTGGAATATCCCTTCAGCCACCTAGGGTCAGCTGTCCTGGCCATGCTTCCTCCCAGTTTCTTTTGCACCTGCTCACTGACAGGGCATGAGACACTGAAAAGTCCTTGGCTTAGAGCAAGCAACAACCAAAACATCAGTATGGTTCTCACACTAAATCCAAAACACAGCACTGTGCCAGCTACTAAGAAAAGATACTCTGTCCCAGCTGAAACCAGGAGGAAGACTTACAAGTAGCTTTCCTTTACATGAGCATTTTAAACCTCACATTTAAATTTAATTAGCTGCTTTAACATGGTTATAAAATACCATCACCATTAAAAAAAACATTGATACCCAGTGTAGTTCCAGAATCTGATAATTAATGAACTGCCATAAGATACTCAGTCACACAACAGTTTCTTCTCTGACACTATTCCAAACCAAGAAAGTTACTCCCCTCCCCATCATAGAACCAAAATGCAAATGTAATACACAACCCTAATTCTGAGTGAGCAGGACTGTGCTGCTTAATAATTCAATAACTGCATTGACATTGTGATAATTTGTCATTTCAGCCATGCAGTTCCTGAAAGACACATTAAGATGCTTGCTTATAAAGTACTTCATCAGGTATATGTGTCTGCATACATATACTTGCAATGTTTCATACTTACATAAAATTCAAACTGGATATTGTGTCATGACTTCCATTTCTTTGTGCACCTGTGTTAGTCTTATTAAAACTGTGTCAGAGAAGACACAACTATGCCTATGTGGGCTCAGACATAGTAAGATGATAAAATCCTGGTTAAAGTCTTACATCACATCAAGTGTTTATGTATATATGTGTATACATATGCATTTATATGTTGATAGAGAAACTCTGTGTTTAAAAAGGCAGTTTTATGGAAAAGTCCTGGCTTTTTATTCCTTTACATCCTTTGTATTCACTATGTTCCTCTGTATGGGTGTTGTGACAAAATTCAGTTTAGATGTGGAGAATCACAGGAAGATAAACCCTTCCATTTCAAGTTCAAAACCAACCTCATGTTTTAGACATAGTTCCACCTGAGCTGATGTAAGCTTAAATTCAACTAACTTGGTGAGCTGTTAGTAATACAAGCTCCCAGTGTACAAAGGGATCATTTAAATATATTTGTCTCTTTGAGTTTAGATCACTTCCAAGCATTCACACCTTCGATTCAACAATTAAATATGTTTGGTCTTGTTTTCTTAAATTCTGTAACCTACACATCTCATAGCTCATAGAGATGTCCACCTGGATGCTGGGCTCCCTTACCTGCCCCACAGGGACTCCCACTGCCAGCTGTGCCCTGTGACAGGATCAAAGCAATGGGCACAAACTGAAATACCGGAGGTTCCATCTTCAAATCAGGAAATATTGTTTTACTGCAAGGATGACTGAGCACTGGCACAGATTGCCCAGGTTGATTGTGGAGTGTCTTTCCTTGGAGATAATCAAAAGCCATCTGGATACATGTAGGCAACTGGCCTGAGGTGGTACTGCTTGAACACAGGGGCTGGACCAGACAACCTCCAGAGGTCCGTTCCAAACTCAGCTGCTCCATGGTTCTGTGAAATCAAACATAATATTTGAATAAAATTGGAAATCTAAGTGGTTTATATGTCCGTTTCACACATCACATTTGTCTTCTTTGCTGATATTTTAAAATCTGCTAAATTTAGGAGTCTGTAACAAAGGAGGACAGCCTCTGTTTTTTCTGAAACATTCAGTCCTGTGAAATGCTGAGTATGTTCACATCTCTATTCACTGTGGTGTTTTTTACACCTGATGAACCGAGGTCTCAATAAAATGAAAAGGACCAATGATTTATTGAAGTCACTGGATTGTACAGACTGTACAGAACAAAGGAAGTCAAGTCAATTAACTTAATGTGCTAGGCAACAATTCTATAGTTAGCTTTTTTCACTTCACATTGGTTTTAGTTTTTTGACTGCTGGATATGACTTTGCTATCTCTGACATCAACTTAAAATCAAACTACTTCTTAATAATCTACTTTTAGTGTGAAATCCTAGGTTGAATAAAGGTAGTATTACTTATTTGTGATTTCCTAAAGAGTTAGGGGAGATGCTGTTGTCAGTTCCCATTGCTCTTCCTTCATCTTTTAACCATTTAGATCTTTCTCTGTGTTATGGTCTTCAAAAGAAACATTATTGTTTTGAGGCATACAATTTATGTGTCTTGCTGCTGGTGACAGAATCTTGCATTCCTCTGACTCGCAACATGCTTCAGAGTTCTGCTGAAAATCACTGCATTGTCAATAAGAGGGAAAAAATAAAAACTGGTGTTTTTATGTGGTGCAGAATGATTTGATCTCCAGGGATTCAGTGGCAAAAAAAAAAAAAAAAAAAAAAAAACAAACCAAACCAAACCAAAACAAAAAACCCACACCACTCAAAAACACACCAAAAAAACCAAAACCAAAACAAGAAAAACCACCCCAAATATTTTTACAAGCCTTTTTTAGGAGATCTTCTTGATGACAGTAATTAGTTTCCCAGGGTATTTTAAGAAATATGTACAACTCATTGGAGAGAGTCCTAATGCTCTCTATCATTGAATCAACCAATCTTTATTATTTTATGTTGTTATATTTTACTTTGAATAGATCAGCTAGGATCTGGAATCTGCTCACATAAGTTCAAATGCTTTAATATGGTATGAGCTGCTGGAATGCTTGTCCTGTCTAAGCGGCAGAGACAAACACCCCTGAATGGCTACTCTGCCCATCTCAAATCATACTTTAAAGAAACCTTTTTTTTTCTATTGATGCTAGACAGAGACCAGAGCATTTTGGCAGCCAAAGTTCAGTTTTATTAACAGACCAAACACAGTGGATTTTGATTTGTGTGACAGTACTGAGAGCATACTCCCCTGATTTATATGTCTATGAAAAATCCTACTGTTTGTCTGTGTTTTTTACATTTTCAAAATCTTCTCTTTGTCAGAAAGCTCTCCCTCCCCATTAATTCTGAATGTGCAGCCAGTTCAGAAATGAGAGCTGATGCTTCTTCTCCTCCTCTATCCCACTCAGCTGTCAATCATTCCATGAACAGAAGAAATATTTAAAGAAACAGAATCCCATGAAGCTTGATATGTTCCAAAAAAGAAGAAAAAAAAAAAAAAGCACTCCATGTCAATAAAACCTTGAGTCACCTTGAATTGAAGCACTATTTTTACTTCTGTTATTTCTCTGTTCTTTTTTTCCAGTTTCTGAGTTAATTTTCAAATAAGCAGCAAGTGAAATTTTCAGTCTTATCCTTTAAGTCCAAGTTATCTTAAGCAATTTGCAGCTTTTTAAATTTTTTTTTATATTTCAGGTGTTTTTAGGGCAGTACAACAGCACACCAAAAGGCAAGAAAATCTGAAGGTCTGTTCTGCCATCAGAATATAGATAGGGTTGGTGCAACAAAGAATTTTGCATTGCTGTACATCATGCTGTGCCCATGCTGTGGCTAAAGAACAATAATGCCAAACTTATATGTGGAAAGGTGATAAGACTGGCTAAAAAAAGACACTGAATTTGCGTCAATGTGTTACTTTTATAGGCCTTTCTGTACCCGGAAACTTTTACTCGGTCTTTTCAAGGTTTCTTCACAACTGTGAATAGTAAAAACCTTTCTGATATCCACTCTCCGAGCTTTTCAGGTTAAGAAAAGTTGCATGAATCAGTGGAATTCACGGGTCAGAAGCACTTTAATCAGAAAACATCAGTCTTCACACTCACCAAGCTATTTACACAGCATCAACAGAAGACTAATTTGAACTGAAGCCCAGTTATCCAGATCTTGCTACTGTCAGTTACATTTTCTGCTCTTGTTGTTGCTAGTAATTTCCTTTTTGCTCTACAGCTTTCCTAAGTAGAGTCACTTTTCCAGTCTATAGTGATTCTACACCATTCATTTCTATTGCTTCTCCTTTACTGCCTAAGCCAAGGAAAGGATGAACCACTCATGCATGCACAAGGATGTCTCGTTACCCAGCTGCTCCTGTGGATGCTCTTGGCAGAGCCAGATCTTTCCACACAACAAGAAACAGTCAGAGCCCAGGCAGGATGTCAACAGAAAAACGTGGAAGGGCCACTACAGAAAGGGGGGAGCAGGATGCAGACTGTCCTTGCACACCTGAGATGTACAGGAAGGACCCAAATCCAGCTGACCCCATGCCATGCAGGCAGCATTTGCCTGTTGCAAAAGAGGCACTGACAACTGTCAGGACAGGCACAGGTTGTGTTTTGTAGACAAAGCATTGTGCTTTGTGTCCATAAGTCAGGCAAGGATTTCCATGCTGTCTTAGCCAAGCATTTACCCACTCTCATCTCAAAATAACATACACTGCCTTATGAATCAGCATCAAGAGAAGTGCTGAGGCACAAAGGGAAAGTGCTGCCAATCCCTTATGAAAATGGCAGCAACAAGAAAAGGAAGGCAAATTATAGCAGCAAAACCCAGGGTGGAGACAGCCCCTTGGTGAATAGAAATGGAGGTGGCTCAGGGTAGGTTGGTTGTTATATTTTAACTAATCTTCAACCAGCCAGTATAAAATTCATACATTCTCACTCCTGGAGGGAGAAGAGAAGATGTACTCTTCATTGTAAATCTCAGGAACTGTTTTCTCCAACTGGAAGTGCCCGAGAGAGAACCGAGTCAGAATTTTCCTCCTTTCATAGATTTAACCATGTTTGTGAGGCCAAAAACCTACTGACTGATTTTTAGCAGCTGGGGATCCTGAGCACAAGCTAAAATGGCTTTCTGCCAGTTTTCTCCCCAGTGATTTAACTACAGCTGGACCCTTTATGTCTGATTTAAAAAAAATAAAGCTTTGAATGTCATCACAAGAGTTGTATTCTAATGACTACAAATGAAAACAGCAATTGCTAAGAGACAGCAGAGTACCATATGCTTTTGATCAATTTCTTCTAGAAATTCCTGCATGGAAGATGCAATGTTAAATATCAAATGTCTTATTAATGTCTCTTTTGAAAACAGTTGACATTACATGGGATTTCTGATTTAGCAGGGGTGTAAAAAAATACACTGAAAATTGAATATAAACAAAAGTTTAACTTCGAAAAATATAAGAACTGCAATTGTAGTTAAATGATAATACAAATGTGTTTTTGCGATATGTCCACGATCATGACACTGGGTGTCCCCAGTTACTGGGGAGGATAATGTGAGTTGAAGGCAGCTCAACCCCATTGCTTTCACTGAAATTATTCTGTTAGTTTTTCAACTTTTATACTTTATGTTGGGTCAGGTCAGCACTGTCCCCTTTGCAAGTCTGACTAACTCAGGGAGATGTTCCTTTTCTTTTAACAAACTCAGGGAGAAACATTTAAACTATCAGTTGATTCACTTAAAATCAGCTTCTTTGCAACAGCTGTGGGCAGCTGCATTATTCCCTGAATTTCACAGGCACTTCATCCTTGCCCATCATCTTCAGTGAGCCATCGTAAGTGTTGATTCAGAGAGCCACATTCCACCTCTAGAGGTTTCATCTGTCACAAAAAGATGCAAAATTCTGATAACCCACAGTAAGAAATGGTTGATTACTTCAGGGTTGCACAGTGAGATGAACTTAAGACAACACAGAGGACAAAAAAACCTGCCAGGTGATGAAGAGAAAGTCTGTGCTATAACATATGAAGATCCAGTGAGCTACAGCTCCAAAGGAAGTGGCAGGGTGTCAGTGCTCAGTGCAGGAAAATGTTATTTTTTGCCATTTGACAAATGGAAGTGACAAATGTGGGACTTCTATTCAATGTTGGTGCTCGTGTGCTGGTAGCTCTGCAGCAGCACTGAACTGTAAGTCACTGTGCTGATTTTCTCTGGCACTTCAGCTCATGGACTGCCATTCTCAGTCTTGTTCTTCTTTCTGTCCTCACTTATTCTGCAGATCCTGGACACTTCTTAAGCACAGACCACCTCTAGAGCTGAAGTGTACCTGAAACTATGCTGAGTGTAGATCAGAATCTTGGTTAGGTCACGGCTAGGCTTGGCTAGGTCAATTGGATATTTTTTCTCCTCTGTACTAAGGCTCAGTAAAGCCTACAGAATATATTATCTTCCTGAAGAACTTCCTATAGAGCTTCCTATGTACCAGTTCTTCCTGTTAGAACTTCCTATACAGCTGAAACTCAGTGAGAGGGGAAGAAAAGACTGGTATATCAGCTGCAAAGTGACTTTCAGAGATCAGTGCCTTAGAAATTTGCTAAGCAGAGGAGGGCTTCCATTTAATTTCTGCTAATTTAAGAAAATAATTTGTACAGATAGAATACTCTGGTTATTTTTGTTAATAATTAGCCTCTAAAAATAGTGGAGCTCTACTTTTTCATGTGAAGTTCAGCTTACTGCCTGATACTGAGAAAAGGCCTAAAAATAACTGGTTTTATACTTGATTAGCACTTTCTTGTACTTTGTCAGTAGAGAGTCAGTTAAAATTATGCTGGGGAGGGGAAGAGCCCAGTAGGTGATACAACTACTTTCCCTACAAGAAAGGTACTGTGAGCATTGATAATGCAGGCTCTGACTCCCCTGACCTCTCCTCAGCAGATTTTCATGCACTTGCCAGGGTGATGTAAAGTAGCTTGAAAGTACCAAGTCCTTTTTGTTTCCTTTCCGTTCATTTCCACTGCCTTGCCTGTTCAGCAAGGCAGGCACTTATGCAGCAGCAATGATAGTAAAAACCAATAAGAAAATCACAATGGAAAGTTCACACTTCTCTGGCTTTGTGTCTTCATAACTCTTTATGCAATGATCTGCAACAAACTCTTCCTCTTCACTGCATTCAACTTTGATATTTTCAGTGCAGGGTTCATAACTTCTGTTGCTATTTCTACAACAAGCTGCGCCTTGTGATGCGAGGCGTTTTAAAGTAATCTGGCACATTAATCTCTCTCTTCACTTGAAAATCAATAAAAACCTTCAGTCACATTTACATTTCTGTGTACTGCTTCCAGATAACAGGGGCATGTCTTCCCTGTGTTCTAGCTGATCACAAAGTGAAAACAACTGCTGGGGTTTCATGCCTCCAAAGACTACCTTATCCTTTTTTTTTTTTTTCTGGTCACAAAAAGAGCTGACTTGCCTAGCCATCCTTAAAATATAACTAATTACCATCTGTTAACAGGCCCCTAATGCTCTGACTGTAGATCCTTATGCACTATTCATGGTTTCACAGCCATGATGATAAATTGTCTGTAATTCAGAATTCATGTGGAATTACATCAGCTTACCTGGGTGACCTAGCACACGTTATGGAGACTTCTTCTGTAGAGCCTTGCACACTGAAGGTTGGACCCCACAAAGAAATGCAAGGGAAACTTTTTAATCAATTTACACTGTGAGTTATACCATAAAAAAGAAACATTCAGACAATGCTGATTGCTGATGCGTTGTCTCTGTTGCATGCAGAAGGACAGAGAAATGAGAAACCTAGATCCTCCTTCCAGCTAGTCCAAATTGATGCAAAGGCAGCTCTCAAAAACTGAGCCCCACATTACAGGAGGAAAAGGAGCTGAGTCGTGACTTGCTAAATAATGATATAGGCTTTGAGCTACTCCCAGGGAAACATAGCATGGAATGATTTCTTCATTCTGTATGATTGCATAGTGCCAAATCTACCCAAACAGCAGGGAACATGACTCACCAGCAGCCCTGAACTTTGTTCATGTGCACACAAGAAAAACCACTTACCCTTGTTCCAGCTACTCCCTCACAGTACCCAGCCAGCCTAGAAATGGTGCTGGATTCACAGGTCTTGGTGACTCCTCTCAGCCACACACAAAACTGAGTGTGTTTCCATCCTGCCTGAAAAAATGAGACAAGGCTGCTGCAGTTTGACTACTTGTATTGCAGAATACAAGGGGAAGGGAAAGACTTCACAACTGCAGTTCTCAGCCAGTGCTGTTTGAGCAATATAACACTTCTGCAGCCTTTTCTCTCTGCCATGCCAAACCTGAAAGGGTCTTGGAAACAGTTAGGGGGAGTTCAGACCCTAAATAGCCCCCCATAGCTGTGTGCTACTTGTTGATGGCATAGAAGTGCTTGCCCAGTCAGGCCAGGTGGGACATTAAATATCAATATCAGTGCAATTAGTAAGCATATATCATTAACAATTATCACTTCCAAATATAGAGGTGACTCTGCAATGAATGCCCAGGAATGAAAGTGATATGGTTTATTTTTAGATTCTTCCCATTTGGGACCGATATTTTAAAATCATCTGGAAGACCTGATGCATTTTATTAATGCAGAGATATTTCTTTCCCTTGTGTAACTCCCTGAAAGGCAAATCAGAAATAAAATTACATTAAACTTGGAAAAGCTCTTTATTTCCCAGAGGCTGTAGCCTACTTCAAATGGAAAATACCGTTATCAGCTTTTCCTCTTTTTAGTTTCAACAATAGACAGGCAGTAGTCTTACCTCAAACCTTTCCTCTGAACAACCACAAAAAATAAGCCTCTAATAGCTCTGTCAGAACAACAGGCTGTTTCCCCTTCTTATATCTGTGCATCTTGATTTCTTTTGTTCTAAACAGTTTTGGATGTAGCACTTTAAAGGCAAGAGATCTATCAAAACTTCCAAAACCCAGACATCTCAGAAGGAAAATCTGTTCCAGGAGAACATACAACATAGTTTAGACCTACTGCTTGTTTTTTTTATGGATAATTGAATGAAAGAGGAAGTGTGTTCCATGGTGATCAGCCAATTTAAGTGGTCCCTGGCCTTTACTGGCTATTTTAGGTGCTAGGTGTTCTTCAAATTTTGCTAGAAGTGATGACAATGATAACATAACATATAACATAACATATGGTTGTCAATAACAATCGTAACTCTCACAGTTGGCCTCAGTTCTAAATTTAAAATTCCTGTGTGGTATCAGAATTTCACAGTCAACATTGATAAGCTTGGAACCACACATTAGGGTACCTTCCTGTTCTTCACTATCAAGTTAGCTTCTATCAACTGAATAAAGAATTAAATTAAATTAAATTAAATTAAATTAAATTAAATTAAATTAAATTAAATTAAACTAAATTCTCATCTTCTTTAGTCACAAAAGGAGAGACTTAAAATTACAAGAAAGTAGGAAGGATTTTTTTTTTTAGTCTTTTGGTTTTATTTGCCTTTCATGAATCCTTGAAAAGGGTCAGGATTCTCCACAGAAAGCGGGGACTTGCAGTGTTAACAAGTCAGACATAGCTGTAAATCTCTATAAGTCTGGAAGCTTCAACCTGCAAGAGATACTGGTTTTTTGAAGCTGCTGGTGTGCTGCTCTCTGGTCCACACACCAGAGTAAACTTTTCAGACTGGATTCTGGAACAGGAGAAAGGCTGCTGTAGCATAAACCAACCAAAAAGCTCATACATCTTTGCAAGGCACTATATTCAGAAGAGCTCTGTTAGAAAACATGCTTTTCCTAGGAGCCCTGATATATGGTACTGTGTAAGGAAAAAGCTGGGAAGTCTGGAGTGTCTCTCAGAAACACCTAGCCCTGGTGGTCTAGCCTGTATTTCTCAACCTGCCACATTTACTTATAGGCATCAATCTTGTGTCAAAATACCCAGTATGTTTGAATATATTCACCTTTTCTATTCCTGATTAGAGTGAAAAATGGAAGGAAAACCACAGGACATCTAACACAGATCATCACAGCTTTCTGTATTTATCTATAGTTCTCCTTTATTTAAATCTTCAGCTTTCAGATTCTTGACTTACGTGGCAGAGACCATTAAACTACAACAAATCCATATGCCGCGAGTGTGGAGGCAACAGCACGGTTATACATGGAGATCCATTTCCAGATTATTGATAGCAGTTAGATTGGTCTCTACCCTATGAAAAGAAGAATGAATTTAGCCATCTGCCAACTGTAGTTTGCTTTTGGTATCAACCACCAGAGGACAAGGCTTCTAAAACACAATTCCCTGCTGAGCTGAAGCTGTGAGTCCCTGGCTGTGAGAGAAGTGGGTTTGAGACTTCAGCCAGCGCTTGAGAACTTCCTCACTGTGCAATTTGCCTCACTCCTAATGAGGCTCAAGGGGCTCCAAACAAACAGATGGACAGCAGAGTCTACTGGCAGACCATCTGCTCAACACCACAGAG
This sequence comes from Passer domesticus, assembly GCF_036417665.1. NCBI lineage: Eukaryota > Metazoa > Chordata > Aves > Passeriformes > Passeridae > Passer > Passer domesticus. Next base: position 88,631,018 of record NC_087475.1, on the reverse strand, counting down.
TACAGGTGAAAACACAAGGCATTTCTCCAGCTGTTCGTTGCAGCAGGGATCTTGCAAACCAAGAAGGTGTTGCTGTGATATTAAATCTACAATAATAATAGGCATTAGATCTACCAAATGCCAAAGATAATCAAAATGCAACCTCCTCCTAAAGAAAGGTGCCTCTCAACACTTTTAAAGTAATGCTTTGCTATCCTTCCACAAGGTGTTTACAAAGAATAAATTTCAGTTAATACTAATATATTTCTCTCATATTTTCCTTTTGTTCTGTGCTGAACTAGACTTCTCATGCCCTGCATGGGACATTCTACTCCACATGCATTGCAAAATTTCCATCTTTATGAAAAGTAACACATATTCAGTTAAATGTCAACAGCTGTAACTTGTTGCTGGTTTTTTTCCCCAATGGTGCTGTGCACAGAAGTCATGAGAGCAGATCGGATGAAGAGCATTTTAGTTGCATGCACACAGAATGCTCTGGAACTGCTCACACATTTATAAATAATACAAATACCTAATGTCATTTCTGTCCTTAAATTTTGTCATTTTCTGTAATCTCAGTTCTGTTCTGTTACATAGCTAGAACGTTTAGAAGGTTTAGAAGGTAGCTTTAGAAGGTTTTCATTCCAAATGATGTCCTCATCTTCTTGTAGTGTGTGTGCTTTACTCTCATGAAAGCAAATTCTGTTCTTATTGTGTCTACAAAACTATCAACCAAAATTTATAACCTACCTCATAATTTGGACTAGGCTCAGGTTTATAAAACTTGCCACCTGTATCTCCTGCACAGTGCAAATATAACTATTTCTTAATAGCATAGAATAATTTGTGTGGAAAGGACCTCTGGAGGCCATCTAGTTCAGCACCCTGCTCGGATAAAAGATATCTTTAAAGGCAGGTAAGGAATATTCTCCAGCTGAGTTCTACAATCTACACTATTAGAGACCCAACAGACCATTAATTTCAATGCTTAAACTTTATTAGGGAGAAGAATTATTCCTGTATACCCAGGAATATTAGAAACTGGAAATTGCGTTGCTTATTTTGTGATCTGTCACTAAGAAAATTCTGGCTTTACCCAACAGACAGTCCCCATTAAAAATCTTGACAGTATGAAGTACCCTGGATCAGATCCATGAAGGTATGACAGCACCTATTTTGCATTTACATATCTAAATTTCTTTTTAGCTTCTGCACAATAAGTAACAACTTTGCAAAGGTTGTGATCTTTACATTCCTTTTTGCTACTTGGTGCTATTTCTGCTGTAGTCTAAGTATGCTGACCACACCTTTATCATACTGATGACCAGCTTGCATCTTTTCCTTTGACTTTTGGAGGATTTGGACATCTAAGGTATAATCTAGTTCCTTGTGCAACTGATCAGTCTCAGTTGTTCTGGACAGAGGCTTTATTCTAAAGCACCAGTGTTTTCACAATATTTTTTCTATCACCTTACTTAGGGGTATTATGTCGCAGCTGTAATATACTCTAAGCTATGTTTGTCTGTATAAAGGACAGTGAATTTCCTGCTGATAACAAATGGACAGGTTTGTCTGTGACAGGTTGATCTGGCATTCCAAACAATCCATGTAGAAAGTTCAGAGCAGTGCCTCACTTTGAAGTGGCTGAACAAGAGGAAGCCTCAAAGCAAGCAATTTTAAGAATCAGTCCTCTCTCCCAGTTTTCTTACAGAGTGTGTCTGACTAGTTTCAGTTTTAGCGTTTAGATAGATTTGCATTTGCATTGAACTCATGTGCAACTTAAAACCGACTGAGCCTGACTTTCATCGTGCAGAAAGTATATCTATATATAGCTGCTGAAGAATTGGCAATTTCATACTGATTTTTAGACAGTGTAAAGCTTCCACTAGGTAAATGTTCTTTACTGAACAGTTCTGAAATTAGTTCTGAAAGCATGTACCTAATACAGAGATATATATATATATATATATATATATATATATATATATATATATATATATATATAATTGTTCCCCAACAGCTACATCTGTCTGCAGTTGAATGCTGGAACTCTCTGATTTCTTGCCATTTTGCATTCCTTGTGTGCTTCCTTCCTTGTCCTCAGCATGGAAAGGTTTTCCCATGTGTAGAGGAGCTAAAAAAGCCTGGTTTCCTGGGCTCTTTATGCCCCCAGCTCTTAACTTAGTTCTGAGCAATGCCTGGTCTTCTTTGTACATCTTCATTACTGCTCATCCAGTCCGGAGGCTACACATTGCACATGTAACAACAGCCAGGTGGCTTAATAGACCTAGAGCAGGTAGAAAGCATGACATGAAATCTAGCTGCTTCAATTTCAGTGGATCATCAAATCACTTATCCTTCTACCTAATTTCTGGTTTTCAAGAAATGTATCAAAATATAATTGTATTTGATATTTCCACACTTCTGTCAAATCAGACTGGCTTGGACAAGCTGAGAAGTTATTAATGGGAGGCATAGGCAAGATACTCTAAGAGCTTCATTTCCTCAGAAAATCAGGTTAAAACTTCTCTGATAATGGATTAGATTCTTTGCCCTATTCAAAGATCACTTAAGATAAGCCTTGGACAAAAGCTTTAAAACAATACAAGATAAAGGAGGTTTTACCTTACATGATGACTGCCAAGAAGATTTTGTTGAAGCCTAAATTTTGGCAGGAGAATAGTAAATACCTCTTATATTTGGCTGTGCTTTTATATCTGCAGCAAGAAGAAGCTGTATTGTTGGAATCGCTATGGTGGTTGCATACCAGTTGATAATCTCTTGCACTCCAGAAGTCTTGATTATTAAATTCAGACCAATTAAAATGGTGTTAGGCACATTTTATTCTAGTAGTTCTGACATAGAAAGCTATCTGGCTCAAAAAATAAATAAAATCAACATTTAGATAAGATAAAACCTCTTGTTGAAAAGGAAGACGATGCTAAAATTGAATAAGTTAAAACTGTAATTCCAGTTTTAAGTTTTAATTAGTTTCTTAAGGAAAAGTTCAGCACTTCCCAGCAGAAGGCAGTTAACCACTTCAATGTCATAAAAATGCCATAAATAACTAAGAATTTGTCAAGAATGAAATACTGCAGCTTGAGCAGCAGTTTTGCAAGGATTGGAATTTTAACCTCCAGCCTGATGTCTCCATAGTAATATCAAGAAAGGAGAATTGAAACTCAAGTTTATTTTTACTCTACACACCACAGCTTTTGTCACAAACCTCCTAGAAAACGAATTGTGCATATTTCACCATCTTGTCTCTCTGTAGACAGATGAATATATCTAAAAGGCTCAAATTTTCAAAAATAGCTCATGATTTTGAATACCCAGTTCTCTTTTGTATTTTGGGAATTGTACACCCCAACAGCCTTGTTGGTCTGTGTTGGATTAGGTCCAGTTTTCAAAGAACTTCAACAGTATCCATTAATGCACATAGGCAACTCTATATGTCTCAAAGTCACACAGTGTCACTGAGGCGCCTCTATATGTTTCAGAAGCCTACATCAGGATGTTGAGTTGTGGGATTCTGAGAAAGAATGAGGTTTACGAATCTTGTCTTTTGTGGGAATTCAAAGCTTTTAAGGAAACCAGTAATGTGCTAGTATAGTTGATCACCTGCAGTGTACCAACCCTGGCCACAAAGAAACAGGAAATAAAGTTTATTTGATTTTTAAAAGTAGGAAAGTATTTCCCTATTTTAATTTGGTTTAAATGTTGAAATGGTACACAAAGGTAGGATTTCAGTCACAAAGCAGTGATAGACTGCTTCTCAGATCCTTCATACCCCCCACCTCCACCTTCAGTACCACACGGGAGATGCAAAAATAGAGGGCTGCATGTTCAGCACAGTGAAGAATGAATTCTGAAGCAGCTGCTTCCATTCTTTCAGACTTCATCTGCATTAGCAGCAAGCCAGTGCTCTGGAATTGTGTGCAGCTGGCCAGAATCCATACATGGGTTCTGCAGAGAGAGTTTTTTTGATTCTTTACACTGATGTGAGGTTTGCCCCCGGCCCAGATGCTTTGCCTTTTCAGGTGTTATTCAAAAGATGAGTTGTTCCTCATGTAGGCTGTATATGTATGCTAAGCTTGCAAATCATATCAAGGGTTCTTTTCAGTTCTGGAAAGAATATAGGAAGTTGTCTTTTCTTGTTAGATGTTGTCTTAAAAGCATGTTTTCTCCTTAAGTAATTATACCAGATCTCTAAAAACACAGTTGTTTCTAGTTTACAACTCAGAGCTGTACACCAGAAGACTTTATTGTTTCTGATACAAATAATAGCTTTCATTGCAATTCTTTATTCTGTAGCTGTCCACTGTGTTTTCCCCAAATATTTGTTGTCATAGGGCATAAGTCACTCTCAAGTGAAATTTTTCATAGAATCTATGCCAACTTATTGGCAAAGTGATTTCCTGAGTCCCACTTATAAAATTATTCTTATAATTGTGGCATTGTTTTGGAATTCCAGAATTACAGAATACACAGAAATTTCAGCAGGAGGTATTACAGATGCTGCAAAATGTACACCATTTGAATCTGGAAGGTCTGCCTTGTGTTAGTATGCCTAAAACAGAAATGAGGCAGCTGGTTTAAGATCCCTGTGACAGAGTGCTGCTGGCTGAGAAGATCACCACCCCTATGCAGTTTTCTAGTGCCCCTGCTGCATAAGGCTGTGGTACCCACAACACAGGATGGACCTATTGGCATTCAGAGCCGAATGTTGTCAAACAACAACTATCAACACATTTTTCCGCAGGCTGCTTGGCTAAGAAGTCTTGAGGTAGTTTGGAAAAATCTGAGAAGTACTGCAAGTCAAAAGCAAAATACTGCCTCAGCAGCTTAATAAAAGGTTATCTTGCCACCCCTTGGCTATAGCAGAATTCAGTTGCAGAATAGGAAACAGTGATGTTGATTCTTTTACAGGAAAGAAATTCCTTCAAACAACTTTGGTAGCCTAAGTTGTTAGGTTTAATTTCATTCAGTATCTTTAGTCAGAATAACCTTGTTCTCATAATCCTGCCTAGACCCTTCCATGCAGCCAGGAGCAGAATTGATACTGCCTGAGATCCAGACAGGAGATTTGCCTTCTTTTCCTGTAGCAAATGCTCTCTGTTGTACAGCAAACCACATTTAAATTTGCAGTTTGACAGCAACAGAAATGCTAGAAGCCCCCTGGTTTCCTTTACAAAAACTGATACAACTTCTCTCCATTACATATCTTTTGAGCAATTGCTGTGACGCACTGTCCTGTATCCGGAGACATTCTTACCTAAGACAGGAACAGAATTCAGTGACTGTTTTATTTTGTAATTTATATAAACTTATGTATTTTGATTGTAAAATGATGCAGAGGATAAGATTTAGGAGGAAAGTGTAGGACCTTGCAGATTTCATATTATAATAAAACAGAATTGCAAACACCTACAGTTTAAGTCTTTGTAATCCAGCAGACAAATTCAGAAAGAACTGCAAAGAAAGGTAACTGCAAAAATTACATAGGGTGTGTGCCAATGGAGAAAAAAGTTGAGATATAACCTCAAGTATGTAATTGAAAGTAGCAGGATTATATTTGAAACAGTTGAATATGAAGAGAAACACTTTGACACAGTAAGTTATCAGTGTTACTACTTGCAATGAACAGGCAATGAAGTGATGTCTTAAGAGAAATTGCTTGATTGCAGATGGACATTTTTTAAACTAGACCAAACAGAAATAGAAACACCAGTTGGGAGCAAGTGTATTCTGTGTGGGAGGTGAACTAGGTGAGGTGAATAGGGTGAGGTGATAAAGTAAAAAATGTAAGAAATAGAAAAGACTTATAAATAAAGCACTTCTGTATCTTTGGGGATGAAAAGTGTTACAGGAACATAAACCAATGGTATTTACTTTTTTAACAGTTGGACCAAATAAGCCATCAAATGATGACACATACAAATCTACAAAATGTGGGGGCTTTTTTCTTCTTCCTCTTTTTTTTTTTTTTAATTGTAGCAAACTGAACTATGTTAATTGATGTTATTCAGAGACAGTACAGGGAATTGACACCTCACAATACCAAGCTATAGAAGGCAGCATGAACTTCGTGAAAATAGAGAGGAGAGGCTCAGGCAACTCTGGTCCCCACTGGGAAACTACTGAGTCATAAAAAACCCCAAAAGTACAAAAGGATATGATATATTTTAAGTAGGATTGACCTTAATATATGAAGTTATTGACCTATAATTTGCAGGTGACTTAGTGCATAGGTGAAGCTGTAGGATATTGCTCAGTTTTTCTCAGGTTTCAGCATTTTGCTTCATATTAAGGATTCAGAATGTAGATACACACATGGGCCAGACCAGGGTCTGGTTTACCTCATATTTGAAAAACATTCTGTCTTCTGTCTTATGTGCTACAGGTATCAAATGTGAACCAAGGGGGTGTGAGAATTCTGTGTCTATCAGAATGCTGGTGTTGGAGATGCAGTACTCAATAAAAAAATTAGTGCTGGGGGCCATGGTGTGTTGGAAGCACATAACTCCTGCATCTCCCAACAGGAAACTGCATTAAGACACCACACATGTCACACATCTCCCAGTAGTGCTTCCTGGACATGCTGAAAGACTTTTAGATAGCATCAGGGACTTTCAGATATTGTGAGCCTTCTCAGACCTAGCTCATCAATATAGGCAGGTACCTTACCTGATAATTAAGAATCAGTTGTGAATCCTACCCTTCTTGACAATACTGTGTCTGGAATCCGTTTTTTATGAGCTCTTCTTTGCAGGGGAACTATGTACTTATTGCAACCTGCCTCTCCCCAGGCTGTGGCAGTTTGACAGAATAGGATTTAATAGAGAAAAAGTAGCACTTTACTGCTTTGTGTCAATGTTTGCAGTAACCTACATCAGCCAACACCAGTAATTTACCATTACTCTGCACTAATTTAAGTACCTGCAGAGAAACATCAAGAAAAAATCTATTAAGGAAATTTTGCAGGACATCAAATACGTTAAAGATCCAGGAACAGAAGGAGGCCTAAATTTCACTTATGATACACCAGGTGTCTTTGGACTTGTTATCTACTAGATAGTTACAATAATAGCACTAACAATAATATCACTACACTAGACATAGAGAGAAATCTTTTATTTTAATGATGCCTCTTAACAATATTCCATGTTCTGCTAGGTTTGCACCATTCCATCCCAGCCTCCTCAGCCTACTGTTGTTCCAAAGCCAGTTCAGTCTGTCATCCATGTTCCACTGCAACCCAGCTGTCCAGGCCGAGGCAAGATGGCAAAACTCATCAATCCAGAAGAGATGACATCCAGGGATTATTACTTTGATTCCTATGCTCACTTTGGAATTCATGAGGTAACCTTTATTTTTGTTTCAGCAATTGTTAAATAACTAACAATATAATAATAATTCTCATTATTTCTTTTATTTTTTACTTGCTTATCTGTATCCCACTTGCTCATGATTATATTCCTCTGCCTTTCCTCAGACAATTGTGTAGTCTGGTTAAGTGCCAAAGATATCACCCACTTCCCTAGAGACATGCACTCAAAACCTCTGTCCCAATTAGATTTTATTGTAGCTGTCCGTGCAGTGGTGAATTTCACAAGTGCATCAATGCAGTGTATTTATGAGGGCTGCAAACCAGCCCAGCCACAACCAATGGCACTCCCTTACTGCTAAGTTGAGATTTTGTTCTCTTGAGTGTTTGAGCACAGACAGCAGCAGAACAGCTGCTCAGCTGACATGAGGAGCCAAACAGTTTCCTGACTCCTGGCATGTTACTTGAATGCACAGGTTGCATTGATGGGAATATTAATCCCAATTGTCTCCATTAAATACACTCCTAGAAAGAATTTTAAATACTTGATGGACAATTTACTATCAAAATGTTGACTGTAGATGAGTTCTAAAGAAGTCATTGATACCTTGCCCTGCTGATAATTTTTGTGACACAAGAGGATGAGATCTTTAGGAGCAGGATACAAAAAAGAAATGTGAAGTGACTCAGTGCACTCCTCACAATCAGCATAACAAACAATATCTATTTCCATTACTCTAGTAATTGGTTGTGGGGTGTAAACATAAAAGATTTCTATCTGTCAATAACATCTTGCCATTGTAGCATTCAGAAATTCAGTCCAAGAATGGAAGATAATAGAAAAACAATTGAGTGGGAAGGAGACCTAGGAGAAATTTTGAAGACACATCAGAGACCTTAAATCAAATGGAGCTCCTGATGGAAGGATACAGCCATGTAGGTCTCAGGGAGTGCAGAGAGCTTCTTGCTGAGGCTGGGAAGTTTCGTCCTTGCCTGCAGAAGGTGTGCGCTGTAAAGGATCTGTGTCTACAAGTAAAGGAACTGCTAGAGGAGGCTGGCAAATTTTGAAACATCAGGGGCATTAGGAAGAGACTGACTGGATCTTCTCTGAGTGCATGAAGGTACAAAGCCTAAAACCCCAACTGTAGTGAAAGGAGAGGCAGTGAGAGTCTGTACTTACAGGTGTGGAAGTGGGGAAGGCTGGAAACTTGTGCCTTCTGGAAACAGGAGGGAGGCTCTTGATCCACCTGCAGATCTCTGGCTACAGAATAGGGTCAGTGTCTTCATTGTAGCTGAGGGACAGAAAGTTCTGTCCAAGAAACCTCCAGAATGAGACGGCTCTGAGCCAGGCAGAGGCACTGGGAGCAAGTGACAAGTGATAGCTGCTGAAGGCCCTCACCTGCAGGCCCCCATCTGCTGACAAGACCTTCTGCCAAGGCATTTGGATCTGGGACATTGTGGAGAGGCTGCTGGCATTTGTCCATCCCTTAGACCAGCCCTCAGAGCCTGCTGCTGTTCTACATGAGCACCAGTGAGACCTGGAGCATATCAAGTGTCACTGGGCAATTCTCAGGATGATCACCAACAGCAAGGTGTGCCAGGCAGATTTTTGCCTCAATTTCAAAAGTGCAAACAATGACTTGAGGAGAAGTGTTGCCGTGGGTCTACAGTTGCTTGTGCAGCTGGTGTCAATGAAAAGTTTTTGGTTTTTATATCTATGGGACCCTCTTTGAGGATTGAGGTCTGTTAGGAAGAGGCGGAATCCACCTGAAAAAACAGGCTAAAAGGCATCAGTATTGACAGCTGGGGAGATACCACTAGTGACTGGCCTCCAGATGGACTTTGTGCTGCTCATTACAACATTTTTGGAGCAGAAGTTCAGTCAGTTCTCAGCCCGCTGCACTGACAATTTATGCAGTCCATAGTTCATGCATTTTGCAATGAGGATGTTGTGGGAAAAAATCTTGAAAATGTTGCAAAAAATCAAGATAAAAACCATTCTTTTCCTTATTCCTCTTCCTTCATCCGCAAAGCCCATTACTCCACCATAGAAAGATACCAAGTGCTCAGTCATCTCCAAATCCATGCTGAACACTCCCTGTCACCTTCTTGTTCTTAACATGTGTGGAAATAGTTTCCATGAGTTTGTGCTCACACCCTTCCAGTGGTGATGGATTGACACCAAACCATGCTTTATGACAAAAGTAGCCTTTTGTTCATCTGCAGTTACTGAGCACACATAGTGTCCTGCCAAGACAGGTAAGTAAGCAGCTGATATGTGTTACAATCCAGTTCATGACTGCCTCAGACTGATGGGCAGTGGATGGATCCTTTTCATCCTGAAATTGAAAAACTCATTTGTCTACTTGTTCAAACTATTAAATTAGGCAATACTATAAACAAACCTTCTGCCTTCTAGACATAACAGAAGCATTTTCAGAAAACTAAAGTCTGTGTTGAATGGTCTACACTTCTCTTAAAAATGGCACCTGGGTCTTGAGCTGGGTCCTCTTTCTTGATGTAGTTTGACTGATGGATGTACAAGGAAAGCAAGGTATCGATGGAATTAAATGCATGTACAACTGCTATCGGTGCTTCAAAACTCAGCACCTATCAATGACATCTCAGACTAGTGAGATGGTATTCTAGGTGATTCATTAATATCTTCTGGAAATTGATCAGATAAATGAGTGGAAAGAGCAGTGAGGGAGGACCTTACAATACAGAATTTATAAGCTCTTCTATGGGCTTCTGCCTCACATGGGCAAGGCTGTCAAGCCTTCTGTTGTATAATGTCTTCTGGAACTATTTCTTTTCTGTTCAAAGAGGAACCTCAGAAGGTCCCTCCACTGAGGCTCTGGGTTGTGCATGATTTAGGAGGAAAGGAATGTTTGGATTTCTATACGATTTCTGTCTATTCCCAAAGCAGTGCTGTGGTTAGATTACATTCTGTTTGTTGATTGTAACAGTGAAGTAATAGAAGAATAAAATCATACAAGGGACATCATGCTGCTTCTTAATAATTCAGCTGTAAGTAGCTGGCATTTTACAGTTGCTTTGATGTGTGGACCCCAAAGTACTTGAGAAACCCTTCATGTTGTGTGTTAATAATGCTTAAATGACAGCAAAGGAATGCATTCAGCAGCAGTGTGGAAGGCATTTAAGCATTTCAAATAGTGACACAATCCTTTTATTTTCATCACAGGAAATGTTAAAAGATGAAGTACGCACATTAACCTATAGAAACTCAATGTATCACAATAAACATGTTTTTAAAGATAAGATTGTCCTCGATGTTGGAAGTGGCACGGGAATCCTCTCTATGTTTGCTGCAAAGGCAGGAGCCAAGAAGGTATATGGGGTAAGAAGACTTTCTCTCACATTCTGAATTTGTTTGTGCATTTTGCCTGATAATTTGGCTTCGTGATTTACCTTTTCTTACTTGTCTTGGTTTGAATTCTACTCTCCAAGCTCATCTATGGCTTGGTTTATAATGACTTCAGTGCAGTTCTGTTGTATTCTATGACCTGCAGTACTGCACCTTTTCCAAAGGGAGATGTAAATATCTTTTCATATGTGGAACCTTTGGTGTTCTGGTACATATTCACATTTCTTCTTGGCTGAAAAAAAATGTAAAGAGACTCACTCCTACTCAGAGGGGTTAACAGAACTATCTTGCTTTTTAAATTTTCAGGGTCTGCAACTTTGTAGTCTTGGAAACACATTTCTTTAATACACTTTTCCCTGCATATTACAACTCAGCAAATTGTGCAGGAAAGCATGTGCATGTTTTCTGTGCCAACAATAACACTTTTCAGAGGCAGAAGGAAATTATTACCTTAAATACTTTGAACCTTAGGAGCATGAATGTGCTGTTCTCTGCAGAGAAGTCATTATGGAGAGCATAGATTTGCTTACTAAGTATATTCACACTTATTTGTACTGACTCTAAAATGCCAGATGCAGTTTCTTTTTGCTTTGGACTTCTGTTTGCCCTGAAGACACAATGCAACATAGAAAAGGGGAAATAGATCCTATTTCTCAGTGTACAACGACAAAACTGTTTACTAAAACTTAATTGGGTACATCTGTGCATTTGTGGACACTGATGTCACTAAGCACCCAAACAGTGTGTCTTTATTACTTTATTATGAAATGCCATTTCAATTCTCAGGCTTATATTTTCAAAATCCAGTGTAACGTCAGAGTATCTCATTTGAATATCAGACTGGAGTGTGAAACTATAGATAGCTGAAATCAAAAGGTGCTGGAAAAAGTTTTGGAGTTTAAGCCAAATATAGGCAGCTGGAAGGTATATTCTTGTAAACAAAGTATTACTTATTAATATGATTTATTACCTCAAAGCTTTAATAAGGATTAACCAGCAGCCTTCTGTGATGCAGAAATGCAGGTCTCATGGAAAGATGTTGCAGTGCTCTAGACGTATAAGCATATACAAAATGATGGTGATGTGCTCCCACCTTCCCATCTCTCAGATCCCTGGCCATATGGTCTTCCTCCCTCCCTTGTGCTGGCACTGGTGCTGATCTGATTCTACAGTGATCCAGCTCACTGGCAGAAAATTCACCAAGTAAAAGAAAAGTAAACACTTTTCCATGTTTATTGTTGTTGTGAGGGTTTTTTGTGTTTGGGTTTTGGGGTTTTTTTTCCATTTAGAGCTCAGGCTTTACCTCAGGACTTTATAAAGCTGAGTGGCACACCAGTGCCAGATCACCGATGGACTGTTCATCACTGAAGCTGGTGGGTGTGCTATCCATGGAACTTAGCTCTTAGAGGAACTCCCTTAGGTGTGAAACTCTTCTGCTACAGCCAAAGAATTTCAACTTTCTTGTCAGATGAACTGTCTGAGTGGATTTGTGTTGGACAAGCAGCCATTTCAGACCTAGCAGTGGCAATCTTACTGTCAAATTGAGACTTTATGGTCATATTTGCAATTGGAAACTGTGAGTGTTCCATTTAAAAAGCAAAAATTTGCCAGGAGTTATTACATAGAGCTGCCATGTTCCAGTTTCTTTACAGTTAAATGTGATTTTTCAAATAGCATGATGTGGGAACTGTTGACAAATGCAGAGTGTTGGTTTTTTGATTACAGAAATCACTCTCCTCTTACTCACACTTTCTCTCTTTGGGTTCAAATTCATCCACTACTCTGTCTGGTTCTTCTTATCCCTTCTTACCCACTGTTGGTACTTATTCCTTGTCCCTACCTAAGCCAATAACTAGAATTATCTCTGGGTCTTCAAGAGATGTAAATCATAGAATCATTAACTTAAAGCTGTATCAAGTTGGCCAAGGACATGTCCAGTCCAATTTGGAAAATCTGCAAGTATAGAGAGACTTTAAATACTCTCTCAGCACCTATTCCAAGCCTACAATCAGCAGGAATTTCCCTTGCCACAGCTCATGATTACTGACTTTTGTCTTGTCCCTGTGTATTTCAGAAAAGAGTTTGACTTTAATTTCTTTGCAAATCCTTTTGGAATACTTTTAGATTGCTATTGGACTGGGGAGGATGTCTTCTACACCTGAACAGAACCAGCCCCCACATTTTCTCTTCTTTCTTCACCTGCTCTGAGCCCTAACCCTGGGGGGAGGGTACCAGTGTGCTGTGCACTGATGTTCATCTGACGGGGGAGCTATTGTAAGAAATGTAGAGATAGAATTGGCACATAGCTCTTGGTACTTGGGAGGGGTCAGTGCGGGACACAAAAATACATAAAAAATCCCTTGAAGCCTTGTTTTATCTGCTGCATTTAGTAATATAAAATTCAGGACAGTCACTGCGGTAGAACTATCTGAATTCCATGCTGTTTTCAGACAAACAAGACAGTGCAGGAAAGAAGGAGTTAAACAGACACAGAAGATGAAGGCTGATGTTAGATGTCAGCTGCTTTGTATAAAAAGGTGGTGATGAGGACACAGCCCAGGGGAAATCTGGGGATCTTGTGACTGTTTCAGGAAGAGACCACAGTAAATGAGGAGACATTTGCAGCAGTAGATTGAAGACTGAGAAGTAAAATGAAAGCAGAGGTGAATACACATGCACTGAACCAGACACAGCTGAAGCAATTCAAGGGTCCGTGCTGGGACCACTGCTGTTTAAGATCTTCATTAAGGACAAGAGATAGTGGAATTGAGTTCACCCTCAGCAAGTTTGCAGATGACACAAAAGTGCTTTGTGCAGCTGATGTACTTGAGGGAAAATAGGCCACACAGAGGAATCTTGTCAGGCTTGAGGAGTGGGCCTGTGTGAACCTTATGGCCAAGAACCTCATGGATTTTCAACATGGCCAAGAACAGGATCCTTCACTTGAATCAGGGCAATCCTTTGAAGATCTCTTCAAGCCCAAACCATCCTATGATTCTGTGATTATAAACTCAGGTACAGACTTACTTTATTGGAACGTGTGCTTTTCATAAAATCCAAATGCATTGCATTCAATGATCTGCGTATTTGAGCAGATTATTGACTTGAAAGAAAACTGAGAAAAAAATCTGACAACACCAATTTTTCCTCTATTTCTTCACCTGCAGAATTCATTTTTCTTTTTTCTGAAATGAGTTGCTTTTTAAAATAAAATTAAACCACAGTATAGAGCCCAAATCAAAATGCACATGAACAGCTTTAGCCACCCTAAAGCAAGTTTTTTACTGAAATACATATTCCTTCATTAAACATTTAAATGTTGGGTGGTTTTATTCTTTTGCTTTTTTGCATCTGAAGCTGATTTTTGGAGACTTGTTGTCATTCATGACAGAGAATTTTTTTATTTCTTTGCACCTTGTTCTTTAGAAAGTTTGGAAAGCAACCTCCAAACACCTACCTATGCCTGCTTTATTTAAAAAGCAACCAAAATGGGCAATGGAATTGAAAATACCAGACAGATGTGAATAAAGACAGGCAAAATGAGTATAAAGGAAGTAACTATAGACAGGGCATACAGTTCATAGGGTTTAGAGTAAGAGAAGAACCTGGATGGAGCAAGAGGACAGCCCTCACCCCGAAGGTTTTCTTCCTTGAACTCCCTGCATTGGCACTCAGTCAGACATTTTAGGAATGGTTTACACCCACAGGCAAGCTAAGCAGAATCAACATGCTCCCATGGGGACTGGGATTGATATTATGACTGCTGTTATGTCTGTTTCATGCACAATATAAGAAGAATAAAGGATTTGTGTGTCCTTGTGTCTGCTGTCCTGCCATCTGTGAGTGCTGTCTCAGAGGTCAAGCACAATTTAGCTTTTAGAGATTAAATGGGATTCACTGGCTATATAAACCACTTCATTAGAGATGATATAGTTCTATTTGACATTCCCACAGGGGAATTAGGGAGACAAGGATTATGGAAAGTAGTATTCTCCGTTTAATGCCAAATTTGAAAGAGGTAAATTAGGAACTGATTCAGTGACTACCAGCAACTTTGGCCTTCATGATTTTCAAGGGACACAAAACCCAGAGGGATTAACAGAATGTAGTTTTTTTTCTAAAAGAGATTAGAGGTCGTTGCAAACATGCTTTTATGCTAGTATGCAGATTTTACCAGGTTTAAGGGCAAATCTAAAACTCACAGGCACTCTGTAATTATTTTTCTAGAAAAAGCACAGAACTGGTCAGAGAAAAAGTCATGCAGATCTGGATGTTCTTTTAAATAGAAAATTTCAGTCCTTTCTTATGTGTTAAATGCTGCATTCTTTAGGAATAGCAGCTTTGCTAAAGAATATAGAATATAGATTGTTTTTCACATAGAAAACAGTTACTTCTTGGCATATTTGTATGCCAGTATTGGCATATTTGAATTTTAATATTATTCAGAAAGTTTGAATGTACTTTGTTTAAAAATACATATGGAAATGTAGCATCATCCTAATTGATTCCATTCAGCAGATTTTTGTGGGGGAGAAGGCATTATTCTAAAGTATCAGGAATAAATTAAATATCATTAATAATGTACATTTGGTAGGTAGAGCCTCTTTTTTTCACATTTCAGCAATTTTAAAGGCAATATTTTCTACAGGGGCCAGTTTAACTCAGACACAGACTGCAATTTAAATATTAAAATATCATTAATTATGATCCTCCCCACAGGTTTGATTTAGTCTTTATCAATGGTTACATGCTTTGTAGAGTCTTTGCTGCCTTCAGTAGATGGTTTTCATTCACATAGCTGAGCTCTCTAACAGATAAATTCTTCTTTATCTTGTTTTTCTTTTTTTCTTTTTTTTCCTAGATTGAATGCTCAAGTATATCTGACTACTCAGAAAAAATTATCAAGGCCAACCACTTGGACAACAGTAAGACATATATTTTTTTTTTTCAGGAAAAAGAGAAGATAACAGTTTTGCTTGTTCTGATTAATTTATGTTCTGTGTTTTACATGTAAATGGTAGTTTTGCAGAATTTACTTATGTAAATACAAAACTAAACACCTCTTTCTAGGCACTACAACAATTCCTCACAGGAATTGCTGTCAATTCTGTATTTATCAGAGACAAAAAAAGGAACTAGAATTGATAAATGGGAAGTTTGGTTTAGCAAAGCAGAAGGAAGACCGTATATTAGAACTGGTCAAATTAATTGTGCCATTAGAATTCCACCTTCTGTCTTAAACAGAATAGCAATAAAAACACAGATACTGACATTCAAATTGAAATGAGTTTTAAAGCAAAAATTTTTCACCAAGTTTTCTGACTCCCCACTTTAAGAAAATACTTTTTTCAAAACCTTATCAAAACACACAGACACAAACAAAACTGTTCAAATCCTAAAATAAAAATATAATATAAAACTTCCTTTTTGCTTGAAAAGAAAGCTGATGAAATTTCCAAGTATGTGGAAACTCTAAATTAAAAAAAAAACCAAACCCAACAAAAACTAGAAGTACCCCCAAGCTACTGAAAACCCTTAGAACAAAATAATCCCCAGCAAGTTCTATTTCTTGCCTTCCGTCCTCCTTCAAATCACAGCACTCAAGATATCTTTGTAACAACCTAAAAAGTCAGTCTTTTTTTAACTGAGGCTGTGATACAGCTCCTGTTTAAAAGTGATTTTTTTGTGAAGAGCTTGCCTTTGCTGCAGAGCAGGTCACGGCTGGGCTGCACCAAGTGCCCGCGCTTTCAGCTGTGGCTGCGCTGATGCTCTGCCCGCCCAGGCACAGGAATGGGTTTCTGTGCTGGTTCAGATCTGCTCTGATTTTTATTGCTGTCACTGGCAGTTTGTGACTAACCCCGAGCTCTCTGTGAGGAATATTTATTGTACATGACGGGCATTCAAGTGTTGTGGTGTGAACAGCACTGACGTGGGATACAAGGAGCCAGCCAGCATGTGCAACTCTTGGCTCAGGAAAAGAAGGAAGCAAAGAGGAAGCAAAAGGAAGCAAAGAAAATACTCTTTCCACAGTTGGGATAAGGCACTAAAGCAGTGAAGTGTGACCTCTGTGGTTGTCCTTAACCTTGGATGCAGAGACTGTGTGTTCCCAGCACGGCTTTCATTGGCTAGAGACACAAATAGTGCACCGCAAATCAATTTGTGTTTGGATTTCCAGCAGCAGGCATTGTGTGTGAAGGGATCATTGTCAGAATAAATTAGAAGGTTCCAGTGTTCTCCAGAGGGTGCAGAAGGTTTCTGTGTCTGCTTTTTCCTCCTGTTTCTACAAGGAAAACTGGGAAACTATGGGCAGGAGCAGAACCCCATCCCTTTGGGAGGAGACTTGGCAGGCGAGGCTCAGCAGTCTGCCTGACTGCAGTTTGGTCTGCAAGCTGCACACCTGAACCAACATTTACTCTTTCACACTCCACACTGACCCACATTCACTTCTATTTTAATGCAGCCTGGTACTGAGCCAAAGGGTCTTGTTGCTCATGGAAATTTTCCTTTCCCCACTCCCCTCCCCTCCAAGTGTTTTGAGCAATGCAGAGTCAGCAAAAGGGGCTGAACCAAGGGAAAACCCCTGCTTCCAGAACAGAGACATGCAATACATCTGGGGATAGCACAATCTGTCCCCACATGATGCCTTATGAAGTGAAGGGAGGTGGGAGGAACCAGTGCTGCTGCTGCTGCTGCTCCTCACACTGTGACTGTTCTGGCTGTAAACAGGGGGCTTCACAGTCAGGTGTGTCACTCTGGCAGCTGTCAGCAGTGCTGAAATTCACTCCAAAAGAATTGGGGCAGTGGGAGTTCTTGGGAGAAAAGAGAACTGAGAGAACTCATGGCTGGAGGTTATAGACATGAAGAGTCTTCAGGATAACAAGAGATGAACTGTTGAATTACTAAGTGTGAAAGAAATTAGTTTAAATAATGGCAAAGAGAACTCTGCTCTTTTCCAGTCAGGTTGCTCTTATCAGCTGATACTTTGTGGTACCAGTCTGAATCAGAGTGTTCCAAATTTCTTAGGGGGCCAGTCTGGACTAAAAATTTGCTGTGCAAATAAACTGGCCACATCTGGTTAGAGTAATACTAGTACTGCATGAAATAAATGGGCAGGAGATATTAAGAAGAATCAGCTCAGGTGGGAAGAAATCGACGGGTTGCGCCCTCGCCGCCGCTGCTCCCAGGCGTGGCACGAAGCAGGAGGATGATGCAGTTTTGTCCGCTGGTCTGCAGACAGAACTGGGGACTCTGTCCTCACGGGAGAGTCGTTGAGTCCTTAGTTTGTTGGTTTAGAAACCCGGGGGGTCTCTTTAATCAGTTTCTTTTCAAGTTAGAGTGAGAAATAAAAAGGTTTAAGCAGGTACGGGACAATGCTCCCATCCTTAGACGTCACTTTAAGTCACTTATGGCTCGTGATTTTAGGGGTTTTTCTTATAAAAACTGTAAAACTGTAACAATCCAGGGTGCACTGCGTTTCTCATTTGCATGTTGTCTCTGGTGTCACTGTTCATCTCTTTACCCTGGAGGGTTTCTCTTGGTATCTTCTTGGTATGCAGCCAGCATCAGGGAAACAATCAGTTAATCACCTGCCATTAACAGGTATTTGAAAAGCTTTCCTTCGGCAGTGAAACTAAAGGAGGCTGACTCGGTCTGGCTTGGTTTTTTTAACTCTGAAACTTAAAAAAATACAACTTTCTATTCATAACACTGCATGTATTTGGGAAAGACAAAACCTCCTTTTCCCTGGGCTGAGTTCTAAAAATCACTCAACCCACACTTCCACACTCAGCCAGCTAGTCTAGTTCTAGCTAAATTAAATTAAATTAAATTACCTTCCTTTTTCTGAAACTGAATGTTGACCATTTCTTCAATAAAAAATGCTATCATTAAAAATTACCATTAATTAAGAGTAGTGGAGTAATCTTATCAATTAGTAATTCAAAGTAGAATACTCGCCTTATTCCTAAATTTCTAGTGCATTTGTTACCTTTTCAAGAAAGAATCCAGAACCATGACACTTTATCCACTGCAACAAACAATATAAACATGAGAGAAACACATGCTAAAAATTATTTAGCACAATTTGAAAATTCATTTGCAAATAGGATTTTTTTTTTAAATCAGGAATGATGGGTTACATGTGTAGTTGTCCTAAAACAAAATTATCTGTTACAACTGAGATAAATATGGCCCAAAATTCAAACATTAGTGTGTAAACCTGCAGGGATGTTTAAATGCTTCTAAGTGGATTCTTTGCTATACTTGGTCAATGATCTGGCAATCTGCCAAATTCCAAAGGGCATTTTAAAATGAGATCATGCAGGTAACCAGGTAAGGCCTGTTTTTCTGTTATTTTTAGACATGGTGGGGTTTTTTGTTTGGCCTTTGGCTTTTGGATTGGTATTTTTTCTTTTTATATTATTACAAAAAATTTATTATACGTACTCTGAATAGTTTTTAAAAAGTGTGAAGTGCATTGAGTCACGTGGAGTCATGCCTTATGGACAGGCACTCAAGAAGAGAATCAGACTGAAAAGGTCAGCCTGACATTCACCAGTAAGGATCTTAGTCAGGTCTTTTATTATGTGAAACATATCTCTTTGGATTCTCTTTTCAGTAATCACAATATTTAAAGGTAAAGTGGAAGAAGTTGAATTACCTGTGGATCAAGTAGACATCATCATCAGCGAGTGGATGGGTTACTGTCTGTTCTATGAGTCAATGTTAAACACAGTCATCTTCGCACGAGACAAGTGGCTGGTAGGTGCTCTGCATGTCGTGCTCCTTGCTGGAGCAGTCTCCATTTATTTTCTGACTACAAGCTTTCCCTTCCCTACTGTCGCCATAACGAGACACTGTCACATCTCCAAGTGCCGTTTCTGAGGCTTTAACGAGGAGATAACAAAGGGAACCTCAGTGAAAGAGCTTTGCTTTTGATTAAGTGCTGGCCGGCCAACTTTGCCTAGACAGTGTCTAATGACATTGCCGCAGGCTGCAAGGTTAAAGCTGAAGGAAAACAATAAAGGCATGCAAGGGGTGCTTGTCTGGTTTTTGTATGTGCAGTTCAAAATGTGATGTCTTTGTCAGGTGAATAGATTACGAGATCCATTTCCCCACAATTCATCAACAGAAACCTGGAGGGCTAATGTTTCCAGACCGAGCTGCTTTGTACGTGGTAGCAATTGAAGACAGACAGTACAAGGACTTCAAAATTCACTGTGAGTAAGCACCTGCCAGAAACACTTTTCTGTGGTTATTTCCCTAAAATCTTTCATTTCCAGTAGCCTACTGTGACCTCTTTGCAGGCCAGAATTCCAATATGAATGTGAACTCTGAGAAAAATGTTGTTTTGCTGGTAAATTCAGGAAATTTGCAATAATTTAAAGTGCACAAAGGAGAGATGCATGTATAAATTGATGAAGACTTTGCCTAGAGTTGTATTGATACCTCTAGCTATATTTAAAATGTGAATTAAATGAGATTTAGTTTTATTGTTGTTTTGATAAATATATAATCCATCACAACAGCCACAAAACCCAGTAATTTTTTTGCCATTCACGTCTTTATTTTTGTTTTTAACATAACAAAAGCATAAAAGCAGTAAGATGCAAATTAATTGTACATGTGAAGAAATAAACCTAGAAAAAAATTATATCTCCATGATGGCCTGTCTAAAAGAAAAAAACCCACAACATGTTAAGTTTTTTTAAAAACATTTTATGTGAGAATTTTTAAATTAAAAATAAGGATCAGAAATGTAAATTTTACTTATATGTTAAAAAAGGGTTCTAATTTGGGGATTTTTTGGTACTTCATAGATGCATAAATTGGACTTTTCCTTTGCTTTGGGACAGTTTCCTTGAAGTATCATTGAATAACTGGTGCTGTTAGTGACATCTACAAGTGACCTAGTCCAGGCTCCTGCTGTGATCAAATGAACATGTTTTACATTATTTTATTCTTCTTTTCCTTTCAACATTTTTAAATTTTATTTATTTTTTGGAGCTGGGCAGTTTCACTTAAAGGTATTTTCCATTATGAAAAAAAAAAAAAAAGAACCACAAAATCCCTAAGCAAATTTATTAACCAAAGATACATATGAAAATTTGGGTTAAATTAGTGGGTTCAGACAACCTTTAAATTAAAATGCCTAACTCCTCATTCCTTGACTCTCACCTCCTCCCAGAAAATAAGGTTTGGTGTTTAAGTAATCAAATTCAGTGCTAATACACAGAACTGCCAGTTGGTCAAAATTGCTATTTTGGGTCAAAAGTGAGCCCAGTGCAGTGGGGTGGTGACAAGAAGTCTCTGTAGGTGCCAGGAAGGATTATATCTCCCCTTCAAGCACAGCCTAGATTTTTCTCTTCAGCTGTGATGACCTTGACAGTTGAACTCCTTACAAAATGTACAGATTCAAATGGATGTATGAGTCATCCATTCTGTAAAGGAATCAGAGCCATTTTGGCCTAATATCTTTCATTTTGCTTTTGAACTCCTTCATTTCTAGACCTTGAATCTTGTTCTTTTCTCACAGACAATACATCTGTTTTCAAATTGTTTCATTTTGAGCCATTTGAAAAAATGTACAAAGTCATTTTTTCCTCTTCTAAAATTTGGTTTCCTCTAAGACATTTTATTTTCTGATTTCACCTCTGATTTCCCTTCTCCCCCTTACCTTTACCTCTGTCCTCAGTTATTTCTGTCTCACAATCTGCGCCACCATCTTGTCTCTCCTTTCCATTTATAAATCCTTGATAGTATTTCCTTACATTTCAATTTTTCATCTTTTTCTCACTTATGGAGGATAAAGTCTTACCCTCATATGAGATGTGGCCCTCAGCATTTAAAGGGCATTCAAGAACCATTATATTGATAAAGAAATAATGCAATATGAGGTTTCTAAAAAAAGCTAACTTCTGATTTTTCTAACTGAAGATTAATGCCACAGAGTACTACTACCATCAATTACTCTGATTTACTGCAAAATGTAAAGCATATTATTTTATTTTTTACCTCCTGTGACAGCTCTCTGCCTAAGACAGATTGGGCCATTTATTTCAAAGGTATCCCATGTGGGCTGAGGTGCAGTAAATTATGGAGGCCCCAATAATAAATAAAAAATTAATCAGTTGTTTCTTCAGGGCTTCCTAATTAGTCTTTTCTGAGTAATCACATAAAAATATATGACTTTTTAAAATGTAATCTGAAATTCTCACACACTCATGATGCCTGAAACAAAAGTTTCAGCTCCCCTGAAATGCTGAGAAACTCACAAACCAGTACAGAGTTAATAAAAAGATATCAAAGAATCATTCATGTCCATGGTTTTCCAGTTTAGGAATATGCAGATTTTTATATCACATGACATTTTCCATACTCCTCTGGAAACCCCAGTAGCTCAAATGCTATGCTCTGAAAAAAGCGAGACATTTCAAATATGCTCACAAATGCGTTTATCTGTTTACTTCGGTTTTTGTTCAAGCCATTTATAGAAACACTCACAGTATCAGTTTAGAATTTGAGATAAAGCAGTGAATGGACCTTGACTTACATGCTTTTAAAAAAGACTAAGGTTTCACTTGTTTGAAGGTTCTTGTTTTCACTTTGCTAAGCAAACTTAAAAGCAAAGCCATTGTACTTCTCCATTTTTCAACGTTTTCATTTTGTGCAAAAAAACCTCAACATTATAAGAAGCATCTTTTGGAACAATCAGAAGAACAATTCAAATACAGGGGATTGGCATGACTT
Organism: Passer domesticus; assembly: GCF_036417665.1. Lineage (NCBI taxonomy): Eukaryota > Metazoa > Chordata > Aves > Passeriformes > Passeridae > Passer > Passer domesticus. The sequence goes on along the minus strand of NC_087475.1, from coordinate 88,608,573 downwards.
TTAAATCTTTTCAAAGTGAACCTTTTGCTTTTCTGTCATGATGTATGCACAGATTAAAAAACGGAGTCCCAACTATTGAAACACACCTGCAATTCTACTCCTGACAGTAATTTAATTGCTGAAACTAAAACTACTTAAATAATCAAAAGAGCATGTAAACTGCCAATTGAGTGGCAATCTATGAGAAGGAAAAAAAAAAAAGAAACAACAAAAAACACCCTAACACTCAGCCTGACATTAGATCATTTTGGGCCACAAACACAAGCATCTAAAGCCACAAAAATCATTGACAAATCTCATATAAAACGGTTTTGGAGGCACCAAAAAATAAGGGTCATTTATTCAAAGATGTACATTGAGCACGTATTTTGTCACAATTGCTTTATCTGTAAATTAGCAATGTTGACATAGCTGGGGCAGGGAGCAAAAAGCTGAAGGGGACATCTGTGAATTTTAAAGGATATCTGAAAGGGGGTGGTAGAAATTCTTTCAAAAGAAAAGTGCATTGAGAAGCAAAAAATATTTTCTATTATTGCTGTTAACCTTGACAAATCCATTTGCACCGACAGGGTGGGAGAATGTGTATGGCTTTGACATGACCTGTATTAGGGATGTGGCCATGAAGGAGCCCTTGGTGGACATAGTAGATCCAAAGCAAGTGGTGACCAATGCCTGCTTAATAAAGGTTTGGTAGTTCTAATTATACCTCATTGTGATTGTTTACACCTAACTGCGGAGTTCTTTTGGGACCTGCTGCTTGTGTTTTTCTACTGTCTTTGCATGCTTTGAAGCAGCTGCAGAAGCCATCATTGCAGAATGCTGCCACACTATGAAGGAAAATTGTGCAGTTTTAGATTAGCCAGTTCTTGCATGTTTCACATGCTCAATACTGTCACGTGACCTGAGCATGAACACTGATACCTTGATTTCTTTGGAATTCCCAAAAGCAAGGTGCTACTTTTGTCTCTACTCATCTGGTTACATCTGCAGGCTGTAACTCAAGATTCTTACAAATGTCACATGTGGAAATACTGGATGAAGAGAGACATGGTATATTTAGATATCAGTTTGAATTGCCCTGCCTTTTTGCAAATAGGGGTTGGAAATTACTGATTGAGTGCTGCTGAGGAAAATGGGTAAATTATTCTGTTTGCAGTAAAAAAGTCTGAAACATCAGTTCTGAATTGATGATGAAATAATTAACTGAAGAACATGTGATCAGAATTTGAACTCAATTTATTTCTCTAACTTCCTAATTCTTAGCCTTATAGAGAATTCTCTCTCAGCCCCAACATCTGCACCCAGAGGTTATCTGGTACCCTGCTCTACATGAAACAGAAAGGTCACTAAACCCTGTTCACAAGGTCATGTTAACAATGAAGGAACTGCCTGCAGGAACATTTGAAAGCTCTAACATTCCCTTCACGTGAAGGAATCTTCATGTGGGACAACTGTCCTGAACAAGGCTGTCTGCATCAATAGTAGTGGTAGTACCAGGTCCATGAATCCAAGAGCTCATTTATCCCAAAGAATCAGTTCTGTCTTTCCCCTTTCACTTTTTGCCAATGAAAAACACAGCATTAATTATTCCCATATGCAAAGGGGAAAGCCATGCCTCCAGTCTGCAAAACCTTTAGTGAAAGCAGAAAAAAGGAACAGAAGCAGAAACTCTGTATGAGTACATATGCATGCACAGTCCATCTGCACTGAGGGGAACACAAGATGGCTGTGCCTGAAAACAGCCTCAACCAGAGCCATTTAAAATTGCAGCACACATAAAAGAAACAGCTATTTAGACTCCATGAAATATGTCCAGGGAGAAAGAGATCAGGGAGAAAAATGGGTTGGTTGATGTGGAATAAAAAGCTGCACACGCTTAATTGAAGTGCAAATCCAACACTTTATTTAGAAGGTCTTTGGAAGTAATTTGGTTTAAGATGACAGACAACAATTTTCAAAGTGTTTCTATTCAGGTTTTATATTCAGTTTTGACATATTTTGTCAAGAATGGTGCTGTACCATGTAGATGCACCATGAGAGCAAAGCAGGTAATAAGTACACAAGCACAAACCACCCTCCATTCCAGAATCTCACAAACTGATCACTAAGCAGAGAAAATTGTCAATGAAAAGCATGAAGGAGGGAGATTTATGTTCAAGATAGCAATATGAGAGCAAGAAAAACAGACTCTGTACTTATATATTTTAGAATTTAATTTACTTTTGCACATGGTTTATTTATTAAAAAAAAAAAAAAGGTTTTTTCCTCCTGGAAATATTTGTGAATTCAGAGAATAATATTAGCTTAAGAAAACATTTGAGAATAAACAAAGCCATAATGTTTAATTATTCAAATGTTTTATTACAGCACTTTTGGATAGCACAGCTTGTTCATATTAGATTCACAGAGGGATTTTTAGGGTTGTATTCAACACAAAGCCAGCTAATTTAAGGTGCCTACCATATGAGTCTGGGTTCTCTCTACATTAGTCAGTGGATGGACCAGTCACTAGATATATTCCTCAGAGACCAGTCAGAGTCTTGTGCTTCTGCAGTTATTTCAATTCCCAATTTAGATGCTTTGAATGATTCTACAAAATCAGCAAAATAAGACATCAACTGTGCATGCTGTGTAGCCATGGCACTTATCTGACATGCTGGAGACTTGAGTAAAATTTCCTCTTTTTTACTCCTCAGAAACTGGATGTAACCCAAGTCCTGAATGCTTTAAGGAACTTTAGGCACTGGACAATAGGTGCACTAGGGGTGGTGCATGCAGGGAATCCTCTCTGCTATGAGAGCCATTCTCTTTTGCATGATCTCTTAAATACATCTGAGGGACACAGGAATTGTCCTGCCAAATAGGAGTCCTGTGTTTAACTTCCACAGCAAATCAGCCAGGGAGAGTAGTGAGAACAAAGCATTTTCAAACCACCAGAATCCATGAGTGAACACAGGAATAAATGTACAGGTGTCCTGCTGGGGGCCTACTGCTTTAAGGAACTGCGCAAAAATATGGAAAAGTTTGTTCCATACTTAGTAAAACAGTTGTGTTTTCTTCTCTGATCAAAAAACAACAAAGAAATAAATAAATAAAAGAACTCCACCAAACCTGGGCATCCACTGAGATTTGCACGTTTAGCTTATTTCCATGTTCACAAAGTCCTAGCTTTGTGAGTAACCTGACTGTATGGGAAGGAGATCAGGAAAGAGGAGCCACGGCACTCCAGTTTCCATCATTGTCTCCTGTGCAGTTAGCTGTAATGAGTGTTGCCATTTTATATAAGAATATATGGTTGCCAGAGTACAATTCAAGATCACCAAAACCAGACTTGGCCATTCTCAGAATTATATTAATTAATAAAAAAAACAACCCACTTCTGTCTCCTACTTTGCATTGTAAAAAAGCTATGTTTCTGTCCTTAAAAAAAGTACTGAAAAACTGACCAACAGTTTATTCAGGATATCTGTTTAATATTTTTGAGAAATTTCTCTAATGAAAATATTTCCTAGTGCTTTTGATTCCACTTTACCCTGCAAAGCCAACACAGCTCAGAGAGAGGGAGCTAGCTCCCTTTTATGTGCCTCACCACTAGACTTAAGTCCCAATTTCCCCACCGTGAGATCACTAAAAAGACACCAAAAATTACAGAAGTCTGCAGCTATCACTCACCAGTCCAGGTTAGCTTGGCAAAGCAAATTTTGCAAGCTGCTATGGAACTCTGCCAGGAGACCTCAGAAGTTCTCATTCCTCCCATGCTTTTTTTCTTACCCTCTTTCGAGGGGGAAAAACCAAAAACATTTTAAGGTTATCACAGCTTTAAATGACCAGTTATATGCATAGGTCACATAGGATAAACACTAGTGCCTCAGGGTGTCGTTGCAATGCAGTAGAATAATTTTCATTATGGTTAAGTCGTTCTTGAACAATAATGCTAACCAGACAGGCCAAAGCTATGGCTTGCTTAAATTGGCTCCCCATAAGTCTTCCAAGTCTCAGAAACACACATGTGGTCCATGCAAAGACCTCAGTAACTGAAATATGGCTGCATCTTTCTATGTCTCTTTTTGCAGTCCTACCTTAGATTACAGAAGGCAATTTCTACAAGAGCCCTCTAATGTGCCCTAAAAGAGGCTAAAATTTAGAGCCCTCTGATGGGCAATCTAGACTCTGCTCTCCATTCTTGCAGTGCAAATCTTAAGAAATGCTGGTGAGGTCAGAGACACAATTCCTGACTTCAGCTGATAGACAAAATTTGGATTTCTGCCTCCAACAATTATGTTTCCCTGTACGCATGAGCAATAAGGGTACCAGAGCAATGAGAATGAGCTATGAAGGTACAGAAAGTGCACAGGAAACATTTCCCACAGAATTAGAATAATACTTCAGACTTACCATCCTCCCTATCATCACTACAGCTTTTGGAAACAACCTAGATGAAAGCAGTACCTAGCTGGGAAAATCAGATCCATCTGAAAAATACAGTTTAAGCCTTGAACAGTGAGATTTAAATATTGATGGAAATAAGCAATCTTGAAGACTACAATGTCCCTTGCAACTACTGCAATCAAGCCATAATACAATTAACATAATTTGTTTCTGTCTTGTTCAAGAGCAAGATCCCTGTGCTCACTGTTTGGAATCAGTTACCTGATACAGGACTAGAAAGCATCACCATCAAAAAGCAGGCCCCTCTTGTGCCTCAAATGTTTTGACTGCTTGGCACTGTCAAATCACTTTCCAGAGATGCAAAAACAAATAAATGTATTTTTATTAAAAACCTAACTCTGGCATCTTTCCTCATGCTGACAGTCCCTGATGATGAAAGGTCTTTGAACTGGACCTATATCTCCATTTCAACATCCACCTGTATTTATCAGAGCACCTTTTTTACCCTGATTTTCCCCAGCTCCTACAGCCCTCCCTACCATTCCCAAGAACACACTCTCTTCACTGAGCGTCCTCTCTCTCAGCTTAGTCAGATAACTGCCTCATTTGCTCATGATTTGGTATATCAGAATATACCACTGACTTCTTACAGTCTTAAAAGGCTGCCAGTCATCTTTGTGTCTGATCATTAAACAAAATACTAAAGTATCTCATTTAACACTTACCTGAGAGTCACAGACATCTGCGTGTAAATGGCATTTCTTTCTCCTCAAAACAGGAAGTAGATATTTATACAGTGAAGACTGAAGAATTGGAATTTACTTCTGCATTCTGCCTCCAAATTCAACGCAATGATTACATTCACGCCTTGGTCACCTATTTTAATATTGAATTTACAAAGTGCCACAAGAAGATGGGATTTTCTACAGGTAATCTGTACTTCTTTTAATTTAATTTCTGTTGCTATCAGTCTATCAGTGCTGCTGGTTAGATAGTACAAGAAGTTTTAATGCACCACCACATTTGAATTTCAGTGATAAAAACTATTGTCATTTTGGGGGAGGTGAGCAGGATGGGGAAAGGACAACTGCTTATAGGAATTCTGTGGAAACAGAGGCAGAATTTCACAATGGATATCAATCTTAGAGCTCAGCAGGAATTATGACCTATGAATTTATGTCTCTCACCAGCTATATCTAAATCCTGTGTCAAGTTTCTTAGATTAGAAAGAGAATTATCAGCTCAGAGAGAAATAGCAGCTCTGCATCCTAGTTTTCCCCAAATCCAAAATGAAACAAAGCTTGCCCCAGAGCCTAAAAACAAAACTACTATTTTTCCAAGCTATAAAAACACACATACTGATTATGTGAGTTGTCTCTAACAATCCAGATGTGAAACTCTAACTTGCTTTGGTGAGCAGATATTTAAAGGAATAACTCCATTCCCTTAAGGCATTGTTTACCAGACTGAATAAACCAGAGAGTCTTGCAATAAATGCAAAAACTTCATCCTGCAGACAGCCTTTGTGTAGACAGGAGGGTGAAGTGTTTCTCTGCCTCTGTTCAGTTTGTCATGATATGGGAGGTGCAGAAATGCTCCATAAAAAGGTTGTTTGGCCATCTGCTGCTGAAGGTCACCACTGTCCAGAAGACTGGTAAAGATTCTCACCTGGTGTCTGTTGGCAAAGCTGAATTACTGAATTCAGTTAACATGTATTTTTATAAATTATGAATAAATGTTTAATTTGGGGTGGAGTTGAAGACCAGGACCTGCATTACACACACCTCCTGTTGTTGGAGCACAAGTTTCCAGTGATGTCAGGCTTTTCTAGGGAATGTGGCCCTGCACAGGGGCATGTGCACAACTACTTGGGTGTGTACAAGGCAGAAGTTATGATTTAGAATTTAAATTCAATTTTGTTTTGGTCTAACAGGTTTTCAGTTAGAAATTTTATGCAGCCATGTCCAAATAGTAAACAGTCTGGATCAGAACTCCTACAAGAAGATATCTCATTTAACAATTGGGATTAACAGTCATTAAAACTGTCTGGACACATAGACAGAAATTATCTGGTAAAATGCTTTTCCTTTCAACAATACAAATTTTCCAGCACAGCTTCTGAAAATAATTGGTTTAATTTCTAGAATTTTAGAGCTACAAATTCTGTCCTGACAGTTTTTTAAAAATAATTAGCATTTCCCCAGTCACAAACAATTTTTAGAGCCAAGTAATTTTTTTTTTTAAACACTGGTGTTGAAAGGAAATAAAACCATTATTTCATTAAAGTGTTAATAATGATACTATACAGTGACCTCATGTGACTGGGCAATACAAATGGAAGAAAAAGAAATTTATAAGAGGCTTTTTTTGCCAAGTTAGGAAGTCTTTGAGCTTCTACAGCTATTCTTAGGTTACTAGATATCTTGACTGCAAGAATGGTAGGAACAAAAAGTGACCAATGCAAGTTCATTAGGCACTGCTCAAAGATTGAAATTTAAATCAGAAATAGAACTAAAGAAGTAAATTAAAAGCCTGAAATAGCAAAGGGTCATCAAAGTAATTCTGCTAAGCAAGACTAGAAATTAATTTAGACCAGTTTCCATCTCTGGCAAATTTCCCAAAATGCCTTTTAATAGTCCCAGAGGAGATCAAGGTGCAAATGCCCTTTCATCCACTGTATCCTGGAAACTAAAATATTTGCTGGTTTGGGATCACTAGTCAAATGTTTCATCTGCAACACTGTGGTTAATAATTTTTGATGGACCTTTCCTTCATGCTTTTGTACCATTGTTTTTTGAACTAATTTAGATTTCTGAAATTCAAAGCACTTGGTGGTAAAGATTTTCCCAATTTGAATATGTGTGGGTTGAAAGAAAAGCATAAAAATGTACCTATCTTGCCCTGTAACCCCTTTTGTGGAATCTTTCTTGCTGGGTGTGATTCACATCTGATGTATTCCAGTAAAAATGGGAAGACAACTCACAGACAGCCAACAGAATTGTGTTCTAAAGCATATTTGCTAATATAGTACATAAAGTATTCTATGAAATGAAAGGATTTTTCCCAATTGTTTCCAAGTCATAATTTGATTTGCAAGGCATTTAAGAAATTTCAATAAGTGATACCCATATATATATATTTTTAGCACCTGATGCTCCTTATACTCACTGGAAGCAAACTGTCTTCTACTTGGAGGACTATTTAACTGTGAGACGAGGAGAAGAAATCTATGGGACTATATCCATGAAGCCAAATGCAAAAAATGTGGTAAGTCAGCATCCTTGATCCTAATTCCAGCTCTACTGACCACAAACTATGATCAGCAATAAAGAAAATGCATAGGAGTAAAACAATGAGCATGCTAAAGGCATTCATGTTGATTAGCAAGAGCTCCAGTCCCAGCCTCACCGAAGCTGATGACAGCAATGGTGAAGCAGTCCTACTGTTACAGAAGTCAGCCTGCAAGCAGGCTAGCAGGGCAAGGGAGAGGATTCAATACATCACTGAGTCAGCTGCCCTCTCATTAAAGCAATCAGCTTTACTCTCATTCTGTGACACAAGCAGGCAAGGGGTTGTTCCCAGTGTCACTGAAATCAGTGGAAAGATCCCTTCTGCCAACACAGGATGATCAAGAGTTAAGTACTTCAGTTCCACATCTATGGGCACTGAGTGATTTGCCACTCAGTGCCCAAGGACAGCCCAACAGGAAATTAAGTAACCTGTTTCAGAGGAATGCTTGTATCAACTCACTGATTGAATGTACCTGAATACTCAGGTACTCAGGAACTAATTGAGTGAAAGGGTAGCTTAAAAATTGTTCCTTTCCATAGCAAATACAGATGCTTTATCTAAGACTAAAGCTAAAGCATGGTGGGTATCACACTACCATGACTGCTGAAAACTTCCTCAGTTTCTCTGCTATGGGCTGAATCCCCCTAGTGCTTCTTTTAACTGGTAAGGAGACTGTGAGACACGGTCTGATAGACAACCCATGGCTGGGTAGAACAAGACATGAGAATTATGGCTTCTGGGAGAAACACTGGCCCATTTTCTGCCAAAAATCTTCATCAGTATCTCTTCATTTTCTATTACAGTAAACAGCAGTTAAAATAACCTGTTGTCCATCTACACAGTTGTTGCAATTGTTGAAAAATTGCATTTGTTAGCTGCAACAAATATTAACATTTCATTGTCTTCCCTTTTTTCATTGCTTTTTGATTTTTATACCAACACAGACTGGATATGGTAGTGTTGATACAGAGGGAGAAATAAACACAAAATAAACTTGGCATTAAAACAAACACATTCACCCATGATGCTGCTTGCTGCAAGAGGAAAATAATCTGTTTCCCCACTCTTATGTTGTCCTAGGGGGACTGGAATATTTTCTTTTGGCTTAAATGTATCAATTTTCAGTGAGGAGAAAAATGAATAAAATATCTTAAAATTGTTCGCACAGCAGTCAGCACCTGAATGCAGATTTGGGTGCTAAAATAAATGTGTTCTTGATAGTTGTCATAAAACAGAGAGACCACCTTGGTTCAAAAGGAATTGCTAGTGCTTTGTTCTTCTGAAACATGAAGTTTTTCAAAAGCTTCCTTCTGTAGGGCTGTGTAGTGCCCCTTCCCTAAAAACATGTCATTATAAGAGAAAAAATTACTGTACAACAGGAAGTTGACTAGATCTGTTCTTGAACAGCCCCTAGTGGGAAAGCCCTTTAGCCTACATTAAGAGCATCTCAATGGGGGATACCCCACAAAAATTTTGATAGGCTACATATGATAACAGCATTTCAGAAGTTTCCTGAACCAGAACTAACCAGGACATTAAATTCACCTCAGGAAGAGTACAGAAATGTGACCTAAGCACAGATTGTATGATGAATGCTATTAAACATCTTACAGCCTGCTTCTCAGTGTTAGCACCATTTAAACCCAGAATAAGTTAGAAACCATCACAGGAATCTCTTGAATCTGCTGGTCCTTTCAATCCAAGCAATGATACCTGAATTAATACACTAAACTTATGGTCTTACTTACATGTTGCATTTAAATCTTTTTACAGCGTGACCTGGATTTCACAGTAGACTTGGATTTTAAAGGACAGCTATGTGAAATGTCAGTATCTAATGACTACAAAATGCGTTAGCAAGAAACCTCTCAGCGAGATGAAAAGGAGAATTTTATCAAGTCTTGAACTGCTGAGCTTCAAGCTAGGAACAACTGTTCACAAGATTATTGTATTAAATACTAGAATGTTTACTCTGATGGAGGGTGGTAACCTGATCTTTCTTGCAGATAGTACAGGGGACTGGGATCCCACTGTGAATGTACAGTATACAGAACTGTAGCTTTTGTTAAACATAGAAAAAAAAAGCAACAGTCTTGAGTGTTCTGGTTAACTTTAGGATGGCAGAAGATGCATATACAAATTGTATTACTTACTGTGAACTTCTGGTTCTTCCAAGCTTTGCATGTTAAAGATGATTAGGGCAGTTTTCTCACTATGAAAGACTACTACAGCACATTACTGTGATAGTATTACTGGACTTATATTCAATATAAATGCATATATATATTGTACATGAGGAAAAAAAAGTAATTTCATAATAGGAATTTGTTTTGTGATTATTCAATTCTCATTACGCAGTTATGGAAAGATAATGATGTTACCTCTGGCACTAATCTAGGCAGTGATATACTCCATTAACTGTCCAATGTTATAGCTTTGGTAAATATTCCATGCAAAGTGTAGATAAGAGCTGGGCATTTACCGGGAGTTCAACAACTATATTTTTGAATGTCCTCTGAAAATGTGGACCATTCGTTTTGAAATTCACCTTCACAACTGGATGTCTGTCAGAGCTTTAAAAAACATTAGCTTTTTATCCTTGAAAATATTCTGCGGTGAGTTTTTATAGATGGATTTTGCATGAGACTTTCAGAAATCAGACACCTAGTATTTAAATGTGATGAATGCAAAGTCTCTGAAATGGTGGATAATTCATGCTTCTTGGCCATGCCATATTTCAGTACTTTGCAGAATTCTTAATATAAAATAATTTTTTTAAAAATAGGAATTCGTGTTACCTTTTGGTGATGTTTTAGATAATTAAATTGCAAATACTATTCTCAAGAGTGCAGCAATTTGCAGGAGCAAGTTAATATCTTTAAAAAAAAAAGTCCATGGCTTCTGATATTACTAAGATGTCTGTAGCTTTCCCATCCCCTTGAGTCCCTTGTTTTTTGTACATAATCTCCTGCTTATTGTTAAAATATTAAGTGCTTACAATTCCTCATATGTATGTATCAGGTCTTTTTACTATATGAATGTGGGCCATTTAATCACATGTAATTCATCAACAACTGCATCACCAGTCCTATTGACACTTTTTCCAGTCCGTCTGGCATTAGGCATTAAATCATGTTCTATCTTGTACTGGATAAGATTGACTAGTTTTTTTTTGCCTAAAAATATTTTTAATCACCTGCAAATAAAGCATACTTGAAGATGTATTTTGCCAGTATTTGTCAACTTCTCGCTTTTTAGAAACCTGTTTCTATTGATTTTTCCTCCACAGAAACTGTACAGTGCCTCCATTTTCTTATGGTCTAAAGAATATATTTGGGGATTTTATCCAATGGTGTCTATGTAGAGTGAAATTAAACTGTAATTCAGCAGTAAAAGATACTGTTTGCAATTTAGTTCATCACTGTTTTCTTAAAGCTTCTTTCATATTTTTGGATTGAGGATGAAAAATTTACCTTACCAAATCGAGTTTATCTGTCAAATATTGCTGTCATTTTCAGGGAATGAGTTCAGCTACTCTTTCAGTAATGGACTGGGAAAAAAGCATTCAAAAGTCCTTTTCTAGTAACACTTCTGTGATTCTAGGAATTTAAGGTAAGGAAATCTACCATAGTTTTTCTCAGGCCCTCCATTTATATAAAAATCCACTCAAACAATGTTTTCATCTTCTTCTTTGCCACTAATCACTGAGATGACTATTACTGAAAGAGGAAAGACTCTTACTTTGTTTGCCTAAATCATACTTTGAAAGCATTTCAAACCATCCACTTCTCTAGCCCACAACGTAAATATTTAATAACTTTAATATTAAAAGAATAACAAAGAAGGGGGAAAAAAGTCTCATATCTTATTTAATTAAAAAAAAAAACCTACAAACAAAAAAAAAAAAAAAAAGGAAAAGAGAAAAAAAGAAAAAAATATTCCCAAGGGTCTTTTCTGAGAATGTTTCATTTTTGCCTGACAAAAAGCACTGGTCAAGAAGCAGCAAAAAAAAACCCCACTGGATCAGAACAGCTCATTAACCAATTTGAGAAGTATTTAAGAACTGGTGTACATCAATTGCCCTTTCTGTCTCATCTTTCATCTGCTGACAGTGAAGTGTTGGTCTCTTTTCAATAGTGGCCACCTTGCCTTAGTACTTGAAGTGCCCATTCACTTCAGTGTTGCAGGTTTACATCCTGACTCATACTGTTAATGACACAGTTCTGAGGTGGTCACCACACCTCAGGCACATTCCTTCCTGGAAAAAAAAAAAATTAGCTTGTGCTTTTATTCACATTAAAAAAAAAAAATTATGTATTTGTCCATCACAGAAAGAACTGAGAGTGCCTACCAGAGTGCTGAATGCCTTCAAATCACAGTGATGAAAAAGCAAATGCAGGCTTGCAAGGCTACTAACCAACAAGGTTTTGAAAGCCCCGGTGAGTTGGGCACACATAGCATTGGTAGGTCAGCAATAGTGAAACAGGTATGCAAAGACCTTGCAGGTCAGGTGCAACCAGCTAAAAGGCTTTCCTCAGCAATCCAAGTCCAGTTAACTACCACAGTCTGAGCCTCATTTTCTCAAGGCTTTAATAAGAAGGTTTCTCATGGACTCCAGGACTGAACCCAAGCCACTGATTTTCAAAGCTTTGCATTAAAATACAGTGACAAAATGATGGTTGAGAGCTGAACAGACACGTATTTAAAAGATTTAATTCCCTTCCCACAGACAGGAAAAGAAGATCATGAGCTGAGGACAGAGCATGAGAAAGAAACAGAAAAAGAGTATTTACACAAAAGACTGTCCCTGGTGAGTAACACAGCACTGGAGAAAAGAGAAAGCAGGTTGCTTCTGCCTTGACTCTGATCTTAAGGCAGAAGTATTAAAGCGCTTCTCAGGGATTGTTCTTATCACTTGAAACAAAAAGAAGCATTCAAAAAAAGCTCCATGCTGAGCATGCCTCTAAAAGGCACAGTGGGCAATTCACACTTGCAGGATTAAGGAAGTAGTCCCTAGTGTTAGGGGGGTCACTGTATTCCCAAGGTTCTCTAAAGAACAGTATAGTATGGCTCTACTCTCGTAACAGCTTCTTATTCACAGCACCAATTAACTCTTGCCAGATGTCAATAGTTTCAGGTTTGGGTTTTGCAGGGGATGTTCTGGGAACCTTTCTGTGTGTAAAATTAGGGGTTCACAGCCTTTCAATATTATCTTAGACTTCTAATAAGAGTTTAAACTGTCCAAAATGGGAACAAGAATATTACGCAAGGTGGTAATATTTACCCAATAATACCCAAAACATGTTTTAACCACAGTGCTAATTTGAAGAACCTTCTCAGACATAATTTCTAACAGGATTTGTTTTTAAATTAATATTAATCCAGAAATTAATTTAACACATACAGATTTGATTATAGATAACTTAATTCACTTAGAAGGTAAGTTTATGAAGGATACATGGTATTTTATGTATATAATGAATAAGTCCCTGCTTTAGGAAGATTAGAAAGTACAGGGCTCACCTGCTGGAAAGCAGCTCATCAGAGAAGGACCTGGGGATGCTGGTGGACAACAAGCTGTCCATGAGCCAGAGGTGTGTCCTTGAGGCCAAGAAGGTCAGTGGTATCCTGGGGTGCCTTAGGAAGAACACTGCTAGCAGTTTGAAGGAGGTGATCTTGCCTCTCCACTCAGTCCTGGTGAGGTGAATCTGGAGTGCTGCATCCAGTTCTGGGCTTCACAGTCCAAGAGAGACATGGAGCTCCTGAAGCAGGTCCAGCAGAGGGGAATGGGGATGACTGGGAACAGGAGCATCTCTCTTAGGAGAAAAGGCTGAGCGAGCTGGGCCAGTTCAGCATCAAGAAGAGAAGACTGAGAGGAAGAAGACTTTTCAATGTCTGTAAACACCTTAAGGGGGAGTGCCAAGAGAATGAGTCCATATTCTTCTCAGTGGTGCCAACCAATAGCACAAGAAGCAAAGAGCAGAAACTGATGCATAGGAAGTTCCACATGAACCTGTCACCTGGTTTGCTCAGCCTAGAGGAGACTGAAGGGAGACCTCTTTGTGGTCTTTAGCATCCTCACAGGGAGAAGCAAAGGGGAAATTAATGACCTTTGCATCCTTGCAGCCAGCAGCAGGACTCAAGGAAACAGCATGAAGCTGAGTCAGGGGAGGTTTAGGTTGGATATCAGGAAAAGGTTTTTCACTCAGAAGGTGGCTGAGCACTGGAACAGCCTCTCCAGGTGGTCACAGCACCAGGCCTGACAGAGTTCAAGAAGTGTTTGGACAACACTCTCAGGCAAATGGTGTGACTCTTGGGGCTGTGCTGTGCAGGGCCAGTAGTTGGACTCAATGATCTTTATGGGTCCCTTCCACTTCAGGATATTCTATGATTTCATGAGGAAGAATTTTACTGTTCAGGGGACCAAGCACTGGAACAGATTGGCCAAAGAGGTTCTGGAAAATCCTTCCCTGGAAATATTTAAAAATCATTTGGAAACTAATCCTGAGTAATGGATTCTAAGGGACCCTGCTTGAGCAGGGTGTTAGACTACAAGACCTCCAGTGGTCCTTTCCAAAACTAACCATTCAGGGATTCTTTGATTTCCAAGAACAAAGACTCCCCCCAGGCTCTCTGGGCAGCTGCTACAGTGTTGTGATAATCTCACAGGGACATGTAATGTTCAATTGGAATTTCTCTTGTTTTAACCTAGGACTGTTGGTTCTTGTTATTTTACTATTTTCCCCCGAGAAAAGGCTGCCTCTCTTTTCACTGTAACTCTCGATTAGATACAGGAAGATACAATTAGTACTCATCTTAGTCCCCTCATGGTAACTCCCTTCTTCCCTACACAATCCACTATTGCATCCTAGCCTGATATGAATTACACCTCCTATCCACCTGTAATCCCTCCTCCTCTATTTTTCCTCCTAACAGTCTATATTGTTGCTGTTGCACAGTGCTTAACAAATGCATCTAAGGGTTTTGCAACAAGTGTAATCCCAAGGATCACTATGTAAAAGAGAACTTCAATTTTCTTACTGTGCTCTGTTGGTGCCATGGAGGACACATTTTATGAGCAATTGCTATTGGCTTATAAGGTCTAAATTTATGCCAGTGTGTGCATCTGCCTAGATGGAATATACAACTAAGCCAGGTGATTTCCTTTTCAATAGGAATGAAGCATTTACAGACTAGTTCCAACTGGAAAAGGGGGAGTTTTTTTGAAACATTTCTTTCAACATTTCTCAGCGCTCATCTTACAGCTTAATCTGCTAAGCACATGTGGGAGTCATATAGAAGACAAATCCTTTAGATGGCATCTAAACTTTCTAGAAATTAAGTGTGAATTAACAGCACCTACAAATCTTTTTAAAAAGCAACTAAAGAAATTAACCTGATGCTTCGGATCTGATATAAGAATATGTATAGAGTAAAGAAAACATGAATCATCAGCTAGAGATTTCCCAGAAAACTGGTGTTTCTGCACAGTATGATGACTGGGGTCAGCCAGGGCAGTAGTACGCCTACAGGGAACAAGAGTGTTCCCTGAAAATAGCTGCTGCTTCTGGGGCTAGGCACAAAAAAGGTAAAAGATGTGTTCTACACAGTCAAGACAGAGAAAGAAGCAGACCTCTGCTCACAGATGACTGCTAAAGCAGACCACCTGTCTCTTAGACAAAAAAAAAATTCTTCTAGGGTGCAGACACCACTGACGGGAAAGAAAAAGATTTTTATGATCTCAAAATTTTTGAAATCTCTGCTGTTCTCATTGCATGTCTTTTAGGCTTTACAGGTACCAATACAATTTCCCTGACTCCCTTCCCTTTATATTTTCTTTGTATGTTTGATATTTTTCTCATTTTTGAGTGGAAACCAGCAATGGAGATATGTGATGATGCAAATAACATGAAGACAGTATTTTTTGAGAAAGCTTGGGGAGGTACTATAGTGTGATTATGAAACAGAAAGAAACCATGTTACCTTTGAGATAACAATTGCAGCACAAAATCAGTCTTATTTCCTCAAACAACACACAGGTTTGGGCAATCCAAGTCATTCCAATGAATCAAGTGTGGTCTTTTAGAAGCACAGCAATCAGCAAGATCAAGCCTGAGCTGACCCCTAAGTCTTCATGTGGAAAACAGAACACCCTCTTTTGCAGCTCGGTTCTGTGCTTTTGTGTCCAGCCATTTCCCATTTATGTAAATGAACCATCAGCATTTCCAGTACAACACAGCCCTAGAACCAGAAATGGACACCTGTGTTAAGGTCACAACAGAATTTAATCACAAACCATACTTCTCCTACCATTTTGATGCAGGAATAAGAACTGGCACCCAGAAAGGCTTGTGTAACTCATTAACAGTGACTTGCAATGCCTATCAGTTAGCAGAAGCACTTTATCACCATTGTGGCATATTTTTCACATTTATTGGCATGAAACATCAATGTCATTAGCTAATGAGATATGACTAAAACAAATATAATTGCTATTATCACCACCGAGGGAGTATCTCAGGGAAAAAAAAGCTCATTATTTTGCTCGCTTTCCTGTGGGGTGAGTGTAGATAGCAAGAAATATAAGTGCTGTGTGAAGCTGAAGCAGCAGCGTGTGATGTATAACATTTGTATGTCAAGTAGCCCAACAAAACAAAACATGTGATGACAATACATTTTGAGCTATGAATTGAGGGAATGGAAGCAGAAAAATTCACAAAGTGAAGGTATCCTTTACCAGTGAAGATGTGGAGGTAACTGAGAAAAGAACTTAAGAAAATTATTGGAAAACATTCAAACGACTGGGTAAATTGTCCTGACACAACCCACTAACAAAAGTAGTGAAGACAATAAGGTCTAACATTTTCTGGGAGAAATTTCCATTTGAATTCTGTTGCTAAATAATACCACTAAGTAGGAATTCTGTTGAGCAGCAGGATGTCTACTCTCCATCTGGGCAAATTCCTAGACCCTTGCAACCTAATGTTCATGGGTCCAAATGCAAAATCCACGTTTGCTTGCCAGAACATTGATACTGTGTTATGGTCTTCCATTCTTGTTCCTTCAACAGTAGTGGCATAATATGCTGTTTCTTTTCCTTCATCTTGAGAAGTTTCTAGCTTGTACTTCAGTGATATATAGAATTCCCTTTGTGGAATCTGCTTATAAACCAAAACCAGACCTTTCTTGAACATTTCTACTAAGCTGTCTTCATTTCTTACTTGCCTGTGTGTCACGTATCCTTCTTCTTACAGTCCACTCATGAAAATGCCCATGCCAGTGAGGATAAATCTAGTTGGCCTGGAGATATTGCCAGTCCCACAAGACTTGGAACATTTATAGACAGCTAGAATTTTAGAAGACAGAAAGTACCACTGTGATTTACCAATCTCTTGTGAAAACATCCAACCCCATTGCTGAAGCAAGACAAGCTGGAACAGGTTTCTAGGACTACTTACAGTTAGGTCTGGAGTATCTTCAAGGATGGACTCTACAACTTCTCTGGGAAAACTAGTCCAGTGTTTGAGAACTTCCACAGGAAAAAAGAAAAGATAATTTCTTGTGTTCAGATGGAATTTCATGTGTTTTAATTTGTGCCTGTAGCCTCTTCTACCGTCACTGGGTACTCCAGAGAAGAGTGTAGCTCTCTTCTCTTCATTCCCAAAGTTCTTCAAGTATTTATATTTACTGATAAGATCCCTCTTGAGCTTTCTCTTCTTTAAGCCCCCTGGGCCCAGTCATTCAGCTGGTTTTTAGAGCATTTTCCTGTCCAACTGTCTAACACTTTGTCATCTTGTCACTGAGAATGTTATGGGAGAGTGTCAAAAGCCTCACTAAAGCTGAGTAAAACAACATCCATGAATCTCTTCTCATCCATCAAGCTAGACATCTCACTGTGGAAACTATCAGCTTCATTATGCACAATTTCCCCATTGTCATTCCATGCTGATTATTCCTGATCACAACCTTGTGCTTTGTGTATCTCAGAGTGGTTTCCAGGACTAGTTGTCCATCACTTTCCTGGGGATTGTAAGGCTCATTGCTGTCTGGACCCTTCTTGCCTTTCTGGAAGACAGGACAGACATTTGCTTTCTCAAGAGATGTCTTGCACCACAGAGTGCTTTCATAACACTCTTAAATGCTCTGTTGCAGGTGTTGTGGTGATCTTAAATTAACCGCTGGGCTTTAATGTTGGTATACAAAGCAGACACTCAAAACAGTCTGCTTAACTAGAATGGTATTTGGGGATTTTTCCATCTGTACCCCCAAAACGTAGGTTGTAAGGAAACCTTGGAGGTTTCTAGTCCAAGCAGTGTCTTCAAAGCTGTGTCAAATCACTGTGGTTTTGTATAAAAACTGTTCTGAAAACTTCCAGAAATGGGGACTTTATAAATTATCACAAATTGGATACAAATCCCCTTCACAATAAACCATGCCTAGCTTATTTAGCACTACATGTCGAAACCTGCCAGAAGTTAATTTTTAGTCATTTGATAGATGTCTGTAATTGTGTATGATTTAACTTTCTTGACCAATGGCGCCCTCCAGAAATCTGTGTATACCATGTTTGCACAGCTGCATTGTCTGCACAGCAATGACAGAAAGGTACATTTAGCTACCATTCTACACAAGAACCATGTCAGCAAGGAACAAATATTAAACAAAAAATTCAATATTTAATAATCTGAGCAGAACTCAATTGCTGGGTAGCATTCCCTGCATGGGACAAGCCAACAGCAAGGGCTTCACACATTTTACCTGAGTTTAGTAATTCCTTGCACAACCTCTCCTGGGGCTTCTAATGACACAAATAATTTCAGTGTAAAAGGTGACTCTACAGAGGATTACAAATGAAAGTGCTTATAGCCTACCTGTAGAAAGTTTCACTCCTATCATTCGTCTTTCTGACAGAAATGTCATTTAATGCAAATCAGTTTTTCTGTCAGAATAATACTTAAAGAAGTCCTGTCACTGAGAAACTGTATTCGTGATTTATGCCTCATTTCAGAGGGATGAGCAACAGCCTTATTACAGCTTCATAATATAAATCCATACAATACAGGGTTGCTATGACAACTGATGAGCCTTAATAGCCTAGATTCAAAGAACCTTGTTCAAAGCTGTCAAGTAGTGCAGTTCAATGCAGTTCAGTCATTTGCACCTGTAAGAACTTGGGAGAAGGCTATGCAGAAACTGAGTGTTCACTCAGGCTCTCAGGGGAGGCATCTGAGCTTTGCAGCTGAGAGCCTTCCTTACCTCTGAGCTATGCACTGCCAGTCCTGAGGCTTTCCAGCCCCCAGCACAGGTATCCAAACTGGTGTTTGGCTGCAGCAATACTGAGCTCCCCAGGCTGTCTGAGAAATATGGTCCCCATCCAGTTCCATTTATTAATATTGAAATATGAGGTTAAAAAGAGGTGAGACAATTAAACACCTTCTTGGTACTGAAAATGGGCTGCCCACCCCTCTAGACTTCTTTTCTCAAAACTGTGATCTTAGCTGTGTTTTCCACCCATATCCTCCCACTAACTGTGGTATTTGTCAGATTTTGCTGGGCTAGTTCAGCTCACTAATACAGGAGAGAATTCTGTCTTTTTCTTCTTTTCTCTATTATATTTTTTCTTGAGATTCTGCCAAGGCCTAAAATGGCTTGTTGCAGGGTTCTAACAGCTTGTAAAAGGTAAAATGGAGGAGTAATGATTGGCAGGAATGGAGAGTTGCAAACCTACCCAGTGATCTTCCCTCTGAAAACAGCAGCACCTGAGCTTCAACAGCAGCTATACAGTCACAGGAATATTCACATTCCCGATTCATAGGCTTGATTTCCTCTGAAAAGGTAAGATTTAAGTGTAGAGCTGCAGCAGCACTGAATCCTGCAAACAGGCAGGCTAATGTTCCAAATAATACTCACTTACAACAAGGTCATTAAGAAGACAGCAAAAAAAAAAAAAAAATTAAGCTGGATAGAGTGACACAAGACCTAAAAGCATATTATGTATGCTCTGAGCAAAAGAACACAGCTCTCACAACATGAGGCAAAGATGGCACAAGACAAAACACCAGGTATAACACTATGTCACAGAGAGATGGTAGCTGTGGCTGCTGCTCTTCACTGCTGTAAGTCCAGCCAAAACCTGAGCTGAGTATGTACTGCAAAGGGGCAGATGCATACACAACATACTAATGTCATCAGCCACACAAAACACAGCAGGGTCTTCACTGTTCATTACCCAGACACACAAACAGCACCTCAAGTAATAGGAGTGCTTGAGTAAGATTCAGAGCCACATGTGTTACTCAAATGTCTCAGTTCCACAGGATTCCCTACTCCCTTCTTGTTCAACCCATGAAAACCAGATATTTCCAGTGAGAAAACTCCTCTGAATCTGGGTTTTTTCTTGTAATGATTCTTGTGCTCAGAAGAAGCATGTGGCAGAAAAGGCACTGACAACTGCAGAAGCTAAACACAGCTATCCAGTATAGATGGACTTGTTTGAAACACTTCCCTCTTCAGTGTTTGAAAGGAAATAAGCAATGCTTATCTGACTAATCCAATGTCCTTCAAATTCTAGTACATTTGGAAGAATTCAGTGTCTCTGCATACAATATTTCAGATTAGTAATAGAAATGAACTTTTATACATGCCCTGTAAAGTTAACCTACTGGAGTTTTTTTCCCCTTGAGAAGCCTATTTTCATCAGACAATAACCAGGTGCCCTTTACTAGCTTCATATTAAAATAACTTTAGTTGTTTTATGAGTAAACAGGCCAAAGTGCATAACTCTCTCCTTTTTCCAGAAGTGTATGTGAGTGCTATTGCAAATCCTGTAATTTCAATAATCAAAAAAGACCCATTATTTCAACAGCTGTGGATGAATTCAGGAAGTTGCTATTGATGAGCTTTATGAGCATGTTTCTACTTTCTAAAACAAGCTTCTACTTATGCAGATGATAAAGAGGATTTATTCCAAAATGATCTCACATGGTAGAAAATTCTGCCAATATACAGATGTTGCAAACAAAAATGCTCCCAAGTTGGGAAATTTTACTTGAGTTAATTTACTACTAAAGTACACAAATCTTTTATCGATGATTGCAGTTCTGGGGAAAGAAAAATAATGTAAACCATTAGACAAATGTATACATGTACATTTTTTCTCTCCTCTGCTCCTGAGTTTCAGCTTCCATTTTTTTTTTCAGAATTTGCCCAGGGAGCCAACAGGCAGCACAGAAAGTTGTGGGGCTGTGTGTAATGCTTTGTACCACACCAAGTAATATGGTTTCAGCCATTCAATCTCAATGTTTCCAGTTGTCCTGGGCTTTGGGATGCCAGTTGTCCTGTTCCTCATTTGTCCCTGCTCCAGTATGAGGTGTGACCACTGAGTACAGTTCTTCCAGAGGCAAACTTGCTTCAGCATAGTCTGTTCCTCACATATTCCTTGTGTGCGGAGCATTCCCATTTTAACAGCTGCAGATCACTCCTCAAATCTGGTATGTAAGGAGGTGCTATACACTTCTCTCAGGGAGGTTATACTGGGCAATGATTTTTTTACACTGTTGCTCCATTCACATCTGGGCAGGCTGGAATCTGTTTTGACTGGCACACAGTAATTCATGGATGTTCAGTTCCAAAGGGTTAGAAGCACTCTGTTATATCCACGCAAATGGACTTTGTATTGTACGTATCCAAAGATCTGTCAGTACTGGGTACCTGACCAGGCAGAGATCAATTTCTGCCAATGGAGAATTGAAATGGAAAAAATGGAGAAAAAAAAAAAGAAAAGAGGAAAAGGAAGCTTCACTTCTGTTAAGCCAGTATTAACTTTCTGAAGAGCTGAGAAAAATACTGCCAGGAGGTATAAAACCCTGCTGGAGAGTCAGAAGACAGCAACCCAGCAATACACCTAGCATCAATGAATGTGGGAACCTGACAATTCCCACACCAGTTTAATGGCCAGCTGGACAGCAGAATCTGTCCATGAGAAGAGCCTTGTTGCATGTTCTTCACACCTGTCTTCAGTGAGCATGAGTCCACCAGTACCTGCTGTTTGTTCAGGTGTGCCAACAGGTGAATAAGCCCTGACCTGAGGTTTAGATAACCAAACAGACCATGAGAAACCTTCACAAGCAACCCTGAACACTGCAAATAACAGAGTGAGAAGCTGAAAGTTTTTACAGAGAGCACTGTAAGCCAAGTCTGGACTTCCCAGGTGGATAAGGGGGAGTTACACAGTAACTTCACAAGTAATTGGAGGGGAATAGTTGGGACTCTTTTGGGAGCGGAAACTTGTATTAATAACAGCACGTAAAGTCAAGGTGACTTAGGAAATGGTAGAAAAAATATGGGTACAGATGTAGAAAACCTGGGACTAACAGGGAAAAGGCAACTAGGGACAAGTTGTTTCTTTGGGATATGAAGGACAGAGAAAGGGAGGGGTCAGGGTAGGTGGAAGAAGAATAAGCATGCAAAAAAATCAAGAGAAGGTAGAATAAAAGGGACCAGTTGTATGTGGGCAAGCTGCTGGTCAGAATTTATCTGAATAAGCCTTGTGCCCCGCAGCTACAGGACATCTAGCCTTTTCATTAAACGTGATTTTTTGCTTGATCCTGGGGAGAGGTGTAGGACAGGGTGAGAGAAAGAGAACACTGCAAGTCACAGGAGTTGTGTACACGCATGTTTTCATCAGAGAACTTCAGTCTTGATCTGTTGGAAAGGAAGAGGATTAGGTTATCTGTGTTCATATTGATAGGAATGCTGCTTGCGCATATGTGGGTGACAAGCAGTGAAGACATTAGTCTCTGTGTGGCTGATGATGTTGGTGCTGTGCGTGTATCTACACCTTTGCAATGTGTACTCAGCTTGGAATTTGGCTGGACTTCCAAGAAGGATCAGCAGCGGCCACAGCTATCAATCCTAGATGGAAGACGTTGCCTGGGTGCTAGACTCCACCAGATTTGTCTGTAGAAGGAGAAACACCTCTCATCCCAGGATTCAGCTGCTTCTTAGCATTGTCTGTTCTCAAATTGTGTACATCCTGCTGGCAGGGTCTTAGTGCATGCTAAAGGACACCCAAATAAAAATGATCCCATGGGATTCACAGAAAGAAAATCTACTTCACTTGTCACTGTCCTTCAAAATCAAGATGAACCAGGGAAAAAGAAATTAAGAATTTGAATCTGTGGGGCTAGAATCATGGACATTAAAGCTGGAATTAAGGGTTCAAACTGTCTTCCTGAAGCTGACAGAGGCTAGAGGAAATATTGCTGGTTCCAACATCAATGGAGAAACAGATCACTCAAAGTCAATTAGCAGAGCCAATACTTAAACTGATGACACTTTTTTCCTAGCTGAAATTGGGATAAAGTGTTGTTTTTGTTGATGTTTGAATTAATGGTTTGCATTAGTTCAGCTCCAGACAGGACTGAACACAGATGATTCAATTCTAAGTCTTCCATGATGGATAATGTGCCACAGTTGATAAGGTGACTCAACTCTCCACAACCAGTAGTGGACTTCAAGAAGCAACCCTGAGAAGTGAAGAGAAAGCCTATTGATTTTCAGTAATGGATACTCATTTTGCTCCTTTAGTGTTTTAGAGCTTCTTAGGCACCTCACTGAAGGAAAGGGTAGTTTTTTTCATTTGGATGAACAGATTCTCAGGAATCAACAAGGGAAAAACTCTTAATAATCAGCTTATCCTGGGCTGTTTGGTTCATCCATCATTCCTGACAGAAGTAAACCCCTGGTTATTCTACGTGACAGGGAAAGGGTCACACTTGGACCCCAACTCATAGGAAAGGGCATTTGAGTGCTGGTATGGATATCAAAATTGCTGTAGGGGAAAGTCCATAAACCCCTATTGTGCAGTTTTTGAAACTAGATGAACACCTTTGATCAGACTGAAATCCCAAGAGCACAATTAATTACTGACAAAGTTTTTATCCAAAATAGAGTTACTTATTGAGCTAATGCTTATTACTCATCTTTAATTTCAAACTGATTAAATTAAAAATACATTTTTAAAAACATTTAGAAAATTGATTTTAAAAATGTCTGTAACAATTTTATATAATGAAATCTACCATCTTGTGTGATATTTTAATGAAATAAATTATGCCATAAGTTCCACCTTCCCAACAAGCTCACCATTGTGAATACTTGTTCTTGAATGCTTACCACAACAGCCGGATGCAGTGAAGACATATCCCACCAGGAATAATTGTTGATCATGTGGTGACGCACTCTCAAGTTTCTTATTTCCATTTATACTCCACAAAAGCTTCCAAAGATAATTGACATCTGTGTTTCTTATGGTCCAGGGTAGGCCATGATTTTCTAAAATGCATCCCATGGGTAAACTGTGTCTCAGTGCTATCAGGCCCTGGAGGAATGTTGTGTGGCAGCTGCTTTTGAAAAAGCAGTCATGTGTTTAGCTACATGAGGAGGAATTTTTTCTTAGCATTGCTAAAAGAGCAATATCTCACTGAATTTTGGTGTGATTTTTCATTCATTAAATGCTGGTAAGTTTTTCAAAATCTTCCTCAAAATAAGATCTGCTGTTTCTGAAAATTCTACCTCCAAAATTTTCTATGACACCTCCTATGACAGACTTTTGGAGACAAAGAGCTGTTCAGTCAGCCTTAACATGTTTTAAACTACAAACAACTACACCTATGGCAATTTTTTAAAACTGTAAAGGGAGCTTAGCCCAAAAATGAGGATCTAAGGATCTGAACAAAAATGAAATAAGCAGTATTCATATGATGGGTTATTCATACAAGTAGGAATTTACTTCATATTCAAAAGAGTTTTCTTCCCATAAAATTGTTTCTTCATATTAATAATGTGGCACCTTCTACAAGCCTGATGACAAAGCAGGATTCAGTGGTGTTTGGCATCAAACAGAATAAAAGACTGTTACTGTCCCAAATACACTCTCAATTAACTAAAGACAATATTTATAAAAGCAAGATCAGATCATATAAAGATTTTCACTTTCACTTGCACCTACAGTCAGAACACAGCAGAAGAAATATTTGGAGTATAAAAGCAAATCTGATAGTGCCAGGTAGTGTTTTATAAATGTATGACTTGTCTAAACATGCCTCAGCATTTTATTGCCTCATACAGCATGACTTTTTGTTTGTATCAGATTGAAGTTCGATGGTTTTCTCTTTCACTTTATCTTCATGTTCTTTTAAAATCCTGGGGCAAAGAAAGAATACTCGTGAGAAAAAAACGTCAATAAAACCCACAAGAGATTGAACAAAAAAATCCATTTTCCCAAGAGTATAAAATTGTCCAGAGATTTAACAGAAGATGACAAAATGTTGTGACCTAACAAACAAGCAAAAAAGTACAATTATGGTGGCCGCATCACACAACCGCTTTTGTTCATTTAGTTAGAAAAATTTAGTTAGTGCTGATTGTTAACACATTGCATATTACACAGACTCAAAACAGTGACTTTCATTTCTTACTTTTAAGGCTGGAACAAAACTGAAACAAATCTGGCTGCCCAGACATTTATCAATTACTGACACTTTCACAAAATTTCACTAATTTCAGCAACAATATCGGCGATTTGCCAACTCATTACCAGTGTCTTCACCTCTGTAAGTGGTTCAGTGGGGCCATATTTTCCTGTATCTTTACCTCTAGCCTTTATATAAGTTAAAAAATCCACTTCTTCCTGTCTCCCAGCCCCCAGGAGAATTTGAGATGTAATGAGCAGAGGGGAGAAGGAAGCATATCCAATGTCCTGCTGCAAGGAGTCAGCAGCATGCATTTTCAAGTATATTTCTGCAAACCTTCAGGAAATTCTTGCAAGAATTATCACAGCAGCCAAGACCCTCAGCTTTCCTAGCAACAATCCAGATGTTTCTGGATCTATACAGAGTTTCAATAGCATAACTCTTTATGAACCTGAGCAACTCTCAGTCAGAGCAACAGGGTCAGGTGACAGAGCAGTTTAAAAGCAATGAATATTTCACCACCCTGAGTTCCTATAACTAATAAACATAAAAAACTAATATAAATATAATATAATATAACATAACTTAAAACTAGTTAAACAAAGAGAATTCACAACGTCATGAGCTACAGGGCAGTCAGGCACATAAAAAAACTCATTGTTGGTGTTTTTATCTTACCTAGCTAAGTGGAGCACAGACTTTTCCACATTGTACCCAGAATAAGCACTGCATTCATAGAAAATTAAATTATAATCCTACAATCAAAGAGAAAGACCATTTCAATTACTTCTGCACAATGTCTCACTCCAGCTGTAAAAAGAGCAACAGAGATATACTGAAATATGAAAATAAAGGAGAAATAGATTATTTTAGGATTATAATTATACAGCTAACTGTAAAAAGTAACAAAAGAAGTCCAAGTGTGCCTCACAAATAACAACTATATGCTTCTCTTAGATATTTGTTCTGTGGAGTGGCTTTTGATGTAAGAGCTCAAATGAAAAGAGATCTTGTAAGGTACTACATCTTGTGAACTTCCCTTATGATGATCAGGCAATTCCCACATCACTGAGTGCTGGACAAAGCAGGTGAAAAGAATTACAGTAACTCTTCTTTCATCTTTTTGTACTTGTGAAACTTTTCTGCACTTTCTTTCCAGTCAGCCTGCATCTTTCAGTTTTGTACTCCCCTGGGAACTTTGTAATTACGAACAGTGGGTAAATGATCAAGTCTTGGGAGAGAGTCTCAGCTGAAGCCTTATAAAAGCAAAAGCAAGAGATCATCTGCACAAGAGCCTGACCTGGCAGTTCTGACGGCAGAGAAGTTTGAAAGGGAATGACAGATTACCCTCCAAAATAGATACCTGTCTACTTTAACAACCTGCTACAATGAAGGTCAACCACACTGCCTCTGTGGTATTACTACATGTCCTTTTACCCATCTAGATTTCAAATTTCTATTCACTTTCCACTTGTCTCTGTGTCTTATTGCTATTTATAGCAGTAGCTTAAAATTCAAGCAAATAAGTCAGTACCTTAGAAGATTACAATTATGTCTGCAGAGTTGCATTTGTTTGTTATTAACTCTGGTTACTGCACTTATACTTATTTAACCACTCTTCAGAAGGCATTTATAATTCAGTTCTCAAAACTTTCCATTAAGACGACCAGGTATTTCTGGTTTGGTTTGGTTTTTTTGTGGATTTTTTCTCTATATATTATGCTTCCAGAATTGCACAACTTTTGGAAATTTTAGTCATCTTTGTGGAATTTCAGAGACAAAAAGTGGGGAAAAGAATTCCATAAATACAGTAGTTTATTTTAGCAGCTCTAAAAAAAGTGCTTCAGAGTTATCCAACGTCAGTTTTATATATGTTGTCAATGGTTATATTGTTTGTTCCACAGAAAAACAGGATTGAACAACATGCAATAATTTCTTGATGACCAGATAAGCACAGAAAAGTAGAGAAGGAAGAAATCAGGCAATGTTAGTGTTGAATAGACTTTTATCGATGTTTTTAAACATATGCAACATTTGCAATACTGCAACCCTAAGATTCTCTTGCTTTTCTTAGAAAAGTTTTAAGATAGAATTTGACCAGGTCAAATTTCTTACTAGCTATGCAAACAGAAGCTTGAAATCAAAATGACACTCTATTTTTCTGCTCAGCTGATCAGAACTCTAACAGAAAACCTGCTATGGTCAGTTTATAGGTATTTCATGTCAGTCTAGCTGAGAGTGATGCTACTCCAACATCTTCCCCACATACAACAGAGTGTCACCAGAGGAGAACTCTCGGTGATACCTTTATTTACGCTGGTATGAATCTAAATGGATTTTTCAACAAATTGCTTGGATGGAAGGACAACAAGTTAAACTAAATTGATAATGAGTACTTAATTCTCTCAGTCTAGCAAAAAGGTTCTTATCTGAAAGAGGAGATAGTCTGGAAATACAACATGCCATTTCTCTGATTCAAAGAGGAAGCTTTAATTGATAGAATACACAAGGAGCACAAACTAGGAGCAGGCAGGACACATATAATTATTAAGCTAGGAAATGCCATCCATCTCCATCCAGGAACAAACTGAACCTTGGAGACCACTGGCAATTACTTCATTTTAAAAACTTACCGACAAATCAGCAGACATCTAAAGAATAGGGAGGAAAGTTAAGTATTACCAGAGGGAGCTGGGCAATTTTCTGTCCTGTAAAGTACCATGCTCTGAGAATAGCTGTCTCATTGGCAGTATTTGTGTAAGAATGGCACTGACAGGCTGCCAAATTAGGCACTATGAATACACAGAAACAGTCCTCATTCCATGAAGCACATATACTCTGCAAAGCCAAGGCAGAGCAGGCATTATCTTATTTTATTGTTGGGGAACAGTGATAGAGAAGGATTTATTGACCCATTTAAGATCACTCAGGAAGTATGTGCGGGCCAACATAAAATCATGTGGATATAAGTAAGCCTGAGCAGCATCTTTATCATAAGGCATTTTATTAAAATAATTGGCAGTGCTTACACTTCTGTACTCAAACAGAACATTGTCTGTTCCTGGACACTCACAATATGATCTGAATAGTCTCTCTTGTTGTGCTCATATGAACTCTTGATCACTGAATCAAGCTAAGCTAAAGAGAAATTTGGAGTGTTCCTTCTGGGTCCTCTGCTAAAACAAGTCAAATGGACTTCCACAACCCCTGTGCTCATTCCATTATTCCTTTTTACAGGGTATAACAAACACACTGGAACTACAAGTCTTCTCAAATGACTACTCCCTTCAGGCTGCCATTATTCCTTTTAAAAATTAATTGTGCTGCCCGCCTTACAGAGAAGTTATGTGACAAGGGCATTATAATGGAAGCCCTTGGGTTTCTGACCAAAGCTGTAGTACAGCAGAATGCGTGTAGGATGTGGGACTGAAGTAATGCAAGGGTTAATACAGCTGCACTGAAATGTCCCCTGAAAATACATGTTCCTTTCTGACTATAGAAAAAGCTCGGTAAAACCAATCCCATCCTGTGAGACATTGAAACAGTCCTTAAAAATACTGGACTTCAGGACCAACAGGCTAAACTGATTCTTTGCACAACAAGAGCTTGTTTTCACCAAATATGGCTATACAAATTAGTATCAGCTCAGCACCTAGCCCTGTGTATTTGGGATCATTTGTGAGTAATTCATGGGATTATTCACAAAATAAGTAACTCAGCTGCATACTAACAGAGACAGTGGTATGTGGTTTCACAGGACTTACATGGCCATTTAGCAAGAATTAATATTTCATTAAAATTCATGGTTATTATTAGCTCAGCAAGCAAATTATTATAATTTAATTATATCTATGCTACTTTTCAACTAATCCATTGCCATTAATCACTCCTTCTCTTAACTACCTCAGGCAGCACATTCAAGCATTCAAGTGAGTCATTCAGATCCATTCACTTGATTATAACCATCTTATTTGACAACTTTTTGTTTTACTTATGCAAAACATTTTATTTTCTCACATGACATGTTAGAATTAATAGCCTGGTGGGCTGTGAGCTCTATATACTTGAGTGATTCATCTTTGTTTTACTAGTACAGTCTTTTTAGAGCAAGATGGCATGCAAGACACCTACTCTCTGTCCATTTAGCATTTATGTGTCACTTGTTTTTTCACACAAGGATTCAGTGCTACACCCTGGTCTCCCTCCTAGCTTTCAAGGTCTCAAAGTTATCTGCTTTCCACACACAAGAAAATAAAGCTGATTTCCTAAAGGGAGATCCTTTGGGGGATAGAGTTCAAGGCTGATAAACCTCTTTGACAAAAACCAAATAATGGACACAAACCTGAATAGGGAGGTATAATTTCAAAAGGCTATGTGAATCATTGAAATAAGATAAAGAGAGATCTGGCCCTAAATCTTTCAGTTACAGAGAGGTGCCTAGCAGTAACCCTTCCTGAAAGAACAATTCAGCTGCACTTCAAATTTTGGAAA
The DNA here is from genome assembly GCF_036417665.1 of Passer domesticus. Classification (NCBI taxonomy): domain Eukaryota; kingdom Metazoa; phylum Chordata; class Aves; order Passeriformes; family Passeridae; genus Passer; species Passer domesticus. The sequence continues at coordinate 88,578,928 of NC_087475.1, read as the reverse complement.
ACACCCTTTTTATTACTGGCAGTAAATCTATTTTGAAAGGTAAAAGAGGTAAATATGTGAAATCCAGCACACTGTCTAATTTAGGTATATTCCTACCAATTTGGTGAATATTTCAGCAATATTTCAATTTCTTACTTCTAAATAAATGAACATTCTGCAGACATTCATGTTTCAACTATAAGCACTGTAAAAAGAGATTCAAAGGAAAAATTGATGGGCATGGTGCACAAGAATATAAACAAGTATCTGGTATTTGCAGTCCCTTGATTGCTTAAATTATGCTCATGGATCACCAGTGCTCTGGTAGATGCAGACTGTTAACTCTGCTTATTTTATCTCCTTGATGGAAAGTTACTAAAAGTAAACATGTTTTCTACTCCTACCACAGGAGTAACAGATGGTATTCTTTGGTTTTACAGGAGGTAGGAGGGAGAAAAGATCCCCAAATTATCTCTATGTTAAGAATCCTTTCACTGGGAAAAGGGAGGAAAAAAGAGAGAGAAAAGAAGCAGCAAGGGAAAAAATAGAGAAAAAGAGACAAAAAAGAGAGGCGAGACACAATGAGAGTGAATTATTAAATATTTTTCTTCTCCACTCACTTTTTGGTTTGGTTTAGGGTTTTTTATTTGATTGCTTTGGTTTTAGGGTGTTCTCTTTACCTAGGCAGTGTTGTAAGTACTATAATTATCAGCACTTACATCACTGAAAGCTGAATTGAAGAGTGTTCCTAATGGGGTTCCTAATCCTTAAAGATACCTACCTGACTAAGATTAAACTGTGCTTCTATATATTTAGACACATTGAGACTCCATTTCAAAACCTTCACCTTCAAGCCTTGTAAGGAGCTCCCAAAGTACAGTACCTTTGCAAGATGGTCTCCTATTCCCATCGGGACCTCACGCTCCTTTTCGTTATCGGTTTTGTTACCCAATAAAAGAACAGGCATGTTCTCTCCAGTTGCCTCCTGCAGAATAAACAGCAAATATCAACTGAAGTGTTGAATTCAAAAGATCACAGATGAAGAGAATAAAAGCTAACAAACGTCACACTCTAACAAGACATTTAAGACTTCACACAAACTAGGGACGTGCTACTTTGCTTACAAACATGTCAGGAATTGAAGCTGGATAAAAGACATGAAAAAGACATAATGCTAAGATTACACTGACTAGGGATTTTTTTAAAATAACAGCACAGAAGCTCATTAGACTTCATATTAAAATGGGAGAGAGAAAACCACCATGCTACACAGGCTCAGATATTATGTGTTTACAGCCACTGCTTTTCTAATTACATGGCCAGAAAAAATAATGGCCACACCTGGGTACTATTATGCCAAATGAATTACACGAAATAGTGAAGAAATACATAGAATAGGCCCCCCAAAATACAGAGAGTAGACAGAAATCAAAATCTATTCTGAAAAGAGTTATAATTATCACAGTGAGTGCTTTCATTAGCTGGGCTGAGTGCTACAGCAGTGAAGGGACTTGGCAGTATGTCCAACTTAGCAACAATTTGCAGCAAAAAAAAATCAGTTAGTAAAGAAGAGTGAACAGCTTGGAAAATACTTTTGACCACAATATTTCATTTTTCTGAATCAAAATCAGCAATGCTCCTCTAGCTTTTACCATACTGAATTAAAACATGCCACTGATTTATTAAGACCATATAATTAGCAAGGGCCTGTTCTTCCCAAATGCATGCTAAGAGTACTTCATTAAGGCTACTCATATCTGGAATAACTATGAGTGTTTGGAGGCATTTAAATGACTGAGTCCTAATCTGAACTCCCAAAGCCACCTCTTGCCTATTCTGGAAATATAATAGTATATACTAATAATAATAATAATCATCATATATATAATCATATTATAATAATAGTGTGTTATACTAGAGCACATGACCAATAAAATCAGACTAAATGATCTTTGCATATTGATTTGTCCCTTACTTTTTCAGTGTGCTAACAGGAAGTCACACTTCATTCTTGCTACAAGTCAGCCCTTTCTGGCAGCTGCCTCAGTTTTATTTTTACTCTGTTCTGGCCACAAGCAAATTCCGTTGCTTACGCTCTTAATATGTTTTAATTTTTAATTAATTGCTGTCACTGGACTATGGACTATGATTTCCTTTTCATGTGGTGATCATCCTTTCATCCTTTTGAAAGGATGATCCCCAGGAAACGGAACTGTCTTTCACAAGGCAGTTTCACAGCAGTAACGTAGATTACATAGTTCTAAGTCTATGGCTTATGTTCACAATATAGTCTATTTTCCATGAGCTATGCACTTGGTTATCAAATGCTAGTGATCATCAGTGATCACCAGATCACCACCACTGATCCGAAACACCTCTCAGTGCTAGCAGTGATCCAGTGGGGGTCATCAGCTGAGCTCTCTTCATGAGAAATCAGAGGACACCAGGCTGGGATTTTCCCACCACTCATCCTAAGTCCTTAAAACCCTGGAACTATGATTTTTTTTCCATAGAGATAGAGATGAAAAACAACTTCACTGGCAACAGTGCAGACCAAACTCACAAGCAAAAATGTAATTGTGACAACACAAGAAAGATGGTGCTCTCTGTTTTACCCTGCTAACCCTTGTTCAGAAGAAGGTAGAGAATGACACCAGGGTTTGGATTTCAAGTTATGCCCAGTTACCTCAATGCTTATCAGCCACTGCTTGACAGCTGTGAATGTGTCTTTTGCTGTTATGTCATACATCACAATGACCCCATCAGCTTTTCTGAAAAACTGCTTGGTAATGCTTCGGTACCTACAAACAAGAATCTGATTACAGCTCTCTTCAACAGAAGCAATAATCTGACAAGTTAAAATTTATAGTAATTCCTCCGTATAAAGGCAAATAAATTATTTGGAAAAAAAAATTAATAGGATTTTTTAAAAGAAAGTGTTTGGAAAAGCTCCCCTTGCCTTCTTTAACTGACTCTGGGTTAGGTAGGATAATTAGCTGCATATCTCACCTTTTCTCACCTCTTTCATTTTAAGCTTGGAGCAGAAATTTCCCCGTCACTAAGTGCTCTTCTAAAGCTAGCTAGGTTTTTGGAGACCTTTTTCCAAAGCTTCATGTAGAAAACACAGATTGTCATTATCATCCTTGTTTTTAGTAACAGTAATAGTAATAGAAAATTACACAATAGGTGAGGAGATTGGGAAGGAAATTACCACTGAAATCTTACAAAAACCTGGAGCTCTACTACAGTGGTATTTCTTTAGTAAAAAAAAAAAAAAAACAAAAACAAAAACAAAAAAAAAAACACCAAAACTCATCTTTTTTAACCATTAAGGTATTTTCTGCTATAGGAATAATTCCAGGTGCATTTTAAAATCAGTCTTCCTCCTAAAGAAACAGTGCAACTAAACGTTTTTGAGCTTACTTAGTGCTGCAAGGGAATGAGCTAAACTGTGAATCCACTGGCACTATTAGGAATGCTCCTGTATTTGTACCTCTCACAAGAAGCAGGATTAGGTCCACACTTAATAATCTTCAAACAGATGATTCAAGGAAGTGAGACCTTAAAATGCGTAAAGGTTTTGACTGGCATGGAGTTGAATTTCATTATACTGTCTTCATTTCAAACAAGGAGTTTTGCCACTTCCATCCCTCCAATTCCCTCCTCCATCCCAGAGATGGGGGAGTGAGGGAGCAGCTACACAGCTGGGCTGAGTCCCAGGGGTGAAGCATAAGAGAGCCTTCCTCACCGTTCCTGGCCAGCTGTGTCCCAGAGCTGCAGCACTACCTGGGTGCGATCCACTGTGACAGTTCTCACGTTGTAATCCACACCTGCAACAGAAACCAAGGTGAACTGTCTCTTTACAAGCTGTTTGATCACTGAAAACTGGATCCTGCAAATAGCAACAATTCCAGAGAAGTAAAAAGATAGGCACTGCATTAAAAATGATGTCCAGAGTCTCCAGCTATCAGAGAACAAGAGCTTTTATTTGCTTGAAGTCCTCCAGCAATAAAATACTGAATGGTAGTAGAGTAGTTCAGTTTTGTAAAATATGCAAGATAAGTCACTTTCCAAATCATAGAACATGAGTCAATGGTCCATCTGACAGTCCACAGCAGTCTAAGACATTTAGCCTGGAATTCACTGCATGACATCAGTTGTGTGAAATACATTATTTTAGTTTGAGCTAACCACATGGGAACCTTCCACAGTCAGTGGAAAAACACAAGACAAGGCACAGGGAACAGTGGAACCTAAGATAAATGCTGAAGATAGGTGGACTGAACATGTGGAGAATATCTTCCCCTATTTATAACGTAGAAGATGAGCTCACTTCATTTAGGTTAGTGGACATAAAAATTCATTTATTTAAACTTTTAAATTAATCCTCTCCTGATTCCTCTAACCTGTGAAGATGTAAGTATTTTCTGGATATTTATAACAATAATTAGAATTCAAAATGTTAATCAGTCACTACCTCCTCCTAATGACAACCTACATATTTTTGGTATCACATTGAACTGTATCATAAAATCATTGAATCATTGAATAATTCAGGTCAAAAGGGATCTCAGTAGGTCAGCAACAGTATCTTTGGGGTCTTTTTCCACAAAAATGGGATTTTTACCAGTGGCATCAATGGAGAAGCATCTATGTCTGCTTAGATTCCTTGAATAGGCAATTAAAAACCTGTATGAAGTACCTATTGCTTGTACCTCAAGGGAAGAAATTTGAACTATTCTGTAGAAATTCATTGAGAACATTCCTCTCCATGTCATTCACTTGACTGTTCAATTGTCTTTACCTTGCCAGTCATAACTCACACATGTGAAACTCATTGATGTGAACACTAAATCAAAGGTATGACAAATGTCTTGACATTTTCTTTGCAAGAACTCTGGATGACCAGCCAAAAGAGGAAAAAGTTCAGACTCATTCCTGTGTTTTTCCTCTAGAAAATTGCACACAATATGTAAGACCTCAGAGTGTACAAAAATGTATCAGCCAGTTACAGGACAACATGGACAAGACACAGCCTTTAAGTCTATAGGATACATGAATAGACAATTGCAGATAGGTGTCCAAGCCCGCATTCCAGTCAATGAACATACACTCAGTAAAAAACTAGGACATTACTAAGCTCACCTTGAAGTAGGTAAGTTTTATTTCATATATGCTGCAGAATAAGTAAGGTGTCAATACAGGCTAAGTATAAAGAATCCAGTCATTTAACCCAGCTGCATTGCAATAACCTATACTTGAGTTCTTGTACCTCGATTTTGAGTCTGAAAGCTTGGTCTACAACTTTAGGCAAGGTAAGAAGGTAGGCTTTGAAAATTTTGGCTTTCAAAACACTGGTCTAACATATTTTTTGGTGATTAGTATAATGCTAAACCTTCAAATAAGTGATTCAGATATTCTACTTTCTCTCCAAAACAGAATCAGATTACTTAGAAGGATAACAATGAGATACGAAGGTGGGATTGTTAGTACAGTGCAGTCCAGAGTACAGATCTGTTTCAGAACTGTGAGATCTACAGGGAAATTCTAGCTTCACAGAAATCAGTAGATTTTTTCTGAGTTATCTCACTGCTGGCCAGGATTTCAGTACAGAATCTACTCTGAAACTTTTCCATCAATTATGTGCTTTCCAGTTTAAGAGAACTTACTTTGCATGTCCTACTTTTACAACATCTGTATGTTTCTGTTTTATAATACAAGGCCTGATCTCAGTAGAAACTCTTAAGTACTGTCAGAACAAAAATAACAATAGTTATATTATTAAACTTACCTACAGTAGCAGCAGTGCCTGGGAAAAAACGATCTTCACAAAATCGTCTTAAGAATGAAGTCTTTCCAACACTCGAATTGCCCACAAAAACAATCTTGAATAATCGCTCTGGGACAAAGTTTATTTTCTCCTCCTTCAAGTAAGAGCAAAAATTAGCCTCTGACTGTTCTATAAATCCTGTTGTCTCTCCAGTTAAAAAGGCTGATATGCAGAAAATAATAGATTTTATCCTATCATATTCTTCATTACTCATGAAGCAATATTCTGTTTCTTAAAATAACTCAGCATTTCAGATGTTTGCCATGCATCATTCCAGATCATCCAAAGTGCAGTGATTTGCACTGAGCTCGAAGTATCCTGAATACGAACCTTTACGGGAAACTGACAAAATAAAACAGTTTATGTTCATGGCCACAAATCAAAATTTATAAAGCTTCACACAGCTCTGCTCAGTAGCTTCATCCTATACCAGTGACACAGGAAGCAGCACATCTTCATCTAGATAACATAAGTAAAGTCATAATTTTTTGGCTTATGCTACCAGATTCTTCTCTCTATTACTAGCATTGAGCCAAGAACTCCCATCCAATTACTGCATTTCTGCATCTGTTTAACATTACTGGCAGAAGCATGGAGGAAAGACACAGACAGAGAATTAGACCATTTAATCAGGCTGTAAACATTCAGCTATGTTTCTGTCATTTTGCTTTTTAAGCAGGAGGAACAACAATTTGTTCTGCTTATCCAGGTTCTGTTTACTGCAGGCTAAGTTAAGTGGATGCTGGAGAGAATATTTATATCCTCTATCAAGTAGGTCATAATTCTTTTGTATGTAAATCAGGAGTTGCTTAGGGAAGCACTTGTAGCACCAGCTGGTTTGCAGGGGGTGCTCTTGCTGGTCTCTTCTATTCTGTGTAAAAGTGAAGGAAGAGGGAGATGATAGAATGTTTGTTTTCTATGCTGCAGAAGGGCAGCAAGATCATGGATGGTCCTGACATCAGTTGGTTAAGGTGTGGGTTGTGAGGAGGGAGAGGAAGGAAAGGAGGAAAGGAGGGAAGGGCCCTCTGCCAGTCATTTGACATGAAGGATCCATGAGACTGCTGCTTTCATGAAGACATCAGAACTGAATTCACTGCCTAACAGTCCTTTGAATGAGACACCGAAGTTTGCACTTGGAAGTGTTTTCTACAAATATACAGAAGCCTTAAAGAAAGGAGAAGAAATAGAGAGCTGCTCTTGATGGGGAAAAAATCTCAAACAACAGAGGCTTGAGCTTCTGTCTCCCTTTGTGTGAAAAAAAATAAAAATCATTCATGCTGTAATTTTTAGGGACAAAAAATACATGTGTCTTTCATGAGCTGGGCTTATAGCCCACCACAATTATAGAGGGGTTTCTTATTTTCCTTTTCTATTAAAATTCTAAACCCCACGGCAACTATAGGCTACTAGTAACACACATACATTAATACAAAGCACATTCTCAGTCCTGATGAAAACCATTCCCAGCTTATTAGTCTGTGTGCTCTGGGAAATTAAACAAGCTAACATACAATCATCAGCTTGGCATATTATCACAGTGCTTCTGAGAACCATAGCAAAATATATGGACTACATGACCTGAAATACTTTGTCCCAGGTGGTCTTACACACTCCAGTAGCACCAAAACACAAAGACCCCAGAGGCCTTCAGCTCAACTCCCAGCACAAGAACGTAAGAATCCATTTTTCACTGAGATGTATCAAGTCCAGTCATGAAAATAACCTTAATAATTAAACTTGATTATAAATCTGCATGTGAACACTATGCTAGGGAATAAACTACTCCATAGTCTGCTTCAACAAAATGCTGATGGGAAAATGGAATAACAGGAGGATGACAATTTATTTTAGTTTACAATGCAGTCTAAAAAAGTATTTCCTAGATGTGTTTTTTGAGTAGTCTTTACATAAAAAGGAGCCAGGTAAAGTAAGACACCCAGTTTTTGTACAATTTATCACAAATGTAGGAGATTGCAGGTATAAACATAAGGGTTCATATTCCATATTGAAAGTTAATCTCATGCAGAAGTTTTGAACAGAAAATCCTACTTTAATTTCCATGAGGGTTCCTTCAGGTATTGAATATATTCCTTCAGGCTTGTCCTAGCTGGACAAGGATGACCCACCTGGCTTTTGTCATCCTAAAGTCCAGTAATGCAATGCTTTGAAAATATGACACAAAATAAGTCATACAGCAAGCAAAAAGCAGGCACTGAATTAAACAATTTCAAAATATGAAGCTCTATTCTGTACCCTCAATGATTTATTAAAAGGTACCACTTAGAAATTATTATGTAACCATGGCATAATTCTATCATAATTTTTAAGACATGCTTGATTCTTCTAAAAGAACCATATAATTATGACCAAGCAAACCAATTTTTCCTATACTTTAATCTTTTTATTATGTGCTTCAAGAATCTAAAGATGAGTAATCCTTAACAATGATTCTAAAATTAGAAAACAAGCACAGCTAGCTTTGAAGCAATAGCAGTGCAAAAAGAACTTTAACCAAAAAAATGTACCTTCCAGCATACTGTTTTAAGGATTATTAGTGAATGGTGAATTCCTTGCTAGCATGCATATACAAGTTAGAGCTGAAAAAATATAGGATTTCCATTTGCTAAATAAAAGTATTTTCAATAAAAATTAAAAAGTCATTATAATCCTCTCATTATTTCTCAGATAATATAACAGCTACCAAAGCTGACTCAAAAGTATCAGAATATGAGAAATATCACCTTGTGGCAAAAAACCCCAAAGCCAAAAAAACAATTTTTTTAAAAAACACTTGCATCTTTTTTAAGACAATTTTACCTTCCACTGGATCTTCTTGTATCATTTATTACAACGTTTAACTTCATTTTCCCTAAACAGTCCTTCAAATGTAAATCTACACACACATTGTCTGCAGTTACCACTTCTTTAGGCTGAGTTTCCCTTCTTTGCACCTTCAGCACCTGTCTGCAGTACATTTTCATCCCCCACTTCATGCAATGGCTCAGTTTGTCATGCTTCAACTTAAAGACAGAAAACTAAATAATTTTAGATTCTATTAATAACACATTAACCTATGACACCACTTCATGGCATCCAAGGTCCTTCAGAACAGAACAGAAGAGTTCCAGTTGGATGGGACCTACCTAGTCCAACTCCCTGGCCACTTCAGGGCTGACCAAAAGTTAAAGCATGTTATGAAGGGCATTATCAATAAGCATCTTAAACACTAACAGACTTGTGGCATGGGTCACCTCCCCTGGAACCCCATTCTTGTGTCTGACCACCCTCTCACTAAAGACATGCTTCCTAATGTCAAGCCTGCACCTCCCCTGAGGCAGCTTCGAACTATTCCCACACATCCTATCGCTGGATCCCAGGGAGAAGGGATCAGCACCACTCTCTCCCCTTCCCCTCCTTAGGAAGCTGCAGAGTTGGGAGTAAGGGAGTTGTCCCTCAGTCTGTTTTTGCAAACTGGACAAACCTAGAGCTCTCAGCCACTCCTCAGAGGACAGTTTCCAGCCTTCCCACTAGCTTTGTGGCCCTCCTCTGGATGCATCCAAGGACCTTCACATTCTTCTTAAATAATAGGGCCCAGAACTTCATACTCTACTCAAGGTGAGATCTCCTTTGGCCTCTTACATTTGACAGTGTTTCCTTCCCTACAGGCTGCTCTCTAGAAGATGATGATGATGATGAGTGTTCCATTGATTGCTCTCTGGATTTGTTATTCATTTCTGTATCAAAAGTATTTTCATCTTCTCCAGTCCATCTGCTCAGCTGCTTATCAACCAGCCTGTCAAGAAGCTGGGGTAGGTGATCTTCTTCAATTGATATTATTCTTTGGAGATGTGATGTTTTAGGCATTCCTCCAGTGACTCCAGCATCAGGCTCTTCAGAGAGAACTCCATTCAGTCCACCAGAATTCCTTCTCTTTGAGTTACTGAAAATATCATCTTCTTCAAATGAATGGCTAGACAGAGAAATAAGAAAGTACATCACCAAAATATAATGGACCTGCTATTTTATTCTGAATTTAATCTGAATAACTGAATTTAATCTCCCATGTTTTTGATTAGTCACAGCAGAGTCGAGTCATTCCAGTGTCTGCTGAAAAGTCAGGTCATCATACCAGGTATTATATATATATATGTATATATACATGTATTGATAATTATAAGCATCATGGGGAAAGTTCATTACTTACAGGAGAAACCTTTACCAAAATGGAAAATATTAGATTAACATCAATTCTAATCTCATAGAAGAGCTAAAGTAAACTTCTCTACTGTGATTTTCTCCTTTCCCACCTTCACTCCTGTTCTGGAGGAATAAAAGAAACCCCCAAGAGAGATCATTTCTATGTGCAATCTGATTCTCTCTTTAGTAGATAGGAGGGACATGGGTTTGCTTAATATGGATAAAAAAGTCCAAGTGGAGACTCAGAGTGGTACCACATTAACATAGACTTGTGGGCAAGTTTTTGTGTCTCCCAGCCTACAGCCATCTACAGTGGGGAAGTCTCTTGCTTTTGCAGACAGCACACTTGTTTTATGTTAAAATTTGGCTTTTCATTTTCAAATTTCTTAATGAACACAGTAATCTTACAGTGACAGACACTTAAGAAATACACTCTTTGAAAAGTTCAAAAGTATCAGAAAGGAAGCATTCCACATCTTCTTTCTCTAAGCCTCGTCATACTCAAACAGGGAACACATGAAAAAAGTTCCTACCTGTTTGTCAGCATCTTGCCCTCTAAGTATTTCCCAATGATAGACCCTGATCTCTGCTTCCAGCTGGCTTTTGGAACAGTTGTTTTGCATTTCTGCAGAAATACAGAACACTTCTTACTGATTAGCTTCTGGTGTTCGTTATGGTTAACTACCCTCATTCCAAATACTTAAATAATGCAATGCAAATGAAAAAATGTAGAAAAAAATCCTAGAGGTATAAATGTTTCAGAATTCCAATTGATAAACAATCAGAACAGGGAACTCCAGATCCTGCAAAAATGCATCTGCTTTGTAAATAAAACAGCACAATGTCATGAAAAAAGTGAATGGGTATTTTTTTTTACACAAGCAGCTTCTTGTAGGACTAAGAACACAAGCAAACATAAACTAAGTGGCCTTAGTCTCCTCACACCAGGGTGCTTCTAGAACATCTTAGGGGTCCATTCTTTGCTGCTGCTTAAAAAGTTAATAGGATATGCTCTTACCCCAGTCTCAGGTACTGAGGTACTCAGGTACTGATTCAGGTACACCAGTTATTGTACTCTTGTGTAAATGTGTCAGGACATTACCAACTGTTGACTGGGTAACAGTCAACAGTTGTTAATTGTTCAATTTTTAGGTTATTTCCATGCTTTCATGATTGCATCCTTTGTTTCTTCTAAAATACATTCATCTCTCTTCAGATAGCTCCCACTTTATAATTCTCAACATGTAGTTCTTAAAATTGTTTAGCAATTTTAAAAAATCTTATTTTCAAGTGAGAAGAAAATACAAATTAAGAACAGGATAAGATTTAAGTGGAGTGAAAGTCCATCTCCTGCACAGCCTTCTGTTCCCCTTCATTTGAAGCTGTTCTCACATGTGTCTGCTCAACACTGGGTTTGAAAATAATAGTTGGTTACCTGCAAAAATATGTCACATTCATCCTTGAGATGTTTGTTCCTCTCTCTGCAAAGAAAACAGAAACAAAAGGAACACTGAAGCCAAGTATTTAGAACTGCTGACTTTTCTACTCCACACTAACAGACAGACTGGACAATTGAGAGTGCAAACCTTCCATCATCCTTTATTTATATTCTCACCTCGCCCAGTTCCTTGTCTGGGCTATTGATTCTCCAGCAGTGCTATGCTGATTAAAGCCAGATGGGATCTGGATCTCTTCCTTTATTTTATCTAAACAAATGCCTTAACACATAGAAATCAGTTTTGGTCAATATGCCTTCACATACCACAAATTAGAATGTTTAATGATTTTCACAGTAAAGATGACCTCTTAATGTGGAGAGGGTGCACTGAACACCATCTCTTGTTCCTCTGCTGACAGCTGTGAAGGCCAGTTATGCCTCTCTGAGGGCTCCAATTGTGGCTGCCACAGAAAAGTCACCCTAGGAAAACATCCATCTTCCATCCTTTGTGTAGAAACAATGAAAGTGTCAAGAAACAGATACTCCAGGCAATCAGCAAGCTCTGATCAGATCTCACAGCACACCTGCTTAGTACATCATCTATTATCTCCATCTGCTGCTGGCCTGGCCACAGGAGAGACTGAGCAGCCAGGGTGAATGGAAAAAACCTCTGCTGCCAGATGTTCCTATCTATGTCCCCAAAACTTGCAGCAGGCAAGATCACAGAAACACATGCTGCAAAATAAGAGCCTTTCCTCAAGTCTCTGAAATATTTAGGCAACTTTAAAATAAGACCTCCTGAAGGAAATGCAGCGAATGAAGGCCTAGAGGGAGGTGCAACCTACAGCCCACACTGACTGACCACTGAGCAAACAAAACCCAACATTGCTTTACCTTTAAAAGAGGGCTACAGGTGTCTGAACACTGCTCCAAACTTTGAAGTCTATCAATAAAGGAATGATAACTATTTTGGAATAATTTTACAAATATTCTGGGGAAATAATCTTCATTTTGGCTCACTTCCCAGTACTTGAGAAGCAACAGAGCCTTTCAGCAAGCTCCTGGAGCCAGGCTTCCACCTCACACTTAGCTTAGAGCTGTTCAGTGCTGCTCTGTTTTACATTTGTCTTTTGGAAAGGAGATTGTCCTACAGTACTGAATTGTGTAAACAAAGCCTGTTTTTCAGGTGTGCTGCCCTCTACTCAATGCAAGAACAAACCATTGTAACAATTTTTACTATTTTTGTACCATTTTCCTGTGGCAGTTGACCTTGACTGGCTGCCAGATGTACACCCAGCCACTCTGTCACTCTCCTTCCTCAACACAACAAGGGAAGATAATAACATAGGAAAGTTTGTGGGCCAAAATAAAAACAAGAAGGTTACTTACCAGCCACCCATTACAGACAAAACACTCAACTGCAGGATGATGAAAAATAGAGACAAAACTAAAATCATCTTCTCCACAATCCCCTTTCTTCTCAGGCTCAACTTCACTCCTACACCCTCAGCTCTTCCACCTCCTTAACCAATCCTGAGTGGCACAAGGGGATGGGGAATAGTGGGGCTTGTGGTCAGCCCATAACAGCTTCTCTCTGCAGCTCCTTCCTCCTCACAGTGTTTTCTTGCTCCAGTGTGAGTACCCTCACACAGGTTACAGTCCTTCCCAAACTCCAGCACAGATCCTTTCCGTGGGGAATAATCCTCCAGGAACGGACTACTCCAGTGTGGGTCCTCCATGGGCCACTATTCCTGCCAGAAAACCAGCCCCTGCATGAGCTCCTTTCCATGGACCAAGTTCCTGCCAGATGCCTGTGCTTGTGTGGAATCTGCACAGGCTACAAGGGACTCTGCTCCAGTGGTGCCTGGAGCACCTTCTACCCCTCCTTCTTCACTGACCTTGGTGTCTGAAAGGCTTTCGCACATATTTTTTACTCTCCTCTATCCCAACTGCTGTGTTGTTTCCCGCCTTTTCTTACTGAGGCTTTCCCAGAAGCACATGGGGGCTGTGGGGCTTCACTGTGCTCTGTGTTGTGTCCATTCTCACAGGGCAGCCCTGGCTTCTCTCTGGCACAGACTGCCCTGTGGTACCCCACTGTCAGCACCTAGACGCTAACACTCACTACATATCCCAACATAATTTCATCCTTTTATGGATCTCTTTAGAATTATACAAGAAGTTTTTGGAAGATCAACATTACCTTAAAAAATCCAGCTGCTTCAAAAGTCCTGACTTCTCTCTCTGTAAGGTTTCTGTCACTAGGTACACTTCCCTAAAAAAAAAAAAAAAAAAAAAAAAAAAAAAAAATTGGTCTATCCATGGTAAGAACACTGCTAAAACACTTCCCCCTAGGGGTATCTACATTTGACACCTCAGTTTCTTCAAAACTGTAGATTCTATTCTGCATGAATGGTCAATATTTTAAAGAAGTTTATTCAGTATAAGGCCCACAATAGCACAGCAGTACAAGTTAGCAGAGGAAGGAGTAGAGGTTATTTTTTCAAAAAATATTTATTTTTAATTTCTTCATCCAGAGAGTTTAATATTTGTTGATACTGGCACTTGGAGCATTCAGAACAGATACACTGCTAGAATACTTCTCAGTTATGGCCACTAAAAAACAGGTGACATTTTATCCAAAATTAGAGCTTATCCTGCTGCAGGAACCATATGTCAGGCTCTCACGTCTACAGTCTCTACAATTTCTTTCCAATTCCTGACCCTTATGGAGCCATTTTAACACCATTTACTTTGATTTAACACAATTTGGTGTCTGGCCTTTAATGGCATTTTTCGCCTTTCAGTGAAGCCTCAAGTTCTTCCTGTGCACTGTCTGAACATTACACCTGCTTCAGCAGCTCAGGTCTTACCAGACTGACACAGATGTTTAAAGCAACACTGCAGGTGCAGTAGAGTAGGGCTGAGCTCTAATTCCATAAACCACTATTGAATCCAAAGTGCTTTGTAAGTGCAGTAGTATTATTCAGCAGTCTGACCACTGGGCAGATTTCCTTTGTAGCTTTTAAACCAGATCATTCCATAGCCTTTGCTCTGGATCTGAAAAGAGAGGCCTCAAAGAGGAAACAAACCACCTTGAGGAGGAGTATTTCTACTGTCTACTAACAAAACACACATCAAACATGCAAACCTAAAAATTCTAATCACGGTGGCCATTCCTTAACACTAATTTATCAACAAAATTCTTTATTTTTACACTCAAGAAAAATTAAAGAAGTGATAACTTAATAGAGCTTGGCACAAATCTTAAGAGAAAAAGAATGTGACATTTGAACTAATGTTTTCTCTATCCTGAAATATGTCAACCAGCAACAGCTCTGAATTATATAGTTCATTGCTGCAATGAACTGGGTCCATCTGTCATTCATGTGCTCTCTCCATTGGCAATGAGAGGCTTCTACAGATCCCTGAGCATTTTCTTTAAAATGGAGTGAACATTTCTGCCAATTACAGCCTCAGGGCAGTGATTCTTCTGCTTTGCGCACAAGGCTGGAGCAAGACAGGTAGCTTGAACTGTCACAAGTCATTTTTATCCCTCAAAATATGAACTGTAAATATTTCTTCTTGATTTTTTTTCTTTTTTGGATTCAGAATCCGAACCTTCAACATTTGAACTGAAAACCCCAAAATTATGGTTCTGAATTGCCATAAAGCCTTGTGGGAATTGGGATAAGTTAAATTTTATCTTGCTGGCCTTACTAGGCTTACTTTTGATGAAGGAAAAAAAGCAGATCCCAGGTATCTCAGTCAGAGTGCATTCTGAGAAGCAAGTTTCAGATAGACTCAGCTTTGAGGAGGAAGAAGCATCACGTGCCACAACTGTAAGGCATTTCCATAGGGAATTCCATTGGTATCTCAAAACTAAGACACTACATGGATTTTTAATTCCAATCACACTCAACCAATGGCAGTGGGAAGAACACTGACATTTTGAACATGTAGCAAAAGATTCCATAGAAGCCAGATATGCTACAGAAAACATGCTGAATTACTTGAAGGAAAGCAGCTAGAACTGCACTCGGCTTTGCAGGTAGTTTCTGCTTTTGACACAAGCTTAAATCACAGCACTGGGTACTTTGAGGGGGCTCACTGGCACAGCAAGCAAGTGCACAAGAACTGCTGCAGCTGGACACTTACATTTCCTTCTCCTCATGGAGCCTTGATGCCTCCTCCTGAAGCACCTGCAGCTGCTGTTGAGCCAGGCTTAGCTCATGGGATGTTCTCTCCAGGTCTCTCAGCAGCTCCTGGTTAGTCAGCTTCAGTTTGGTGTTCTCTACTTTGGTTTCTTCTTTGCCACTGAGGAGTTGTGTACACTGATGCTCTAACTGGGGTGGAAGAAAAGAGAACAGAAAGCATTACACCTGACTGAGGAAACTTGGTTTTGAGGCTTTCAGTTTGGATCTTAGAGGTTAACAGAGCAGGGAGCTATTTCTATCAAAGCCAAAAAATGAATAAACACATATTGTGCTCTTCCACTGCTCTTTGTACAGACATAATTATGTTACACAAAAACTAAGCCATTCCATTCTATGACTGAATTTTATCCACTTCAGGAACACAGCAATACAAACCATAAAAAAGGTGCTACACAGCAGATTAGCAGCATTAAGCTGATATTCACAACTGCTATTTTAGACCATTTTCCACAAAGACCAGACCTGCACAGAGTGATTCAGAGATCTACCTAAAAACTGCTAGATTTAAATCTGATAGCTGATAAACCTTCCCATCCCCAGCAATATGAACAAGCAGCGACCTTTTTGCCACTTCAGACAGATCTGCCAAGAAGTGTGAATTAGAGCCTTTTTATTCACTTTTATATTCCTTCTCCAATGTACATCAAAGGAAAGATATAACTTCCCTGTAAAACAAGCAACAGCAGATGATAGTGGTTTCTGGTACATAAAGAAGTTCTACCTGCTTCTCCCTGGCTAACTGAGCAAATTTAGACAGCAGAGCAAAACTTTGTATTAGGGAAAGCATTGCTGACCTTAAAATAAAAAAGTTTTATTTTGGGTTTGTTTTTTTTTTTTTTTTCTGTATTCATTTTAAGGGATGCAAATCATACTTGGAGCATTACAATGACACCATTTCAATCTTCCAGATCTGAGACATAACAATGTTTGAACTCTTATTTTGCCCAACCCAACAAGCAGAGCTCACCCAACCCAAAATCTGTCCTCACCCAGCTCTTCCAGTCAGTTCCTACCCTAGAACACTGCTAGAATGAGGCCCAGGTTAAAAATAAGTGCAGAAAATAGTTTCTAGCCTGGACTGTGAGAAGTCAGAAACACATGTAGAATGGGAGCACGCAGCAGCAGCAGCAGTTTAATGTATTTGCTGAACTGTAGCCTCAGCAGGCTCACATTTCCCATGGAACACTGGCTGGGCATTAGATTACTGCTGAACAAGGTTGGCTTACAGGGATACTTCTGCTCCTCGACAGAACAAAGTTACCCATTCTAAGTATAAGATCAGCTGCTTCAGGTACTTAAGATTCATCCAGAGGAGAGGCTTTGGGAGAAGCAAAAGGTGTCCACACAAAGATAAACTTTCAAAAATCTAAGGA
This sequence comes from Passer domesticus, assembly GCF_036417665.1. Lineage (NCBI taxonomy): Eukaryota > Metazoa > Chordata > Aves > Passeriformes > Passeridae > Passer > Passer domesticus. Next base: position 88,561,897 of record NC_087475.1, on the reverse strand, counting down.
GCAAAAAGCTGCAGACAAAAACCCCACTTAGAGAACAGAATGGCCATCTGAAAACTTACACAGAGACTGCTCTGGAAATGTAACGTAATGGCAGCCAACGTCAGCTCCCAGAATCATCTACAACTGATGTTAGAAATACTTGCTATAAATCCTGGTGCTCACTCTTGTCAGAAAAATTATAATATAATGTCTAAAACCCAGAACACAACAAGAGGAGAAAGGATTGTTTCACAGCAATACAACGCTCCCTTCTTCCACTTTACCCTTTGAGGGTACAATCCTTTGAGAAATGCCAAACACTACCTTTAAAGCATTCACGTAAACAACTCCCAATACAAAGAAATAACTCACTGGGGAATGCTCAGCTGGTAGTAGAATGGCATAGATCCTATAGCTTCTAGATGCTTACTAGGGTTGCAAATTGGCTCCTGTGTTCATCTGGTAGATGGAAACTGCTGGGGAAAAGACTCATGGCCCATAGTCATGTTTAAAAAAAATCTAAGCAGCAGAGAGAACTAACCCATTTCCAGGTCAAGCATAGACATGGTAGTTGATAGTGCATATTTTCTTTTTTTGACAAAGATGAGAGGAAAATCAAGTTCAAGCTGAATAAAGAACTGGGATTATCAAATGCAAATGAGCTGGTGTTGAAGACATTTATTGGTGCCCCACACTGACCACTCTCCATGCAATCCTTTGTTCTTAGCTCAGCATCCTTTCTGTAGGTTTTTTTTCCTCCCTATTTATTTCAGTAGCATGTGAAAGATGCAAAATTTATGCAGTGCCACAAGGCAGTTATAATCACTTGAATGCTACTGATCCATGTTTTATGCATCTCATTCCCAATTCCAAGATTGTGTTCTTCAGCAGCTGCCTCAGCACAGAACCCAGCATTTTATGTGAGAAGTCCAGTAATTCCCCTGCATTTCACCTGGTCCACATCTGCTTTCTTCTCTCACACAAGAGTCTGTGCCCTAGAGGCTATGCTGGATATCCTCTGTCCCCATTGCCTCCTCCTGAGATGTTCCAACTGACATTCCTTGAGGAACAATGCCAGCCAGACAACCCTTATAAGGGAAAATCCCTCTGGCTATGTCAGAGGAAACAACACAGAGCTCATCTGGTTTGAAAGCTCCTTTTCATATTTTTGTTAACAATTTCCAATACAAAAACAATTATATTGTATTTTACATTTTAAAAAACGACTTATTAATGAAGTTTGGAAAAAAGCATTTGTGTTGCTCTCAAGAATTTCTCTCATACAACCAAGCATAGAAGTCATAATTAAATCAAGCTACCTTTACTGTATGCAAGAAGAGATTTAATTATCAAAGTATATTTCCATGCCAGAGGAAGAAGAAAAAGTGAGAGATCTCTGGATAAGGCAAACATTAGACACTACTCATGGGTATCTCAGTGAATGAAAAGCAACACCAGAAAATGAGTAGGGACATAGTATTGTAAAAACAGATCTGAGTAAAGATGAGAATTACTTTCAGAGAGGATCATTAGAAATCAGAAAAATACATGTAGAAAACATGGGCCTCTAACTACGGTGAGTTAAGCACTCAAATGAATGGGCTAGGTTGGTATACCAGGAAAAAACCCCATCAAATACTGCATATCAGATTAAAAATGGGCCAATCAGCTGGTTGAATGACAAAAGCTTCAGTTGTCATCAATCATCTCAATTAAATTATGTCATCTCAGCATTAGAAATGGTGAATTCCATTCGTCCAACACAGCTTCCTTTCCATGAAACCAAAATGGGATAGTTTAATATTTATGGTGTATGAAGAGTCTGTCTTTCAAAAGCACTCTTGTTGTGATTCATGCAAATTCATAATGGAGAGAGGAAATGATAAATACTAGAAAGTACAAATTAAAAAAACCCATAGTAATATTATTAATAATAAGCAATGTAGTGAATAGAAATGGAAAACATAAAATCAGATTAAAAAATAATACTAATAAAAATAGAACAGACATTGTTTTATGTTCTCCAAGATAGGCAATAGTAGACAATGGCATTGTAGACAACAATCAAAAGATAAGACTTCCTGGTACTGTTGCCTATATTGATTGATTATACCAGGTTTAAAATTGAGTGAAAGCCTTTTAATAGCTTGGGTGGGTTTTATACCAAATTTAGAAAACACGTACTTGATTTTAAAAAAGAAGAGTTTTTTACCAGTCAACAACCAAGCTTTAAACACAGCTTTAAAGCAAAAACAAACAAACAAAAGAAAATATTAAATATAATCATTAGAAAATTAGAATAAGTAATTTCTTATACTTTCACAGTTAGTTTCAGACTAAAAATGCCTGATCTGTATTCCTCCACAGATATCTTCAAAGTATAGATTATTCTATTACAGTGCTGCAATGTGGTAAAGAGCCTGCATAAAACCACATATATTCTGATTCACAGTGGTACTAGACAAAGGTAATTAACGCCAGGCAGTTGATTTCAACTGTGGAATAGACTTTTAGTTTAGTCCTGCATTCTTATCAGCTAAACTTCACAGAATAACAGAGTACCAGGTTGGAAGGGTAACTCAAGGTGTGTCTGTTCCAGCCTTTCTTGGCAAAAATACAGTTTAGCCAAGATGACCCAGCATCCTACCCAGCTAAATCTTTAGTGTCCAATGCTGGGGAATCCACTACTTCCCCAGGAAGTTTATTCCAATGGCTCATGGTTCTCATTGTGAAAAATTTTCTTCTTTTTGTCCACAAATTCATATTCTACAGAGGGAATTATGTTTACAGCATTCCGCGTCAGCCCTTTAAATGCCAGTGCTACCTCATTTCCCTATTGCTAGTCTTTCCTGCAATGACCTTGGAGCCACTTTACAGCAAGTTCTCTGCTCCCCCAAGCAGGCCATGCATTTTAAAGCAAAACATCTCAGGTGTTATTATGGGAACTTGACAAGCTGTTACCAATGCAAGGGAAACATGCACTGCTATAAAACTGTTATCACAGAGATATATGAGGACCAAGTTGTTCAGGAGGGAGCATTTTGAGTTCATAGTGCTGAATCAGTCCAAAACAAGTAAATGAGTGGCTGGTACAGGCTTTGAGCAGAGGTGTGCACTAGAAGAGCCAAATCATTGTTCTCTGCTCTTAAGCTGTCTGTGTGTTAAGCCAGTTTGTAAAAGACTGAAGGCAGTGGAATTATGCTACAGTCTCATAAAAATTAACCTAGTACCTGGGGAGAATATGCAAAGCATTATTTTATTCTCCATTTTACCACATAAAAGGAAAACTACCTTAGAAATAGAGGTTAGCATTTTTCCTAAGCATATGGCACAAAAAAAACAGAGGATCACAATTTGGCAGAACCACATTACACCAACTCACAGTTTTGGAACCTAAAATAGTACCTAAAGAAAATCATATAAGCAAATAAGAGACATCTGTTTTTTAACCCCAGAGGATATCAGTTAGTACCCTTTTCTGTTTTTGAACCAACTGTTCCAGTTCTTGTTCTTTCGACAGCAGCTTGCGCTCCAGCTCTTGACTGTGGGACTGAAACCTCTCTGTGTCCTGCAAAATTCCAAGAGAAAGTGGATTAACAGAACAGCACAATTGCATCACAGGAGAACAATGAATCAGAGATTAAGCTTTCCACAGTAATTATCTCAAATCACAGGTAGTACTCAGTTTAGGGATGGTATCACTCATGAATCTCTAAATTATTATAGTGCAGCAGCTTCCATGACTGTGGTTGCTACAGAATGTGCTGATTGCACATGAGTAGGTATTGAGTAGGTATTGAGTAGGTATTGAGTCTAGAAAGTGCAGGCAGACATCTCAGGCAGGAGGCTGAGGAGCTGAGCCAGTCAAGATCAATGCAGCCAGAACGTACCCTTTCGTTTCCAGCCACAGCAACTCAGGCTGATGTGAAAGAAACAAGTGCCACGCTTCAAATCCGCCACTAACATCAATTTTTCACAGATGTTCCACTGGTGTAAACAAGCAACTGGGGCTTCAAGCTCTGCCTTTCACTTATAAACTATATTAACCTGTCCACTATCCTGCAGTCACTGGGAAACTCCCAGTCACATTTGGGATTATGCCTTCTGACACTCCTCAGCTGAGAAAAATTGTCACCCTCTCCTGAGTAAGATCAGGCTCCAAAAGTTTGTATCAGCTGAGAATCTGTCCTGTTTCTCCAAAAACAGGCTTTTACTCTCTAAGGTCCCCAGGAAAATGTCTTTAAACAAAAATAAAAATTGCCTTATGACAGCAGTGGTTCTTACAAGTGTTTTCCCTTAAACAGTACATGTAATGGGGTAATGAAATGCATGGTAACTGGCTCTTTCTGGGGAAGAATATATATGGAAGTGAAAAAAACAGACTAACTGCCCCTTTTGTGTAACATTTAGTCAGCAGGGTATTAAGTATTGTAAATAGCTACAATTTGTACTTATTTGCATCTTAGCAATTTCTTTAAATGTATTCTTCAAGAGCTGCTCTTCATTCAAGCCACAATAATTTCCCCTTCATATGACATCAATGCATCTCTCCAGGCTGTAAAGTCTTTGTAAGACTTTGCATTAGAGAAAGAATTTAACAGTCAGATCTCCCCGGATCTCAAATTAGCCATGCAAAGAAACAATACTTCATGAGTGTCTGGCAGCCCTTAGTGTGACTGCTGACTAAACTGTAAATAGCTTGAGTGGGAAGCTTTCATGAAAATGCCTGAAGGAAATGGCTTAACCTCAAATATATAACTAATTAGGAGATCCAACAATCATTGCTTATGGAAAAGTCTTTCTTGTTTGGGGGTTTTCAGTACCACTGCAGTCATGAACTATTATAAACACATTTGTTCCACAAAAGTGCTGTCAGGCAAAGTTGCAAATACTTTTTATCCTTCAGCTGGTATACAAACTTTATTTAAAGCTTTCGTCCCATCCACCACTAAAAACTGCTCTCTGCTCGGAATGGAAAAAAACTTGAAAATTTGAGTCAGATTCACTACCCAGTAAGACAAGTGAAAATAACTATTCCTTAGACAGCTGATAAGGCACTTTTTAGTTATTTTTTCTCTTTCTTTTTCTTTTATTTTATTTTGGTTGCCAGGGAACAAAAAATACTTGATATATTTGCATCACAAAAGGCAGCTTCAGATACATTTGATTATATTGTCTAGATATATTTATACATACTTGATTGAGAATGGAGGCAATAACCACTATTTTGGCAACTTTTTTTATCATGTATTGCTGAAACCTTGTATTTGTTTCATTTACATGACTGATACCAAGACAACAAAAAGGAATGAGCCGGTAGCACATGACTGACTGTCCCAGGCCACCCAGTGCAGCTGTGGAACCTCCATATTTTAATACTCAAAACATAATTGGCCAAGTTCCTGAGCATCCTGATCTAGCTAGGAAGTAAGGCATCACCTGCCCACCTACAAGATTCTAAGGTGACTCTTTCCTGGAGCATGCTGAAAGTCCTTGTTAATTTCCTAATTTTATTAGAAAAAGAGGAAAGAAGCAGGAAAGAAAAATCCAAAGAAAAGTCTACAGACACAGTAGAGGAGATTTCAAGACAACTTCCCAAGAAAAGGGAATTCAGGTGTTTTGGAAGCACCATGGCAGTGACAAGAGATTCTGCCCTGTGTTTATTTTGCAAATAACCTGTAGTTGTGCAAATTACCATCACTTGATTCATCTCTTGTTATCCCCTCCCAAAAATCAGAGACCGCAGAATTCAACAGGAGTGGTGCTGCTCTGAACAATCTTACAGAGCATTTTTCCTGATTGTGATCAGAAGCTGGACTCAGAGTAGCACCAACAATGTTTGTAGTTCCAGTGACTTTCAAAAGAATGCCAGCTGTGCTGTATGACAGCCACTGAGCACAGGACATCACAGCTCCTTCATCCAACAAGTCACTTTAAGCTTGAAGCTGCAGAGACTAAAAGTTTGAAACAGCAGCACAAAAGTAGCTTGTGAGGTTTTCCTTCCTCTGTTGTGAAACACATTTTGTGGGCTTTAATTTCACACCCAGAACGAGTTTAAAACCACTGAAAGGGGGAGCAGAATCCACGGCCACTATAACAGAGACACTCACTTTCAAGAGAAACTGCTCTTTCTCCTTTTTGATTTGCTGTTCCATTTCCTCATAGAGATGTTGAATTTCTTCATCATAAGCAGCAATTTTCCTAATAAGAGATAAAAATACACTGAGTGGCTCTTTGCAGCATTACTTCAAGTCATGGCCCACATTACCAGCTAAGCTCCACATTTCTGCCTTAGCACAAGACTCCAAAGAATGTTCTGGTGTCAAGAAAATAGAAATTTTTATGCAGCAAAGCTCACAGATTTTTTTTTTCTCTCATGGAAGTAAAGCTTCAGTAGCTCAAAAGCTAATATAAAGCTGATGTTTCCATATAAAGCAGCTGTTCATTATGCAATTTTAATGACTCCTAGATCATAGGTATAAGGAAGAATTTTCTAATGACAATGTAAGATATCAGAACCTAAATTTGACAGTTAAAATTATTTTCATGGCAACTTCCTTTTTTGTACTGTTGGACTGCACTGTTGCCCATTCAAGGGTACTGAATGAGGTACTTCTGTCTAAGACACATTAGCTGGAATGAAATTCTTGAAAGACCTTCGTGAAAGCAGTCTTACTGCCTCTCTAACTGCTTTGCTGAAATAAATTTGAATAGCCCAGATGAGGAACAGAAATAAATATGCTGTGCACAACCGCAGGAAGAAAAAAGAACAACCTACAAAGTTCACTTTTTTCCAGTGGAATATTGCAATTAATATCACTGCAGTTTGATCCGTGAAGGATTACATAAAGCAAATCTTTTGCTTCGACAGAAAAAATTTAACTGTTGACAGGGAACAAGATATCTGCTTTTTTCTGCTACTATTCTATTTATGCTCATTAATCCAGACACTGAAAAGCAAAAATATCTTTGTATCAAACTCAAGGGACATCCTAGAATAATTTTTTTTTGTGATTATTAGGACTGTTATCTGACAGTACCGCGTATTGCCTCATATTCTTTCTGCCATAGCTGTTCCTTGAGCAATCTGCATAATGCATCTGTCACAAATAAAGTGCCAAATCTTCAAGGGCATTCACATCACCAAGAGCAAGACAAGGAACATGCAGTAGAAAAAAAAAACAACATTTATTTTGTATCTACTTTTTTTTTTTTTAACCCAATACAGTATATATTCTATGTTTTCCCTTATTGAAGGCCTGGTTCACTTCTAATTGGCTTTAAAACAAAGCCAATTTTAAAGAAAATTCAAAAACTTTGCCAAATCTAAGAAGAGTGAGTAAAACCAAACAGGTCTGTCATCCCCTCTTTCAACAGCAGAACACCTGACACTACCAGCTCGTTCTTTCAGTCCCAGGTAAAAAAAAATGTGAGACATTTTCCCAGGATTTACAGAAGCAATAAACAACTGTCAAGCTACAAGAATTGGAGGAAAACAATGGCTGTCACTTAGACTTTCATAAACTCTGACTAGGTGAGAAAACCAGACTCCAAAAGGGCCTCTGCCATGTGACTGCAACATTTCAGAGAGTGCCAGAAAATCCAGAAGCCCTTTTTGCTGCCTTACTCCCCTTACACTGTAATGATGTGTCATGTTCTGATCTCAAATTATTTTCTTGAAAATAATAAAATGCTAATTTATTAAATTAGCACTCATCAATAGAATGAAATTACACAAATTCATAGAGAAAAACAGCTACTTAGAAAGGCATGGCAGAGATGCTAGGACCATACACCTACTGTATTCAGGCAGTAAAATGTCACTCTGACCAGCACTAGACTGACTACTGAAAAGCCCTGTAACTTTGCAGAGGCAGAACACACTGCACAGCAGCCAGTGTTTCCATGGGAATCATAAAGATTTCCTGGGCTTCTGTGTGACAGGGAGAATAACTTTAGTCCTGTGTTTTAACTTCCTGATTTTGGTATTTTTTTCCTCTAATGTGTTTGGAAGCAAAGGATATGGTAGCACCATGAAGACTACATTCTGAAAGCACTACTGAATGTAGGAATCTTTCCAGTTGCCCTGGCACATAAGTACATGCCATTTCTACAGGCTGAATATCCTCCAAGCATTTCATTCATGGATTTTCATTCATCTCTCTGATCAAATTAAAAAGAAGGGAGAAATAATATCCCCTCATAATCAAAAATCTAACAATTATAAGTAAAATAACTAATAAGCAGAAGAAAAAAAAAATAGCTGGCAAATATTCCCCACATATATTCAGGAGAAAAAACCCAAATCAATAAGGATATATCATTTTTATGTGAAAAATGCAACATGTTTTTCTATTCCCTTGGATTACCCCTTCAAGTTTTACTTAACATATAATTTTATAATTTCAGTCGTATTTGATAATTTAGTCTCTCCTTTCAGTAACACTGGAATAAACACATAGAGATGAAAGCAGATGAAATGTAGTGTGAGTTTACTAAGTTCAGATGATAGATTCAGGATCAACACACAACGGTTTAACTTCTGCCCATTCATGTAGCTACAATGTGAATTGTTTTGATTTCACAACTGCTGTCACTGCAGTTTGTCACAATGTTTCTTTCTCCTTAAAAAAAATAGTGATTTGTGCACAGTGTGAACTAATCTCCTGAGATGCTGATTCTCCTCATCTTCCACAAAGATGGATTCTGATACTATCCCATGCTAAGTGAGAAGGCAGTTCATCCTTCCCTTCCCCTTTACCCTACTGTTTATCTTGCCTGTTTAGAACTCTTGTATGAAACAGTCTACATTTTTATTAGGTTTGTCCTTCAAAGGCAAAGCACAGCAGCAGACAGAGCTAATGGCACTTAAAGATTTTGTCTGCTATTAGAAGAAAAAGGTCTTTTTCATTTCTTTTAGGCTTACTTCCTATCAGTCTTATAAAAAGCCCCTTAGTTCTACTGCCAGGGATTTGAAGAATAACAAGGTCTGTCATATTCCACTCCAGCCTTTGCCTCCTCATTCAAGAGATACGACCTTTTAAAAATAGCTCTCTCAGAATAGCTGCTCTATTCCTTTAACCACTGAGTTGCCATTCCCTGCACTTTTCCTCATCCCACTACACTCTTCCTGTGTTGTAGAGACCAGAACTCCCCATAATGCACTCAGGACATGGGTGTACTAAGAGTCCATGTAGTAGCAAAAAATATGCTTTGCCACATGCCCAGTATCCTCTCTGACAGTGCCCAGCAGTTTACTGGGCCCTTCTGGCTGATTCTGGGAAGCTCTCTGCAATGCTCCCATGGGCTTTCTCTGGAATTGCAATAGTTCATCACAGAAGCATGATTTTATTTTCTCTTCCTAATGTTCATCTCTGCTTTTTTTGGGTGCTCAATACATCACCCTATTATTTAAAAACGAGCTACTGCTATGTTTAAGAAGCCATCTAATTTTAAGCTAGCACTTAAAATTAAACACAAATACCAAAAATCAAGGAGAACTAACCTACCCTGGCAAATAAATATTGTACCCAAAAAATCACATTTGGTTTAGATTGAAAAACCCCCTGCCTTTTTTTTTTCCCCTCTCTCTAGTTACATCAGTATTAACCTGCAGAGTCCCCCATGTGTGCTTTATTTGCATGTTTGTGTATTGAGAATATATCTTCAGCCTCACTGCTGTCTGGACCTACAAACAAGAACAGCAGCAACCTACTGGATCTATTGAACCAGAGCAGGAGGAAAATCCTGGATCTCTCAGACCACGGGATTCAGGTTCAAAAATGAAAATATGCACATGCGAAAGGTCCAGAAGAAAAGACCAAAAAAAAATGTAGAGAAAAACATCACGGGTGAAGAGCATAGATTTTTATGGCATAAAAATCCTAGCAAACACACATGAAGCTTGTGAGGGCATCCAGTATAGAAGAAAAAGGAACAATTGAAGACAAAAGCACAGCCTACACCCAGGAAATGAGAAAAAAGGCTGCCTTATTGCCTAATGACTCACAGAGGTGAGTCAGGAAGGAAAGACTCAGGAAGGAAAGATGAAAGATCAAAATCATAGTCAATTTCCGAAAAGTGTTATTGTCACCAATCAAGAACAACCCAGTAGACATTATAGGTCCTCAAAACCCAGCATCCCTTCTCTTCTGTGACCCCTCAGTAAACCCTGGCCAGTCTCTGCAGACACATGCATTTTAGTGCTAGTGAGTACGCGGGTATTAAAAAAAATTAATCTTCTCCTCTATATGGTGCTGTCTTGAGCTTTGTTGTGATACGTACATCGTTCAAAAGAAACAGGTCATTTATTCCCACTGTTACTAGCAAAGACAGCATTACTACTCTGATTCCTTCCAGCAATCGACTACAAACACAACAATCAACGTGCTGAAATCAGTGGTGTTATCAGGAACAACAAAAAGAAGAAATTAGCTAAAACATATGTCTACTACAAAGGAATAAAAATCCAACGCACTTTCAAGGTAGAGATTTCACATCAGCCAGAAAAGATAATGCTAATGTACTCTCTGTACACCTCTGCACTGATCAGAGCTATTAAAGAGACACATTTATTCATTCAGCTCCCAAAGAAACACTCACAAGGATCCCCAAAAAACCTCACAGAACAAACCTCTCACCACACACGGTAGTTAACAATCTCTAGACTAAAACAGACAGCAAAACTCTCTGTATGCTGTTTCCAGCTGCCTGAAGGCTAAAACCACACACAGGGACTTAGTAGAAAATGCTACTACTAAACTAAACCAATTGTCTTTAATGATCATACATTTTTAGTTTTTTTCCTTCTTCATAAGCCTTGACACATTCTTACAATAGTCAGGAGAGTGTTGAAAAAATGAAGTAAATTTTCAACAATACATTTGCCTTTATTGCTCAGTCTGTAAGAATCTGAAATTCAGAAGTAACACTTTAAAATAAAAATACAGTGGAACTTCAACTATGCCCATAATTCTGCATTTTGTTAAGATTTAGCATCATAAATTTTCTACTCTAGATAACTACATATAAAAGTATGATCTATTAATTTTTAGTTCTCATACATATTTTTGTATGTGTATTTTATGTTTGTTTATATTTACATTTTATACATTTTATATATAAAACATAAGTATGTTATTTACTGTATTTCATAGCTTTGCTTTATATATATTTGTTAGCTTACAGTTTCACTAGTATCAGTGCTTTGTGCTGCTCTAACATCTTAAACCTCTTATGTCTCTGGCCAGTTAATCCAGGTTTATAGCTTTTCTGCACATAATGCTTACAAAGCACACAGACAATTTACCAGATTTACTGTTAAATACGACTTTCCTCTGGAATCAAACTGATTAACTAGATTGGAATCACTCAATATTGTCTTAAAACTTCAATGCAATAACAGATATCTGCAAAAGAATTTCAATCTATAAAATCTTAAGCAGAAGAGAAAAGCTAATTTAATTCAGCTCTGCCATGTGAATAGTTCTACGAGTAGTCTTAATGACTGACAAAACTTTTCATTATAGGAAATTTTACATTATGTGAAGTCTTGTCCTTCATTCTCCACTGAAATACCTTGTTTATTTCAGAAGTTCAAATAGCAGGTGAAATAGCTGTAAAACTACACAAGCAGTCTAACAAAGAGAACTACTAACTTTTTTAGAGCACATTCCAACTCATTCTTCTCATTATCTGCTTCTTGGAGCTGGGAAAAAATTCTGACCAGGAACTCTTCAAAATTGGAAAGTAAATGAGGTTCTTCTTTTCTTAGCTGCAACCAAAGTTGCTTCACATCAGTCTCACTGAAAGAAAACATCATAAAGGATTCATTAACAGAGAACATTTCCCAGGCTGCAGTAAATGTCCTTAGCACCCTTAGCAGATCGAGGCTTCAGGGCAACACTAGTCAGAACACAAAACTTATTACAAACAACTTAAACTGTGCCAGATTTGAAAAGGATGAGGGGGTGGGAAATTATGGAGATTGAATTTACTTTTAAAAAAATGCATTGCAACATCTAGCCATTCCTGACTGCACAATAGTACAGGAACTACTTGTTTAGTGGGTGCCTTGCCAGACACTGCACCTAAGCAGGAATGGGTAAGAAAGGAGACAGACGAGACACAGTGTGCCCATCTACTAGAAGTAAAGAAGTTCTCACAGACGTAGAGGGGAGGGGGAAGTGGAAAAGCTAATCAAAATCCCTCCCTCATAAGAAATTAATGAGATTCAGACTCCTAAGTAACACAGATATATTAACAAATTGCATTTGTACTGCATTCTGTAATTTTCGATACATTTTTCTTCCATGGTGATTCTGCTACAAAAAGCAGAACAAAACATCTTGAAATTTTGATTTAAAGATTTACCAAGATAATGTTGTGTTTCCAAATCTGTTCAGCAGACACTGACAGCTCTATTGTGAATGATAATCAGTTTCTAATACTTTGCCAATATTCTCCTGAACCACTTAGTTTCTTCCTGACTCACTCTCTTCCATGAGCATTGCAATCCTGAACCTAGCCAGTAAAGAGTGCTGTATTTAAAGGACAAAATGAGGATAAGGATAGAAAAAGTGGGTGATAAACATCTCTTCATAATGAAAGATTTTCAGGATGGATGACATGTACTGTTTCCTGGAACAGGCAGTCAGGGGAAGAGAAGGACAGATGAGCACTTTTGTCCATAGTAAGAATCACTGATGTATTTCTTAAATATTTGTATCACTTGTCTAGATTCTCTCCCATTTTTGCCCAGTGCTTTTTTTTTTTTTTTTGTTCCACAGTATTCATTGTGATTGACCAATGAATGTGAGGCCAGCACACAAAAAGTTCTGTGAGCAGGTTTTATGCTCCATGTTTCAGAGTGATCCATCCTGGCCTTGGAAGAAGTAGCATTACCAGAGCAATCACAGTCTGGAATTAGGCAAGAAGAGGAGAAAAAGCAGAAAAAGTGGAGAAAACTTCCCTACTTATGGTGCACTTTAAACACAGGCCTTGCCAAAAACAGCATCAACACACATTGATTGAAAATCAGTGACATCTGTGGATTACACGCTTGTAGTTATCTATGTTCAGATCACATGGCAGAAAAACATGTTTCATGTGCCTGGAGTAAACAGTTTTGCTCTTGGAAACTTGATCAAATGGCATTTTATCATGACAGCAGGAAAATTAGTTTTTAAAAGAATCTCTGTGGTTTTGAGCAGCTTTTGTTCTTGCCATCCATCTTGGATTCCATTAAAATCAAACCAGAGGTCACACAACTGATGACTATTGCTGTGAGAACTCACTCATCCAAAACCTTTGCAGCTCCAAGCCGATCCATGAGATTTGAGAACTGGAATTCTTCATCCTCTTCACCAGTCATGGTCTCTTCATATCTAACTGGGCAGGTTGTTTCACCTTCTGATGGCTGTACCATGTCATTTTTCAAAGCAATCTGCTCCAAAAGAAATTGGCCTAAGAATTAGAAATTACACACATTAGCATTTTCAGAAATTACTGTAAGAAGCAATGTCATACTAAACATACTAAAACTCAATTTTTATGGTAAATAAACAAAAGGATAGGGCATGCCAAAAGGATCCCTGAGTTCTATGGCTGGCTTTGTGCCCAGTTTAATGTCTAACCTTCAGTATATAATCCACCTCAAAATTCACAACCAATGAAAAAATTCATATCTCCATGCAAAAATATAAAAGGACATAAATTGCAATAACAACTCTTCATAAATGTTGTGGTTTTCTTTCTTGACAAGTTTAAATAGATTAGGAACCTAAAATGTCAGTACTGATAAAACGTATATTAAATAAACTTTAACATTCTTTTTAGTGCATGACCAAAGACACACATTCAATTCCTATATAAATTGCATATAGAAAGCTACATTTTATTAACAGTAGTTGTATGGTGAGGATGCAGAAGTGAAATTGTCACATGAATAATCAATACATTTGTATTCATTTACCACAGACCAGATACATTCCATCAAATGCCAAATGTGCCATCTATTTTATTTGGACATCCACAAGTCAATTTTTTTTGGGGGCGAGGGGATATTGTGATTTTATGCAGAGGATTTTTTGGTTATATTCTAAAGTTGCAGTAGAGAAATTTCTACAGATCCAAGGAAACAGAAACACTGGTGTGGTTTTATGTTTTTCTTAACTCCATCTTGCATTTTTTCTCATGGCATCCAACATGTTGAGAGTATGTCGGCAACAGAACAACAGAACGCAGTATGTTGCAAAGAGGGGTTACAGTAAATTTCAGATTTGCCACCATTTAGAAATAGAAACAGGACTCTCTCGTAGTAATTGGTGCAGCATGAGCTTTATCCAGACATTACTCTGCCTTCTCAAGCAGCTTTTATCTACTACAGCTTCTGCTTCTAGAAGGAATGCCAACATCATCACCTAGCCAAATGTAGGACTAGCTGGCCTGGAAAATACCAGTAACTGCTATGTAGTAGGTTAAGATGTACCATGCTTCACACTGTCCATCCTTGTCCTTTACGTGGTGTGGTCCATGCCCTTTGTGTGCCTGTGTCTTTGGGGTACTTGTTTAACTTTACTACCAGCTGAACCTGCAAACTAGGAAGCAGTGGCCACACCCACCTGGGCCTCTGCACTAGGCTCCAGCACCTAAGCAGGAGGAATCCCCAGGATCTGGAGCTGCTTGAGATGGCAGCCACTTACAACCTCCCTTAAGAAAGAGTTTTGGTTATGCAGAGTCTACTTATGGAAGTAATCTTAATTTAACTCATGAAAAACAAAGCATCTATTTTTTAATAATGTCAACTTTCAGATTAGAGTATACCCTGTGAAGACATTTGATCTACCTCTACAATGGGAGAGGTGGGTGTCCTGGCTTAGGGCAATTCTGGGAGAAAAACCTCTAAAGGGGTTTTATCTAGAAAAAGAAATTCAAGTGGGCATGAGGACATTGGGACATGACAGAATTAGGGTTTCAAACTACTGATGAAAACAAAAATGGAAGGTCCTGTTCGTTGGACCTGTAGCTATTAACTAAATTAAGATTTACTGTTACAATTCATGCCTAGATGAGATTCAGTTTTCTAAGGAAAATGCTTAAACCTTAGCCAGCAAAGCTAAAATTAGGTACAAAATGGATTCTGCATAAACAATCAAGCACAGTTTAACTAACATTGTCATCTTATCTGGAATGTCACATCTGAGGAAAAAACCACCCTGTGACAAACACAGAGAATATGACAGTAAGAGTGCTGTTGAAAAACAGGCAGTTACAAAGAACTTATCAGATCATATCTTACAGAAGTAATAAGTGTCTCATCCTGTTTTGTTTTGAAATAAATTAACACCACTTGAAGAATTAATTCATTGTAGAAAGCATTTCCACAGCTCTAAGGACAGTGGCATTATCATATTCCTAGCATTGTCTTATATTAAGATTAAAGATAATTTTAATTATCTTTCACGTCCTATTATCTGATATGAAATAACACACAAGACTCCCCTCTTTCACCATCTGCCCAAGGGAAACCTTCAATAAATTGTACATAGATTTACTCAACAGCTTAAAACAGGTGTGATTCAGATGATTACATCATTTTCTCATATTGTGTCATGGCTTGCCATTTTTCACAAGAGAGAAGGACCCCAGAGCCCTTTCTCTATTTATTCACATAAATTGACCACTTCTTCCTCTGCTACATATATCTGCTATATTTAGGGAAAAGTCTGGCTCCCTCTGTGCATTATTAAGTGTCCTCTTAAGACAAAGTTCTTGATTGATGGGGAGAGTACAGAACATAAATAAAGCTCAAAAGGGGAGACATGCTTTCCAAAACTCACTGAATCCTGTGATAAACTCCTTTGGGGTAAGTGAGCCATTTCCATCAGCATCCAATGTAACAAAAACTTTTTCAAGTTCTTCCAGACTAAGAGGTAACTCAGGATGCAGTCTCTGTAATGACAAAACATGCAGCAACTTTATCCATTACTACAGGATAAGAGGAAGACTGGGTTCTACAAAACATCCATAGTACAGCAGGATTTTCTCTGAGTGAAAATCCAATTACAGAGCAAAACCAGATCAAGTGAGGGACATTTGCTTTAATGATTTATTTGTCTTCATGAATCTATTGTGTCAACGCAAGGAGAACAACTGCCTGGTGCCAAAAATTCCAATCACAAAGGGAAGGGAAAGAACCTGAGGTGGAATCTCAGCATCCTGGTGAAATGACTTGATTATCTTGGTGAAATGTCTTGGTTATCAGGCTTCTGGACAAACTTGACAGCAGAATTGTACAACTAGCTCCTTCCACATCATAAAGTCAAGAAAGAAACTCTCTAGATTACTACATTATAGAGGATATACTGACCTAATTCAAGCTGATTCAAAAAGTGTACATAAATAAATAAGTAAATAAAACAAAGCTAAGAAAGCTGCATAGTCTGAGGACCAAACCTGTTTGCTCCCACAGTGAGTGCAATGGAGTTCACGACTGTCTACTTCTGAAATGCAGCATACTCACACCAAAAAAGACACAGCTGCATAAAACCAGCTCCAAAAAATATCATGTATTTTTTTTCCTGATAACATAAAAACATAAAAGAAAAGAATAATATAAAACTGGTCCTAATGGTTTTACTCTAATTCTTTTAAGTGTAGACAGATTCCCAGAAACAGGAGGAAACTGGAGTGGCAAACAACACAAATAACCAGCATTTCCACTGGGAGATAGCACTAGGAAAATTAAAACCTTTCCTCAGCTTGAGAAGCAATATAAATGCACACTGGTTCATTCCTCTGCTTTATTAATTAACATTTTAATCCCCCAAACTCTTGTTTTATATACAACATATTAAAACTGTAAGCTAGTAGGTTGATAAAGTTCATTAGATTAAAAGTGCAGATCTGTTCCACTGTGGCAGTGGGATTTTGGGCCAAAAATGCTTATCCTGCCATCCAAAACAGCAGAAACCACTATTCAATATTCCAAGCCATATAGGCAAGGAAAGAGTTGGCTGAGTGCATTAACCAGGAGTTCCCGGTTGCCACAAACAGTTTAGGGTATGCTTTATAAACTGCATGGATAAGAGTGTTAAAAGGAATTCCAAGGTGGCCCTGAGAAGTAAAAGCAACAGAGCTGCTAAAGCACAGAACGATCTGGAATAGTTACAGAGGGATTTCTGAGCAGGATTAGTTGTGTATTGCTGTCTGCTTCCAAAAATAAAACCCAGAAAAACTTGATGTATACTCAGTTTAAATTACTTATTTCATCAGTGATACACCTGTGTTCCGCTTGTTACTTAAACACACCCATCTTCCCAAAGTTTGGATTTCAATCTCTAAGATCTAAAGGGGAACTTTTTATAATCAGCTTCTTCTGTAAAATTCTTATGGCCAACACCACACTGATGAGTTGCTTCAAACAAATTACTCTTTTTACATTCAGGAAAACAGAAACTGTACGCTTACCACCAGATCTTTGAGAATTGCTGAAGGAGCACCCAATTTGACCATGCCAAAAACCCAGACCCAGTTGCTATTCAGTGCAATGGCCTGGGGGTCTTGCTGCAAACCTGACTGACAAATATGGGCTTCTCCAACCTCAGCTGCAGTGCCTTAATGCAGCATCCAAATTCTGGTGAGAATTACACTAAATTTACGGTCGAAAACACCACAGTTGCATTTTCTTTGTGGGGGGGGGGGCGGGGAAGGTATGAAAATTGGAGATTCTAAGGAATGTACCAATATTTTGCTCCATTATATTCCCTCCAGATAATTTGCAGACTTTTATGAGTTGGGACACACTAAGATTAAGTCAATGTTTTCCCAACCTCTTAAGTGGTTTGTGGCTAGGAAAGCAAAATGTTACTGATGTCATAGTTGTGGTTTTGTTTATTTGCTCATTTCAAGCTTTCTGTAAAAATACATAGGCCCTTTCAACATGAGGCTCCTAAAATTTTTTAAAGAAAACAAAGCAAAATAAAACATATTCAGAGATACCACTGGGGCATCAAAAGAAGCTATCTGCACTGCCTCCAAATGTGCTCTGTGGTTTCATGACATCTGTGCTTAATTCTCCTAAAATACCAAGCTTTTACTCAGCTAAATTCAAGGACAGAGGTCAAATAGCTAAGAGCAACATCTGAACCCAATCCTCCTGCGTACATTAGAACAAAATATTTTACAGCACTAATTTTCATTATTCATTATAACCTCAAGGACCAACAGATGAAACTGGGGTTTCAAGTCAAAGGTAGAATTTTCTTTCTTGCCATTTCAGAAAACCTCTTGTTGGTTTGAAAGTTGGGTACATTTGATATTTGGAAATGGAATGAATTTTTTTTAAATCCAACTATTAACATCCTCTCACAATAAACAACATCATATAATCAAGGAGGAGTAAATCTTTAGTGTAGTAACTGTTATAGACGCAAGAGAAAACACACTGCAAGATTTGTTCCATCAAGATTAATTAAATTTCAGATACTTAGCACTCTGTTGAAATCATGCCTTGTATCCCATGCCTAAAGATTAAAAAGCTTAGCATTAGCATCCTATATTTGAAGCAAAGCTTCAGGAATTATAAGCAGTACAGACCTACCAAACATAGCACAACACAAAGTGATAAACACTTAGTGCCTTTTAAGGAAAATACTGATTTATTTCATTGAATTTGGGGGTTTTTTTTATAGGGAGAAACCATCATGAAAAATGCAGGAAATAAAATCAAGTATAAAGAAACACTACCTCAAATCGCCTGAGCACCTTTATTTCTGTATTAAAGAACTTACATACACTTACATACACAGATGACGTTTTCAGATATAGTAAACAAACATGATGAAATACAAGAATGAAATAGAAATTTATTTGTTGTTTGCAACACTATTTCTACTATATCTTTTGCAACATCTGTTTTAGAAGCTGAAGTATAAATTTAGCAGCACTCTAAGGATAAACCTAGAATCAAATAAAATCAAATAATTTTACATTTCTTGAAAAAACAGGTATTAAAACTTTTTTATATACGTATACATACACATAATTATATGGGTTTCTATTAGGTAAAAATCTATGCCATTCAGTTTTCAGAAAGACTGTAAAATTGTAGCCCATTAAACTCTCTGTGGCTTTGGATTTACCAAACACTACCACCGGCAATATGTTTGGTTTTTTGAGTTCAGTTACTCCAGTGAGATAACACAGATTGGCAAAGCCTGCAGCAGAGCAAGCATCCACATTTCTCTCTTTTTTCAACTTGCATAATTAACAGAGGTCATCAGAAAACTTGGCAACACGCAACTGCAAAGAAAGCTCCTGAGAGATAGCAAACTGAGCAGTTTACATAGGAGGGTTTTGCTTTTCCAAAATAGGTAGTTAAAGTTGTTTCAACTGTGTTTTCATACATACAGACATCTTTGTTTCTGAGGACACGGAAAGTTTCTAAATTTTCTATTAGACGCTTTCTTTATTAGTAGATCATGATGAATTTGTTTCGCTCCTGCTCCCCAATTCTGTTTCACCCACAAGTACTGAAGTAGAAATGGATTAACACAAACTATGCTTTGCATATCAAGCATGAGTATATTCCTGCTCTCTGCCACATACTGGCTCAAATCATCTCATCACTTCTGCAATGTGCCATAATCACATTTTCAAGAGCTTTTGTAATATAGTTGCTTTTTCTCATCAGCATATTCAGCAAATCTGATTTTGGGCCTTCAAACAAATTAAGCATAATTTCCTAAGATTGCTGCCAACACTGAATAATGCTAAAAGTACTGTTCCTCTATACTTCCTACATATACATGTGATCCAGCTGAGAGTTCACCATTGTCTGACAGTGAAGCCACAGTGAAAGACTTTATTTATACAATTTTGCTGAAAAAAAAGATAAAATTGGTGGACTGAATACACTCCTTACACTGTGGCAAATCACGAAGTAATGAATTTAATGGTGTTTCAATGTTTTCAACAAGAATAGAATTGAATTCCTGGGGCTTTTTTTAAAACTTAATTTACTTTGATTTTCCACTTTTTTGTTGCTTTGTCTGTGAGAAAAAATACAAGCATTATACAAGACTTCAAAGACATCATTTTAAATCCCACTTATCTCTTTAAAGTTATGAGCAGGGTGTTGACATTTTTAACTCTAAATTAATCAGTCTCAAGTCGTTAAGGGCTTTAGGAGCTTCTCTCATTGTGCATTTCACATAACCAATTTTGTTTTACCTGCATGTCTTGACGAGTGACGAAGCCTTTGTCTTCCAGATCACAAATCTGAAAGAACTCTTGTGCTTTTCCCAGTACAGTTAGTTCTGGGTCTTGTTCTCCAGTCCTGCTCCTCTCTGCATCTTCTGGTTGCACAGGACTGGTGTGGTCTCCTTTTATTCTTTCCATGGTTACAATCTCAGCTCAGGAATATCCTGGGATGCTGCTATCCCATTTACCTATAAATTCTGATCTGAAACCTGTGCATGGAAAAAAGTAAGAAAAAAAGCAAATCAGATCCTCTTAATGATGCTTGCCACAATCTCTTAGCAACCATCTCTTTAATGAGGCACCATATCTTAGAAGAAGAGAAAGCTTTTTGAAAATGCTTACCCTTGATGGGCTGCACTTAAGATATTGGAAATGGGATGATGAACAAGGAAGGGGGAGTCTGAGGGAAGAAGACAAAACTAGCTCTGAAATGGAATCTCAAAGCAAAATCAGCTAGTTTAATAAGAAATATGGACAATCAACATGAACAAGAAAACACAAGAAATACAGGTAAAGGCAAGAGTAACTTAAAGTCACTACAACTTGACTTCATATATTTGTCTTGAATTTGTACTTCTTATCTAAGTAGGTCTGCCTAAAGTAGACACAAATTTGCCTGAAAATTTTTAACAGAATAAAGAATTTTTTAAGGCATTTGACTAATATAAGAGAATATAGAGTGATTCTGATCCAGTATGACTGGCAAAATCTGGAATAACTCCACAAAGGCTAGTGAAAATTGTTTAAATATGGAACTTATGTTGTCTGTAGAGCAAAGACCTCAGCACCGCATGGATGCGAAGGTAGAATATGAGGAAACAAGACCTTAGGTTTGTCTAGGCAGCTTCTTAGGGTGAAAAGGCTCTGATCACACAGAGCAACTCAGCCTGTTTTACTCTATGCTTAAGTTCAAAGCTGGCACTCTTGGAACAGCATCTTCTAAGATGTGTTCATCTTCACAGAACTCACACAGCTTCCCATGACAAAGTGATTTCTCTGATAGCCATGGGCAGGCAGCTGGACTTCCCAAATTGCAAGTAAGTGTAAATTTACTGCAAATAGGCCATTGACCTCAAACCACCATTGACCATTTGGTGAGCAAATCACTCAGCTCCTCTGAAACCATGTGAAAAAATCTGCAAACAGAGGTAATTTTCCTCTCCCTCCCTTCTCTCTTTTATCATTTCAATCATCCCAAGACTCTTGTCCAAATACTTTCCAGAACTGAAATAACTTTGGCTATATGGCCAAAGAACCTGTCAGAATCTTCCTAAGCAGTATTACAAGCAGGAGAAGAAAAAACACTCTGAGTGAAGCCAAGAGATGTCTAAACCACCCAGTATCATACTATAGGAAACTCCTCCCTCAGAATGGGTTTCCTTGAATTTTAATGTACAGCTGCCTTATAAATCCCAAGACCTCTCTGCAGGGTCAAGCCACACTCCACACCCCAAGAGCCACCAAAGCCTGCCAGAGCACCCATGCCAGCAGCCCTGGATAATTAACAAGGCTAGAAAATGCTGTCACAGGGAGTTGTGGTCACACATAACAAGGGGCTTTTGCCTATTACGGCTGCCTGAACAGCTGTAATCTCTTATGAGGAAAATTTCTAGCTCAGAAAGTCTGACCAACATTCAGTAGCTGGAAAGATACACAAAGGAAAAGATTGCTCCATAATTGCCCTGTTCCTTAAATCCATCCATGATGTTTCCAACAGTCTTAAAAACAGTATATGGGCCAGTTGAATCTTTGCTCTCACTGTATATAGCTACCCACAAGTGGATCAGACGGAAAGTCACAATCAAACTACACTGGTGGAATAGTCTGCATAAAATTCTCACTTCATTCTGCTTTTACACACCTGAACCCCCATTACTTAAATACAGCTCACTCCTGGCTGACACCAGTATATGATGTAACAAACCAGAGCATCAGCTTCAGCTTAGCAATAATACTAATTTAAAAACAGGTATAAAAGCTCCAAAAATCAATGGGACAGGCACAGCTTAAAGACGGTCTTGACAAGATCTGACCCAGACTCAAAATGTTGAGGGGTTTTTTGGGTGTTTTTGGTGGGTTTTTTTGTTTGTTTTTTGGGGTTTTTTTGGGTTTTTTGGGGGGTTTTTGGGTTTTTTTTTGGTTTTTTTTTTTTGTTTTTTTTTTTTTTGTTTGTTTGTTTGTTTTTTGTTGTTGTTGTTTTGTTGTTTTTTGGTTGTTTTTTTTTTTTATTTCAACAATTTCTCAGAAGACCACAACTTCAGGAACAGGCCAAGCTAATCAAGATAATAAGTGCTGCTAGTGTGCTAGTGCCTGCCTCTGCACAGTCCATCAGACTTCCTTAGCAAAAAAGAAAAACTATGCAAGGAATAAATAGCCCATTGCAAGAGAAAGAACAGAAATACAAAAACAGATTAAAAATGGTGAAAAAAAGGGCACTATATACACTTTGATGAAGTTGTTTGCAGTTAGCAAACAGTACAATTCGGCAAACATCACCATGCTTTCTAAATATTTCCATACACAAAATGAAATTACATGCATCATGAGAGCCTCACCTTCTTATAAGTTGCCCCACCTTTTATACACATCATAAAAACTTGCTAAACAGCAAGTGCCTTCAATACAGCAGAAAATTAAATTTGAGCATTTGCAAAAATTCTTAATCCTTATGGCAGCTTCTAAAGCTAATAGAGTTCATCGTAATTCCTACAGTGTCCTGATACTTTGCAAATGCTGGTAATAACATGAAAGATTAAAACTGCAATTTGTCCCACATTACTGAATCAGCACTCAGTTTCAAAAGCCAGTTTCAAAAAACTTAGGTAGTTCCATTCACTCATCCATCTCCTTTAGAAAATGAATGACTTACAAAATCAATTCTATTAAGACCTTTGATTTCCATTCTTTTAGCTATAAACACACTTCACTATGCAAAATAGGTCATAGCATGACCTGATGCAAACAAGCATAGCTCCAAACACTAAACAAGGATGTGTGATTCAGAGGTTTCTGTCCATTAATCATGAGGTAAATTTTGGATGGATCTGCAAAAGGCAGGTCACTGTTAATATTCCAAAAGGCATTTTCATCATTTCCAGTCAGGTCTACTGCACATCACCAAACTCTAGAAGTAGAGAGCAATGTTAAGCCACAGATTTCACAAGCCATGATGTGAGACAACCCTGTTCTCCCTAACTGTGATAGTTTAAAACCTAGAGAGCTGTTTTGCCTGCACTCATATGTCTTCTGGTTTTAGGTTTAGGTGAAATATTTTTCTTAGCATGTGTCTACAGGTACAAATTTTCTGCAGCACACTTCAAAACATATCATCAGCTGAAAAATATCAAAATAAGCAAAAAAGCTTATTTAATACCAAGGTCACCTTGGATTTATCCAAAACACTGTTATGAGAGAGAACACATGTCTTACAAACACTTCAAAATAAAAAATAGATTGCATACTTTTTCTACAAGAAATGTTTATTTCCTACAACGAAATGTTAAAATAACCCACAGCTGCAGTGCAGGATGCCTGACACATGAAGAGGGACCTCTTCAGAAATAATTTTGTATCAGAGTTAGTTACCAGAGTTAGTTATTCAGCATTGTGCTGAAAAGCTCCTAAAGCTAAAATGCATCACCACAAGGAAGTCATTCTGTTCCCAACTGCTCTGCCCTGCTTTTGAACAAGTATTCATCCAGTTAGACAATGAACACTGTTGTAGAATCCTTTCAATTTCAACTGGAAAGTTATAGTTTATTTAATTTAATTAAGCCCCAGTGGTCTATCAAGGTAGAATAAAAAAAAGGAGGACCTACAGAGAATGACAGAAGAATGGGACTAAGACTAAAGAGAGCACAATAACCAAGCTCAAGTACATAGAGGTTTTCTAGATACAGGATTGGAGAAAAATGCTCCCTATGCACATAATACAATGGACAAGAATCAAACATGTCAGACAAGCTGGACATGAAAACCCACCCAAGGATAAAGAAGGTGGAGCACTGAACCCCTGGCTGCAAAGGCAGTGCAGCTCTACCATCATGGAAGAACAGACCAAATACAAATCTGCAAATAATGGCGGAGGAGATCACTTCTGAGAAAGATGACTAGATCAGTGGACTTCACTGTTACTTCTAGCCATTTAAAAAAAGATTTTTATGACCATCCAACATAAAAATTCAGGTCCCACACTTAAAACAACTAACAGAGGTACAAAGTTATATGCTCAAGAAAATACCTGTTTTTTCTCAATTATGACTATGACAATTAACCTTTAAGCTCTCATGGAAGAATTATAAAGCTTGGCCTAACCATATGGACACCTAGACACAACTGGATGAAAAAAAGGGGACATTGATTCCACCAGTTTTGGCTTTTCAAGGAAACACATGCAAGTCAGAAAATCTTGTGATGAAATGTATCATCAAAGCCTCTTCCACACAGCCTGAATTCACTTCTGTCATGATGTACATGATCTCTTATGTCTCTTCATCTTAGGAGATTGTACACCATGGAGTGGGTGTGAGGAGTGTAACTCCGGAGGGAGAGATCTGAGGCAGGCTGGAGTTCCCATGAGGGACCACAAGAAGATAGTCTGAAAGGAATGTGACACGAAAATAATTCCAGGGGAGTAGCAAAGGCAGAGACAAAAGAAGAATCCTAGATCCACTGGCCTGTAAAAGGAAAAACTAAGTTATGTAGAAATTCCTTTAGTGTGAGTAGATTTGTGTGGGAGAACCAAATTCTGTTTAGAATCAGTCTTGACAGACTGTTTAGGTTTGTCTTAACAGAAACTCTCCAGCCAGACCTGATTAGCTTTTAAAGATTAAGGGAACCATTAGGATCACCTACTTTCCTATCTGCAAGCTTAAAGCTACCACAACAAGGCTTTAAAAATTACTTACAATTTATTTCAAGGTAAGGGAGCTCAGCAGAAGTCAAGGAGGAAAAAGACCTGGGAGAAGATATTGTTTGTCATACATACACCAAAATCATATAAATGAAATTTCTCCTTTTCTGAAGATTGCTGTTTAAGGAAAAGAAGAACCAAAACAAACCTTAAAGCTAAAGAAGAAGGATAAAAATCCAGATTATGTATCTGAAGCAGTGTCTCAACAATATTAACTGTGAAACAGAAGAAAACCAGAAAATATGCTTGAAGTGATTAAGCATTAAGGATTCCAAAACAGACAGCCAGACTTTGGACAGAGACCACTTACTCCCCGCTGGGCATTTGTCCCTAGATTAGTCCACAAATACACATGCTGGAGAAAAAAACAAACTATGTAAATTCTGTGCACTGTGATGCAGAATTCCAACTCTGACTGGTGAACATATCTTCATTAAACTTTTATTTTTAACATTTGCATCCAAGCAACTAGTTTTCACTGAGCTTGTAAGAAAATTTTCTTCTCCCAAAGGCCAGCTTCCCCAGTGGAAGACAAAAGATCTCCTGCCTGGCTTCTTGCTGGCTTCTATGGCAGCAGTAAATAAAACTATCCATGCATTAAAATTCAGATGTTCATTTATTCACCACCCTGCTCTTCAATATGAAAACACTAATGAAAAACTAACAGGATGTTCATTGCCTAAATCTTAGCAGTTCTTAGGGGTCCATACTAAAAAGGCAGGATTAAGTTAAAATGGATCTGCTAAGTGCTGCTGGGATCCTTGAGAAGTAAAGCTACTCTAGGTTATGATTTTAACAGAAATACGTCTTTTCCTCTTGCTTCATTGCTTTGGATGCTTCCTTTTTAATGTACTTAAGAAGTTAAAAGCTAAGAGCTGCCTGAAAATAAAAACTTCTTATGGAGGGACACTGAATTTAGGGGCAGCCATCATCATGGAAATCACTGTTGCAAAATAATCACAAGATCAACAGAATTGAGAGCACCCTGCTTGTAGTCCATGCAGGCTTAAGGACCCCTTGTCTCCTCTCCCTCCTTCTGCTCTTTCCACCTTATTCCAGAAAACTGGTTCCAAGAAGAACTCTTCTCCCCACCTCTTGTTCCTCACCTGTCTGCTGGTTGCACGAACCTTGTGCCTTCAGAAACTGCTGACCTATCCAACACCTGAGCAGGATGGTGGTACAAGTGTGCATGAGGATCTGAATGGGTGTTTTCCTTTATCTCTCTAAATTACCAATAAATTGTTACTGCGTACAAATACAGCTTGGCCAGTTACCTGTTTTGGGCTAAAACTCTGGCTAACAACTGTGGCTGCAGCATGAGGTTTTTTAGATGTCTGCACATAAACTGGACAGACATTAACACTTACAGAACTTGCATTAGAACTATTCCAGAACTATGCAGAACTATTCTACCATTATTTGGACTTATTTTTAAAACAGCATTTGTTAATTCAGGGATGTAAAAAGTGTTGTTAAGAATGAGCATCTTACAAAATATGCAATGCATTCCCAAAGGTAGTGGAGTCAAAAATGGGGCGAGTCCATCAGACTGCAAAGAGTCACACAGTCACTGATGTTGGAAAAAGCCTCTAAGCACAATTTATTGTGCTGCATTGTTCCAAGTACTGAAATTAAATGTGATTAACTATATTGATAACAGCATTATATTAGTAAGTGGTGTAACATAACGTTCTGGCAGGAGATATTGCCAGTTCACATGAGCTGTTCCATTTGTAGACAAATTATTTCACTGGAAACCCCCTCTCCCAGAAGTAATTATCTGGAAAAAGTTTAAGTCAAATAGAGTATACCCCTTTTAACTGTCTTATCTTTCAGGTTTTCGTAATGACTCACTGCTAAATGGAGCTACTTTCAGCTGGTGAAATCAGGTTGATAAGAACATGTTTAAAGTACACCATTTTCACAAAAAAACCCTTGAAATATTCTGCCTCCTCCAAAAGCCCTTGCTAAAAATGTAACTTCTGAAAAAAAAAAAAACCCAAAACCTTTTATCTGCCTGAAAACCAACAATAATTTGGCTTGAAATCTAAAAGACACTCTCTATTTCTAGTTTTTCAAGGAATGCTACATCTTTAACTTAAGTCAAAGGATTTTGAGATGCAAATTAAATATTCTCTTCAAATAAGAATCATTTTTTCATTGAAAAAATGTTAGTATAAAATTTCAGTCTACTCTGTCATGGACCTTAGAGGACCCAAGTCAATGCAGAGTCCACTAGAAGACAAAGGCATATTCCAAGTGTTTCCTTAGTTATTTGACAATCAGTTTGAAGTCAGGTTGGCATGAATTATTGTCTTCAAAACTTTCAGAATTTCTAAAACTACAAACTTTCCCTGGGAAAAATACCTTCACTTGAGTCAGTGGGACAGGTTTTATGGGAAAAGAGCATGTCAGTGAGGCACAGGAATATTTAGTTTGCTAGTCCACTGGCTTTCCACTGCAAAAAGTAATGGTAAAATACGATACTAAAATAGTCATATTTTCCTATAGGCAGAACAAGATAACCTTCATGCTATCTGCTCCACACAGCTCACTTCCAAGGCCTTGGAAACACATATAAACAAATCCACTTATCTATGTTTGATTAGGAGGCTTGGTGTACTTCATCCTGTTCAGTTCTACCAAAAAATTCCCACTATGCAAACAATGAAAAATGCATCATTACAGATTCTTAGTTGGATTTTAATTCACTACTGCTTTTGAATAGAGATACAACTTCCCCTTTCTCTGTGATCCAATTACTCAGAAAGCTGTCCTTGCAATTCTGCAGGATCCCTGACTTCATTTATGCTGCTCTTCAGTTAATGGAAGCTCCCCAGCAAGACCCTTCACTTTCCTTGACACCCACTCTGTGAGACTAAGGAATAAGATGGGTCCAAAATCCTCTAACTCAGTTTCAATCAGACACAGACATCCTGGTGCTTCTGCATGGATTAGGTCATGAACAGTGGAAACAATTACATACGTTTTTACATCAGTTTTAACTTGAACTGACTAAATCTATATGTTTTAACATGAGAAATAAAACCCTATAGATGTATTACTCCCAAATTACATGTTGGGATGATATGTTCATACGCATTTAGACTGCAAATTAGTAAAGAGTGGAGAGGGAATCAGGAAAGACCACTATACTCTTTACTCCTTCATTTACCCACCTAAAAATCATGATAGGATATCATTTGTCAATGAACAGAAATGGCAGATAAAAGAGATCTGTTAGAAGCAGCACATTCATCCTGTGGTCTGAAGAAACCACATACAAAGCTTGTAGAATGGTGCTCTTTAGTGCATTTATTTCAGCTTGTTTTACTGTTATCTCCTAGTCCACCACAAGATAAGAGGAAAGGGTGGTGGTGGGGGCAGAGATAGTTCACAAGGAATCAAACACATCTTATTCATTTCAGCAGCAGTAAACTTAAGTCTGAGAGCTGGCAAACCATGAGACTGTGAAGTATTACTGCCCTAAATCTCATTTGCTACTTAATCCATTCACAGAAAGGTATTTTCCTTTTTTTACTTCAGACTCTGACTTTTGATTTCTTCTCTCAATTTCATGTAAAAATGAGAATATAGTTTAGAGAATACCAACATTTAATTTTCACTTTGGGTGTAATGGCTCCTTTCTGATCTGTGCAATTACTGAAGCTCAAATATGGGGACCAGAGTTCTTAGAACAACCCGCAGAAAACCAATAGCTTTTTACCCATGCATCAGAATAATTTATTTATTCCAAAAAGAAAAGCGAAACTAAGCTGAAAAATACTGTTGAAAACCACAAGTTGCAACTAAGAAAACAGAAGAGCACATTAAATTAGCCAACATGTTCTAGAGGGATTTTACCATTCTCCCTATTGTGACACTACCCACGTTTCACTACATGCAGTAATAATCTGTTCTACTGGTGTATATTAAGAAATCTATTATCCTGCTAGCAGCACGTTTCTTTCATAAGTGTCATTTATAGTCATCATAAAAAGAAAGACAGAAAATTAAATCAGAGATCACATAAGTGCTACAGCAGAGTAAGAGTGACACCAAACAATTGCAGGGGGACACAGGAATAATTTCAACAACCACCAGGAACAGCACTGCTTCTTCAACAAGCATTTGGTGGGCCTGAAGGCAGCCACCAGCCAGAAACTCAATCCTCTTCTGCATCTACAGGGGAGCGAAAACCAGCGGGGCAGCTCCTGCGGCGGCCAGGTCATCCAGGGATTTCTCTGGGCACGCAGCTACACCAGGCAGGGCGGGAGCGCCGGCACAACCACTGCCCACCGCCGGCTGCTTAGGGCAGCACCTTAGGGAACCACTCCGCGTGTGGGAGGAGTCAGAGCAGTGGCAGCCCGGCGTTGAGCTGTCGCTCCCCTCGCCAGCCCCGGCCCCACGGCGGAGCGGCTCCATCGCCGTGAGTGCGTTCGCGGCGCCGCCGGCGCTGCGGGGGCTGCTCCAGCCTGCTGGCGGCCGCTTCCAGCCGCCTTCCTACCGCCTTCCAGCCTGGCAGCGAGCAGGCTGGAGGGAGAGCAAAGGGTAGCCCCCCGCCTTCCCGCCGCCCTGCCGGGCCGCCGCTCCCCTCGGAGCCAGACCGCGTTCCGTGCCGGGTCCCGCGCCCGCGGACATCGCGCAGGAAGCGAGGCTTGCGACAGAGCGGGGCTTGCTGGGGACACCGGGGCTCGCTCTCTCTGCAGGGCACGGCAAAGCGGCGGCCGCGGGTGCCTCCCGGCCGGGAGAGCAATCCGGCCGGGCACGGACCCCGCCGTGCCTGCCTCGGCTCCCTCGGCCGCGGTGCCGTCCCACTCACCTGCCGCAGGCGCCGGCCCCTCGGGCTGGCCCGGCCGGCGCTCCCCGCGCTGGAAGCGAGACCGCGGAAAGGCTGAAAGCACTTTCCTAACTTTGTTTTGAGCACGGGTGACATAATCGGGCGAGGCGGGCTGTGTCCCAGGGGCGGGACGGCCGGGTTGGCCTCTCTCCCTCCCTCCCTCCCTCTCTACCTGCAGCCGGAGCCCAGGTGCCCCGCCTGGTCTCACCTCACCTTGGCGGGAGCGCCTCGCCCTCGGCGAGATCAGAGAGCCAGGGGAAGGCGAGGGGGGTGAGCCTTCCCTGGTCTCTCTTGCAGCCAGGGCTGCGTGCGTGGTGGTTTTCCAGGATAAGGGCACGGGAAACCCAAGCGGGTCAGGGCAGCAGGGTTTGGAATGGCACCAGAGCGCTCATCCACAACAAGGTGCTAAGGCAGTGACCAGTCCAAATGGACCTAGTAGGATCTCCCCACCTTGTAATCTCAAACTCTTCAAGTTCTGTTTGCAGAAGGTGGCAGCGGGAGATAGAATTGGTTCCCATTTGATTCAAACGTTTCACTTAGTGCAAAGTAAATTTTGAAAAACACCCACTTCTGGGATCAGATTTTCCAAGTAGTCCCAAAAAAAGAGAAAAATCTTTCACATAATTCCCACCACTGTAAGGTTTCCCAACTGCAGAAGAGCTTCTAGGGCACAGTGTCTAAAGAAGGCTTCACCTCCCTCTTCTTGATCAGATGATTTGGTTGCAGACACGTCTGTGAGATCAGCTGCACTATCTGTTCTCATCTCCTTATCCACACTGTCCTCGGGTTCAACAACTGTCCCAAGGTAGAGCTTCATGCACCCAAGGCACTCTTTTTCACAACATAAAAGCCTCCTACTTGCCTTCCCAATCCATCTTTCCTGAACAGCCTGAAACCCTTCAGGCTTATCTCCCTAAAGTAAGCTACAATCCCAGGGCTCTAGTAAACTGCAAATCTTGCCACTACAAGGGGGAACATGAGGAAGACCGGCAGGTAGTCTGCCAAATACAGACCCATACATAAGCCTGATAAAACTACTTACAAAGCACTACAAGAGTAATCATTTAATACAGTTATTAAACACTGAGTTGATGATGTACTTTTAACTAGGATGGATTCTTGCAAAGGGAAGTATTACTTCCCTCATTACAATGATTGACTGTAGACTTGAACAAGGCAAGCTTGAGTGTGGATTTGCCATGCAGTAATGCGCTCCTTGACAGTTCTGCTCACATCCATGCTCTGTGAAAAAGGTAAATATTTGAAATTTGCTTACCACAGCAGCTGCCTTGTATGTACTGTGGGTGAAAACAGGCACACAGGTACTTGTCATGAAATCATCAGCCTGCTAAATATTGTAATACTCTGCACATGCTGATTTGACTCAGCCTAACTTTTCTATTTAACCTTTTGGTAAGCAAGTAAAATAGTGGGTAAAAGACAGAATTGCCTTTCTTTTAAAGTTTGGACAATCTCACAAGACTCTTTCAGAGAAATGAAGGCACACTATCAGCCACAAAGTACAAGACATGATTCAAAAGCTTGTGAAGAAACGGAAGAAAGCATCTAGAAAGTTTCAGAATAGCAGAGAATTTGTGATATGCATGGGGAGAAAAGCTCATTGAAATAGCATTTGCAAACTTAGTGGTAACTTTTGTGAGAGATAAGACTCCAAGGAATATATCTTAAAATTGAACACTGCTTAGGTATCTTGTTGCAACCAGTCATTCCATTTTCTTCCTTACCATTCAGTATGAGGCAGTTTAGACTTTTCAATTTCTGTAAGAAAATTGTGGGGCCTACTAAGCAATAGTAGAAGGGCTGGTCAATGAAATTTTCTAGGTCTTGTCTGGACAGCTAATGCTGTTCATATATGTACCTGTGAATACTTTGGAGTATAGACTTAGAGAGCCAGCTAGAAATGGTCTATTGCTCTCTGGTTTTATTCTCTCTCATAGCAAAAAGTTATGGATTGTGTTGCACTCATGTACTGCTGTGATTTCTTTCAGCAGTTTCTGATCATATACCTTCATATGCATCCCATTCCCTAGCTGGTAGAGACAAAGACCCTAATGTTCTTGAGCAGCCACAATTTGTTCTTCATGAACAGCCAGAATCAAATGCATTACCATCTCTCTCTCCTGAAGTATGTGGATTGAAAAGCAGTAAACTCATATGCTGTGATGTCAGAGACTGTGATGCTAACTGCAAAAAGAAAAAATAGCCCAAGAATAAATGTGCACAGGCATGAATCTACTTCATAACACAGATTGCACTTCAACACAAATTACAGTGCCAAATTGAATACTTGAAAGACTTAAACCCTTTATATGGGTCTAAAATTGTCCTGTATGAATCTAGACATAAATTCACTTGATTTTCTTCAAGGACTAAAACCAGGAGATTTTGAAAAATACTGGTGTGCAAAACATATTGTCTGGAGCTAGGATCCTTCTGACTGCTACGTTTAATGTACAGTGAGTTAGAAACTGGATGACAGTTTCTACCACTGGGTTATACAAATGCCAGAACTACAAACAGAAACATGTGGTAGGCAGAAGACAGCTTGCAGCTCTTAAATCAGGAAATGCCAAGTGCAATATAAAAATAAAACCACCACCCTTTAAATAAAACAGGCTGTATTTCACAGTTTATTCAGGGTGATGTGTGTTTATTTCAGTCTGCAAAGCCATCATAATGCTGGGGTGCAAGGGGTCATTTTCTTTTGCATTTAGGCTGTCAGTAGCAGGCCTATTTTGTCTTTCCACTCTAATGCAGCTTTTAATTGCCTATGAAATTGCACCACCCTTGAGGGAATATTGTACTAACATTCAAAATCGTGTTTTCCTTCTTTATGCTCAAGGATCAGAGGAAAAGTTACAGAACTGGAGTCATAAACATGCTGCAAGAAATTTGCAGATTTACAGTAAACTTTACCAGAAATTTACAGCAAAATGGAAGTTGCATTAAGTGACAGGTAGAAAACTACAAGCCTGATCAGCTGTAGAGTAATCTTGCTTGACACAGTAAAAAAGATACACCTTGGACTTCATGCTCACATCACCTGCAGTGCAGTATGAGTTTGATTGGGCTGCACTTAAAAAAAATAAATGCAAAACTTTTCTAAAAATCAAGGTTTAATTACAGAATTAATCTGGTCGTCATCTATTCCAACCAACCTGTTGCTCACAGCAGAGGCAGATTGTCCAGGGCCTTGTCTGGAATTAGAATATTTCCGAAGATGGAGAGTCCATAATCTCCATGGGCAATCTGTTCTAGTGCTTGGCATTGCACAAAATAAAAACATTGGTGTTTTTATATTTAGGTGGAGTTTCCTGTATTTTAATTTATGTCCACTGCCTTCCTTTTTTTTTTGTCCTTCCACTTTGCAGTATTCAGAACAGACTGGCTTCGTCTTCTTTATATCCTCCAACCAAGTATTTATGTAAGTTGATAAAACTCCCTCTCAGGCCTTCTTTCCTTGAGGCTAAACAGTCTCTCATTATCTTCTCAAATGTTTCAATCCTTTAATCATTTTAAGAATTGTTTTCTGGATTCACTCCAGTACATCCATGTCCCATACTGGGAAACCCAGGACTGCCTCCAACACTCCAGATGTGGTTGAGTGCTCAGTAGAAGGGAAGGATCATTGTCTACAATCCTACCAGAGACACTCCTCCACTCAAAGGGAACTTGCCATCACTCTGGCCAGCTCCCTCCCTTGGGGATGCATCCCATCAGGTTAGAATCACAGAATACCTCAAGTTGGAAGGGACACATAATGATCAGTAACTCCAAATCCCTGCTCCCCACAGCACTAACTAAAGCTAAACCATACAACCAAGAAAGAGCATCATCCAGATGCTCCTTGAACTCTGACAGGCTTAGTACCATCACAATTTTCCTTGGGGAGCCTGTTCCAGTGGTTGACCACCTTCTCAGTGAAGAACCTTTGCCTGATGTTTAATCTGAACTTACCTGGTGCAGCTTCACTGCATTTCCTTGTGTCCTGTTGCTGGTCACCAGAGGGAGGAGATCAGTCCCTCCCCTCCACTGCTTCCTTCAGGAAGCTGTAGACTGTGATGAGGTCATCCCCCAGCCTTCTCTTCTCTAAGCTAAACAAACCAAGGCAACCTCAGCCACTTCCTCCTAAGTCTTGCTCTTGAGACCTGTCACCACTTTTGTCATCCTCCTCTGGACACACTCCAATAGCTTTATATCCTTCATTTATTGTGGCACCCAAAACAGCCCCCACCACTCGAGGTGAGACCACCCCAGTGCAGAGCAGAGGGGGACAATCCCCTCCCTTGCCGGGCTGGCGAGGCTGTGCCTGATACACCCCAGGACACACTCGGCCCTCCTGGCTGCCAGGGCACTGCTGAGTCATGTTCCACTTGCCCCCAGGTCCCTGTCCACAGTGCTGTTCTCCAGTATCTCATTCTCCAATTTGTATGAATAACCAGGATTACTGTGTCCCACAAGGAGAATCCAGTACTTGGTCTAGTTAAATTTCATACAGTTGGTGACGGCTCAGCTCTCCAGATCTCTCTGCAGGACCTCTTTACCCCCAAGGAAGTCCACAGCTCTTCCTAATTTAGTATCACTGACAGATTTACCTATTGTATATTTGATTCCTGTGTCCATATCATTTATGAAAACATGGGAGAACACTGGCTGTGAAATTGAGCCGTGGGAATGTCGGTGGTGACTGGCTGCCAGCCTGATGTAACCCCATTTACTCAACATATTATGGATTTGTCCATCTTTGTGCTGGGCAGTTGATTGAGAATAGTATCAAAAGCTTGGTAAAATTCCACAACTCCACATTTACTGGCTTCCCTTGTTCAATTAAGTGTGTGACCTTATAATGAAATGAAATTAAATTGGTTAAGCCAGACTTTCCCCTTGTGAACCTGTGCTCACTATAATCAATGACTGGATTGTCTCTCAAAAAAACTTCTCTGTAATTTTACCACACACTGAAAAGTAAGACTGGCAGATCTAGCATTACCAGGGTCTTCCTTCTTACCCTTCTTGAAACATTGCCAGCTTCCTGTTGACTGGGACCTCTCCAGACTCCCAAGCCACTGAAGAAAAATAATGCAGAAAGGTCCTGTGATAACTTTGTCCAACCCCATCAGTATCCTGGGATGAATCCTGTCAGGCTGCACAGATTTATGTGCATCCAGCTTGAACAGCTACTCTTGAACAAGTTCAGGGTCAGTTGGGAGATCATCATCCCCTCAGTCCTGGTCTTCCAACACAGGTCTCCTGGGATCTCGGGGCCCAGCACTGGTGTTAAAGGCAGAGGCAAAGAAGGCATTAAATACCTCTGCATTGTTTGTATCCCTATTTGTGAGGTGACTGACCCCATCAATCCAGAGACCAGTGTTCTCTCGGATTCTCTGTTTGCTGTTAATATATTTTGAAAAGCCTTTTTTGTCCTTCTCAGTGCTGGCCAGCTTGAACTGTAGTCGAGCTTTGACTGCATGAATTTTCTCCTGGCAGTGCCAAACAGAATCTCTCTAGTCCTCCTGTGTTGTCTGTTCTTGCTTCCAGTGTCTGTACAGTTTCTTTTTGTCTAACTTCTATAAGACCCCTGTTCAGCCGAGGCAGTCCTTCGCACTGCTTGCTTGGCTTCCCTTCCTTTGGAATTGCCTGCTACTGTGCTCTTAAGAAATGGCTCTTAGAAAGTGACTAGCATTCATGGAAGGAAATACCTTCAGAAGCAGATCCTCAGAGGTCCCTACTAGCTAGCTCCTTCAGCAGCCCAAAACCTGCTCTTCCCGTACCCAGGGACAAAGTTTTCCTGGTGTTTTATTCTCCAAACACCAATTATTTGAAACATAACTACTTGGTGTGATCAAGACAGCCACCAAGTCACCACTTCACCCCTGAGACCATCTGTGTTAACAAACAGCAAAGCTGGGAGGGCACCTGTCCTAGGTGCCTCCCTTAGCCCCTGCACAGAGAAGTTATCCTCCTTGTGCTTCAGCAATTTCCTGGACCTGTTTCTGCTCTATGATACTAACCAGTTGATGTCTGGGAGGTTAAAATCTTCCATAAGGACAAGGGCAGATGAACTAGAGATATCTCTTAATTCCTCATTGAATAATTCAGCGTTGTTGTTGTCTCTCCTGACTGCTTTGGCTTTCCTCTCACCCTGTCCATGCAACCTCAGGACAGCATTGCTGGTTTCCCCCTCGGCCCCCTTTCTGTGCTGCCACCACTTGTGTGCTTCCTTTGGATGTTTGAGTTCAGTCAGGAGCTCCTTGTTCATCCGTGAAGGCATCTTGATACTTTTGCTTGAGTGTTGAGAAGGAACATTCTCAGGTATAATGTATAATAAACTACAAAAAAATAAAAATAAAAAAACCCAAGAAAAGTATTTCCTTTTATATAACACACATTAAAAATGTTTTCCTTAAGCCACGTGCAGCTCAGCATTGACACATGAATAACTAGAGCTGTTGCATAAACAGGCACTTTTTCCAGTAAGGCACCATCAGCTCCACAAGAAAGCATGAATTAAAAGGTGTACCTGTGTATAACCAAAGCAAGGACATCTACATTGCTTATTTGCCCTATCCCTCAGAATACAGGGCAGCTTTCTGCAGCTCAGCAGTTGCTGTCTCTTGAGGCTGTAAAGGAAACCAAATGAGCTATCTAATACACAGTGACCTATTTCTTCCCCCTTAATACTGAACGTACCGTCTTCGTGCATGCTCATGTCTATCATGCTCTTCCAATCCCTTTCCCTCAGGGCTAAGCAAACCCATTTCTGAAATATTAAAAATCACAACATTCCCAGGGGAACATTAGAACCAGTTCTTCAAATTGATTTTTTTTTTTGCCTATCACATTTTACAGCCACGCTCTTCATATTTCTCAAAGTGAAAAGAAATAGCATTTATTTTTTATTTTAAAAGAAAAACACCATATTAGAGTGTTTCCCTGTGAGGATGTGGAGCCAGCAGTACAGTGGAAGGACTTCTCTCTCAGTCTGTGCCACGATACAGTTCTAATTTTACTCAATATTCCACAGTTTGCTGAACCATAAACCAATCTTTAAAAGACTATCACTAAAAATCTTCATCTCCTCTCCTAAGGGAAAGGTATCCTGGATCAAAACCAGCATTAATTATACACCGCCTTACCAATTCCCCCCACGTTCATGCTGAGGTGGTAAACTGTATTTTTGTCCACAAGCTGTCCATCTGTGATGAAGCATTATATAGATTCCAGCCCTAAAGTGCACTGCTAGCTCAAGGCTCTGTTAGATACATACCTTCCACTCAGGGATTTTCAATTTAAATGAATACTTACTACAAAGATAATTATATTGTCTTATTGAATGCAATTCTCATAGATAGACTATTAAATTCTGTTCAGTGAGGGATTTTGTGCATCAAAGAAAAACTTTCAGAAACTCACCACCTTTATGAGCATGCTTGATAGAAACCTTTTTTTTTACAAAGAGACAGTATAGTTTTATATTCTGAAATTTGAAAATCAGTCATATTTACTACCACAGCAGCTAAAGGCCAGAAAACCTGGGGGATCTATTGCAATACCTAACCTAATACACAACATAAGACAGTTTCTTTCCAGAAATCAATTACTTCATGGAGCAGACAATTTAGAGCAATAGCAGTTTTCTCCAATTTGTTAATGCAAGCCAGAACATTTTTGCTCCTGGCTACACTACAGTGGTCAATTAAATACAGTAAATTTGATACCACACACTTGCCATGGAAGAGATGCAAAGACAAGATATGTGCAGTGTCACTGGAGTGGGGATATTTCAGGAAGCATGGTGGCCTCATGAGAAGCCAGAAGCCAAGCAGTTATGTTTACAGCAGACAGCAACACTTTGGTACCACCATGCTCCTTGCAACACTGCTCAGAGGAGGTGCTGTAGCTACATCTCTCACTTCTGATGGCTCTGTATCATTTGTGCACCACTTCTGTAAGTCTGCTCTCATCACAACATGTCAGAAGACACAAAAATTTGACTACAGGAGAGTCCCCTGACTCTCCATCCAATACTCCATCCCACTGGGGATATATAAACATTGCTTAACATCCAGGAAGATCATCAGGATGAAAGCTGAATTTAAAAAATTTTGAAGGACAGATTTAAAGCAGTAATACTCTTATGTTCTCTCCCCTTCTTGCATCAATTCCCAGCCCCAGTGTAACTCAACTACCCTTTCACTTATGTAACCATTTTTCTCCCATTGATTCCCCCCCACCCCACCCCCTGCTTTTCCATCTCTTGTCCTTGTCTTATCCCATTGTTTTGGGTCATATTTCTTACACTAAAAATAAAATTCAAAACAATTAGAAAATATCAGCCTGGAGCTGCTATTTAAGTCACTCTCATAAACATTCAGTTATTAGCTGACAGAGCTTTGTCAGGCTACAGTATTTTCAACAGCTGTATTAAAACAAAATATGTGATGATAGTATTTGTGTCAGCCAGTCTCTTTATAGAAATAAATCTTTTTAATGTAATCTCCCTAGTTAATACATAGACAATAAAACAGTGTATCCAATATCCAGTCATCCTTTGAAGGGTTTATTTGCACCAACTGTTCCCAGCTGGGATTACTTCCTTGGACAACTTTCACCAGATCAAAGGTAGATACTGACTGGAAAAAAGACTACATGTATGAGCTACTTGGTCACCTCCATCTCTGTAACCAAACACATCACTTAATACAACACACTGCATTAGCATATTCCCACTCCAAATTGGTTTTTCACAATGCTCCAGATACTTCATCTGTTTCACTTTATGGCAACTTCCCATGGCAAGCAAAGCATGGGAACAGGAAAAGGGAGGCCAGCAGGCCAAGGCCTTATGTTGTTCCTGAAACCTGGACACAAGTCAGATGCTCACTGCCTGTACTGGTGTATGTATTACATTGCCTTAGGAGTTCAATGGAAGAAAACTGTATCGGTGAAGAAGCTGAGTAAAGATAAGAAACATTTGAGGTTGTTCCTTTTGGTGTCACAATGATTTCATTCCCTTTAAATTAAAGTTGGCATTTATTGGCTAGAAGACAAACAGGAAATGGATGTAACTGATATTGGCTTGGAAACATAATGTCATTTCCACTCCCTGCCTTCCTGATTGGCACTGTATCCAGATATGAACCCAGAAGCTTCCAAATGCTGATACATTTATCCTTTCTTATTCTTCTTTCCTCCCTCTCTAATTGCAAAAATGTGTTTCTAGAAAGGAAAATACTGAAACAAAAACACCTCAAAGATGTTCAAAGGCAATAGACAAAATAAAAATACAGAAATGAATGACATTTCTAGACAATAAAGTCAATAGCTGAGAAGAGCATAGCTTCAAACTTGTTTATAGCAGTGGAGTCATAATCACTTTTGCAAAAGATTAAAAGTAGTAGCAGTAAATTAATCTTCAAATGTCTGCAAGTGTGCAAACAGCCAGAACCAGCTGGTTTGCAATCCTTAACATGACAGCAGTATCAAACTCTTAACAGCTCAAAGCACACAAGGAAGAGAAACTCAATTTATGGTATTCCACGGAACTGATTACTGCTTGAACAGGTCCTTTCCCTATACTCTACTACACTGCTTTTTTTTTTTTTTTTGCTTATTACACTATACACCAAATACTCTCATTTTTTTTCTGTACATTCAAGTGAGTCCTTTCCAATTAAAAAATCCACTTGAACATGCAAATTTCCAGTCTTGGTGTTGTACACCTTGGCTGCCTCTTGTCCATTCATTACCACAGGAATGAAATGTGACCTCTCCAACTAAACCCCCAAGTAAGGACAAATGTGGCACTAAAATTGCTGGATGTTTTATGTGGCACAATTATTTGTATGAGTGTGTGGAAGGACTACTCCTCTACTAGCTTTTCTGACACAACAGGGACTGTAAGGAAGAAGCCAAGAACAGAAATGCATGAGGATAAAGCTGGCTGACGTGGTAAGGGAGGCAGGGATGAGAACCAAACCTGGTCAGTCATATTAACTGGTAAGAGCATGTACGTGTGTGAAAGGTTATTTCATCCTGGACTTTGGAAATGATATTGGGGATCGGACTGCAAGGGGTGCAGGAATCAATGGAGCTGTATACACCCATGGAGTGGGGGATGAACAGGGGAAGGCAGAGTCAAGGAGAACAAAGGGGCTTAATAGAGAGGGGCATAAGAGAGGCCAACTGGCTTTAAAATGGGGCAAAGTATTCCATCTCTCAGCCCCATAGTATTTTTTGTGACTTGTGAAAAGTAGATGCAGTAGGCCTGTGCTGTTTTGCAAGTCTGGTGCTTTGGACAGTGCCTAAAAGAAGTTACAACATTGATGGATATTTAGGTCACAGGAATTTTAAGACTGACATGTGCTCATCCTCCTGAAAGTAATTTTCAGTATGCAAACTGCACAGACTCACCTGAGCCCTTCCTGCTAGGATACTCTGTGCTAATAAATGTTTAAAAAGGTGAGAGTTGTCCTCAATCTGCCAGTTGAACTGGCATCCAATGTAGTCCTGAATGTAAGTTATCAACTGCAGCCATCATATGATGTATCTCACATCTGGCTTGGATGCGAGTGTACTGGGACATGTAGTAAAAAACAGAGCTGTATCCTTTTTTTCTCCCCTTGGATTCTAACAAAAACAAGAGTTTGTGCAAACTGACCCTGTAAATGAACTGGAATGCAGACAGATGCTCTCCCAAACTGCTCTGGATGAAATGAGATCCATTCAGCAATAACTGAGTACACACCAATTGTAAAAAACCAAAGCTGGTCCAGGAGGCCAGTATGACCTGATCTTATTTTTCTATGTTATCCTGAAGTACTGTGCTCATGTGAAAACATGCTGTCACAAGAATAATTTAGTAAGCTCTACCTCAGGTCAGGACAGCTAAGAGAGTAGCATGCCCTCTTGCACAGGTGTAAAACCAAAATGGAGAACATTTCACTACATGAAAGAGTAAAAGAAAGTATCAGGTTTCCTTCCCCAGAACCACACCAAGATCCCTTCTCTTTTCTTTAACACTCTAGAGGCCAAGAAATTATTTTCCTCCCTTTCTCACTGCTCTTTTTATTAAGCCCAACTACTTCCTGTATTGGCTGCTTGTACAGTTCTGGACTTTACTTGCAATAATAATCCCTCTCCCCTTGCCAGAGAAAGGACAATTATTTTACAGACATCTTCAATAACAAAATTCATCAGCACAAAAAGCAGAACACATTGAAAGAAGAGGTAAAACTTCAATTGTGCAGCAAGATTAAGATTGTGCCATTCAATTCAAATTAAGCAGCAAACAAGACACCACCACACAAACAATCAGAAAAGTCTCAGAGATCAGTAAAAATTGTGGTATTTTGTATCCATGAGATGCTAAAAATGAAACTTCAGTTTCCTTAACTAAAAACATCTGTTTCAGAAGAAATAAAACACCAAATCAAAGGAACAACAGCACATGTATTTGTTAATTTCACAAAATGTATGCTCTGTAGAATATTGTGTAATAATAAAAAGGATTCAGTAATACACAAATTCCCTGCGTGATTTGCTATTATTTCATACAATGTGGGGAACAAAGTGCCTTTTGCAGAGCTAGCATAGTAGTGAATCAAACACAAATCATACCTACGAGAGTAGAACCCAGAGTTCCCAGCTGGGATCAGAAATCATACTTCCTAAAATAAAGGAAAATGCATTTTAGCCTTAAATGGTTTAGGGACAGGAAAATTGCCATGATATTACAAACAGAAACAGATAAACAACTAGTGCAAGATCCACTGACAGACAACATTAACAGCACTCAGGAGAAGGAAGAGATATTTGTGTCCTCAGTTACAATGCCAGATATGTCATAATCTTCTGCTTACAGTTCCACCGGTTTAGTACAATTTGAACAGACCTGGTCATGCCAGCAGTGACACTGCCTTTAAATGAAATACATTTTAAACACAGCCTTTGATCCAAAAAGTCCATTCACATTTCTATAACAAACCAACATAGATCATTCCATATCTGCCACAATTATATACTGATTCTACAGGGACTTGTTACTGGCCATAGCCAAAGAAAAAGCCTGGAAAGGTTTCAACTTTGACTTGTCCAATAGTGCTACTTAGGTCCTTTAACAAAGTACACTGGGGACAAATTCCATAGCAGATCATTCACACAACAGTGCATTTCACTGTAACAGCCCCTTCCTCAGCCTCTTCATGTGTTTAGGTACACAGGTTTGTTCTTTACCAAATATTATCTCTTTTGCTCTTTCTACATGTGAAAAATACTCTTCAACATTACAACCATACCAGTTATGAAAACCTGGTCTGCAAAAAAGTTACTGAAAGCTTTCTATTGTAGTGTTTAAAAGCTAAAGGATGGCATCTTTTGAAGTTTTCCTTGTTAGTTTAACTGTATTGTTTACAGTTAAGTTAATGTGAACATTGTCTTCAGTAACACCAAATATATCAGCACCGAGTGGATCCTAAACTCTGACCAGACAGGAATCACAGCAGTTCATGAATACTGCAACAAGATGGCAAAAATTCCATAAGAAGATAAGAACTAAGAAAGGCATACAGAACTGCTGACATCCCAACAGTGAGCCCAACAGTTACATACCAAACAACTAACAACCACAACTTTATGGGCCTCATTTCCATCAAAACCAATGGTCAAATCCTACTGCAATGGCTTCGTTATTTTCCCAGTATATAATAGAAGCTCATAGTAAAATGTACATAAAGTTAAACCTTACAGCTTTGTTGAACTTTATCTGGAGGAAACTGATGAAGGAGCTGTAGATTATTTTTCTTTTTTTAGGTTTAGAATCCAAACTAAGAGACCTCCAAACAAAGTAACATGTACTACAGAACACAGACACACACACACACAGCCATGTCCCCTGGGGTTTTGCTGTTGTTGTTCTTACTTTGTTTTATAGGCAATCTTTATAAAAGATTAATTTCATCATATGCATACTATATTAGAGGCATATTTCTAACCACTTTTAATATACTTTAGAAAATCAAAACATAAATCTTGGCTTTGAAAACTTACCAATGCTCAATGTATTTAAGGCTCACTAAGCAACTTCAGATTTGTAAGAGTCTACATTTGAAAAATGCATTAGTAAAGTTTACAGATTTTTAAAAACAGTTCACCAGTCTCTCTTAAATATTTAAGTTTCCCTCCTCCATAAATGTATGCCAGCTTTTCTTTCAC
Organism: Passer domesticus; assembly: GCF_036417665.1. Taxonomy (NCBI): domain Eukaryota; kingdom Metazoa; phylum Chordata; class Aves; order Passeriformes; family Passeridae; genus Passer; species Passer domesticus. The sequence goes on along the minus strand of NC_087475.1, from coordinate 88,518,671 downwards.
CTCTCTTTCATGCACCATTTCTATGTTGCTATCTTTACAAAAGGAACAAAAGTATCTAAAAAACCACAAACAATACTCAGTTCAAACTTAACAAAATTCTATTAAGTACTCAGGGTAGATTTGGTTGGCATCAAAGATGACAAAGATCTTTGGGTTCCAGGTGTTATCCACACAGCTGTCATACAAGTTCACAAAGCTTCCATCTTTTGAAGGAGGCCTCATGTATTTTGAATCACCACCAATATAGTCACCAGTTAATACACGAGCAAGAAACATGACTTTATCTGGTCTGTGCAGATGGGGCTGCAGGTTCACACCATGAATCTGGAAAGTATCTCCGTGCTTCATGCTCTCTTTACAGAAATGGCTGGAATATGATGCATCTCTTGCAAAATAAGTCCCTTTCAAATAAAAAACAAAGAAAATTTGATGACATTCCTACCATGACAGTTAGACTACCAGAGCATAGCTATCAGCATGATGAAAAATGACAGTTCTTCTATGTTTATTAGGAATCCTTTATTTGTTGTTATATATTATAACAATATGACCAAACATTTTTAGTGTGAACATTTTAGTAGGGAGATTATCTTGTGATCAATACTGCTTTGCTGGGCACCCCTTCCCCATGCTCCCTGGCCCTACCAGCCAGTTGTAACAATTACATTCCTTACTGCATCTTTAATTACAATTACCATAAAAGCAGAGCTGTAACTAAACAGTTCTTGGGTAAACACAAGGCATGCATCACGAAGTACACGCTACAGGAAAGACTTATGTTGAGCTGTTAACACTATCACAGTTGTATGTGACAGAAATGCCTACCTTTTCCATATACAGCAGCATGCATCCCGTTTATTCTCCAGTCAAAGTTATGAATACATATTGCTTCTACAAATTCATTACTGGTGCCATGAAACAGCATCTGCTCATTAATTGTTGGGACACCTCTTTTCTTCTTCAGTTGAGCTTTTTTCCTACAGAAAACACACAATAAATACATAAATAAGGACATAACAAAGAAATAGTTGTACAAACACACTAAATTACTACTGTGAAAACACTGCTGAGGGTACAGACTTAACACATTCCACTTTACAAGTACCTAAATGACTCAAGTTTTTAAACACGTCAGAATTCTTAAGGTACATGTCTAGAAATAACACATTTCTGAATGCCATAGGGCTATTTTCCAACACAGTCTCAAGATTTTCTAAAAAAGGTCTTCCTACACCAATTTTATCAACATTGTTCATGTGTTACTAGTTTCAGTGTGGTCATTTTCGGCAGATACATCTTTAAAAGAAAGGTAATTTTGCACATTTTGTTTCCTCCACCTGCTTTACTGTCATGGTGGAAGGGATAACAAAATTGGTAGATTATAAAGCACTATTACCTAGGCAAATCAGCAGAAACTGATCTAAGAGCTAATTATGCTGAATATCTGAAATTTCTTCAACCACAAGCCCTCTGTTGTTGGCTGTTCATCTCTGACAATATGCAAACGTAGCCTCAAGTAACTTCTTTTGAAACAGGGGAATGGAACAAATTTATAGAGAAAGTGAATAATCAATCAAAAGACGTTCTGTGACAGTCCTTTACTATCTCTGACCAGTTCATTTCATAAAGCCAATTTAGAATTGTCATTAATATGGGAACTACTGTAAGAAGCAAATGTGTTCTGACCACTACAGTGATGCAAGTAATCATTCAAGCAATGATCAAATGTAATCTCTTATCTTATTAAACAAAGCACTTTTTCAAAACCATAAAAGTTTAAGTGGCAATTGTTCCTCCTCAGCAGTAAAACATACTGGGCACACTAGCAAGCTGGTTGTACAGAATGCAGAAATGCCACAAGAGGACACTTTGGTAATTTGGAACAGAAATCAAGGAGTCCAACTGTTCTAAAAAGCATCATCTTAGCACCTTGTACAAGCAGTGACAAGATAATCCAGTTCAACAAAATTAACTTGATCCAGCACTGTGAAAATTCTCGTTCAGCCAATTCACTCAATGAAAGGTAAAACCTACAGCAAAACTAAATACCCAGAGGCATGTTCTTTGTACCTACATAGGCACAAAAGCTTTTTCTAAAAGTGTTTCAGCTTTTTCTAAAACTTTTTCAGCAATCTCACTGACCAACACCTTTCTTTACTTGTTGTACTCCTTGACAATTCCAAACTGAGATGCTAAACTAAGCATCATCCTCTTTTCATCTTTCCTACCTGGGGCATCAAGAGAAGTGAATTTGAAATGCTGGGATACCTATTTCTTGGTAATATACTACCAGGCAATAATTTCTTCACCAGTATGTGCAAGCCTACAGCACTGTCATGTGGCCCAAGGGCAGGACCCAGCATTTCACCTTACTGAACCTCACAGCTAGACTCAGCCCACAGATCCAGCCAGTCCAGATCACTCTGCAGAGCCTTCCTGCCCTCCAGCAGATCTACACTCCCATCCAGCTTGGTGACATCTGCAAACTGACTGAGGGTGCCCTTGATCTCCTTGTCCTGATCCCAGATAAAGATATTATAGAGGACTGGCCCCAACACTGATCCCTGGGGACCCCACTGGTGACCAGCTGGATGCAGCTCCATTCACCACCTCTCCCTGAGCCTGGCTATCCAGTTTTTTACCCAGCAAACAGTGCATATGTCTGAGTCATGAGCAGCCAGATTCTCCAGGAGAATGCTGTGGGAAAACAGTATTGAAGGCTCTACTGAAGTCCAGGTAAAAAATAACTGCAGCCTTTCCCTCATCCACTTAGTGGGTCACCCTGTCCTAGGAGGTGAGGTTGGTCATCAAGCAGGACCTGCCTTTCCTAAACTTATCCTGGCTGGGCCTGAGCCCTGGTTGCCCTGCACATGCTGTGTGATGCCACTCAGGATGAGCTGTTCCTTGACTTTCCCTGGCACCGAGCTCGCTCAGCCTAGCAGGTCTGTAGTTCTCTGGATTCTCCTTCCAATTCTTCTTGTACATGGACATCACACTTGCTCAACCACAGCCAACTGGGACCTCCCCAGTGAGCCAGGACTGCTGGTAAATGGTTGAAAGTGGCTCAGTGGGCACCCCCACAGCTCCCTTGGTACCCTCCAGTAGAGTCCATCCATTGCCATGGACTTGTGTGGGGTAGCAGGTTCCATTTTCTCTTGAATTACTAGGGCTGCATTTTGCTCCCCAGTTCTACCAGCTCAGGGCCTGGGTGCCCAGATAACAACTGGTCTTACCATTAATGCCTTTGTTGCCTCAGCCCTTTCCTCATCTTTTGTCACTATGTTTCCCCCATATCCAGTAAAGGATGGAGATTCTCTAGAGCCCTCCTTTAGTTAATGATTTATTTTTTTAAAATATTTTTATTGTCTTTTACATCAGTGGCCAAATTAGGTTCTAGCTGGGCTTTGGTCCTTTCTTCCTACAAAACATCTCAACATCTTTTACTCCTCCTGACTTGCCTGCCTCTTCTTCCCAAGGTCATAAACTCTCTTTTTTGTCTGAATTCCAGTCAAAGTTCTCTGTTCATCCAGGATGATCTTATTCCTCAACTACATGTCTTTCAGCACAGGGGGACAGCCTGCTCCAGACCCTTTAGGAGTTCCCTCTTGAAGAGTGTCCAGCCTTCCTGGACTCCTCTGCCCTTCAGGACTGCCTCACAAGGGACTCTGTCAAGCAGCCTCCTGAACAACCCAAAGTTTGACCGCTGGAAGTCCAAGGCAGCAGTTCTGCTGACCCTCTTCCTTACTCCATAAGGAAAAAAGGGAAACTTAACTAGAAGTTGGGTAACTCTCTTAACCCTTAACCTATATAAGGAATTTCACTTCCTCACACATGTTGATATAGCTTTAAATTAACAATAAATGACATATCTTTAAAAAAAATCATGTAATTTATGCAGGATTTTAGTATACATCTGGTTAGTTATTTCCTCACTCTTTAACTTAATCTAGATTATTTTCTTAGAGTAAAACATCTTTAAACCTTCTGATATGCACTCCTTCCTACGAGATACACAAGTAACTTTTGTCAAGTAGAATTGCTTAAGACTGACACCAAAAAATAAGTGGATACCAAACTGGGCACTTCCTACTTCTTCCAGGCCAGCACAATGCGAAGAGGGAAAAGCCAAGAACTTAGAAGAAGGTTTTGTAGGACATTAAACTTAAAAGAACTGCATAAATATATGTCCATTAGACACTTAATTCTGTCCTAAGATTCATAAAATTGAGAAATTTAGCAAGACTGAAATATGCATTTGCTTTGTTCAGTAAAAATTAAAATAATACAAGCCTCTCAAGGAATCATTTTACAAAAAGCTCATTTTTGTCTCCTTACTCCACTGTAAGGATCATGGGCATCTACACACATATATTCTGAACACCTTAAATACATTATCTATGCAACAGCTTTACCTAATGCATTTCTACAAGTATTAAATTTCTGTACCTGTAGAAGCTACAGTCTTGAAAATTAAATTTTGAATAAATAAATTACAAATATGAAAATTTTTAGTAGTTAAAAAGTAACAAAAAAATTCATTAATAATAAAAGCAGTTAAACATATTTCTGCTGTATGACTTAAAATTTTTCTCCATTAACAATCCTAAAACTGTTGGGTTTAGAAATAATCTCACCTGCAAAAAAACTCCCACAAGTCTAGATTTTGTATTCTCTTAATTCTTTTAATTCGGTGGCTATCCATTGTTTTTCCAAAGAGACTAGAAACTTCATTATATTCATTTGTTTTCTTTTGCAAGGGAATCAGCTGGAAAAAAAGAGGTTAGTGCGATTTCAATTCGATGCATTATTTCATTGTGACATGGTTTTGACCAATTTGCATACCAACTCTTACCTGGTATGGCTCCTCAGTATTTACATTCTCCCAGTGTGAAGGCATAGGGATAGCCTCATTTTCACAGATGAAACTTCAAACAAAAAAGGTAAAAGCACATCACTTCAAAGACATGAGGTATTTTCTTCTTGTCAACTCCTGCTCCAAAGAACACAGTATGCAAAAAAAGCAAACCCCCATGAAGTTTATACAGAGCTACTAAAAAAGAGTGGTTTAAGCACATGCACTACATACATAGAAGCTCTTAAGCCTCAAAATTGGGACTAAAAGAAGCAATCTCCTGAAAGTAAAAAATGTCACCACATGGAAATAAGAGTGCTGATGCAATTATTCAAAGATCAAAGCAAATTGCCACATTATTGTATGCACTATTTAGCAAATATCTACTGAAAAAACGTTGACACTTCAAAAACACAGTTTTCTTCAAAGTCAGTGTACACAGAATCCTACTACATTTCTTATGACAAATGACAAATTTATTTTTGAATGTATAACCACACTACAGTTCAGAACTAATTTTTTCTCAGAAACTATTTGGGGAAAAAGCCCCACGTATCCCATGTACTCAATCACCTGTGATAGTAACACTCAATTACTACAGCATAGCTCAGTTTATTGTTTAGTGATTCCCAGCTTTACATCTAATGAATGATGAAATGATAAGAAACTGACAATCTAAAGCAATTACACTCATAAAATAATTATTGCAACACAATTTCTTAAACTCCAAGTAATTTTAGAGTAAATGAAATATAAAATATAGGCACAACATATAACTCACTCTTTTTTTGCTATTACAGTAATACTTCTAAATTTATGGAGTCAATGGATTCCATTTTTTGGTGCTGCTTCCCTGCAGCAACTCTGATTCAACAAGTATTCAGAGCAAGTGACTCCAAAAGCAAATAAATATAAACAATAAAGATAAAACACTTTTATTTCATTTTACTCAGAAGAAGCAGGAATAAAAGAAAAATAAGGAGTCTTCCTCTTATTTCCTTACCTGAATGAATTGATTGCAAAGGGAGCTCGCTTTATTGGACGTTGTTTAAGGGTAGTTAGGTTGATTTGTTTCATCACTGAGCATAAAACAAGAATTAGGAAGAAATTTTTGAGAATTCATCTGCAGCATATGAAACATTTAAGTATAATTTTAAAAAAGAACACTACTACACCCTGAGCTACTTGACAGGAATTCCTATTTCAACAGTAACAAATTAGCATTTTCAATAAATATTTCTAAATACATTGTCATTTTTATGAGTTGGAAAAACGCCCAAATATTGCACACACAAAACATTTATTTTTAAACTATCCATCTAAAATTTGGCCCCACTAAATCACAGGCAGAACTTCCACTGACTTGAAAGGGATGACAAAGAATACGCTATCCTTAGTGTAAGGCATCATGGACTAAAGACAGTAACATAAAAACTGTTCTTTAACATTTGCTTATAGTGCAATGTTTTTATTCTGGATGCAAAACACAGTTTTTTATAAAAAGACATTCCAACACAAGTAAGCACAAAACTCCTTGTATTGTCAGATACCACCTTACTGCCAGTATATTCCTGTTTTACCCAGTCCCCACTTTCTGTATTTGAAATATGTTAAATTTGAATATGTATTTTGGAATACATATTTTTATCCTTAATTTCCTATATTTTAAACATATAGCTGTTTTGTAATTTAATCAGAAAATAAACCATCTATGAATAGAAAAACTAAAAAAAAAGTTACTAGAACACACCTGTGAACAAAGTACATTTATAATTAGTTACTTACACTAAAAACCTGTAATACTCTGTAATTTACAAGAACAGCATAAGGAAGATCTTTACAATCTACCAGTAAATCCTTTTGCCTATCTCCTTGTTATTCTGAGAACAGACCTGGCTCCAACTACCTGCTGAATTATTAAATCATTTTGATGCCAGTATTTTGCAGGAAGCCTCCTTTGTTTCTTATACAGAAGGAATGGAAGAGGTTTTCCAAGCTTACACACAGTTGCAAATTAGAGAAAAAAGGTTCAACCTTCCCAGTTCAAGAGATGTATCCTACATGCCACTTGCAGCTGGAGCAAGCAGTAGGAACTCCAATGGAGTGCTATTAAACAAAACATGCTACTTCATTAATAATCTACAAAAAAATGCACCTGTTTTTAGAAACAGGGCAGCTGTTTCTAAAAACTTCTGTGTATTTTTCCAGTAAAGAAGACATTCTTAATAATGTTTTCACACCAGATATGAGGACGATAACCTGCTGACTGAACAAATGTGCTGGTGTATCTGAGACCTTCTATGGTTTAAATTCACTCTTTGGCAAGACACATACCTGAAAAGTCCAGTGTGTAGTTAAACTTTGCAGTGGTAAAAGACAGCGATCCATGGGGGTCTGTTCGGAAACTCCTTTCGATATCTTCACTGCTGATGGAACAGTGACTGTTTGAGTCAGTCTTCAAAATAAAAGAAAAAGCACATTAAGACAAACTCAGCCATAGATAATTTTATGTATGGAATCCATCAGAGCCAATATAACTTCATAGGTATTTACCTGAAACATATGCCATTTACCACACTCAGCCAAATAAAACCAGCCCCACTGGGTATCGGAGGTGTCCATGTCTTCAACTGAACTTTCCATCTTTGCAAACACATCTTCTGATGGTCCTTGAAGCATTTCCTGAAACATTCACAAACATACACACAAATAAAGTTTAGAGAAATTCATAAAAAAAAGCAAAATAAAGTGCATTTGCAATAACTTAAAAAAAAAATCCTATCAGGCTGAGGACTGATCTGCTCTTTCATTTCCAGAGAAAAATTCTCAGTTTGCTGCTTATCCAGTATTATCCTTTAAATTAGTGAAACACCTGCAAAAATTTTCTCAATGGTCTGTGAAGTGTGACAGTAAAGGCAAGAGCTATAGGCTTGATGTGATCAAAGAGACGTGCTAAATTTCATACTGATGATTGTAGGATCAAGGCCACTCAGAAATATACGAAAGGTTCTTCATTCATACTTCTCAAGAATGAGATGTTGGGGTTACATCCAACAGCTTGATGGAAACACCTGCTAGATACTCACCAGCAGTGAACAAATCACACTGGAAATCAACAGTTGTAAGAAAAAAAGTTAAAGCTAAGACAAAGAATACAATTATTTAACTGTACAAGACCACAGTAGATTATTCCTTCCCGCTGCATGAAGAATAATTTTCCCCCTAATGCACTCACTTAAAAATGACACAGTAAAATTCCTGATACTCTGTAGTTGTATTTATAGAAAAGGTTCACACCAAAAGCAAGACTGGCTCCCACACAAGCAATGACTACCGCAGTTGGGGTCCTGAAGGATGGAAGAAAAAGAACTGAGTAAAGGATACAGCAGAGGTCTACAAAATCATGACAAAACCAAATAGGGAACAAAGAATCACATTTTCTTCTGACATTTGGAGGAGACACCTATCAAAGGTTGCACATGTCAAGTTCAAAGTAAGTGAAAGAAAATCTTCATGAAGCAGATGGCAACCTATGGAATTTCTTTTCAGTATGGTGTGGATGCTGCAAATTTATGGAAGTTCAAAAAGCAGACAGACAAGTTTAAGTCTACCAAGAGCTACGTCAGAATACCTTCAGAAGAACAGTCCCTGCCAGGATTCAGCTCACTCTTTGTTCGTGAATAAAATTCTGGAAACTCTGAAAGTGCTCACCTCTATTTGCATGTATTTCCTAATGTGTAAACTTTCTGCAACAACCTCCCCAAGCAAAAATTCTACGTAACTTTCAGGGAATATTTCAGAGAAAAAACTTGCCCCACACCCAGAAAAGGTCAGCAATTCATCCATTCTAACTGTTTAAGCAAAACACTTTGGCACTCTCAAGTTCACTTTTTCTTCCAAAAAGTGAAACAACACCCTCCAGCACAAGTCAAACAATATGCAGTTACTATCCTGGATACCTCAGTTGTTTCCTGGTCACTCCAACCCAGAAAAAATAGAGACCCGAAGAAGACAAATACTGAAGACTAAAAGTAGACATCCCATTCTGGCCAGTGCTACTGGGGCAGCAATTCAGAGCAGGATGCATTTCTGGCACCACCCTTCATGCCCCATTTTTCCCAAGCTGGTTCTATTTCTGTAGTTGTTTGGGGAAAAAAAAAAATCTGAGAAACCTCTTTGTGATAATAGCTAGATGCTGTACTCTAGTCATCAAAAGCTCCAAAGAGTTACAAAAATCCAGATGCTTAGACATCAGGGGAATCATAAATGGATCCCCAAAACATCACCAAACTGCATAATCTGAGGGCAAAGTTACTTCAGTGAAAATGAAAGCCTACCCAAGTCTCCTTGTATGGATTGCTGACTCAAGTTCAAGCAGCACTACACAAAAGGTTCATCAGCTGCACAGAAAAAGTATTTTGAAAGGGATAAGAAAACCATTCTCTGCTTCAGAGGGCATCTATCAACATCTCTTCTATTACCCACAGCAACACAGAACAGAGCCTACATTCCCTTCGTGTTAAAAGCACAACTGGCCAACATCTTTGGGTGAAAATCTTCCACCTTCAATTTGATTCTTCCTCTTGGATAAGTATTTGACTATGTCCTATCCTACTGAGAGCGGCAGGGGTAGGCTGCCCTTCTTTAGGGCTGAGGAAAGCAATTCAGGCTTTTCTTGGTAATGTTTTGTTTCCTCATGCTTCCATTGAAGTGGTGAGCTCAGCTCCCTCCCAGCATTAGTTCAGGGCCTTGACTCTGATCAGTCAAACCAATGATGCCTTTGGAACAAGAGGGCATGCCTTTACAAGCAGAGAAGGCATGATTATCTGTGCTTGTCAACACACTCGGAGTCCTCCAGGGGTATCTCTGGATAAACCATTCCTAAGGAGATAATAATAAACCATTTACTAAGGAGATAGTTATTCCCATGGCTTTCAAAAATATTACATTCAACCCACATATATTACCCTCATCACAAAGCCTAGGGTAAGCAGGTAGATTCCAGCATATTTTAAAAGTATGGAGGAAACACCTGAAGGCATAAATATGTAAAGCCATAAAAACAAGAGAACTGTTCTCAAAGGTGACACAAATCCAAAATGTTTGAAGGAATTACTAATTCAAAATCAAATGCACATAAGCATTAGGCGGCATTTTGAGAAGGGTCTCAACTCCCATCATTAGCACTTTATGGAAGTTCCTGGACCAGCACAGTATCTACTGGTCCAGGAGCTACCAGAACAGCTCAAATTAGACAAATGTCTTAGGAAAAACATCCTCCTAAACAAGAACAGTGCTTGTTGTGCACTGTGACTGAATGGCTTTACTACTACTGGCCATGCAATTCCTCTTTTGTTTCCAGAAGTACTTTATGTTCGACTGATATATGTCCTTTACAGTGTGTAGACTCAGAGAATGCTTTGGGTTAGAAGACAACTTTAAGACCATCTGGTTTCAATCCCCCTGCCATGGGCAGGGACCAGGTTGCTCCACATCCCATCCAACCTGGCCTTGAACACTGCAGGGCTGGGGCACCACAGCTTCTCTGGACAGCCTGTGCCAGGGTCTCACTACCCGCATGACAACAAACACAGCAGCATCCCAAAGGACTACTCTGTCTGGATTATTGTGCTGCCTGCTTCACCCGGCATATCGTGCTTTATTGCTAAAGGCTCTTCTCCCTACGAACATCAGCTTGGGACGAGTATCCTGCTGGCAACACAGGAACTGTGCTACGGCAGTCTCTGACTCTTCCTTAGAGAACACGACACCTCATTAGGAGACCCGCCTGAGGGCTTGGGAGGGGAGGCAGGAGAAGGAGCACTAGCACCAGTAGGGGACACACTCTAGGACAATGCCATTCCCACCTGCGCCCCCACGCACCCGCTCCGTGCTGCCGGGCGCCGCCGTCGCAATCCCACCCGTGACCGCACCCTCCAGAGCCGAATCCAGGGGCGCTCAAGGGCACGGCACGGCCCGGCCACCGAGCCGAGCACGGACCCACTACCGCTCCATGGGGCGCGCAGGCCGCTCCCACAGCCGCAGGGGCCGCCGCCTCCCAGCGCGGTGCCCGAGCCGGCGGCGCGGCCTGCGGGGGGAGGGGCGGCGGCCGTTCCGCCCCGCGCGCACTCACCACAGCGGCCGCGCGCACCGGGCGCGCTCCCGCAAGCCGCCCGCGCCGCGCGGGCCGGGCGCGCGGGACCCGCTCGGCTCCCGGCGCTTCCGTTACCGGCGGCCGCGGAGGGCGGGGTCCATTGGCCCGTCGGGGGTGGGCATGCAAATGAAGGCCGGGGCGGGGCGGGGGTGGAGCTGCTGTCGTGACGCGAGGAGGAGACGGGGCGGGCCCAGGGCCGCCGGCGGCAGCTGCGCTCGTGCCGGTGGTGGTGTCTGGGCCGGTACCTGGGCCGCAGGGTTGGCACCGGCCCGGCACCGGCCCGGCACCAGCCCGGCACCGCTTCCAGTGCCAGGGCCAGAAACAGCCCAAACTCCTGTCCAGTACCAACAACAGTACCAAGCCTAGTTCCCGTATCAGTACCACTGCCAGTGCCAGTACCGGCAGCAGCACCAGTTCCAATCCGAGCACCAGTCCCAGTTCCAAAACCAGTCCAAGTAGCTGTAGCAGTAAAAACACCAGGCCCAGTGCCAGTACCAATGCCAGTGCCAGTCCCAGAACCTTTACGAGGCCCAGCCCCAGTTTCGGTATCAGTCCCAATTCCAAAACCAGTCCAAGTACCTGTACCACTACTAAAACCAGTACCAGTTCCAGTCCTAGTCCAAGCACCCGTACCAGTAGCAATCCCAGTTGCAGTCCCACTGCCAGTACTAGTGCCAGTCCCAGTTCCAGTTCTGGTACCAGTAGCTGTTCAGGTACCTCTCATGTAGCTGCACAGGTACCAGGCCCAGTTCCAGTCCCAGTATCAGTGCCAGTCACAGTTTCAGTTCCAGTGCCAGACCAGTAACAGTAACAGCCTCAGTCCTAGTTCCAGTACCAGTACCGGTGCCAGTCCATGTGCTACCGGAGCCGTGACACCGTGCCAGTGCCAGGCGTGGCAGCAGATGTGCCCATGACACCGTGCACGGTGTAGGTCACACAAAGAGGGCAGCAACAAGAGGCTGCCGCAGGGCCTGTGAGCAGCTCTGTGCCACCATGAGGTCTGGAAGCCACAGTGCTGAGCACAGCTCAGCCAGCCCTTTGCTGCAGGCATTCTAGGAGGGGAGCTGCTGGGTGGAGAAGCTGGCAGTGACACCAGCTGTAGCATTCTCAGCATTCTGCTGCCAGTGGCCTGATAACTTCCAAAACACAGGCAGTCCTCACACACGTACGCGGTCATTGCAGCACGTCCTGCAGTGAAAGGTTTTCGCTGAGCAGCATGCCAAGAACAACACAGGTGGAGCGAAAATGATTAATTTCTCCAATTCTGAGGGAGTGTCAAACAGGATGTTTATCCAGATTCTGGCTGTGCTGACCTTGCCTCTGAATACAGAGTTAGAAAAGATTATCTATTTAAGTTAAAAAGTCAAGCAGCCCATGGTGAACCATTGGAGGTATTTCATTGGCATGAATATAATGCTTCTGGAATAAAGGAGTTTTCTGGTTGTAGAGCCATCGTTTTCAAGTATGTTATTTGTATTGACATTGTTGGAAAGCACATTTAGTTTGTTGGGACGTATCCTGCCTTGCTTTATGGATCTATACAGAGGCTAGAGCAAGGAAGGATTCTCTTACTGCCTTAGCTACTGAATGCCTGTTGAACATCTTGTTTTTTAATGAAAAGATGCTGATAATGCTTTAAGTCTAATGTAGGCCTCTTTGAGTCATTTATTTCTATTGCTATTACTGTCTGTTGCATATTTTTAAAATAAGGGTCATGCTTTTTGCAGAATTTGTGTATTTGAAGTTACAGTAGCAGAATGCACAGCTTTCTAGCAGCCAGCAGTTTTAAAGAGGTTTCTGCTGCTATGCCTTGAAGTGTGGGATAGAGTTGAATTTTTGTTGTGTGTTTCTCCCCATTCTTTTTATGTTTAGACTGATAATTAATAACAGAGTGTGAACCTCTCTTGAAATAAGAATATCTTCATTGCATTGAAAACATAGCCTGTTATGAAACTGTATTCTTAGCAAGCTGCATGCTAATGCCAGACTCCTTATGGCAACATAAGAACATAAAACCCGTTCAAATCCAAAGATTTCTGTGGATATGTGATGTACTATGTGCAGACTAACAGCCTATCTAAAGAAGACATAATTGCATTAATTGATTTTCATCAACCTCTACTTCAAGCAGCAAAAAGGCAGAAAGTGGAGGGGTTTGGCCTCATGACTTTAGTTACAAACTTGTTCTCACAGGGAATGGTCAAACAGAAGTGAAAGAGAGAACTCCCTGGTACCGCCTCGTACATAAATTGTAGAATCATGGAAGAATTTAGGTTTGAAAGGACTGATGAAGTTCTTTAATCCAGTTTCCTTACCAAAGCAGGCCTTACTTAAGATCTAGATTTTGTTGCTCAGTTCCTCATTCAAACTTTTTTTTCCTCTCCAGGCATGAGCTGTTCTCAAGGGCAAGAAGCTTTTGTCCTTCTGTCCATTCCAGAATTTCTTTTGTTGCAACTTGTGCACCTTGACTCTTTCAGTGTAACCCCGTGAGGTGAGCTCCCTCAGTATTCCTGGCAGTGCCTTACCCTGGGCAAGAAACAGCATATTCAAGCTGGTAAAAGCTACTTGAAACAGAGGGAAATTACAGTCAATTACCCTAGGATAGTGCTTCTTTAATTCCATCTGAGAGGGGATTAAAAGAGGATTCATGTTGGAATGCACCTTTGCCATCTTTGAGGAGGGCCACAAAGGTGTTCAGAGGGCTGGAGCACCCCTTTTCCATAGATGCAGCGGCTACTGCTGACCTCTTGGTCTCTGACTCGCCCGGCTGCACAGGCCAGCACCGCCGGCAGCAGTGAGGGGGGAAGGGCACTCTCCCGCTAGGAGACTTCCTAGGGAGAGTATTTAAGGCAGAATGCCTTCAGAAGGGCGAGAAACCCCCAGAGCCGTGAGGAGAGAAGCTGGGCTGCGTCCCGCAGGAGAAAAGGCTTTGGACCGCGTCGACAGGGAAAAAGGAGGTGTTTATTGATGGTGCGTCGGGCGCGGACAAAAAAGCTTGTCCGGCAAGGTCTTATAACTAGAACACAGCGACCAATCTAAAATTTTGAGAGGAGGGAATACCGCATAACAAACAGCTCGGATGTCCAGTGTAAATAAATTAGGGGTTGAACCCTGACCTCTAAACCAATCCTTCAATGCCCAGGACAGAATGTTCTGGATGAGTGGGCAAGGACCCTGAATAACAGACAGGCAGTTAGGGAGGAATTTAGGAAAGATAAAAATGTAGCTGACGGGACAATTCAGAAGAGGAGAGAGAGAGAGCCCGGGGCAGAACCATAAGCAGGAATGGGGGGTACAGGAATAAACCAACTTAAAACTAATGCACCCCAACACATAGACAAATGGAGAGAGCTGGGGCTGTTAGCCTGGAGAAGACGTGGTTCCAGGGAGACTTCATTGTGACCTTCTATCCTTGGACATGTTCAAGGACAGGTTGGGTGAGGCTCTGAGCAACCTGGTCGAGTGGAATGTGTCCCTGCCCGTGGCAGGGGGGTGGAACTAGATGATCTTTAGGGTCTCTTCCAACCCAAACCATTCTACAACTATATGATCTAATGCAACCTCCTGCTTAAATCAGGATCAACTCTGACAGCAGGTCATTTTGGTCAGGACTGTATCCACTCAGGTCTTGAAACCTACAAGGATATAGACTGCACAACCTCTCTAGCCAACCTCTTCCAGTGCTTGATACTTGACTCTCATTGGCATGAAAAATTTTCCTTATATCCTCTCATCACAGATTAAGGCTTCTGCCTCTTCTCCTACTACCATGCACTACTGTGAGGACCCTGACCTGGTCTTCTTAACCTCTGCAGAAGGAATCTTCTGTTGGAATATTGCAGTTAGTTGCTTTCACCCAAGCCTTCTCCAGGCTAACCAAGTCCAGGTCCATCAGTTTCTCCTCACAGGACAAGTGCTCCAGCCTTATGACTGTCTTGGTGCTCCTCTGCTGCAATTGTTTCAGTTGATCAATTTTATCAGCATTTTGTTACGTTGATGAGCCTCAAACTGGATGTGGTGTTTAGGATGGGGTTAAAAAATCCTACTATTCCTTTCTTTTGAGATCCTGAATATGGTCCTGCTTTTTATAGCCAAGGGTGCAGTTGTCCTCCGCTGCCTCCAGGGCACACTGTGCGATCACATCCAGACTTCCATCTATCAGAACCACGTTGTCTTTTGAGAATAGCTGCTCACCATTTCCTAACACATATTGTTGCTGGGGGTTATCTCCTCCCAGCTGCACAATTTTGCCTTTGTTCATTTTCAGTTTCATATGGTGCCTCTGAGCCCACTCCTCCAGTTTGTCTGTGTCTTTCTGAAGAGCTGCTCTCTGCCCTTGAGTGTATCAACTAAAAAAAGACAAGGAACATAAACTGCCATTATACATTCTCCAAGAGGGGAAAGTGGGTGCTTCTTTGGTGTTTGCCATTTCATGGCAGATTAATTTTTAATAATCTATGTAATGTTACATATATGCAAGTGAATGATAATGTAAAATGATAATGACATATAATTCTGCCAGCATTAACTGAAAGTAAGCAGAAACCAAACAGAACAACCAAAGAGAGAATAAAATATAAACACGCCATGTGCCCCAAGACTCCCCATAATAGTACAATGACTGTGCCATGAAAAGAAAATACTGACAATGTTTTGCAACTTTTCAGAAAACGTCAAGATTTTATGGTGGGCATGTGTATTGCAGCATAAAGGAAGTTGTAGGATGTGTGTGACAACTGTGGTATCCACAAACTTGTACACTCACAAATGCAGTTGTCCAGAGGCAACAGAAGAGATTGAGGAAATACTCTGCTTATTACAGGCCATCACACCTGGAGACCATGGCTGTCCACCTCAAATATGGCATTGGTCTTGAGATGTGGAGGAATCTGTAACAGAATATTATTTTACTGTCTTTCCTTGGAAGTTTACATCCTCTTGATTTGTTGTTCAAAGAACTGTTAGATGTGTCAGGTGATTTTTCTTAACATGAATCTCCTGCATCCTTGTTTTCTAGAAGATCCTTTTCTAGCCCTGTTCCTGCTGTGCTTTCCCCAGCTGTGCCTATTCTGCACTCTGTGGAGATGGAAAAGGCCTGGGAACATCTCAGTTCTTCAATGCTCTTTTTTTTTTCTTCTTTTTTTTTTTTTTTTTTGTGATACTGACTGAAAACCCACACCCTAGATACTTCCTTGTCTCCTTTCACTTTTCTTGCACGTTCCTAGATGTTCTTTTTCCCCCTGGTTGTCTCACTCATATATCCAGTACTTCACCATTACTTGGTTGCTTAAAATTGCCAGTGGCCTGTCTCCTTTTAGGGGTAGAATGAGCTCCATCATCCTGGATTGTTTTGTTTGTTTGATTGATTGATTTTTTGTTGTTTTTTGTGGGGTTTTTGGTGGGTGTTTTTGTTGTTGCTGCTGTTGGTTTTTGGAGTTTTTTTTTCTGCAGGGAGGAGGAGTCCAGGAAGTTTCCAAATCTTCAGCTGACATTAAGAGACTTTAAATACAAATAGATGCGCTTGTGACAGCTGCAGAAAGCAAAGAGATTTGTTTGTTTGTTTCTCTCTGGAGATGAACACAGAAGACCCACGAGAAAGAACAGTTTAATATCTGCTCTAATTTTTGACTCCTACCTTTTCTAGGCTGGCACAGCATTGCTAACTGCATAATGACTGTTTACCTGAGTCAAACAGTCAGAGAATGAGATAACCTCAAAACCAGTGAGTCTGCCAGCACCAGCACGATTTCTCACGTATGACACATGAACAGCTGCATGGGGCTGGTTCTCACTGACCCTGTAGTGCTGCTCCCTCTGTGTTGTTCTAATGACTGAACTTCACTCATCACCCTACTTCCCTTATGTCCTGGTTTAAAAAACAGCTGTCTGCCTAGGAAGGCGGGAAGCTTCCTGGAATGGAAAATATGATCCCCTTCCCTCCAAATCATTAAAACATTGAACTAAGAGGGCTTTCAGGCAGAGATGAGGGAAAAGGAATAACAGTTCTTTACTGGACTATATATAACAAGGCAAACAAACAACCACAACAGCAGCAATTCCACACAAAACCAGGAACCCAGTAAGAGCTTTTCCTCGGTCATCAGGCACCTCCCCGTTGGTGCCGTTCTGGGCACAGCCGGCGGGGGCGCTGCTGGCTCCTGGCTGGGCAGGGTGGGTGCGGTGATTCCCCCGGGCCTGCAGGGGTGCTGTGGCGCCAGCTCAGCCGCCCGTCCGCCTGGCAGCGGTGGCTCAAGTGGGGGACAGGAGGGGAGATGCAAAACTTACCCTGCCCTTGCAAAACCTACAGCGAGCAGCATCAGTGCCAGGTGAGCAAGCTCGCCTGTAGCAAACCACAGTGCAGCCCTGTCTAGGGAAACACAGGTGCCCACTCCCCACACCGCACGCGACTGCTCTCCCTTCCAATCGTTGAGAGCAGAAGGTGCTGAGTGCAGCCCCTGCCCCCCAGCCAAGTCTCAGTAAGCCCCCTGACCTCTCATGGTATCTCTGCATTTCCCAAGAGAAACTCCCCAGCCAGAGAGCTCACTCCTCAGCTACTAGCACCCCTTCTCCCCTCCTCCCCCAGGACCATTTCAATGGAATTCAAAGACATCCAGCTAGGTCTTTGTCCCATAAGTATTGTCCATTCATCATCTCCAGAGCAATGAATGGGGAGAAAATTACAAGAAAGAGAGGAAGAGGGAGAGGGAGAGGGAGAGGGAGAGGGAGAGGGAGAGGGAGAGGGAGAGGGAGAGGGAGAGGGAGAGGGAGAGGGAGAGGGAGAGGGAGAGGGAGAGGAGAGGAGAGGAGAGGAGAGGAGAGGAGAGGAGAGGAGAGGAGAGGAGAGGAGAGGAGAGGAGAGGAGAGGAAAAAGGAAAGGAAAGGAGAGGAGAGGGAAGGGAAGGGAAGGGAAGGGAAGGGAAGGGAAGGGAAGGGAAGGGAAGGGAAGGGAAGGGAAGGGAAGGGAAGGGAAGGGAAGGGAAGGGAAGGGAAGGGAAGGGAAGGGAAGGGAAGGGAAGGGAAGGGAAGGGAAGGGAAGGGAAGGGAAGGGAAGGGAAGGGAAGGGAAGGGAAGGGAAGGGAAGGGAAGGGAAGGGAAGGGAAGGGAAGGAAAAAGGAAAGGAAAGGAAAAAGGAAAGGAGGAAGAAATAAAGGAAGAAAGTAAAAGAAGAAAGCCTAACCCGTTTGTTTCTTTGTACATGTCTGCAGTGGACTCCATCAGCCTGAGATTTGAATATATTCAAATATATATATTTGAATATATTAGCTCTCTATATAGAGAAAAAAGACTTATCCATGGCTTGGTGCAATCCTCTCTCACCACTCATTGCAACCTAGGAAAGGATGCAAGGATTACTTGCAACCTTGTTCAATGTCTGGATATGGCATACATGTCCACCATACCTCCTAGTGAATAACACTTATGTAGGGAACAGCTTGTCCATCTGTGCTGCCTGTGCTGGGCTGGACTATCTCTGAAGAGAGAGGAGCATTTGCAGAGTACTTTTGAGGCCAATTACATTAGGCAGCACTAGCAAGTGCCTGGGGAATGTGGTGAGCAAGACTGGGATGATCAGAGACAATGCCACACTGCAAACTGTGGGATTGAGAGACTGTATTTTTCTGGGAAGTCTGGGGAGGATGGGCATTCATAAGAAGACAATGCAAAATTGCATTCCACATCTCTGTGGATCCTCATGATGTCTCCATCTACCAGCACTCAAGTGATGTTTAAGAGTGTACTGGGGTCTGGCTGGGATAGAGTTAATTTTCTTTGTAGCAAACTGCATGGTGCTGCATTTGGGATTTGTGACTAAAGCAAGCCCTGGTAATATACCTGGTAATACTCTGGTAATGTTCTGGCTATTGCTGAGCACTGCTTGCACAGCATCAAAGCTTTCTCTTGCTCCCACTCAGGCCCCCTCAGGGGTATTTGAGAATTTGGAGGGGACACAAACAGGACAGCTGACCTAAACTGACCCATATGATATTGTATGGTCTACAATATCATACACAGTAACAGAAATTGAGGAGAGAGAGATTTTGGGAAGGCAGCTGTTGCTCAGAGACTGACTGGACATCAATCTGCTTTTGCATCACTGTTTTTTTTCTCTTCTTCTTTTCTTCAGTTAATAAATTGTATTTATCTCAGCCTGTGAGTTTTCTCACTTTTGCTCTCCCCATCCTGCTGTGGTTTTCAGGGAGAAGTGAGTGAGATACTGTGTGGTACTTAGCTGTGCGTGAAGGTCAACCTGCCACAAAGTGAGAAAAGAAAATCTCCAGAGTCTCTCTGGTGTACACACAGTCGGGCTTCCACACAGCTACAGCACATTCCCATACTCAAATGTGCACACACGCATCCGAGCTGTAATTCATGCCCTCACCACCCCACTGTTTACCTCAGGATGCTCTGAACTGCCAAGGGCTGCACCACAACCAGCTGCATCTGCCCCACACCTGAGCCAGTGCTGGGACACTGCTTGGAGATGCCTTCTACAGAGTACAGAGGCATTCATCTACTGACCTTGTTTATGCCTCACCATGACATCCTGATTGCAGGGAGGTCCGACCTGGAGCTGCTGCATAGAGCAATAAGGCATTTCTGGACTTTGGACTCCTCCATGTGTGTACCAGTGTTACTGTCACCAAGAGAGGCTGCAGGGCACCGGAGCCCAGGCGCTGTTCTCCTTGGTCCTGCTAGTGGAAAGGCAAAGCTTAGGCAGGAGAGCCCCCAGCCCATGGGTTAAAACCTGACTGCACAGCCAGTGTTGCAGACAGAGCTTTGGCTCTTACGGCAATGGACCCCTGCTTTGAGAACAAGGACGAGAGCATGTTTTGCAATGGGCTTTCCAGCGTAACTGGGAAAGCTTGCCCTAAGGATACTCCGCATGCAGTGGGGTTCTTCTAGTGTCTCTCTTCCTTTTGTGGCCCTCCAGTGGTACTGTGAGCCCTCCTTGGACTCTTTTAATATCTGCTTCTTTCTTGGTCTCTGTGAAGCTATTCTCTGCTCTCTCAAGGTTCTTTCAGTCTTTCTGCTGTATTTTCTCACCCCTCCAAGGCTACTGTATGATCTCTGGGTCTCTTTCTTGCCTACCTTTTTCCATCTTTCTGAAGCTAATCTTTGTTATCCTTCGCATTTGCAGACTTTATGCTACTTTCTTCTCTGAGGTTCTTTCCTGCTTCCTTCTAATCTCTCCATATCTGTGAGGCTACTTTGTTCTTTGGGACTCACCCAACCTCACCACTTCTTCCATAGCCTCTCCAAAGCTGCTTTGGCTGTCTTTCAGTTTCTTCCTTCCTCTCACTAAGGGGACTTTGGAGCACTTTCAGTCTTTCTGCTTGTTTCATATCCCACTCACCCTTCAGCCCCTTTTTCTGGTTTGACTAGATTTTCTGGGACTGTTTTAGTCTTCCTTCAAGGTTCATGGCATCTCAGTGGCTTCTTTTCTTTCTCCTAGGACTTTTTCAGCCTTCATTCTTGTTTCTCCCCTTCTCCAAGGCTGTTTTCTGTTGCTCTTTTAGCCTCTCCCCTCTCCTAGAGCACTTTCAGAATCTCTGATACTTTCTTGTTATTGTTAAAGTCTCTTGTGTGTTCATCATGGTTATTTCAAGCTTTCTACTAGTTTCTTTGCCTCTTTGAGGCTACTTTGTGTTCTCTGAGTCTTTTACAGATTTTTGGCTGATTTTCCCTTCTCTGATGCTACTCTTTGGGACACTATCAATCTTTCTTCCTGCCCCCCTCCCCTTTTTTTTTAATCTTCTCTTGAGGCCACGGTTGGT
Organism: Passer domesticus; assembly: GCF_036417665.1. Taxonomy (NCBI): domain Eukaryota; kingdom Metazoa; phylum Chordata; class Aves; order Passeriformes; family Passeridae; genus Passer; species Passer domesticus. Next base: position 88,497,889 of record NC_087475.1, on the reverse strand, counting down.
ACTAGTGAGTAGTCTGGAGCTTCTTTAATAGTTCTGATACTTTCTTGTTATCACTGAGCCTCTTCTGTATTCTCTGAGGTGTTTTTTTGCATTATCTCTTTCTTTCTTGGCCTCTGACACTGCTGTATTTTGTTTTCTTGAGCACTTACAGACTTTCTTCCCTTCCCTGAGGCTAGTGTATGCACTCAGAATCCCTTTTGGACTCTCCGTTGCTTTGTTCATTTCTGCTTTGCTCCTGTTTCATCTGGGGATCTTTCAGCCCATCTACTTTCCTGGCATTTGGAGGGTTATTCTGTAATAATTCTCTGAGTGCTAATCAGTGTTCACATTTTGTCCAAGGCTTCTCAGTGTCCTCTGAATGTCTTTCAAGCTCTCTACTATTTTGCCCTTGAAATAAATGGGCAGGAGATCTTTCTCCTTTTTAATGCCTTTATTAAGAAGAATCAGCTCAGGTGGGGAGAAATCGACGGGTTGCGCCCTCGCCGCCGTTGCTCCCAGGCGTGGCACGAAGGAGGAGGATGATGCAGTTTTGTCCGCTGGACTGCAGACAGAACTGGGGACTCTGTCCTCACGGGAGAGTCGTTGAGTCCTTAGTTTGTTGGTTTAGAAACCCGGGGGGGTCTCTTTAATCAGTTCCTTTTTAGGTTAGGGTGAGAAATAAAAAGATTCAAGCAGGTACGGGACAATGCTCCCATCCTTAGACGTCACTTTAAGTCACTTGTTGGCTCGTGATTTTAGGGGTTTTTCTTATAAAAACTGTAAAACTGTAAAAACCCAGGTTGCACTGCATTTCTCATTTGCATGTTGTCTCTGGTGTCACTGCCCATTCTCTTTACCCTGGAGGGTTTCCCTTGGTATCTCCTTGGCATACGGCTAGCATCAGGGAAACAATCAGTTAATCACCCGCCATTAACTGGTGATTAAGGGCTTTTCTTCGGCAGGGAACCTAAAGGAGTCTGACTCGGTCTGGCTTGGTTTTTTTAACTCTGAAACTTAAAAAAAATTACAATTTTCTATTCATAACAGTTCCCCCCTATTTTTCTTTGATCAAGCTTAAGCTTGCATCAACTTATAATTTTTGGCTCATTAACATAGAATTTCCTATATTTTTTGTATTGATTATACATTTCCTCAGCACTTGGGTGATCATATTTACTAAGCTTCATTACCTTTTTTTGGTTTTTTCAGGTTAATTCCTTTAGAGATCCTTAGGTTATTCTGTACAGCAGATGTCACTATTTTTGTTAAACATGGAAATAAGAACAGACTAACAAGTGTACCCACAGTGAAGGTTATAGTTTTCCAATTTTTTTTGAAAATCCATAGATTATCCCACCAACTGGAATCAAGTGTAAGAGTCTTTTGATTTCGTAAATATGCTAGTTCTTTTATTTCATTTAAAGTGTTTCTAATGACTGCTACAATTAATTTGATTTGATAAACTACTGTTTTGGTTTGGTTGAATTGGTCATTAATATGATTAAGAGCCAATGCGGTCTGATTAGATATTACTTCTAATTCTGATTGTAGTTTCAAAATTTTGTTTAACATATCTTGTTTCTTCAGTTTTGTTTTTCTCAAATCCTCATATATAGGAACTCTTAAACTTGATCCAGATTCTTTGTGTATTATAAAGACAGTTTGTTTTATAATTTTAATGATGCTACCACTAGACCAGCCTCTTGGCAATTCAGTGGATGTTGTGGTACTATTGACCCAAAACAGGTGTTTAGGGGTTTCCTGAAAGATATTAATTTTTGTCGTGCCCTCCCAATATTTAGAAATACTTTTTCTTTTTACCAGATTTACCAGGTTTGCTTCAGTAGCATCACGTTCAAAGCACCACCAGGTTTCTCCTACAGGGTGCTCTCCCAGGAGTGGCTGCCTAAAGGTGGCGGTGTTCCGGGTCATCCAATATATTTTCTTATTCTCTTGATAAAAGATCAATTGGGAGAGGTTAACACAATTGTTGTGGACTCTCAGCAAGGAGCTTACTTCTTTCTCATAGAAAGGTTGGTAGTACTCATTGCACAGCTCTCCTGGGCTCTCCAGAGCACCACCAGCAATCAGAGCCAGCACTACTACCCTTCCCAAGAGTCCGGTATGGGTCATCCTGCACAGCCTGCCCACCCGGCCTTGCCTCTTGAGGATTTTACTGAGAAGAAGTCTCCAAGTTCTTTAGAGTCTCTTGCTCCTCTGGTTAAACCTCTCTTGATCTGTCCCTGCTAATTTGGTCCCCCCTAGGGGAGCACTCTGGAAAAGATTAACCTGGGGTCTTTGGTACCAAGTTGGGCCGACTTAACCAGAATTACTTATTAACAATTTTTAACTTTTACAAATTTCTTAAAACACTTCAAGACATGTTTTGATTCTAAACTTTTTTCTTGCGCAGTTCATCAGTCTTTTTGAATGTCAATTTTAAGTCATTTGGTCTTTTTATAATAGTATACTCAGCTGAATTAACTTCCGATGCGGTTGAATCCTGTCCTGAGTTAGAGTGTGAGGGTGGTGTGGAATCTGGTCCAATGCCAGAAGGAGACACTGACGAATCTTGTCCAATACTCGGGGGTGAGACTGGTGTGGAATCTGGTCCAATACCAGACACTGAAGAATCTCGTCCAATGCCCGGGGGTGGGACTGGTCCTTTAATTCTCGTGATGTGAGTCCAACATTTTTCTCTGGTTCGCACAGCCGAATTAGTGATGAGGAGTACCTGAAAGGGGCCTTCAAATTTCGGCATTAATGGTTTATAATTCCAGGATTTTATTAAAACCCAATCTCCTGGGTTGATGTCATGTGCTTTTGTATCAAGAGGGGAGGTTTGGGGGAGGTATCCTCTTTTTCTAAGTCCTTCTAGAGTTCTTCTAATTATTTCTAAAAACTTCCTTGTAGCTTCTTCTCCTTCCAGGTAGTCTCCTGTGCTATAGGGTGGTAACAAGAATGACAGTCCAAAAATCATTTTATAAGGTGAAATCCTTATATCAGACCGGGGTCTTGTTTTGATGCGCAAGAGCGCTAGGGGTAAACACTTTAGCCAATTCATTTTTGAGAATTTTGTTCATTTGTTCCACCCTCCCAGAACTCTGGGGGTGCCACAGAGTATGCAATCTCCACTTTATTCCTGAAGCTTCAATTATAATTTGCAATGTTTGGGCCACAAAATGTGGACCTCGGTCTGAGTCTATGGTATTCACCATTTCATTCTGGTTCACTTTTTGGCAAGTTAAACACTCTTTTATAATTGTTTTTGCTAGGTCATATCCGCTTATGCACAGGTTATTTCTTAGGAAATAATCACATAGTCCTTGGACTCCCCAATGGGTTAATTTATGTAGTTCTGTTAGCACTGTCCGTGCAAGTGCTTTGTTTAAGAACACCCGTCCGTCTGATATTAACCACTCCCCCATATCCCTTGATGTAACTTTAAATTTCACAAAATATGAGTTCTTTTTTTTTTCTTTTTCCCTACTCGGGTGTGGTTTTTGCTTAAAAAAACACTTTTACCAGATCTTCTGGTCTTAAAGCTGCTTCCTTTGCTATCTTGATCAGCTAGCAAAGGTTTCACAACTTTAGGCTAAACAGTCTGGGGGGGGTCCAGTTGCTCCACAGTAATAGCAGCAGCTTTCACTCAAAGGGACTCGAGGCCTCTCCATGCCTCCTGTCCCTGACAGTACTGCCGTATTCTTGCCTGCTCCTGGTGGTGTACTCCCCCACTCTTTTTTGGCCCTGTACTGTAGGAAAGGGTTGTTTGCTCCCACACTTTCTCTGGCTATAGCAACCATGATCTTAGCTTTGGCTTTTGCTTTTTCTTCTTCCCTCCTTAAATACACTTTCAATGCTTCCCTCAATAACTCATTAATATCTTTTCCTTGCCAATCCTCAATCTTTTCCAATTTCCTTCGTATATCAGGCCAAGATTTAGTAACAAAATGAACTTTTAGTAGCATTTCACCTTTGCTGGTGTCCAGGTCTGTTTTGGAGTATAATTGAAAGTTCCGCCTCAGGTGATTAAGCCAAGTGGCAGGAGTTTCATCTTTCTCTTGTATACTCTCAAATGCCAGTTTTGTATTGGTTCTTTTGGGAATTGATTCTCTTATCCCTCGAATTATCAAGGACCTGTACTCCATCATGGCCTTCCTCCCTTCCTCCTGGTTAGGATTCCAATTGGGATCCACTAGTGGCAATTTTTCTTCTCCTGATGGCACTTGGGGCCCTGGACGGTTATCTTTTTCCCAAACTCTTATGCTTGCAGCCCTAATCATTCGGGACTCTTCTGGGGAAAATAATATATTTAGAATGGAATTCATCTCCCCCCAAGTGTAGAAATTTGGACCTAAAAACTGATCCACTTGGTTAGCAATGCCCACGGGGTCTTCAACTAAATTCCCTAACTCCTTCTTGAATCCTCTCACCTCAGAAGCAGTTAGAGGAGCATTTACAAAACCAACACCTCCTGCTACTCCTCCCATAGGAACTTCTCTAAGGGGAAAAAGTCTCTCTGCTTTGGAGGTCTTGGATCGGGTGCTACAGTATGGCCCATCTTCAGACACAAGATTGTTCACTTGAGGGGTAATAGCATTAACTTGGACCTGCTGTAAGTCAACGGCTATACCTGGTGATAAGGGGTTATTAGATAAGGAGGTATTTATGTCACAGTTAGGAGGAGGTGGAGGGACTGCAGTAGGAGGGGGAGAAGAGCTTGGGTGCATGTGAGGTGGAGCTGGAGAAGGGGTGGAGCATGCAGCAGGTGTAGTAGGTATTAGTGGTGGTGCAGAAGCAGCTGAAGGAGTAGAAGGGGGTGGTGAGGGAATGGCCCCCATGGCAGCTGGGAGAAGGGCTGGATCTGCTATTTGAGGTGCTCGAAGGAGAGGGTTATAAGGTGGAGGGGCATCAGGAGGCAAGTAGTCTAGGGGGTCCCACCTTTTACCAATTTCCTTAATTCTAGCATCTCCTTTTTCATTCCCTTCTTTCTTGCTCTGTACTTTACAAATTTGCACTCCTTCTTTCTGTATAGCATTCAACCAACAAGCTATATACAATAATTCCTCAGCATCAGTATTTTCTCTAGCCGTCAGATAGTTACTCAGCTGTTGACACATCCACTTGTCTTTCGTCCCACACCATGGCCATCCTCCTTGCACTTCTAATTCTGGCCACACTTCTGAACAGTAATGAATCATCTTAACTTTATCTAATCCTTCTGTGCCTTCTATAAAGTCCCATTTCTCTAATAGTTCACCTAGGGGACTGTGGGGAGGTATATTCTTCAATCTTTGGCCACTTTTCTTACTACCGCACCCTCCCATGTTTTTCTGTCTCTAAACAAATCACAAAGATGTCTTTTTCTTTAAAGGAAATATATCTTATTTAAGAAGTCTCGACCTCTTGCCAAAACTCCAATTTCACTGACCCTTTTCGTCAGGACTTTGTTAAGACCTTGGCCTTCTTGCCAAGACTCAACAAACAACCAAAATACAAAAAAACATCCTCGAGGTCTTGACCTCTGAGGTTCGCCTGACCTCCTTCGTCAGGACTTAGAGAGACCTTGGCCTTCCCTTGCCAAGGCTCAAACAGTCAAACCTCGAAACCCTGGCTTCTGAGGTGCCCGACCTCCTTTGTCTGGGCCAAACTGCCTGATATCCTAAATCCTAACTTCTTTCGTTAGGACCTGTATCAGGGCCTTTGGGGTGCGTGCCACTCACACAGCTATTTTCTCCGCACGCCCGGAGGGGGGTCCTGTGGGGTGCGTGCCACTCACACAGCTATTTCCTCCGCACGCCCGGAGGGGGGTCCTGTGGGGTGCGTGCCACTCACACAGCTATTTCCTCCGCACGCCCGGAGGGGGGTCCTCTTTACCCCTCTGGAGGCACCTCAATCACCAGTTCCACTCGCTTCCCCCTGTTCCCGGCCGGCCCCCTCGCGGGGGTGCGGAACCGCGGTACTGAGGGGTCCTCACTCGCTTCGAGGAGCCGAGCTGCCGGCTCTCGTCTCACGCACACACACTCGCTCGCCTCCCTCTCCCGCCGCCGGATATTCTCACCTATCCGACACTGCTCCGTGTCACTGTCCCAAGCCGATCTTCTCTGGTCCTGATAGCCAGCTGTCCTGCAGGTCCAGGGTGGGCGGCTGTCCCAGTCCTGGTGTCCTCTTCAGGCGTGGCTATCCCGGACGACTCCCCAAGCTGAAATAAATGGGCAGGAGATCTTTCTCCTTTTTAATGCCTTTATTAAGAAGAATCAGCTCAGGTGGGGAGAAATCGACGGGTTGCGCCCTCGCCGCCGTTGCTCCCAGGCGTGGCACAAAGGAGGAGGATGATGCAGTTTTGTCCGCTGGTCTGCAGACAGAACTGGGGACTCTGTCCTCACGGGAGAGTCGTTGAGTCCTTAGTTTGTTGGTTTAGAAACCCGGGGGGTCTCTTTAATCAGTTCCTTTTTAGGTTAGGGTGAGAAATAAAAAGATTCAAGCAGGTACGGGACAATGCTCCCATCCTTAGACGTCACTTTAAGTCACTTGTTGGCTCGTGATTTTAGGGGTTTTTCTTATAAAAACTGTAAAACTGTAAAAACCCAGGTTGCACTGCATTTCTCATTTGCATGTTGTCTCTGGTGTCACTGCCCATTCTCTTTACCCTGGAGGGTTTCCCTTGGTATCTCCTTGGCATACGGCTAGCATCAGGGAAACAATCAGTTAATCACCCGCCATTAACTGGTGATTAAGGGCTTTTCTTCGGCAGAGAACCTAAAGGAGTCTGACTCGGTCTGGCTTGGTTTTTTTAACTCTGAAACTTAAAAAAATTACAATTTTCTATTCATAACAGCCCTCACTTCAGCTATTCTGTGTTCTCTGTGACCCTTGCAATCTCTTTTCTGTATCAGGCTCTCAAAAACATTTTTCCATTATTTGGGGATTTTTCACACCTTTTTCTAATATTGTTTTGAAGGATGAGAGAGGGCTGGGGAAGGTGGGGTGGAGGCAGGGGAGAGGAATTTTTTCACAAATGAAACAACTTCAAGAGCTCAGGATTTCAGCTGCAGTGCAGCTGGAACAGATCTCTGTGAGTCACCTTTTGGAATTTTTTTTTTTTTGTCCCTTTTCAGTTTTGGTGGTGGAGTTAGGAGACAAATGAGCTGAAAGAGGCACCTTTTACAAATCCTTTATTTTTATGTCATCCTAGTAAAAATCTTTCATATAAAGGCGAAAGTAGGTATTGCATAGAAGAAACACTGGTGCATACATCACCCGGTGGGAATGGCGTGTTGTTTCTCAGTGTCTACTCTCTACTGCACAACAGATGGCTAGCCTAGAGGCAAACATCTCCAGTTTCCCCATGCCAGCTACAGGATGAACCTGCTCAACTTATGGAAAGAAGTTACATCAGAATTATGTGTGGCCTATTCCACGCTGTTCCCAAAAAGCATCTGCTGGTAAAACATTCTTTTCCTCCTTGCCTTTTCTATGCCTGACCCATATGTCACCCAGGAAAGACCATAAGGATCAGTCTGGCTGCCTTCTGTGCTTGCACCCTCCCTGTCTGTGAGTTTGTATTTCATGCATAGATATGGAGCAGATGGATAGGAGAGTTGGCCTAACGTGGTCATAGTCCAGGAACTCAAAGCATGACATATCCAAGGCATCATCTGTCATCTTGGAGACATTTATGTCATTGTCTTTTAGCATTTCACATGCTACTTAGCTATGGGCACCTGGGTTTCCTGTAACAAACAGCCTTGGTACCACTAGGAGTGAGCAGAATTCTCTGCTAATTCACACTTCATCAGCTTTCAAACACAGCTTCTTCGGGCAGTTCTCCTGTTTTGTCTCTGCCTAAGTTCTATGGCAGCTCCCGGTAAGACAGCAGGTATGCTACAGTCTGAAGGAACACTCAGAGAAACAGCACTTTCACAGACTTGAACTGTGCTTTCATGAATTAGAGATACAGGGAGGTATGCATTTATACAAATCCATATTTGTGTATATTAAAGATACTTTTACTCAGTATCAGTTTTTATTTAAAAACATGCTAAAAACTTATAGTTAAATAATCAGAGTGACATTTGGGGAAAACACACAGGCAGCCACCCACCAGCATAAGCAAAAAAAGTGCATACATACATGAGTCAAAGCTCCCTTTGACCAGTTTACAGGACAATTAGTGCCTTCTCTGACAAACTGACTGCTGCAACCTCACACTTTCCAGAGCTGTTTTTTCCTTCCTGGAAAGTAGTATTACCTTTCTGCTTCTTTGAGGATGTCTGTCATCACCTCCCACATCAGAGAGTCAGCTAGAGACACAAATCAGTCCTGCTTTTGACTCCTCTCCTGTAGGTGGCTTCATAGAGATGAATACATGAAGGTCATGTAACTATCTCACTTAATACTGTGCTTAAAATGCCTAAAGTAGTCATTAAAAAAGATTTCAGGATCTATGCTTCTAGATCATGAAATGGAATGAAGCATTCTAGAAAAATAAGTTTGGATGGAAGGCAAAGTAGCTGAGTTTGCAACTACACATTTCATCTCTGAGTTACTCATAAACATCTTTTATTTCCTTATTACTTTCACTAATATATTTTACCATTTTTGTACAAAAACCGACTGCAGATTAAAATGTAAGACGCAGCAGGTACCACTGTGCGACCCAAAAGGACAAAGATGATGCTCCTACTCAGCCCTGCACCTGGCTCTTTTTGAGCACCAGAAAATCTAGAGAAAGCTAAGCACCTCTGCCTAAAGGGAGAATGCAGTGGAGCCATCAGACAAAAACCATCCTGTCTTTTCTTGCAAAAATGGGAACACATCTTACCAACTTTGGATACAGTCTTACATGTAGCAGCAGATACATTGGGCATCAGAGCCCCTTCTTCAATGTGGAACAGCCATCTCCAGTGAGGCTCAGATGCTCCTGGTCCCAATTTTTGTTGGAAATGAAAGTAAAACTGGATTCAGTTTCTGTGCTTTCCCTCTGCTTCTTCTCTATCCAAAGGCTATCCAAGTGAAACAGCTGAACCCATATGGCCTTGTGTGCTTCAGAGGGAAACCAGAGCCCTATGAAATTTCGGCATTGTGCTCATATGGGCAAGGGCTGTGCTCTAAGAATAGTAACCTTCTTCTTCACTGCAACCCCCACATTTATCTCTATCTCCCACACATTCACACTCCTTCCTGTCACACTGGTTTCATAGGAACTCAAAAAAGTGACACATAGGTCACACAAAACACTATTGCTGCCAGATGTACAGATGCACGCAGGACTTATTAGGAAGATAAATAGGGGACTAAAACCTCCCAGATATAAAGTGGCTCAACATCTATTTCAGCCCACAAGGAAAAGATAGGCTGAATGATACAAGGAAAATTACATCTTTGTAGAGCTTAAAGTATGAATATTCAGACTGGACATTAAAAGAATCTTGTTTACCAGAGCAGTAGTTTGAGATGGCATGGCTCTGAAAGGCACAAAATCTCCATCCTCAACAGTTTCTGAAACTCAGCCCAATAATGTCATAGTGAACCCCATCTCATCTATGTGTCAATACCTCTTTGGGAGTGACATTGGATGAGGTAACCTTTGAAGGTCACTTCTGACAGCTGTCCATGCCAAAAGCAGTGTTTAGGGCTGAGTCAAGCCCTGACTGAAGTTTAATCAGAGCATCCTCCATGGTCTGAGCCTTTCCTTCTTCCTTCACAAAACAGCAAAAACCTGTAACAATGGGTAAGTGGGGGCCCCTTGCAATTAAGAAACATTCAAAGTAGAGAAATATATGTTCGAGTTTTCTAACAGGAATGTTGGTAAAATATGCATTGAGTAAACTATCCCAGTGGATGAACTTTGTGATCTGTCAGCAAAAAACAGTTCTGTACTAGAGATATGCCAATACAGACCATCTGAGTGCTGTTCTGGAAATTGCCCCTTTCCTGCATCATCTGGTCACTCATAATCAAAGTGTCTTTTCTAGCTCAGGGAGATAGCTATCTTTAGCCTGAGGAAATCCCTCCAATGAAGGCATGATAATGGTGCCATCAAATTGCCATCCACTTCCTTCACATCCAGCAGCTTCACGTGCCTTGGGCAAACGGAAGCAGACAAGACAGTCAGTGAAGTCTGCTGCCAGTAGGTCAGACTGCAATCTCTCTCCTTTGTGCTGGCAGTAACTTGCTTAGTCAGTGCTTTTAGCTTTCAAAGTAGCATGACATAAAGCAGCCAGGCCTGCTTTGGGTGAGTAAAGGCATTGGAACTTTGCCTCGCAGAAGTAGGAAGCTCATCATCTGGTCCAATGTGAAGGCTTTGCATTCCATCTCAAGAAAGAGTCTCTGATTTTAAAGGAAATACCTTTATTACAGTAAGGGCATCAAGGCCCTGATAAAGGTAGGTGCTGCCTCCCCACGGACTTGAGAAAAGTTATGTCTTTGCCTGCACCTACTGTCAGCTTTGCAAAACACGTCCTCTGGAGATTGCACAGTGGTTCCCAAATTAATGTACAATAGATGTGTAAAACCAAAAACAGTAAGAAGTTATAAGTCAGGCAACTAAATTCTAAGCTATATCCATAATAATAATCATCATCATCATCATTATCATAATAAAAAAGTATACACCATAAGGTACAAGAAGCTGCAAAGCAAAGCAGCTCCAATTCCTAGGACTCTCAGTTAGAGTGGCTTTTCCAAGTCTTCCAATAAATCAGACATAAGGGTTGAAAGCCTAATGGAAGACTGAAGAATTCTCTCCTGAAGTCGAACACACATAATTTTTGCACATACAGCATGGATTAGTAGAGCAAAAAATTTTCTTAAGTTAAGAAACATTCTTAGAGCAGATCTATGATTTCGTGTAGAAAATCCATTTGTTTGGGGAGTTTCCCCCCTCTTTGGCAAATAAATGGCAAATGTTTAACAGAAGAAAAAAAAAGTGTCAAATAAGTTGTGATAATAACTGGACAAGTAACAATGAAGTGGATCTGTCAATGGGATGGATTTCCTCAGCAGGGCTAGGTGTGATGCTCCTTGCAGTCATTCTTTGTGTTCATTTTATGATGAGACAGAAGGGTTGATGTGATAATGTTTCCAAAGCTTTAGGCATCATATTTTTTGCCAGTCCTGTGAATCTGCTGGAATAGTGTCATGGAGAAGGCCATGCCAAGAATCTGAAGGAAAACAAACAATAAGGCCTTTAGTACAGGAAGGTTGCCAAAACTGCACTGCTGACCTGTGTTCATGGCCCAGCTGTAGTTTGAAGTCATTCTACACTAGCCGTATGTCTCAAGCTTCAACACTGGGCAGTAAATCTGTCTGTATGTTGTTCAGGCACATAGTGATGTCCAGGGTTGTATCTGTCACAGCACAGATGGAGGCAAAAAAGCTCTCAGGGTTCTTTGTTGTATGTGCAACAATTTTTTGGAATCAGTACATACAAGTCACTCTTCCCTTTGACCCAACAACTTGTGCTTGTTTAGTCTGGTAACTGTGACTGAAAAGATCAGATTCAGATATTCTCCTGAAAAAGTATGGCAGAGATAGAATCATAGAATATCCTGGAGAGACCCACAAGGATCACTGAGTCCAACTCCTGGCCCTGCACAGGATAACAAAAATCACACTGTGTGCCTGAGAGCATTGTCCAAATGCTTGAACTCTGGCAAGCTTGGTGCTGTGACCACTTCCCTGCAGCAAGAACCCCAAAACCTTAACAGATTATTATGATACTTCTGCAATTGTTTTTTTAAAACACATCGACCTCCTCAGTTCAGTGGCCATGATTTGACTAATTTTTGTAGTTTCTAGAACGTGCTTTCAAAATGAAAATTCAACCAGTTCCTGAAATGACAGTGTAACACATGGCTTAATATGGGAACTCCAAGAGAGGTACCCTGAAGTCAAAACACAGGCAAGCAAAACCCCAGTGTAGCATGTCTTCTTTGCAGGACCAATTACTGACCTGCTTCCTTTCTGAGCACATGGCCTTAAATGAACTCATAAAACAAATCTGACATTTTTGAAATAATATTCTAACTCAAAGCAGTTGAGCATCACTTGTCACACAGCACAGTAAAGAATGCTGACAGCAAATCAAAGCCATGTTGAAAATCATCAGACCAGTATTACCTGCATTATGAGGACACACATCCCAATCGAGCCAAGGACATGCTTATTGTCATCAAACCAGCTCATGACTTTCTCATAACATCCCTGAAATGATGAAAGATGAAAATTGAAACCCCAAGGTCACATTTTCCTTCATGTGCATTCCCTCTATTTTGTTCCTTCCCACCCCTACCTAAGACTTAAGCTGGGCAAAGTGAGCCTTACCGTTTTCCACAGTGATTCGGTAGAGTTCCGTCCACAGTCTTGGGAGTTTTCCATACAACATCGGTCTGGAACAATGTTTTCTCCCAGCACTGGGTACCAATCCGTATAGTCATTCACACCACAGCATTTCATCTGTGCAGAAGTAAAGGATTAATAAATTAACTAGCACCATTTGTAAATCACGCACAACCACAAACTTTTATTTCCATTAAATCACTCTGTATTTTCAAAAAGGACACCACAACACTTTTTAGATTTAAAGTATTCTGTGGTTGCTGATCACCTAAAGCAATTACTGAAAAACAGAAAGAAAAACAAAACCAAAGAAAATAAATGGCTCCAGACCCAAATCTTCTTGTCACAGAGATACGAGCCCAGACACCAAAACAAGGCAATAAGCCCAAAACTGCTAAAAGCAAAATCCTGCCAAAACTGCAGTGCCACCTATGCAGGTTTTGCTGCCTCTCTGCTCTTACAGATCATCTCTATGCCTCTGATAGCCACAGACAATCCCAGACAGGGATTTCACCTTACAGAGTACACTTGATTCTGGGTTTCACACTAGTCTCTAGATGTTCAAGAGAGTAAAATCAGAAATCAAAACCTGCATTAACCATCTTTTAGGCTAGGCATGGATGCCACACTTAACACACTGCAGCAGCCTTGAAGACCAAATAGTTACTTTTTTACTATTGAGAAAATACATTACCTCTGCTTGAATGATATTCCATGCATTTTTCAGTCCAATATTATTTTCTGAATTGTATAGCTTCATTCCTTCCTTCAAATCCTTCTTTGCACTCTCACTGACCTGTACCATGTAGAAGATAGAGGAAGTCAATGCACTGCTGTTCAGAGGAAAGGACCAAATGGTACAGACACACATATAGAATGTCCATCTTTTACCTTCTCTCACCACAAACTTAACATTGTAAAAAGCTTCAGGACTCTCACAAATCATTAGGACCTTTAAGCAGCTGCCAAGGCCTAGTCTCTCCCTCAGATTGCAAAACAGTGGGTTAAATTATCTTGAGATAGGAGATCTCTGCTAAAAGTCCATCATACAGTCATCATCTGATTCAAACTAACTGAACATGAACAGCATCTATCTGCTGAGCTTGCTGTAACCTTGCCAGAGGCATCTGTTGGCAATGCCCCACAGCAGCCTCTCCTGCCTTAACCTGTGGCCTGCTTTAATTTACTAATATCACAAAACCAGAGTCCAGGCTTCCCAACCTTAGCAGAGTTATCCTTGCATGGGTTAAGGCAGTCTATAGTGATTAGCCAGTACAAAATCAGTTGAAGAAAGACATTATTGTTTTTCTCCTTGTGGGAGCAAGCTTGTAGGATTTATGACTTTCAAATGTGCTCTTCCTTCTTAAGAAGACAAAGTTGCAGTGCTTAACAGGATAACTGAGATGTCCCATTTCTTGTATTAATTTCAGTCTCAGCTCAGAGTCCTGGATGCAGGTAGGAATGTATCTTGCCTCTGACAGCAGTGAGCAGGTAGAATAGAAAGGATTATGGTCCTGGCATAAGGTCAACGATTTTATAAGATCTGTTTCATCCTTCTTTTACAACCCAGTAAAAATCAGCAGTTTCACCTCAGCTCCCTCAAAGTACCAGGCATCATAATGACAACCTGAGAAGAGATAAAGGTCTGAGAGGAACTGTTTTAGAATAAGTCTGGACATATTCATACTGTAAGGTTCTGCCCTGCATTTAGCAGAGGTCTCCAGATCCCCAGTCACTTTTGCAGTGTTTTGTATCTGATGGGCCAGCCAGTGGTGCCTAAGTCACTTAGTCACTCTGAGTCAGCAGATTCCTACAGATGGGCTTTATGAGAAACTATCTCTTGATCCATTCTGCACTCATGCCAAACTCTCTGGGACTGCCCAGTCAAGTGAGACATCTGGTGGCATTTGGAATAACCTGTGAATGTCTCATGCCTCTCTCCTCCAGTCCTGTTCCAAAGGTTGGCTCTAAGAAGCTATAAGGCTTTAAGCAGGACCTTCCACAACCCAGGACTACAAGATGATCAGCTTCTTGCAGACATCAAACGTGCTGAAGGCTATCTAAGATTTCAGGACAAGATGAAAAGGCAGGCTCTGGACCATGGTATTATTTCAGGGATTTGTCCTGCTTGTTCTCCTCATCACTTCCTCCTCCCCTTTCAGAAGCAGCTTACAACAGACAGCCAAAATTTCAAGGTTAAACCTTCACCAAAGTGAAGATCCAGGAGAACTCACATACTTTAATCAAACAAAAAGCTAAACCTGGTTTACATGCTAGTAAAGATTCTTACTCAATATGGCATATTTGCTTACCTTGTCCATATAAACAAAGAATAAAATGACTAATATCAGCTCTGCCAGGAGAATTATCAGCAAAACGATGAAAAACTAGAACAAAGAAAAAAGAGATAGTGTATACATGCTTGCCAAGTATAGCAAACCTGGGGAACTGGGAGCTGCTAGAAACTATTAATATGATAGGCTTACTACCAGTTTGTAGGTTTCAGTCCTGGGAGTCTCTTTCCTTCACACAGACTACAGGACAGATGCTAAATCCCTTAGCGCAAAGATGAATGTGACATGCCTCAGGAATTATTCCCTAGCAGATGGGCTTGAACCACATGTGACTGTGGAATAGTCATCATATTACTCAGCACTTCTATTCCCAGCTCTGTAGCTGTAATCTCTCTCTCTGCAGATGCATCCCAAATGTGAATTCTAGTTGTTTCTCACTACTTTTCAGGCCCAGTAGACATTTATTTTCATGCCTTTATGCCCAGGCATGGCCCTTGACCCCCAGACACCGGGAAAGAAGCAGTATGGAGCACAGCTAGCTCTTCAATTGGAAACTCATGACAGTCATGACAGCATAAAATGACTTCTGCAGAACCTCTTAAGGATATAAAATCTTTTTCAAAAAAATTAACCTGGTGTTACAGGTTAGTGTGGATGAATCATGTGGACTTAACTAATCTCTGCTTGATTTCCTAGCTGTACAACACACAAAACCAAGCAATCAGATAGCAAAAAACTAGGTGCACTTTTTGCCTCCAGTTTAATTCTCTGAGGTGATCTAAGGAATTCTGCCCAGCTGTTCCCCAGCATCATATAAGAGAGGATTTTGCACAAGGAAAATATGCTCCTTAATGTCACAGCATCTGGATTTGTAAGCTGTGACTGAATTGGAACCCATCTGCCTTGAAAACCCTCCTCCCACCTTCTGCCAAAATACCCCTCTCCTTGTAGGGGGGTTCTCCTCTCCCGAGGATTTTTTTTTTGGAGGGTGATATTTATATGGAGGAGGTATTATATATTCCCCCATATATTCTCCCATCATTAGTGAGAGGAGCTAATGATGAAACCTCCTGGGTTTATGCAAGAAGATCCACACTGTGTCTTCTGAGATGGGTTCCCAACCTCTGTGCTTCAGTGCTGGTCAGAGACTTTCAAGGGTCAGACTATTTATTTTTTCCTGATAAGGCCTGGCAGAGACCTTGACTTCTTAACTTTGGCTCAGATGGTTTCCACCATCCTCTGACAAAGGCCTTAGTTAAGGGGAATGTAGAAAATAGCCATGAGAGGCTTTGAGCAGCTCTGTGCATAAATTTTTTTCCTGTCAATCCCTCCAAAAGACATTTCCAGAAGGGCTATCCAGGTTGATCCTACAGTTCATGCTTAACCACTCAGAAGTGACTAATAGCAATTTGCTTTGCTACCTAACACACTATGTAGGTACATAGTAACAAGGACACATCTGCTAATACACCATTGACATCACTGTGACCAAAGCTGTGGGATGTCATACTGCAAGCCTACAGAAGACTGAAAGCCAAGGGCAATGTCACAGTGAGCCACAAGACTATTTTGCACAGGTCATTCAAATAAAATAATAACAAGGCAACAGCCACTGTTCTTAGTGAAAAGGAGTACTGATGTCTTACGCTCAACAGCAGGCACTTGTTTTCCTTGATAGCACCTAGGCAGCCCAGGAAGCCGGTCACCATGATCACTGTGCCAATGGCAATGATTAGGTTGGCAGCTGAAAGCGATGGGAAACTGGGAGAAAATGTGGCGAAGTTCCCTTGTGACACTGACAGCCAGATGCCCACGCCCAGCAGACCACAGCCACATAACTGCAAAGAGACAAACAAAATAAAGGTTTCACCATTAACAGAAATGTCACTGTCTCCTTCCCCCAAAACTCTGAAAAGAAAGAATTTCACAAGCAAGGTAAATGTTCTGCAGCAATGCTCTCAGTGGCTTGATGCTGAAACGAAGTGAAATTAAATGTTCGTACTTAGGCTTGGTCACGTCACCTGTACTTATAATTCTATTTAAAAGCCACTGGATGGCAGAATTCTCTTCTGAGAGTCTTAGCACATGAAATCACGGCTACCCATTGATGTCCCAACAGCAACCCAATGCAATTTTTCTCTATGTAAAGAAAAAAATATTATTTGAATGAATGCTCCATTGCACTTATTTGTGCAGTCATTTGCAATGTCTCAGAGTATTCAGCCCTGTACTGCCTCATCCTATGGGAGGCAAGGAAGTCCTGAAGACATTTACAATCAAAAGCATAATTTCAGTAAATATTTGTCATTAAATGCCCGGTCATAGTAGCCAGGTTGGGTTTTAGGACAAGTTCTCACAGCTTTAGTGTTGATAGCCAGTGATCACAAAATGTCACCAAAATCAGATTTCTAGATACGTTATCTACAGGAAGCTCAAGCCTTACACAAGATGATCACAGGCATTCCCAAGGGAAGCAGAGTAACACATGCATTGGGTAACACAGAGGAAACATTCAGCATTCTTGTAAGGAGACTGGGAAGCACCTCCTCTTCCAGAACTCAAGACACAGTAACTCCACAGAGTGGGTGTGGCGAGCTTTGCATCACCAGGTATGGATAAATGTCACAACATCTGTGTGCTATAACAGAGCTGGATACAGCTGCAACAGGAGTATGTGTAGTGGGAGAAAGTCAAACACCAGCTATCCCTATGAAAAGACTGGTACAAAACATATACACAAGCATGTGGCAGGAGAGGACTTTTGTCTCTTCCCTCAAATTTGTCCTCTCCACTTAATAATCTTGAATTGATTTCTCATTGCCTCTCATGGTATGTCAGCAAGGTCAGTGTGAACTTGGAGTAGTAAAGAGCTATGGGGGGGGGGGTGCAAAACAGAAGCCTCCTGATCATATTCTGCTGCAGGACCCAGTGGACATGGCCACAGGCTCAAACTGTCTGCAGTTCATGGAATCAGCCACCCTATTGCTCCTGCTTTAAATTTCATCTGCTCTGTCCTTGAATTGCTGAAGTTTTGATGCCTCAAGCTCACTCAGGAATCCACCCTGTGGTTCAGCTGTTTCCACCGTTAGATGAGTACTGCAGGCAGGGGCTGAGAGCTTAATGGTTCAGGAGGTCAGGAACAGCTCTCACCACACAACATTCATTTAAAGTATTAAATGGCATTTCTAAGCTGCCAGGGCTGCCATTGCCATTAGCTGATGGCACTTTAATCAATGACTTCATGACAGTCCATGGGCAAGTCTGTAGATGTTTCCAAAGAAGTTTCTACCAAAGACCATAATTGTTCAGTGTAACTTTCCATCAGATCCTGAATTCACACTTTAAAGGTCATTCACAATTGTGTTCCTTGGACTGTCATACTCTTATTAAGTTCAGAAATCACTGCCTTAGTTCAAGTGTTTTGAAAGAGTGCAATGAATTCTGGAATCATTAGGCCAAAAGCAATAGATCACTGCAGATAAACAAGGTGGTGGTAAGAGCAAGCTCAGGGAAAAAAGCTTACAGAGGAAGGACAAGTAGAGGACAAAAAGGAGTACATATGATTAATACAAAGGTCAGCCCATAAAGAATGACACCTCAGAATCCAACACCAATTATGAGATCATAGCAAAAGAAATAGAAGAAAGAAGCCCTAGCTAGCATCTCTTTAACATTTGAAAAAAATCCTGCAGCACAATCCTTGAAAGAGATTTGGTCTAGAAGAGAAAGGTGGCTAGGAGGTAACTCCAGAAGGTTCATGTTTATGTTTACTTAGAAGCACCTAATTGCTTAAATGAGGGAAGGTAGAGTAACACTGAAAGTTCAGATTACATAAAACATCAGGTGATGGAGGGGCTGTTAAAGATTGATCTATGCAACTGGGATTCTCTAGTACCTGAAGAGTAAAAAGTCAGAGATTTGATAAAAGACATGACAACCTAAAAACTTCCACAAGGTGGCATCCCATACCAAATAGCACTAAAAGTTTAAGACAAATTTCATATTTCTTCTCTCCACAGCTCTTCGATTTTTGTGCTTTCTTCTCTGTTTTCCTCTCTGCCATTCTACTGCACAGCAGTACTGCTGAAGCTAAAATTTATGCTTTAAACTTCAGGTCCCATGACAAATGCTTTTTTCACTTGTGCTTCTTTAAAAAATCCCAAATAATTCCACTGACATGAGACTTAAGTGCATACAACTATACCAACCAAAGCTGGCTAGGATTCTAGCAATAAAATACCTTTTGCTGACACTTTATTCTATACCAGTCTCATTTTTTATACAACGGGAACACTACAAAAATGCTCTGACAACTATTTATTCTCACAGGATCCACCCCTTTCTGTTAGGAACAACTGAACCCTGGAGTGTGAAGGCAGCAAGAATATCTTATTAATTCCTTTTTCACCATATAATTAAATAATATATGCTGCTTGGTATTCAATTGGGTGAGAGTGATGGCACTGACATTCCTTCTCCAGAGAAATGGTTCAACAGAGTAATAAATTTCACTGGATTTTTCTTCTCAAAAAAATGTTGGCTCATTTCCCCTCTCATGATTAGAAATCATCATCCTCTAGGCAACCATCAAATCTCTCCTTCCCCTGCTGTTTATGTCACTGCAGAACACTATCATAAAGTCAGTCACTTTTACTTACAGGGCAATTTATCCAAGATATGGTACACATATTTTGAGCTTAAAAGCAAAAGGAACACCAATGTTCCTCACAGGTTCTCCCACACTTTGAATTCTCTTCACTACCTCAGTGACTATGTGTGTTCATCACTGTGTCCAGAAAACATTACGTATTCTAGGAAACATTAAGAGTCTCAAATGCTTTGAGGGAAATTAGAACTCCAGATAAACTTTGAGAAAGAAACCCCAAAACAAGCCTTTCCCTGACAAGTGCCATCACCAGGACAGGAAGGGAGCTCATTCATTTTATTCAGCATTTTTAAGCATTATGACAACTAATACAATACAAACTTTCACAATAGAGCGTCATACCCAGGTTTAGCTGCCTTAACCACAAAAAAATATACAGGAAGAGTTTACAAGACCCAGGAAAGGACAACACAGATGGTCAGATGCATGCCAAGACAGACATATTGTACAGAAGGAGATTGTGCACAGGATTATCTAGCCTGGGAGGAATTATTAGACAGGATGCGGATGAAATGTTCACAACTCTAGAGGTCAGTCAGAAAACCCAACAGCCTCTGTCGCAGTCTTTTCCAATAACAGGAACAAGGGGAATATTAGCAAGCATTTGTAGTACATTTGCTTCACACAACTGAGAAATAAATTCATTAATTACGCCACGAGAATCAAGCATTGTGCCCACAATTGTCAATAAGGGCTAGATAATTTTTGATATTGGTAATAGCATTTGTGGTTTCTTAGCATGTACACAAATAATGACATTTTGTGCTTCTCAGAGTAAGATCATGTGTGCAGAATCCAGCAAAACTACCAAGTGGCAACAAGCTGGGGTAAGGAAAGGGTAGGAAATGCCATTCTGGTAATGTTTGTAAATTGAATAATATTGATAGACTTGCCCTTGAAGTCACCGAACAGAATCAGTAAAAGGACACTGATAAGGAAGGCACTACCAAGAGGAAAAGGGATGAGGCCATATTCTTGTTGACTTTTGTAGTTTTTCCATCCCATGTAAAGAATGCTTGATGGAAAAGATGCACAAATAGGTGTGTGGGAGAGAATGAGTTTGTTCTTGACATCCCATCTTCTAGTGCTGCTTAAACACCAGGAGAGCTCTTAACACACTGGGAAAAGAACAGAGACATTTAGAAACCAAATAATGAGAGACAACCACGAGGGACAAAAAGAAGAAAGTGTCTCAGTTTTTACTCCACCTCAAATAACATGCCCATGGCCATCTGTGGCCCAGTTAGAGAGAACAGAAAGCTCCTCACCTTCCTCTGTGCTGTGTTAAAAGAGGAGATCTTGCCTGAAGCAAAAATGATACAATGAAAAATACACACTACAGCTTATATATGGCCCCATAAAAAGGCAGAAAGCACAGGAGGTTTGTTACAAGGAAATACTGACAGCATGACTGCAAAAAAAGTGTCAGAGCTGGGAACTGATTTCAGGACAACTGCAGTGACAAAAAGACACTCTGAATTATGTTTTGACAAGACTTCTGTTAAAACAGAAAGTCAACAGGAAGATGACCTGCACCAAAAGGACAAGGATGAAGAAGCCACAAGGACAAGCAGAATGAACTACCCAAGTCTAGCATAGGAAGGTTTTTCAGGGTCCAGGTGGCTCTTAAAACCCTCCCCTTTGTTTGGGTCTGCAACACTTTGGAAAAACTGCCAGTAATATTATTCTTCTGTTTCGTCATTTCTACAAGATAAAGGTGACCTGTATCAGGTTTTCTTGTCAAGACGGAGAGATTTTCCACCATTTTTCTAACTGACTCTCAGATCAATGAGTGTGCACATGAGATAAGGAAAACAATGGCCCTTATGAAGCAGCACAGTCTTCTCACTCTCATCCCAGGGTTTGCGGTTTTTTGAGTGTTTGGGGGGTTTTATGAGTATTTTCCCCTTTGCTTCATTTATGGTGTCTTCATGTATTACAGATCAGAATAACTGTTCTGAAAGGAGGAAAGGATGAGAACTACATGGTTTCCACCACTTCAAAATACACTCCAGAACAGAGATAGGCTTTCTGCAAATTAAGTTTTTGGATGCCAATTGCCAACTCTGGATTTGGGTGGTTAAACCATCTCTAGAAAGAGCTGGTGCTTAAAGGAGATTTTCAGGTAAGACTAGATAAATTTTCCTGCACTGTCTAGATAATCCACAGGATTAATCAAAACTGGGATTTAACAGCTGACAATCTCAGAGGTCTCTTGCAAAGCAAGATCATCTTCTAAATATGATCTAAAGTACTGCAAGGACACCAAAACTTGAGAAGTTCTTCAGCCATATACTAGAAAATTAGAGTACAGAAGTAGGTGAACATACTCAAATAAAACCCACTTAGTGCTACTGCCAGAGCAATGTGTCAGATTTAAACTCCTCTACAACATTCCTACAAACTGAGCATTGATGGAAGACAAGGGAATCATCTTGATATGTTCTTTGAGTCTAGTTCTGTAACAGCTGTACTGACAGGCTGTGTGTAATAGAAGGTACAGAGCTGGAATTTGTGCAAATGCTGAGTTTCCTTAATCCATCTGCCAGAGAAAGCATTTACTATCTTCCTAGAGTCATTCCCCTAAGCAATACTCCTGCGATGGTCCTGACAAACTCGAGGCATCAAAGAACTGTGATCTTCTGTGGGGCAAGAAAAGGGAGGGCTATCCTGAGGAGCATTAAATTCTGACACTTTTATCAATCTCTGTTTTTGAAATGTGTCCCAGAAGCCTTAGGCTTTGATCTGGATGCTCTTCGCTGGTCACTCTGGAGTCTTCAATAAAGGATGTGTTCTGTAAAAGGAAGTTGTAAGACCTGGGTTTGCTTGGTTTGTCAAGGACAGCTTAAATTTCTCTTTATTCAGTTGAAGGGCAGCTCAGGTACTTCTGGCTGTACTTTAGGAGAAACTTTCACTGAGAAATTGGAACAGCACTAGAAGAAGTTACCAAAAAGGTGTCAAAATCTCCAGTCACAGAGGTTTTCAATGCTTTGCTACAGGCAGACATGGTTGACCTGAGCTAGCACTAGCAGCAGCACCACTTGGTATGACTTGAAGAGATTCCTGTCAAGCAACATTTCTGTGATTTTATAATTTCCTCAGCTACCATGTTCTTCCTAATTTGTGAAAAATACAAAACCATGTCATTTCTAATGACCACATGAAATCTCTTTCCTGTGGAAGCCCTATGGGGAGAGCTCTCTTGCCATGCTGGGGAATCAGCACACTTGTGTGTGTGTCTCCAATGCCTGCACATTTCATGGCAGGGAGTTGCCATTTTGTTTGCATTTAACAAATGCTGCCATTCCGTGACTGGCTAAACACAGTTGTAAAATGGACAGAACATTATTTAGTAAGAGCTAATGGAATAAATAATTCAAGTGTAAATACAAACAACAGTAAAAGGCTGTTTTGTTGTCCCCCACTTTATCAGACTGCAGAACAAGCCCTGACATGTCTGAAGTGGAGGAAGACTTGAAGAAGATGGAAAGGGAAAGGATGATGGACTAGACATGCTGAGATGTGCCCAAGGGTTACAGACCCTGCCTACTGGGCAAATGCTTATTAACCTCTTCATTAATGACCTGGATGATGGGACAGATGAAGTTTGTAGATAAACACGAGTAGCTGACACAGCAGATGGCACAACTGCCCCTCATAGAGACCTAGACTGCATGAAGAACCAGGCAGAGAGGACGTCTGAGAAATTTCAACAAGGTGGAATGCAGAGTCCTGCACCTGAGGAGGAATGACCTTGTGCACCAGGACACACCAAGGGCTGAGAGGCTGGGAAGCAGCTCTCCAGCAGAGGGCCTGGAGTCCTGGTGGACAAGAAGCTGATCAGAAGCCAGCAATGCAATCTCAAAGCAAAGAAGGCCTACAGCACCCAGGGCTGCACTAGGAAGAATGTGTCTGGCAGTTTTGAGTGTGATCCTTTCCCCCTACTCAACATCAGTGAATCCAGCACAATTGGAATGCCGTGTGCAGTTCTGGGCTCCCGAATACAAGACAGACATTGGTGACTACCAGGAAGGTAAAGGAGCCTCTTTCCTGAGGCTGAGAGGGCTGAGACTGATTGTCCTCAAGAAGAGGAGGCTCAGGGGGTTCTTGTTGATCTGTATAAATACCTGATAAAAGGTACTGAAGAACAGGGAGCTGCTCTCCTATTAAGAGTGCTCAGTGACAGGACAAGATGACCACAAATTAAGGCACAAAATTGGATGCAAGACCTGCGAGGGGACGAAACACTGAAGTGATGTTTCCAGACAGGCTGAAGAGCTTCCATCTGTGGAGATATTCCAAACCTGACTAGACACTCTACAGTCTGTCTGTAGACTAGAGAGTCTCTACAGTCTCTGTTCTAGCTGACTCTGCTCAAGCAAGGGACAACAGATGATATGATCTCAACATGTCCCTTCCCACCTCTTCCATTATTCTGTTAGGAGATAAGCTATTAGATATCAATTAATAGCTATATTCCAGGTGTATTCTCCACTGTTCTTACATACCCACCCTCCCTCCCCACCCCCCCCAAACTACCCAGTGTCCACCTGAACAGGTAAGGAATAAGCCCACTCAATTATTCACAGCTTGTGTCCAAGACAAGCACAGCCCTGATTTTCTAATGATTGCCATTAATAATTTGGGGATAAACATCTCATTAATGAAATTCTGAGGTGTTAAATTGTCAGTATTAAAAAATAGGTGTGGAGAAATGTAGCAGTAGAAAGGAAAAAAATTGATAAATTTAAAGGAAAATAACCTGTAGAATGAGATTCCCAAATACAGACTTCCTGCAAAATGATTTGGGAAAAACTGATGTAAAAAAGCAAGGAGTCAAAACAAACGAGGCATTACTTTGGACTGCAGTAGTTCTTCTCCCAGAACTTCACAGCTATTTTAAGCGGCATACACAAAGCAAAAAACAACAAAATTCTCTCTGCCTGCAGCTGTGAAAGGTCAGATTTAGTTGTGCCAATGTCAGCATTATCATCTTTTTGTGTGTAAGTCACAATGCCCAAAGTGCAGTAGGCAAAAAAGACTGAACATTTGAAGAGGATTCAGAGATGATGTATGAAGAAGGATTAAAATGTGTACAACACAGTTAAGTGATAGTTAAACTCAGAGGGCAGGAAGGAGAATGGAGGCAGAACTTTGAAACTAGTATTAGGGAAAAAAAATTATACATCAAATACCAAAACTCCTGAAATCAGAAGGACTGGCAGAGCCCTAACCAGTCATTTGCTGGATGGAAAAACATCAAAGACAAAAGAGACTTCAAAAAGTCAAAGACAACATATATAAAACCCAGAGAATAACTGATCTAGAAGAAGGAATTATGCAGTCACTTCACAGAGGAGACCTGACTGGAAGGATATTTAACATAAAATTCATAAAGGCTATATAATTTTAATGGCTATATAATTCATAGTGCCCAGAAAGGACTTGGGTTCCTACAGAAACACTAACCTTATGCATTTATTAGAATGTGCAGTTACATAGTCCCTGATAACAGACTGACAATAATAGCTCATTTAAAATATAGTAACAAAGCATTATACATAATCTTCACATTAAACCGTTTTCTCATTAGTAAGCATGGGGATAAGAGCTGAAAAATTCTCTAAGCAATTCACCATAATGAATGAGAATTCATCAGCCTAACACAGCACTTTTGAGCATTAAGCCCTATTCCTAAACACACATAACTGAAAAGATATCTTTCTGAAATGCAAGATTTGTGGATTAAATGCAGTCTCTCTTTAATTCCTGCAAATGACCCTATCTATCGACTTCAAACTAAAAACAGGCAGCAAATTACAATGCTGCCTATTAATGCACCACTTTTTGAAGTGGCTTGACAGGAGATGTAAGTTTAGGGCTTTTCCCTATGTAATAACACTAATTACAAAATTGAAATCTGCAATGATTTTAAAATTAATTTATTTATTTTATTTTCCTCTTTATTTCCATACAGTTAATTTCACTTGAAATGAAAATCCAATCTGGAAACAAGCCAGACAGAGAGATGTCCTGAATTCATTGCTCCACAGAAACATTCAGATCTGAGTGTGAGTGCAAAAGCAAATGTGTGTTGGTATTTCATCCCATTAGACCTGCAGAACAGAGAGAGAGAGAGCTGAATTTTGCTCTCCCAGTTTTTAGAAAAATTTGAAGAGTATTTATTGCAATTACTAATCCCTCAATAAGCATAATAAAGTACAAGATTTGTACATGTTAATGACCATAATTTGGCTAATAAATTTGGTTTGCCTCAATATTAAAACCTCTTTCCAAAACCACTTGATTCAAAGCACTGAAGGCTTTGAAAGCTAGAAGGAAACTTTCCAATAATTTTCATAGATGTCAACAGGAAGAGACAGTTTTACCAAGATAGTTTTCAGAGTAACAAACAGTCCAAATTCCAGTATACAAACGCCCCAAGGGAAATGCATCAGAGAAGACAGGAAATCATATTTTATTCCATTGAGAGTAGAGAGAAAAACAAATGTAATCATGATCAGTTGAGTTCCCTCTGTGCTCCAGTTTTTGAGCAACTGCATTAAAGCCTTCTTAACTAGAAAATGGCTGTTTAAAACTACATGCCAAATTCATTTTTCTATATTTGCACAAATGCAGGGACATGCACCTGCAGTACTTTCTTCTGAGATGGAAGCCCCTACTACTTATTCACAGACATTTTCTGCCCAGCAAGGAGCACAATCAGATTCTGGTCAATCCATTAAATTATACATTATACATTTGCAATGCTTAGCACCCACTGGCATAACTCTATGGAATCTAGGCACCTCTGCTGGTCACATGTGGTTAATCCGTCTCCTTTTTCCTGAGCCAATTCTCCTGAAGCCGCTTTATCCGCTTTGTTTATTTTAACCACAGCTGCTTAATTCTACTATATCTCTTAATGCCAAATAAAAGCAGCAGGAAAATGCCTCACCCCCAGAAAAAAAAAAAATCAGATGTTTGAAGGACTTGTAGTGAGGGAACAGTCAGCAATCCTCATCCAAATTTGTGTAACAGGACTGAGGACCTCTCCAGCCCTAAAGAAGTTACTGTGACTTAAGATACTCTCTTTCAGATGCACTACAGGCCACAACCAAAACCACTGTGCATCTCAAACACTTCGTTCTCCATCTGCTCAAAAAGGGCTTACACTACATTCTGCAAATCCACTTGTATCCTTCTCTTTCAGCTGTTGGAGGCACGTCTGAGAAAAGATGCAAGGGATCAGTGTGAAAGTATCTTCAGAAGTTATTTGTAAACCAGTTCATTATATATGTGTGAAGTAAGCCTGATAATTGTTGGACTAAAAGAATTTTACTCTTGGTCCATTTGCATGTTAAAACAGCACAAAACTCTGGGGGATTCGCTCCCTTCTTAAACTCACGGCATCTGGTGTCACTGACAACTGACAAAGGAGTAAAACCAACTTGCAATTTTACTTATTTCACATCAGATTGTAGCATGGCTTCCAGTGCCTAATAACCTTGTATTGCTTAAGCTGTCAGTAGAAAAAACACTGCAATACTCAAATAAAACACACTACAGGAGTGAAGGCAGGCAAACAAGTTCTTTGCCCTCTGCACTGTCTGCTCTTCTTGAAAGTTAAGCTAAATTTTGTAATAGCCAATTATAATAAACAGTAAAATAAATAAATAGGGAAATAGCAATGATAATAAAGTATGCACAGTTTTGCTCAGCACTCATTAGGAAAAAAACCCCACAGTAATTCTATTAGATTGACCATAGAAAAATTGTATTCAAACTAATTCAGTACAGATTTACTATTTCTTAGGTAATATTTAAAGTTATCCTATCTCTTTCAATTAATGGGTCCTATTTTGAAGCTACTACCTGGAAAATAACATCTCCCAATGGACTGGGAACACCTCCTACTTAAATACTCTGTCAAGAAGTCTTCAATTAAAAATATTTTATGTATTATCCATCCATTGCCTGAATCATCTCTATCTCATTACTGTCCAAGATGTAAAAATCCTCAGGCAAGTGAAACTGTTCCCCTGCAGGTTTCTGGAAATACTACAAGGCTGAGCCTAATTCTCTTCAGAGAGACTAACAAGAGTTGACATTATAAAGGGACCAGATCAGACAAGTAAAAAGGGGTGGGAGAGCAGCCATGTGAGGAGAGTGAGAAGCATCGCAGTAGGCAGATGACTCGTCAGTTAACTGAATCTCAGTTTTCCCTCCCATCCAGAGAGCTGTCTTGGGGAAATGAAGAACAGGCAATCACACTGACTCAAGAAGAAACATAAATATTCATTAAGAAGATTCAGCTAGCTACAGATTTAACAAATGCCTTTGCTATCCCAAAACAAACATGGGACAGTGGCATTAGACCACTTAAATACAGACGCATGCTGCAAACTGTCTTTGAGTCATGCATCACTTCCAAGAAAACACATTTCAAAAGCTTTCACTGACTTGTCTGAAAGAAGACTGAGGAATACTTATTGTGGATGCAAGGAAAAAAAAAAGGAAATGTTCCAATTCATATCTAGAATATTTTAACAATATGTTCATGCCAAACTCATTACAAGAAGAAGGAACCTGCAAAGAAACAGAGGCCAGAATGGTTTAGTAAAAGGAGTACTGAGGTCAGGTCTGATCCTGCTCTGTGTTGATTAACCTCCACAGTCCAGCTACTATCAGGGTGAGAAAGAGATGGGGCTGTTTCATCACTATTATGTTGGGGGTTTTTTTTCACATACAATGATGAGACAATCTTTGTATCAGAAGAGTTAGGAAAGAAGCCACTGTTTCCACATAGGAGCTGTGATGTTACCTTGGTATCTGAAATGCTGGAAAATTAGGCTGGGACAAAAAGATGTCTAGTAACCGTCTGTAAATATCTCTGTAAACAGTTCTGTCAATTACTGTACCAAACAAATGAGCATTCATGGTGTTTATTTATTTAGTCTTCTGACAGGTTGCTAATAAAACAGCACAGTTTGTGATGCAGTGATTTCAAAAGAATTAGAAGGAGGTAAATGTAAACATCCTAGAGAAGTGAGGGAAAGCAAATAGAACAAATAAAGAGGACAAACAAGGCCATATGCAAAGTGGAAGATAAGCTGTATCTCTTTTTTTCACTGAGGAGGAAGCCAGACTGAGGAGGAATTGGGTTAGCAAAGAAAAGTCCAAGGCCCTAAGGATTCACAACTAGAAAAATAACTTCATACACTACCGGGAGGGGGTTCTGCAAGCAGTACATGTGACAAGGACACCTGATGTCCTTGATGTCCAGAGAAGAGTGCAAGGAGTCACAGGCTTATCTGTAGTTTAGGTTGTCTTTTCCCTACCACATGTTCAGTCTGCTAATACGACCAGTGGATGAAATGTCAGGTGGCAGATATTCTGTATTGTCTGTGCCTTTAACAATCTAACTGAACCTGATGTGAAGCAGAGAAAATTGCTTCCCCACTGGAGTCCAGCTGCACTTTACACTTTTGTCTTCCCAAAGACAAAAGCAATCGATATAAATGTACAGGAAAATACTGGACCCTAGCAGAAATTTAGATTTTCAAAAACATCTAAAAAGTATCTTAAATGAAATTAACTTGCTGTACAATCTGTAAAGTTACAGGTCTGGATTTACACTGTAACACATAAAATAATTTGGTTTTTGTAGGTTCTTTTCAGACCATATGTTCTCATTTTTGGGGCTGGATAAGGTTCACAAAAAATACTACCAGAAGTAAGGAAGACTAAGTGAGAGTGGTGCTGGCTCACCCTTCCCTCTCTTTCAGTGAGCCAGCACTGATTTTCTGACAGCATTCCATGTGCACACACTGACAAGACTGCTGTGGTCACAGCTGGGAGGAACTGGAACTACAGAAGACAGTTCCATCCCACTGTTCATGGGAACGGACAGATCTGGCAGATCTGTTCGTATCCATTTCCACACAGATCAGAACAGTTACACAGTTTTTACACCAACTAAACTGAGAGGAGTAAATGCATTTTATTTTGCAAGTCAAATAAAATTCAGCAATCAACAGAGCAGGTGATTGCCAGATCAGTAGCAGTAGCACACAACAATTTCCCCTAACTTCTGTGTTGACAAGCGTTACAAAATGTACTGAATGCTTTCTTGCTACCAGACACAGCAGCAAGTAAATTAATGAGTGTTAACTATGTTGAGGGATATATATCCTCAATAGCTCATACTCACTTCACTACAGCTTTGCACTCAGAATTATTTTGTTTTACTTTGTGCTTTTACCTAGAAACATATCTGACTCCAGTTTAAAATACCCTTTCAACAATCAATGAAGATAACAAAAAAATGTTTCAGGATAAGATTAAAAAAACTTTTGCCACAACATCACATAGGACATCTCCCAAGCTCTTATCTCTCCTCTGCCACTTTCAAATATGGGAAAGCCAAAATAAACGTACAAAACAGCAGAAACAAAAGTCAAAAGCCCAGTTTCATGATCACATTTTACTCAAGTACTGCTAACAACACAGATACTAGCAGCAGCATCACTATTTGAGAAAATCATTATCTAACTGAATGATATGCACACAGAAAAAGAAAAGCAGTATTCAAATACTGTAAGGAACAAAAATCTGTGCCCACAAGCTTCATCTGGGTATGATGCAGTAAGATTACTCTTAAGGGCTCAAGGGTTTCGTGCCAACATCAAATCAATATAATAGTTCCTATGTGTGATTATTTCCATGTGCAGAAGAAAACTCCAGCAGTTCCTCAGACTGATTTATCCATTTTAGTTTACAGGAGGGAAATATGTCCTCAACAACTCATGCTCACTTGACTGTGGCCTATAAAAAGCAAATTACTTTGCCACAGAAGACATAATGAAATGTGGATTCCCTTAGATTTGTGGCTTTTGATTGGCATCTCAGCTTTCTGATCCATTGTGAACTAACCTCCATTAATGCTTGCCCTCTTAGAGGGCATGTAGAACAATTTGCTCATGTGTGGATTCTCTGGCATCTAGTAAAGCTGGAGTTCATTCTGCAGGCTCTCTCTAAGGATCTGTATCCCCTACCCAATCACATCTTCAGTTTTATTTCTGTCCCTGCAGAATTCATTAAAATGTAAATTATGTTCTACTGAAAAAAACATAAGACTGTTAATGGAATTTCATCCATTGCATTATGCAGATATCCAAAATAGACAACCTCTTTGAGTGGTATGATATACAGTGAAAGTTATCCCCAAAGGTCATCTCTAGAAGTAAATGCACTTGGTTTGATTTTTTTCTTATCCCAGATGATATTTGTTTGTGGTTTGGACACATGCTTGATTAAAAAACTTAACAGATGGAAGGAATTAAATCCTTCAAATATGGCCTAAAAATACCTCCCATTTCCCTACCTCTAATTATTTATTCACAAGTTAACTGCCCCTAAGCATTTTTTCCTTCCATCTCTGCAGGTCATCTGTAAGTAATTTATGAAGAAAAAAAAAAAAAATTAGGTACAGAATAGGCTGTTCTTTTAGTAAGCCTAGGCCACACTCTCCAGTAATCTCTGACTTGTCTGTTTCTAAGACCAAACTACCAGACACTTAATCTGGTGTCAGAAATACTTAATGGTTAACCACTAAGGAGAAAACTAACAACATACAGTCAACAGACAATGAATGACCTCCCTATTTTAAATACATTTATTCCAAACAAAGGATTCATTGCCCTTCTTGTCATCCAGCTTTGTTATGAAAAGAAATATTAACTGGTAAGATCCTAATGCAAGACTACATATAGCTACTCTTTACATCTACAAGCACAACTGCAATGTTACATTACTTTAGTTTTCATCAAAGTCAACTGCCTTAGTTGGCAAGCTATGCATATATTCTGTAGCTATGGGATTGTCTAGATTCACACCTTCTAATGACAAATGTGTCTTCATATTTTCAAACTCTAATAATGAAACTTGAATGAAACTATCTGGTTACAAAAATTTTATCCATGATGAAGAGAAATACACGTTTTCAGGTTATTCCTCAGCAAAAAGCCTAACTTCCCTGAAGATTAACTTCTACATTTATGGTAGTATTGCTTTCAAGTGGGAGCTGACTCAAGGACTAAACCCAAAGGTATAAACAAACTTCTGTAAGAAGCCTCACTCCACTGCATGGAAAGCTTCAGCAACTTACACAGGAGACCTCAATTCAAGTCCCTACTGTTGGCAAAACAGTTAGAATTTCCTTATCCTATAATTTTATGTATTTCCTGAGGCGCTTTAAAGTCTCATCATCCCGGGCTGCCGGTATAAATATGCACACTTTCAGAAAAAGACTCAAGGCAGTGAGAAGTGGTGATCATTTTGGATATACACCATGTGGGTAACAGCATCCTACGCAGCCCACAAGCAGAGACAGAGGTCATTCACACAGACAAGTTTTTCTGTCTTAAAAGTTGTGCCATAAAACTGCAAAGCTGTATTGGCAAACATGGACCAGGTGGAACTAGAGTTGGAACATACCCCACTTGAGAATGCATGATGACTTGGATCATTGAAAGAACCTGTAATCCACCTCTGTTCTATATGTTTGCAAGTAACACAACTCATGGAGATAGAAATAAAACCTAGTTCAATTCTAATGGGATGAGACTTTGTGTAAAAAAAGTATAAATTGCATTTGGAGTCTCATAACCATCTTTTCATTTTTTCCATCCATTTGGATACTATATATAGACTAGCCATTAATGAGAACAAAGATTATTGCATGGAAGCACTGTGACTTAAGTGAGTCAAAAACCTTCTATTACTTCTGAAAGAGTAGATACAAGATTCCTCATCTGGAAGATTAAAAAATAACACTTCTATACCCTACAGAGGTATCCTCTTTCTCTAATTAAAACATCCTTATGAGGAAAAGCAAACAAGTGAAGCAACAGAATAAAACAGGAAAAAGCTTGGGAATAAAAAGAGAATACAGAGTATGAAATTCAAACATTTCCATCTTATTATCCCACATATTGTACTTTTTTTTGATTTCTTTTCCCCTGTTTGTATGGTACTTTTGTAGTGTCTACAAACTTCAAGCACAGAATGCCTCAAGAGGTAAGCCACACCTATTTTTAGTTACTCCTGTTACCTTCATGAGCTTGGGAATCAAAGGACCACTCCTCACTAAGAATAATTTCTGAGTGGCAGTCTTTTACTCCTTGGATTTTCTTGATGCTCCTCTTCTCAGTGCCATTTTGTGTTTCTGTATTTTGGCCCACTGTTTCCGTGGCTAAACTATATGTTCAACCCTAGTTATTGAAAGCCATTCTACCAAGCTAACTCTTTAATACTCCTTATGGTTTTGCTGGCTTTCTAAGGACAGATAGATGCAAGGCATGTGGATGACTGAGATCTGTGGAGCCATGAAAAGTCTAAAATAGAGAAAATAGAAATACAGGCTCCTAAATCCATATGTGGAAATCTTTGTGAGTTTAAAGAAAAGACCACTCTTCATCAAAATGAATTTTTTTCATTTTTCTTGAGAAAAACCCTAACTATTTCAGGCTGGAATGATTCTAAGCCTGAACCCACCACCACCATTTTCCTGCTGATGTGTATTATTTTCGGAATGATGTTTCTTCTTTATGAAGCTAGTGGGAATGCATGGCTGTGCACAGTCTCCAAAACCAGCTAGTCTTTTACCCAGAAGAGCTGAGTTTACTGCTGTGAAGGAAGTATGATTACTTGTCTTTACTGGCTGCCACAGGATACCTCAGTGTGCATGTAACAGAACTAGTGGATTCTCTGGAAGGTGACAATTCATAACACCCACTATGTGGAAATGTGTTTGTTTATACAGCTCTGCATGACAACACATGATGGAGCTGTCAACATCAGTTTGAATACTTGATGTCTTATGGTAGATAACCTTCTATGCTTTTAGTGATTGACCTGCATGGCACCAATTCAGCTGTCCAGAAATGGCAACTTCCAAAGTCAGGGGTCTGTTGATCTTCAACTCCTCACAATTTTGTCCCTGGTCTTCCTTTCAAGCCTGGTATACCTGGAATGTCCTTTCACACATGGGTTTGCCAAGTCATCAGTCTTTATGCATTAAAGCCCATCTGGAGGGACCTTGAGTTGTGCTGAGACTGCTCATTTACTATATTTAGACCTGAGAATTATCTGCAATTATACACAGACAACATACTCAAAATGGCACAAAGATGAATCACAGAATCACAGACCAGCTGAGGTTGGAAGGGACCTCTGAAGGTCATCTGGGCCAACCCCACTGTTCAAACAGGGCCACCTAGAATCAGTTGCCCAGGACTATGTCTGGGTGGCTATTGATTACCTTCAATGACAGAGAATCCACAACTTCTTCAGGCAACTTGTTCACCCTCACAGTAAAATAAGTGTTTCCCGATGCTCAGGTTTTGCCCATTGCCTCTTGTACTGTCACAGGTCACCACTGAAAAAAGACTTGGCTTGGTTTTTTTTACACCCTCCTGTCAAGTATTTGCATACATTACTCAGATCCCCCTCTTCTCCAGGCTGAACAGTCCTGGCTCAGTCAGCCTTCCCTCAAGGAGAGATATTTAATCTTAGTGGCCCTTTGACACATTCCACTATGTCCATGTCTTTCTGGTACTGGGAAGCCCAGAACTCCAGCTGTGGCCTCAACAGTGCTGAATAAAAGCAAAGGGTCACCTTTCCTTAACCTGCTTGGAACACTCCCAGTGTTGGCCTTCTTTGCAGCAAGGACACATTGCTGGCTCCTGTTCAATCTGGTATCCACCAGAATTCCCAAGTCCTTTTCTGCCAAGCTGCTCTCCAGCCAGGTGGCCCCAACGCATAGTGGTGCATGGAGTTGTTCCTCCCCACTTTGCATCTTCGCTTGTTGAACCTCATGAGTTTCCTCTCAGCCCATGAAAACCAGCTCCATATCATGTTTATATTTTGGTTAAAGTAGAAGGAACTCACCTGAAACTAAACTGGGCCTCTCTGTCGCCAAAAACTGTGACATGCTATATTTTGAGCTAAACAGTAAGAGCTACCAAAAAGGCCCTAAGCAACTTGCTCTTCCTGCAAGGGCACACTGAGATAGATCTGTCACTCACATACCACTACTTTAACAGTTTATGCAGCCCATGAAGAGTTCACAATCTGGCAAGCATAGGACAGTAGAAGACAGAAAGAAGAGTTGTCAGGAGCCACATATGAAAGTATAAGCAACACATAACATCTCTAAATCTGTAAGAGTGGCAGCATTTAAACAAACAGAAAAAAGCAGTTCTCCTTATATCAGAGGGATGTGTCATCAAACACATTTGCTGGGCCTGGTTACCTTCTTACAGAGTCAAGATATCCTGTTATCACATGTGAATTATGAGTTTCCTTTACCAGGTCTATAGAATTCATAATAAAGCTCCAGTTGCTGACTGTAAAACTGTGCAGTGAAATCTGCCTGCATTGTGATGCTTGTCACGATAAAATCATTCTGGGGTAATTTTCTTATATGATATCTCAGTACTGACTTGCCTCACACAAGGTATCTGACTGGCAAATAAAGGTAATCCTAAACTGCAGGCTGTGCTATAGATTTCAATACAAATATGGGTTACATGAACACATTGACTAAAATAATCTCCCAGCAGAGAGACAGCCATGGGATTTTGACCTTTCCAGTCTCTATCCAAAAAGCTTTCAAAAAATACTTCCCATTCCACAAGTTGAAATAGCTTTTGCTTTAGCTGGAATACCCAAAATGGCAGTCCTTGCTCACCTACCTTCCTATATGCCTTCATCTCTTTTACCACATACATCCAAGAGAAGCTAAAGTGCCTTTCGTTATTGTTGCCATTGTGAAATCCATCCAGCAAGACCCTAAAATCAGGAAAGACGAATCTAACACCCAATATGTCTTCATATGTGCTAACATGTTTCTCCAATTATCCTCTGACTTCAGACACACTACAAGAATACAGAACCCTGTGCAGTGATTGCTTTGCTGTTCCCCATGCAGGCCTGTCTGAGGCTTGAGCCCTGTGCCTTGCCCTCATGAGCTCCTAGCTCATTTCTTTAGAAATTAGATTACACTTGAACATACCTCTTTAGCTACAGAATGGAGAGCAATAAAAAAAATTGTGCTAGATTATGAATAGCCCTCTACTCCTGTGTAGAGTCAGAGCCTTTTTTCTCAAACTACATGTTAAGTTTATTGTTTGCATTTGCATGGTTCAAGAAAAAACCGTGATCCCTGTAGCAGCAGCTAACATCATCTGCTACGGATTAGCATGCTCTTTTATGACTTAGTATCACCCTGGCTTCGCATCTACCTTGCATTTTCAAGGCAGTCCAGCCACCTGCCAGAGGCACAACTCTTGTCTGTCCATGCTTTAGGAGAGAGGTGAATGAGGATCAGACAGCTTGAAAGAGCCTGTAAACTGAGTATCAAATGGGAACAAGAGTACAGGACAATATATGTTAAAAAGACTCACAGACCTGCAATCCAGACATGAAATCCAGCTTTGTCTACTCTGAACACAAAAATATGAACAGCCATGCACTGGAGCAACGACAGCTGGAGAAAGATCTCACTGCTCTCCCCAGATGTAAAAAAGGAACATTTTACTGCTTCTATCAGGAAGCTGTGGACGTGACCTCTGGTCTCAAAAATGCTTCTCTAATGGGTCAGGGTAAATGCAGATTGATTTAAGTCACAGATATTTAAATCATCAGCTTCCATCATCATTTAAACTGAAAGAAACTTCGACTAAGTCATGCATTTTAACCTGCATTGCTTTTGTACTCTTTACTCAGCTTCTTTGGATAATTAATCCATCTTTTTGTCAGGCCAGAAGAGAATCTGTTTGTATACACTAAGTCATCTTTTGTTAGTAACTGAATTTTTGTAGACATTGGCACTCAATCAAAAGCCACACTAGAACATTTCAAAACTATACACTATTAGTTACACAATACTATGTTTAATGTGCTGTATGAATAAGAAACGGGGATGGTTTCTTATCAAGAAATCATAATAGTTTTCATTTTAAATGGTTTTAACTGTGGCAGTGTTACCTGTAGTTAAAGAACTGAATATTTCTCATGACCAAACTATAAAAATGTAGAAACTGTCACTCTTAAATGCTTTTACCTCATTCTCTATATGCTCAAAAATAGAAGGCAAGCCTGCCTGCTTTTTCAGCTGCCAATTTTTCAAAAATAAATAAAATAGGTGTTGAGAAGAACCAAAGAAATAATCTGAAATGAAAGCTACTGCTGGTTTAGGCTTTCAAAAACTGGTTTAGTCTTTCAGTAAGCATTGCTTCCAGCTGTTAAGACTTCCACCATTTTTTTCCCTTGCCTTCTTTGCAGAAATTGACAGGAAGTATCCACTCCTTGTATGTTTTCATT
Source organism: Passer domesticus (assembly GCF_036417665.1). Taxonomy (NCBI): domain Eukaryota; kingdom Metazoa; phylum Chordata; class Aves; order Passeriformes; family Passeridae; genus Passer; species Passer domesticus. The sequence goes on along the minus strand of NC_087475.1, from coordinate 88,461,220 downwards.
TAACTTGTATTTTCAGAGAGTACAGTCATGAAATGTGCTGCAAAGATTTGGAATGGGGTTAGTTTTTCAAAAGAAGTTAAGCAGAGTTGAATTAAAGCGTATCTTTTTTTTTCTCCTCTAGCTTAGAATGCTAATTAACAAGTAGCAAAAATCAGAGAGGACTCTCTTGGCAAAGCATGAAGGAATTCTAGTAATTCTTTATGTTGCACTTATTCATGTCCCTTGCCTTTTCAAAAATAAAAACTATTTTCATTTTCCTCTTCCTTTTAAAAAAAGCCCATCTCCAGTAGGAGCTGCGCTGGAAGGGCACAAAGATAACAGAGCAGATGCCATAAGTATTCACACTGCAGTAGCAATGGAACAATATCCCTTCATGCCATGGTCAAAATAGCAGTATGAAATGTGTATCACATGCAAATTCAGCCTGCTATAACAAACAAGGAAAAATATTTCCATAAAAAGCAGCAACCTGGGAGTAACAGTAAAGGTAATAGTCCATGCTGGTTCTTTAGACACTGTGGTCTGTTAGGCTCGTCTCTCACTGCCAAAACAGAACTGTTTCAGTTTGCTCAGATATTTTTGTCCCAGGTACAACTGTGATGGTTTTGCAGTCCTACCTCACAAGTTCCTGTCTGTCCCTAGTAACAGGGACTGCTGATGTGAGGTTACATAAGGGACAGCAAAGCTTGTACTGCCAAGTGAGAAGAAAAGCAATGAAATAAATAATTTTGTGCCTAAAAAGTTAGATCTTTAATCATTGTTTTATATATAATTTTACTAGTCAAGGGATCTCACTTGCTTAATTTACATGTCTGACGTTACATGACTGGCTGTGGCATAAGGAGCAGTTTAAAAGCTGGGATCACTGGTATGGTCAGGAACAGAAGGAGAAGAAGAGGGAAAACTCCAATTGATTGTTCCATTACGCCACTATTAACCAAGAGAATACTGAAGGCTGTAGTCACTCAGCACGTGTGAAAAGAAAAAGGGGACACATAGATGAAAGACTCTGTGGGTTTTTTCAAATAAAGAAAAATAATCAAAGTTGCATAAATAAAATTTCTATACCTAGCATAGCGAAGTAGCATTACTTAATAGAAAAGACACTTATTTGTTTCACAACATTAATGGAAGGTGTAAAACAATAATTCCTAGTTTGTCAATATGAAGTGATAAATTTACTTCATACTTCATACTAAATTTACTACTACAGTTTTTTTGTGGAATGTTTCCTGAATGCACATATTATTTGATCCTGAGATGCACCACTTCTTTCCCCCTCCAAAAAAAAGCTATCGGAATCACTCTGGCATATGTCCAGTACATTTTAGACACTAAATGATACCTCTGTGATGACCTCTAACACTTTTCTTCCCCTGGTCTATTTCTCTAAAAGTAAGTAGGGTAAGGCTTGCACCATCCTTAGCACTGAGAGAATGAGAGTAATTTCCTTTTGCAGTTTAAAATAGAAATACAAACCTTGCCAGAATGATTTGAAAGCACTGGTAGATGGATAAAATATTTCTGAATCTGCATCGTGTAACATTTGACAGCCAGCATGTGTACTGAACAGCTGACTTTTATGCAATGACATTATTAATTATATTTTCCTTGCCAAACAAGCATCGTAACTGAGCCTTTGCAGCAGTGTGTCATTAGGCAGCTCATGCATGTCTGCTGAGCTGCTCATATGGTAAGAGATGGAGCTGCCCTGTCCCAGGCCTACTGAAAACGTCAGCCAAGCTCCCATGTGATTGCAAGAGCTACTATATATGGGCCAAAGACAGTGCAGCAACCAGAAGGTGGTGTGTTCCACCCATGTCGTTAGACATGGGACAACAGCCATTCCCAACACTATTCCTGGCTTGCCAAGACCACCAACAGTGCAAGACAGTAATTCATGCCTACTGACTAATTTGCATAAAATTTCCTTGCAGGCTGAAATATCTTCATTTTGGACATTTTCCATTCAAGGGGTTTTTGTTGTTTTCTTTTTCCTTTTTTTAACTGGAATCTGCAGAAGCATCTCAAAAACCCGTGTGTGCCTGCAGGCATATATTAACTGAGCTCAGATTTGCAGTGTGCAAAACTAACTCAATGAAAATCCAGCTCTTGTTTCAGGAAACAGAAGAGCTGACAGAAGCCATCATGTCTCTAATCCTAATTGTCTTAAGCCTCAATTTTGTACAAAAACCATGATCCATCTCACTTCAAGCCAACATAAGAAATATTAGATAGATGTATTAGATCAATGTATAAGAGTCTGCAGCATTTGTAATTCAAACAAAATACTCACATATTCTCTGTCCAAAATCCCAACAGCCACTCACACACAGCAGCCATGGAAATCTATCCCTTTGACTTCCCTGTTTCACACATCCAAGCTCTCAGCAGTTCTGCTGGTCCCTTGAACCTGGTTCCTAGTGTTTCACAGTTCTTCACACAGAAATTCCCGGGGGGATATCATCTTGAATCTGATGATCTCCCTTCACTTCCACACTAATTCCCTCTTAGGCAGTCAAAAAAACAGATGAGAAGCAGCACAGATTTTATTCCTTCTCAGAGAGCACAAGTTCCTAGCCAGCATTTGCCTTGAGATCCTTTGGATCATACATAACCATGGTGAGGATTTGCTGTCCTACAGTGACAAGACCCGGCACATTCAATTGCATTTCAAACTTTGTGAGCAGCTCCACAACTTCATAAACTTGACTAATTCTGACAGCAGCTTACTGTAACAGGCAAATTAATAAATTGGATTGATGCAATCTTCACAGAGCCCTGAAGTAATCAAAAAGTCACTGGAAAGTTCAGTTTGCTTTTGAGCAAATATCTTTAGATACTAAGCATACATCTTTAGATACTGAGAGTTTGTTTTAAATATGTAGCAAAGTACTCACTGCCACCATAGGGTACTCATTTTTCTTTTGCTCTGGAAACTTCTTATGTTTATCAATTGATTTCTTTATTTGTTTATAATTATATTCAAGTATATGACAGCATGTGTGATTTCACAAGCTCTCTGTTCCATGCATCATTCCCAGCACTGCATGGTACCTTTAGCTCTGTCACCATAATGTTAAAAATTCAAGCTGGAATAGGAACCAACACGAAACAGAAAATTAGAGCAGCATCTTTCATAACAGGAGGGCACAGGATACAGCCACTTCTGCCACTCATATGGCAGTTGTTACAACTCTTGTATCTTCACAAAGAGAAACTGTACACATCACAAAGAAGAGCCTAGCTTATATTTCCAGAGGAGAAGAGGGAACAATGAGAAGCAGAAATACCATGGCAGGAGGCAGAGAATGCCAGTTGTTTGCCAAAACATTGGCATAGACCAAAACAGCAAGAGATGATTATGCAGCATATGTTGTGAACAAGGCCCCAGACACACCCCACACAGATGAGGTTTACATGCACCCCTGAATAAAAAGCTAAACTGGCTCTACACCTTCCACATAGCAGAAAGAGCCAGAAAAAAAGATGGAAAGAGTGCACCATGATGTCAGTGACTTCTTACCTCTTGGGGTTTTTTTAGTCAGAGGTGGACAACTGGAAATTCTGCAATACCTCAAAGTGACAATCCTGGTCAAGGGAATGGGCAAGAGTGCTAAAGGAGTTTCTCCCACAGAGACTCTCATGTTTGAAATTTCCCTGCAGATACACTGAAGGCATGAATAATGGATCATATGGAAGCTGTTAAACTGTTCATGTCTAGGAAGGTTCCTCTGTTGAATGGACAGCACTCTCTCAAGGGCTGAACTGACAGAACGTGAATTAAGACTACAGTGATGGTTAATTATGTCCCTTCACACCACTCCAAGGTAAGGGGGAACTTGACTTCAAGGTTCAAAGGATTTTCCTGAGAAAGTTAGTTACATGACCCTAGCCATAGGAATTTTATACTTTACTATCATGACTAAACTGTATCATCAAGACTCCTCTTTGGGAATGGGGCTGACAAGAGCTAGACCAGTCTCTGATAATGGCTTTGATGTGTTATAATTATGTTTTTCATTTGCTATTTTGAAATTACATTCAGCTGTTGTTGTAGTTTTGAAAAATGCTGAAAAAAACCAGCAGTACAGCTCGAAACAGAGTTCTTATTGCCTGGGTTCTTGCAAATATGTGACTTCAGTTCTGAAACTACTAAGCCACAGTTTCAGTTCAGAAAGGTAGAACAGAGTAATATGATGGAATGAATGAATGAATGAATGAATGAATGAATGAATGAATGAATGAATGAATGAATGCATTATGTTGCTGTTAAACATACTCCCCAGTTGCAAAGAAACAGCTATTTAGTCTTAGCTAAAGCAGTTCCCTGCTTTGTCTTAGTCTGGGAATATTTAAGAAATCAAACCTAAAAAAAAGAACTCTGATTCCAACTGGATGGGGAAAAAGTGGAGGCAGACAATATTTAATCCTGACAATGCCGCAGCATTTTTATATAACACCAAATAGTCCTAAAATAGGAAGGCTGAACCAGACCCACACAACTCTTATGAGGTGGGGAGGCAGGGCAGGGGGAAGCATTAATACATAATTGGTATTTATGATTCTAGTATAATATAGAAGTCCCTGCTTTCAAATTTCAAGGGAAAAAATGGTTACTAAGCAAGCCTTGAACACATCTTATTAGACAGCATCTTAATGACCACTTTGGCAGACTCTCTTCATTACTCAAATGAAAATTTAAGAGTCACAAAGAAGAACAGCATTCCCCATGCTGCAGCTCCATTCCTTGCTGATACAGAAAGTGAAAATTACAAGATTGTGCAGTCTTTTGTGGAAAAAAAAAAAAAAAACAAACAAAAAACCAACAACCTGTTAGCACAGCCTACTGGCATTCAAAACAACAGATAAAAAAACTTTACTTTTTTTTTTCCTGAAGTATTTTTCCTTCTCCCCTTCTGCTGTCTCCCAAAAGAAGCTGCAGACTATGATGAGGTCACCCCTCAGCCTTCTCTACTCCAAGGTGAACAAACCAATTGACATCAGCTGCTTCTCCTACATCTTGCCCTCAAGACCTTTCACCATCTTGGCTGTCCTCCTCTGGACACACCCAAAATAGTCTGAAGCCCTTCTTATATAAAGGCATCTAAAACAGCCCCCACCACTCAAGGTGAGACCACCCCAGTGCAGAGCAGAGGGGGACAATCCCCTCCCTTGCCAGGCTGGCGATGCTGTGCCTGATGCACCCCGGACACGCTGGGCCCTGCTGGCTGCCAGGGCACTGCTGAGTCATGTTCCACTTGCCATCCACTCAGGCCCAAGGTCTTTCTTAGTCATGTTGCCATTCTTGCTCTGCTCAATTTTGAGCAACACAAAAAGAGCAGCGTAATTGCTGTGAAGAAATGCAACCCAAATGTCATGGCAGAGGCTATATAGCAATTATGTCAGGCACGCGGCACTCTTACCCTCAACTTGTCATTTGTCTCCTGACATGTCATATGACCTCGGAGAATCAGTTCACAACCTGAGCTAGATGTATGGCCTTCTTTGACCTGTAAAACTAGATGATCTTTGAACTAGCAAAGCATCTTCCTTATCACTCTATAAGGATGTTGACTGCCTCAACATTTAATCTACTCCCTCAAAGCTGTACAAAACCAAAGTACAGATATGGATAGGTATGGGGATTTTTGAAAGAGTTTTGAATGAGTTAGAGATGGGACCTCTGTGTTTTTTAGATGATGTGATTTATTTTTCTTATCTTCTACATAGGCAGGAAGGGTGAGTTTGGCTCACATCTTCACCACATGGTTCAGAAGGTAACAAGACCCCTAGTTACAGGACCTTCTAAGGATTTATTGACCAACAGAACACTGCCAACAAGGATATTTATGTTTTGAAGTCTTTATTATGTGTGTAGCTTATTCTCTAGGCCTAGACATTTCAGACACACATGACAGACATTTACACACATGTATGTATATGTGTGTGACAATGAGATCAAAAAGACTAGTTCACAAATAAGTTTAGAAAAGTGGGTTTGAATGTACTTCCTTCCTAAAATAACCTTCTGCCAGCTTTCCCTGCATAAAGCACATCTGATCTCTGGTGTCAGACAAGCCTTAATTTCATCTGAAAGTTGAAGCTGACGCTGTTCGGAAAGTGATTTAAAAACTTGACAGAATGGTCAGCCACGTATGTCAAGTACTGGCACCTTCTCTTTATTCCTCGTTCCCCTCCACTCACTCGATGCAGAAGAAAATCCCTGACAATTTTCAGTGCAGTGGTTGTACAATGTCTAGGCAAGCTGCCTCTGCCACAGGGTACATGGGGCTCAAAGGAGGCAGTTGCAATGCTAAACTGGCTCTAGACATGGGCTAGGAGGGCTTCGTAAGTGGACTTCGTAGCACCAACCAACACTAACTTGGAGGCCCTTGTTCAACTTTATTGACCAGCATAGCTTGCCTGTGGTTGGAAAATCCTTAAGAAAGACAACTTGCTGAACAAAAAGTCACATTTTTGTGCAGTAGTAATGTTTCTTCTGCCTTGCCCCTCTGAATGAAACATTTTCTATGCTGTTTTCCAAAGGCACTGTAAAGATTTCTCCATTCATTCTCAGCCCATGCATAATGTTTTTGTGCACATGCTAAACCGTGCACATGCTAAACCATGCACATGCCAGTGGGTGTAGAGCCATGGTTAAACTGAACCACCAGGGAACCACAGCTCTCCCACTTTTCTGTAACCTCTGCAAAGTGGTAGAAACTGAGAAAGGCCAACAAGACTTGAAATTGAACAGCTGACACCACATAAAACATTGAAGGAGCACAGTGGTCAGAAATGAAGCAGGGTTAGCAATCATAAATTAAATGCGCTGAAATTCTTTATGCATCACTTGCTTTGTGCTTCACAAGAATTAGATCTGTCTAAGTACATTTACAAGGAAGCAGCTCAGGATTAATTTCTGGCTAAATGAATCCTTTCTTGGTGACAAGCAGTACGTGGTGATTTCTCTCCTGCAGCAAAATTTTCAAAGGCTATTCCTTCATGGATTCCAGAAAAGTTTCTAGGGGAGGATGGTTTATTAGTTAATTTTCTAACAGTCTTTGTAAGAAGGTGAAATCATAAAATCAGAGAATGAGTTGTGTTGGAAGGGACCTTTTAAGATTATCTAGTTCAACACCCATGTTTAAAATGTTTCAAGAAGCTTAAATATTTCTTTAATAGAACTAGCAATGGCTCCCACTTAACATTATTGCAGTTATCTCACTGATTCTGTTGGCAAAAATTCTTAAGGAACACTTTATTAGAAAAAGACTAATGTCCTTCCTAATTACACTTTTTAAATCACTTTCCAAACAGTGTTAGGTTCAACTTTCAGATGAAATTAAGGCTTGTCTGACACCAGAGATCAGATGTGCTTTATGCAGGGAAAGCTGGCAGAAGGTTATTTTAGGAAGGAAGTACATCCAAACCCACTTTTCTAAACTTATTTGTGAACTAGTCTTTTTGATCTCATTGTCACACACATATACATACATGTGTGTAAATGTCTGTCATGTGTGTCTGAAATGTCTAGGCCTAGAGAATAAGCTACACACATGACAAAGACTTGAAAACATTTCATTCATATCTATCTTAATTTCCCCATAAAGAAAAGCAAACCTGCACATTGTTTCCTGAACAGCAACAAACTACAGGTAAAATATTTAGATGTGACTATAATGGGAAAATTAAGTGATAAAAATAATCTAAGCATAAACGGTTTTCTTTAATAGAAAAGATAAAACTCTGGCTACAGGGAAATCAATGTTATAACTTCTGCTGACTTAACAAAATCACAGAAAGGAGGGATGGAAGTCAGGCTTCCCTATTTTCTTCATTATAAATGTTTAATAATAAAGATAGATCAAAACTGAGAGTAGAAGAAAGAAATGGTAAGAAGGACAAGGACCCCACCCTACCACTGGCAGCAGGATCCAAGCAATGCCACTGCCCCACTTCTGAAACACTCAGATGGTTCCCACCATTAGCTGAACAGCTGTTTTCCAATAAATAGATTAACTATTGCTCACCACTTTTAAGAAGACATTTTTGGAGAGCCATAAAAAATAATAAAAAAAAAGGTCACTTTTATGCATCCAGCTTCATAAAATGTAGCCATCTATTTTCTTCAGATTTTAGAGAGTGGAATGACCTTGCCCCTCGGAAGATTTTTGCCAAGAAAACCCAAGACAGAAATGCAATAATGTGTTCCAAAATCTTGACCTGATCCCTACTTAGCACATTTCTGACACCTATCATCAAAAGAGAAAAGTCACACATTACCTTTTTAGTGCAACAATTAACAGCAAGACAAAAGCAAAAGCATCTAAACCAGATGTTTCAAATACAGAGACAGAAAAACATGTACAGAATTGCTGATCTACATAGCCTGGGTTTGCCGTGATACAGGTGCCTAGCTGCTCTCAGAGAATTTCAAGCACTTTTGAAGTATGAAGCATTGCCAAGTATTAGCTCAGATGTGTTAAATACATTGTCAGGTGGCTATACCCTGGTTAAATATAATAGAAAGTGACCACACGTTTCCTACGGTTTGGAGCTTTGCAGCAAGAATGCAGAATGAATGAACTTTACACTATGCAACTGGCAGGGAAGGACACCAACTGTTCCACTTAAAAGCGTAACTGAAAAACAGAACCTAATATCTGATCCCTTTAGGCCCTGTAACAGCATTATAAGCTACTGTAAGTAATGTAGAAACATATTCTGCTACACAAGGACAATTCTCTAAACTGCTTAGCCTATGTTTTCGTTTATATCTTCACCCCAGCCTGTCATTTTCACTTGCGTAACGTCTCCCTCTCAGGGCAGCTGATACCCTTCCATTCCCAATGTGGCTGTTTAGAATATTCAGGGAATCAAATTAAAATAGATACTCACATCAATAGTTTGGATTTTCTGGCCCTAAATGCTAGCCTCTGTCTAGAGGTGCTAAGATTGGTACAAGATTTGAGAGGACCTTATTTGCAGTTTCCTAATTTTAGCTCTTCCCTGTGGACTGTACAAGCAGCCAAGACAGAAGTAGAAGGTCTTTGACCATGCCCTAGGTGATCATGCCCAAATCTATGGCCCTTTCTATGGGCAAAGATGTGCAAAACAGCCCCAAAAACACCTTATAAATACATTCTCGGGTTTGGGGTGGTGGGGTTTTTTTTTGTTGTTGTTGTTGTGGGTTTTTTTGTTGTTTGTTTGTTTTTGGTTTTTTGTTTGTTTGTTGGTTTTTTTGCCAGCAAGATAGAAGAATGAAGATGTTCTACACAGCTATTCACAAAATTCTCCCAAATTTTTTCTAGTCCCAAATGAATTTCTAGTAATAACCTGACATCTACATGAAGAATCAAGCAATTAAGGGAAACCAGAAAAAGCAAGTGTCTTGATGAGAAGCTCATCTCTTGATGAGCATATGAGATCACTTTCAGACAAATCACATTAAATTTTTTCTCACTTAGTGAATGACTTAAATGTACAACAAGAAGACAGAGAGAGTATACCAGCTGAGCTTTCCATGTTATTAGCACCTATAAATCTCAAGTTATGCACAATGCTAGTACTTTATCTATTAAAACATTCAATTTCACAGTATAGACTTGATGAGAACTATCACCTCGCTTCTGGACAAGGGATCAGGAATCTCCACTGCTTCACACAATGCCTTTCTACCCCTTACAATTACAGCACATGCATATAAATGCCATCCATCTCTGGTATGAACACTTTCAATATCCAATCATTTACAGAAAAAAACCACAATTGCTTTTAAAGGGAACACAACCTTCCATGTTAAAATACTGTAGCTTTGGGCATTCAGAACTTTGTATGAAATCAAAACAAACTCAAGGCAATCAGGTCCTTGGTAAATTAGTCCTGATGTGTTAGTGGATGCAGGAACAAGAGAACAGTGTGACCTTCAAGATGTAGATTCTCTCCTCAGTGTGATGCTGGTTTGCTGGAGGGCCTGCAAGGAGTGATTTCATTGCCTGAAATTTGGTTTCTCCATTAATAAAATTTGTCTACAAGCATTTAGCTTTTTTGAAAGCACTTTTCAAAAACAGTCTTGCTAATTTCCTGATTCTGTATTTGTACAGTAAGGACCTACCTGAAACTCAGTGGTTCTACACCAATGAAAATCTAAATATGATGATAGTAATCACTAGGAGAAGACTTAATCAGGACAGTCATTGCTACTTGATTGTGAAAAGCCAAATGCCAACCACCTGAACTCTAGTAGTCCTTGCATAGGTTTACCTTATGTTGCAGTACAAAAAATGAAACTGAATCAATTCATTCACTTGTAATCAGCAGCAAAGTTCTTCAAGATGACCTGTCATCCACACAGCCACTAGGTCCAAACTTGCTTAGTAGCTCCATACAGTGAAAGTGAAATTGTCTATATTCCAGTTTTCATTGGGAATTGGGAATTGGGCTGACCCCTCACCAAGGCTTTATACACAGAGGAAGATATAAATTAGATGGCAACAGATCTGTTGCTAACAACTGGGGTTAGATTTAAAACTATGACCTGTTGCACAATGCTTTATGTACTGTATATTTATATTTCCTGTGTCTCAAGTGTAAAAGAAAGTATAATGGTGGTATTTCTTCACCATAATATTCTTTTCTTGAATTGTACGTCATTACTGAGACACACATTGCCCTTTACTACCACACCCTCAGCCAGATGTCTGTCCCTATAAAAATGCTCTGGAAACACCATCTAGCCAAGACATGTATTGATAATGAACAATTTGTGGGTACATAACCAGACTGTATTAAAAGGAAAAAAAAAACAAACCTGCACACCTCTAAGTAGTATGTGGATATTTTTAAATCTCCAAGGTTTAGTAGAGGACCAGCAAACCACTCAGTTGGCTTATTACTGGTCTTCATTCTCCATTACTGGATGAAAAGCCTTTATGATGGTTGAAATGTACACCTGCAATAATTTCCATAAAATTTAAGACACTGCAGAAATGTCTTCAGATTAAAACTGGAACATTATTACAACAGGATAGTCCAAACACAGGTCAAGGAAACCCAACCTGCAGGTGTCCTTTTTTTGCCTCCTCTTTCACCCCTCTGTCCACACAGGCTTATACATACGTAATGAGTAAGCCATATGCTTTGTCAAGAAAGAAAAACAATGAAAAATTAATCTATCCTTGCATCTGCTTCATACATGCCCAAGCAATGTGTGTGCACATAATTAAAAACTGAGATTACACTTTCCATTTCAGTAGATTCACACGGATGACAGGAGATTGCCATTTCAAAGGTCAACGAAATTCTTAACCACAGGGCTAAGAACATTTCAATGTCTAACCATTAATTCCTGTTGTTAACATCTGCTTAACCAATTCATTGCAAATGTGCTGAGGAAACTTCCCCTTTCTAACAGTTCTCTATTTTCTCCTCAACCAAGGAAAAAGTCAGAAGATTCCAGCATCTTCCAAGGCAATCAACAATAGCAAGCATTAGAGTCTTAGTTTGTCAAAAGTTAATGTTTTGTCAAAAGTTACATGATGACATTTGGTTTTAAGAAGGAAAAGTAATCTCAATTTTTCACCCTCTGCCTAGATAATAGAGAATGGCAGACAAGAGCAAAAAAGATTTTTATTCACCTTGCCAGTCTCCCTGAATTCTTTAAGCTAAAGCTGCTTTTACAATAGTCTATTTTTACACTAATTGATTAGAAGTTGTGTGATAGAAGTGATACACACCAGCTTTTGAAGAGCCTACAAAACTGAAGGCTCCAGTACAAGAATACTAGGATATTTTTTCTTTGTCACTTTATTGTCATTCTTCTTTTTATGAAATGATCAATTGCTGGCTCTTCTGTGAAGATACAATTCTTGCAATCCCAGCTGACTTCACCATGTTTCAATACCTGCTGGTACAGCTCACTTGACACCTTGCTAGTACATCCTTAGCTCTGTCTCTCAAACATCTAGTTTATACTAATTCAGCCACCAAAATTAAAGCTCCTCGCTCACCTCCCCTTGTGGAGCAATCCATTGTTACTGCATTATATATATTTAAAAAAGAAAAAAAAAGAGAAAGAACAAAAGAAGATCATTAAGCCTGTATTGTTTGCATTTCAACAGAGCAAGAGAGACCCTCAAAATTACTATACTTTGTTCAGTATTCTTTTCCACTAAACTGTAGTAGCAAAACCTCCGGGCCATGCTTTCTCACAAAGGTATTCAGAGGATATTTATTCTCCCTTGTTCCATTAAGATCCCTCTTAATTAGTGTTATTTTAAAATATACACACAGGACTATTTTTATAAATTCAAGAGGACATCATGAGGCAAGTGCATGATACAGTGAAAGCATTGTTTCATAGCCAGCATGAGAATTCTGCTAGGCGTGTCACCTTCGTTTGTCCCTTGGTTAAAGAACACTGGTGCAGTAGGCTGATAGCTCCTCGGTCAGTCATGTAATCTTCCTGTGTTAGGTCACTCTGTGTCACAGAAGCTGCACCACCACTGCTCCTAAGAAGGCTCATGGAAACAGCTGTGGTCAAGTTGGCCCAAGAAAACAAGAGGTTTTCCCTTCTTACTGTCAGCAGCACAGGACTTAGCCAAGATCAGTGACTGGAGTAGTCTGACACTACCCCACTGAGGACGGGCAAATCCAAGCAGCATCAGAAGCTACCAGGCCATGGAAGTGAGGCCATATGGCAGTGTGAAAGCATGGGGTAAACTGCCAATTATATTCCTTATTCCAAGTTCAGCACCATCATTTCTAGGATTCTTTTACAGAAGAACTGCCACACTAGATTGAATGTTAAGTTCCCACCACGTCGTAGCTTGCCTTTGTCAGTCTGTGAAAACCAGACACGTTCACAGGAAGCCCAGTAAGCAAAACGCACCCATGAAAGTCTATTTAAGAATGTCAGCTGATGCCCTAGAGACAAAGGTCAGATTAAATCACAGCAAGCAAGATTTTTTTATGGCTTTGATAATTTACTAGTGGGTAGTCTTTTCACAGAGAAACCCCAAATATGTTTGAATTCTTTATTGTTGACATCATCCTATAGCACTCAATTCCACAACCAATTTCCAAATTCCATAGGAATGTTCAGCATCTGGAAATTTTTTGGGTTTCAAGTGACTTGCATATTAATTTTTTACATTTTATAGAACAAGATGAAGAGAAACTACAGACTCCCTTCTCTACCAAGTTTCATTATTTTGCATTCTGTTACAGTGTTATTTATTCAGCTCCTGTCATTTCCTTTTTCACCTTATTTCTATGACAAACTTAGTCTTCTAAGCAGTCTTCTCTGGCTCCTCACACTTCTTGTACCTCTTTCAAGTGAAGAACAGCACAGCAAGTTTTCCCTTCAATGCCAGAAGTCTGGGAAGTGAGAGTTTTTCACCCATCGTGTCCCCAGCACAGCACAAAGACCAGCACATCACCTCACTATGACACCTTCTCAGTCAACCATGAGCAGTTACAACTGCAATGCAAATAACCTCTGCAATTCACCACTCCAAAAGATTCAGAGAAAGACAACACATTTGCTTTGAGCATAGAAAAGTAATGTCTAGCAGTTTTCAAAGTCCGTCAGATTAAAAAAAACCCCAAACAATTATGAGGCTAATCCACACCAAAATGGTATCACAGGCTGTTTTCTGCTCTTTTCATTAAGTAAAGCTGCTTGGCTTCATTTGCTGACATCCGCTGAAATACAGAGAACTTTTTCAAGGAATTGGACATTTTTATATCAAGGTCACGTGACTGCCTCCCTGCTGAAGCCCATATATCAAAACAGGCAGCTGCTAGCTTGAAAGCACAGCACAGCATCTATTTTCACACAGGAATTACTGTGTCGCTTGGCAGAATTCTGTTCTATATTCAGGGGGTGACAAAAAACCAACAGCAATGAACCCTGGAAGCTGAGTCTCTCTCTCTCTCTCCTCTGCACTGCACTCAGAGGTGAAATACCAGCAAAACGAAACCTGTCCTGTGCCAGGAACTGTATGCTGATCAAGCATTCGCTCAGTCCTTCTTGGTCCTTTACTCCAATAAGGAAAGCATGGGCTCAGCTTCATTAATAATTCAAACTAGATGTGCATAAATTATGTTCATGGAAATCATGGAGAGGTTAAGCTGAACAAATTGAGAAATAATCCTCTAGCAATACATATTTCAAAATGCCATACTCTAAAATACTACTCTGTGCTAACATACCGTATGTTCCTGTTTAATGATTCTATCTGAGCTACAAACTTTTAGAAGGATTAAAACAAATTTATTTCTCAATTCTAAATTGTCATGAGTCACAGAGATAAAGAAAAAAACACCAGATCTTTTATTCAAAGAAAAAAGAGTTTTTGGTTTTTCTCATAATTTATTTTAAAAATTACACCCATCTCATAAAAATGTACCTTTAAAATTGGGATATTGCCAAGAAGCTTAGGCTTAACATTCAATCTAGTAATAAAACTGACAGATTGAAGGAAAGGACAGAAATGAATTAAAGTGAACTACAATAAAGACAAATGGGAAGTGATTCACAGTGATTATGCCTTTTTAATGCATAAAAACAGAAGAAGGGTTAACTGGCTTGGCAGATGTTCCACACAGACAGATCTTATTGGCAAGACTGGGACTAAATTGAATACTGAATTTGAATGCCGAGATGATAATCTTCCCAAAATGGAAAAGGCACTGTGGCACAGCAATCTCAGCTGATGACACATGTACAGAGTTTATTCATTTATTCAAACATAAATCAATGTATCAGGCTAGACTATATTTTAATGTTTAAAGGACATGTGTGACAAATTGTTTTTCATTTCCTCTTTAGCAACCAAAAGCTAAAGGGCTTTTTGCTCTGAAAGCCTGCTCACCAGCCAACATAAGCTGTGGCTGCAGAATGATAGCTCAGCTTCCCAAATCCTGAACCCAAAGTGTCTCCCTAGGCATTCATGCCTAGAAATCTCAGTAAATACTTTACTTAAAAATCCATAGATGTGAAAATCAATTCAGCAGTGCAACTAACCTTACACTTATTTATTGTACGAGCCTCTGTATATTGCTTTTGCCCTGACCTTTCATAACTAATTTATGTATTATTCACTTTCTAGTCTTCATGTTTTGCCTTTTTTAATGAAATATGGCAAAAGACCTGCATTTAGAAATTCATATTTTCATTTCTTTTTCCTTAAGCAAGTCTTTATCTCTTTAAATTAACTCCATGCTGAGTAATGCCAGTGAATGTGGGGCTACAATAACACAACAAATTTAGAAAGGAGAGATGATATCTGCACAGCTGAGAGGTCTATTCAGAACATGGAAGGCTTACTAAAAAAGAGAAGGGAAAAATCTCATTTACCCATTAGTCAATAGAAACAGAATTAGGAATCCAGTTTGATCAGGCTGCAGCAAAGGAGTTAAATTTAAGCTTTATTTTGTTCTACAGAGGTGAAGAAAAAGGAAATAATAGCAAGTTCTATCAAGTGAGTGGTAGGCAATGAGTGCTAGAAAACTTCTGAGGCATGATGACCACAGAATTAAAGAATTCTGTCATTCTGCAAAATGTGGGGGGAATTGAGTATCAGTGGTTAATAATTAAGTTTGACTGTTGGGCACTTTCTGAGACATTTGTTTTTCCTTAGTGGTATTTTTTGACAAACAAAAAAATTCCAACCAACCAAACCTCAAGTTAAGAATCCAGGATGCAAAATACTCCAAAGTGTTAGAAGGATTGGGAGTGTGTGGTCTTTTGCTCATATCCTTGGATATCCTGTTCTTTACAGCAAACAGTCAACTTTCAGCCAAAATTCAAGTGCTCACCCCAAACATTTCCCCAAGCTTTTAACTAATTCTATTGCCTGCTTTTGTCACCGGGAAGGAGAATGAGGGAGAAAGACACAATGGCAGAGGACTCTGTACCAGACTGTCTCCTATCTCCTCACCCCATGGATGTCTCGCCCTTACCTCAGCATAGTACACACTGCCCACTGAAGAAGGGGAGCAGGGCAAAAGAGAAAAGCATCTTTCAGCCTTTCTGTCAGCAGCCTGTACAAGCCATTCATTTCAGCTTTGCCCAGGATTGTCTTTCACTTCCCAAAGCCCATTTCTATAGTCTTCAGGTTAGTAGTGATGGTTTACTCAACTTGTGGCTGCACTGGCACATGTGAAAAGCCACCAGCGGACTCTGACATTTCAGCTTCTCCTCGGTCTTCACTATTGGAACAAGGTCACCTGCACAGCCAGCCCACTTAACACTGACAGTGGAAAACACTCTACTCTCCTTCACCTAAGTTTTCTGTCTTTCCAGAGTTATAATCAGACAGACACCATACTCCATGTTCTGCTGGGACTTTGTTCACCCCCAAGCAGTGTAGGTACATACAGCAATGACTGCAGTTAAACCTTTTCAGCAGCTGTAGAGGATGCAACGTTATCATCTACTTTGAAAAAACTCAGTCCCATTTCTTTCTTTGCACACCAGCAAAGAGCTGCCTTTCAGATAGAAGCTTCAGAAGTTCTTTACCATAGGGTTTAAATTACATATAAATTATTCCCAATGAGCAGCAATGACAAGAAAAGAGACAAGTCCCTTGTAGACTCTTTTCCTCCCATTAAGAGAGTCAAAGGGACATGCTTTAATAAAGAGAGCTTTCCCAGTTAAATTCCTGTGAATTATTTATGCTCATCTCAGATGTTTAGGTACATATCCAACCCTTAGATTACACATGTGCTTTATCAGCAAGAAATGGAGAATAATTCCTGTAGGGAATTGGAATTACAGCAGAGTCTAGTCAAGAAGAAAATGTAGAGCCAGACAACTACTGCTCTCACCCCCCTGGAGTGTTCACATTTGGAATTTGCCTGCAATACAGAATACAATTTGTCCATAAACCAGAATTAATGCACACAATTGTCACCATAATTCTACACCTAAAGTCATACTAGACATATGAACACAGACTCTCCAGGCACAAAGCCCTCTCTTTCACATAAATGACCTTGCTTTCCTATAAAAACATAAGGAGTTCTACATTTGATTTTCTACCTGGTCATTTTTCCATTCATCTTGAATAAGAAGGTACTACTGATGTTCTAAGCAATAAATTTATGTGTCCTTTGAAAGAAAAGTAATTCTAGGTGTACTGTCTTATACTGTACATCCCTCTGTGCATCTGAGTTGGACAAAACTGAAGTGCTGTCTTTCTCTAGATATACATCCACAACACTGGCACAGCAAGTATAGAGTTCAGCAATTGTACCAAAGTATCACATCTTTTATATCAAACCCAACAGTGAGCACCGCTGGTAGGACTGTAAAAGGAAACAACATGTGCAGAGAGTTACAAATTGAAGAAGGAAAGAGGGAGAGAGCAGCTAAAGGAAACACGGGGAATATGCTAAGCTCTCTCAGGCTGCAGTGGGCTTGACACAAGGAGAGAACAACCAAGTCTGGCCTCTTAATTTCTTTCTTTGCATCCTGAGCTGTGAACAAATCAGCCAACTACAGATGACAGCACACAGACAGGGGTACAGAGAAACAGATCACTAAAAACACACGGCTTTTACAAGTACCTGAGCCAACTGACAAAATTGTGAAGGAGTCTGGGGGCTTGAAGCAGAGTTGTGAGACACCTGAACTGTGCAGCTAATATGAGTCACAACCCAACAATCACTCATCCCTTCCCAGCTTTTCAGTTCAAAAGCCAACTACAGGCCTGAAATTAAAAGTCATTGTATTCAAACCATCAAAGCAATGATAAAGTATTGAGGATGCTGGGTGCACCTATTGTCCATTACAGGGGTTTCTTTCTTATTAAGCTTTATGAGGGCAGAAGAAAGAGATGTGTTTGATGTTTCCAGTAAGAAAATGTGACCTAAAGGAATGCCAGCCTGTCCAAATTATTTCCTGGAGGAGCAACCTCAAGAAAACAACGTGAAAAGGATGGTGTTGACCCCTTCACTTTTCCTTCCATATTCTCAGCCTCTTCCCAACTCCTTCCTCTTCTTCCTCCTCTTATTTTCCCTCCTCTTTTCTTTTAAATCACCCAAACCTACTGCTACTGCAGTCCTCCTACCACCTTACTATGTTTTTTACTGCTCTGTGGCGGACAACTTTTTCCATTTCCCTTTCTGAATGCTTCATTGCAAGCATGTTGCCTCACTGTTCTGTCCCCTCAACACACATTATGTGAGTGCTTTGTGTAAGAGAGGATGAAATTGCCTGCCTTATTATTGAGATAACTATCAAGTACACAGGTACATGCTGTGTTAACAATTAACTGTGTTATCAATTCTCAGACAGGGCAGAGGAGATCCCAAGTGCCAGGTCAAAGAAAGGGAAGGGAACTGCCACTAGGGTGTTGACAACTCTACCATGCACAGAAAGGTTCCCTTGTGTCCCTCATTGCAGAGCTGGAGTTCCTTCTGAGAGCTACTGAACACATCCGTGCTCTTCCCATAGTTACAGTGTGTGTTCTGTAGCTGCTTTTATTCACTGGAGTTAGGAAAACATGCTGCAACAGCTGCACTGGTGGAATAACTGGAACATAAATACTGTCAGTGTTTAGCAAGGTTGAAATTAAACTACCTCGGACTAACTGATGAGCTGAAGCACATTTCTACATGCACACTGAATCATGAGAACTATTTAATTCTGAAGTGTGACATACCACAGAGGGATTATTTTCTCTTCACCCATAAAGAAATAATCTGAAACCTTATCTCTAAGAACAGTCTTTTACATGCAGATGATGTTAAATGAGAACTCCCCATACTGATAGCAGGAAAGGGGCAAAACACCTGGGAAGCTGCTGCATTCTGTCATGAATAAGTTTAAAAATATCTGCCACAAATACAAAAAATAAAAATACTTCTTTTCTGATGCTAATACATTTTATATGTATCTCTCTCCTCAGTCTTTGATATTCTATCAACACTCTATGGTACCAAAAGCTAAAAAAAACCCCAAAACAACATAACTGGAATAAAAGCCCAGCACAACAACCTAGAGAGAGCTATTAAAAAGGAGTAAGTGGCTCATATGGAACCTTTAATTTTAATAGCTAATTATTTTCTCAGTTTTCAAATTCCAACATGCATAGAACACATTTACAGTTCATAAATATGATTAAAGATATTTTCTCAAAATTCATAGCTGTCACAGATGGCAACAGTTATACCTTTCAGCCCAACTGCAACAGCTGGCTGTGTGAACTACAAACAGCTGGATGGAGTCCACTTCCAAGGCAAGCAGTAAAAACTATGGACAACCACACTACTGGTTTCTGACAATCAAAAGGAATGCCAAGGAAAACATAAGTCAGAACAAAGCATAACTAAACTATTTCAAAATCTACCTTCTGAAGAGCTTCAGTCTATCATCTCAAAAAGCTTCCATAAAATAGTATTTATAGAGTAGAAAGAAACACACTTGTGCACGACACACAGCACCAGCGCATTCAGTTATGTATCTGAGAGGAAGATCACTCAGAATAAACGGCATCTGGGTCCATCACACCCAGCAAGAGTTATAGAGCTCTACAAGATTTAATCTTATTATAAGAAGGTATATTTGCTATAATTAATGGTGTTATTTTAATGTGTTTGACTTCTGTCCTAACATCAGCAAATTAGATTTCAAGATAAAATAAGTTCTAACATTGATTCAACTTTAGTACTAATATTCCTTTAGTCATTAGAGATAATAACTCATTACACCAGACAACAGAAACATGTTCATCAGGTTATTAAAAAATCAATTTGTAATACATCTCATATGACCACATCCTACGTAAGTTAAGTACTACAATCACAAGGTAAGAAGAGGGATAAAATGAAATTCATCAAGTGCTCTACTTTGTGCTGGTTCAGTTTCGGGTGTCTCAATACATGAAAGATGCAAAATGTCCAAAGGAGAGCCATCCTCAAAGGAGAAGGGTCTGGAGGTGAAGCCCTATGAGGAGAGGCTCTGGTCACTTGGTCTGTTCAGGCTGGAGAAGAGGAGACTGAGGGAGAGCTCACTGCAACTTCCTCAGGCTGAGGAGAAGCAGAGCGGCAGGCACTGATATCCTATCTGTGCTGACCAGTGACAGGACCCGAGGAAATGGCCTGAAGCTGAGTCAGGGGAGGTTTAGGTTGGGTATTAGAAGGTTCTTCACCCAGAGAGTGGTTGGGCACTGGAACAGGCTCCCCAGGAAAGTGGTCAGAGTACCAAGCCTGACAGAGTTCAAAAAGCATTTGAACCACACTCTTGGGCACATGGTGTGACTCTTGGGGTGTCCTGTGCAGGGTGCAGGGCCAGGAGCTGGACTTAATGATCCTTGCGGGTCCCTTCCAGCTCAGGATAGTCTGTGGTTCTAAGTACCATCTCTGGCACTCACCCATTCTTCATTATTACTTAAACATTGCATTTAAATAAATAAATAAATAAATAACCACTGAAAATGCGATGTGCACTTGACTTTTGTTCACTGGAGTAAGGGTGCATTTCTCATGCCACTCTGGTTCCATTGTAGGCAGGATTTGTCTAAGTTATCACATAATTATTCAGCCAGCAAATTTGACTGCCTCTGGCAATGGCCAATCACATCTAGTTGAATATGAGCATATCCCTTACTGTGCAAAATTATCCCCAGCTGAAAAGTAGAGTAGTTAGAAAACATGCATTTGACAAGAAGACTCCAAACTTCTTTGTCTTTGAAAGATGTTCATTAATAAATTCCAGAAGATTATTTCTCTTATGAAAGAAAGATTGCGTATGACATATTTGAACATAAAAGAAGGAATCTTATCCTGTACATCCTTAATTAGGATAATGAAGCCTTTGGGCTCTGTGCAGCCACCTCTGCAAATAAAGACTCCTCAGGCAAAATGCAGGAATAAGTCCCACTCTCAGAAGTCAACTGTTTTCTTACATAACTCACAGTGGTGAACTTCACAGGAAGGTCATAAAAAATCCTCAGTAACTCTACAGGCAGCTGAATTTCTAGAATGCTGGGGGTCAGACCAGCTATTAACTCAGGACAACATTACTGCAATGCCAGCTGTTAAGTGAATGCCTGCTTCCTGTAAAAAAGAGACACTATTTTATTTATTTTACTCCCTTACAATGCAGAGTGCTTTCACAACAGTTAGAACTGCAGAACTCTTTATCCAAAAAGGATTTCTACGGTACAAGGCTATCCCCATATGTTGAATCACTGTAGAACAGACTGCATTGTAACTAAAAAATGTGTTGTGCTTTCTACTCGACACTGACAAGGAATATTTACAGTGATAGGATGTGTGGGAATTGTTCAAAGCTGCCTCTTGGGAGGCTCAAATGGACATTGGGAAGCATGATTTTACTGAGAGGGTGGTCAGACACTGGAACAGCCTTCCTGCAGAAAATGGCCAATGCCTCAAGCCTGTCAGTGTTTAAGAGGCAATTTGGGCAATTCCCTCAACAACCTGCTCTAACTTTGGGTCAGTTCTGCAATGGCCAGGCAGTTGGAATAGGTTGCTATAGGTCCATTCCAACTGGAACACGGGCTGGAGTCCTATGTCTGCTTTTTTCTCATTTACATCAACTAGTTGTGCTTCACTTCTCATTCTGGAGTTACCCCTGACAAGCAGAAAAAGTAATACATTTGAAAGAGGCATAATGGAAGATGCAGTGCACCTCCAAATGGCTGCCGACAGGGCTGCTGTCCCTGCTCCAGGCCACTGTCCTCAGATCCACACAGCTCCGTGTCTCCTGAGCGCACTTGCAGTGTGCAATAACCTGAAACATAACAAGTCTCCAAATACAGAAGAGCACTTAGAGGACTCATAACTCCAAAACTATTCAGTTCAGGCCTAAGACCATACATCTTTATAGTGTTACTTTCTGTTTCATAACACGAACTTTAACTGCACACTTTACAAATTTATCCAGAATGGGATGAAAACTTCATTTTCCCAGATGATCCTTCTGAACAGTAAAGCCAGGCTACATACTAAATATGTAAGTTAGAGGTGATGTATGGTATGAAAGCTGTGAAATAGATTTGCCATTCTAAATAGATTATTTCAGGTACAATATGTAAGATAACCTCCATACCGAATAACACAAGTCTGACTGAGCCCAAATAATGCCACGCTGCTCTTATCCAAATCGGAAGCACTACAATTTAAGCCATTTATTGTCAGCCCATTAGCTTGAATTTAACTGATATGGGCATGCTCATCATTTTACAAGTGATTATTTTACATTGATTATGCAATTAATGAAAGTTTTCTTGTGATTCAGAGAAATAAAAAAACCCATAATCTACAGTCTATACACCGAAGAAAAACCAGAAACTCAGAGGCAATCAATGCCCAGATAAAAGGATTACATTTAGCTAAAGATGTACCTATCCCTTAGTGTACCTGACACACAGAAATACTAATCATGCTCAGGTCTGATGAACAGAAATACTAAAACTGATTTTATGTCCAGAAGTAACAAGCAGGTCTTGGAATGGACTGATGCTTGCTATGGCTCTCTGAAAGACCAGTTAATAAAAGGGTAGTTACTGAACTACCCAAGGAATATTTGCATGACATTTCAACCACTGTATCTTAGGAAGAATATTGCTGCAAAAGCAAGGAATTGAGATTTACTTCATTTTGTGAATCTGCGTTGAGAAAGTTGATTATTCAGATGTGG
The DNA here is from genome assembly GCF_036417665.1 of Passer domesticus. Taxonomy (NCBI): domain Eukaryota; kingdom Metazoa; phylum Chordata; class Aves; order Passeriformes; family Passeridae; genus Passer; species Passer domesticus. The sequence continues at coordinate 88,438,542 of NC_087475.1, read as the reverse complement.
CATTTACAGGTCTGACAAACAAAAAACAGCAAAATGTTGGAGATTAAACAGACTGAACAGAACGTAAAAGACTGACATCAATAATCAATTTCAGATGGTACCTAGTTTTATCATAAGTTAAAATACAGACAATATTTCTATACTCCATAAATAACTGCGCCTTAAACAAGGTGAGTAAATCCACTTGCTTTGACAAAGATCCTTTCACTTCTCCATCACCAAAAAATATTTCCTTTTTAATAAGGTTTCATTTTCTAAAAATAAATTACTTTCTCATCCTCTGCAGTGCAGAACAGGATAGAAGCAAGATAGAAGAAATGAAGAGCAAATTATGGATTTGTAAGCATGAAGATGCCATCAGCACTGGCAAAAGACACACCTGAGGAACAGATGCGTCTTTCAAGCCACTGGTGACAGATGGAATAACCAAGAACATCATACAGGCCTGATGGCATCTTTCAAACAGAGTAAATTAAAAAGTTTCTGATTAAGTTTCCTATTTGGAATTCTGTCTTTTTTTTTCTTTCTTTTTTTTTAAATAATAAAAACTATAATTAAAAAACAGGAATCCTTTTATTGATTTACTAGTCTTTCAACCATTTCTTCTGAGCTGTCTGAATTACAGCAGGAAGGAATGAAGCCACATTCCATTCAGAACACCTGAATTCACAGAGAATGCTTTCACACCATTCTTATCTTGCTTTCAGGGTTTTTTTAAATGTCCCTGCATAACCTGCCAATTTTAAGTGTGTTTACTGTTTGTCACTTTTTATTCTCAGTTCAAAATTTTTGCTGGGGCAATGTTTCAGTTGATAATTACACACTAAAACAAAATCCCTGGGCCAACAGCATGCCATTACTTACACTGAAAGATGCACAATCCTCTCAAAAAGATTATAATTTTTCATGGCAAATCCACCTCCCCTTCCTCCCATACCCAGCAAAACTACCACTGACTTATCTCTAGACATGTTAACTTTATTAACCAATAAAATCCCTCCTTACTTTGCTCTCCCTCTCTGAGCTAACACAGGAGCACAAAATGGGGTTGCATCTTTGAAAGGAAAAGCAATCATAATCGACTGCCATGCTTTGCATTCTGCTCTGTGTTTTCCCTGCACATTATTAGAGATGGGAAGCTGGCACGCCAAGTGGAATGGTTCTCTAGGCGAGATCCAACCCTGAAAGCTGAAATAAAACTGGATACTAGATAAAGAGATTGTGCATCAACTGTGACGATTATGTTTGAATTTTCAGTTTATTTGGGTAATGAGAGGCAACTCATCTCAAGGCAGAAGTTGCACATGTAGCAAGTAATTTAATATTATTTTTTATCTCTATATTTGGGACACTATCCAAAACCTCCCAAACTTCACAGCTTCTGCAAAACATGATGTCCTGGGGAAAGGACAGGTGTATCAGAGGATGTTCTAGAAGCAAAAGCAGATGGAACAACAATGCAATAAATGTATTATCATGGATATAGTTCACACAGTCAGAAGGCCGGGGGGGGGGGGGGGGGGGGGTGCAACTGTATCAATATTGAGACTATATAACCAGTTAATGGGAAGCATTTTCTCTAAACAGGATGTTTTCCAAAATTTTCCCCAGAAACAGGTATCCTCACTGAGAGTGACCAAGCAGGCTGTCATTGCAACAATGTCATTAACAAGCAAGTAAAACAAAAAGAGAATGTCGTAATTTATAACCTAATAGCAATATTGCTACTGCTGATCTGGGACACAAAGCCTGCTTCCTTTAGTACCATTGTATCCAGCTCCATCCTTAGAGAGATAAACTAGCAATGGGTGTAGGACAGATTTAGGACTTTAAAATAATCTTATTCTTTCAATTTTACAGTTCCATTTGCCTGGCAGAATGCCACCAGAGTATGCAATTTAATACAGTCATTGCTGTCACAAGACGTACAAGATTGCTCTATCCATGGACTGTCTTCTATATATAACTGATAAGAGCTTGCATAATTAAGGTTGCATTTAGAAGTCTCAGCTATGTAACTAACAGCTCTTTGCAGTGTGCTTTCATTACACATGAAACTCAAGCTTCCCTCATAACAGTAGTTTTTCTTCTCCAAGAATATTTTGTTGTTGTATTTACAATTATCTTCAGTGTTAACAAGGGCTCTAGATTTAAAACCTGGTGTAATTCCTTTGAACTTTTAATATTAAACTGCAGATGTTTTCTTCATATAGAAGGAAAACAGAATTTTATATGAGTGTTGAACAAGGAAAAGTCTGGGTATTATTGTTATTACATCCTGAATTGTGAAGCAACTGGAGACTCCTTTGCCTGAGACTCATCAAGGAGTCCATCTCACTTTCTACACAGCACAAAAAGAAGCTGTCAATGAAGGAATACCTGGAAAGCTACAAGTAAAAAGTAGATTTTATGCACAGTTGTGGTACCTTTACTCCCAGAGGAAACCAAATGCATCAAAGTGTTTCAGAAGATTTTCTCTTTGCAGGCAATAAGAAAGTACTCATAAGAACAAATTTTGTGATGACAAATATAGGAGGTACAACTGCAACTTTTGCCTATAATTCAGAGGGCTTTCTCCATAAGGAACTCTGGTTTGTCTGTTTCAGTTGTGCACTTGGATAGTAATCCACAGAATGACACAAAGCTGTTTCGAACCATGAAAGCTAAACAGACTCAATTAACTTATAACCTCAACTTTAGAACAGTCCAATTTTCTTCTTCCTTGGCACAAGACAATGAAAACAAGTTAGGTATTAAACACTCAGTACATCTCTTACAATCAGTGTTGAACAATCAGTTTCCAATCACAGTACCTTTGCAGGAGAAGCAGGCCACTTATCAGGTGATTAAGTGATTCACTAAAGGTACCTGTTTAATTAGAAATAACAATTGCAGGATCTGAGGCATGCCACAGCTTTACCATTACCCAAGACTTACTTGAATTTCTATTCAGCAGTATTTACTCTTCTGTTGTTTCTAAGAAGTTGGCAATAAGCACAAAATACCCTGAAAATGAGCGCTGTCTTCTAGCAAACTTCTGGCAGCTACTGGAACAGTGTTCAGGTCACTGGTCCTGCTTGATGGAGCATTAGTTATGCAAGGGCTTCACTTCCAGACGCTTTCAGGACAAATTTTGCACAGATTCGACTTTGCTCATTTTTAAATAATGTTAGGAGTAGTCTATGAACCTCAGACAAATGTGGGCCATGTTGACGCTATACATATTCAAAGCATTTGGAATTCAAGTGAATTGAATTCTCCATCCTGCAACTCTATTTATTGTCCAAGAGCCAGTAAGACAGAGTTGTTCTTTTGCTTCCTCCCCCTGTTCCCAGGGGTAAATACGCAGTATTCTTACCCTGTAAGAAAAAATTTATGACTGTTGTCCAACCCCTTTGCTTTCCCTCCCTATGCCATAAATTCCTACCATCACAGAAATTAAAATACTAGATACTTAGAATAATATTAGAAGAGCACGTAACACCCTGTACCTTATAGCTGACTTACCAATGACACAAGTCCATACTGAGACTTTGAAAAGATGTTACAATGAGACATCTGTTGTGAGTACCCAGGTAACCTCATCTGTAGGTAGTGTAATTTGCATTTATTTATCAATCTAGATACTTATATGGCTCTCTCACTGTGTTACTAAGGCATTTCACAGGTAGCAATGAATTTTCCCAGGAAATACCCTTGCAAAAGAAGCACCATTATCTCCAGTGAGAGATGAAGGACAGATATACAAAGGAACAGAGTACATTGCTGAAGGTCAGTCTGAAACGACCATTGAAAGCCTATGAAACAACAATAATCAGACCAGAAGTCTCCCAAAATCACAGACTGGCGGTGACTCCTCTCATGCTTGTCCTTCCTCTCATGGTGTTTTGGCTGAGCAAAAGTCAAAAAGAAACAGTAGCAGGGCCTTTTGTGTCTGAAGCTTTAGACAAAATTATTCCATCTGACTGAAATAAACACAAAATGTTAAGAACGCTGAGATTTTCTGTGTCATGCAACTGCAAATACCTTAGTGTGCATTTATCCCCAATATTCACGATGAAATGCTTATATGATTATTATCCTACCAATCCCTACTGCATCTAGTGGTAGCTGTGAGAGATGAGTAACAGAGGCTATTTTCATCATGCAGAAATAATTCTTCAGCAGCTCATACTGGGTTTATAGCATTTAGGAGCAAAGACAACATCAGTCTACAATTCAGGAGTTTGTTAAGAGTCCTTGCCCTAAATGATCAATTTTCATCAGCTTTAAATCCAGGCTGGGTGTACGTCAAACCTAGCTGCTTCCTAGCAAAATCTATGCAGATAATTTGAAGAAACAAAAGGATGACAGGAATTCAAAGCTAACAAAGCAGTTGTACACCTAAAATCATCCTTTTTTTTTTCTTTTTTGGGTTTGTTTGTTTATTTGTTTGAGAGGTGGGAAATAAATTATAATAAAAGGAATATATTTTCCTACAAAACAATTTGCTTTTAGCGTCTGACCTTCACAGTATCATAATGCTAATCCTTTCTTGTTTTTCATCCTAGACCCCTAGGAAAAAACCCAATTCCCCCACCATAAACAGCCTGATAACCCCAGGAATGACATTGGTAAATTAAGAGTATTTGTAGCTTGGTTTTGATGGGCATCTCTTTGGAAGCACAAAACACAGACTTCATGGGTTTGTAATGCTCCTAGCACTGCGAAACTACCAGGAAGCTTAGAGGTGGGAATTGACTATAAAATCAAAGCAGACAGAAGCACAGATCTAGGCTCAGAAAGGAGCTTCCTCAAAGCAGGAATTCTAGGACCTATGGGAGTAATTTGCTTATTCTGTAATGCTGTCTACTCACAAGGAGCACGTGATCATTTCTGAACAACAATGTCCATACTTCTATACAGACCTAGATGCCTGGCATTTTCCTAGAGAGTATGAAAGCTTTTTTTAAATATTTTTTCTGCTTGGTACAAAAGACAATTAGTTTGATCCAATCTACCAGAGTGTTTTATGGCTTACACACGTGGAGGGCAGGTCTATGAATGTGTGCTGATCAAGCCTTTGTGCACTGTAACACATCCCATGTTGCCTGCCTGAACAAGTCTATTGGCCTTCTTCTGTCCTGGGCTCTTACCACATCATCAAGACAGAAAAAAGTGGGCTCACCCTGTCCATTCCAAATCTGTCATCAGACGGACTGTAGAAACAGCACAGACGTCCCTACAACTTGGAGGATGAAGAAATAAGAAAGTCATTTAATAATCTGTGAGCTCCCAACAATACACATGTCAGCTAGCTGCGAGCAGCACTTCTCAGGTGCACTGCTTCCCTGAAAGCAGCTCATTAATGATCAGAGGCACACTTAATGGGTTTGAAGCAGCACAGGTTGGGGATGATATAGCTCAGGCTGTCCTGGGGAGGACACAGATTCAAGCAGTAGCATTTTGTCTCTGTCTTTCCCCATCACACAGAATATCTTGAAAAAAAATTCTAATTCATAATGGCAAAAAATCATCAGGACACCTCCATTTCACACCAAAGAGAAATCAGCTTATGCAGGAGCTGTACCACAACAGAGTCAGTGTGTGATCCTCTCATACCCTTGGCAGTATTGTAACCAGCCATTAAAGCCACCCAGCCAACCCTTCCTAATAGCCCATAAATCAGCACCACAATTCCAACATCTGTCATTGAGACAGCACATGAAACTAGTGGGAGCTCTGAGATTAGAACATGGTACTTCTCCGGGTCTTTCCTGTGCCAGAGAACGCTTAAAAGGACATACATAAACCCCCTGAATGAAAACTAGACAGGTCAACAAAGGACTTTATCTTACAGAGATGGCAAAAATAATTCAGCTTGAAAGTATGGCAGCTGTAAGGAAAACCAACACATCATCCCAGCAATCTTCCCATTGGAATATTGTATCTTACCGAAGTATAGCATATTTAACTATTTCTGAATGGGAACAGAGCAGCATCTGCTGATTCCCAGCATCAAATCCTGCAGCAAACAGCCTCCCTTTAGGGTCACCCAGTTGAGCCTCCACCATGGCCAACTTCAACACAGATGGCCAGACCAGCGCAGTCCACCATGGTGTGATATAAGATTCCACAATCTGGTGTGATAAGAAACTGTTTCTCATTAAAATTCTATAAATTTGCTTCAGTACATATTTTCCCACAAAAGGTCTCTGGAAGACTTAAGCACCCCAAGAGTCCCCACATCACTTATTCCAACCATCTACTTCTTCTAGCAACTCTTCACCCTCATCTTCCCCTCTGGTAAGCATCTAGAACAGACGCCAGACAGAAAGGATCTTCTTTTCTCATCCCCTGACACTTTTCTATGTGGTTAGGATAAGAGTTTTCACCCTTATTTATCAATTCAATATCATCTTCAGACCCTGTCCCTCCAACAGATGAACCACTCACTGCATCACTCTGGAGAACTGAGCACCCTAGACCCATTCCTGTCTTTCCATCATCAGCTGTGGAGAAACATTCACAAGCAGAAAACATTACAGGTTTTTTCAATGTTCAGGAATTTTGTACTACAAGAGTGATGGCACCACTGTGACCTGTCTTTGCATCCCTGTTTTTTTGCCTCCTTTCTCACATACATGAACTCACATAAAAGATAAAAGTGCTTTCTTTCCCCTGCATGCACCCTTTAACTAAGGAATGTTCCTTTAATTTCTTGTAGTAATCCACACATCTTTTTGATGCCCTAGTGGAACCCTACTACCATTTTATTAGTACTCTCCACCAAGCCTCAAAAGGCTGCAAAACAGAATGATGCCATACTTTTGATGTAGATGTAAAGTGTTACAGTCCCTTCCTGCACAAAGGTGGCTGCACACAATACATACTCCCATGAACTTGTTTATATCCTTTATCTTTCTCTTCCACAATGACAGGCTCACTGCATTTCTTTATTAAAGCCCTTCAGTTTTCCCAAGAGTAAAATATATTAAATGTAAAACTTCAACAGGATAATAAACTAAGTTAGCTTCAAGTCAATACTTCCACCCTCAGCTTCTGGCTTTAACTCTCAAGTCTACAACACTTGTACCCAGCTCTGGTGCTGATATTCAATGGCCAGCAACTTGACCCTGGCCACATAATTTCAATTATGTTTCCCATCTTTCTTACTTGTACAGTGTTTGTAATTCTCTGGCAGGGGAAGCCATTCATTCCAAATATTCTTACAGTAAACATGTCACAGTACCATGACGAAAGGTACTATGGAAGTGCAAAATGATAGTAAAAAGTTATTAATGTGTGTATGAAGATGCCATCACCTGAACTTCCAAGCACATTTTCAGCCCTAGAAAAGACATCAGAACCAAGAAACAGTGCTGCAAGAAAACTAGCAAGGGTATAATGAAGAGTACAATAACAATAATAATTTTTTTCTAAGATCAAGACAGAAACCTCTTATTTTTCCTCAAGTGCTAATGCAAAACATTACTGGCATTTTTACAGTTCTTGACATTCATCAGTACTAAGAGTAGTAATCAAAGTGTTTTCCCTGCAACTGAATGAGACCAAAGAGAGAAATAAATTCTCACATTGAAAAAAAGAAGGAAAATACTGACATATTCACTTAGCTCTAAGTTTATGTTTGGCACTCATATTATTACCTTCCTATTCATCTAGAAAGAAAATTCCTTTATAACAAAATAATTTAAGTTCTTTGCAACAGCAAAACTTGAATCTAACACTGAAGCCATAACACACAAACACGCCTGCACATCTGTACAGCCAAACTGAGCAATCACCTCTTGCAGCTATAAAGTAACTTCCATCTTTTATGTTTTTGCAAAGTGAAGGTGTGTTTAGCAACATAGCTGGGCAAATTGATTTTGGAATGAGGCCGAACCTGAAATTAAATGCTTTGTGACAGCTGTCTCTATTAGTCTGTTATGCGTCAGAGAACATCAGGCCATACTATGACTTCAGCTGAAGAACATACATCCTTTTGTCTAAACTACTGGCTAGTTCAGTGCTCTCATGACAACACTTGTGCACATTTCTTATACCTTTAATTGATATCCAGCAGGACATTATGCATGAAATTCCACTTGCTTCTTTCCTGTCAGGAATATAAATACTCAGAGGGTCTCAGCCAATTTTAAGCCTTGCCAGGTAAAATGCAACAGGACAACTCAGAAGCAATCTCCAGACCCCCAGCAGCCACTCCAGCCGCCATTTCTGCGGCTTCCACTATTTCTGCAGATTTGCAGTTACCATTGTTTGTTAGTCTATGAAAAAAACCCCCACAAACACCTTTGGAGAAAATTACGCATGACTGCATATTCCTACTGCTCGTACCACAAACTTCCTCCAATTTGCAAACTAGACAAAAAACCCTTTAGTCAAAAACTCTCCATTAGACTGAGCGACTTGCTTTGCTAGCAGGCAATGTGCCAGTTGTAGGGAGAGCTTGGGAATACGTTGATGCACATATACCAAATACAAGTGATCGTATTTCTCCACAGTACAGTTGCTAAAATGGCAAATTCAATGAAGATGGGACCAAATGTTAAAGTTATCACAGAATACAAAACATTACATCCTAAGGATTCTCAACATGACCCAATACTTATTCTTTAAAATAAAAGAGGCAGCAGATCCTTGGAGACAGACATCTGAAGAACAGCATCTGGAGGACAGATAAACAGCATATGGGTCATAAGCAGGATGCTGTTGCAATATTGTTAATCAAGATAGCTCAGCCTGATGTTTTTCATCCCTTTTTCCACAGGAGCCAACTACAAACTATACTGTAAAGTTTTGTTCAAATTACCTTGGAAATGGACATGGAATTTAGCTGTAATAGCTTGTGTTTGTGCCAAGTATTGCTGCTGTAGCACATTTCTCTTGTTAATGTCTTTAAACTATGAGAACACTGCAATTACTCTGCATTGATTTTAAACACAGACTTAGCGCAGTAACGTCTCCAATTTGTAAGCAAAACATCAGCACTGTAAATCAAACTGTTAAAGTCACTGTTTAAGCCAAACATGAGCAAATTAACAGAGAACAAGTATTGAGATCTGTCTTTAGATTTCTATACATTAAATCTGTGGACTTCGGCACCCACTGCTTTGTGCTTTATGTCATACACACGGCAGAGGAAGAGAATTGCTGAATGACAGTGCCTTTATTGCTGTGTTCCTCCCTGTAAGTCCATACACACAGAGCTGATGATGACTTGCAGGTTCTTCCTTCTGCAAGGTTAAGAAGTGCAGTCACAGGAAAGCCATTTGTTTGACATTACAAGCCTTTCACATGCAGCCTTACAGTGGAAATGGTGTCAGAATACCTAAACATTGTGCCATGAAAGAATGCCAGAAGAGCAGAATGTTGAATGAGCAAGTGATAATTACTTGATATAAGACTTGATTAGATCAATATCTCTGTGTAATGTAGCAAAACACTTCATAACAGCACAGATGAAGCCTCCCGTGCACTGTCAGGGCAATGAAACTAGACAAATTCATTATACACAGAAGTTTCTTACTCAGAAGACTAGAGATATTTTAAGGTTAAGCCTGTGATGCATACAATAGCAACATCTAAGAAACAGGCAATGAAGTCAGAAAAAGATTCCAATTAAAATTATGTTCTGACACCTTGTCATCCACACCTGAACAAATGTGTCCCACACAAAATGAAAGGCTTATTTTTAAATCTGCCACCTTCCAAAATGACACTATGGTTCCAAGAGATGTGCTAGCTTCCTGATTTTTGCCTTATCCATAACAGAGGTGTCAAAAATTCTCTTGTCTTTGATGTACACAGCTGAAGAGAACCCCAGCACTGCACTGGATCTGACTCCATAGATGTTAGAATATCTCAAATGTGCCTCTGCGGCTCTCAAATGTGTGGCTAACACACAGCCATGGGTGGGGGCAAATGCAGCCACTCAGACAAAGCCCTCCTCACAGGGAAGAAAGAAAAGAAAGAAAAAAAGGAAAGAAGGGAGGGGGGAAAACGCATTTCTTCTGAGGGTCAGTACCAGAGAAAGAAGCTGTTGCTGCACTCTAACCAGGCAATGACTGCAAGGCACTTAATTTTCCAATTAATTAGATCCCAACTCTAAATGTAGAAGTAATTGATGTGTCAACACAGACAAATGAAACAACTCAACATAAAAGCAAGGACATTGTCTACCCCTCAGTACTGGATGATGGATTCTATGATTTTTTGTAAAGAATTGTGCCAGGGAGAGGCAATGCCACTGCAGCTTAGCAGCCATGTAGTGGCATATTTATTATAAAAGGTGCCTCCACATCTTTCCACACTTTCAGCAGGCAACACATCCCTTCAAAATTCACCACCTCTTTTCCTTAACTGTAAAAATGCCTTTATCATTTTCAACATGTAGTTCACCTAAATTTTCCCTGACACCATAATCTTCCAAACACCATTTGTTTTCTTTTGTCACACACACTATGTGACATCAATTCAACATTTAAAATTGCAAATAAATTTTTGCATAGAAACCTTCTTTTAAAAGCTCTCTGAAAAACAGTAGCCAATTGCCCCCAGTTAACTTGACTGTCAACAACCAAGACTTAAAGCACTGAGAACTTAACACAAACCAGTGCACCTGCTACTTTCTCTTAATTTCCATTTAATCAAATTTCTTAACTGCAGTCTTTATGGTGCAAGGGATGTTTTCTTTGCCTTCACCTATAATGACCACTAGAACAGGGAGTTTTACCGGGTTCTATGAACCTCACTGAAGTAATAAAGCTGTCAGAAAGAGGCACAGGGAAGCCAAAGCAGGAGTTAGTTGGGAAGCTTGCATAACAGCAGAGCAATTCTTCCCTATCTTTTTTTGTTGTTGTTGTTCTGTAAACCCACACACACATGTGTGCATACCCAAACACAGAGTTAGCAATCACTATCAAGAATTGTTGTATGCCTTTTTGTAATGCTAGTCTCTCTTTTTTTTTCTTTTTTCCCAATCTAATTAAATTACTGGCTCCAGGTAGGAAGCTTTTGACTAGCTTCTAAAATGTTTGATGCGAAGCGGCAAGCTCACTGGCAACCGAGGCATTAAAAACAAAAATACTCCCAAACCCTTCACTAAGCCATGCAGCTGTTACAGGTTCACTGGCAATGTGCTGTACAATACTTCCGTTCAGAATACCTGAGTTCCTTCCATTCCACTACCTTGCTCATATATCACTACTAATCTCCCTTTGAAAGAAAAATTTATTAACAGGATACCAGAAATCCAGTAATAACTTGGGGAGGCAAGTTTCGTCTAAGTTCAAATGAGGGTTTTAGGAAAGTCAATTAATAAATGCATTTTGCTTTACTCTTTTAGTGTGTGCTGACATTAAAGCAAGGCATCATCCAGTCCTTCAGCATCTGAACTGTAAAAGTTAGCATGCAGGAATGGGAAGGAGCCAGATGGCTCCAGGGATGACAGGCTGGTCAAGGGATATCCTACTTTATCTATGTCAACAGTTGAAACACACTGAAAAAATTCCCAGTTGACAGGAAAGGACCTGTTGGCCCATCTCAGTCCCCATGCTGCTCATAGAAACTGGCAGCTTTTCTAACATCTAATCAGCAACATTTAGGGGATGAACAATATCACCTCTACCAGTTCTCTCTGGAACACCACGAGGATGAGATGTACAGGTGTAGAAAGCTTGCTTAATAGAACCTAAATTCCTTTCTGCTGCAGCTAAAGGATACCTGCTTGCACTAAGGATAGCAGACAGTTAACTCTTCACTGACTATAAAAGCTTCAGCACAGAGGGAACAGAAAGAAACTGCCATTTCAACAAGGTAAAAAAATTAGCTCAGCCCATTCCCCCAGCAACACTGTCTTACTCAAATGTTTTCCAAACTCTTAAGACACAGCACTTGAGACAGATGAAAGGCTGTTTCAAGTCAGTTCTTACTTCAGCTCTTTCTGAAATTGTATAAAAGTTCATCCTCCTCTCAAGTTGTTTAAATACCAGGAAGTATTACTTTAGCTCTGTGAAATGCTAGCTAAGGGACACCATGCTTCCAACTTCCATGACTTTGACTTCTCTTTGTGCACACATCATGCACAGTAGGGGTTACACAATGGTTATTACAAACCCTCTGATTAGAAACCCCTTCTCTGGGTATACATCACAGCAGGCCTAAATAAGTATGAATGAGAGCAAATTCCATAAGAATCCATTTCTACAACACCTAGGGGAAAAGTTCATTTCTCATGTGCTTCACTACCATCTTTGAAAGACCCCTTGCTACAGAATCACCAGTCACATGTGTCACAACCCTACAAGCAGCAAAATTGTAGTATCTGACTTTATCAGAGCACTGTAGACAGAGCAGAAAACAAGAGAAGAGCAGCATTCCAGAGCCCACTTCTCTAGCACACAGTGGGCTTGGCTTTGCCTGTTTATGGACCTCCTAACTTCCAGATGTCAGATTCAGCAGCACCCCAAATACACCATCTTACTCCCTTTTGCAGGCATGGACTAGATCAGCCAGCTTCAGGCTGCATGATTAAATCCAGGCACTGGCTGGATTTAATTCAAAGAATTTCAGAGCTATGGAGTAGCTGTCCTAAAGCATACGTTTTAGATACTGGGCAACTGAGTTCTTTCCTAATAACAGAAAGTGTTCCAGAGAGAGCAGTAACACATCTTATTTAGCAAAGTATACAATGAACAGCTCTGGCTTGCAATAAATTTTATCTCCCCGTTAATTTGGATATAGTCAAAGGTGCACACAGTCAGAGACAGCAGTGAAAGGAGCTTATGATACAGCTGAGCATATTCAGAAATGTATTTAAAATTCAATCTCTGTTTAGATATTTTCACTTCAAGATGCTGCTAACGTGGACAACAGACAAGCACCGCACCTGGCATTCTCCATTTTATACATCTCTAATCTCTATATATCTATCTATACACATTATCCACTCTATACATCTCTGGTATTTTCTGTACATCTCTTTTTCCCTGGCATTCTTCTAGTCAGCATGAAAGGTGCTGACTAAGCATATGCTCCTTTTGGGAAACAGCTTTCAAAAGTAATAGAGCACAGGTGATGGTCTGTTTAAAAATCAAACCCAGGCTCTTGTAAGCTTGTGTAAGAAATTTTGCTGTGTGGGGAAAAGGAAAGAACAAGTTTTATTTGACTGGCATTACTGTTTGTTTGTATGCAACGGCACCCACGATGGGCAAAGCACTGCTCTAATTCACGAGGAAGCAGAACTCTTGCCCCCAAAACCTCCACATGAAACAGGATCTCATTTCACAGAACAACGAATAATAATTGGGAAGCATTCCAAGAGATTGCTGCAGTTCCTCGATAAAATCTGCTTTTAAGTACATTGCCTTGCTCTCTCCTTCACTGCTAAAACTTGTTCCTTGCCATTACAAGAAGGAACGATGTTATTGACCCCGAGGGTTCTTAATTCTCTTTTTTGTATACTTCCCTCACTCTGAACGTCCCTTCCAGCTCTCTCGATAAATGGATGGATTGGAATAGAAGACAGGGAAGTGCTGAGTCATCGCTCATCTCCCTCTGAACATACAAGGAGCTGAGCACAATCAGTCAATGGAGGCACTTATTCTTAGAAGTCTTCCAGTTGTTACTATAACAGAAGTCTCTTTCACCTCCAACCTGTTACTAAAATGGCCCAACTACATGCTTTCCAAATGGACTCAGCTTTTACTCTTTACACCTTTGTTTACAGTAAAAATTAACAGTCAGGTGGCTCTAAAATTCATATTGAAGAACGTAAAAATCAACTGAACACACTAAAAAACCCCACAAACAAACTAAAAATCCCACAAGCAAAAATCCCAAAATGATATTTAGTATTAACTAATATACTCTGGATTTTTTTTTTGTCTTCCATTACACCCTGTTCTCAAGCTTTTCTGCCAGGGCTAATGCTCTGCCTAGCTTATTGGTTTGCTTTCTTTTCAGCTAGTATTTTAATAATCACATTATTCTCAAGACCTTAAGGTAACTGGAGAATTAAGGTCACAACATTTGGCAATATTGAAATCTTTCTAACTCCTACATTGATGTCTTATTGTTTTCTAGTAAAATCATCCCATTACTGGTTTCAAATGGAGCTTAAATCTAGTCAAGGAAGATAACATCAAGAGATGTCTCTTATCTACCCATGCAGTGCTAGCACACACTTAAAAAAAGAGGTACTACACATAGAGAAGGAATTTATTTCAGACTAAGAAAGCACGACACCAAAACAGGAATGCTGTTGAAACAAACAGCACAAAATGACAATTCATTATTTCAAGGGTTTAATAGAAATTTATTTTTTTCATAATTTTGAGAGACTTTCCATTGTTTAATTTTGTCAGAAGACTACGAGTAGGCTCAAACACCTACCAACCAAAGTCCTTTGCTTGTAAGGACTCATCTCTCCCCCTCTTTCTCCCTCCCCTGCATCTCTGCTCACTGAGCATTGTAAGCATTACAATACAAGACATTCTTCTAAAAGTTTAAAACCTAACATTTCCAGAACACAAAAAAGTGGAGAGTTGTTCTCTTGGGTGGTCATGTTCAGCTGCTCAGTAATGGAATAACTAAGGATTCAGAACTGAAGACAAGAATCATAAAAAAAATAAAAAATCAGAGGCTAGGTAGCTGAAGCAGTGAAAATATGCTGGTTTGCCTCTTACATAAAGGAAATAAACCCATCATCTGCTACGATGGTTAATTTCTGCAAGCACATAGTTAAATAAATCATAAAACTTACTTCCACTCAGCAGTCAAAAAGCAAAGGTAGATCTGTGCATTTTATCAGTATTCTGGGTTTTGAGAAGAAAAAAAAAAACACTAAGAAAATTGTGCTGAGTTCTCCTAACTCAGAACAAGTACTTCAATGAGTAAAGAATTATTCTGTTCCTGAGGCTAGGCTATTTTAAATGCCACTTGTACTCACATTAGGTATGGGGGCCATGAGAAGCCAGTGGGGGAGAGATCTTACATGCCCCTCACTACTGGGCCATGTGCAGGGCAGTTTCTGTAGTTTGCACCAAATGACAAAACACTTTGCTTTTTATATTTTGTTGCTCAAAGACAAGCAATCATCAAGTTATGCAGGGAACGACTGAATGAAAAATCCACTTTTGCAGTTTACATAAACTAGCAGAGTAAAAAGTAACTATACCCTAGGACACTAACATAAATAGCAGATGTGTTTATGGCAAGTGTTCCCCAACATCACAAACAAATAGTGAGATCTCCACAGTAGCTGGAAGAGAGCCATTTGAGAGCCAGATGGTTTAAAGAACAGTCCAGGGTTTTCTTGGGACTTTTTCAATCAGATGATATTCTTCTAAACACTAATCTGAAGCTAGCAGCCCTCTTTTATTTGCTTTCAGATATGGAGAACAAGCTGTCCCATCTAAGCTGCCTAAAACGCTCTGTAGCACTTTCAGTAGAACTGGGTAGCTGAAGTGAGCACAGCAACCACCAGTGACATAAGCACCATTCCACCCCATGGATTCACACAGTGTCCAGTGGGAAATTAAAGAAGAGGTCAAGATGAGGGACTACCTGTACTCATCAAAGAATCTTAAACTCTCAAACAAAGTACTATTCCCCCTTCTGTAACAATTGACACCATTCCATGCTCACTCCAAGCCATGCAGAACTGGACACCAGGAACTCTGACCCAGAGACCAAGCAAAGATCATGAATCCCAGTTTGTTCCACAATAGGCAAAATGGTAGTGATGATCACAGAGAGTTTTGTCTGTGTCCATTGTTTCAGTCAGCCACCCACTCCACCACCAGCTTGGCCAACCTGCCAATTTCAGTTTTGCTCTACCAGCTTTGCCATCTTCTTTGGCCTAGAAGATCATGAGGTCCCACCTCTTCTACATTTCTTTTCCTTTCCCATACCTCGTGAATTAACTCACCACCTCCAGAATGAATTCCACTCATGTTTCACCAGCAAATGTCACCTCATCAATCACTCTGCTTGCATGTTTTTATCCCTTTACCTGTCCCATCTTCCATGTGTATAAACTCCCAAAACAGACCCTGCCTTTAACTCTTCATCTACACAAAACCATGAACAACTAGGCCCCAGATCTCTAGAAGTCTCTAGACATTCCTACTGACACTTACATTAAGGCTTTCTTTCTCTAGCTGTGTTACTTGCTCAGATAAAGGTATCATCTCCTCCTACAAACCTCAGCACAATAATAAGAGGACTGTAAAAATGGTAGCAAGAGCAAGAGCCATAGCTTTGGGTGAGATCCACATTATCAGCACAAGTTACAGCAGGGAAAGCACCTAACTGTGACACCATGTTTGAGACATGGATTGGAGAACAGTCTGCCCACTTGGACACGATGTGGAATTTAAGAAGGCACAACATAATTACCCGAGCTGGTCTTGGCTAGGAGGCCAGGATTAGCACTCCAACACTTCTGAAAAGTGGCCAGGAAGGCTGTTTCACCTCTCATCCAAAGGAAATAAAACCATCTTCTGCTAGATGGCCCCCAAACACTATTTGAGGCGTAATTTTTATGCAGATTTGAGAAAAACGTCTTTACTGATACACCTGAGTGATTTGCAGCATCAGTCCATCCCTTAGTAGTGCACTGGACCAGTATCAACCCCGAAAACCAAGTGCTCTTCCCTGTCTCATAAATAACACACCCTTAGCTATCTTAGATTTTCTGTAGATTTTTCAGCCAGTTACACAGAGACATTAAAGGAAATAGTGACCTAATTCTGACACTGTGATTTCATAATGTAAAGATAACCTAATTCTTCGGTAGTCCCAAAACTCCTCTTCCTGATAAATTACCTTCTCCCTAGAGTATTTAATATTACTTTTGGCAATTAGAGGACCAAGCAGAATATGCAAACTGGAAATTAAAAAGCCTTGCTTTTCCTCTAGATCAGATAGGATAATATGCAGAAACACAGAAAAACAGTGTGAATTTTATTGATGTGCTGTTCTGCATCCTAAGACATGGGCAATCAAATCTCTTGCTTAAGTGAGTACTGAGGTCAGGGGAAAGGAAGCTTTCCCCCACAGTACAACACTATTGCTTTGGTGCATAGGAGTTCCTTTCCATTTTCTTAAGCATCAACAGGTACGGGCTCTAAACAGATCAAGAAAGGTGTTGGTACAACAGTTCCAATTAGAACTGTTGGTACAACAGTTCCACTTTCCATTAGCAAAGACTGTGACCAAAGATATTCAGCAAAGAGAAATATGACAGATTCCTACCATATCATTCATCTGATCAAAACCAGTTTACATAATCAATTTACAATACCTTAGCTCCCAATTCAACAAAAAAATTGCATTGAAAAGCAAAAAAATAGACAAATCAACCAGGATACAGAACAGCTTAGCATGACTTACCTTTATGCATGGCTTTAAAATGTGGAGGAGGATAAGATAGGAAATGGTTGTGGACTTTTCCATGGGTACAGGTTAATTGGATGGGGCCATTAACAACAGTTAGTGAAGCAGAGAGGAGCTTCTCTGCAGCATCATGCCAGGCATGAAGAATTAATGTTCTCAGAGGAATGCCTTTACTTCACTGAGGAAGTGCAACAGATGAAGCAAAGTTTTACCTTCCATCACTCCTGCATTCCTTTCGGTGCAAGAAAGAGCGGTTTAACTTCTCTTAGAGAAACATCTGATAATGAGTACACCACTGCACACAGAATTTTCACACAGATGTTGCTATTTGCAAGCATCATTAAAATAATTCAATAATTTAATTTTATTTCTCAAAAACACTAATGATAATGCTAACAAATATTTTATTAAAATTACGGCAATCTGCCTTTTTGGATTGCTTTCCAGATGAAATGCTTGCTGAGCATTAATCTTCACTTTTGCAGTTGTCATCGATTTTGAAGGCCACATGTGTACACGACAGCCTCATGCTACATCATGTGTGAAATTCACTGCACAAAACTCAGTGCACTTGCTTTGAGAATTTGTGGCTCCTCAAGATTTTCTTCCAATGATACCAATTGCATAAACGCCCATGGAGCATAAAAGTAGAAGGTAAATCCTCTACCCCGGCCTAAGAACCTCTAACAAAATGGTCATTAAAGCAACAAAACTGCATGAACTAAACAAAGTGCCAAGCTTCTGCATGAGGACTTGGGTCAGCTTGGACAGTACCCATCATTTGGAGGAATGCAGAGGGAAACTTCCTTTCATAAGAATAACTCAATTACTAAGAGCAAGAGGATGAAACTTCCAAAGCCCTCCTGGCTAACATCTATTAATATTTTATCAGTGAGCAACATCCCCACTGAAAGGTACACACGATGTCCTTTTTCTATCCTTCACAAGTACTCTCCTCTAACAGATGGTCAGTTTACATGTGGTAATGATCCACTGTAATTAAAAACTCTATTCTCATTAGCAATCCTCCAAGAATACGACAGCTCTGGCTCACTTTTTCTGATGAGTATGTGTTTTGTTTAATGATAAACAGCAGCCAGGAGAATAAAAAATACAGTAAATTTCTACACTGGGGCTGAGTGGAGGGGTTGGATTACAGATTCCTAAAAGACAGTCAAAGACACCATTCACCAAGGTTGAGAACGCCAAGTTTGAGGGTCAAGACAGACCCTCGTAATCAGCATGTGCAGCTCAGCTGTCTTCTGGAAGGATTCACTAAGTGTAATTCATATTCCCTTCACCTTTCAAGTCCTTTTCTCATTTCACGTGAAATCAACATTTACAATCAACTGTGCTACCCTAATTACAGACCACAATAATCACAAACTCTGTTTTCTATAGAGACATAGATTTACTGCTTCCCCCTTCCTGCAATTCCTCTCCTCCTCTCCAGTTGGAAAAGCCAGAGAGCCAACACAGACATATATATTTCAGGAGTCATTACCTTCCCACTGACTTTACAGATCATTTTGGATTCAGTGTCATGCAGAAAGGAGACCCTGTGAACTACTGACAGTGTCTGCAGAATTATTGATTCGAAAAATCTGTAACACCTGAGAAAGACCATCATCATCTAGAGATCCTAAGGGGAAGAAGAACAGCCTTGCAGACAGGACCTTTAATCAAACCTCTGCAGATTCAGGTTCAATTCTTAGTTCTTCCATAAATCACTCTCCAACACTCACCATCTGTAAATATATATGGAGAAGCATTTCCCACTTCAGATCACAAAGACTCAGCTGCTGGGAGCACCTTTTACTGTTTTTTAATTCAGAATCTCATCAAGCAGAACCTCTGTTATTGAGTGGTATCCCTGAGACTTCTGCATATAACAGCACAGGTGAGTCCCACCGTGCTCCATGCTAGGTTACTTGCAGGGTCCCAGGAGGAATAGCAGAGTTACAGAGACAGACAGATAATGCAAGTTAAAGCATCCTCCCAGGACTAATTTATTGGCTGGCAGGTACATACTATGTACCAGAGTTTAAGATACGATTTTTTAATCTCTGCAGCTCCTCTATCAATTTTTCACTTACTTCAAACTTCCCACGAGTCTAGCAAAAACCAGATTGCAAGTCAGTAAAAAGCAGGTATTTTCTAGTGCCAGATCTGACTACTAGATGGAAAATTATAATTATCAAGACAAAATTATTTCATGTGCCAATGATGACATACAATCCCTCTTACAGGGAGCTCTATTTTCCATTTCAAGCAAATAGATTTTCTGTCCTGAGCATCAAAAATTTAAACCACTCATGCTCCTCAGTGTTTTTCATTGAGCATGGCTCATTTCCAAAAGCCAATGTCAAAAAGCAGTAGGGAGGTCCAGTGTTACATTATATCTCAATTTTTTCTGCATCAGTCATGTTTGGTTTGCAGTTTTCAAACACAGTTTTATATGGTGTATTTTCTGCTGACTCTGAATCCTGAAGTATCAGCCCTGGGTTTTAGACACAAGCTGAGCTATTTTCTTCTGTCACACTTTCACTTATAGCAGCTTTTTCGCAGGCAAGTTTGGCTCTACTGTGCAGGGTCTCATTGACTTAACAAAACCACTGTTTCTGTGAAACATGCAGATCTGCTTCTGAGCTGGAAAAGCACTAAAAGGACAAAAAGTTAAAAGCTTTCCAAGTTATCTCAGTCAATAAAATCAATACCTGTGAATATGTGCATCACAGGTGGCCATCACAGAACTTTTGAGCCAAATAGGGACTACAGGTAACACTCATGGTTCAGCACTATCTGACTCCATTCCCAGCTTAGCCTCATGCAGCAGCTAAGTACAGGGAGCTGTAAGAAGCTCTCACCTCACTCTCCTGAATTACTCATAGAAATCCCCTTCCCCAGAGCTCTCCTAAATATGAGTATGTAGTCTGTGGCATTCCACTGCTGAGAAATTTAATGCATGTCTCATAGCATTGGGAGAGCTGGACACCTACAAGAAACAAATGGCTTCATTAAGCATCCCTTTTATACAGCCCTTGGACCACATAGCTAATAAAATGTCATCTCATCTTCTTGCCACTTCAGAGGTCATTACAACTACATGAAAAAATAAACAAGGGGAAAAAAGCAGAGAGATGATCTAGAGCAGACAGGGGGCCTGACTAGAAGAGAAGTACACAGTGCTGATCTCAGGTCTGGCATGTCCTCCTGCAGGGCCCTGTTAAGACAGTCAAACCTTCAGGTGCCTTGTAATCCTTAAAAAAGGACTTAGAAATTTGAAGAAGAAAGGTTAGTCTTAATACCCCTTGACCCTGTCTTTGTCCTGTATAATTTTTAGTTTCCCTGTCAGGAGCACAGGGAAGTATTAGGTTTCTCATTGTAGCAAGATTCTCTGCCTAGAGTGGGGGAAAAACAGCTTGAACTTTTTTACTTGCAAAGCTACCAGTGTTGAGGAGAAAGGGATGCCATGCTGGTTCTAGTGTTCAAGAATACTGAAACCAGCTGGACTCATCAATCCCAAAGTTAAACATTCTGAGGAAAAGTACCTGATAAAGGACCCAAGAAGTGATACTACTTACAACTTAAGTAAAGATGCTGAGCTGGCACAGCTGGCCTGGAGACATAGCACAGAGCGTCAATCACTTTATACTATAAAAATCCATTCCCACTTTTTAAATGTAAAGTGTTCTAACGCTCCTTCTCCATGTGTGTGTGTGTGTGTGTAAATTCCTCCCTTGAGTGGGGATGCTTCTCAAGGTTACTCCTCAAGGCTGAGCAAAAGAGATTTCCCCACAGTCATCAGCACACGTGACTAACATCAATTTCTACTTAATAATTGGTTTTGCTAGCTTTAATATAGTTGCTTTAATATTGCTCCAAAAATAGTACATTATTATTATATAATAGTACACTATTATTATATATATAATGTATATAATATTATTATATATTATTATATATATCTAATCGGGATAGATAGTTATAGCTACCTATCCCCATTAAGATCTTTTAGTCTGATCATTATAATTATCATAGTAAGTTTAAATAAATGATTTATTTTAAATCTAGACAGATACACAGATAGAGAGAGAGAGATTAAAGTTTACATCCTTAATCCTACAGAACAAAGTTCTATAAAGGTTCAATTACACCTATGTAATCCTTTAGAGATAAACTGCTGGCAGAGTCTGGGGCCAAGACTGATTCCAGCTGCACTA
This sequence comes from Passer domesticus, assembly GCF_036417665.1. Taxonomy (NCBI): domain Eukaryota; kingdom Metazoa; phylum Chordata; class Aves; order Passeriformes; family Passeridae; genus Passer; species Passer domesticus. The sequence continues at coordinate 88,416,919 of NC_087475.1, read as the reverse complement.
AGACTCCTCTTTGAGAAGGAGTTTAGAAAGCAGGAGGATGCTTTCTGCACCTTGTGACTCAACAGAAGGGCTTATTTAACACATTTTGTCTGAAGCTGCCATTCTGCCAGCAACACTCGTGAGTCTTGATTTGATTTATTTATTGAGTTATGCTTATGAAAGGCAGCAGTAAAAAGTGAACTGCACACAGCCAAAAAGTAAACAGGGTATCTGCCAGGTCATTCGGTACTTCTCACTTTTGCCCCCCAGTTTTTTCTTAGGAAAACAAAAAACTACAAGGTTTTTCATCTTCAGCAGAGATAAGACACTTTCATGCTCTGCCAGTGTACACCAAACCTATTTGGAAGGCAGCTTCACCAGGCATCTTTTTGTGAGCAAATATATCAAAAGAAAGCTCTGTAAAGAAATTGCCTCAAGGCTTCAGTTCAGTGGTAGCTACGGCAGTGTTCCTGTGCTGTTGGCTTGCACTCACCGTGGAAAGTCCCCACAAAGTCATGAATAAACGGAGCTCTTTATGCTTCTGCCATGGGATCACATGGGTGTATCAGTCCAAAATGAGCAGGAATCTTTTTTAAAAAACCACACTATTCTGAAGGTAAAAGAATGGGTTCATTTAAGCAGGTCTTCCCAATACAGTACTTTTGAATAAGAACTGTTAAATAAAAGCTCATGTCATTTGTCAGCTGAAATGTATTTTCTATCTCCATTGCCATATTTGAGTGACTAGGCCTTGAAAACAACTTTTAAAACTCTCTTCTTAATTAATACTTTAAACGAGATAACCCGGAGTCATGTGACTTAACAGCAACTACATCAAGGTAACAGTTTTAGTTCAATGCAAAGGACACTTTAAGTGTCCTACTTCGTGACAGACAACTCTATTCACAGAAACAAGAAACAACAGAAAGAAGAAAAACCTAAAACAGTAAAAAATGCTAAAAAATGCATGTGCCCTATGAGTGTGCAAATGGAAACATCATTGTCTTACTCAGGCACAGCAATGCTAAACTGAAAATTCAAGCTGAGATCCATCATACTTTGCTTAAGCCACCTACAAAGTTGCAATGTAGAAGCTCTTGTAATCACATTTACCTGTCTGATCTGCAGCACCTCCCTCAGAACAAGCTTAGCTGTAATCTATCACCTTTTGGGGAATCTCTCAGGTACAGCATCCTCCACAGCACACATCTCTAAGGATAGACAGACAGACAGACAGACAGATAGATAGATAGATAAGCAAGACAACTCCTGTCCATGGAGCTGGAAAGACAATGGAGTTTTCCTGACACAAACAATTCTGTCAGAAGCTGTTGAGTGCAAGTTAACAAATCCTCAGGCAGCAGCATCTGGCCAGTCACTGAACAGAGTACCACGCACTTTAGAGTTTGAAAACTGGCCACCAATATTCTTCTCTCAGACAGCTGCCTTCATCAGCAGCAAAGCCCAATCAGTAATGACACCTTTACAAAAATCCTATTTTTGATTATGATGTTCAAGTTTACAACTTCACTTGAAATTGTGAGGTTTTTCGGTTGTCGCTTTTGTTGTTCGTTTTTTGCAACTGATGGCTCAGGTATAATTTTCTAAAAAATTATTTCAGATAGGACTGTAGACCAAGGCCTGATTTTCCAAGAGCTTGCAGAAGTGTTACAAAATTAAAAGAATAGTCTATTAAAAAGGCATTTTTAATGGGCTTGACTATTGTCAAGAACTCAAAACCAATTCCAGTTCATGACCAAGAGTACTCAGTCTTTCTCCAATGCCCACTGTTTCACCCTGGAGAACCAAAAGTATTTCTAACCTCTTCTTCCTCCTCCTTCCTGGAGTGCCAGGCAGAAGGCTGCCTCTGCTCCATCTCATGGAGCTGAGCTGTGACATATCATCAGAACAACCTCAAACTCTATCCCATGTAATGTCATGCTCTCTATCAGGGTTTCTTAATCACTTCTACATTAATAATCCTTCAGAGAGAAAAGAATTTAGGGTCCATCCAGCACACTGATGACACTTTCATGTCTCTGTGGCAAACTCTTACGCTCCCAAGGTTTTTCCTATCAATCATATGCTCCTGAATCTTTACACTGCCTTTTGTTTCAGCATGGCAGTGCTCATTTCAGCCCTAAGACAGATCTTAAATCTATACACTCTATATAATCCTAGGCAGACATAATTCAATAAGCCTGTTTTTTCTTTTCATGCTATTGGGTTTGAACATTTTCTTTGCTAAATCTGCCCACAACACATCCTATAACACAGAAAACCTTGAGCTGACTACCCATAAAATATATTGCGTCAACGGCCAGACATAAATCTGCACTGATGCTGCAGCAAAAAGAACCACTGCTGAAATGAATGTCACATCAGGCTGCGGTCTCAGAAGAACAGACAGAAGCAGGAGACACTACAGGGCAGAAACAATAAAGGAAGAAGCCTCCCTCTCTCCCCCAAGCTGCTATGAAGCAAAAAATTAGGCCAGAGACTGTCATTAAAGCAGTACTGTAATTACAGCTCCTAGAACCTTTTAGCAGTAAGTTGAGGACAGAAAAGAGTTTCTTTAGAAGGTGCCAAGCTTCTTTCAACAGAAAACAGAAAAACATCTCTCAATCATCCACTCAAAAATGTGTAGTCATGTCAGAAAACTGTGTGCATGCAGGCACAGTGCTATCAGATTTATAAAAGCGGTGCCTCACACAAGTGCAAATGAACCCTCTCAGCTTTCTCTGGTGGAGGCTGGTATAGAAAGCAAGTAAGCCAGCAGCTGTTATTCCTCAGAAACCTGATCATAACCTCATCAGGATCTTTGCTTCCCCACTCAGTTACTCAAATTCTGAACCCCAAAAGAGCAGGTATGACATTAATACCAGCAAGGCTGGGTATGGAGAACAGATCAGTAAGGTGTACAACTGAACGTCAGGCAGAAACAAATTGTGTGCCATGGATCCCAGCAAAAGAAAGAAAGGAGGAAAGAGACTGTGGGGATACAGGGGAAGAGATTAAGGATGCTTTCATCCTCCCATTTCTCCCTCATACTTCTTTATGAAGTACACAGCAAAGCTTTAGAAGACAAAAATACTGCTATGTCTATATTCCCACAAATGAGCAAATTATAGTATTGTTGTTTCCCCCCTTTCACATTCACTTTATGCACATCTCTCTTGAATATGTTTGTTGGAGAACTCTTTGTAGATCCAGAGTCAGGATCTCCTAATTGCAGTAGTAAGAGTTCCTGAATAATAAGGAAATGGAAACTATCCAGACCCAAACAAGAAATTCTTCCTTCTTTCCACTGCTCTGGCTCCACTACCCTGCCCTCCTGAAGAGCTGAAATGCTGTTTCTTTGTGCCCCCAAGAGTTTCCCAAGATACAGGAACTGGGAGAGCCAACTCCTACAAAGAGTTGTACACAGAACCATAGAATGAGATGGGACACCATCATCACGGATGCAGGGAGTAAGGACAGCCTTGAGGAAGAACAAATTTTATCCTACTTCTTGCATGTCACCTTCTGAGATTAAAAAAAAATGGGGGTATGCTGCAAAGAAACAGTAGTTTCATGAGAAACATATTTCATGGTATGACGCACAGAGCAAAAAAAAAATCACTGGTTAAGAACCAGAAAAATTAGAAGGAAGTAACAATTTAAACATCAGTGACATTTCTGATAATGTGTCTAATGGCACAGCACAGAAGAAAATTAATCCTTAACTTTCTAATTTGGACTTATGGAAGAAGTACATAATTCAGTGGATCTTCAGTATGTAACACACAGGGAATATTTCAGCTTTCCAAATGCATGTGTTGCTTCAATCAGGGTATGTCAGTGGAATAGGTTGGGGAGTACTCATTAAATCACTTGTTTATTATTCACACTACAGGAATGTGAGTTCTATTGGTAAAATGAATCAATCAGAGAGCAAAGAGCTGTTCTCTGGAGTCTGCATTAATCAGCCCGACAAGCTGTCACTAAGGATTGGGTCAGGCTCATAGCACAGCATCCAACCAGTGGGGGAAACATCCCCAAGACGGCTGGAGCACGGAACAGTTCACCCATTTAAAGCTGTCCCCAGAGGCTTGTGTCAACCATTTATTACTGCTCACACACAGCTGCAGAAGCTTTTAAGTGAGAAACCTGCATTCTCGGACGTTCCAGAACTGTGTGGAAATATGCTTGATCTCAGATAGTTCTGGGAGGACAAGCAAGATTAAGTATCCTGAAAGAAATACTGCTGGGCTTTAATACAGCCCTCTGAAGAAAATGCATTCATGAACTTGGAAAAGGTCTAAAACTAGGACACATGTCAGAAGAGATACACTATTGGGAAACACTCAGAGCTGTCATGCAGTCTGCACTTCAATAAAACGTTTTTAAAAGAACAACACTATTTTTACAGACTATTTTTCATACAAGCATATTGCTTTCAAGGTTTAGCTGTTGCCCAGACTCCCTCAATGTAAGTCTAAAATATAAAGTATCATTTAAAAAAATGTCACTCATGAGAATGCACCAAAAAAATTTTCATTTTTTAAAGAAACCCAAACAAAACAAAACCCCGCAACCATTAACCTGTCCCACTCCCAACCCTGCTGGTAAAGATCATGAACTCCTAAAATCTCATTTTCTTAGATATACACTTTGTTAACGAGAATGAACATAACAGAGAATACAAACAGTAGCTGGGCTGCAGGAGTCCTGAACAGACCAGAAACATGGAATGAAAAAAAAGCAGTCAGCAGTTCTGATAACACTGTGAAGCCATGTAACACATATAGCAACGCATAAAATCAATACACTGTACAGAGAACACAATCACACACTGTGGTCACTTGGACAGAGGAGTGATAAGATCAATGTTTCTGTTCTTGTCAGCACTTGTGCCAACTGCACCTTCAAGCTAGATGGAGTTTAAAACTGAGCATGACCTACAGGGACAGGGCTGCAGGATAGGCTACAAAAAAATTGCTGAATAGCAAGAAGAAGAACTTGTTTAGCTGAAGTATACTTCAGGGGAGGCTGCCAGGGAAGGCAGTCCAGAGGGAAAGACAATAAAAGGATGAGTGTCTAATTGCAGCAACATAGTGTGAGTGCAAATGCTCAGAAGTGAGGAAGAAACTCTGTCCTCACAACAGAGCTTCACCATCTCTCAGAACTCTATATGGAGCTCTGCGCATGCTGCTGCTCTAAATTTGATGTTAAAAGCTCCACCACAAAACTACAGAAATATTAGCGCAAGCATTAAAATACAGCCTCAGGCAGCACTGGCAAGACTGTATCCTGCAGATCAAGAGATGGGGTTATTCCACTCTAGGCAGCACTTGTCAGACCACATTTGAACTATCCAGGCTTGGTCATCCCAGCTCCAGAAAATGAATACCATCCTGCATTGTTCCACCAAGACAAATAATGAATGCAGGTTGCTTCACAGAAAATTTTGGCACAGCTATAAGAAAAAACTGAAAACAAACTGAATTAATTGAAAACAAACATGGGAATAGATTACCAAGAGAAATTGTGGCATTTCTCTTGCTATAAATATTCAGTGCTGAGCTTGACAGGGCCCTGGGTAACACAAACTAAGGATTTTCCTTCAACAGAAGGTTGGACCAGATGTTCTGTAGAGGTTCCTACCAACCTAGAGGTCCTCCTATGACTCCATGATCTAAACATATGTTATGCTATATGCATTGCTAAATACTACTTTTGCCGTAAACTCATTTTTAATTTGATTTTTTCTGATTTTTCTTTCCATTCCAGTAATAAAATAAAAAATTTTAAAAATAGTAATGACAAGACAATGGAGGATGGTTCACTGTTTTTCAGAATAACTGTCAGCATCTATTGAAATTAGCAAACACAAAACTTTAAAAGAAATGCCCTTTCACAGAATATTTAATTATACAAGTAGACTTTCTGCCAGAGATTTTTGGATAAATGGCTGTAAGGAGTTCGACTAATTCATTCAATTCCTTTAGTCTCTATTAAGCATTTTTACCATATACTTTGAAAGGCAAGATACACAAACTTTTGGTGTGATCCAGTACATCCAATTTTGCATTTGAGCTTCATGAAAGGGAGATAAATAAATATACCATAAGTCAAACATAGTAGCATTAAATTGTAACACCACTACGATTTATCTGGATCATGAATTTAAATACTCAAAACAGAACCATGGAAATCTTACCACTAACAAGGTGAACCTTGCCACTAATACCTACTAAATAATGAAGCACAACAATTATTTATTTCAATTAAGCTGTAAATGGACAAACAGACTAAGAGGCAAAACAAGAACAAAATCTAGCAATAGTGTCATGTTCCACTTCTACCTAAGAGCTGAAAGACAAACTCAAATTTCCAAAGAAAATGGGATTTCAACCTGCCAAAGTAACAGACAGCTCTACCACACCAACATCGTACTTCACAGGCACTTCCACAGGCATACTCTATTAACAGAATAGAGCTAACACCTAAAAAAAGCCAAAACAAATACAAAAATAGCAAACCAAGAGCAAATTTATCTCCAGCAATCTGCATTTTAGACTGCATCCTGTAAGACACAAAATCAGTGTTGCACTGAAAGACATCCCAACATCCTCCCAGATGCCAAGAGTGCAAAGAGAGATCCTACCTGAGAGTCCTTTCTACATTCCACATGCTGAAAAAGCTGTCAGCACAACATTGCTCAGGCACTAAAAGACTAATATATGGCTTGAGGGGCTATGGAAAGTAGGAAGAAATCCTACTGCCAGCCATGCAATAACTCTACCTTCTGTAAGTGTTAAATCCAATGTTGGGTTACTTGTTCATTAGTTATGGAATATACTTTATTTGCTGGTTTGGAGTAATGTAAAAATATTACAATGAAATCAATAAAGAGAGATATCCCACAGCCACCTTGACAGTCATCAACTGGGTGACAATCTCAAGAAGAGACCTCCGTTTTACTCTGTGACACTTTGCAGGTGGTGGGGAGGTTTAGGGTTTATGCTGTATCATGAGAAAATTACACTCCTCTAGGTACTTCTGGATGTCAGCGGCATAATGCCAGACCTCTGGAGTACACAGCCAAATAAAAGGATGCTGTACCAGTCCTAAACCTGTTTGTTCTGTGCCTGCAGACAACGCTGCATAAGCACGTGGAGTTCTAGGGTGGCTTGGCTCTGAAGTCTCTCACAAGGCAAATGGCACATAGCAGATGGTCGGTTGCTTAAGACACTTAGCAGGGACTTCAGGGATCCAGATTCAATTTCAGTTTAACTTTGTACAAGTCTTTTAGAAGGACACATCTACACCATGGATATAGACAGATTTAAGCTGTCTCTGCCCAAGCTAATCTGGCAATGAAAGTGCAGGAGGACTGCTGCAGACACCCAAGCTTGAGGGAAGTGATCTGCAGGATTTCTGAGTTCGTGGGCACTGCCATACACATCTCAACACAAGCCTCTCCATCCTGAAGTCTGCTGCATGTGGACTTCTGTCCTGGTTTTGGCTGGGATAGAGTTAGTTTTCTTCCTAGTAGCTGGTACAGTGCTGTGTTTTGGATTTGGAGAAAGAATAACATTGATAACACAGAATTACAGAATGCCTTGGGTTGGAAGGGACCTTAAAGATCATCTAATTCCATACACACTGCCATGGGCAGGGAACCTTCCACTAGACCAGGCTGCTCAAAGCCCCAACCTGGCCTTGAACATCTCCAGGGATGAGGAATCCACAACTTCCCTGGGCAATCTTTGCCAGTGCCTCGCACCTGTTGCTGAGCTCTGCTAACCCTGAGTCAAGGACACTTCAAGGTGTCATGCTCTGCCAGCAAGGAGGTGCAGAAGAAGCTGGGAGGGAGCATGGGCAGGACTGGCCAAAGGGATGTTCCATACCATAGAATGCTATGCTCAGTACATAAACTGCAGGGAGTCAGCCAGGAGCCATCAATCACTGCTCAGGGATGGGGTGGGCATCAGTCAGTGGACGTACTCTACATCACCTGGGGTTTTGGGGATTTAATTTATATCTCTCTCTTTGTTTTTTCCCTTTTGATTACAATTATCACTATGTAGTTATTGTTGTTATTATATTTTATCTCTATTATTAAACTGCTTTTACCTCAACCCACTTACCTTTCTTGTGATTCTCCTCCCCATCCCACTGGGGTAGAGGGGTGGGGAAATGAGCAAGCAGCTGTGTGGTACTGAGTTGCTGGCTGGGGTTAAACCATGACAACTTGCTAGTTCTGGTCTCTAAAGGCTCTCAGCCCTTTACCCAGTGCTCTAATGCAGACATTCTCTTTGTTTTGATGTCTCAGCTTTCCATCTGTATCAGGAGGATAAAAGCACGGCCCATACTTACAAGGTGTCAAGAGGATAAATACATTAAGTGGTCCTAAAGCACTCTGGGATTACAGCAACAGATGTAATATCAATTCCTTAAAGCAGTGAAAATGGAGAAGGGGCAATTGAAACTCTAAGGAAAGAGCAACTGAGAACATAAAGTTTATTTTTTTTTTCTAATTTAACTGTGTCTCTGCATCCAGAGGACACTGCAAAAGAAAAGGGGAAACTTTGTAACACAGCAATAGTTTGACAATGAAAGGTGGGGAACGGGTACAGCGGGTACAGAAGTAAAGGATAATAAGATTCCTAAATGTCAATTCAGTTTAAAACTACTATGAAATGAGACAAAAATAGATGTTTGCATTTCTGAATCACAATCTATTCGTAGACACCTCTCTTACCTGCTTATGAGTGTAACTAGTTGGAAACTCTCCAAGACAATACAGAAAAAGAAAGGAGTCATGTGAAGAATCCACGCTTCTCAGCAATAACACAGCTACTAACAAAATGTAAGTATTCAGCAGCACCATTAAAACAGTGTGCTTAATACATCAATTAAAGAAGCTTAAAAGAACAAACTTCTAAATCAGAAGCACCCCTCCTAGTAAATTCCAATTCTCTAAGATAGCAAATTGAGGAAATTTGATTGAAAAGTACAATGCAAATTCTTTACTCTCTGTTTTATTTTTGCATCATTTTAGTCTCAGTGATTTTATGTTGTGCTGTAGAGACACAACTATATATCATGAAATTATTCCCAGTTAACCGCTTCCACTGTTAACCACTCCATACATTATTTGCAGAGTAAACTGCATGGTTTAAGTTAACATGCTTTGCAGCACATCCACAACATGGTAGAAATGTGCACACGAGCAACTAATGCATCTCTCTTAATGACTGGTAATTTGTTAAGCTGATGAACCTTCAGCTTATAGTCATCTGTTCATAATCTTATCTTCATCCATAGCCCATTATTGTCTTGCTTCAATCTTCATCATAAAAAAAATTAAAAACATTAAACCCTGCTTATTTTAGTAAATAAAAAAGGACTTATCAGTCACAACTCAATACAGTGTTAGAAATTAATAATTCTGTAACAGATGATTAGCATACCAGTTTCTGCTGTTTTTTACTCCTTGCAGCAACTCTCAATACATGTCATACACTTTTAAGAATAAACTATAATGTGATAATTTTCTACTGCAGACCTATAATTTGTACCTACAGCAGTACAAATTGTACCAGAATGCACATAAAACAGAAGTATGGGGAAATCCACAAAAGAAATAAAAGAGATACAAAATCAGCCTCTGATGCTTCATGACTTGCCAGTGTTATATGGGAAGAAAGACATGTAGAGATTAGTTTAATGTATCTTCAAAACTATCCCTGCAGAATTGATTAGAAACAGTAATAAGGGGTTTTCATTCAGCAGTCAGAAGATAGGATTAACAAAAGGAGCTTGAAATGAGGACCAAGTAGACTCAACAGAATCCATGGGTACAGAGTTCTTTCCCTATTAAAACAAGCAATATTTTTCAACATGACTAATTCTTTTGATTCTGAAAAGTTAATTCTCATCTCCTACATTTAACAACAAAAACATAACAAACACAAGGAAGCAAAGAAAGAAATAAAAGAAATTAGTCTTCCTGTGCTCACGAGGACTGTAGGGACTTGTCTGTGACTTGATTAAGGATAATAACAAACAGTGCCTGGATGTTCTACAACCCTGTGGAGAGCCTAGCCCTGGCTGCATTACCTGAGCAGTGACAAAGCAACTGGCAGCAAGTCCCACGAATGTTCACAATCCTTGCTACACTGGATGCAGTAGTTAAATGAAAAGGGTTTGGATAGCCATGTGAACTTTGGCCCAGCTCATTAAAGGCAGCAGGAAAGAACAATCATTCCAGTCAAATTTCCAAACATCTGGAAGTTCAATTATCTATGCTGAATAAATTAAGCAATTTAAGTTGCTCCTAAGCAGCAAGGGACCAAGCTAGATGGAGATCTGAGTTGATTTAAAGCTAATTTGTGTCAGAAAGTTCTGAAATGGCTTTCAGTTTGGTGTCTGCAGTAATTTCTATAAAGTGGTATTAAAACTATTAAGTTTCATGTGAGAAGTCCCCAGTAGGTTCAGCAAACATTCACTGTCTAATAACACACCTTCAGCCACACGAGGTCCCTTTGTTTCGGAAGTGTGGTTTATTTATTTCTGCAAGATATTCAAAGCAAAGCCCAATATAAACAGCAGAATTCTTCCTTTTGTACACAGTTTTCATAAGTTGCTGAAAGACTGGGTAACTTTACGTATTACAAACACAGAGGACCTATGGTGTTCCATAATACCTGTGGTGACTTGGCTACCCATTAGGAACAGCCCAACCATGTGTACAGCAGAACCCTAACAAACCACACTTTACTTTCCAGAAACTAGAATGCATTCTCCCATCTTTTCTACCCAGGTTTTGCTCTGTGTCAGCAGTGTTTAAATAAACAAATTAGATGCCTCCTTGGACAGCCAGATAATGGAGTTACAAGCTCATCCTCTACTCACATGAGAAAGATTATACCCCTTTAGATGGGCCTCTTGCAGACCTACTTACCTGGGGGGTAGCAGGAGCAGACAAAAAGGGACCCTGCTAACCAAGGCCCAACCAAGTGACTTTCTTAAATGAGTCTAGGAATGCAGAATTAAGTAGGAAACATTACAGTTATTACCCTTATTCAAAACTGACAATAAGTCATCGCTTTATAGAAATTTGATACATTCTTGTTTTTAAAGTTAGGGGAGTTGAGACATAGAAGGCTGAAGAAATTTGTTTTAATGTCATCCTCACGTCCTCAAAGGATATGAGGAACAGAACCTGAGTTATATGTTTTAAAGAAAGATTTAACTCTGGGAGTACAAGGGTGCAGGAAGAACTGGAAGTGAGGAATTTGTTTTCCAGCTTGAAATTCTTACTGCGCTTCTCCCCTTCAATGACCATAAACCTCCTTATGTACAAATGAACAAACTGTCCAACAGTCCCCATTACAACAATTGTGTACAAGTCTGCCTGAGTGATGAATCAACTCGTTGTTTATCCAAAATAACAGACACAAATGGCTCTCACACCTACCAACAACTAGAATTAAAACACTTCCATGCTGAAGGAAAACCAAAATACTTTTAAAATCCCCCGCATCTAAAAAATAAAACCAAAACAACCTAAATAAAATATAGTGTTAGCAAAGAGTAGTTAGTGAGAGGAACACAGCAAAAAAATGCTGTATCGCATGTCTTGCCTATCAAGTTGAAACAGCTTAGACACTAAAGGCCCTCACCATCCGGATTAATCAGTGTTAACTCAGCTCTCAAGCAAACCTCAGTATTTTAAATTAAAACTAGTCTCATGTCTCAAATATCATTTTAATATTATTCTGTAATGTCATCATGCTGGTTACAAATGGACTTCATTTACCTCACATTCATTAGGACACCACACTGTTTGAACTCAGTATTACCTTTTCTTCTCCTCCCAGCCAAAACATTGTCATGCTAAAATGTTTTGCTAATAGTCCTCCCCCACTGAGGTGCATGTTTCCATAGGGACACCAGTGCTATACCATTTGGATAGGAAACTAAAACTAATAGCTAGGATCTTTTCACAGCTTCTCAAATCCCTATCAGAAAAAAAAAAAAAAAAAAAAAGAATTCTCCAGCTAATGTTACTGAAAACATTTGCTTTCCCAGAATTCACTGTCTTGCTGGTTTGTCTTGGGTTTTTGATGTGGGGTTTTTTTTTGGTTGGTGGGAGGGGTTGTTTGTTTGGGATTTTTCTGTTTGTTTTTGGTTGCTTGCTTGCTTTTGGATAGTCTTAGTTTCACAGGATTGTACCACAACCGTCACCACGCTTATGTCATTAGAGTGAAAATACAACAGAAGTAAATATCACTATTATGTCAAGAGACAAGCATCCCAGGGTCACTCACTGTCTCTCTTTGTCATTATCCCCTGTGTGAGAAAATGGAGACTATTAGATAATGCAGCCAGTGGGAGGGCAGCAAAGAGAGAGAAATTTAATGTGTGTCTTTCCAAAGCTGTTTGTCGTTAGCAATTTTGTTCTGATTTAAGGGACAAACTGTCCACCCTTTTTAAACCTCAGAGATTAATTTTCAGTTATTTGTAGGGGAAAAGTCTCTTCACATTATTTAACTGTCTGTCCAACAGGTTCAGTTAGGCACTAAAGCTTTGTACCTCAAACTAAACAGTGCACTATATTATTTATTCCAGTTTGGCATAAATAACTTATGCAAACCATTCTAAAGTTGTTAGCTGCTCTACAGTACCAAGAGCTTTGACAGCAGCCAGACCCAGAAAATGGACAGGCTCCCTCTCTTTTAGTATGACCTGAGACTTGAGTAAAAGTGGCCTGCATGGCTGCTGTACTACTGTCTTCATGCTCATTGATAAATGCACAATATTGGTTTAATATACAGAAAAAAATATTAATTACTCCTGCTCTAAGATTAAATTGCACAAATAATTAATATAGAAAAATATTATCCAGAAGCAGTCTTTATCCATTATTGTAATTACAGAGTATTAGGGAAAAATTTGCTGTATTTGACTTTTTGCTGCTCCTGATGGACCAGCAAGTTTCCAGACCATGTTTTTCTCTTCTAAACTTATGTTTCAGTAAAAGGAAAATGCTAGTAGAAAATATACTTTGAAAGCAAATATTAAATAACTGAATTTGTATATTTGACTCCATTTGAATTAGATAAATTGTAACTTCTGCTTATAACTTCTGCTTTTAATGGTAACATTAATACACAGGTATTATTCTTATCAGATTTTTTTAGTTGTTTAAAATCAAAAACTTTTAACAAATAAACACCATTAAGGACTTTCTTGACTATGCTTAGCTTTTCCTTAGCTCTTCTTGAAACACAAAATATCACACATAATAATCTTGTCATACAGCTCCTAGTAAAATGCATTTTATATTAAAATTAAGCAATAGTAAAAATGATCAAGATGTCTACTATGAATGTTTTACTGTATGCAGACTCATTAACCTAAGTTAAATTAATAGAACAAGACAAAATGTAACCATGACCATTGACTGTTTGCAAAGTTCCCTAGTCACTTTTTGGTATCTTTTTCCAGTCAGTTCAAAATTTCCATTTTAAGACCACATGAAAGGCTCATTTCACGAGCGATTTTTTTTAATCATGTTTCATACAACTTCTTTTTCTATAACCAGTAATATTTTCTGATACATTTTGTGAAATAATTATTGTAATCCTTTCCTCTAATAACAATGAAATGAAATCTCCCATAGAAAGACATATACCCTAATGTTTATATTTAGTGATTACCTTCCTTGACAATTTAACTGCTATCTGTAGAAACAAAAATCAATACTTTATTTCTTCTGCAGAGCAATATTGGCTACTTTGCAATCTCCTCATGTTTGCACATAAATATTCTTGAAGGCAAACTAAACCAATTAACATTTGTAGTTGTCCATCCAGTCCTTTCTGCAAAACATATTATGCACTTAGGATGAATTCAGTGTAAATCATCATCCTAGCCACACAATTAAATACTATAAGCTTCCTTAACCCTCAGCTCAGACTTTCCTAATCTCTGAAATAAAGCAATGCCAGATGGCCATGAACAACTGTTAAGAATCAGAGGGACACAGAGAAATACCTGAAGCTCTCAGTAATTCAGTAGAGAAACACCTTCTGTTCCAACTTACTGCTAGGCCCCACTTAGACAAATTTGCTTTGTACAACTCGTAGGTGATCCTTCCAGATTAACTGATAGACATGCTAGTAGTTTTCAAAAGCTGTATTTTCTTGCCATGAATTGAATTCACAGACACTGAATTTTTGCTACAACTCCTGGCTGCAGTTATCACAGCAACAGCACCTACAAAGTGCAGAGAGAATCCACTGACTACTGCACTTCTCCATCACTTGAAACATACAATTGTGCATAAATATCTATGGATACACATTAAAATAAATAAAATTAATTGTATGTAAAAATAATGTGTGTGATATATAATATTCACATATAATTAGTTGTCAAATCTGTATGAGTTAGCTGCAAGGCTGAAAGAGGAGTAGAGCTCAGGGGACACAGATTAGGCCCTATTTCTCTGCCTACAGAAGAACATCCTCCTCTGAGCCAATGCTAAGAATCAACCCAAACAATCGTACCTAGCATGCTGGGATGCCAAAGGGCACCTCCAGTGTTCATTTTCAGAGGAAGCATCTCACAAGCACCATTTCATATGGTAACAGTGTGGAAGTGGTCTCCTCATCTCTGAAGACCAGGAGCCTCATTCTGCTTTAAATTACAGTTCAGGAAATTTCATGTTTAAAAGTGAAGCTTCCCTTTTTAAAAATAAATCACCTTGCATTGCTAAAGATGATAGTCACTGCTCAAGAGCAGGCCACAGCTTCATGTTTTTGGACTTGGGTTTCTTAAGAGAAATTCAGAAGGAAGCAGTGAGAACAGGCAAACCTGGGAATGGAAAAAGCAGGCTAAGAAGAAAGATAGGACTGAAACAGAAGGTAGTGCTCCAGGGCAGGGCAGGAGCAAAGGGCACTGGCAGAGCTGTGTGGGGAGTCCAGTGCTGGGCTAGCAGGAGAGTTCAGGGCAGGAGTGAAAGATGCTGCAGGTGCACAGCATCAGCAAGGAGCACATACAGAGCCAAACATTCACAACCTCTCGGACAGTCATGGTGGAACTAGTGGAGGTTCCAAGTATGAAGCCAGATGTGGCAAACTACAGAACACACATAATGTAGTGTGCTTCATTCTAGTTGCATTCCCATGAATCAAAGGATGATGTTGTTCATTTGAATGTCTCAAACAATAAAATGGAACAGTTAAAAAAAAAAAAAAGAATGCAGCAAAACTAGAAGAATGCATGGGAACATCATGCTGGCTTGCAAAATTGAGTATAAGACACTTACAGTTAAGAAGGGGGGACTTCTGAGCAATTTAAACTAGGCTGAAGGATCACATGTCTGTTGTAAACTACTTTGAAAAGTACCTGACATCGTGCATTTAGCATTTTTCAATAATCTCTCAGATTCACCAGGCTAGAGCATTATTTTCATTCTGAATAGCACAGTTCGCATCAAAAAAGGGCATTTTTAGAATATTGGCTAGAGATGTGGTGATAAAGTTTAGTAACAGAAACAAAAGTAATAGAAGCTTCACAACAAAAGACAGGGAAAGGAGAGTGTGAAGGGAATTAAGAGATAAGGGTAAGAACTGAAGAAACACAGACACTAGAGAACTGTTCCAGATGGTAGGCTAGTTTTAAGCTAAGCAGCAATGTGTTTGTATAAAAGTCCAGTGGGAGCTGAGCAGATAGAGATGAGCACACAGATGAAGTCTGAAATGTTCTTGTGAGTTCAAGGAATGGAAAAAAAGGACTCTGAAGGTCTGATGCAGAGTCAAGAAAATTGCTGCTTGGGAAGAAGAAAAAAATCAAAGAAAGATGTTGCATCTAAGGAGGTGAGGAGTAAGAGACACCTACATAACAGATCACAGAGGACATGAGTAATGAGACCAGATAAAAGCTTTTCTAAAACTAGTCACCACATACATATATAAAAAAAATAGTTCAAGGTGTCAAAGTAATGCAGCATTGAGTCAAATAGCCAGTTTGATATAAATACAGTGTGTTCAAAATTATTTACTCCAAAAATACATTTGGCAACTTTCTAGTAGGGTATGTGTACAGAAAAAAAGAAAAAAAAATTAAATCATAAATGAACTTTGATCAGATGTTCTTCAGTGATCAGTTCTGTCTTTCTATTTCAGTAAGATGCCCACAAGTTCAGTAATTGCATTTCAGTCTATTACTGATAAAAGCTCACTGTTGCATGAGTGGTTCAACATTGTACCAAATCTCCTACTAACTCTTGCTCTTAGAGGTTATTTCAGTAAGTGGGTCAAGATAAACAGACAACCTGCTAGTAAGGCTTCTAATTTGGACAATGATATCTGTACACCAGAGGCAGCTATTTGAACTACACTGCTAATGCCCCTTTTTCCAAAATAAATCCCAGGATGGTGTTTTCATTTATTTATGAAGTTTACTGTATATTTCTGGATCACAACCATGAATGGCTTTGTTCACGTGCCCAAGCTTTGTAACCACTGGGAAAGAAGTGACCTTTGCTTTCAAACTAAGCAAACCCTTTCATATGGGTTATATGCATGAATACTTAGTGTTTCAATTAGCCTGTGATTTCCTTAAAAATACTGTACTGAAGGATGCTTAGCTGGCAGAAGACTTTAACTTTTTCTCCCTCCCTTGTACCTGATGATAGCTTGCTCAAAGTAGCCATTATGCTTTTAACTTGCTGGCTGAAACATTCATTGTTGCAAGTCCTCCTTGGCTGATGGAGGAAAATCAATTTTGATCCCTGAGAAGCAAGCGTAAGTCTCCAACTCCACACACCAATGTGTACAATTGCAGCTGTAACTGAATCTAGATTAATTCACCATTCCAAGCATTTTACATTTATGCCGAGACCTTAAAAGGTTAGAACATACATGATTTACTGTTTTTAATTGGAAAAATGGGACAGAACTTCCTTCAAATGAAAAAGCACTTTGTCAAATGAAGTTCACACAAAGCAAATGAGATTTATGGTGACAATGAAAATATAATTTAAAAATTAACCTTCTGCTTTTTGCAAAACAAGTATTACAAAAGAATGCAACAATCCAGCCACTGCAGGATTTTAATGCTACAATAATTCTGGTCTTCCTTAAAGGGCAACAATTCTGCCCTTTCTTAGATAATCCAGTTCAAAGCACATTAGAATAGCAAGTCTGAGCAATTAGAAGCCAAACTACAGTAACCAGATAGCAACAAAGATATAGAAAGCATGTGCATTTCCCAACAGACACAAGTTTAACACTGAAAATATTCCAAGCAGGTATGAGAGAGAGGGAGGGGAGGAGAGAACTTACAGTACTGCTTCAAAGATGCACTATACACATAATGCAGCAGTACAGGATACACTAATAGATGAAGGCAACTGAAAAGGCAGTACTCACCCAAAATATTAAATTGAAAAGGAACATCATGTATTTCAAACAACACAAGCAGCCTCTTGCCATGTTGCACTTCTTAAATTCTAAAAGGAAAACAAAGGATAGATCCAGGTAAAAGACCACGTATTTGCTGCCTTTGGGTGCACTGTATTTTTCACTTTTTATGCCAGTTCCAGTCCCAGCGCCGGTTCCGGTTCCGACCCCAGTGTGGCTCTGTGTGCGTGATCCAGTTGTACCATAGAAAGCTCCTGCAGTAAAACCTCGACCAAATTGCCTCCCTGAGGTAGAAGGTTTAGCAAAATCTGAGTCTTTGCTATCCAAAGATGGACTCCGGTGAATTGAAGAATCCTCACTACTTGACTTCTCCATGATCTCTCTTTTCACAGTTGTCAGATTTAATGTATAGCATCTCTCAGCATTAAATGCAGTGCCTTGCAAATGCCACAGTGCGCTAAGAGCTGTCTGTGTTTTGCTTCTCTTTTTCTTCGTACATAAATCAGATAATCACTGCAGAATTTATTCACTGCATTGTTGCTGGGTTTATTTTTTATAGCAATGTAGGCTGAACTCTATCTGTCTGAAGCACGGATTTATACATTAATAGCCCATGCAAGAGCACACTCATGATTTGTCTTGATGAATCAGTTATGCAGAACTTTGATTTTTATTAAAAAGAGCCATAAGCTCTTTCTCTGCACTCCTAGTCTACAGTCCTCTAATCTATAGGCAGCAGATGGTCCTTGCATCCATTTCCGAAAAGCTTCTGCAGTACACCTGGGAGACTCTCCTCGAGCCAGAGCACTTTCCTTGCTCTCAGCTTCCCTGTGTCTCTCTGACCCTCTCTCACATGCTGTCTTTTTTCTTTCCACCCATTTGCAGTGTCTCATTCAGTAACCCGCTACCGGAGCGCACTCTGTGTTTCACTGCTGTTGCCGTGAAATCATCAGCAACTGCAACCACTGGGCATTTCCCACAGAAATCCCTGACCTAACTATCGAGTAATAAATCCACCCTCCTGCTCGCCCCTCCCCTCTGCCTTCCATCGGGCCAGTTAGCAGAAGCCTTCTCTTCCAGGACACGCCTCCATGACATAATATCTTTAATAGGATTAGAATTACTCTTGACTATACAAGTGCACAACAGAAAATCTCTTTAAATGTCAAGTACTGTTTAGCTGTTTATGCGCTAGAACCGTTAGGCAGCGATATTCCTTTGATGCAATAAAATACAGAAAAAGTATGGATTCAACAGACAGGTGCTAACCTCTCTCTGCTCATTAACAGTCACATTTTTTTCTGGCTTAAACAAATCCCACGGGACAAACAATGAGAATAGGCTAGCACTCAGCATACACTGCTTAGGCACACATCTCAGCTGTACGTGCACATATCGCGACACCATCACCTGCAATATAATTAACCAGACAGAGCTGATGCCTCTCACGAGGTCATCATTCAATTCCTAAAACTCCTGAAACGTTAAGGGGATCTGCGCCTGCAGATTTTACACGCTATTTAACAAGTACATCAGAGATTCCTGTTGTGTACAGCAATAAGCCATCTTACATCACAGGTCGTCTGTGAACTAGAAACACTGACCCAAATGCCACATTTCTTTTCCACAGAGGAGTGCAACATGCCTGCCAGGACTCTGAAACAGGGAGAGCACAACTGTGGACGTGTGCCTGCGCATATGCATGCAAGTGCCTGGAGGGGAGGAAGAGAAGCACTTCAGGTCACTACTCCCCATACTTCCAAATTTGTCATTTTGTCATAAGCACAAAAGCAGCACACCAATGGTGCAAAGTGCTATAGCAGATTTAAAATGCAGGTTATTCTTTTCTTTCTGTAAAGAAAGAAACCACACTAGGAAGCCACTGTGAAGGAAATACAGCTGCCAGGAAAAGCAAAATTCTATGCAATTTTCAACTGACCCCTCCACGTGCTCATTAAAATGCACTGTTCATGGTTATCTCTAGTATCTTTGAAAAAGGACAATATAACATTTATTCAATCTTACATATCTATGGCCAAAAGCCTCTTGGGATTCTGTAACTTTTATGTAACAACATCAGAACCAACACCCTAAAGCAGTGCTGTGCCTTTCCTGACAGCCTTTTCCTGCTAAAAGATCCCTCTACCAATAAAGTACATTAAATTCCCAGTATTTGAATATGTAATATCTCTCTCACCTTTTCTGCTCTAAAATAAGATTTTAACAGGGAGGTCCAAACCCATATCAACAATGTTTGTTCACTTTGCTTTTCAAAAGTAATTTCAAAGCTCCCTGCATCAGATGAATCTGTCAGAAAGACAACTGCAGGATGACTGCTCAGCACTGTGTGTGACAGCAGAAAAAGGTACACACAAAATACCCAAGTTAAAAAAGATAAATTAGCATTGACCAAAGCAGAAGGGGCATTTCTATACATGTCTACAGCACACATACAAACCTCACCATAAGCAGTTATCAAGAAGCAACCTTCTCAGCAAAACACAGAAGCAACTTGCAGGTCACAGCCAGGTACCTGCCCCAAACACTGGAGCCTGCAGGATAACTCACATTGGAACACAAGGCAAATGTCTGAGTATGGATTTGGAAGACTGAAAAAACTCTTCTGTTTGAAATTCACTTAATGGAAGTGTAAAGTTGTACCACTGCAAACCAATGCTTCAGCTAGATATTTTCAGCGGTTTTCACCTGTCATACAAAACTGAGCTCTCAGCCAAAAAATTGTGAGAACACACAACTACTTTAAAGCATTTTTAGCTTTTTAGTTTTTGCACCCTTTGGTTTGCCATAAAATTTACACTGACTTAGACTAGCTACAGAAAAAAAAATTTGCTGTGCACTTGTGAAAATTAACACAATATAAATATTTGCCTTCCCATTGTAAGTACATTACAAAAATAATTAATCTGCCCTCCTTAGGGTTAAAAAAAATTAAAATAATATCCTGTAATAAGCAAAAAAATTTCACAAATACTCTAATAGTTTGTAAATAGTGGAAACTTTCTAGTGGTGGTTAGGAAAAAAAAAAAACCAGCAAACCAACTATACCTCTAAACTTTCTTTTTTCAAGTTTTCATTATTAGAACTTAATGAAGTTTTCCAGTTTTCTATTTTTACCTCCAAATACTGCAAAATACTGTTTTGCTGCACCATTACCTCTAATGTACCTTCAATTAAGAGATCTCCATGACTGGTTTACAGCACAGTTTGTACTTCAGAATAGTCCAAACCAAAGACACACGTAGTCAACAGACAGCTTAAAAATCCAGACCTGAGCAACGAGCAGTGGGGAAAACACGGCTCCAGATCAGCCTCTCCTCCTGCTGTGTAGCAGGAAAACATATGACTCTCCTATGATTCACCAGGGAGACTTTACAAGCCTCAGTAACCTTCAGCCACTTGAATTTGCAGCTACAGAGTATCTTTACAGATTAGAAGCCACTTCCTGCTGCTGCAACTCCAACTCAGTGCTCAGGTACTTACTTAATAAACCACACAGGGCTGCTTACTTGCTGAAAAAATAAATGGTGACAAAGCTGTAAGCAGTCCATCCAGCTGTGTTTTGACCAGCCATTGCACTCAACTCTGCCTCTGACTGAGACTTCAGCAGAAGGTGTTGCTGCGTGGCAACAGCACCTTTCAGGGTCCCACTCAACAGCACAACCTCAGCGTGAGGACAAACACATTTTGCTTCACGACAGATCTTACCTCTGTTTAATAATCAGGGCATGAAAAACATTCAAAAGCTCATGCTGTACTTCATTAATGTTTGATTACTGAATCACAGAATTCTGTTGCTGAGTGATGCCTTCACATCAAGAAAATAATTTCAGTCCCACGTGTATATGCTCGGGACAAGGCAATAAACATCAATCCTTTGCATTTAAATGGCTCTTCCAAATATTAAGGGTAAACATTTAGGCCACTTTCAGATAGCAGGTATGAAAATCAATGTCATGATTCAATTAATGGGTGTAGCCAAAAAATGGAAAGGAAGAGTATTATTAATATGGTCAAAAAGCACAGGCTGGCTCTCCTACTGAAACTGATTAATTTCATTCCCTCCTGGGAACAGTCCACCATAGTCCCCAAAGCACACATCCCAGCATCTTCATTTCTTAGTGAATTTCACAAATGATTTAATCTTTTTTCTCATGCTGTAGTTTAATCTCAACAGAACCTCAGTGCCAATTACACCCAGCTACAGTACTCCTTACCCCCTCTGTTTGTTTCTGCCCTCCTCAGCTGTTTTTGCACAACTGGCTTGAGGAATCATGCTGCAAAGCAGCAAAAGCTGACCAGTCTATAAACATATTTATAAACACAGATTTTAAAATAAATAATACAGATATAAAAGGTACAGCAGCTATATAGAAAAAAATGAACATTTCCCCCCCTTTTAGAAATTTCAAATCAATTCTACTTGACATTCCCCTCAGTGAGATTGCTGACCCAGTGAGAGGGAGAGGGATTACAACAGGAAAGAACAGGAAAAAATACTGAAGGCTGAGCAAAAATATCTTAGGCTTTTGTTATATCTCCCATGATTCCTGAAAATGAAATTTGAAACTCTAGGGGTTTTTAAAAAAAGGAAAAATAAAAATTCCAATCACCAAGATACACAAGCCATTTTACACCTTATTATATATTTTATCTTGCAATTTCTATTAGGTAGGATAATGATACTGTCACTATTTTAAATATGGAGAACTCGAGGACCAAGATGTTTGCTGAAAATGAATAGGAAACTGCTGGCAGAGAAGCAAACCACATCTGTGCCTCACACATCCTCAGCTAGCTTACTAACCACTGCACCATTCTCAAATTAATTATTTTTCAAATCACGAGTTTTAGTAACACTACCACATGACTTCAGAACAATACTGTGCCCTGCAGAGAGATGTACAAATCCATATGCTACCAAGTGTTGAAAGGATATGGTTCTTAAATTCAGTCTTTTATTTCAAATTATATTGACCAGGAACTCAATTTTACAAGCCGTCATCAGGGTATATTAGATAGGCAAAGAACAGAGATTGCTGAGTATAAACTCAGTGACTACATCTTTCCAGTCACTGCTCTGAATCCTGGAAGTCCATGAGAAGGAGATAAGGAACAAAAGTTGAAAATAATAGCTTACAACTGATATAAAGCTGCATACAGCCAAAGCTCAGATTAAAATAAACAACAAACCAACACTGATCATGGAATAAGCTTAAAGGGAAAAGGATGTCCAAAAGAATAGAACTGACATTAGGATCACATGGGAGACAAAACCATGGGGTTCTCAGGTCTTCCATGCTCTTGGTTCCATACCAAAAAAGTTTATAGACCCCAGCTAGTAAAAATTCCTGGAGTTCTGAGGTCTTCCACTGCTGCAGAATTTATAACCAAAAACCTGGATGCTCTGACAGTTGTAATGCACATCCTGGGGCCAAGCTCCAGCTTGGATGTTGTAAGTCTAAAGTATTCTGTTGATCATGGGATTGGACAAAAACAAGGTAGATTCCAAGGATAACTTTGTGTGGTAGACAAGTTTTAAAATCTGCCTGTGTTTTTTGGAACCAAATAGCCCAAGCCATATTTAAGCTTTGACACATTTTCATTTTCCACTAAGAAAAGTATTCCATTAGAAATAGACAGAACTACTGTAACTTCAGCTTTGGAGTCTCCAATCACTGATCATAGCTTCACACATTATTTAGAGCCTATATGAACAGCTTGTTTGATACAAATGCTAATAAAGAATCACTACCAAGTGTTCAGAGAAGAGTGGAATGCACTCTTGGTTTCCCTACTAGCATGAGGAGCAGTCATTTCTCCCATGGTCAGAAAACCACCATTTCCTTTGGCGCTTAGTGGATGGACAGCTGATGGAGGGAGAGATTGCATTCATTAAGAAACAAGCTTACTCACAGCTGGTGCCTGTGACCTGACCAGCAAACAATCCCAATGTTTTGTGAGAGGCAACAACCTCATGCCCTTCTCTCTTCATACTCTAGCACAAACAAAAGCATCCAAAAGGCATCACCTGATCATCAATTCTTCCTGCAGAAGAAAGTCAGCTCCAGAGGCCAGGTAAAAGGATCTGGGAGAGGTAGATATGCATACAGCATAAGCTGGAAGGAAAATCAGGATGCTCAGATGGATTTTCAGAGGCTGAACTCCATGTTCTGGGACTCCACCTAGTATTGGCATGGCTGAAGAAAAAGGAGGCCTTGCAGAGGGACAGGAGTGAGACAGCACTCCAGGATGCAAGAACTGTGTGAAAGAACACCACTGAGGAGGCACTGAGTTTGAGTTCTGTGGGTAAAGAATCTTTTCTCACAGATACAAGAATTGAGTGTCTAGGCACCTCAATCCAACACCCACCTCCATTAGTCCTGAATTCACCAACAGAAATTATACTTCTTGACATTGTTACTGGAAAGGAAACGAATTAATCTGTTTCTATGACAAAAAACAAGAGCACAGCAGCTCATGGCTGCCTCTCATGAGTAACACTCCTTGCCTTCCCAGAGTAAAGAGGTAAAAAAGGTAGAATCTCTTTGAATGGCCTAAATTAATACTCACTAGTTTATATTAATATATCCCAATGAGACAAGTTTATCCTTCTAATATGGTGTCCTCACTGACTGGATGACCAAGAAAACAAGATCCTGTTGTAAAACCTTCCACTATGCCAAATATTCAGTGTTATTTGGTCCCTGGGATTTCCACTAAAAATCATTTACTGGTAATAATGTGCATGTGGCGGAGACTTCTCATTTAGGCTTTCACACCAGGGAGAGAATGAGATTCTGTATCCAAATTGTATAGAGGAATTAGCTATAAATCATGTCAGGAACCTTAACCCACTGTGGTCAATTACAGGTGATGAGGTGATATGCTAATGCACAGGAGATGTGGGGCATGCAGATTAAAATGCAATATGAGGTCCAAAAGCAAAGAAATGTTGATTATGTCACACCTTCAGTGTGTTGTCCCAGTTGTCCCTTGGGGGCCCTCAGATTGAGCAAAAAGGTTGTCTGAGTTTCCAAAGTGACAGAAAAACAGAAGAGAAAATGGAAATCCTGCTACCAACATTTAAGCTTTTAAATCAAAACATTCACACACTACACAGGGATCTTTTGGGGTTTGGTTTTCACTTCACAAACATCATGAAATATGTTAGATCTGAAAGAAGCACTGTAAATATTATGTTAGAATACAATTCACCAAGGTTAGTTTCACCTTTAAGCGCTAAAATCCAGGGAGTCTATTTATTGTTTGTTTCTAAGAATCCTGGAAGTCAGAGTCTTCTTGGGCTTGGCAGTGTACATATGTAGAGCAAGTCAACCCATACCACAGTCAGTCTAATATCCAAACAAAAAAACAGACATTAACAGCTGGCTCTGGGGAAAAAAACAAAAAAACAAACTAGGCTTTTTTCCTGAAGTCCCAAAACTACCTGACCAATTCTCCCTTTAGCGGGTGAGAGAAAATAGGCAGTATGAGGGCAAAAAGAAGAGCATGTGCGCAAGCAGACAGGCCTATCCTACCAGGGAGCAGATCTTAATAGATGTTTTGGAACAGTTTATGACTTTTAGCTTAAGAATCTGTATATCCCTTTTAACTACAGGGTGTTCATCTCATCTTCCATAACAATGAATACATTTTTTCATCTCCATCAACAGTTAATCCTTAATTCTGATGAGAACTTAACCTCAATATTTTAGGGCAGTGTGTTCCACAGATATGCATCATGTTAAAAAAACCCAGCAACTTCCTCTTATTCACTATCATAATTAAGCTTTCCAGCTCTATCCTGTGTCTGGATATTCAACCTCATCCCATAATTCATTAGTTTGTAATCCTCTATAACATCCTATGTTATTGTCCTTCATTAAACTAAGCACTTTTCATCATGTCATGTTATTGAGAATTCTCTGACTCCCAATAATTTCAGTTAACCATCTTAGGGCTTCTTTCTAATTGAGCTATGTTTCTACCATAATCTTTTGCAATCTGCTGATGAAAAGATCTCTTTTTTAAAGGACAAGAGTTAATGTCCAGATTCAAAATAAATTTAATAAATTCTGCTTCTGTCAACATCTTATCTTTATGAAAGTGAAGTTACTCAGATTCAATAGACATTTTTCCATCATCCCCATTCTGCTGTTCTATTTCAGATTCAAAATTTGGTTCTGAAAATGTTGAACTTTTCAGAGCTTAACAGGAAAACCCTTGTAGTTTAAATTTGTATCTTACCTGTATGAAGAATGGGAGTTTTTTTCACTATGGCGACATTAGTCTAATACTGATTCCTTGTAAAGTCACCAGGAAGACCACCCTCAAGAGGGAGACTCCTTACAAAGATGCTGATAATCCAAATCAACTCTTGGCCATCCATTAATGTGTGGTACAAACTGCTGTCTCCATCCAGTACACACATAAAAAAAAAAAAAAGTGTGTGCAGGGAAATGTTTTTTACTTTGCATACAGAGAAAACAAGAGTGAGGGACCAGAAAGCTGCCAGCCAGAGGCAGTAAGGCAGCAGCATCACATCCCTGACACCACTGTGTGTGGTAAGATCACAAAACAGATCTCCAAAACCATGCTTTAAAAATTAAAGACCAAAAAAAGAATACAGGGGCGAGGAACTGAGAAGGATTCTTCTTATTTAACACCTGTTTTTTGCAGAGGTAAAGTACATGATCTGAGTGTTCTCCTCCACTCCCACTTTAAATGACAGTTTAGGTTTTTACATCTCCTCTATTGACTACAGATTAAAGAAAGCTAGCAAATAGCCAAAGGTTTTTGCCTATCACGAGAGATGATATCCCTTCTTCCTCTTGGATGGTGCAGCAGGATTTCATTAATACAATAACTCTTCTAACTGCGTCCAATGTGTACAAGTCTCTTGAACAAAATCAGGTGGATTTTCTCTAACATCTGTTCCAAAGAGGCTATCTTTCACTAGCAGCCTGCTGTTTTGAATTAACTGACAGCTGGTGTCTATGTATTAGCAGAACTATTAAACTTAAAAAACAACAAATTGAAAAAACCCTCATACAAATGGCTGCATGTGAAGAAAGAACCAAGAGAATGATGTAAGCATTCCTTTTTGAAAGGCAGCACACATCTCTGAAACCTGCTCAGTTATGCCATGAAGGAACATTTCTAAGCACATTCCTTTCACAATTGAATGAATTCCTTCATTGCTAAAATATTCATTTTTTGGCACTTAAACACAAACAGGTGTCATTCCATGAATGGGGACATTTAAAACCACTGTGTCAGGGCTGGCAGAGACCCAGATGTCTTGAATGGACAGCTACTCATCACCAGCCCCAGCCTCCAACCTCAGACTCACTGGAAGTGGCAGACTGAATGCCTTACTGCAGCATCATCACCTCACATGTCTGTGAGTTATCAAAAGGCTGTCTTCCAGCAGCATTTCCAAGCAAAACCTAATTCCAAGTCCCACCTTCAGGTCAAAGAGGGACAGCTTTCAGAGAGGAGTCACACCACCAAATGAATTAAGCATTCAGTGGCCAGTGAATTAAGCCAGTGGCCTCACAGATGAAGCTGGCATCGAAGAGGGCTGACTTCATGTACCAGGCTCCCCTCTGCTGGTCCCCCAGTGTGACTCTGGGCAGAAATGTCTGGAAACAAGGGTGGAGTCTAGTCTCTACAGCCATTCAGTCCCCAGTTACTCCTGGCCCTCCCTGAGCACAGTCCATCAACTATGACACCAAGCTACATAGCCTAACAATTCCGATCACATAGTTCCTTTTCTCTTTGAAGGCAGATGTTTCTGAATTCATAAGAAACAGTTTTTGAGTAATTCAAGGTAACTGGATCATACCTTCACTGCCATTAACAGCACTTCTCAAAGCACTGATCAAAGCACTGCAGAACAGCCACATTCCATCCTGCTGATTTGGGCTGGGTTCATTTCTATGGCTTTCAACAAACTTCCACAACACCCAGCCTGAGCAAAAGTCACAGTCTCCTTCCTGTCTTGAAGCTCTTAAAATTTATAAAAATAATAATGTTTTACCATCTGCATCTGCCCTTGCAATAAGCTTATTTATCTTCACAATAAAGTTTCTAGCACGTTGTATGGCAACACTGTAGGATGTGGTCAACCTCAACATTTAAAATAGGATGTGCCTGTAACGTAGCAGTCATGCAATTAATGCTTTTTTCTTTGCCAACAACAGTCAGATTTAAATCCCAAGAGGAGGCAGATATTTTAGCCACCCTACTCATCTCACAAGAACGAGGCTAAATGGTTCTCATCTATTCTGCATGAGATACAAGAAAGGGTGTAATAATGAAAACAAGGTAACCCTCTTACTATAATCCAGCAGGTTTATGTAACGCTGCTGCTGTTCATGAGCTTTGTGATTGGTGTCACCTCTTGTTATAAGGGTGTGAGAGATTTAAAATGACAAAGGAGGAAAAGAAAGAAAAGGTGGGGAAAACCAGTTTGACATGACCCTGCCTGTCAGGTCACAAAAAGCCATCCAGCAGTTCAATTCCCTGACTTACAGTAGGAGCTACTTAACTTTTCACAGTATATTCATTAAAAAGCTTTTGTAAAGGCAGACATATAACGGGAAAACATCATTTTTATGACCTTATCTCCATTATGGAGGACTCATTTACACTTGGAGAGAATGCTGTGTGCTAGCTGCAATACCAGGCATTCAGAGCCTAATATGGGGTGTAAAGAATGGATGCATGTTTGACTCTTTCCCAAAAGCCAAGCCCACATTCACTTCATTTTGAAAAAGTTTAATGGTACCATCCATGTCTCTTACAGATGAGAAAACCAACATAGATACCCTTGATCAGCAGTCAGAAACTAAGAATGTTCCAGAAATTCCTCATAGAGACAAGTGAAAGACAACAACACCAAAAAAAATAGGCATCTTTTGTAGGGGAACACCATTTGTGTCATTCAGTCTGCTCTGATCTATTTAGGTGTGTCACAAGTATGCAGCAGCTATTGTATGAATTATCAATTGGCCTTCAGAAGCTGTACTTCATAAATTCATCACAGGCAGATATTTTCCATTTACAAATTAATTGGGATGCTGGCATTTTATTTCAGAAGCAACCAACATGATGTTTCACACTCTGCTCTACAGACTGGTTCAGGGGAATCTATCAAAAATACACAGCCATAAACGCTTAGCAAATGGTGTGCATCCAGATGGGGTTTTAAACAACATGAATGAAACTAAAGGTTTGCAAAATGCAGTATCATTTTAGGGTAGACAGTGATAGTTTGGGTCCAAACATGCCTTGCAGGAGTCAAATTTGATGCACATAGCAAGAATATGTGTATGATCTTTCTCTCTTCTCTCCTAAATGTCCAAATCTAGAGTAATTTTAAATCTAAACTAATTTACTGAAAAGGCTTTCCAGATTTCTTCCCTTCAGGAAAGCAAGCTAATAATCTGCAATAATACAATCCATTGGTAATGTTTTGTTTGCTTTTGTTATTAACTCTACAATCATCATGTTTACAAAACAGATACATGCAGGTGTGGACATCAGTGCCCCCAAAATTAAAAACTCCCTGGATTTTATCCAGCTGATGGGTTTTCCTCCTGTGTTATTTTTCTCATATACTGATTTCTTATGTTGCACTTGTCCATTTCCAGCGAAACATTTGCTCAGAAGTAACAGAAATTCTCTCAAGCCACCCAGACACTTTTCAGAAGAGTTTTATGAACTCATCATCTCATCCCATATCTGAAACACAACTTTTCTAAATTGAGCATATCTCACTCCTCTCCTCCCCCACTTCTGTGCCAATGGTTTCATTACAGGCCTGTCGTGTATTATACTTTGGGTTTCTATTCCAACAGCATGGAAGATGTTATATTAAACGTTTATCAGTAATGGGGTTCCTCCCTTCTACAAGCTGAAGCAAAGTAATTTGGTAGATACAATGAAGAAAAGATTTTGTAGGTTTGTCACTTCCAGAAGAAACACAGTACTTGAAATACACAAGATTCCAACTAAACCTGACTGCATAAACTGCACTCTGAAATCCCATGTTTCTAGTATTCCAAGGATTGCTAAATTAAGTTGTCTCAGTTCCCTGTGTTTTTTACTTTTAAATCAACATAAATGCTTTCTGCCTGTCCTAGGGTGAGGTTATGATGCTTGTATCCCCAGTCACGTGCTCTGTTAGTGCTGGATATTATGTACTGTGCCTTCAAGCCTGGCTCTGAAGAGCAAGGTTTGTTTTGGTTTGTTATCAGCCTGCTCGCCCACGGCTGGCAGGACAGAGAGACGGGACAGTACATAGTGCGGCTTTTGCTTTTTGCTTGGCTTTTTGCTGCTTTGCTTTGCTCTTGCTCCTGCTTCGCTCCTCCTTTGCTCCCGCTCTGCTTTTGCTTTTTTTGCTTCTGTTAGTTAGTTTAGCTAAGTGGTCCAGATTTTTCCCTTCCCTTTTTGGAATCATTCAAACCTGCTCCGGACTGGGACCTGGGAAACACCAAGAGTTTACATCTGGTGGCTGCAGCAGCTATCCCCAGCGCCGGAGGGAGCAACAACAGAGCGACCACTCCCAGGAAAGACTTTCTGAATTTGTCATCCTTTTCAGATTGGTGAAAATGTTGTCATCTCATAATGTTCATTTTGTGTGCTGGCAGTGTTTTGCTTGTTAAATAAACTGGTTCTTTCCACTTCTCTCCGAGGAATCCTTCCCAAACCAGTGGGGCGAAGGGGCTGTGTGTGGGTTTGCTTTCTGGGGGGACCCCTTTTGGAGGTTTTCTCCCAGATTTGCCCTAATCCAGGACACTGCCCCATACACTGAAAAGTTTTGGAAACTGTAATATGGTAAGTTTAAAAAAAAAAAAAAAAAAAGAGAGAAGAAAAATTTTTTTCTCACTCCCTGAGAGGGGCACCACCGGAAATGAGGTTGAAAGGAAACAAAAAGCAACAAAACCTTAATCAACAGAGTCAAGCCTTATGGATCTCTGAACATACAAAGGGAACAGAGCTGATTAGTTGCAAAGCGCAGTTTCTCTTTACAGGTAATATTTTTCCAAGCAGAATGATGCTTTGCACCTGTCCTGTAATTAGATGCCAGGTTTGCGTATTACACTGAAAGAAAAAAAAGACAAAGAAAGGGTCTTGATCAAAGTTCAGTGCCTCCCAAAGAGCGCCTATAGCTGTTCTATAGCACTTTTAGCTCCATTTATACAGGTATCTCACTTTTGCCCCTACCTACTCCATCTGCTGTGTTTGGGTCTATCAAATATCAATGATATCTGAGTCTGAAAGACTACACCAATACCAAGCTGTAGGCAGGAAGCGGGGAGTGGGGAATAATGAATTCTTCCCTAAAAATTGCTCCCTAACAAATTTTTCCCAGGCACTAGAGACTTCAAAATGTCTATCATATAACTGTCTTCATGCATATTAAGAATCCTTCTTTTTTTTTAATATAAAGAACAAATGCTCAGAAGCCAAATAATCTGAAACAGATTTCTACAGATTTTCTCTCAAGCGCTGAAAAGAAAACCCTCAGACTACTGAAGGCCTGACATGGTAGACTGCTACAAAGCTCTGTCAACCAGATTCCCTCTCAGATTTCACAGCCTGGTCACCAATAGCTCTTATGCATCATCTGTAAACCACATTTTTAAAGCAACCGGGGACCCTTTGAAATGATAAAATAGATACACATTTTTGACACACATTTCTCAATACTGTGAAAAGTTAAAGCATTGACTTCTATTATAGAAGAGAAAAGGTACGTGCTTAGGGACAGAATTCCAAATTAAGATAACCTCAAGAGATGCTGTATGCTGTTTTGAAATAAAACTTCCACCTCATAAAATGTTAATATTAAGGCTTTAGGCAGACACTAAGGTCAGGACAGATGTGCTGCCTAACATGTACAACACTCTCACTTTCCAGAAGGCCAATAAATGCCTCTCAGTAACTAAAAAGCAGTTACAGAAGATGGTGGTACTTTGTTCACAAATATGCACGTTGGCAAGTCAAGCAATAGAAAGAGGTTGCTCAGGAGAGAAGTTGACCTGGATATAAGTGAAAAAAAAAAAAATCAGTGGGAGAGCAATTAAGAGCAATTAAACACTGGAACAGACTGCTTAGAGAGATGTTAGACTCTCTCTTACTGGAAATATTCAAGGCTCAGCTTCACAGGGGCCTGCATAACCTGAACTAGGGCCCTGCTTTCAATAGAAGGTTGCACCACGTGCTCTCGAGCATCTCCTTTCATCCTAGACTTTGCTGAGATTCTAACATTTTGTTCTAAGATCCAAAACTCAAACTGTGAAAGACTGACACAACTTCTCGGAGTAGCAGTGGCTTGAACTACAGTTGCAAGCAGTGAAAAACTGGCGAACTGAAATTGCAATCCCACTGATGAGGAGGGGAAAAAAAGAGATGCTTCTTCTCAGTAGCTGTATTTGACAAATTAGGAACACCCTCATCCTATCAACTGAGTATCTGCAGATCATAAAGCTTGTCTGATCTGTGTGACTTAATTTGGTAGTTATCCCTTCAAATCTGTTACTATTGTCTTCTTTTAACAGAGTAATTTCTTCTTTAGCAAATGAAACGACACAACAAGTTCCAGTCTTTCCCATCACCATGCCCTTTTTTTTTTCCCCTACTGAAGTGTGAATTCCATACAAGAGTGCATTTGTCAGAATGAAGGACCTTCCCCAAGGAAAGGAATGTAATTCATTTGCAAAAAGCAAGGATTAGTAATTATTTAAAGGCAATCCATCTGCCCCTAGAGATGCACCGGCTGCACAGATGAAGGGCTGGTTTAATCTCTTCAAGAGTAAATTTCTTAAGATCCCAAATTAAACTATTTACATGGGAGAAGAAAGCTTGATCCCTGAGCACAGAGATGGTGGAGTTTCTTTTGGTATTGCCACTATGTCATGACAGTGGAAAGCTATTTAAAGAGACTGACCTGACAAGCTGGTACAGTTTTAGATGTATCCATCTAAACTAAAAAAAGGCAAAATGGTGCTACATCTGGCCATATACCCCAATAACTGCTTTATTGTTAGAGCTTTTAACAGTTGTGAACAGTCTTGCCATGGAGCTGAATCCCCCTAGATCTTTCATTCTGCATCAGACATACATGGTGCATTATTTTTCTTGGGATTTTGAAGGATTATTAGTCATATTGTCACTAACCTTTTTGAAATGAACTGTTCTAAGGGCAAACATTAGCATATGAAAACACTTCCTTGCAGTGTTTTGCTTCCTTTGCTGTGCTGTATCACAAGGAGCATAATATATGAAGAAGGCAAACAAATATGTTTTGATCTTCGGGTGCTAATAATGCTAAAGAGCTATTTTGATGGAACTGCTGAAAGAGCTAAAATATTTTTAACTTACCTACTTCCAGTACTCATGTAACTATAAAACACAATTAATTTTGATGATGAAGTTAGAGAATCCCAGGTACATACTTCCAAAGTGTTATACATTCCTTTCATTCTTACAGAATCTAAAGGATTTTTATACTCTGACATGATTTCTCTTTTTGAGGCTCATCTGGGTAGCCATGCAGGTTGTCAACAGGATTTCTTCCCAAAGCAAGTGACTATATTCTATGTTAAAGTAGCATTGTCTGCTGTAACTCCAAGGAAAAAAACTTTCTACGTCTGAAATACCCAGGATACCATTCCTATGGATTTAAAAAGTAATAAGCAATTGTACTGCTACTAACAGGATCAGATGTCCTTGAGATTTTTAGAAGTGTTATTTCAGCGTGTCAGTACAGTTAAGTAGACACATAAGGCTGCTACAAGAGTTAAAGGGAATGAACATACAGAAAATTAGATTAATTTTTTTTAAGCTTCAAAAGAAATAGGGACACTGATAAACTTAAGTAATTTAGTGGTCAGTTCTGGTTTATCCTGGAAGCCTCTGTCTCCACACTTAATAAAAAAAAAATTTCCCTCTTAGCTATAAATGAAATTGCAACATGGCAACAGTAACAAATGCTGGCAACTCTTTCTGCCCCAAATCATGTAACTTACTCACACTCCAGATTTCTAAGGAAGATTTATGCATCCAGACTGTCTTCAGTGCAACCTGAGGGAAGGGAGCAGGCAGGGTGCTGTGCAAGCCCTGGAAACCCAAACCAACACCCAGCAGCATGTGTTCACAGTATCAATAGCAGCAAGGCAGAGCAGTGTACGAGGCTGACCTGGAGCGTGCATGAGGGATGGGCACACACACGGCTGGGTTCACATTCTCCACAGCCTCTCACCCTGCACAGCCCTGTCACAGGGGCACAGGGGAGATCCTGCTGACTAGGCAGGGCACAAGGGGGGGAAGGGAGAGGTCTGTAATGAGCTCAACCATCCAAAAGAAAATCAGAACTCATTCACTCTGCTCTTGGCAGAATTTTAAACAGTAACAGACAGAACTGGAGCTGGGCAGTCACACCTTCAGCTCTAACAGTGTGTGGAGTCGCCTCAAGCACACATCATAACAGCAGCAGAAAGTGAATTTCTACACAGTGTACTCTGCGCTTCAAACCCCATGACCTAGGCAAGAGCGATAAAGTGGCCCTGCACAGAGGCAGGAGCAAGGCTGAGCGCTCTGCTCAAAAGGGGTTCTAGGACCACAGCTGCCATTTTCAGCACCACAGACTGGCCTCTTTTCAATACTTCTCTCCCCCTTTGGTTTAGGTTATATACTCCAGATAGCACATCTTCTCCTGATTTAACAGTTCTCCAAGTTTAATCTCATTTTACTTTCTCTTTATATGTCTAAACCCATCGCCCCCTTATTTTTCTGCTCTGAGGCTCACAATTCCCAGTTTGTTTTCAAAGCTCATTAAGAGAATTTTCTCTCTCCCTCTGTCATATCATCAACAGAAATGTTACAAAACTCCAGTATATACATAACCATTGCACTACTGCTGATAATCAGCTCCTGTTTATATTTCACCCAACTTTTTTCTTCCTACCCAAGCGAATTTCAATTAATCTTTGTGTTAGAAAGCAAACATATACCTACTTCCCTCTTGATTCCCTAAAATAATTAATTTTGCAATTCTGTCAAAAAAAGCAATTACATTGTCTGGCAAGATTTATTCTTTATGAACTCATGTTGTTATTGCTTACAATTCTGTCACCCTGCAGACTCTGATTTTGCATCCTCTTTTAATATCAGGCCCATTATTTTACCAGTGGTTATATTTTCAGGACAGTAATTGCTAAGAAAAACCTTGCCTTTCTTTTGAAGGTCAACATTATAGTTTCTAGTCCTCACTCATACTGACATTTCATTTTAGCTACCATCTCACAAAAACAGTAATCACACAATAGTGGCACGAAAGTGAGCAAGAAAGCTCATCCAACACGAACTATTTAAACTGAGGGGTAAGCAAGAGGGAAAACTTAACCTTTTTTGTCATGTACTCCCTTTATCACTCTTTAACATTAAATGAAATTTTAACAGTCAGCCTTCTGCTACAATAAAACATTCAGGGATACTGTTTGGACTTGCAGAATGATGCAGGGTAAAAGGCACCCCTTGAGATCACCTAATCCAACCCCATGGTCAAAGCAGAGCAAGCTTCAAAGCTGTATCATATTACTTAAGACCTTGTCCAGCAGAATTTGGAGAACTTCCAAGTTTGGTGATTCCACAGCTTCCTAGAGCAACCTCTTCCCACAGCACCACCCCCAAGAAAAACTTTTTTCCTCATCTCCATTTGGGACTTACAGAGTCACCAATTGTGACCACTGGCTCTTGTCCTCCCTGAGGATTTCTGAGAAGAACCTGACTGTCTCTAACACACTACCTAAGTAAAGTAAGGTTATGAAAATCAGCCTGTTCTTCCAGCTAAATTAGTCCAGCTACCTACATCTTCTCAACAGGATGTGCTCCAGACCCTTCGGAATCTCCTTGTGGCGCTTCACTGCATTTGCTTGTCAGCACCAACCTGGTACTGGGAAGACCAGCCCTGGGTACAGCCTGCTGTGGCCTCATGAGCACTGAGCAACAGGAAACAGATAATCTCTTCGTCATTGCTACTGTAAGGCATCTGACTGCATTGTCTCAATCTCAGTTTTACAGGTTTTCTTGCAGTGGTAACTTTTAATATTGACTGTCCTTGCATTCTATGCAGAGGATTTCTAATCACACTGAAAAATCCAACTTTTGAATTGATGCATTCAGTGAAGCTGATCTTTAATAAACCAAACAACAGAATTTGCACTTGATCTCTACAAGCCTGTGTGTGCTTTTAACCAGTTTTCTACCATCAACCAAACAACTGAGCAGAGTGAAAAGCAGCTTGATAAAGTGGGTAGCACATAGAGAAGAAGACATTTGACCATAGTCTTGTATTTGTACCCCAGTGCTAGAGAAGCAAAGACAGGGCTGTTGAGACAGGATCATCAGCACCCAGTGAGGATAAGCTGACTTGCAAGTCTCAAAGGTGGAAACACCTGCCAAGGAGAGTGACAGAAAGAAGGACTGCAACAAACAGGCCAGGTAAAGGAAGATAAATAGGAATTCAGATCTGGAATTTCCTAGGAATGCAAATACCTGCAACAGGACAAAAAACAGCTGTTTGTAGGATTTTTAATGTACAAACAGTGTTTCTATGCCTGAAGGAAAGCAGCACAAGAGGTAGAAAAGGGCAGTTGTAGCAGTTCAGAAGGTTCAAATTTTACTAAGCTAGGAAGTGGTAAAAATACACAACACTGGAAGATCTTCTCATATGTATCCTTAAAGCCCAGCAAGATCAAGCTTTACCTTGGCTGAACTTTTAAACATTTTCTGTGCTGCTGTTCATATTAGATTGGGAAGGAGATTTCTCAATACTGGGCATATCACAGGGACCACGGAAGGTAGAGAAGACAAATGAGTGAAGACAGTCTGTGTTTTCTGGTTTTTTATGCTCTTTCACAAACCACGAAAAAACAAGGTTAATGCTCTCCTGGTACACAGCACAGACCAATGGCTCCAGTGGCAACAAAAAAAAATAAATAAAGGGGCAGTGCTGGGTAGGAAGACCAAAAAGGGACACATGCATTGTACAGATCTTTTTCTTTTCAATTTCAGTCCAAGGATTTGTCTTAAGATGTCCGTGCCAGCCTCTGCTTTCCATTCTGCTTTAATAGTGATGTCCTGATGAACACAGAATAGTTCTGTTCTAGTTTAGGAGTAACACAGACCAATTTTACTCTCAGGATATTTACACCATTCATCTAGTGGCTTAATAGAGAAGCTGAAAAAACAAACAGTAAGAAAATAGGATGGCTTAAAACAATGTCTCTTTGCAAACATCTGAGGGCTATTATGAAACAAAGGTTTATATGCTACACATATTACAAGTTAAAGAAGTTCCTCTCTTGCAAAAGGCCAGCTGGTTGGAACAGTGTCTTGGGAAGCTGGGCAGAATACTGGTTCTGGCTCCAGGAGAAACAGACATACAGAGTCTGACATCTGAGAGATGAGTTCTTTGAGACCAAGAAGCAAAGAAAGTAGTACCTAGCCCTGTGACTATCTCACAAAAAAAAGTATAACCTAGTGTAGTTTTGATTTTCTTCACTTCTGGTACTACCAAAGTTCCTGGAAAAGGAGGCACCAAGGAACATCTGCAAATACTTCAAAAGTATTTCCAGCATGGTTACACAATACAAGAAGTGCACTTCTATGGTCAACGACACACCAGAGTTTTTATTTTGGAAAAAATGTGCAAGGAGGGCTTCTGTGCCAAATTTCACAGAATGTCATCCATTGTTTTACATTCCATCTTCACAGTTCAGGATCACGAGGTGAGTCACAATGTAAGTGGATGACACAAAATCCACTAGAAGTTATTTTTAGATAAATACACTTTTATCACTTTTCAGCATTTGTAACGGCATTCTGCACGCTCAGCAGAACCAGCTGTGTACTTCTCTGCAGCCTGCATTCATAATCAGATTAGCCAAGCCATTTTATAAGGATGGAGTTCAGGCATCCACCCTAGAATTCAGGCACCCTGTGTCCTGGTAAAGTTTAGTGGAGAGAGACCAAAGCTCTTATTCAATAGCAAGATGGAGAAAGGCCAATGAGAAGTGCCAAAAGAAGACTAAGACATGTAAGTGCAAGCCTAGTCCCAGTTGCTAGCAATGGCAAACCTCTAAGAATATTGTGTTAATACTCATTTGTGTAAAAGACACCAAACTATTTGTGAACTTCTTTGTTCTCAAATGTCCACCAAAAAACCCCATACACACCAAACCAACCCCATTTTCACCCCTCCTCCCCTCAACAATATTTAAATTTTAGATTTCCAGCTGTAAAGCTAGAAAGAGTAACAAGAACTTGCTAAGAGCTGCCAAATCTGATAGCCCCACTAAGCAAGGCAATACAGGTTCATGTCCCCACATCCAGCCATGCACATATTTCAAAGGCACATACACAGTTACACAGAATATCATGGAATCACAGAAACACTGAGGTTGAAAACAACCCTGGAGATCATCGAGTCCAACCATTAATCTGCCACTGCCAAGTCCACCACTAAACCACGTCCCTAAGTTCCACATCTACATATCTTTTAATTACCTCCAGGGATGGTGACTCAACCACTTTCCTGGGTAGCCTGTTCCCAGGCTGGACAACCCTTTCAGTGAAGAAATTAATCCTAAAATTCAATTTAAACGTCCTGCAGGCACAACTTCACATAGATATAGACAATAGGCTTGATCCTGTGCTGCTCACTGGCTGATTAGGAAGAAAGCTCATCAGAATTAAATATGTACTGTTTGCACACATACATAACATAGATCCCTCCAACTGCTGGCCTCAGATGCTTGGTCTCTCCAGTACCAAGGCCATGGTCTCCGCTGTTGCTGACACAGGTGATAACCTATAAGGCCTGCAAAATCCCTCCTGTGGTTAGTGTTGTGATCCCTGGCCATGGCTGTACTTGATGGCACTTAGCCTAAATGTATCCACAGGGAAAAGGAAGCACCTCACCCACAGGAACAATCAGAACTAGAATAAGAATATAAGATGAACTGTAGTGATTAGACATAGGGCATGGCCAGGGAATAGAGTGGAGTGGAACAGAACAAAACGAACAGGATAGGATAGGATAGGATAGGATAGGATAGGATAGGATAGGATAGGATAGGATAGGATAGGATAGGATAATAGAATATAATAGAATGGAATGGAATGGAATGGAATGGAATGGAATGGAATGGAATGGAATGGAATGGAATGGAATGGAATGGAATAGAATAGAATAGAATAGAATAGAATAGAATAGAATAGAATAGAATAGAATAGAATAGAATAGAATAGAATAGAATAGAATAGAATAGAATAGAATAGAATAGAATAGAATATTTCAGTCACAAGGGACCTTTGGCAATCACCTAATCCAACTGCCTGACCTCTTCAAGGGTGACTGAAAGTTGAAGCATGCTATTAAGCTCATGGTCCAAATGCCCTTTAAACACTGAGAGACTTAGGACATCAACTCCCTCTCTAGGAAGCCTGTTCCAGTGTCTGACCACCCACCTAGGGAAGAAATGCTTCCTGATGTCAAGTCTAAATGTCCCCTAATGCAGCTTTGAAACATTCCCCCTTGTACTATTACAGGATGCCAGGGAGAAGGGATCAGCACTTCCCTCTCCAATTCCCCTCCTCAGGAAGCTGCAGAGTAAGGAGGTCACCCCTCAGCCTCTCTTTTCTCCAAACTGGACAAACCCAGAGTCCTCAGCCACTCCTCCCAAGACGCACCTTCCAGCTTTGTTTCCCTCCTCTGCATAGATTCAGAGAATTTCCCACCCCTCTGAAGTGGTGGTGCCCAGAGCTGCTCCCAGCACTCCGGGTGAGGCGGGACCGGCGCTGAGCACAGGGGATGATCCCCGCTCTGCCCGGCTGTGCTCTGTGTTTGATGCCCCCAGGACACGGTTCCTGCCCACTGGGCTCAGGGCACGCCCTGCTGACTCTCACTGAGCTGCTGCTGCCCCCAGCACCCCCAGGGCCCTCCTGTCACACTCCTGTGTGACACTCCTGTCACAGTTTGTACTTGTGCCTGCTCTTACTCCATCCCAGGTGCAGGATCTGGCACTTGTTACTGAGAAATTTCATGCCAGGGATGATTGCAAATGAACTGGCCAGCCTCTCATGTTGACTCATCTTGAAAAGGTTTTACACCCACACCATTGGCTGAACCCTCTCCTGTGATAGCCTGGGGAGAAGTCAGGTCAGGGTGTTCCCTCTGCAGTACTTTTGGTTGGTTGGGTTCTCTCACCTTTTGCACCTTTTATCACATAACTCAACAGTATCCTCTGAATGAATGAATCCAAGGCTGCACTGTACTTAACCACCGCACTTATTTCTCCCACAGAATCAATCAAGAGAAACAGGGGTGGGGCATGCAGGTAATTATGAACATCTTGCAACTTGATAAAAACAATCTAAGTCTTTTGTTAAACACAGACTTTAAAATTTAGAACTTGCTCGTAAAAATTCATATCCCATCCTGCACTGAAATTATGGTGTGTATATATATATATACACACACATATAACATATAAATGAATAACATTAGATATGAATGAAAGTATTTTGCTGCCTGATACAAGCTGGAACACTAAAGAAATAAATGTACAACCCCAGAGTTATTTTTATCCATGATTGCTCCTTATGAGATACATTTTGGAACTATGTACTCTTCAGTGAGGCACTGCCTTATCAACACACTTTCCTATGCTTTTAGAAGGACTTGCTACAAAGTTTCAAAGA
Organism: Passer domesticus; assembly: GCF_036417665.1. NCBI lineage: Eukaryota > Metazoa > Chordata > Aves > Passeriformes > Passeridae > Passer > Passer domesticus. The sequence continues at coordinate 88,376,717 of NC_087475.1, read as the reverse complement.
CCAAGTCAAATCAAGTATTTTCAATTCCTCCCTTCCTGTTGGGGCTTTTGTTTGGTGATGGGGGTTGCACTTCATATTATCACAAAATGGTTTGGGTTGGAAGAGACCTTAAAGATCATCTAGTTTCTCCCCCATGTCATTGACAGGAACACCTTGCACTGGACCAGGTTGCTCAGAGCACCATCCAACCTGAACAATCCTGGAACAATTCCAGGGATGGGGCATCCTTGGCTTCTCTGGGCAACCTGCTCCAGTGCCTCATCATCCTCACAGTAAAAACTATCTTCTTTATATCTAATCTAAACCTAACCCCCTGTAGCATGTTGGAAAAGAAAGAGAGAGGGGGAAGTGACCTCCTACATATTAAGAACAACATGAAAGAGAATTGGGTTTGCCTTGCAAGAGAAAAGACCTAAGGCAAAGGAAGAACCACTCTGGAGATCAGCAACAAATACTATGAACTGCAGAGCAAAGAAACTGGAGGAGACCTAGCACAGGGAGCCACATTCAAGAACAAGAAACACTGGGACTGAGTGAAGTATAGATTGTGGCTGGAGGATGAGCATTTCTCAACATAATCGGGGTAGACTGCAGAAAACTCCAGAATCTTATTTTAAGATACCACTCTGTCTGTACCAGCTTTCAAGCAAAGAGGACCCACACACAAAGCCTATGGAGAACAACGTGTCTCTGTGCTGCCCTATACATAGCTATTTATTCAACATCTTATGCCTGCAGTCTCTTTCTAGGTTGCAGTGTTTTGGCAACTTAAAGCCATTGTAAATCCAAAGTCCTGAGTTCCTCTGGTCTCCTCACTCCCTGCAGCATCCTACCCTTCCCAGGTGTTGGTATTCATATCTATTCAATGAGACCTTTCAAGAATCTGAGTAGACCACAAACTATCCCTGTGAAAAAAAAGTACCAGGGCAGCTCCAGAAGGTACTAGCACATAGAGGAAAGCATGTTCAGGGGAAAATGGCCATATCACAGCAATCCCAATTTGAGGTCAGTTTCAAAAGCTGTGCAACCACAACCTAAATGTGTCCATTCTGGAATATGCACCTCCTGGATATTTTTGTGTAGCACGACACTGCCTATTAGCCCGCCCATTTCATGGGTGGCAAAGAGATGTCAAGTAAATTGCCAGAGCTCTCACAGGAAACTTTGGCAGGAGCAGGAAGCTGAATTTAGGTTTGTCATGTTTCAAGGGGAGCCTCATCCAACAACTGGACTCTGTCACTTGAAGCTGCCCCTGCAGCAAAGAGCTGGAATGCTAAGAGACAAAGGAAGTGCTATTTTAAAGACTGGAAGCAGATACCCATACGAGAAAAGTGACTTTCCCAAAGTCAGTTGTAGCTGTTGACAGAACCACAGGCAAAAATTAATTCAGAACCACAGAAATTTGTGTTTACGAGGCAGTCCTTGCCTAATATATAGACTCCTGAAATTGAGAGCAACCTTTTATCAAAAAAAATAACCCTTTAAGGGTTTTTTTGTTTTTTTTTTTTTTTTTGGTTGGGTTTGTTTTGGGTTTTTTTCTGTTTGTTTGGGGTTTTTTTAAGAGAAGGAAAACAACAGTTCACCAGACAACTGATGATTATTAGAACATGTTCTGAGCAGTATTTCAGTTTTGCTGCTCAGGCCTTGAGAAGACATCTTTTGGCAAAATCAGAAGCAGATCTTGCTGAAAAATTTCCTATTAAAGGTATAGGGGAGAATAAAGTGCCTATAAGCGCTTGTGCATTAAGTCACTCTCATAAGGTATTTGGCATTTTCTATATCTGTATCTAACAAGAAAAAGAAGGGTTCTGTTATTTAGTTTAAATAAAAATAATAATACAGTGAAGTTATCTCACAACCAACAGACGCTCTGAACTTCTACCTCTTAGAACCCTAACAGCTTTTCCATTCTCCCCGCCACCTTTCTCAGCTTCTGATGATTCCCGTGCTGCTCCATCTATGGTAGTGGAGACAGTGCTTCACCAGAGGCCTTAGATGCTAAAGGGAAGCAGGTTATGCAAAAAGTATCTATTTCCAGCACAGGAATGCGGCCTGTAACTATCCCATGACAGGGAGCTCAGCTCAAATAGAAAGTGTAAGCCCAAGCATATCAAAGCACCAGGAGCACTGCATCCTGAGATAGCAGTGGGAAACCGGGGCACTGGGGGCGGGGAGGAAGGGGACAGAATGAACAAGCACTTTAGCCAAAAAGAGGAAAGGAAACACTAAGGCAGGTCCTGAAATTTTATAAGGGAGTCCAGAAGGCACCTCACAGCCTTAGAGTGAAAGGCACAGCATATAAAATATCAGAAAAAAAGGTCACAGAGAAAACCAATTTTTAAAAAATAGCTGCAGTGAATGTCCATTAATTCTTCAAGATAAAAGAGCAAATAGCACTAAAGCTCCTGGTTTAGCCTCAGATTCTTAAGAGATCTCAGAGCTGAACAGCCTTACTTCAGCATGCAAAGGCAATCAGCACTCTACAGCTCTTTCACAAAGAGAACTTATCTCAATACACATTGACAGGAATTACAGATTTTGAGGCAATCACATTTTCAAAAACCTATTCCTATATGTAGTCCTCCTACAAAACTAAAATGAAGCAAACCAAAACTTGCATAGTCAAGTGCAAAAGTGTTTTGAAGGTCACATCCTTGAATGAGTTATGGACATTCAGGCTGTACATGCATCATAGGAACACTGATCTATCTTCAGCACATTTATCCCTCTCTACGGACAACAGAATTGCAGCTTTCCGTTTCCATTTGCAGAAAATGGGAATCATGCTGCCCATGTAAGGACCTGTTGTTCTCATCATTTGAGAGGATCTTTCACATTTGAAGCCTAGAGAGCTCAGCTCTGATCAGAAAAGGATGTTAGAACATTAATGAATAACTTGCACTTTCTTTATATACTCTTGCTCATGTGTGCGCAAGAACACCATGAAAACACCACCATGAAAAATGGGAAATATTTAAGGAAATAATTCACAGTTAGAGGTTGCTTCCTTTATGGAAAGACGTAATCATGTAACACTTAAGAATACAGGTCCTGCAAGGGAGAAGGCCAGAAAAAATATTCTGAATGTCAAACCGGTCAACTCCTGTCTCCTTGAAATCCAAAATGATCCTTGCATTTACCACAGAGGTTTTTTGCAATGCATAGCAAAATTCCTCACATAGTCATGTTCCCACTAATCACATTCCTTGGATTTTAGTTGTTTTTCTTCAGACCAAGATTGCTCTGCAGGCAGAATGGCCATGCACTTAAAATTACAGTGTGACCTGCACCATGAACACAAGGCCATTATTTAACACAGAGTGTACTGAAAAAATATAGGGTCTAAAACTGGGCAGCCAGAAATGAAAAGCTTTCTGAACTTCACTGTGTCCAACTCCCATGCATTATAATTGAAAAACTGCAACCCTTCACTTTCCCTCAACCAGGTGGTCTGAAGAATTAAGTCCTAAAATTTTATGAAGCACTCCAGTATCATCACAGTAATGTCACTGCAGGCTGTCTTCAGAGCAGTGTTTGAACAGAACACATTAATTACAATTGAACAATGAGGAAAAAGCCGAATAGGTGCTCCTTGGCTGTGTAGTGCAGCACACTCCCCTTGAAGACAATGGGATGGCATGTTAGGAATCTGGAAAAGTGGCTTCACACTGAATCAACATAAGGCAATCAACCAGTCATGCACCTTAATCCCATTGTTCCCTTAACTTTCAAGGAATCAGACTCACAGCCAAGCAAAGCTCAACCATTCATTTAGTACACCCACCCCTCCAAAAGCAGTATCAACATATACAGACATCTGCTCAGCAGGAAGCTGTATCCCAGTTCCAGCTCTGCCAGACACTTCATGCCACAGCTGGGAAACAGAAGAGATGGCCTGTAACCGCTTCCCAAGAGACCCACAGAGGGGGAAAAAAATAACTCTCACAGTTCTGTGGGAAATATTTCATGTCTGTCAGTCCTCACAGTAACTGTAGAAATACCTACTCACTGTCCAGGGCTGTGCTCTCACAACGTAAGTAGTTTGCACAATACATGTTCCTAAAAGCCTCCATGGCTGGAGGCTCTGCAGCTTTTTCAGGCAGCCTGTGCCAAGGCTGTCTTATCCCTGGTGTCACAGCAGCCAAGGCAAGCACCCTTTGCTTTTAGCTTCTTGTCAGTGCTAAAATTTGGCAGCCTCAGCATTACTCTTTCTTTCCTGTTTAGTATGTAAACCCAGTACAGTTTATTCTTACTATTTGCTTTTAACACCTTGTTATGTGAAAACAAAATTGTAGTGTTTGTACGAAGTCTATTTGTAATCCATTACAGTCCTCTCTGAAACACAGAGAGTTATTTTTGGGCCACATGAGACCAAAGGAATTCAATCTCCTGGGTCTCTTTTTGCATCAGCATCTCTGCTGACACTGCAAATAGGTACCAGGCAGCAAAACTGCTTTTCTCCTCCACAGTGAGTCTCTACTCTCTAAGTCCTGGTTGGGAGCTCATTTCTCACAGCCCACCAGGAAGTTATCAGCTGGCAACAGCTTTCAGACCTTACCACCTGGGCTGGGTGCAAACAGTGATATGGACATGGAGAAACTGTTATAGATTATCACATACACATCATCTGTCTTTCTGGAACTTTTTCCTTTGAACATCGTGGAAGGATGGGTGTAAGGGGGAAGGTTAAAAGGCAAGCTGAATTGCTTTACAACTTGAAGGGTTTAAGAGCAATTCAGAGCACTACCTTTAAGGTTTTATGTGTGCAACCTTCACTTGATCAGTGATGACTCAAAGAGGCTCTTTCAACCACCATTAATTTAGCATTGCTCATAATCAGCATTACTTCCACATCTATTTTATCACAGGAGACTTCTACTTCAGTACATGGCCAACAAGATCACATGGGATACAGCTGAAGCAAGCTTTAAACACAACAATCTTACCACAAAATATATTAAAATAGGAAAGTTAGTTTATCCTGTAGCACCTCATCTAAATGCCTACCAGACTGCTAGCATGAACAAGGGGTGGAGAGAGGGGGAAGACACTGAGAGAGAGATTCCCTGATGGAGAGACCACCCATTCACTATTCCCTTTCACAGCTGCTCTTGTGCAGAGGTTCCTTAGGTTTATTTCACGATGACAAAGTTTTGGGCTCACTTCAAATTTTTTTTTTCCAGAAGACAGATGGATGATATTTATGTTTTTAGCTACAGCTTCTTACAAAATGATGCAATAAAAATATCCCCAACCATCATTTATATAATGTAAAAATGAAAATTAAGTTCCGCATACAGAAATTGCTCACACTGTTGCTGAAAAAAAACAAAACACGTTGACTCCAAGGATGGGTTATCATGGCAATTGTAACTGAAATGGATCAAAGCTGCTTGTCTTTTATGGTCTTCATTTGCAAAGGACCAAACATAACCAGATTACTGGGATTGCAGTATAGCTCAGTGTAGAAGGACATTAATTTTCTTTGCCTGGAAAAGGCTCTCAGCATTTTTCATGTAATTACACCAAAGATCAAGTCAAGGCTAGGCTCTAGGGCCAAAAGGGAGCAAATGTGAGGAGAAAAGCAGGAATAAACCTTCAGTGGGACTGGAACTTTGGGAAAACAATCCCATCATGTTCAGAATGAGCAACACCACTTTCACCTCCTCTGATGAAAGTTCACACTGCTCAGCTCTATGAAAGCATTTGAAACAGGAGGGAGGAAGGGAATCACAGCAGGATTGAGAGGGACTGTGTATTGCCTCTGATGAATGGCACAATGCCCAGGCAGCTGCTGCACAAATGCCAAAAGTGGGACCTTTGTTGCTTCAACTGGATCCTTCTTGAAGTTTTGAATTACAGGCAGATACCTCACGTTATGGGATTCTGCTGCAGCACAGCAATGCAGAGACTGCTTGCTACACATGTCTTTTCCATTCTGAAACTGAAACCCTAATGGGAAACCAGCCTCTCCAAAAGCCTCACAGAGCAGCTAAAAAGTATATTTCAGCACCTTTACACCAGACCTTGCAGGAATTAACATTATCCTCAATCTTTGTTCATCTTTCAAATGCAAAAGCTGAATGCAGACAGCCACATTTTAAAAATCATAACCAGAAAAAAGCAAAGGTGCGCACAGTAACAAAAGGCAAATGAATTCTTTAAAATTCTGTGAACAACTTGGCAGGTAGTTGCTGCATTTTAAACAACAGCCATGTAATTTTCCACATAGTAGGTAAAAAAAATGAATCACAGAATATCGCAAGTTGGAAGGGACCCATAAGGATCAGCAAGTCCAACACATTGCTCCTCACAGGACTGCCTAAAACTAGACCCTATGACTAAGAGCTTTGGCCAAATGCTCTTTAATTCAGACAGGTCTGATGCTGTGACCATTTCCCTGGGGAGCCTGTTCCTGTGACTGACCACCTTCTCGGTGAAGAACCTGTTCCTAATGTCCAAGTTGAATTTCCGCTGATGTAGCTTAATTCAATTTAATTTCATCTCATTGTGTCCTGTCACTGGTGAGCAGAAAGACAACCAGGATTGTCCCATCCCAGTGGAGAATGTGGCACTTTCCCTTGCTAAATTTCATATGGTTGCTGACTGTCCAGCTCTCCAGATCTCTCTGTAAGGCTTCACTGCCCTTGAGTGAGCCCACAGCTCCTCCTCGTCAATAAACTTTCTCAAGGTACATTTAATTCCAGTGTCCAGATAATTTATGAAGACATTGAAGAGCACTGGCCCTAAAACTGATTCTACTGGTGACTGACTGCCAGGCTGATATAACTCCATTTCCTATAACCCCTTGAGTCCCACCCGACAGCCCTTTGCTCACTCCATGTCCTGTGAACTTGTGTAGATGTATGATGAACAGTTTATGCAGAAAGACACTGTGAGAGACAGTATCTAAGGCTTGGATGGAATTACAAAAAAAGAAAAGTTTCTTTTGGTCAAATAGGTGAGTGAACTTGTCATAAACGGAAGTTAAGCTGGTTAAGCAGGATTTTCCCCATGTGAACCCATGCTGGTTATGAACAATGACTGCTTTGTCTCTCACTGCTTTAAGTAAATCAGACAACCAGATATATCTGCAAGTTCAAGGTATATTTTCACCTCAAATGAAATTACTAAAAATTCCAAGTTATGACAACTTCTAAGATCTAAAACCTGCCACACTATTAAAATTAAAATATTTTAATTAGACATATTCAAGTATTCCAGGTTTTGCTGTAATTTGTAAAATAGAACTGGGAGAGATCACCTTTGACAGCAGCAGGATTTTCTGAGAAGCTGTTCTCACTGCAGCTAAACAACTAGTTCTGTTTCATCACCACCTGTGCTAGTTTTGGCTGGGGTACAGTTAATTTTCTTCACAGTAGCTGGTGTGGGGCTGGTATGGGATTTGTGCTGGAAACAGTGCTGATAACACAGAGGTTTTTGTTGGTTTTTTTTTTTTTTTAATTGCTAAGGAGTGCTTGCACAGCATGAAGGCTCCCTCTGCTCCTCACCCCATTCCAGCAGCAAGGAGGCTGTGGGAGCACAAGAAGTTGGGAGGTGACACAGCCAGGACAGCTGATCCTAACTGATGCAAGGAATCTCCCAGACCATCTGCCTGCCCATGGGAAGTGGTGAATGATTCCTTGTTTCACTTTGATTGAGTGCTCAGATTTTGCTTTCCCTATTAAAGTGTCTTTATCTCAACCCAAGAGTTTTCTGTCTTTTACACTTCCCATTCTCTTCACCATCCCACAGGGAGGAAGCTGCTGTGTGGGACTTAGTTGATGGTTGGGGCTAAACCCCAACACAACTTCACAGGAAGTTGCAGACTAACTAAGAAAAAAAAAAAAAAAAAAAGAAAAAATACCTTGGTTTCTTCCTAAGTAAAAATACCCCAAACCTTGAAACACAGTGATAAGTTCAATTTTTATACTTCAACACAGTGACTAACAAATAAACTTTGATACATAATAGATTCTTTGCCCTAATGCTAATTTTAAATGCAAAGCATGTTTTTATAAACATTATTCTTTAAGCCTCCAGCACAGTTAATGTAGTCTTATATAACCATATAACAAATTTTCACAGTTTTAACTCATTTCCAGATTTCAAACCACAACCAATTTTACATAATCCTAAATTAAATATTACACCAGCTAATAAGTAGTTTTTGAGGTTTTAACCTCAAAATAATAATGCATAATGCAAAACTCATGGAAATTTAAATTCTTAATCAGTGGACCATTCATTATATGATGAGAAGCAGTAAAACCATTTTCCTATTTCCCATTCTCCCCGCCAAAACTAACAACAGAGCTAACACCAAATCTACTTTTCCCCAGAGAATAACAACTAAATTAATGATGGGGGGAAAAAGATTAATCCAGATAAGTTCCATGTTATTTAACTTATAATAAAATTGGGAATTTAAAACCACACTACATAAAAAAAAGGCATTTTTCTCAACAGGTTTTGGATGTGTTTAATATAGCAGAATGATAAAAGTTTGCTTTTCACTGTATTCTGAAAATAGGCAATTCTGCTGTGGACTTGTGGTTCTTCCATCCTTAAAAATTCTCACTGAATTCAGAAAGCGCTTGAATTACATTAAAAAATATGGATCTTCAAGCAATAATTTATTTCAAAATTAATCTGAAAACTGCCACTACTCTCCAATTACTGAAAATATCTCTTAATGTTTAGCCAGATCTGAGTTTTTTATTGTTATAAGTGGTAAAAACATGGACATAATCATCCAAGCTTTCTTTAAGCAGAACAAATGAGAGGGGGAAAAAGTGAAGTCGCTCATTTTTCCTTCTTTAGAGCTCACTCTACTATAGGTCACTCTCTTGCAACTGTCAAGCTTTTTGCAGTTCTTTCACTTGTTTTGTCAGAGTTGAAATAAAATTTATCTTTAAAAAATTCAGCACAGTTCCACAAAAGCCTGTAAGTCCACACACCTCACTTATATCACCTGAAGACTATATATTTCACAGTAGGTATTGCTGACCAACAATTTTCTGGAAGGCTGGGAAAACAGAGCATCAGTGTATCAATTTATATCAACACCACTCTGTTCTAGCAGATAAATAGTTTAGGTTTACTTAAAAAAAAAAAAAGAAGAAAATATCAGAGTGCTTCAAATTGGAAATATGATAAATAAAACCAGAGGACTGATGTGAAGCAAAAAAAAAAAAATTGTTAGGATACACCTATCACAACTTAAACTAGGAAGGTGACCTCAAATATTAAATGTCTGACCTCTTATCAAAAATTTTTAGCACAACTGGGACTTGGATTGTCAGTGTCACGCTGACCTGGAAAGAACTGCTAGCAAATAGCAGCAGCTATTTATCTATAATTCCTCTCCTGCTGCACTTTTACCCATTTTCCATTTCACTGTTGATGGTGAGTGAGAAGCAGCTGAAGGGGCAACTGCTTGTGACTTGTCTTGCCAACACTGAATTTGCTCTCAGGGTCGTTATGTAAGGGAGCTATACAAGGGGTTAAGAAATGGTACAATAAAACATCTGTACCATCCATCCTTCCCTACTCTTTCTCTTGTCCAGCTCCATTGCTTCCACTTGGACACCAAACCCAGCCTCATCAAAGTGCCACAGCTATAGGCTACTAATAGGTAACTAATGAGGATTAGAACCTAATGAGCCACAGCACTGCACAGGGAAGAACTGCTGAGTGATGCCTGATGCTTCTCAGTTTGTCACATTTGGGCTTGACATGGGCTATCTCTCAGCATCACTTCTTTGTCTTGTCACTGCCTGTCCAAGCTCTTTGGTTCAGCCGTTCTTAACAGCAGATGTAACTTGGTGGGGAATTTTTTATCTTTTTTTTTTTTCCCGCCCATAATTTACTCATATTTTTCATCTGGTCTGTCACATAAGGAAAGCCATTTCCAAAGCCAAAGTACTTTGCTGGAAAAGCCAACTGTTTGTAAGGGTGAGGACAAGAGAAGTTTCTGTTTCTGTGCCAACAGCCTGTCAAGTTCTTTCCTTCCCTGCAGGCCTCACAAACCCCATGCCTCAGTGGATGGACAAGCTCTCCTACCAGAAGTGGTTTTCCACCTACCTTATCTCCTACCAGTCAACCAGAAGACAGCCTGGATTCCTACAGCACAAACAATGCCCACACACACAGGACCTGGTTTCCAAATAGGACATGGTCAAGCAGACAGTCTTGGGCTCAGCTTGATGCTGTAGGTGCTCACACTCAAATGCCACCCATCAGGTGGTACCACTGTGGTACTATGTGGACACACAAGACCTAGTAATTTTCTACTTCTGAGTATCTTTGTGCCAGAAATAATGATATCCCCATCCCCACTCACAGACCATGATTATAAATAATTATAGCAGGTTTAGCAGTGAGTCAGTTCAGATCCAACTGCTGGCCATGCTCTTAGACAGTCAATACGAAAGGTTAACAGCGACAGAGGCTTCACCAAATTTTAACATTTGTTTGATTTTAACACACTGATCATGTAAAGACTCTTTAAAATAAAGGATGTAAAACCAATACAATTCCTCCACAGAGAGCTACTCCCAGTTGCAGTGTTATGATCTATGACTTGACAGCACTTCATCATCTTGTGCAGGGTTTTTCTTTTCTTTTTTAATACAGTTGCATAGTTTTATCTTTAACAATAGACTTAAGCAAAATTAAGTAATTCATTTTCTTAAATGGTGCTGCATTGTCAGCACCCTATAATTATTTTAGTGTATGAATGCAATAGTTGAGAATAAAAGTCTTAAATTTATGCAATCTTACAGCACCTTTGGCATAAATCATATGCTCTCAGACGTTCTGCATGATAATTTGGCCTGTACAAAGACTGCCAGCTCTTGAAAATGCCTTGTATTATAGACTACCCAGCAGAAGATTTGCTACATTTAATATACTCCTATCAGCCAGCACAATGCCTTTAAATTCAATATAAATTATCAGAATAATAAAATAAGTTCCAATTAAGTCCAAACTGCCAGCCAACCAGAGCAGAAAGATCTTACCTTAAAACAGTTCATGCTTGTAGCTCTTATTACTGTGTCATTCTTGCATATAGTTGCCTACCTGTTACAGGGGAGTGTATAATTACAACACATTCCCCTCCACACAGAGCTGACTAACCTTCAGGCTTGTCTGCTGAGAGCAGAAAACCTAAAGATCCTGAAATTCCCAAGATGGTGTTTGTAAGCAGACCATGGTTTTCCATGCTCGGGGCTTCCATCAGCTACAGGTACCTCACCCTTTCAAAGCAGGAAGTTCCACTCTTAAGAGCTGAGGAATGTGGAAAAGCTTTCATCCAGCTGAGGCACCCAGCTGTGTGCAAAGAGGAAACTCCTCACATGCTCAGGGCACAGATAATGCACAGCTTCCTACACTCAGACAATGCACAGCTTCCAAAACTCAGACAATGCACAGCTTCCTACACTTGTGGCTCCAACCACATTCCTGACACAAGTCACAACCCTGCCACACTGCAGCTAAAACCTGGAGCTACAGAATTCTCTCAAACCAAGGCATTGTTTAACCCTGTTTAAGCCATTTAGTCCTTGCCCTAGCACAGTGCTGTAGAAGGTCCTCACCAGTTTGCTGACTGACTCCCACAGCAGTCCTTAGGAGGACTGAAAAGTTACAAAAAGACAGTAGGTATTCAAGATAATGACCCTGATGAACGTAAACTATGTAGCACTTCTCAGATGTTCTACTGAGTTCTTGAAACTGGATTATTTGGGGCTTTTTGAGAGAAAGTGTCAAAAGAATGCTTCAGAAAAACATAGAAACTTCACCTCCCAAGTGCAACATGGATTGGCAGTGGTCCACACAGAGAATACTGACTAGCTTTTGAAATTTGACTGCTTTAAAGTTCTGAAATTCACACTTAGGGTTAATTTGTAAAACTGTCAATTATCTACAATCTTGTTGCCAAATCTTTTAATATAAAAAAAAGAAAATATATTGAAGTCTTTATTTTTAAGTGCAAAAGTTAAAAAATGTTGGCTTAAACATAGCTCTATTGATAGAGTTCATTAGTGCATCTATTTTGAATCAAAAGAAACTACAAAGAGTGGTTTTGGGGATGAGACAAATGACTAGAAATGAGACTAAATAAATGCGTCCAATTGTCTTGAAGGGGAAGAAAATAAGAAGGAATTTGCATTCAATTTCAAGGTTACAACTAGATTTTATACTCAGTAACAGCTTTGCAATTTTCTTCCTAGTTAAACTGGACTCCTTGTTCTTGATACAATAAATGTAATTTTTGATACTGGCTTTTGAGGTTGAAAACTTTAGAACTAGGGGGCAGAAGGAAGGCTTTTGGGTGAGATTCAATCACTAAACCTTAACAGAACCAATGACTCATGCAGGAAACAAAGGAAGAAACTAGTGTTACAATAATCCTACATTGAGATTAAAACCTAGAAATAAAAATCTCCCTTAACGCATGCAAGGATAAAGTGATACTATGTACCTTTAAAACAAGGTAGGAAAAGAACATTTTAACATATGCTTCTTTACCCAAATGGCACTGATCCATCATCATACCCTCAGTTGGTTATTCTTGGAGATATACTAACACCCAAAATAAAGAAGGCACTAAAGTTTCTGAGAGTGACAGGAAACCCAGCAGAGTAAGAAATTTTAGACAGAGTTATTTACAGATATTTTCCTGTGAGAAAAGAATGGTAAGAATGTAGCTTGAACACTAATAAATCCACTAAAACATCAGTCTGCCTGGTGGAGTCAGCAGATTTGGAGGGGGATTCAGTGGGGCTGGAAATTCAAACTTTAGCTTGTAATCAGAAAAATCCTACTTTAGAAATTTGAACCAGCAGCTAGAAACATGTAATATAATATAGAGCTCTCCTAAAATGGTACCCAGCTAGAGGGACCTTATACTGTGAGAAGCCTGTGACTATTTAGCTAAAAAAAAAAAAAAAAAAAAAAAAAAGAGTCAATGACACTGAAGCTCTTTATTATTCTGCAGGAACCTATTTGTGAGTGAGTGACATGGACAAAATCTACAAATCTGCATTTCCTTCCTTTTCTTTCCCTGGGAAAGGTGCTACAGATCGTGTGTGCAATTCCTCCATTAGGACGCTGACACAGCAGAAGTTTATCTGAAATAAATTTCCAGCTGAAATAATCTATTCTAAAGATACTCTCATGGAAAATAAATTAGATCAACTTAATTTTAAAACATCATTCAAAGTGTTTATTCAGATTGTTTATGAAGCAATTACACAGCATGCTTAGGTAATAGTTTAAATGAAATCAGTTATTAGTTCCTAATGCCTTACTCTCAAGTAGGAAGGCACTTTGCAGTATGGTGTTCTACAGGAGACGCAGCCCATAATCCTGCAAATACCCAAGAAGATCCCTATCTTTGGGGTTTTTCTTAATGTGATTCAAGCATTTTCTGAATTTATTGAGAACGTTTAGGGATGGAAGAAGAGAAGCTCAGTACAACGCAGGAAGCCCAGAACTAACTGCTTTCCTGTTGCTTTAGCATAGCAGAAAAATGCAAGACCTGTTTCATTATTATTCTTCCAAGACACCTCCACATGCTTCAGGAACATCACAATGTAGCCCTGATTTTCTGGAGTACCAGCAGTTTTTCAGAGAACACTGACAAATGCAGCACGCCATACTGCTATGTGGTTCAGACAAGGAGCAGCCCACATGTAAGTCAGTTTAGGCTTCTGTGAGAAAAAAAAAATTTTATTAAACAAGCAAATAAATAATGAAGATGAAGGAAGAGATTTGGGGATTATTAGGGAATATTTATTTGGCAGGAGAAAGCAAAGAGGACTTGATGAGACTTGTAAGAGATAAGTCTATTAAAAACATTGTTAGCAGAATGAACCAATTAAGTCCACATCCCCAAAGCAAGTTGGCAATCAGTTTTCAACACCTGTTTTCAGACCAGGGCTTGCAGAGTTTAAACACTTTGTTTAAAGTGATGTCCCCAGAACCCCTAGGTCAATAAACACAAGGTAGAAATGCACTTTCAGGACTGCTTACTGTGAGCATTAGCCATAGCAGATGCAATTTTCAACCAGCAGCATTCAACACCAGGTGGAGGAGAGCTGGGCATTCTGTCCTGCATGGAGCATATCAAAGCCACGTGGCCAACAAGTCGCAGACTGCTGAAGAGAGCAGGTCCCTCCTGACTAGTAAAAGTAAGAAACAGAAAGGTCCATCCAAGACAGTCATGAATTTATTTACCAAAAAAATCACATTTTCTTTAACTCAAAATGTGCTGAGCATTACTTATGTACTGGGACATAACACCTGCAGCCCCTCAGGGCTTCCTAGAGTCTCATAACGATTTCCAGGTAGGATCTCCTTGACTTACAGGATTTAAAGAATGCATCAAAAGTAGTCATTTGAAGCATTTATTTCAGACTTTTTATTAGCAGGCACTCTCTAGCATAGGACATCCTTCCTGAATAATTAAAACATAGAAAGGTCACACACAATCCTCATCGGCAGAGAAATTCAAGAGCCCTGAGGTGGAGGAAAACTTTTTTAAGCTTTACACCATTGAGTTAAACTGCATCCAGCAAACACTCTCCCTAGGCCACTTGGCAAGATCCCGCTTTCACTCTGAGCTACCAAAGTAAATGAGAATTTTGTGAAGCTGTATTTGCCACTGTCACTGTCTCCCTTTGACAAATTTGCAGATGATACAAAACCAAGAAGATTGGCTGATACATCAGATGGTTATGCCACCATTCACAGGAACCTTGACAGGCTGGAGATATGGGCTCACAGGAACCTTATGAAAAGTGACAAAAGGAAATGCAAAGTCTTGCACCTGAAGAGGAATAACCCCATGCACCAGGATATGCTGGTGGACTAGAAAGTGTCCTAAGCCCATGCATTATACAGAGAACTTGCACTGCAAAAGGAGTTGCATCTACTTTACAAAGGATTTACTGAAACAAGCATGACAGAAAAAAAGAAAAATATCTAGAATTGTCAAAGTGTTGTGCAAATGCCCTTGACATTTTTGGAGGGGGAAGAATAGAAGATGACAAGTCCAGTCAGAAGTACTTTGCTTTAAACTGTCCTAGACTGCACAAAATAAGGTTGTATTTGCACAACAGAATTCAAAATATGCATCCAGTGTAGAAATGAGGCAATACACAATGGCATGATGCTTTCAGTGCTCAGCTGTGCAAATAGAAGCTTTGCATCAGTGAACACAGATGTCCCTCCCATGACTTCATCCTATACATCCAAGGTCACATGGTTTATTTTGGCACATAGATACACACACAAGAACTACATATGAAAAACAATCCAGTTCAGACTTGAAGGCCTATTCTGTTCCCTGGAATAAATTTCTCCTCCCAGTGATCCAGTAAGTTAAATCTACAGGCATTGTAGCCTGAGGAGAGTTAAGATCTCTGTTAAAGAGAACCAGAGGATAGCAAAGAAAACTGTAATTATCATCTATTTTAGGCCATTTTGAGAGCAAGACAGAACCATGCTATGAGTAACTTAGAACTCCAAGCTGACCCCCAAGTCCAAATTAAGATGCACTTCCATGCCCAGCCGGTGTCCATCAGAGACTCTAATCATGGAGAACTGTAATGAAAGAGCAAGGGCAAAGCCAAAGTAAATGCAAAATGGGTATCAGGCAGAAACGAAGATTGTGAGCAGAAAGAAATTCACAAAAGCCATTGATTCACAATGCTCACAAACCTAAAAATCGGCTGAAATATCCACCCCTCCCCCCCCCCCGCCCCCCAACAGATGTATAGATAAAGTATATTAGAATGAGCAGTGGTTTCATACCTGAAATAATTTTTTAGGATAAGCCATCTAATATATGATACAACTGTGACTGTCAGTGAGTGACATGGCACTAAAACTGTCAAAAGGAATAAATGCTCTGACATCCAGAGTTAAATCAAATGCTGATAAGGTTAACTACAGTGCAAAAGCACCTGAAAAGCAAAGCATGAGAACAAAAAGGCTTAACCACTTTATGCCAGCAAATGTGCAAACCTTATCCTTCAATATTTATGCATCTTATGTGTGGCTCTTACTGAGGAACTGACCCTTGCTGCAATCAAAGGTGTAAGTACTGCTTTGGCTGCAGACCATCTAACAATAATATCCATGCAAAGCACACAAATGACATATCCCTTAGCACAGAAGGGGCTGTGCTGCTAATGGGAAACGTGGTATTTGGAGACAATGATGAAATTCTAACAGCTGCAGCAGACTGAAGGGTGGAAGGGGGAAAAAAAGAAAGAAAAGTGACAGAAATGGGGGGGAAATGGGGGGAAACTGAAGGACTGGAGTCTAACAGCTGGGTAAAAATAGCCTGAGAGGTATTTTTGGAGTTCCCACATCCTTTTCATCCCTCTTATATCACACGAGTTACAGCAAAAAAAGTAGTAGCTCATAAATAAACTAATCAGAATTGTTATCATCAACCCTGTGAGGTCATCATTCACCACATCATAAATCTTCCTTATATAAGCACATAAATATGCTGACGATAAGCACTAAGAAAGCACCTTAACTGAAAAATAAATGCAAATATGACCAGAAAGCCAAGCATCCACTACTGTCATAACCTACACAAAGAGGTTTTGCATCTACCTAGTAGTTTAAAATTCTTGAATAAGAGTCATTAAAAGAAGATAAATGAGGGAAAAAAAAATTCTACTCTGTGTAGGAATGATTGGTATCCAAAGGTCAGTGAGCCTACTTATGCACCTCACTGTAGATGGTGGTGATTTTGGAGTGGACTACAGGTCTTAAAGTCCATGTATGTGTGGTGTCAGCAACTGCAGTGCGTGTGTAATTGCTAGGAACTATAAAGACAGCAGCTACTTGCTTGCTAAACAGGTAGCTATGCTAGGTGGCTTGGCAGAAAGGTATGCATGTTTCTCTGGGAGTCAGGCAACTAGTGGAATTGGATTCTGGAGACATCAGGGTGGTTCTGGCCACCTTTCGGAGAGACTCAGATCTGGAAGTCACCTGAAGACCTGCTAGTGGATGGACTCTACATCCAAGGCTAACAACTAGAGGATTCACAATGCAGGGGATGCAGGAGTGGGGGGTTGTCCATGCTTGTCAGGGAGTGACAGGGTCTCTACAAGAAACAGGAGGGGTCTGCAGCCCTAGTACGTTCAGGTCATTGAGAAATCCCAGGCAAATTACAATTTTCTCTTTTTCTGCCTTAGGAAAATGAAAACAAAAAAACAGCTCTCACCTTGACAAGGAGACAATTTAAATGCTCATGTCATCTACAAATTCCAGCATGTTCCTACTATGTCAGCTTGACAACCTATTTAAGTATGAACAGAGGAAATCATCATCTACTGACAGGAGGGTAGGAATGGGTAGAAGATGGAGGAGTTAACTCCATGGCTACTTCCATACAATCAAGTATTCAGTACTAGGTAGCATCAGTGAAGTGACCTCAATTCCTTCGATGCATCAGTACACATACTCAGTGTTGGCAACTTCTGTTTGACTGTACATTCTGAAATTTCAGGTTTTTTTGTTTTGTTTTGTTTTGTTATTTTGGGGTTTTTTTGGTTTTTTGTTTTGTTTTGTTTTGTTTGATGGTTGGGTTTTTTTGGGGGGGTTGGGTTTTTTTAATTCTAGTTTGCACTAGTAAATTTAAGAGGGGTGGGAAGGGAGTGGAGATTCTGATTCTGGCTGTGGAAAATAAGCTTGAAAGAGTGAACTTTAATGGGAAACAAAACAAAGGCAAAATAGCTTTAAAATCAAAAAGCATGAGTGGCAGAGAGAAAGGACAAAGCTTTACCCTTTATTCCCCTATTTCCTATCTCTCTTTCCTTCATTTCATACAAACACCAATCTTTCTTCCACCATATTGCTGGTGTATCTATATTTCTAGCACAGAGGAACAAATAATCTGAGTAAAGAAGATCTATATATTTTTTAAAAAACCTCTTAAGACATTCTTCATATGGTTCAAAAGCAAAAAAATAGACTGGCTTGGGCTTTCTCCTCCATCCCTTATTTTCACATTATACTTTTTACATGGAGCAGACAAAGAAAGTAAAAAAAAGCAAGCTTAGAGGAGGCCATCCTTAAACACATTACTGGTAGTTATTTTGTGATTTTATGTTTACTTTCTATTGAGTTTACTCTTCTCATGCATGCAGATAGTCTAAGAAGAACAGGCTGCAACTAGAGTAGCAGCAGACACATTTGTTCTTTGTTCTGAAGGGAGCAGGATTAGAATAATGCATGCATGCTATTCACCGCCACTCCTTTTTTTTTATTACCTTTAATTACATTTTCAGACTATGCTGCTCTGTCCTATATATATATACTTATGCTACGTGACCAGACACAACATCTCTTTGTGTTGCCCTACATCTTGGGACTTGCACACTCCTGATCAGACAATGGGCTGGTGGGAAAGGGGGCTGATCTTAACTCATGGAAGAAAGAATTCAGTGAGACATGAAGATGCACAGTAGGATTTTTTCCCCGATCTAAGGTTATCAAAACAAGGCTCCAAAGGAGCCACTGTCTCACACAACACAGTTTTTTTCAGTGCTTGCTTGTGTTTTTGTGGGGCAATTTTTGTTTTCATCTTATTAATGTAAATTGTACACCAAAATGCTTTATGTCATTAGTTAGGAGGAGACAAAAGCAGGAGGCACAGGCGGAGGGTACCTCTCAGCTGAGCCTGGAAATGAGAGGGAAACTCTCTGGAATGAACACACACAGATTTCAGCAGGGCAGAGGCAGCAGCTGTTGCACTGACAGTAATTAGATTGAGGACCTGAGGAAGGGAAAGGATAGAGCCATGAAGGAACACGATGCCAAGGGACACATTCATTTCTGAATCAGCAGGTTGTTACACATTTTAAAGGTGGAAGAAATAGAGTAGTTCTCACAGGAATGACAGCATCTTACTTGTAGAGACAAAAACTTGTTCAAAAGCTTTTAAACAAGGAGTGGTGATGATTTACTATGTGAAACAAAAGCACAGAATGTTAATATTACTATCTTTTACTCCTTTTTTCATGCCAACAATCTTTTTGTGCACATAGGCTACAGAAAGTTATAATAGAAAAATACAATCCCTAGTAACTGACTGGATGAGAGGAACTTCATTTTGTCAAGCTGAGTATGTCTCACAAGCAGCATCTCATCCAGCAGATGGAAATACTAAAGCAGTGGCTGACATAACTACCGTACCATTATCACCAAGCAGTTCCAAGAACTAGGAGTTTCCCCAGCCCTGAATATAACCTTTTCTATTAACTGCTGCCTTAGACAGCCAGCACCTCCTGGTAAAATGCTCTTTGAAGACTGCTGACTATTTCTCTCCCTGTTTCTTCACTCCCAGTTCCTGAATTTTCCTGATGTAACAGACACTTCTCAAGACACCCAAGCAAGACTCAGTTGACCACCATCTGGAAGGCAATCAGAAGCTCCCTCTAGCAAATGAATATGAATCAGAATATGAATCCCACTCCTGTTCTGCAGCGGGACAGGAATGCACAGCTGTTACTACATCTCATTTCAGAGAGGCATCAGAAACTTGACATTCATGACCACCCCAAGCACATTCTGAAACTCTGCCCTGCTCAGGTCCTCACTGGCAAGCAGCCAGGCCTTGGTGGTTGGGACCACTGTGCATGAAATGTATCAGATGGCATATTTCCTTTTGTCATTTCTGGGAACTGGATTAAGTATGAGGACTGCCGCGACACTGCATCTTGCTCCCACTGCCCTCCTACCTCAAATGGAGATGGAGAATTAGTCTGTAGTCTTACTGAGATGTAACCAACAGATAAAACACAACCCAGCTGCACTTGTAGCTCTCTGATGCAAGTGACACTGAGTTATGGAATATTTGATGACATTCCACAGCAGGCATACAAATGTAGTGCAGCATGTCCACTATAAAGAAACACCCCTAAACTATAATTCCTTGCTGCCTCATCTTTCAAACCAAGGAAAGTGCTAAACACTTACGTGTTAGTAAAAGTCTTGTGAGAAGCTGCAGTAACCCAGGTTATTAAAAACAAGACTACAAAAAACTCCAGGAAGACAAGAGTAGCAGGGTGAATAGCAAGTAAGTTTTTAATTAGAAGCTACACCTTCAAATGAAGGTTTGTGGTTTCACAGGTCAAGTCAAAAACCATGGCATGTTGGCTGCAGGAGATTTTTGGCTTCTCTATTGCAACAGGGACTTCACAGATACCTACATCAGGTCACTCTGGGCTACTAAAATTTTGTGATCCCACATCTAGGCAGGGAATGGTAATAAACACCTTTCTTTATGACACACTTCAGCTCTACACACCAGCAAAGTTTCTGTTCTTGCTGCATCTATGAATTAAAGCTCAGGTAGTCTACAGGAAAAAGTGAGAAAAGAAAGAAGAAAATGGGGTGTGAAGAGTAAAGAAAGGTTTAGGTGTTTTTTTTTCATTCTTAGCGTTTGACCACCATATTTGCACCAGCCTTTTGGTTTTTATTTGCAATAATGTTTTGGCAGTTCCCTATTCAGCTGTAGTGAGCAAGAAGCTGATGCAGCATCTTTGTTGTGGACAAACATTGGGAAGTTTAGAGCTGATGAAAACAGCAATGTCCACGTACACTGCATGTTGGAGAAAAAGCCACACACCATGGAAATGATCCCTTTGGTCAGAGGCAGGATTTACATAAGGAAGAGAAACACTACAGTTTCAATCAAAAGCTCAACAGTTTACCCAGGTGAATGCTGGAGACTATTTTAACGAAAGACTTTTTCCATTTCTGCAGCTACCCCTTAAGTTATTTCATCTCAGCTGAGCCTGAGTTCAGTTCTGGTTACAATACAAAAGAAAATTCATTTATTATATGTATCTTGAAGACCTTAGTGTGAACAATTTAATTCTTTTTTTGTTTTGCTTTTTTTTTTATTATGAAAGTCTCACAAAGGTGTAAGGATATGTCCTGAAGCTCTGCATTTTGACAGGATTGGAATGCTGTACTGTAGCTGACACCCATCAGAGCAACTGACTGTACCAAGCCACACCACATCACACAGTCTGAACTGCAGTCTCTGTTAGTGTCTCAAGGATCTCCACTTAGAGCTGCATTCTGCAGCACAAATCCAGTCTCACACGTACCAACAGTTTCCAAGCCACAGCCTTTGCCTGCAATGCCCTTCAACAATGCTTACAGAAAGAAATCCAAGAAGCTAACAGCAAGGTTAGAGCTCTAATGAGCACTAGTGACTGCATGGGCAGAGCATGCTGACCACAAAGCACTACTTAGGCAAGTACTGCCATCAGTAGGCCAATGAAGACTTGGGGTCATTTGTCTACACCTCGGTTTTGCCTATGCAGACATGCTGTCTGCCTCAATCCCACACTTAAATTAGCACAGATTGGAAATTCATACTGTATCATCACATCAGCAAAATTCAGCTTGGCACTGTGAATCTTTCCACTTAAAGAACTGATTTGAACTACAGCTCCAACAGGAAACTTACTGATATACCTCTAGAAACAAAAAGGCTTACAGTATAATAAATAAGCTGCAATACTGAGCTCCTGTATGGTTATTACTGCATATCCACAGTGCACTTACAACATTATGCTTTTTTTTCCCCCAACTCTTACAGTTGCAATTTGTTTTCCATGATACTGAATGGCTCCTATTCCCGAGCTTTCTTTTTGCAAAGCAGCTCCTGAAATGTAATTCACTTGGTTGACACAGTTACACTGAAGTAGCTTACTGCCATTCAACAAATTACTTGTTTGACAGTCTCCACAAGCCTCCTGTTTTTCATGTTTACCTTTGGAAATACCAAGTTGTTCTACCACAAAGAAATTCCTTTTCTCACAATCTCATCTCTCCTGAGAAGTTCCAACTTTGAACTTTCTCCCAGGCTTCTTTATATAGACGATCCATTAACATCCCCCACCTTCCTTCATCATCTACATAACCTTGAGTGTTGCCTATCTACTTTAAAGTTACTTTTTCTACCCTGTGAACTTTAAAAAAGTGAACTTTGAACATTCAAGAAAGCAAATGCTGAAGAATGCCAAGACTGCAATCTAATTGTGAAGAAAATCCAAGGAAACTACTATCAGTGACAGGTAATATCTGTAACAAAATCTGAGTCATCCACTGAAAATCTTGCTAACACTCAGCCTTTCCTTTTCTCTACTGAGACATAGCAGTATTAAGAAGCTTAGTCAATGGCTTTCAATTTGATACTAAAAGAGCTGACGTTCAGTCAGTGCAGAGCCACTCTAAATAAAACCACTGGCAAAATAAACCAGCACTCAGTAAGACAGCTAGCCATTAGCAGGGCCAGTGAGCAACAATTGAACCTTTCCAGCAGAAGGGAGGACTTTTCATGTCCCTGTTAAACGGGTTAAACATGTCCCCAGGCATTCTGCTTTTCCCACGTGTCTTGTGGAATTTAGAAGCATCAGCTGCAGCTTACTGGTCTACCTTCAAATCCACCTGGTTTTTCATGGGGAAACTTCATTTGTTTTATATCAACAACACTAATTGCCATTAATACTGTATAGGCAGAAGTGAAGCAGCAACTACCTGCTGGCTACTTAAATTAATTTTTCCTGCGGTCTCTTCTTCCCACAAACTGGTCCTGGTTCTTGTGTTTGCCCTCAAAACCAACCGAGCTTGTATTCTTGTGACTCAGAGGTGCTTTTATCTGCTGAGCACTTCCTTCGCTCTTCTGTTACACCTAAAAGCCTGAAAGCTTTCACAGCCTTCCTACCCTAGACAAGCTACTAGAGCACTAACTTTTGCCAAATAAACCCTTTTCTTGCATACTGCATTATGATGCAATTAGAAAAGGTCCTGATAGATCAACAGGTAGGAAATAAAAGGACACAAATCAATTTATGGGTTTGCTCCAGGAAATGTCAAGGCATCAATCAAATACGAGTAGTAAAGGCAGGCATCTTCTTATCATTTGGGCAGCTCACAAAACACAATGGCTGCAGGTTTAACATTTCTCATGCCTGTGTTACTGCTGGCCCTGGGGAGCACATTAGCCACAGTCACTAAATGCAGGGCTTCAAAATAGGGAACACATCCATCTTAAATCTCTAATAAAGGAAAACAAATAACAGAATTTTTCTTAAGCTGCTATCTCCAGCTTTTCATCCTGAAACTCAAGACTTCCACAAAGCTGTTGCAGTTTCCCTTGAAGTTTACCTTCTCTCTATAATTGCTCTCAAGCTTTTAGGGCTTGCCTAGCTGGGTACAAGAATTCCCAATGAGCTACCTATCTGATCTGAAGCACAAGATTTCTGGACTCTCTCCTTCTGATTTTGGGGTGGTAACGCGTTTAAATCTGTACAAATCAGGGTGCCACAGTTCTGCATATGTACACAGTTTAAGAAAAAGATTCCCAGCAGTCGGGGAGAGAAAAGAGGAGGGACAAAGCAAGGTATCCACTCAAAGTGAATAATGGAGAGATCATTGGAAAGCAGAGGGGAAAGTGTCTACACTGAATTAACTATTCCTCTGCATGCTTTTTACTCTTGATAATTGGGCACAAAAAAAAATTCGTAAAATCCCACTTAGACAATCAGTCTCTTTCTCATCGAAAGTCAAAATCATCCTGCTGCCAAGAACACGCCTTTTTGCTAAGACACAAATTTAGTTTTCAATAAATTTATCTGTGAATAGAGAGTAACTATTTGGAATTTGAGGAATTTCTATACTGTCAGTCTTCAAGACTGCACTGAAATACCATAATTTCTCCTCAAGACTCAGCTCATGCAGACCTGCAGTGGCAGAGGTTCAGATATGTTTTTTCAAGTGTTTCAGAATCAAGACATTATCGTTTCAAAGCCCTCTCTGTGAGCTCAGACTTCGACAGAAAATAACCCCCAGTGATCTCACCACAGAAACAAAAAGAAATACTAATTTTAAGTTGTTCCATAACATCAGGGAGGGATGACTTATGCTTTAAAAAATAGCTAGCAGAGAGTATTAAAAAACATTTTTATCTTCCATATGTTTTATGTGAGAAAATCTATTCTCTAGATGATAAGTAATATAAAGTGAGTCTGAACTGTTATCCAGACAAAACCTATTTCCTGACCAATCCTTCCAACCTATATCTCACATACATGCATCCTCATAGGATGTGCAGGGAACACACTGATGAGACTGTATGTCCCAGGGCATCAGAATGACTGTGGCTGGAAGCTGCACTGGATTTCTTAATGAGCTGAAATCAGACTGTTAACAAATTATGGCTGAAGCTGGGGATGCTCTATTATGTTCTGACTGCCAGTACACACTTTCTCACAGTAGGGACTATAAAAAATGTGGGAACTGGGTGGAAATTTCTTCTATTAGCTCCAGTACCTCTGTTCTGTACCTGCCTCCAAATATGCTATGAAGCTTCAAACTATTGGAATTATAGATACCACCAATTACTGCTACTTGTCTTGACCCAGTAAAAAGCCAGATGGAGGTTTAAGCAAGAAACAAACAAAAGATAAGAGCAGCTGAGAGTGAGATTATTCCCATCAATGTGCAATTTAGGTGAAGCCTATGAGTTCCTGGCAAACTGCCCATGAGAATGCTGCTTAAGCCAAATTGAATACCTCTGACCTATGCATGTTTACAGAAAGGCAGCAGCCCTAGAGCACTGCAGGGATAAATTAATGGGACTAAAAAATTAAACAAGAGAAGAAAAAGCCAGGGCCAGACTTAAAATTTTACAAATACTGTGAGTTCTCCTAGCTATGGCTGAGTTATCCATGATCCTGAAGACAGTTTGAATACTTAAGTATTTACTGATTGTTGAGTCAATCATTCATTCAGCCAAATTTCTGACTAAAATAAATTTTTAAATGGTAGAAATTAAGCTGTTTTGATTTCTTTATGATAGCCTCAGACATACAGACTAATATGAGATTACATCATTTTGATTAAATGCCCATCAATCCGGCATGTCCCACAACTTAATTTTTAAGTAAGAGGTCAATTTTACGGAAGGGGGGGGGGGGAATCTACACAAAACAGTGCCTGTTGTATTTTAAAGCCAACTGTACTTATAAAAACCTAACTTTTTCTTTTGTGCCCTTTTTTTTCTTTTTTTTCTCTCATTTATTTTCCCTTCCTATCCAATGGCCACACTACTGAGAAGCTCAGAGAATCCATAGTCTGCACGCAAAGACCGAAAGTAGAAAAACTCTGGACAGCTTGTGAGAGACTCTGTTTAGATCTCAGCACAGTTTAGTTTCAATAGCTTCTACATGAACTCTGGAGGGCGTTAATCCAATCTTTGATGTGTTAGATTTTTCAGGATTTTAGCAAGGCTTTGGATACTGTCCTTCACAGCATCCTCCTGGACAAGTTGTCCCAGCTGCGACCTCAGCAGGTTCAGACTGTGCTGGCTGAAGAACTGGCTGAAGGACAGGGCTCCAAGGGGTGTAGTGAATCAGGGGGGCTACATCTGGCTGGTGAATGGCCACCAGTGGTGTTTTGCAGGGCTCGATTCTAGGGACAGTTCTGTGCAATGTGTTCATTAGTGATCCGGATGCAGGAGCTGAAAGCACCATCAGCAAGTTTGCTGTTGATGCTAAACCAGGAGGTGCTGTTGATTCTCTGGAGGGACAAGAGGCCTTGAAGAGTAATCTGCACAGAGCATTTGCAATCATCCCTGGCATGAAATTTAACAAGTGCCAGATCCTGCACCTGGGATGGAGTAAGAGCAGGCACAAGTACAAACTGTGACAGGAATGTCTGAGTGCCCTGCAGGGAGGGCCCTGGGGGTGCTGGGGGCAGCAGCAGCTCAGTGAGAGTCAGCAGGGCGTGCCCTGAGCCCAGTGGGCAGGAACCGTGTCCTGGGGGCATCAAACACAGAGCACAGCCGGGCAGAGCGGGGATCATCCCCTGTGCTCAGCGCCGGTCCCGCCTCACCCGGAGTGCTGGGAACAGCTCTGGGCACCATGATGTAAATGGGACGGGAAGGAGGAAGAATGCATCCAGAGGAGGGCAATAAAACTGGGAATGGTTCAAAGCAGCACAAGGGAAGGCTCGCATTTGACTATGTGAAGCACATCTTTATTGAGAGGGTGGTCCGACACTGGAACCCGCAGACTTCCTGGGTAAGTGATCGATGCCCCATCCATGTCTATTTAAGAAGCATTTGGGAAATGCCCTTATTAACATGCTTTAACTTTTGGTCAGCCCTCAAGCTGTTAGACAGTTGGGCTGTGGC
Organism: Passer domesticus; assembly: GCF_036417665.1. NCBI lineage: Eukaryota > Metazoa > Chordata > Aves > Passeriformes > Passeridae > Passer > Passer domesticus. The sequence continues at coordinate 88,350,472 of NC_087475.1, read as the reverse complement.
ATAGTTTTAGGACCCTTCCAACTGAAATACTCTATTCTATTCTGTTTCTTTTTTAATTTTTGTCTTGTAAGTTTCTTCCAAGGTTCCTGAAGTCCTACATCCCTGTCCAGTTATAATTAATACAGCATAAAGCTGTACTATCCCCATTTTAGATTCTTGTCACACAATTAGCTAGAAGTTCTTATAAGCTGTTAGCTCCAGAGTAATTTTCAGATCAACCAGTTCTGTAAGAATGCTATTAGAACAATATATTAGGTACTTAAGCAAAACCAAAGCACAAATTTGTCAGGAACATGTGTCAACTAGAGGCTGTAGCAAGCAGAACTATTTTTCATTTCATTTCATTGTACTGCACTGCCTGTCATTGCTGGCCCCAGTCACATCTTGCCACAGTGATGCATGAACTTGTCACCTCAAAACTGGACTGCTGCGACCTACATGGAGTGATGCTGTGCAGGCCCTGCAGCTGGCACAGAATGCTGAGGCTCGTTTATGAGGAGACACGGTGCCACTTCAGCAGAATGGGCTCATGTTTCAACGGCCTGTACTGGTAAGCTTAAAAATTCAAGGTTCTGATTTTAATAATTACTAACAAACTACATGAGAGAGAATTATCCAAGAAGCTGATCCCTGCTGACAACTGCTGCTATAACAACTACCAAAGAGGGGCATCTCAAAGACAGGTTCTAGATTCATGTCCACTGTTGTGGTGCATGTTCATTTGGTTTGTTCTGTTTCCCCCTAAAGTTATAATGGTTAGGTCCTAGGGTTCCCCCCCCACTCCTCCCCTGGCAACCCCTCCTTTTGAGAGTGTCAATCTGTTGTCTCCTCCCCTGTTCCCCTGGTTACCCTCTGTCAATCCCTCCCTGAGTTCCTGTCCATCACCCACTGTCCCCTTCCCTCTTTCCAGAAAGTTCTCCCCTCTTTGGTGGGTGATTGGATCGGGAACAAGGGTCCCTCCCTGTCACATTCCCTATTGGCTAGCCGACATGTTTGTCACGAGTTTGTTCCCTCCCAAGTTCTCCCTCATTGGTTGAGGTGTTGTATGTTCCACCCCCTTTATAATTGGCTGTACCCCCACCTCGTGGTCTCGACTCGGCTGGACTCCCCTGGAGACATTAAACTCTGGACTTTGCCCCGGAGAAGAGTCCCTCTTTTATTACTTCGCCTTCCTGCTGATCACTGCTGCCTCCTGCTGAGATGCTCCCCGGACACCCCGGCGCATCTGGGCAGTGCCCCGCCGGCTGTCAGCTGCTGTGCCACAGCTCAGCCGGTGCAGCCTCCTCCCCAGCCCGGGGGAGTAGAGAAAAAACTCGGACAGCTGCTCGGCAGTCCACTAAGTTCAGCACAGTTCAAGTTTATTTTGGCATGCTTTTTTATTCATCCCAACCTTACCCAAACTCTAGCAAAAGTGGGGGGGTTGGAGATAAGGGGTGACTGACTTATAAACAGTCCTTTTATTTGCAGATAAAGGAGCTACATCATAAAAGATGCTCTTACAGGCTTTCAGTAAACGCATTGCTGTCAATACCAAAATCAACCAACCAAAAAAACCCCAAAAACCCAAAAAATAACAAATGCCTATCAAGCAAAACTTTTTTAACAAATCCCTTTACTGTGCAGATATTCTGGACATCTCACTTGATTACTGAAGTAACTGAGAGCACAGGATTACACTTAGTAGTTTCTCTCTGACAGTCATCATTTGTAGTTCCTTTTTCTTGGAGATGTGCTTTGCAAAGTCTTGCCAATTTTGCTTTAGCTACTTCCAGTTAAGAATGTTCAAATCCATTTTGAACCAATGCAGCCATCAGAAATTCACGAAATCACTAAAGGAATCATTAGGACATGAATCACACACTGCCCATACCTGTCACATATGTCTCTTGGTTTATATATAAGAACAGTGTGGCCTCTTTCAACACAAAATATAATTTACATGTCCAGAAAAAACCAAAGAGGTGCCACTGCCAATCCTGTTCTTTTTCTCCAAAAACATGCAATTTATGTGTGTTGCCAAAATGCAGTAACCTACCTCTTGAGCAATCTTCAAATGTTTCTATACTCAAAGCTTCTAGTACCATCTTTTTAGGACCCACTGAAAACAACTCCCATTATTAAAAACACTGAATTAAAAACTATTCCAGATATTTTTTGAAGTCCAAGGTACCTCCTACAACTAAGAAGACATGCAAGTCAGAATTTAAGGAACTGAAAAACTACATTTCAAGCAGATTTAGCTTGAAATAGAAGGAAGAAGCTATAGGATTACTTTAAGAACACAGCTGCATAGTGCAGATGTGCTGATTCACAGCACCCTATGTCACTGAGAAGCAGGTAATATCTGAGTGACTTAGACACCAGCATTCCTACTAAAGATCTCCCTTATGATTATGTTGAGCTCATCTGTGAGAAGTTCATGAACTGTATGACTCATGTCAGAAATCAATCTTCTTGCAAACACATTCCTTCTTAGGTTTTTTTTTTGGTTGTTGCTTTTATTTTACTAAGGTTTACAATCACTGTTTATGACCTTATGACTGCTATGACAGCATTGGTTGTGGGAAGCTGTAACTAATCACAAGTCAAAGCTGATCAAAAATAAAACACTTGTAGTTTTGCCTCATTCTTAAAGAATGACCTTATCGTGCAACAAATAATCTTTTTGTGCACTGTTCCCTCTGCCTTGCAAAATCCTCTATAAAATTGAAACATAATATTATGCCACTTGGCAATGTATCAGGACTTATGGCCTATAAAGGGACAGCTAAAGCCCGCACCAGATGCTTCTTCATCAGCGAACTAAAGAGAAACTGGACAGAAGAGGCTTTTTTTATTGCAAATGCTTCTATGTTTGTTCTCAGGAGCTTTTCACCCCCAGGGCGGAAGAGACATTACATCAGTGCCTCACAGACTTAACTAACTTACAAGGAGAATTTAAGCTATTTAGACCACCAGCCAAATCAATGCAGTGATGCTGTTGCAGAGAGCAGTCCAATAAATTCCATACTGAAAGAAGCACCAGAAAACAAGCAGTACCTACTAGCTGCTGCAGCTCTTCCACTGGGAGAGTGTTTCTCAACAGATCTTTCAAAGGCAGTGGGAATATGCAGGGAAGTTCTATCCTGTGACATCCTCATGCACAGCAACACCACATTGCATAAAAGAGGAAAAATCACTCCACTGTCCTCATCCCACCCAGACAGATTGCAGTGGAGAACAGGAAGATACCCAACATCTTCCCCACACTGCACAGAGAAGAGACTTGAGGTGGAAGAGAACAAGACTTATCTCCTATCACATGATCTTTTCACCACCTTGATTTGTTTTACTCTGTCTGCAGTGGGCTGATCAGCACAGACCAGGCTGATCAACTCAGACAAGATCAAAATGAAAGCTGATGGTGCAAGAAAGGTAAATGGCAATGAATGTCAAAAACATAAAAGCTTTTTATTTTTGTAAAAGGATTGTTTCCTTTAAATTCTCACACACTGGAGGAAGCTGCAATGGACTAGCAAAACCTAAACTTCTGTAAGAAACTTTCTCCTGAGAGCATAAAGTAACTGCTGCCAGGACCTTGCATAACCAGGCATAAAATGAAGCAAGCTACTGAAAAAAGCTAGTCTTCCAATCACTCATCTCTAAAATAGGAAAGCAGAAAGGCGAAAATACCAAAGCAAAGCTTAGTTTTCCACTAGGACCTTTAAATATGAAACCTTAATATTAAAATATAGAGTGCCTACTACAAAGCAATTTCTTTTATGAGAGCCACATCCAAAGAAGGACGGCCTATTAAGCAGTCAAGCTGAAACAGAATCTGCTCTCAAAGGTCATCAGAAGAGCAGTGTCTTTCCACCAGGTCTATTCCCTAGCATGCAGCCACAGTTTCATCTATTAAATATAATGATAAAAACAGCCAATGAAGGTTTATTGGTCCTTTTTGCCCTGTGAAGGCAATGCAGTTCAGAGAGAGGAAGCAGACATTTACCCGTGATTGTAAATCATCAAAACAATTTACAGCTGGCTTAATTTCTCCACGCCTCCAAACAATGAGATTGCACAGTGACAGATTGGGGCATAACCACACACAACCACACAACTAAGCCTCACAAAGAGAAAATTTGTCCCTTCCTTTGGCAACTTCCCTTCAATTTTTTTGTAAGTGAAGCCTACTTATAATCTCTCAACTTACAGGACTGGCAGCTAGGGACAAAATAAAAATGCTACAGTTTGGCTCCTTCTTGTGATCCAGAACCAATAACAGAAAGAAAAACGTTTTACTACTGCATTTGTTTTAATCCCTTCTACAGAAATCCAGCTTTTACTACAGCAGTTGTCCAGCACTGTCCAAAAGCCAAGCAGCCCTGCACTTTGCAGAACTCTGTATGAAAAAACTAAGTAAGCATGAATCATTTTCAAAATCTGCCCTATCAATCAGTACAAGCTGGTGAGAATGTTTGTGTTATGTCCAAAATTGCCAAAGAAGTATCAGAGATAATAGATACACTCTACAACATAAGAAAGAAATCATGGCAGAAACCAAGCAAAGTCGCAAAACCTGCAGCATTTTCAGGATATCACAACAAAAAGAGATAAAGCCGTTCTGTTCCCAGCTCAGGCCTTTTTCTCCTCAAGCCGTGGAGAAGTGCAATCCATAGTTTGGCACCAGAGTCAGCATCACAAGCCAAACCACACAGTCCACTGTCTAAAATCAATCCTTTTTTTTTCTTCAAAATAATATTTTTTTTTAATTTTATTGCTTGAGCCTACTGCTTTAGTATTTTATCTCCACCTCTGAAGCTAAAGAAAAGCTTTTGACAAAAACAGACACGATTTCCTTGTTAACTACACAGTTCCAGAAGCTTAGCTCGGAAGAGAAAACTCTCTGTCCTTATAGTCCCTGCAAAGTTGCAAAGGTGCAAAACTTCCTTAAGAGAGGCACAGGTTAATCCTCAGACCACATTATCAGTAAATATGGAAAAAAATATCTGATCCCAAGTCAGAAAAGTCAGCTTTAATCTCTAACACTCTTAAGTGTAAGAGATTAAACTCTTAAGAGACAGAGTTCCTTTCTTAAAAGCTTAATGATACTATTTTATTACTGTTCCAGACACCATTCAAAGTTTTAGTGCAAATAAACATTCGATCACTCAGCTGCTGAAAAATGTTGTTCAACACTTACAGTAAGCAGTAAGATTCAAAACAGGAAGAGAGGAAATTAAACTCAAAAAGATACAAAAACAACCAACTCACAAGACAGAATATATTCTTACTTTAGAGCCAGAACATATTTATATCCAATCTCTAACAATACAACCTTAAAGCAACTTACATGTATTTCACCCTACTTTTTTAATAAAAATGTTTTAAATTTCAGGTTTAAGTCAAGAACTTCTTAGGCAATTTTCACATGAGCTGTGTAAATAGTAATTTTTAATTGGTTTGACCTTTCCTTTCTAAAGCTTCATATTGGATTGCTTCCTGATTGCTGAGAGGATAGAATAACATCTGGAGGGACAGAAGTTGCCATTTTGAAGTTCTGCTACAAAAAAAGAGATGGCTTTAAAGCAAAGCAGAAAATAAGAAAAGATCAACTGAAGTATTTTGGAAACTAATTTAAAATTACATATCAACAAAAACTATGAAATAAATTGTAAGTGCTGTAAGTCAAACTTCTATTTTCTTGAGAAAATTTAAGAGAGGATATCTTCAACACTTTCCCATCTCTGGCATCTCTCTCATTGTTTCTGAAGCAAGGTGGTTCAAAATACCCATCACACAGGAAGCACAAGCAGTATGTGTTCACAGCTACTAAAATTCAACTGCTGATCAGTTTTAACTGCATGATACAGCTATAGAGGCACAAAGAAAGTTAGGAAGTTAAAACCTCGATTTTAAAGTTTTAGAAAACACCTGAAAGAATTAAAGCAAATTAATTGCTAAAATAAACGTCATAATATAGGCAGCTAACAAAACTCCTTTCTTCGGGTAAAGAAGAATGCAAGCTGTTCTCCTAAAGAAGGTTTTTTGAAAGAACTGAAGAGTTTCAGCTGCCCTCTAGTGTTAAAATGAATGCATGGGTAAGCCAAGAGAGAGGCTGAAAAGATGCTTGAGTTAAGAAATTACTCACTATGGTTTATTTTTAACCACTCTAAAACTAAAAATTAAAAAGTAAATTTTAAAATAGCACGGGGAGAATTTTTTCTTTAAAATTAAGGTATTCAAACCTTTCCTGTAACATGCAATTCTGCCCCACAGCAACTAACCACATGAAATTATGGGAGATCTTTTACTCAGCTTCAGCCCTATATTTCAGCCTAAAGAAAAGTTCTGCTTGATGATAAAAAACCTAAATGATTAGAATTTTAAGAGAAAAGGATCATCATCTATTTTCATAACCCAAGTTGTAAGATAAGCAAATATTAAAATTAAAGAAATACTGGGTTTTGTAATTCACTCTACTTAAACTGTTTATATATAAGCATGGTTGAAAATTTATCATTTTCCTCCTCAGGCTCCACATATAAATTTCAACTTGAGCTTAATTAGCATGCAGAAAAAGGAAAGCTCAGAGGGAAACCTTCTCTGGAGAGCTCTTTATCAGCAAATTCAATGAAATCTTGAGCACCAATAACAAAACAAAGTTCATATAACAAAAAGTGAAACTCCTAAAAATATTAGGTACTGATAGAAGGATAAATGTTCTAATAGATAAGCTAAGTTTTAAGTTGTGTGTACTGCTGCCTCATGGTCAGCTTGGCATCAGTCAGACAGAGCTGTTTTCCAGAGGGTCAGCATGAACTGGAGTATGAACCAGGTGTTCTTGGAACACATTCCTGTGCATATGCACATGCTGTGGATGAATGGGACCAGTCAACACAGGTCAGCCAGTGACAAATAATGCCTGACCAACTGGATTTATGGACAATGGCAGAGCAGTGGATGTGATTTACCTCAGCAAGCCTTTTGACAGCCTGGATAGGTGGGCAACCAGGCAGGTAAAAAACTGCTTGGAAGGCTGGGCTCAAAGAACAGTGGTTGAAGTGTCTAGGGCCAGCAATGAGGAGAGTATTGCATGGGTCTATCTGGAGGCTTGTCCTGTTTAACACCTTTGTCAGTGACCTGGAGGAGGTGACATAGTCCACTCTCATCAGGCTTGCAGATGACAGCAAACTAGGAGATGCAGACAGTAAGCTCCAGGGCAGAGCTACCATTTTGAGGAATCCAGACAGGCCAGATAAACAGGCTGCCAGGAAAAGGACCTCTGCTGAAAAGGATTTGTGGGCACCAGTAGAGATGGGGTTAAACAGGATTTGGAATTGCAATGAAGGCTAAAAGCTTACTGTACAGTATCCACAAGAAAATACACAGTAGATAAAAGAAGTGATTGTTTTCCTTTACTCAACACTGTACTAAATCAAGTTCTGAGCCTCCAGTAAAAGAAAGTGTTGATCAAGGCTGTGGAACTGTTGGAGTCAGGCCAGAGGAGGCACATGAAGATGACTGGAGGGCTGGAGCTCCCCTCTGATGAAGACATGCTGGAAGTTGGGGTTGTTCTGCCTGGAGAAGGCTCCAGGAAGACCTTAGAGCACATTCCAATACCTAAATGGGGCCTGAAAGCTGGAGAGATTTTACATTGATAGGACAAAGAGGGAAGGTTTCAAACTGAAGGAGAATCAACTTAGATTAGATATATGAACTTTTTTACAATGAGGGTGATAAAACACTGGCACAGGTTGCCCAGAGAAGTGACAGATGCCCCATTCCTGGAAATATTCAAGCCATGTTGGTGGGGTTCTGAGGAACCTGGTCTGGTTGAAGATGTCCCCGCTCATTGCAGGCGGCTGGATTAGAAGGCCTTTAAATGGTACCTTCCAACCCAAACAATTCCATGAGAAACCTGAGCAAGTCCTGCCAAAGGTCACGAAGTTTCTCAAGGGTATTAGAGCTCTGAGCCTGTGAGGAAAGGCTGATAAAAGTGGGCTTTGGAGGACCACAACAGAAAACTTTCAGTTCCCAAGAGAGGGTTACCAAGAACATGAGCCAGGCTTTTTATGAAAGTATGTGGTAGGAGAACAAGAGGCAACTGAAGTTGCCACAGGACATTTAAAAAATCACTGCTCTGAAGTATTGAAACAGGTATCTAAGAGAGAGTGGAATCTATGTTCATGTAGATTTTCAAGAAACATCTGGACAACATCCGTGCAACCTAGTCTGAAGTCAGCATTGATCTTGCTTTGAGTAGGAGCTGGACTAGATGATCCCTGGAGGTCCCTTCCAACCTGAATGACTCTGCAAGTAACATCACTTTATAAACCATTATAAAATGGTTTTTGAAATGGCTTTAACATCTGATACATGCCTATCCCAGGGCTTCCTGCACCACACAATGCACAAGGAGTGCTGGCAAATGTCTGCAGCATGAACGAATGTTTGAGCTGCTTCACCCACAGTTTATCTGTTTAGTTAGCAGCATTTGTTTCAAGAAAATTTAGAACAGTATCCCCACTCCCTCCATATGCCTCCCTCAGTACAAACATATTGATATGGGTATCAAGATGCCCAAGGTCCTATAGACAGAGGCTTTTAATCAGGCTGGAAGTCCTTGGAAAGTTTACATGACACAGATGGTGTGAACCCTGGCCTGGGTATCATATCTGTAGTGGCATTGTCCTTACCATGTCTGCTCCATAAAAGCCACCACTGGCATAAAGGCTGCCAGTTTAAAGGGTGCCAGTTGTAGAATAGCATCAAGTATCTGATCACGATAGTCAACAATGGGGCATATACTTAATTCCATTAATCTAGACTAAAAATTCATGTCAATCATGAGTATACTTGCTGACAAACTCTTGAGAGCAGCAATAATCCAGCGGGGCCAAACCAAATCACTGCCTGGAATGCAGCGTCTGATGTAATACTTGGCTTCAAGTTGCTCCCATGACATACAGATACAGTCACCCACACTACACAGCTACTTTTGTTGAGCAGTTTTGTGAAATCTGTCAAAAAATTCAATGCTATTCACACCAGTATCAAAAGAAGGCATTACATCACAGTAAGCACACTGGATCTCTGAAACCCAGTGAGATCTTTAGGACCACAAAAACAAATACAGTTTTAAAACATAGAATGATGTTTATAAATATTTGATAGGAATGTCAAGGTCTCTGAAGTTGACCAGAGCTCATCAAGGACAAAAGTTTCAAAATCACTTTGGTCAGCTACATACTTTTATGGCAGTGCTGCTGCTCTATGAACATTCTCAGCATGATAATACAATTCTGCTGCCTGGGCATGCTCAGATACCACAACTAGCACATGTGCCATCCTTTGGGAATCTCTGAGTTAATACAGCATCTAGTCTGGCATCCATCCACTTTCGCAGAACAACTCATGTAACCCAATTTCCCATCCTCTTTGTTAACTGTCCTACAGCTGTGGGTAGAAAAATTCCCCAGGGGCATACAGCCTGTTTCTTTTCTCTCTCTTTCCTGACACTCACATAAAATACACCCTGGTTTCACGACAGAAGGCTCTGAAACAAGAGGAAAATGCCTCCATTTTTTGCTGACTAATAAGCATGCCTCTGATCAGATGTGGCCATCTTCCGATAACATGGTGATGCAGTCATGAGCTGTGCTCCCACACTACCAGAATTTCACCGGTGCCCACAGATTTCCTGTTCGTGGGCACCATGGTCAGATCAGATCAGAGCACATGCACCACAACACACAGTCTGAGGGTGCTGCACTGAAGAAAAGATTACATCATGTGCAGCCTTGAAACACCCAGTGCTGTCTTCAAACAGGACAAGAACCTCACAGCAGTCAGTAAAAAGAAAAATGGTCCATACTTGAAAATCCCTAATTGAACTTAATAAGTGGAAAATAGACTTGAGAGCTGGAAACAAGTTTTAATATCCCACGTCAGTTATGAATTCTTGTGTATTATATTTTGTATTCATTAATTATAACCTCAAACTGTTTTAAATGCACAAAACTCACAGCCCAACCATCAACCCTGACTTCTACAACCTACAATAAGGATATGATATATGAAAAGAACCACCCTATTATCTTGGTTTTACCATCTTTGCATTTCAGTGAACCTCCCCTTCTTTCTTTTAAGAACCTTGGGAGACTACTAAATTAAAAGATAGGATGGCATGCATAATAATATGGCATATTTTCAATTTTAAGTATTTCATATATTTGTTCCAGTTAGGTATCCATGGAATTATGATAATGTAAATAGATGAACTTAAGGTGAATTAGCAGATGTTATTTTGAAACAAGGGTACACAAACAGATCTACAGCTTCATTTAATCTGAGTGCAGAGAACAAAAAGCGGACAAAGTCACTTCACTATTTTAACCTACACAAATGCTGAAGATTAGTCTTTTTCTCTCTCTTTAGACTCCTTCGCATAAGTCCACGCTCAAACTACTTTATTTCTTTCCACATCTGCTACATCCTCTCATTCATCAAAGGCTCATCAGTCTCATCTAATACATTTTAAGTTGGGTAGCTCAGGATGCTTTAACAAACAGGAATTTGTCTGAGCTTGGCTGGATTCCCTCAACTGCACCCATATCCACCAGTTGTGGATGACTGGTACTAGCCAACTGTAAAGCACTGTTCCTGAACAAGTAGCAATTGTTAAAATAAAAAAAAAATTAGAGTTTAGGCTATGTATTGTTCTGGGCTACTATCAAAGGAAGCACTCGCATGAAAATACAAAAGCAGGAAACAGTAAAAAAGTACATTCCGTAGCACCAGCTCTTTGCCAGCTTCAGTCTTCACTGTGTACTGTACCACACCAATAAATAAAAAGTGCACTGTGAGCAGCTTTCAAGCAAAAACAAATGACAAAAAACCAAAACAAAACCCAAACCAAACAGCCACCCCACTACTCCAGAAAAAAAAAAAAAGAAAAAGAAAAACACTCAAGCAGACTGAAGATTAAAGCACTAAACAATTGTGACAAGAAAAAAACCTTAACAAAGGTCAATGCTGTCTCCGAAACAACATTTTTATTTCAGCTGTCAGCTTTGAAAGCCAGATATATACAAATGTCAGCAAATGCAAAAGGTAAAAATCAGTACTGTTATACAGACATACTCACTGGCTTTCCAGAGATTCTCTTTTTTTTTTTTTTTTGTTTAATTATGTACCAAGGTTATAATAATAAATCACAAGGAAGAATACTAGTTTTAATAGCATGCTTATTACTTATACAAAACTGCAAATTATTAATTTTTCAATTTACTCCTGGAGTCCTCCTCCCATCTTGCATGCCTCTGGAATGACCCAAACAGCATCAAGGTATGGCTGGACAAAGAGCACACTTGACACCTCTGTGTGATGCTCCCAGACAAAAATAAGCTCTTGGCAAATCCTTACTTTCCAGTAGGTGAACAGAACTTAAAATCACAAGGCACAATAGAAAAACAAACAGGCTTAAAGATGCATATTTCTAGTAACACTGTTCACGAGGCCTTGAGCTGAAATTGCATAGCAACCATTAAAAATTTTAACAACAAAACAGTCAAGAGGGAAGCTCATGTCTTTACAAAGAGTTTGATGGGTGAAGGTATGGATGTTAACGTCTCTGAATTGGGTCTTCATGTCTCTGCTGACTTAGGGCAGCAGATTTGCTGCAGAGCCCTGACACCTCGGCCCCTGGAACAGACAAGGGGCTGCACAAGCCTGAACTTCTGAGCTTTGGGGTAAAACAGCAGGCTCAAGGGGGCAATATGTGGTAGGCGGTTCGGGAAGGCTGTACCTTCCTAATGCCTCAGCAGTGGGGAAGGAAGAGGGAAACATGCGGCTGGGAGTTCAGGATCAAGGGAGGCTGTGCCCTCTGAAACCCCTTGGGAGAAAACCCTGTGGGTGTGTGCCCCAGTGGACTCTTCCTTTATTCAAATAAAGCTGAAGGATTCCCCTTTATCCTTTTTGTACATAAACCTCTGGCATTTGTGGATTTTCCTGACACAGTGAGCAAAACATACACGCCACAACATGCAGCCTTCACTACATTCTTCCTGACTGTTCCTATATTATTTTTGATATGCACAAAGCATGTAAGAAACAAGCAGGCGATGCTGTCAAAGAAGCATATAACACTTAAACATAAACTAGGCACATAAACACTATTTAGGCTAAAAATAAATCACTGAAGACAAAATGAACTAACTGTAGTCATTACATTTTTAAAAATATGCTTTTAAAAAAGAAAACACATTTTAAAATCAAACCATGACATCTAAAACTATCTAGTTTTCTGTTTTCAGCTTAAATTGCATCAATGCTTTCAAAAGATTACAAAAATTGTTTTGACAAAAATATATTTATCATGATACGAGTTCTGCTGAGTAATTGGCATTAACATACCTATTTTCAGCAGTTTTATGTGACAACTCCATCACCTTTCAGCTTGTTTAGCCTGAGAACAATCCAAAATAACTAGTGTCAACTCTCTGTGTGAGCATTCATTTCAGAGACAGAACTCTTTGCGAAGCCTGATTGCGCTTTAAGCTTACTTTCTTACCAAATTCAAACTAATTTTTTTCTTCTAATAATTTTTCTGTAAGGAAAAGTCTGTGCTTTTGCAACTGCTCCAAAGAAATCTGTGTTATCTGTCCTGCTCAGAGTCACAGGCACAGAATTCCATTTCTGTTCTTAGTCATACACGACTCACTCTCCATGCCCACAGCATTTCCCGTCACTCTCAGCACTGCTAGCAATGTATAGTCAAGCCTGACCTAATGTGCTCCCCTGGAACAGAAGGCAAAAATAAACACACAAAGATGGGCCAAATGCTAGCAAGCCTCAGCTCAAATTTTACCCATCTTGCAGAGCATCAAATAGGCCACTTCAAAATGTTTGCAGCTTCACCTCCTCCCGGTCCATGTGACAGGCTCTTGTCAGTTCATGTGTCTTTCAATTTCCATCTGACTTTGTTGCCTGGCTTTGTTACTGAATACCTTATCAAGCCCCAAACAGGTTTTATCCACTCTCAGTTCAATCAAATAATTGAATCAGCTATGGTTCTGCGATTTGCTTGATGCAGAACATTTAGAAGAAGAAGTTTCCTGATGAGTTACTTCAGGATGTGAAAAACGAGATTCACTCTCCAGGTAAAATTTACAAGCTTAATAAATGACAATAGGATACAGAAATAAAGCAAAGTTAACAGCCAGGTGCTTGGCATTCAGCCAGGAGCACACCTGCTATTTTAGAGACAGCCTTTACACACCTTTTCTATTGCATCAGCCTATTGCATATTCATAAACAATTATGCATATTTAAACTTTTCCCAAAACTAGTTTACATGTTCCGAGAACCGTTTAGCATGGCTTCTCTTTGAAGAAGAGCATGCATGTTTCTTGGCTGTGGTTTTATTCTGGTTTTATTATCACCTCCAGCTTGGGCTTTGGTCCATACTTCGTACAGAGGGTAGGTGCTGATAGTTTGCATATCAGTAACAGGGGTTTTCATCATAAGTGCATTGGGTATTATCCAACCAAGCAAGCAGCTCGATTATCACATGTGCAACTGTATCAACTATTTCATTACAATGTCTCAGTTTAGTTAATAGCAGAAATAAAAACTATATCTTTACAGCAAAGTTACCTTAACATTATACATATAGCATCCATTTTCATACTTGCAAAAAGCCGATATTATATGTTTATAACAATGAGATCTGTGCACGAGCCTCTGAAACCCACTAGAGAGGGCAAACTGAGGAAATACAATAGGCTTCCATCTCTCACATCTTCTGCTCTGTATAGCAATAGTGCATTTATGCCATAGTTTTTCCATTAATAATGCTGCTTTGTGTTAGCTGTTCTCAGATGCTGCACACCAAATCCTAGCTAGCTGACTAGTTGTTTTCAAACTTTCCCTTTTTCCTTCTTAAACATTGCTGGAGAGAGGACTTTGCAAGAGGAAACATCCTACGATACTGGGTCAATTAATCTCCATGTCAGCCTGAGGGCAATACAGAGGCAGGCAGAGAAGGAACTGGCAGGATGGCAAAGATAAAGCAGCTGAGTAGCACAGTTCAGTCAGGAACAGCACGGGGCTGAGCACAAGCAGACAGCCCCCCAATACTGCCATGGCAGGAACACAAACCAGGAGAGTGATTAATTAGTTTGACAAAAGGGAAAAAATCCAGGATTAACAGCTATTGTTGACACCTACATGGATCCTCACCTTTTTTTTCAAAACCATTGAACTTGGCTTGGAAAAAACCTGGGCAGTGACTTTTACACTCGATAATGATACACTGCAAAAAAAGGATCAAGTGCATTAGGAATACACTTCTCTGCCTCAGCTAGGGGGAAACCTACCTTCCTGAGGGACACTCAGTTGCTGGAAAATCCACAGCAACTGAACCAAAGTGCCAAGAAACACATCAGTAGGGAGAAATTTGATATTGGCTCTGCAGAGGGCTGGCTGAAAAGTGTAGTGTTTTTTCCTCACTGGCATCTCTAACCTCTGTGATACTACAAATGCTTCTGCTAAGTGACAGCAATATCCTTTCGTAAATGATGGGAAGGATTCCAGGGCTACTAGCAAGGAAAGTAATGCAACTCCTGAAATTCCCACCTGTGCCACATGAAGCCACAGATTTCTCTCCTACACTGAAAGAAACTGTTCAGGGATTACAAGAGCAATAATTTCATGCAAGAGAAGAAAAAGAAAGAAAGAATCCACTGGCAACCAAAGCTTTGCTACTCTGGTAAGATCAGTTCCTTGAGCTTCCTACAGACAAAAAAACCTAACCATTCACAGCCTCTCTGAAGTTCACCTGCATGAGTGTGATATACACCAAGCAGAAATGAATAGTTGGGTCAACAATTTAAATACAGCAGACAATAAATCAGAAATCAAAGTGGATTAGAACTGAGTACACAGCACTCTCCAGGAAATGCTTAATGTCTGATAACAGTAAAAATGAAAACTTCTGTTTTAAGAAACTTAGTTTAGTTCACAGCTGTCCAATAGGCTTCCATAGGAACATGTACATAGCACTATTTAAAATGAGGCCTTTTTAAACCATCACAGAGAAGCAGACAAAACACTGCATGCAACGAAACACATACCACAAACCGGCTCAGCCCAGAGGGCCAGACCCTGCAATTTCTTTCAGGGGCTGCAAAATGCCCAAGAACTGCTCTGTGGGAGCCTCGTGACAGGCAACAAGGACAACAAGCTAAGTAAGAGCAGAAAATTGTGCTCCAACACATTCCTCCATGCCTTCTCTCACATGACAAACAAGTAAGAGACAACCTCACCCCATCTTTCAGAAGATTTGGTTGTAAGTGTGACTAAATACTCAAGTGAAAATCTTTCTCCATATTAAAAAAAAATAAAAATCCACCCATGGGAAAGTGCCACAAATCTGATATTCCAAGGGAGCAGAAGCAATAATAAAACATGTTAATTAATGATGGGGACAAATATTCCAGGTTCAAGCAACCTGAGAAGAACCAGCAATTAACTATCTCTGGGACAAATAATTTTCCTTTCCCCATAACTAATTTATCTTTTGCCAGTGGGGTGCTCCATACATGGAGATTTAACTTTATGGCACATTAAAGTTTAGCTGTATCATATTACTTAGTAACTTACAGGACAGGATCATTTACAATTTTGCCTCAAGGCCTCAGAATCCAGCTTAAGACTGAGACTCTGAAAATCAAATTACCCTGACCTGGACAAATGCCAATCCCAAGGCCACTGCCCACAGCAACTTTCTTTTCTTCAGGCTACCTTAGCATAACTTCTAATAATGTCCCTGAAGATGTGGTCTAACATTATTCATTTAATTAAGACAAGCCTTCTTATGACAAAGAACAGAGACTGATGCCAAGTACTCATTCAAATCAGACATGAACAACATGTTAGCCCAACTGTGGAACATCTGAGCACATTTCACACATTTTAAAAATGTTGTGCCTTTGGCACAACAGGGTCATCCAGTTATTTTTATGATTGTAAGTCAGCCAATATAAGTTAACAAAACCTCTTCTCACACTTCTCTTTCTCACCTTGCTTGCCTGATCTCATTTTGGATTAAATTTTATAGCCTGTATTTGTTCAGTAGGTCCCAGATCCTCCCCTCTGTGCCTCACTCTGCTGGGCACAGTATGAAGACCTTGAGAGCAATGACCCTGCTCCCAGTCCAACACAAACCACACACAAGAAGAAGAGCCCTGACCCAGTGAGGTACCCAGGATCAGCCCAGAAGGACTCACAGTCCACCACATGGGTAAGGCACAGTCACAACTTGTTGCCATACAATAGCACCTTAAACACTTAAAACCCATTATTCAATACATTCTATATGTTAAAATGTCCATCTCACCTAGAATGGCTACCTGCCAAAAACAACCCATCACAAAGCATCTCACACACCCTTTTTGATTTCATTACACAACAGTGTTATCCAGACATTTTAAAATCCCCACAGTATGTGGTGGTTTTTAGATATAGCTGAAGATTGTCTTCACTATTCAGTGTGTGACTGAGTTCTCTACTGAGCAGTTTCCTACAATAGCTTTTGTAATACACTCTATTTAATTTTGAGTGGTGAGTAGCAGCATTTCACTCAACTTCAATACCACACATCAGCAAGGCATTCAATCACTTTATTTTAGCAACAATTTTTTGTTGTTCATTCTAGAAATCCAAGTCTGGCAAGCTTTTTAATATGCATGAGTATGTTTCATAGAAAGCAAAAAGCATGTTTCCCATTCTGCTCAACACGTTCAAATCCTATCTTCTTCGCAGCAACAGACCACTTTGCAAGGAAAATCCTTGAATTAATACAAAAAGGTATCTGAAATCCAGTAACTAACACTGATAAGCAAGGTAAAAAATCTGGGGTAATTTCTAAACCTCCATTAGAGATGGGATACTAATTTTTCAATTTGCTGTGAAACAGGTTTCAAAAACATAATGGAAAGGGGGAAAATTGCATATTACCATGCATGCAAGAAAAATGTTTGAAATATCCTATTTATCTTCCCTCTCTAAGGGATGTGGATTCTTTTGTACTCCTTGATGATATGAATCACAGATCAGCATTCTGGGAATCAATCCTATTCCCATTTACCAGTGTAATATGATCATTTAGCATAATTAACGCATGATATTTCATTACTTCCATGGACTTGGACCAGATCTGAAATGTAAATATTTGCCAAACTGTACATCCTAATGCCCAGTGCTACACAATGGTGTAACTTAAGACACTCACTTGATTCTCTTTCTCTTCTGGGGGCAGAGTTAAGGCTGCTGTGGGAATTCTCACTTTCATAACATGAGGCAGCTTAAACATTATAGATGATGTTACATTAATTTCTGCAGTATCAAATTTTAAAGGTGTGGAAACAAGATGAAAGAGCTCACAATACAGCCATCATTTCAAGTGGCACTAGAATGAACAGAAAGAAAACTCCTGGAACAAATAACAACCATTTCAATCTTCCCCAACTATCTTTTCCCTAGTGCACTCAATCACCCAGCTCTCCTAGGACACAGTAATCAACCAACCACCATTCTGTGTGATTCAGAGCATGGCACACATGCAAAAGGTAATCAGAAAAATCATTGCAAGATGCAAACACACAGCAGCCCTACAGAGAGACATTTTATAACCAAGCCAAGACTCTTTATAACAATCTTAAATTCTGCAGCATGAAATTTCAAAGGTTCTTTATCTTACACATTGCAACATTGTGTCTCATCTACTACAATACAGATGTTATCTCTGTCGAGGCCTAACACCCCTCACCTATCTTTTCATTATTTGTCTTGCAACAGAAATATCAGGAAGCTATTCACATCTATGCTGGTTTTGGGATTAGTTTTCTTCACAGTGGCTGGTATGGGGCTGTGATTTAGATTTGTGCAGAACAGAGGATTGATAATATACAGATGGTTTTGGTAGTGGTGAGCAGGGCTTACACAGAGCCAAGGCCTTTTCTGCTTCTTGTATTGCCATGACGAGGAAACTGGAAGTATGTGGGAAATAGGGAAGAGACACAGCTGACCCCAACTGACCAAAGGGATATTTCATATCATATAACATCATGCTCAGCATATCAAGTGAAGGAAGAAGGAGAAAGGGAGGAAGATTGGAGAGATGGCTTTTTTCTTCCCAAGTCACCATTACATGTGATGGGCCCTGCTCTCCTGGAGATGGCTGAACACCTGCCTGCCCACAGAAAGCAGTGATTTAATTCCTTGCTTTGCTTGTTGCTTAACCTATGAGTTTTCCAGCCTTTACCCTTCCAATTCTCTCCCCAGTCCCATTGGTGGGGAAGTGAGCGAGCAGCTGCATGGGGCCTGGCTGTTGTCCAGGGTTAAACCACAGCCATGTCCAACATCAAATGTACAGATTTTAAGCTAGTTGTATACCTCCTATTACTGATTTTTCTCTTGAAAACACACAAGTCTACAAGTGAAATTTTCCACAGCAGTTAGACAACAGAACTATTGCCTTGACATTGAAAACCCTCTCAGGATATTTCCCACTTCTCTCTTAAATAAACAGTATCCCTAAGTCAATGCATCTTTGCAGTATCCCCAAGACTGAGCCATTGAGCAGCATCACCGCCAATGATGATTTACACAAGAGGAAAGGAAAGCTCCAGCATTCCTTTTTCATAGCCTCACCAAACATATTCTTAGCTTTTCCCAGTTGCAAGGAGATTCTTTCCCTTCACAGACCATAATCTCTCATCACTCATCCCAAAATGTACAACAGTAGATGTTCGCTGCCTGCAGCTGTCATGACAAGTTTTACACAGCAGCACAGAAATATGGAACAGTTCTTGGCAAGCCAAGTACAAGAGTAGACTATTAGCTCTCTGTTGCTCTCACTGCTTGGATTTATCAAACTGCACTCCCTGCAGCCTTTGGCAGAACACATGGCATTCAGCAGAAATGTGGATCACCTTGCTTTCCCTAAAGGAGCAGAAGTTGCTTCTTATACTGTGTCAGAAACTTAATGAAAGGTAAGCAGTGCCATATCTGCCACTCGCTCCTAGCCAAGGCTAAAGCCCTGAAGAACACAGGGAATGTAAAAATACGAAGCAATGGGCCTGCAACTGTAAGACACCTAACCCCAGGGTAGCCCTGGGTTCCTCCAAAATGAGTCTGTTTTTCTAAGCCTGTTTATAGAACAAGCCTTGCACAAAAGGATACAACTTATGTGCACTAACAAAAAATGCTTTCAGTAGGAACCTTGTTTCATTCTTCCCTGCTTCCTTTCCCTACAAATGTCACAGGTAAGAAAACAGAGGAAGAGGAATATTTACATATAATGAAAAGGATTATTGTCCTCCTCTGTTACATTTCCTTCAGTACTTATGGCATCACTTGGAGACGATCCCAACAACAACCATGTTACTCTGGTCTCTCTCAGCATTTGTGGCAAGAAAATAACAGATTACAAAAAGGTTTTGTAAGGGCTCAGGGTTGGACCAACTCATCTTCCCTCAACGCCAATGTGAGCAGTATTAAAGATAAGGCTTAATGACTCCAAAAATCCTTCACTGAGATCTTACTTACTGAGGTAACTGGATGTACACCAAGGAAGAAGTCACAGACCAAACCTGGAAAAAAGAAGAAGAACAAAATGAATTTATTTGTCTTTTGGACCCACTTCCCACCACAAACATAATTAGCTTAGGACAGAAAGGAGAGATTCAGGGAGATTTTAAAAAAAACAAACAGGAAAAGGTATATCAAATTCCACCTGCTCCTGAGCAAAAGGAGTAATTCTTAAAGGTGGTCTCCAGGGCATAATATACTGATTTGATCTGGACTCAAGTTTAAATAATGGCAGTAGGCAAAATATTAAAACAGATTTACAGAAACTGAAGAGAAAACAGAGATCACAGGGAAAAGCAAAAGCTGTGTGTCTATTAAATCAGAAATACTAGTCAAAAAATTCAGTGCTTCTACCCCTTGGCATTTAGGTCCTACATTATCACCACGACTCCTGATGACCTGCTAACAGCAGCCAAACTAGAAATTAAGCAAGACCCTTCCTGGTAAACTCTCCTCCAGCAGCCTTGCTTTCTGACAGATGTCACCTTTGCTTCTAGTACAACATAGAGTCCTTTGCTTCTAGGACAACTGCTGAAGTCAAAACCACACAAAACCACACAACAGAAAGCACCCCATCTTATCCAATTGATACTGGAGCTTTCAAGCCTGTAACAGCACCACCCCAGTGTTAGAAGGGCACTACAGCTAGCAAAGTGAGACTAGGATTTCCTTCAACCACATGGAGGAAAGACATGGAACAGCACCATCGCCACTGTTTAAAAGCCCATCAATATTATTGCAACTG
Source organism: Passer domesticus (assembly GCF_036417665.1). Lineage (NCBI taxonomy): Eukaryota > Metazoa > Chordata > Aves > Passeriformes > Passeridae > Passer > Passer domesticus. The sequence goes on along the minus strand of NC_087475.1, from coordinate 88,330,092 downwards.
CAAACAACAAAAAAAAAAAAGAATTACAGACGAAGTATTTTTTAAAAATTGTGATTATTCACCAAACTTGGTCAATGGAAAAGTTTCCGTCACTCCACTGTTGTTGATTTTTAAATTAATGTTTTCTCTTTGCCTTCTTCACTGTATCAAGTAAGACAATGAAACACTGCTATTGATTTCACAGTCTGTTTACTGATGTGCCTCAGCACATGGACACTTCAAGAGATCATACACATCACTTCTATACATCTTCCTTAAAGTGAACTAAATACTATATGAACTCATCACCAATGTCACACTCCATGGCAAACACTTGCAGGCATCCACTCAACCTAACCAGCTCCCCAGTGACACAGGTGACAGCAATTTCAGCCACTGAAGTACTCATATTGAAGTCAAGGGTAGCTAAGCAATAATTAATAAATAATAAATTTTTTTGTTGTTTTTTGTAAATCAAGAATTAAATTAGCCAAGATTCCCACAGTTCCATTGTGTAGATGTGGGCTAGTTAGTCAAACTGCTGTCACACACAACATGCTGTCAGCTACACTTAGAGATGAACTTTCTTTACCACTGATGTAAGCCGGTTATGAACACAGCACAATCTGTAGCAAAGACACAAATGGTCTGAGAGGAGCACTTCAAGTTGTGTAATCCTGTAAAACAGGTAAGTCCTAGCCATATCAGAGGTACACTGTCTGGCATGACAAAAGCCAGCTCTACACAGTAAAATTAAGAAAGGAAAATGAAATGCCTGCAAGAAAACTGTTAAAGAGGTCTTGTTGCTGGCCAAAGTAAACATTAATAATAAACTCAAAGAAACAAGACTCATCTGACAGACCAGAACTGGTGAGATGAAAACTCACAAACAGATGTAACTGAAGAGCTCAGTTCATACCCCCAATGATTCACTACATGGGTAGGTACAAGATTGTTGCAGAAACTATGATGCAAGGAACAGACACTCTGCAAATCCTTCCAAAACTTGAATCTTTCACTATATTTTTTACAAGAGTAGGGAACTGTAGTCAGCAGCCAGACAACCTGTTCAATCCACAGTTCACAGCAGAAGAAAGTAAGGAGACAAGTCTGCCTTCCAAAGTAGAAGTCCTATAACCAAAGGCCTAACAAAACCTAGAAGAAGAAAATGCTGATCTTTTCTATTCTAGAAAGCTCAGTGACTGGTAGGCACTTACCTTCTGGTAACCTTTGGGTACATCACCACACCTTGTCCTCTAAATCAAAGCATTCTTGTCTTCCAGTTCCTCAAACCATGGCCCAAGGACAAGCAAAGTCTGTTTACTTTTGTAAATAGGTGCTTTGGACCAATGTCATCATCACAGGTTAAGTATCTGCTTTGGTTGTCCTTGACAATTTCGAGCTTGCCATGGGGATATTTTGTATCTGAAGTATGAGTGCATTTTATTAATAAAATTAAAAGCTACAGCTCTAACCACTTACAGACCTTTGAAACAGAAATTGGGCTGTCCAGTGATACAAGCAGAAATGGTCTGGTAGTGACTTAAGAACACTGCAGAGAAATGAACACCACTTCTCAGTATCTCTTAAAGTAAAGAAGGGGGATGACTTAGCACCTTCACAACAAACAAGGGTCTTAAGAAGATTTTGATAAATTACTTTCAAATTTTAAAAACAGAGGAACTAAATAGTACTTGCTAAAGTAGGAAGAAATATAGAGATTCCTAAATGAAACAACATTTGTCTTTAAAGAGCTCTTTAAAAAGCAGTTCAGAAAAAAAAAAAACAGCAACATATCTAAAAGACTTGGATCAGTTTTGTTTCCTTTGTGTGCTTTAATCTAGAAACAGCAAGGAAGAAATGGACTAAAGATAGCAAAACTGTTCTGTTCTACCATAGAATGAACTTGCTCAGTTCTTCAAAGAGGAACTGATGGAGAACAGACTAAGAAGGAAAAACTGAAGATAGAGACTAAATAGCTGTGAAAACCAAGCTATGATGGAACAAAGCAATTTCTTTCATAAAAGAAATCAAGATGGAATAGAGATTGTTTGGGTGCCCCTGGAGAGTAAGCAGCTGAAGATGGATTTTTCAGGGAAAACTGACTGCTTTAAGAAAGATGTCTTCAGAAATTATTTTAAGAAAAACAGAATGAAAAGGAGAGAGCTTCTTGTATAAGTCTTGAGAGGTACTTTGTGGCAACCATTCACCAGGAAAATGGTGAATCAACATAGAACTTGGAAAACTGAAAGCTATCCAGATGAATTTGCATTGGTGCGGGAACTTAAGACTCTGTTCTCATTTCTTCCTCCTGGTTCTCCCTAGAAAATCCCTTTTCTACTTCATAGTCCATTTTACTTTGCCTTCTATATAACTAGAAAAGAGTACACATTCAAGAAGCTCCTGTTCTCAATGAAGTCTCTTCATCTACAGATTGTCAAATCACTCTACAGATCACTGGTCCCAGCAACTACTTTTACCACAGCCTTCATATCCTAATCTCTGACCATATTCACCTGAAACACCATCCTCAGTCTTCTCAAATGAAACAGGAGCAGTTTCAGTGTGTGGGATTTAGCTGATCTTCCATCCTGAGTAGGTGTGAGGGAAATACATTGGGAATTTTCCCAGACTTGCAGTTCTTCCCCCTTGCTCTTCGTCTTTGATGGCACCCAATAGCTCAGTGTTAGGTGTCTGTGCTATGTACATCCTCCCTATAGATGCCTCTGCTGCTGTCCACAGTGTCCCAGGTTCTATGAATGTAGTCTTGCCAGTCCTGCTGCTTTCTCCACTGCTGGGAAACAGAGCAGCAAGAGCTTTTCTAACACTCAGAGCCACTGTTACTTGGCAAAACTTTGTGAGACAGCAAAACAGCACTGGAGAGATTCAAAACCTCTGATGTACAAAAGAAAATCAATTTATACTTGGAAGGTTTTCTTTACAGGCTTTTAGGCCAGCCATTTAGGTTTTTATTTTACAAGGAGACATGCTCCCATCTGCATGTTAGTACAGGTCTCTTCTACTGCCAGAACCATTATCCCATTCCCCTAATGGTATTTTGTCCGCATGTATATAAATACATATAAACAATACTGTGCAGACTGTCCTCCAGTGGAAACAATGTACTAGACATTCTCAGAACATTGCTTTCAATCCTTCACAACTTCAGCTGCAGTTTCTTCAAATAAAGTCAGGTAACAACCTTCATTCACATATGGTTACAGTCTTAAAATAAAACTGAATGAAAAGCTGATTTTGGGATAAGTATATATTTACAAAATCAAGGAACTGTTTAAAACAAAGGTGGGTGAACATCCTGGCAGAACCACCTTACACTGAACTGTATGCAGAGTTGTAGGTAAAAAACACCAGTAGAGAAACAGAAAACAAAGTATGCTTTCAAAAGCATTCTTGAATTATTTAACCTTTAGAAATGTGCAAATGAAAACAGAAAGTCTCCTTGCCTGTGCTCAACATGAGTTTGAAGTACAGCTGCAATCACCATAAATGTCATTGTCAGCATACTGCCATAAGGCACTCAAGGAGACAGCACAGACTACCCAACTGCACAAGACAAGTCGCTTGGGTTCTTCCCAGAGCAGCCTAAACCCAGGATTCCTCCAACTTCAGGCTTTGCCTCCCTCAATCCTTCAAGTCAAATGAATTTAAGTAAGAGCAAAATTAAAGAACACCAAATACAGGAGAGCTCACAGAGACCTGTGCTCTCTAAATTTGTATTGATCCCTGTTCCCCAGTAAAGAGTCTCAAAAATTTCAGCTAAGTCTCCTTCAAACCTGCTGACAGGGTGTGACATTTCACCTCTCTGTTCAGTGTACCACCTCATCCTTCCTTTCCAGGCCTTCCTCCCAGGGGAGGGCTGCAGACTTCCTCTCCCTTAGCCTAGTGCCTCCTTCAAGGCTCCTGCCTTCCCACCCACTCCCCTTGAGCTCCTTCTCCAGTCCAGCCCAGCCTCCTGCCCAGACACACCACACATGGATAATGCAGCTCCTGTGGTCCTGTGCCTGGCATGAGGTTGAAATGTTCCATCATACCTTCACTGTGAGCTTACACAGACCAATCCAAGCACTTGTAAATCCGTGAGGACAGCCCAGAGGGAAGGCAGCTCTACTTGAGCAATATCAGAGCAGAAACTAAAGCCCAGTTAACACAGTTCAGCTGATTCTAGAGACATACAGTGACTCAGCCCCAAAAATACCATCAGCTTTTTACTAGTTAATGCAGTTTGTTTCCCCTTTTGCACTTGTAGCAGGGTTCATGGAAATAAACACCCAACTACTAGTCACTTCCACCTTCAGAAATATCAGGAATTAGACCAGCGTGACAGTATTTGCATTAGAAAGGAGAACTCTTACAGCAAAAGGGAAAAGTGCTTTCAAAAAAATTTTAACAAATTTTCCTGTTACACCTTTTGGAACAAAGATTAATGTAAACTTCAAATCTTTTAAATGTATGTTACTACTTCATGGCTATCATAATATTACAACATCATATTCACATCACTGTAAAGAAATGCTAAGCTTAATTAATACTTTTGTCCACTTAAAGGCTTACTGGAGCATATGTTTATGATTTAATCTGCCCTGTCTACCCGGAGCTATCCCTACAACATGCCTGTTTTCTACTCTTGATTTTAAAAGCTTTTCAACAACAGAATTTTTTTACCCCTCCTCAACAGGTAGTCTAACAGACTAATACATCCCACTGGCACCAAAACACAGCTCATGACTTACTCAGGATCCCACATTTCCTATCTGCTCTTTCTTCCTTGTGAAGCACAGTCAGATGCCTCATTTCTTACTGGGCTTGCAGACAGTGACACCTTGCAGCAGCTGGGCTTTGCCCAGGGATCATGCCTCATTCTACAAACTCTAGCCCTCAAGGTTTATTTTTTGACAGCAATAAATGCAAGGCTGTGGAATATCATCAGAAAACAGAGGGAAAGGCGAGGTAGGGCTTGAAAGATATTTAAGCAACAATGCTGTCCAGCTGTATTAACACTTAACTCACAGAGACATCACCTTCCCAGAAACACTGCAATGTTTCTGGGAATGTAATGAAGAAACCATCCAACATCTTTCACTGCAGAACAGAGTCCAGCCTCGTGACAAACACACCACAGAAAACATGTCACTGAACCACAAAAAGTAACCCACAGGACAGATTTGATGTTTTTTTTTTTTTTCCCCCAGGAAACACAACACTGACATTCAGCAATGCATGTTTCATTGAGGGAGGCTACAAGGAGCAGCAGAAACAGCCTCTGGAAATCAGCTTTAGGAGATCAGGAGAGATTAAGAGGAAGGGCACTAATGATATCTGTGGTCTCCAATAAAGTATCTTCTTAACACCTGAATAAAATATACAAAAGTTTTTATCTTCCCAACAAGTACTTCTCAAAATTAAATTCTAACATGCATTGCATTGAGCAAAGAGATGGCACTTCCTGAGCACATCCCTACTTTTCTACAATTTCACTGCCATGTAGAGAGAGAAGACAAATATCTATTTCTGATCCACTCACATTCTCTGGGTATTGCTAAGATGGCCTTACCAGGACTGACTCAATCCTAAGGTCTGTTAACAACCACAGCACAAATGGGGAAATGATCTACTGGTCCTGGCATTGATCCAAAATATTCTATTTTTCAGAGTGTCAAAGAAGACAACCCTCAGATAAGAGCTATTCACTGGTCATACACTGTCTTTCCCCAAGCTCAGCATCATGCTTTATTGCTATCACACTTCCTACATGAAATTTGAAAGAGCATGGTTTGATCCATCACAGAATTCATCTTGAAGTGACGTTACACCAAAAAGGCATTTGAGAATCACAGAAAAGGAAAGTGAGTTTACAAATACAAACCATTCACCTACCCCCACACACACCTCCCCAGCATAAGCTGTGAGCACACTGAGGAAAGCTTTTAATTTAATTTCTTTAAGCATCTTAGCAACACATAAGCATTCTAAAGCCTTCCTTCATTTCTTCATCTGGGGTATTTACAAGTACTGATGTTGTTTTACACACCTCCTTCCTTCTCAGACCAAATGGCTGCTTGATCTCAGGATCAGAGAATTCATGTTGGAGCAGGCCTCTGGGGGTTCCATCATGCTCTACCTTACAAAGGGCCAGCTATGAGGTCCCAAAAAAAAATTGGCCTTAATTTTTTTTGGCCTTGAAAACCTGTGAGGACAGACATTGCACAACCCCTCTGGGCAACTTGTTCCAGCATCTGACTGGTCTCCTTGTGGGAAACGACATCTATCTTGAACCTCATTTCAACTTTCCTTTGTTGTCCCTCATGCAGTCACCATACAACAAAGTGAAGAAGCTCTGTCTTACTGAGAACCTCCTTCAAAGTACCAAGAGGTCTCTACAGGTCCCATCAAAGTTATTTTTTCTTCAAGCTGAACAACCCTAGTTCCCTCAGCATATGATCCTCATGCTGTACCAGGGCTCTGAGAGCACTGTAAGGCCTTTAAATGCTCTCTTAGCTTCACATCCACATCTGCCCTCTGCTCATGGCACCAGGGACCCCACTTTAGTTCTGCCTGTGGCCTTCAGTGCCTGCCCAACCTGTGTTGTAGCTGTGCCCTGCCTCCAGCCACATGTGTGAATCCTGGTCCTGAACCTCACTGATGTAGACCCTGACCTGAGGTAATCACTTCCTTGGATACTGGCTGCAGTCTTATGAAAATAGTCCTGAGTATTGTCAGCTGCCTTCACTTCCAGAGCACAACACTGGCTCTTGCTCAGCCTCTTTAAAGCATTCTCATCTCTTTTTGTCATGCATCAGTAAATCTAGTGACATTCAACACAGAAAAATAACGGGGCATCAGTCATTTGCAAACAGCACAATCCTGAAACATGATAAAAGGGAAAAACTGAGGTGGGTTTTCAATCGTAAAACCCAAGTATCTGGAGAATATTAACATTCCACTTCTAAGATAAGCAGCCACTTCTGCTCCAGCTCTCTCAGAGCAACACCAAGACAAAGTCTTGGATTCTCTAGCAATAACTTGCTAGTTTCACTTGTGACACAAATGTGAAAGTAACTCCTCCAGTCAGTGCTGCCGCCTCAGTGTTGGTTTGCTATTTTAATCTGTGCTCTTCCTGTGTTTCACTTTTGTATTGCAGTTTCTTAGTTTGTGTCTTTGGGGAGACAAGGGTTAAACACTAAAAATACACAGTTGTGATGGAAATACCCTCATGGACAGGCTGAGGTTTGGCATGCTTTGGAAGAAAATAACTTAAATAGCACAGAAAGCAAAGACTGTGGGATATGCATCTCTGATGGCTACTTTCTGCTAAAATAACCAAAATAGCTAAGATAACACTGCCACTCACAGTTAACCCTCTATCCTGCTCAACAGAGATGAACAAGGCCATTCTAACCTCAGAGCTTTGCCTGAGTAACGCAAATAACATTGCATTTGTTATATTCTGACCCCAATGCAGCTTTATTAATGAGAATTAGGTTTAAAGAAAGTGCAGGCACCCAAAACCAAGCATGCCACAAGTCTTACAGCCCTGTTATAGAAAAGGCTTTTTCTGTAGGATTTGTAATTTGATCATCACAGGTCTAAAAATGTGAAAGGGAAAGATCTCTAGGCAGAAGCTATATTAGCTCCATCAGTTTTCATACTAGGAGCTCAGGAAAAATGCAAAATGGAAGCAAAGGACATAAAACTGCAAGGACAGATTTATTCCCTGGTGTTCTCAACATTACATTGATAATTTATATTTTAATATTCTAAAAGTTATTGAGTGCCAACTTTGGCCCCACATTCCATGCCAACACAACTCATGTGAATGCACACTTCAGTGGCTGCTATCCTTTGCAATTATACACCCTGGCTACAAAGCTTAACAAACAAACCATTAAAACAATTTGTGGCACCTGTTACTAACAACTTTGCTACAGGAACATGTTAAGTTTTGGCTTCCACAGGCAACATTTAGGCCCATCTAGGAATCGGCCAAGAGCCCAAACAAACTGTGTGATTTGACTCTCATGGCTGTTCTAGAGAATATTTAACTTCTACCCAGACGTATCCCAGGTGACTTATGCCCAACTCTTAAAGTAAGTTCAGGTCATGTAGGAAAATCAGGTGCCCCATTCCTGTGGTTCAAACCACAGAACTATACAGTGTAAAAGCACAGAACAAAAGAGTTGATAGAAGGATCAGGAAGAGAAATGCAGCTCACCCTTGCAGTCTATTTTTTTTTTTCTTAACACAACATCCCACACCACAGGTCCTCCCCTGCCCATCAGAAAACCCTGGAGCTGAAGGCCCTCCCGAGAGGCAAACCTCACGGAGCTCCCACCTCCCACCAGGAGCACAGTGACAGGCGGATATCCCAAGATTCAGCAAGAAACTTTCCAAAAGCTCGAACAGGAAAAGGCCACGCTGGAGTCAAGTTTTACATAAGAAGGGGGAAGGCAGGAACCGCTGGCACCACGTCCGCGGGGGCTGCCGAGCGGAGCTGTCAGCCCCGGGCGGGCTCGCTCCCATCGCGGCGGGCTCAGCCTCCCTCCCCTCACGCGTGCCCCCAGCCCCTCACGACCGCCGCACCTCGGGGGCGCGCAAGGCCACAGCAGAGGCAGCCCCCGCCTGCCAGCAGCGCTGTCCCAGGGTGTTCTCCCGGGCGGCGGGGACAAATCCATCCCCAGCCGAAGCCATCCACTCCCGTGCGGGATGGGCACCGCGGGCTCCCCGGCCGAGAGCGGAATCGTGCACGCAGACGCCGCTGGGCTCATCTCATCGCTCTGAACTAACTTTCCTGTTTCCGCAAAAATCACACAGGCACCGGAGGAGGGGGTGGGGGGGTTATTGTTTCCAGTAAACACTCCTCACCCCTACAAGCCACCCGCACCCTCATCCCGCCGGGACCCCGCCGCTGCCCAGCATCTCCGGCGGCCGGGCCGGCATCCCGCGACCCCCGTGGCGGGCAGACCCCGGCACCCCCGCCCCGGGCCGCCCCGCTCCTGCCACCTCCCCTCTCCCGGGGCCTGGAATCGCCCCCAGGTCCCCGCCGCCCCTCGCCCCCTGCGGCGCCGGGTCTCACCCGCGCGACCCTGGGCCGGGCCAGATGGGGCCGAGTGCTGGGGGAGCGGCGGAGGTAGGGCAGGACACGGCCCCAGCTCCTGCCAGCGGAAACGGGAGGAGGGGCTCGGACCAGCGTTACCGAGCGGGGAGGAGCTGGGGGCGCTGCCCAGGGGAGGCTCCAGCCCCGCGGAGGAGGGAAGGGAGGGATGGAGGGGAGGGACCGCTGCCGGCCCGCTTCTCCAGCACCCCACCCGCTCCGTCCTGCACCCGCCGAAGCCCCTTTGGCAGAGCTTTGCCTGAAGCCCGCCCCACTCCCCCTGCCGCCCGTGGTACCCTCAGAGAAACCCCTGGGTGGGCGCCAGGAGCGTCCCCCGGCGCACCCTCCCGGAGCTGGCGGGATGTGCCGGGGCGGGGGGCACCGACCGGCCCCGCTCAGCTGCCCTGTCCCGAGGGAGTCGCGGCTGGACGTCCCCTACAGGGGGTGGTGCCCGTGCCCGCAGGCGGCCCGGAGCGCAGCCCTGACCTCTGCTGCGAGCGGCAAACCCGGGCTGAGATGCTCACTGGTCCGAAGCCTACCACGACAACCAATGTGTTGCTATGGCTTCTAGCACAGGGGGAGAGCATGTCTGAGTGCTCCCCCGAGCTTGCTGCCGTCGAAACAGAAGTTGTAGACAGGTGCGGGTCGGTCTCCTCTCCCAGGTAACAAGTGATAGGACGAGAGGACACAGCATCGAACTGTGCCAGGTGAGGTTTAGATTGGATATTAGAAAATATTTCTTCGCTGAAAGGATGTTCAAACATTGGAACGGGTTGCTCAGGGAAGTGGTGGAGTCACCATTCATGGAAGCATTCAAAAAATGGTGCTTAGAGACTTGTTTTAGTGGTTGACCTGGGTTTATGGCTGGACTCTTGGTCATCTTTTCCAATCTTAATGATTCTTATCTGTGGTGTTATGAGAGACAGGGCATAAGGGAGATCTTCTGACATCATATAGAAAGTCCCCACCTGTCTTCCTCTGGGTGTCAGTGGAAATGCAACAGAAACTGAATGAAGTCAATTTCAAACACTCTCTCCAGCAGAAGACTCTCTCAAGTTCTCTAACAGAGCTGGGGAAGGTTTTGTCATGGACCACTAAGTGAAGTGTTGAGTGCTGAGGAAACAACCTAGAAGTGGGGCAGAGATGCCTACAGAAGTAGAGCAGTGCAGTTATGGACATGAGCCTCCTCTGAGAGGAACTGTATTTTACAGTGTATGAAGATCAACTCAAGGCTTTACCATAAATGTTTTTGCAGAAGGAAGATCTGTTTCACATTCCTAGGTCCCCTGTGTATTCTCATTTCCTTTTCTGGTGCTGCTGCTGCTGTCACACTTCTCAGTTCAAGGGGATGTCCACAACAAATATATTCTCTTGTACTTTCCATCATGTCCTAAGTGGATTTTTATAAACTGCTTGGTTCAACAGACTCAAAGCATCCTGGTGGCAGTGTTGCCAGCAACACAACTATCATTTGCTGCATGTTTGTTTCCCTCCCAGAAAAGAAGTATGTGCTGCAGTTCTCTGTTAGTCATTTATTTACGTGCAGAAGTACACAAACATTGCTGTGTGTTTACCTTAAAGCAAGCAATGAAGGAAATATGTCTTACAATGCACCAAGAAATGAAGAGATCTGTGGAGACAACTTCTTATGGATCTTTGGTTCCAGACTCCAAGAAAAGTCCATCTTCTGGGTGCTGTAGCTCTAACTTGCTGCTTGCTGCAACAAATCCCATTAGACCTGAGGACTGAAGGATCTTCATTCCAGAATTGATGCCAATCTTTAGTAACTTAAACTTTGGAAATAAACAACTTCCTGAAAGACAAGTGGCACAGGAAGTCAGCAGACAATGGGAACATATTTAACACTTTTGGTGGTGGTGTTATTGTTGGTTGCTTGTTCACTCTAGAAGAGACAGCATGATGTTGTGTTCTTTGCCTGTTGCATAAGCAAAGCAGCTTTACCAGGTATATAGGATTTCTATAGTTCAAGTCAAAGTAAAAAAATCTATATGCGAAATCAAGTCATCATTTTGTGTTTACTTTGGAAAAAAGGTAAAATGTGCACAGGCCAAAAAAAAAAAAACCCCAGAAAAAAACATATATGGGAGCTTTGTATGAACCTGATGATTTAGGGAAGAGCTTGAAGATCACTGTGAACTGAGGACTGGAGTGACTGATGCTGTAGATACACTTTGTACCAAGGAAACTGCATTTATCTGCAGGTCTCTTCTCAATTATGCCATTAAGTTTAGGAAAGTAGTCTGTTGGAACTGTGTTTCAGCTTCAAGTAGCCATCTTCCACATGCAACGTCGGGGTGTTCTGATGTTGTCCATACAGTGAGGAACAGAAGGTGTTGCACCTCATCACCATCTTTTCCCAGGCAACCAGCAACAGGACAAGAGGCCAGAGTCTTAAGCTGCAGCAGGGGAAGTTTAGGCTAGGCATTAGAAAAATGTTTTTCACAAAACGAGTGGTTCCGCTTTGGAATGGGCTGCCCAGGGAGGTAGTTGAGTCACCATCCCCGGTAGGTGTTTAAAAAACAATGGATGTGACACTTAGTGCCATGCTTTAGTTGATAAGGTGGTGTTAGGTCATTGGTTGAACTTGACAATCTCAAAGGTCTTTTCCAACCTTAATTATTTTGTGATTCTGTGTACCTGAATCCATGGCACCTGACCAGCAAACCTGAAGGCTACATGCAGCTTCTGAGAACAGTTTTGAGTAGCAGCATTTGATGCATCTAGAAAAGGATGCTCTCCAGTGTAATTCACAGGATATACCCCCTCTACTGTAATAGCAAGTCTGTGGCTTTGGTCTCAGCCACCAATTTCAGATGAAGTCATAATATAGCAACAGAGCTGAGTGTTGTGGGGAAATTAAGGAGGTTGAAAATCAAAGTCTTTGCTTCTCTTTTTGGCAGAAAGAGATCATCCATCTAGACTTTCTAACTTTGCTTATATTCATGTTCTTTCCATCATTATTGCTGTATTTTGAACCTGAAGGAGATGATGGAGGTGCTTTTCTCTAAAGATGCTGTATTAGTTTTCCTCAGAATGAGCACCAGTACTTTCTTGGCTCATGTAAGAGGCCAAAATTGTATGGCCTCTTAAATAGAGGAGTCAAGGTTTGGAGTCTTGACTAATTGCTGAACCATCAGGCAAACATGGCTTCCAGTGTAATCTGGATCTGATGTCCAAGAGGATTGGGACTGCACCATGGTCTGTGACGTTACGGACAGAGCTGTGGTCAACCTAAGCTTCTGGCTAGCCTTCCCTCATAGAGTAGCCCTGATCTTGCTGTTTCATTACAAGCACGCAAGTTGTCGCTGCCTTCCTGCTTGGTTTTGATGGACATTCTGCTTGCATGAAACAGCATGACCCCCTGGCAGGTTCTTGAAGGCTCAGCATGTGTTCTTCCTGCCATTTCTACAGCTCTAGAGCAAGTTTGAGGGTGTTCTCACCTGTCTGAATTAGTTCTTATTCTTTGCTGTAACCATACAAAATCTTTAACTTCTTCATCTGGTCCAAGATGTCAAAGAAGCAAGACAAAAATGAGCTGGTTAATGGGGAAGAAAAGGCACTGGCAAACCATTGCACCAAAGGCTAAAGCATGTGTGTAATACTTAAGGAAATAATGATCCTTGGGTCTAGATATTGAAGTAGAAAGAGATTTAAATTCAATCCCTACCTTTGACTCTAGGCCCACCTACATGTTTTCTTGGTTGGCAATCTCAGCTTAAGAAGTTCCCACCCCCTGACCACAAATACATGAATGAATTCAAATGAACTTGTCTTACCTGAAGTGTTCCTTTTTGCTTTGAAGTGCAGATGAAGGGAGAGCTCCTGACTTGCCTAGTTCTGTGTTACTCAGACCCATGGTCTGTCTTATCTCAGAAGACTATCAGTAAGTGGAATCATTTTAGTAATTCAGTTTGACAGGATTCCACAAGCAGATGTAGCTGCACAAATTAGGGCTGATAAACTGAAGCATGTACATTAAAAAAAAAAGGGAATCAGTTAAATGAAAACTTTCTAAGTGCTTTGTTACAAAGAAAACATGGATATTTAGATCTCTGTTTTGTCACTTTACCTTCTAAGGTCTCAGTGTTGTGGCTGTAAAGTGACATGGGGAATTGGCTTTTAATGTTTCATCCTTTGATTTTACAGCAAGTTCTTACAGGTTAAGTTAAAAATTCTGGTATTTCTGCCCCAACAGAAGTTAAACTTGTAAGACACTCTGATATCCTCATTTGTTGTCAATTCTTTAGAGTTCAATTTAGCCTTTCCTCTTGAAACTAGGCTCTTTTTTTTACATATGCTTCTATTTTGTGTTTGCTTTGCTTTATTTTTAGCAAAATTGCAGCTGGCTTTTAGTTCGATGCACTGTCTGGTTTCTTCTGGTGAAATTCCAAGAAAGGAAGCCTTGGGGACAGACAGCTACAGTCCTTCCAGTCTTAGAAGTATTTTTGCATGGATCTCACCCATTCTGCAGGGGGACAGAAGCCTTTTAGTCCAGATCAAAATTTCCAGTACTTCTTTTGCCTCTTAGCTTTCCTAAATCTTCTTCATCTCTTGGCCTACAAAAGTGAACTCTCCCAGACACACAAATTTTCTTTTCCTTTCTCTAGCGAGTTTCAAAGGCAGGTAGATGTCTCTCGCTAACCCTGGTTATTGACACCAGGGAGCTCTGAACTCCAAGAGAAGCATAGAAAGGAACACTGCCAGAGAAAAATCTTCCACTGATATTAATTTGAAAATAATCCCTGCGTAAGTGTCCCAAAATCAGCTGTGCAAAGATTTCCTCTGTTCCTCAGCCTGTTGGTTCATGTTTACTGCCTTGATAACATCCTATAACTTTGCTTAATGTGGTTTTATTAATGATCAAGTAATGGACCAAGTGAACTTCTAGGGCTCATCTTCAGGGACTCATTTCCATAGGGTCTGCTGTTGTGGTGTAAACCGGCAGTGAAAGCATGCAAGGCACCAAGCTCATGTTTGCAGGAGAATACTAATACACATCATAAGAAATTTTCCATTGCTGGAGACTTTCTCTGCCCTTTCTCTGTACAGGCTTAATTTCAAAACATTGTTGTCTCCATTGGCCAAAAATACTTTTCCCAAGGGTCAGTCTTTTTTCTTATTAGCAAGGTTTTATTTGATTTGTTGCCTGCTCCACACATGGTTCAGAGATCAGGAAGGAGATTGCACAGGGCTGAAGCAGGCAGGTGCATGCATCAGCAATGCACTGTAGAGAGCTGGTGCCATTCATACCTATGTGGCCAGCTGGAGGAGCTGCCTGGTTTGCAGAGATGTAGTTGGTCACCTGGCTGGGACTAGCAATAACACCCAATGGATGGGCAAGGGCAGCCTGTGCTTGCATGGATTTTTCATGTGTAGCACAGAACAGCAGGTATTTCAAGATGCTTTGTTTTCTAGGTGTCTAAAGTACTTGGCTTATCTTTCTCCAGGCTTGACAGATTCTGGTTACCAGCCATGCAGATCTTAAGGAAAGCTGCTGGGATCTTGTGTGTATTAGTTATGAAATCCATTCTTGAAGGTATTTCGTCTTGGAGAGAGCAGGCAGAGCTGGAAAATGGTGTAGATTTTGCTTAATAGGTGCAAGCAAACTTTCTGTTCTTGACCATCCACTTTTGGCTCCTGCACAGAGAAGGTTAACAGCACTAGCCCTGCAAGGTCCTTAAAAATAGGCTCTGAGAATGCAGCATCTGCAAGATTGGGGGGAAAAAAATTATGGAGCACTTTTCCCATAACAGGAAACAAGCCGTCCTTCTCCAGCTCTGACTTCATGGCATCATTTTTGCTATCCTCCTTACCCTTGTCCTTTCCTTCCCATGCTTCAAAGCACAGGGTATGCCTGGTGAAGACTCATCCCTGCCAGGGACCTCCCACATGCAAATGGAAACCCACACTTTTACAGTTACAACAGATCAGCTGGCATGCCGTCCTTAATGAGGAAGCAAGTCAATTAGTCCCCCTTCCACATTAAATTGATTGTCCAGGCCACATGACTCTGCCTGGCCATCTAATAAATTTCCTGTTCACCCGCTGCCAAAGCATCACGCAAACCACCCCTTTCCTCAGAGCAACCTGAATGGCTGCATCTTTCCCCCACATCAGCAGCATTGTGGGGACCAAGATTATTGCCTCTCAGTGACTCCTCTCTGAATAGACAACCTCAGTTTACAAGTAAAGGAGAAAGGCTGTGTTTGATTGCCTTGGAAACAAAGAAAGCTAAGCTGTTTTCACTCTTCCCTCTCATTCTTTTTCTCCAGTTTGCTCACCAAATGACATCCTGTGCAAAACTTGTGCATCTCACTGTCTGCAACTAACAGGTGGAATAAGTTGACTTCTGTGAACAATTATTTTGCTGGTGCACAAGAGCACAGACTGGCTCACTGAGCACTGGTAGCTGTGCAGGGAGAACAGAAGCAAAAGCAGCAAGAATTATTTTAGTCTGTCAAGTCATCAGACTTGATACATAGAGGAAATCTACTGGGCAAGACAACATGATTTAACATACCAAATTTTCTAAGCATAATTTTATTTAAAACACAAAAGAAAGATTGGTCTCTCACTATCATGCATGAAAGTGAGGGAAGAAGAAACAAGCCTCTAACAGAGCGAGGCTGAATGAGCCTGTGACCGCACAACTGCTGATGTGGACAGGCAGCTGTGCAGGATATATGTGCAACCTCTACACACAGGCAGATGACCATGTATGTCTAATATCAATGTATGATAACCACATCTGTGCATGCGTTGGCTTTCAAATGAATGTATATGAGTGCACCCACTCAGACCAGGTGTAGCATGAACACTTTCAACCTGTTCATATATGATCAGAGTTGTGGAAGCTGTTGCTATTGCCACTGCCCCACCTGTATGCTCAGGTGCATATGCTCCTTTTACGTGTGTGATCACACCCTGCATGTGCACTGTGGGAACTGCTTTTCACAGGATGCTGATTGTGGTGAGACCCTAAAGCAGTCATTTGCCTGTTTCCTTGACGCCAAGGAAATTTTTCCCATTTGCAAAAACCTGGAGATGGAAACTTCACTCTATCAATCACAAACCAGCTCAGAGGTACTCTTCTGAAAATACACAATATCTGCAGTTTATTTTTCAGTTTGGTTTGGGAGGGGGCAGGGGATGTTCGAGCACAGACTTTTTTCTTAGACATGCATTCCATGGACAACTCAGGGCAGAGTCTCTAGTCCTTCACCAGCCGGTAGATGTGATGTTGGGCACCGTGGTCACTAGTTGATACTTCAAAAACATATGCTATGCACAGCAAGGTCTCCTGTGTGTCCCTGTTTGTCACAACCTAGACAGAAAAGGAGAAGAAGCTGAAATAGCAACTGCTATTTCTCTGCTTACGTATTTCGACACATTTAACATAAAGTAGAAAGTCAGTAATAGACAAAGAACAGAGAAGTGCAGGATCCATACACAGCTTGGCCCACAAACCAAAGCATTTTTGCAGCCTCAGAACTACAAAGCAGTGAAGAGACAGGGAGATGACAAAAAATTCACTGTGAGGAAAAGTCCACTGTGACCAAGAAGGGATCACATCACTGGGATGCAGGTTCTCTGCTTCCCACCCCTGATGTTGCAGATTTCAGCAGTGAAAGCGTTCTACTCTGAAAAAAAGCTCTTCTTGCTCTGTTTGTTGGGTACAGAGGAGCCCCCTCCTGTGGCACACCCACTCCTGTTCACACATATATTGATATATCACAACCACAAACAGTTGTTTTCCTTCTGCTCCTGCTTGTCATTGGTAGACACGAACATGAGGATTTAATCCATGAGTATAACTCCTATTACAGGAGACTTACAGATTTGACTCCATTACACCTCCCATTCCATACACTGTAGATGTTGGGAGAAGGATGGCTGCTACACTCATGCATTCTTACAGAAGCTCGTTTTCTCCCATTTTTCTCCTATGGCCCTTCAAGACCCTTTAGCATCTCTACAACGTGACTCTGTCAGCAGCATGGTGAAGGAGCAGTGTTGTCCTAGTTTCTGCAGCATGCACTAGGTGGCAGAGACAAGAGAAATATTGCTCTCAGAACTCCTAGCTCAGCTTCCCTCTCTCTGTCACTGCACAACTTTGCACGTTCTTGTCACCTGAGTTTGTGCCATAGCTAAAGTTCTCTCCTGCTGCAGGAGAGATTTTTATAAGCAGCAGCACAAACTCAACTGCAGAAGAAAACCATTCCAGCTGGAGGCTTGAGCTGTACCAAAGCCCAACTGTTCTTGTGAAAAGAGGAAGAAAATAGCCGTTTTAAAAATTTCCTATTAATTTTAAAAGTCTTATTTTGGTCTGTTTTCTTTTCTTACTTCATGATTGGATTTGCAGTTGAAGTCCTTTCTTCTGAAAGATGTGGTGAGTTATACACATCCAGGTGTGCTAAGGCACTGGGCCCTTATCTGAAAAATGGGCTCTGAAATCTTAGGAGTTCTAGATCCAGAGAAATGTGCCAAGCAAGATAAATTATGCTTATGGGATTAGCGATATTCTAAGCTCCTAAAAGGGATTATAAAAAAATATAATTACACTTGCCTCAAAGGTGGTAGTGGGAACTGAGGACTACCAAAATGCCTGACATTATGTACTTTTCAGCTCCACAGTGGGGAGTGGGAAATGCTCAGGCTGCTGCTCAGGGAGCAGCACTTTCATCTTGCACAGCACTGCAAGGTAGTCCCACCTGGGACATGCCTTCAGTGACAGAAGATAAGGGAAGCACATGAGATTTCTCAAAACATAAAGCCCCTGAGGAAGTATAACCATGTGACAGCTTTTTTCTTAGAATTTATAGGAAATGCTGGCTTGACTGAGGAATGAAACATGCAGAAGGCAGCTACAATGTTCCCCAGTATGGATTACAGCACACATCTCTGTCTCTGCCCTTCTCATGCTTTTGCTCATCTAAAAGAACTCTCAGCATTTATACTCCTCATTTCTTCCAGATGTTTAAGATCTTAATACAAGCATGAAAGAGTAAACTTAATGCTCTGTGACGTATATTAACCTTGTGTTTATAGCTGATGTGTCTGAGCCACAGAGCAGTGAAATGAGTTGCCTGCAGTTATCAAAGATCTTCAGAGAATGGAATGAAAACCACTTTGATGTCCAGTCTTTCATACAGCTACCAGCATCTCTTCTACTTACCCAGCCTCATGTTCTCTGGGCAAAGATCTGTGATGTCTCTTACTGAGGTGAACACAGAATTCAGTCTGTTAGAAAAATCCACCTTTTAAGCTGTCTGCCCTCTTCCCTCATTTAGCCTGCATCTGAGCCTGGAAAGTCTCCCAGTATAACAAAACACTAATGGAAATCTAATTGCTGTAGCCTTGCAATCCTGACCTATCTAGAGGTTGCAGTGATTCAGAAGGTGTCAGAATTTCCCCACAACTCCTTTGCATGTCTCCGTATTCTGTAAAGGTCCTGGATGGTCCTGAGGAAACAAATGTCTTTCCCCCCTAATATGGTCAGTGAAGAACTCTTCCCACAGAAAAAAATTTATAGTCAATCAACAGTGCTCTTATGTGGTTCTTTGCCTTGCAAAAAGGGCCAGGGCCTCAATATTTGTGAAATAGTGGAATGAGCATTTCCTTCACTGACTTTTTCATCATTCCCCTTGTTTTGCCTCTCTGTCTCATGAGCTCTCCCTTTATTTCTTTTTATCTCTCTCTTACCCAGGTCTCTCAAATTCTTTTGCTGCTCCTCTGCATGAGTTACCATCCCTAGAGCTCCATAAATGGTCTTGAAGTGCAATACACATGAAAGATAGTAAGTTCAATTAGTTGCTGAGCTATAAAAAGCAGATCTCCATCTGCTTTGACTCTCAACAGTGAACTCCTGCATGGTCCTTACATGTTGCCAAGTTGCAACAAAAACAGCTGAAATTCCTACCTGTAAGATAGTGAAGTTCTCCAGCACACTGTTCATCATGTACTTCTCGGGAAGGTGCTTGAGTTTATGGATGAAGTTGATCATGTATTCGCAGAGAGGGGAGCGGTGGATGCGGTAGGAATAGTGTCCGTTTTCGTAGCGTGCATACTCTGTCTGCAAGGAGAAACACAAAAGGGACACATGGGGCTATGCTGGCACACCAGTGACACTATCACAACACGGGACTCAAAACAGAAAAATTACAGTGGCAATTTCAAATAATTTTATGAACAGTGACCACAGTACTTTGCACCAAGGTCAGCCCCCTTGAGTCCTCAATTTCTTTGGCTTGATTTCTTGTTTTCTTTAAAATGGTGGGTTCCAGCTTCTGAGCAGCAAACCCTCAATGCACTGTGAAAGGTAACTAAGAGGAACATACCAATTGACACCTACACTACAGTCTGCATCTCTACTGGAAAAATACTAGGTGTGAATAAACTGAGAAAGTTAATAACTACTGTTTTAGCAAGACCAGGAAGAGCATAGATACTATGCTCAGGAGGCTTTATAGCTAAAAAAGGCTAAAGCCTTCTGGTACCTGTGTGAGAGAACATAGAACTTATGCCCCCCACTTAAGAAAGGGTCTTGCCAATGATACACAGAGGGAATTTTTTGCTCACATTCACACCTTAGCTCCTGTATATATTATCTGCCTTTGAAGAGAAACTGAGTCCATAATCTATGGTTTCACAGCAGACCCTTAAATGCCTATAACCTTCTTTCACCCCAGAAGCTTAGTCTTCTTCCATGTGCACCATGACATCTTCCTTTAGCCCCTCTATCCCTCTGCAAACACTTAACTTCAAGCATGCCTACTATCATGTGGCTGGAGATCGGCTTTGGGGAAAGATGCACCTTGTACTGACTGCTGACATGAGAACAGCTGGTGTTCTGCACATAGATGCTTCTGCATCCTAAGGTTCCTTGAGAAACAGGGCAGCAGGAGGCATGTCAAAGCAGCTCTCTTAGCAGCTGAATGTGGAATCAAAAAGAATTTCTTCAATGTCAGTTCTATGCATAACCCAGTTATTTGCAGTTGCTCAAGCTGTAAGTGCATAAGCTCTAGGTCTAATACAATCGTAAGACTAGTCTGTAAATTTATTACAGTCAAATTAATAGCTATAGTCTATAAATGATCTGTTTACAAACACTGGTGAGAGTGAGGTGTTGCTTATATGTTTTCATATTTCTGGACTACAAAACACATTTATGTTCCCTAGCTTTCCTTGGCTTCCCAAAAAACCCCAGAGAATCGGCAGAGCTAAGAGTCATACGTATTTACTTCTCCTCAGAAACTGAGATTTAATTGAAAAGTAGTAAACAGTAGCAGATCTTCAGTGAAATCCTAAGACAAGCATTTTGCAGGCTGAGTGATCTTATTTCTATGGCATCTATCTCCCTGAAAAGAAGCATGAGATGTATTTTGCCTTGAGATCCAATGGCAGGATGCAAATACTTTAAGTGACAAAATGGCAGCCAGAGGAAACCTTGCACCCAGATGTCTGCTCCTTACCTCTACTTTCTCTACCACCTGCTTTCCAAAGGAACACACTTTGGTGGAACAGGTAATGACCATGTTTTCTGGGCTCTCATACTGGCTGGAAACACCATAGAAAGATCTGGATTCATCTTCAATATTAGTATTCAAATCAGCCTGCCAAAAAGAAAAGAAAAAAAAAATCAATAGATGGTTGTGGCATTTTCTCACCACTACCTTGCATAGCAGACAAATGTGCGTTGAGCAAGTGGGAGAAATCTGAAGAGTACTGAATAAAATCCTATTTCCACTTCAAAAAATGGTGTGGATTTGCATATACATTGGGGAAATCTGCTGGAATATCCTCCTAACATGAAAAACCTATGACATAGCTTGGAGGTACTCACAAAGCATGTGGAGAGCAGACTGCAGAGTCAAGAGCAGTGCAACAGACAGGGTGGACTAGGCTGACTCACCAGGAAGGAAAAAAATGGTAAAGCAATAACAAAGTTTTTCCACCCTAAGAACATAGGTAAGGGAAAAGAGACAACAGGGAAAAGGAATGTGTGAGTACACACACATGTCAGGCTCAGGTACTACAAATGTAAATAGACAGGATGCAACATAAGGAATGTAGATTACTGATGGATACAGCCCAGTTACACCTGAATTCAAACTCATCTCCAATAGCAGCCACAGTTTTCAAATGTGGGTGCCTAAGGCTGGCCAACTGAAGCCTCCTGTTGGGACAGAGCTCCTAAAAATCCTGACTGTCTGAAACTTCCACCAGGGGTCATTCCAACCGCAGCTATGAAACAAGTGGCAGCTCCCTTAAGCACTAGAAACACTAGTGTGTGGGAATGCCCAGCTCAGCTTCCTCCCCCTCAAAACTGAAAGGGCAGAGCTTCTCTGTGCTCCACAAGCCCATGTGCTAATTCACATCAGCGTAAAGCAAGGATTAGTTCCCATAGGCTGCTCCAGAGCATTTTATTCTTCCAGTTGAGCTAAGGGAAGAGGAAACTGAAGAACATGTGTTCCTTCTAAAGTGGACACAGTGTGACTAAGACAGCATTAGATGCCATTCTAGCAGCATTTTCTTAACCAATATCAGTGAAGAGTTTTTTATTTGTGATCTAGAGCAGCACTAAGGACAAGCAATGTGGTAGAACTGGACCACCACAATAATGAATACTCCTCTTTCTTTGCCATGCAAAATACCTGCCTCTTAAGTGCCACGAGATAATAAATACTGTTATCTTAGTTGTCTTAAGGAGCAACTTCTCCAAAGGTTTAGGTCAGTCTAGAAAGCGACAGTCAAGTTTTCTCTCCTTCTGTAGACACGTGAGCTTGCTGCTGCCTTTGTGACACCACAGAAGATGAGGGCACAAAGATTGCCTATTTTCATAGCAACACATACTTGGGTTGGCTTGAGTCTCTTGAGAAACTGCACCTCAGAGTTGTAGTTTGGTGATGCCAGGCTGGTCCTGACCCCAAGAGACAGCAGTCTTAGTTTTCCAGAGCAGTTTGTGCTTCCCCATTCCTGCTGTACTGACACACATCTCTGTAGCTGCATTACAAGGCTCACTGAGGAATTGCTCAGTTAGTTCTCAGTGGGATCATTTCCCTGGCCTGATTCAGAAACACTTGTGTGTGTGTTCAAACAAAGAACGTGTTGGGAAGATGGGTGGCAACAGGGATAGCAGAAGGCAGGACAGCTTATTCTAGTGAATTATTATGGCCATGCTGAAGACCTTAGTATTAAATAACTGTAGTTATGCAGCTACTTTCTTTGTACCACAAATGCACCTGGTATTAGAGAACAGCAGTATTATTCCATTCTGGTTTACTGTAATACTGTACTTTAATACTGTAATACTCACTTCCATGTCAATGCAATCAATTGTATTGTTTATTTCACCCACACTCCAACTGTCTAAATAAAGATTAACTTCTTCCCTTGTCCAGAGAGGACCTACACTAGGAGTCCTTCACAATATTTTTCTGCTATTTCCCTTGGGAGAGATAAACACAATGTATAGACTTGATTCTGCTCTTCCAAAGAAATTCTCCCACTGAGTCAAAAAAGAACAAAGGGTTAAGGCTACAGAGACTTGGTCAGGCCACTGCTACATAAACACAGCAAGAGGCTCTCATTGCAGAACCAGACAAACATTTTCAGGGTCTCACTAGTTAGTAAAGTTAAGATTACATTCTCTAAAAGATTCACTGGTAAAATTAAAAAATAAATACACTCAATACGAGGCAAAGAAGAAAGGTGCTAGTTCCACTTCATGAGAAAAGTTTCACTAGCCCTAAGAAGCCACTCTTAAGTGCATCCGCAATTTGACAAGCCTCCCACCAGAAGGCCAGACTAGAATTTCACAGCAAATTAACATCTAAATAATCAACATTAATGGCAAAACTACGATAATACTGTTTGAATTAAGGAGTTGTCACCATTCACTGACATTATGTACTATCAGGTATCTGGAAGCCCTGTTGCAGTGGAGCAGCAGGATCATGTTGGAACTCCCTCACATTTACACTGCACATTTTATTCTAAAGCTTGTCCCGTATTATGGGCTACGACGGTCAGATATGGAGTGATCAGTCACCAGGAACTACGTACTCACCTCCTGTTACCTTTGCAGATCTCACAAACATACATACAGGGAATTTCAGCAACTCCAGGGAATGACAATAGCAGTTGCTGAGGGCTCCAGTTCATGATTGCAGGAGAATGCAGCTGGAGCACCCCAGACACTGCTGGTCTTAGACTTACAGCTTTTCCACTTATTTACAGCTGCTGGTTCCCACCTTCTCTAGGAAGGCACTGCCCCCGTACCAGAGATTATTGAGCACACACATATCTGCTCTTGAACTACTTGCAACCTGGTTTATACATGTGAACTGAAAACAGCAATGGTGTACATGAATACAAGACCAAGGAACAACACAAAAGTGGAACTCCAATCTCTTAGCTTTCCCTGCTGTGGAGATGATTACCTCCTGAAGGGAGGGAGACAACGCAGAAAATTGAGGAAGAACAGTGTAATCTGTCATAGCCAAATTAACTTCTAAATGTCAACCGGACACTGGGATAATTCACAAAAGGGTGCAGTTAAACTTCTCAGGATTGCATGAGGACAAGACCGCAGTGACCAAAAGAGCTACTGCATTAGCTTAACATCTAAAAACACTGTGGCCTTCATGCCTAGATTCCTGTGAGCTCCTCACAACACCTAGACCATCAGGACTACATTGCTTCTCAACAGAAGACCTTGTGTCAGAGCACATCCAGTCCTGGAACAAGTACCCAAGGTGAGCAGACAGGTCTGACTTACTGTGTTCAGTACATTACACTGTGAAAAGACACAAGGGAATAATAGTGACTATGATTCAACGGAAATTCATCTTCCCAGAATTCCATCAAGCAGGAGAGCTAATCTTCACTTTATAGTCTGGGAATGCATAGAATTTTTTAAAATGTAACTGGATGTGACTAGAACCCAGGTGTCTCAACTCCTCTCTGGCAAATGCCCTAGTATATCCAACAACAAATTAGATGGTCTTAAATATATTCTTACCCCAGCCTAGGCAGCCAAAGGAGACACAGGCAGGATTTAGGAAAGTCTCACTGAGAGCCCCCTGGGGGGTGAGCTGCTTGGCCCCCCAAGCTCCTACTTGCCACTGGCTAGAACAGGGTGGGACTGCAGGGGCAGCAATAGCATTCAGGCTGTTGGGTGGTGTCCAGCATTCAAACAGCTGTTCTCAGTCTCTCTTACAGGCAAAGGTAGAAGATCAAATAAACAAGGCATATTACAAGCTAAATCTGAGTTATGAGCCACCAGCTGGACCATACTACTTTATCTGACAAAATCAGGGTTCTTGTTTTCTGTCCCACAAGTTCCAAATGTAAAAACCTGTGCATACTCTGGCATAGCAGAAATCTGATGTGTCTGGGATGTGTTCAACTTGCTGTGCAAGCTCAACACAGATGACACACTTATCCATAGCTTACCTGATGACTTCCAAACATGCTGAAACTAGAGTCACTGAAGATATCTGCGATATAGCACATCCCAGATATTCACATACTGCATACAAGAGTGAATCTGCCTGCTTGGGGGGGAAAACATCTGCAATTTCCTCCTTTCCAGAGAAGTAAGCAGAAAAAAAGAAAAGACTTCCAGATGGAAGAGAAGGGATTTATTCTGGGAAGAGCATAGTAGCCCTCCACAAGTTGATATGCTCCTCTCTCCCCTCCATCTCTGGAAAAGACTCTGAAAATTCCTCAGCAATTCAATCTTTCAATCTGCCTTTTGCTGCTAATAATCTCTACACTGTTGGAACACTGTGGGGGACAACTTTGGTAGAAGAAATGCCATTGGCAGATTCCCCTTACATAAGGCAGCAACTGGAGGTGGTGCTGGTGATGGCAAATGGAATTAATGTGTGTAAAAATCATAAAATTCTATGTTTCTAGCTGCTGTCTTGTTTGCTGCCTGAGGAGTACCAGAACAGAATGAACATGGAGACCAAATTGCCATTTCTTGCTCTCCAGGCAGTTCCATGATTGAAAGCATCCAGTCGGCAAGGCAGGGTGCTGAGGGCAATTTACACTGCTGCTGTTTTGACTGGATTTGCTTATGACAGGAGAGAAGCCAGGTGCAAGACAGCAGTTTCCAGCCCACCCCTTCAGCACCTTCCCACAAAAGTATATTCCATTTAGCTGAAAGAAGCACTCAGATGCTCAGAAGATTGCTTGCCTATCACCAAGAAGAAATTACTACATACATTCTTCACAGGCAGGACAAGAAATTCCCATGATTCATGTCTCTGAAGATGGGTGCTCTGTGCAAAGTACTACCTGTCCTGAATTCCTGGTTTGTCATTTTCCTTCTTCCATGCAGTCTCACAACTTCTGAAAGTTCCAAGATGCAAGTGCACCATTCTACTAACGTGCAAAGCCCTGAGAACGCCTCTTCCCCAAACTATTAATAACAATCCATAGAGGAGGAGTTCATGGGGAGAAGCAAGGAACAGGTGGCAGAGATAATATTAGCCAGGAAAAGAGCAGGGCTGCCACTGCCCATGTGTTGAGAGGCTGATGCCTCACATTCATTGTCGTGTGCTAGAATGCATTTGGAGCACAGAGAAATGTCACACAGATGTCATACACGACTTGCCAATCCAAGTCCAAAAATCAGTTCATTGTACCAAGTTTTTGATGCCAAAATCAAGGAAGAATTGCAAACACTGCAACATTGCCTACATTTCAAACTCATCAACTTTTAACTCTTAGCTATTGTATAGATAGTTTAAAGCACCTTTGAACGAATGTGAACATCTCTTTCTTAGTCATACTAGATCCTCAGTGCTACCACTAAGGATGCTTGTTTAAAATTAGGTCTCTGGTACACAACAGATCATCTGGTATATTCAATGTTTACTGTAGCAATGGCAGGTTGATGCCTCAGGTTCTTCAAGCCTAAAACTGCAGATACACAACCCCAACTTACTCATTCCTTGCTTTGTTTAAAGTCTTTGTCACCTGCAACCACAACTGCAACTCAGAACCTCTGAAAAATCAATCACCATGTCTCAAAGCATCCTTCAAGTATTTAATTCTACTTACCATTTTATGCTAAAATGATGCTGTAAATTCAATGGTGTAGTAATTGCTTTATCCAATACATCTTTGAACATCAACAGTATATTTGTACAGTTGTCCAGAGGTATCAGGAAGCATAATAAAAAAGCACCCTAACACATACTGTTACAAAAGTATCAAAATGTAGAGGGATATAAAAATTTCTGCTGAAATCTAATTTCCTTCCTTTTTTGTTTTTAATCAAATTGCCTTATTTGTGCAAGGTGTTTATTTATTTGCTTCTTAAAAGTCTTACAAGCTTCCATTTAACTAATGACTTGACTTCTAAACTTCGCCTATTTCTACATGACAAGCTGTAATGTTGCCACCAATAAAACCTGATGCTAACTCCAGATGGGATTCAACGATGCAAGGGTACCAAAAAAAGTATCAGACAGCCCAAGTATTAAACCAAGCCCAGAAATATTTCTGTCCTTTTAAGTACAGAGTTGTAGAGCCCCACAGCATTGTGCACACATTGGAGTAAAGCTGTTTCGAATCCTGTGTTACATCTCTTTAATCAAGCCAAATTGCAGTGAGCTGATACCCTCTGAACAACTCACATGGGAGCAGAAGAAACCCAACTTGATGACATGCCACCATCTAAATCTTCCAAAACCCTGACAGAGGTTGGTCTGACATGGTGCATAGGGCACATTTATACTTCTGATATTAAAAACCAAGTTATCACAATCCCCAAACTGAACCACAAAAGCAGAATAGCACACTGTCAATTTTGATAAATAAAATCACAGTTGCACCAGATCAAAATTTCATTATTTCTCTCTCTAAAAGTCAAGGAGTTCAAAGTGATTCATTCTCTCTGTGTAACACCTCCCTCTAAGCCCTTCCTTTTGGTTCTTGAAAAAAAAAGAACAAAAGGCAATCAATACCTTTCAAAATACCCTGTCAAAGGATAAACTTCTCAGCAAGGTGCTGTTTTCTCTCCCAGCCAGAACAGAGCTGATCTTCCACCTTTTGTTTTGAGCACCCCAGGCAGGCTTTGTTGTACTTTGCCAGGAGCTAATCCCATGAAGGGCCCAGCTCAGCAGCACAGAGACTGCAGGTAATAGAATTGTATGTCCCCAAAAATTATCAGCAACCAACACTCTAGGCACAGGCACTTGAGAAGAAGACTCCCAGCCAGCGTTCTCCAACTCATTTCTGGAAAGGCTAGGCTTGGGACAGCTGGGAAGTTGCATCTCCAGGCACTTAACTCTTCTTTCTGAAAGCAACAGTCAGGAGGCTTTTTAGTGGCACTTTGTATGAAGGGAATGAAATATAAAAGCTCATTTTTCATCATCTCACTCTGACTTCAGGTTGAATGATGTGGTAAACTCCTGAAAGGCTCAAAATCCCATTACACATTCCCTCAGCCGTCTACTGTACAACTGCCCTGAGCTACTATTATTTTTAATTTCATAATTCTTATGATAATATCGATCACCAAAGCTATTTTGTTTGTACCTTGAAGCACAATGGCACAGGTTTTGCAAATTTCAGTTAAATCACAAAAATCCAAATTGAGTGAGTAAGCTTTTGCCAGACTGATTTCTACCAATTTACCAGAAGTTATTTCAGTAATATATTATCAGCATAATCCAATTTCATTATATTTTTCTCTTATCTTTTGCTTTGCCAGCAGTAAGTATGCATCTGTAAATTATTAGTACTTGGATAACACAAAATGCAGCTACAGGGACAGGAGAAGAGATGGAAAAGTATTCCTTCTGACAGAGGAGTTACACAACACTGAGAGAAGTGAATGCATAAGATTATGCAGAGAATAATTTCCTCTGAATTCTTTACTCATACATGAATAAAAATTCTAGAGGGTCCAAGTCATCATTAGCAAATCTGCAGACAGTAGTCAAGAACAACTCTACGGATGGGCAAGGTGAAAGATACATCTTGCTGCAGGCCAAAAAGTGTGCCTTGTGGGGTTAAGGGAAGATCTTATGGGGTCAATAAAAATGACAGTTGTTGCTGTATTAAGTTGCCTGCACAGGGAAAAATTTGTTGTGAGACAGCAGTTTTCTAACAGCCAGGGAGGACACAGCTTTAAAAGTGACAAACTTCATAGCAAATGGGTACCCTACAAAGGGCCCTTCCCTTACCCAGAATTTGACAAGGAAGAAGGCATTAGCTGGCCCCCTTTCAAAGAGCTCCTTCAGGCCCCCTTTCTTCTCAGGGAACTTGTCATAGATCTGCCGGATATCCACTGCCTCGAGGTAGGGGTCATTGTAGCTGGGGCTTGACTGCCCAATGTGCACAAACAGGTGTTTGTTATACTGCAAAAAGAGGAAAAACATGGAATTAGAGAATTGTTCAGTACCATCAGTACATACTGAACATCCATTGTCCCTCACAGAAGACTGCTGGAAGTCAATGAAGATTTGATAGAGTTTGCTAAAAGAGCAGAAGAAATCAATAGAAATATCTCTGCTAACACCAGCTCATGCTGTTCTTTCCTTCCTGTCAATACATTCATGCTTCTTCCTTCTCTGAAACACTGGTTTTGGATTTTTTCTTCCTATTTTCACTGCTAAATCATTGCCTTGTGCTGCCATATAGTCTGCAAAAGCCTGAGACACAGAGTGTTACCTGTGACAGGTCACTCAGTCAAATATCAATGCTCATGTCCTATGAAAAGCCTGAAATCCTACAGCAGATAAATCCCAGGCAAATAATACTATCTTTTCTGAACTTTCCTATCTCAGTCCATCACCAGAGTACATCTCAAGACAGAGAATCAAAAGGTTTAGTGAGAGAAGCAAATCTTACTACTTCCATTTCACTGTGGAAACAGTGATTAATGCAAATTCATCACAGTTGCCACCAATTTTAAGTTCTCAGCACACCAGAGAAACACATGGCTTTCTGTGATCCTAGGAACTTCTAATTTTGGATTCTATACTGGAGTCTATATTACAAGGCTGGACAGGACAGCCAGAATAGCCTGGCAAGGGCTGATGACCTCAGTGCCTTGGGCTCTGGTGAATGAATGCCTGTGACCCTAGACAGGGAAGCCAGAAGCACATTGCACAGACCTGATTCTGTCACTACTTATCCTCTAAGAGGATGATATCTGGTGTTTCCCAAAGATGCCTTTCTATTCTCTGAAGAGCAACAAAGGAAATATTTCCATACACATAGAGTAGTTTAACACATCCCTGATGAACAGGAGCTGTCCAAAGATGCAAAATTAATGAGGGGTGGAAGCAATGTGTGTTTCTTACTGTGTCTTGGTCTTGCTGTTGTTCCAAGAATGCAGAGAACTCTAACATCCAAAGTTTGGAGCTAGCAACCCTTCGTCCTTGCCAAGCTGGTGCTGATGGGGAAGGTGAGAGGCCAGTAGGAGATTCAAACCCTAAGCACACAGGATTTATATTAAAATAATTTAGAAAAAAATGGCAATGGCTGTCCAGTAGAGCACCTACTGTCAAAGCTGACTCACAATTTTCTTATGGCTTCAATCACCATCACAAAAATATCATTCACAAGGTCCTCAGTCTACCTGTGCTCTAACTGGCTTGCCAGTCACCCTCTGCTAGGACAGCACTACCAGGGGTTATGATGTAAAAGACAAACTACCCAGGTCTGACACCAGAGAAAACATGTTCAGCAATTTTAAGAGCCTAAAGGAGCAGTGAAATAAACTGTTTAGTATCAGAATTATGTATCACCATTAATCTCTCAAAATGGGGAAGCTTGAGAAGGAAAAGACATCTGTTATTCCACTTAATGAGAAATTAGGAACACAATCATGTTATGACAAAGAACAGTGTTCTACAGCATGAAGCATGGTTAAAGACCAGTAGACA
Source organism: Passer domesticus (assembly GCF_036417665.1). Classification (NCBI taxonomy): domain Eukaryota; kingdom Metazoa; phylum Chordata; class Aves; order Passeriformes; family Passeridae; genus Passer; species Passer domesticus. The sequence goes on along the minus strand of NC_087475.1, from coordinate 88,300,071 downwards.
TGTAAACTTTTATCCTCTGCTGAGCCAAGACCAACACAACCAATATAAAACAGGAAGAAAACAAAATTTACAAGCTTCAACTCTCTCAGTAAAAGGATGAGAACAGGTAATAAGAGGAAATTATATAAAAATTGGTTTTGGCTCTTTGAAATGTTTCAATAGGTTTTGGTTTTTTTTGAATTAACTTTCAAGATTTTTAGAGTGCTGGCTGGTTTTGAAGTTGGAATACAATTTGAAAGGAAGGAAGTACATTTCCTTACCTACCTGGTATTGGAAGTGGAGGCTGTACAGCATAAGGTTGTTGAGAAAAAGGTTTCACGCTACAGAAGTAGACAGAGAGGTGGTTAATAAAAACACAACCAAACAAAAAAATATTCCTCACTGACTGTTTGCACAGATTAGATCAAGTATTTCTCCTCAGAGAGAAAGTGGCCTAAGTGTCTTTTGGAAATTATCTTTCTGTCTGGGCAAGACAAGGGTCATGGGCAAACACTCAGAAAGCAATAAGATTTCCCTGCAGGTGTTCAGCAGGCCCTCCCTCCAGATTTGTTTTTCTGAGATCCCTATCAGCCTCTTAATACACCAGTGCCCATTTGTTTGTCCTTTCCTTTCAACTACAAGTAGTTTTTTATCTATGCAAGTGGATATAGGTCTGGATGCCTCTCAGACGTTCAGGCCCAAATTCAGAGACATTCAACACCCACAAGTAAACACAGCTTTCAGGAGAGCTCAGCTCCATTTTAACACTACTGTAAGAAAAATGAAGGCCTTAGCATTTCACAGGTCTTGTGATAGCTAATGGTATTCCTCAGGCAGCAGAGAAAGCAGCAGAAGCACCTGCTTTGGATGCTCACATGAAAGAATACTTACTCCTGGGAAGATCCAGCTTGGCCTGGCAATGATCCTTGCCAAAACTGCAAGAGAACAACACATAGGCAGAAGTCACCACTCTTAGGACAGAGATGAAAAGGCTTGCTCTTTTCTGGGTAAACAAACTGCAAACTCACAGATCTTAAAATATATGAATGAGTTCTCTCTTCTTTTTACATTCCTGGTTTCATTCTTGTGGAGATGCTGACTGGTCTATTTTTTTTTCATTCTAAACACCACTGATATGCAAAACACTGACCCAAAAGTGACCTTTAATGTTAAATATTATGCATGCACCTTGTGCCTCTGTCTCCATAGCTTCTGTGATGCTTACTCTCTTGGAAGGACCATTTTCCCCAGGAAAGTTTCACAGAGTTATTTTGGCAGAAATCAATACTCACCAAATGCTCACTAGGCCCTACTCATAGGCATGGACATGCTGACAGACCTTTCTCTATTAAGGAATTTATGTAAGAGCCATCTGATTTAAGTGCTGAGAAAAAGACTGGGAAATATAAACTTGAAAAATGGCCAGGATGGCCCAAAAAGATTTATTCCAAAAAGATGCTGGACTAAGAAAGTGATATGTAAATCCAAAGGAACTGATTGTTCTTTCCCTTGTATCATTAAAAAAATATACAAAGTAAAACTATTGTTTCACATCAGTGTGAGCAAAGAATTGGTCAAAACTGTTGAAGCCACATGACAGATTTATTCTACAGAGACAACACCTTTTGGCCCATTCTGTCTCAGTTCTCAGGATTTTCCTGAGCAGGTCCCAACATCCTTTCAAAAGTCAAGTGTCTTCTCAAAACTCCACCAAGACACTGATCCACTCACCCCAGAAACAGCAGGGTAGGCTGGTCGTGGGAGACCAGGCAAGGCCATTTTACTATGGAAGGCAGTTGCAGAGATAATCTGGGCAGATGACATTGTAGCCATACTCTGCATGGCTTTATCTTTAGCTGCCTGATCCTATGAGCAAGAATAGAAAAGACAGGATTATTATAATGATTAACTAGTTGCCAGCTCTAATGGTCTATATCCAGAATTCTCATCAGCTTCTCTGTCAGGAACAAGCATCTCTGAAATTCTGGGCAGCAAATTCACCAATAACTGTCCTAAGAACTCCTTAAAGCTGTAAGCCTGTGACTCATTACTATAGCTTCAGATGTGAACAATCATGGTTTCTGAAATGCTGGTTTAAAGACTGATAAGCATTTTTCTTTTCTGTCTGAGGGCTTTCAACCACACAGCTGAAAAGTTTTGTTGTAGAAAGTACACCCCTAGCTGACTCTTGTGTTTTAATAATTGATAAGAATATTCAATGGGATTCTTGATTATAAAAAAACTCTCTTAGGAAAAGGTCACAAAAAGAGATCATCATAATCACTGCAAAAATGACTACCTCAATTTGGGACTGCATTAGTCTTAGGTAGAGTTTATCATTTTATCCCCATCTTTAGGGAAACTTGAAACCTGCATAATCTCCAGGGCACATATGGAGGGACATTCCTTTTGGCATTTTAACAGGACTGTAGATTTACACACATTTTTACAGGCAATGACAGTGCCACAATTAGTGGGTCTGAGTTATGTATAAAACAAACAGCATTCTTAATTTCTTCTTTTAAGGAATAAATAGGCAAACAGAAACACTTCCCCATATTCTGCCTTTCCTCCTACATCCCCTACAATTGATCTTCATATTTCAAACATTCCACATTTATCTGTGTCATTATAATTACCACAGAAAACTCATAATTCATGGCTTGAAGAAACTGCAGAAAGAGGTACAACAGCCCTTGCTGTCTTCTTCAGGAATTCTCACTTCCCACTTGCATTCACTGAACTGCAGTAAATTCTCACCCTGGGGCCTCCATTCTTTTTAACCCCTCCAACTTATCTAAGGTTTTCTAAAGTTCAAAGCCCAAATATTCTAATGTGTCTCACAAAAAAAAAAAAAAAAAAAAAAAAAAAAACATGTAGAGGAGGCATCCAAAAAGAATCTCAATAATAAATGTTAATGTTCAAGTGGAATGATCACTAGAAATGGGCAAAACTTACACCTCTTCTTTTTTAGAGCATTTCTGACTACTGTTAGTACCATTCAAGTGAATGGAAGGAAAACATTTTAAATGCCGAGAAAGTTCCTAATTTTCTCCAAAGCTATGGGAAATGTTTTCAGAATCCAGTTTAAATTCTGCCTTAGGGAATAATTGAAGGATTACCTACATTTTTAAAGGGAAATTATTATTTTCTGTTTTTTTTTCTTAATATATATATAAGGGCTATTTCCCATGTGCCATTGCAGAAAAGGATTTTTTTCCTTCCCTTATTTTCTCACTGGAAAAATTGTATTTGTCTACCTCAGTTTATCGGGAAGATGCATCTACTTGTGGAGGCATTAAAAGTTAAAAGAAAATGTAAAATAATTAGGGAAGGAAAGTATGTTACCTATTAACCTTTGCTGTGGTTTCATTTTGTTTAAATGCTTGACAGACTGCTGGAAGGAGCATGTTTTAAGAAAAGACATCTTTCTGTTTCAGTTCTATACTCATTTTAAGTGTTTTGCAGCATAAAAAGGAAAAAGAAGGAAAATAAATGGAAAAAAGAAATGACAGAAACTTGGACCAAACATTTGCAATGTTTGTATTTTATTATTCTAAAACACACAATAATGATGATGGCGATTATGATGCTGATTATGATAATACCACCAGGATTTATGATATTATCACCAGGATTTCCCACTTTTTTCCTTAGTGCAGATGATACCTATTAGCCACCCATGGCATAGAAAAACTAGTGACTTTTGGGGAGAGAGTTTTCTTCATGTTTTACCCTATTTCCCAGCTGTATCTTTTACAGACACAGTGGACATTTAAAAAATGTCCAGTTTGTGCAGAGGTGGAAATATTGTGGTCGCTACTCTGAAAAGTCATCATGTAGCTGCTCTGATCGCTAGGGTATAAACACAAAAACGTGCACTTGCTATAGAAAATGAGCAGTGATAAAAGAGCACACAGTTGTCAGCAGGACCTTGGAGGAAGGGCAGCAGCTTCTGTGATTTCATTTCCTTGCTCTATGGAAATAGCCAGCAAAAGCAGAGAAGTAAATGAGTTGAATCAGTGCTCCCGACCTGCCACTGCAGGCAGAAAGGAGCAGCCTGGTCCTGGGGAAGGGTTCTCTGCAGGCAGCTGGGCAGAGCTCACAGCAGGGCCTGGGTGGTATAAAAGGACAGCAGCCAATGGCTCCATGGAGCTCCCCGAGACACCTTCGTTCCCTGAGAACAAAACTGGCCAGCTCCTGTGAGCTAAGTGGAAACAGGCTCAGCTGACTGGCTTTTCAATCATGTCCAACCCCAGAGCTGTGACACACAAGGAACAGAATCAAGGTTACAGATGTAAGCAGCAGTGAGGCTTTTAACACCCTGGGCAGTTGTTGTTTCCTGCTCGCTCTAACATGCCTCTCCAGCAGGCCTCCACCTGAATTGACCACTTAACAGCACCACAGGTTTCAAGCTGAGGCAGCTTCACCTGGGTACACTGAATTAGATAGCTGTAATTTGTGCCTCCTTCTCTTTATCAGAGCAGCTGGTAACACAATAGGCTAATAAAAGACACAGCACAGCTTTCTAAAATGGGGCTGGGATGTGGGGGGGTGCAGTTATGGCTTAGAGACAATCACTGCTTGCAATAGAGCTGCACGCACATCAGCACTGCGCAGTTCAGTGCCAAGAGCTCACACGCAGGACAGTCCATCTGCCCTGGTGCCCAGCGAGGAGCTGCCCAGGCAGCCAAGAGGAAGCACATACTAACAACCACCCCTCAGCAGTCAGGGCTGGGCTGTCATGGCTATTGTCACCTGAAGCATGGAAGACCAGGAAAGCAAATCTCTTCCTTCCAGATTACTTAGGGCCATACCAAACAGAAAGGTCAGCATTCACCTTCCTTCTCTGGCTGTCTCAGTGAAACATAACAAGGGTCAGACCTCACATCCTGCTCAGCAAGCCCTTTCTGGATAGCTCACATTTTAACAGGGGACAGACACCCTCTTCTGCAATTGTCACATACAAACTTGACCTTCTCAACATTTCTGGCAATTCAGTCTGAGCACATAAACCATTTCCCCACATCAAATCTGAGTGGAAATAAATGTCAAGAGGTTCATTAGGGTGATCTTGGAGCTCTTCCTATGGAAAGGAAAACACAGCTTTTCTCAAGCAAATATTCAACCATTTTCTCTTTTTCGTTAGCTCTGGCCTCTTCAAATCAGGCCTGAATTAATCAAGGAGCAAAGTCTATTCAGCTGGCACCATTTTACCTGAAAAGATGCCAGCTGGCTTTATTGCTTCCTCTCAGTGGACAACTCCACATCACCACCTCTAGTAGAGGTGGAGCTGGTGCTCTGATAACTCTAAGGCCACCTTTTCCCAAGGCCACCACCACACCAGCAACTGCTTACTGGTCAGCATTTGTAACCATAAATAATACCTGCTCAGGTAAACACTCTCTGCACACTCCTAAGTCTAAGGGTCTTTCAGATTTGAATGACAACAGCATAGACCAGAGGTAGAAATAAGACACATGAAATTTAAAAAGTTATTGTTTCTTTATTCTTTAAATAGAATTGCTCCAGACGTCACAGAGCTTCAACAATAATGAATGTTTACACAACATTTCCTGGGAAGAGCCTTTTCCTCTCCAGCTTACTACAGTTCAGTGACTGATCTTAGGCTTTTTAAAGGCTATTCAAAGAGGAAATAGCTGACTTGGGGGGGGGGGGGGGCTTGTGTGATATACTAAGCGATATCCATCATACCTTGAGCTTGGCTTGGATCTCTCTAGCCTTCCGCCTTGCCAGGACCTGGATGTGACTAGATACCTGCATTGAAAGACAAAATTCCAGGTTCATTCCAGAGGAATACTTGGTAGCCTCTTGTAGAATTAGGCAGTTATTTAGGGTTGGGGGTAGGAGGGATTGGGGGTAACAATAAGCTGCTTTCCTGAACATAACTCCAGTGCCATGAAACAGGGTAGAGAGCCTGCAAAGATGGGCTATCTAAGGCAGGTCAAGGCTGCTCAGTGCTTTGTCCAGCATAGTGTGGATATTCATGCCCAAATTATAAAGATTCCTTTTTCATCTTGTGTGCCAGGTACTTTCAAAATCATCACTGCTGTCTTGTCTGCTTGGGCTGAACAAGGAATGTTCATGCAGAGAACCAGTGGTGCTCCCTGAAACACTCATTAGTAGGCCAAGCAAATAAAATAACAATATTTAACAGCACAAAAATTTGTCACTACATGATTGGCAGACATGAGCATTATAAATCTCCTGTAAAATGCCCAAGCTGACTCTTCCTGCCATTCTTATTAACCAGCTCAGCACAACGACCTCCTTCCAGGAAACTACCAAAAAGTGAACAGCAAGAAATTTGTTCTCATTAGCGCTCATAATCTCTAGAGGTCCAAAGAAGCTAATTCTTCCAGGGAAAACTGCACACTTACCTGTTTCCTTGTGCGTGTTTTCCCTGTTCTCAGCTTAATATAGCGGGCAATCAACTCATTTCGGCCTGGAACAGAGAAATAATGCAATACAAGTTTAGAAAGCAATGACCCCAGCAAAAAAGATAGTTAATTCCATTGTGTATCTACAGAGCAGGATGATTCCGTCACAGTATTTTCTTTCTTAGAACGGAACTTAGTAGTGCACAAGGTAGAAGTCTGAGTTTTAGGAGCAGTCTCCTATAACATCCTCATAGACAAACTGACAAAGTTTGGGCTAGATAGTTGGACAAGGTGGCTTGGTAAAAATTGGCTGAATGAAAGGATGGGGTCCCAAGTGACAATGAGCTGACAGTGAGGCAGCAATGCACCCTTATGGCAAATCCCAGTTGCCAACAGGTCAAGGGAAGTGATCCTTCAGCTCCACTCAGCACAGCTGAAGCAACATGTGGAGTACTGAGTCCAGTTCAGGCCTCCTCAGCATGAGAAAGGCGTGATCACACTGGAGCAAGTCCAGCAAGAAGTCAGCAAAAATTATTAAGAGACTGGAGCATCTGTCCTATGAAGAGAGGCTGAGAGAGCTGGGTCTGTTCAGTCTAGAGAGGACTCAGGGGCAGTTTTTAATCGATACTAATAAATAAATACCTAATGGGAGGCAATGAAGGGAAAAAGGGAGCTACCCTCCTTTCAACAGCGCCCAGTGACAGAATGAGAAACAACTGACACAAATTAACACATCAAATTCTGTCTAAAAACAATTTAAAAAAATAATTTTAAAAAACCCAACCTTTTTTACTCTAAGGGTGGTTAAACATTGGCACAGGCTACCCAGAGAGACTGTAGTTTCCATCCTTGCAGGATAGCAACAACCTACTGGACAGTGCTTGAGCAGCAGGGCCAGACTAGGCAGTCTGAGATCCCTTCTAACCAAAAGGAGCCTGTCATTTTGTGTAACTGAGTCCAAGAAAATAAACAACAATGGGGAAGCACATGGAAACAGCTACATGTGCTTTCAGGCTCCTGCAGGCAGACTATCCAGCTTTATTACACTGGCTCCCAACATAACACATCTAAGCAGTCACACAGATTTTATTGTCTTTGTGGAGATGGAGGAATTAAGAGCAGAAACAGAAAGGCAAAAATTACATGTCTGAACTCAAGGCTGGTTCAAAGCAGAAAACACAACAAAGAAAGAACAGGTTCTGCAAAAATAATACATTTGTGGTGACCACAGTATTATCAAGACAGTACTGCAATAAAAAGTTGGGAGTAGGAGCTGTGAGGCTGTGAGAAATCTTGATATGGCTGCAAGTGTTTGCAGAATGAAGCAGGAATGAACCAGGAAACAAAGCCACAGCTCTTGGGACATTTTTTTATAACAAAATTATAAAACCCCAGAATTGTCTGTGGAAAGTTTGTGGGCAAAGAACTTGTATATTAGGACACAACAGACATGAAAAGGCAAGCAGTGAAATCAGTATTAACTATTCCAGTAGTTAAATATTCAATGAAAAAGTAGTAACTTTTTTCTATTTTAAACTCTTATTTCACTCAACCCTGAAATAAAGTGAATGCAAGAAAAGACTGCTGAGATTGACCTCTCAACCCGTTAGGGAAGGACTGGCAAATCCCTTAATTCCACCTGTTTCTGAAACAGAACAATGCAAATGTCCATGGCTGCAGTTAGGCCAGGTTCATGAAACACAACCAATGCACACATAGCAATGGGAAAGCATTTTACATACAAAGATCTTAATCTTTCCCTAATGGTGTCATTGTAGCAGCACCTCTTATTCCCCTGGAAGAAGAAACAGGTCTGTAGCTGAGAAAGCAGCTCCAGCTCCTGTAAACACAAATTAAGAGCTGTGTCTCTGCCAGAAACACAATACCCTGCCATGTAAGCACTGACCTCTTCAGTTCCCACAGTTTCAGCCTGAGCACAGTGACTGCCTAGGAGAGTTTGGTGGGAGCAGATGCTGTTCTGCCACCTTTCACCTGGCTGCTCTTCCAACCCATGTAAACCATTCGCACAAAGCCAAGACCAATTATAGCAACACACATCCACACCACCTTCCTCTACTGCCAACAATAACATTTATGGCTTCTCAAAGCTTCCATCTGTTTAGACATGGATACAAGCTGAAAGGTAAGAAACAACTGAAGTGATTCTTCTCAGACAGATGCTGACATATAAGAAATTTCAGAAGGACACACATCAGAAATGGGAAATGTGCTGAACAAAACAAGGCACTCAAACCCTCTTATCTATAAAGTAAGAAGAAGGAAAATTTTTGTTTCAACAAGAGGACCCTTTGAGAGCCAAGGTGAATGAGTTAATGGAAAAGAGAGGGAAAACTAGCCTTGAGAAGAGGCAGATGTGGAGAATTTCAGGCAAACTTCTAAAGGGCACGTATCAGGCTATACTGAAAATTTGAACACGTGAACTCTCCAAACCCTGGCTCAATTGTGGGTCATCCTTGCAAAACTAATTTCAATGGATTCTCAACCAGATACAATAAATTTTATGGAGCAAATTCATGTGTATAGTGCATCAAGTAAAGAAATTATGGAGGCTGAACAGTCTGACAGAACATTATTCTGCTGTAGCAGTAAGGCGCTGCAGGGGTAATCGGTATGATAGGATGCCATGAACAGCTCTGTGCCAGTCACAGTCAATTCCAGCCACCACCAAACTGGATGAAAAAACAATCAATCCATCAAATCCTCAACCAGAAGAGCATAAGATACCTTTGCTCGAATGTATTTTGGAAGGGGCAAGAGCCAGTAGGGACAGGAAACACATGAGGAGACACAAGAGGAACCACAAAAAGAAACATGAGAATGCACAGGAGAAATACAAAATAAGTAAAAAGATGAATATTGAGAAAAGGTGACATGTGACAGGGGACATTCCTGGGGATGTGGCTGGAAAAGTCATCTTGGAAAAAGTTGCTCCATGACAGAAGAACACTTTGAGCACCCATGCCAGAGCAAAGACAACCCTGAAAGGACTGCAGCCCAGTGAAAACACATGCAGAGACGAGAAACAGCTAGAAACAAGGAGCACCAGAGGGGAAACAAAACAAAACAAAATCAAAAAAAAGCAGGAACTGGCAGAAAGAGACTTTTACACAGTGATGCCAATCTTCTGCGTCACCCAGCACCTGATCAAAGGAATTAAGAGGGACTGAGTGTTAGAGAGAACAAAAGAAGGGAAACAGAGTAGGAAACAGGGAGGAGAGACAATAACTGCAGTCAGGCCTAGGAAACTGGGAGGTATTTCCATAAGTGTGCATTTAACTGTTTGTCTTTGACAACAGCAGCAGCAAAAATTGCTAAGTTCTCTCAGGCCACGTACTTCACCAAAAAAGACTAGAGGGAGGAGAAATTGTCGTACAAATTGCATCTATTGGACACCAGTACAGAAATTCTCTAGGAAGAAACTCTATGTTCTCTACATGAGAGCATTTAATTGGGGATCACAAAAATTTCCATTTTTAGAATTCACTTCCCACTTGCTAATATCTCTCATACAGTCTTCATATTCCAGAAGTATGTCCTCTCACAGTCAGGTTAAAACAGAAAAATGGCAGGTTAATTTAAGCTAATAAAGATACTGGTCGCAAAAAAAAACAAAACAAAAAAAAAAACCCACCAAAACAAAAACAAAAAAAAAACCACAAAAAAAACCACCAACAAACAGACCACTCTACAAAGACATTCATGACAGAGACTACTAAATATAGAACTATGTAAATTGCCCAAGCCCAGTAAAGTGCAACAAGGCAATATTAAATTACCATGAATCAAAACTACAAGAGAAGCAAGTCCTAAATGTCTTTTGTATTTCTTATCAGTAGTTAGATGTGAGCAGGTGTTATGTGGCTGGAAGTCTGTAGGCTCACAGGCTCTGGAAGGCACCTTCTTTCACAACCCCGGCTGCAGGGTCAGCAAACACCAACACTCCCCACTTGGCTGGAACAGGCAGAGCTGTCATAAACCGTCATATGGTTCATTTTTTAGAGCCTGTAAAGTGTCCCTCAGTAATCTGATCCTATGTTGTGTTCTTAGAATAACTCCCACTGAGGTCTGCCGTGGTCACCAGAACCTGCCAACAGTTGTGACTCCTCTGTCGAAACCGCGCATTGGGTTTCACGGAGCTCCAGCCAACATTCCAACCGTGGCACAGCACCTCTCTCCTCCACGGAGCCTTCTCCTGGGAAGCATGGCACCAAAAAAAAAGCAGTCAAGAGATACTGCCTGTGTTCTTTACCTTTCGTTCTTAACAGATACATTTCCAAGGGCAGCAATTTGGCTCCCATTCCATCTTACACTAAATTGCAAAATTTTGCATTCAATAGTTATGCAGAAAGGAATAGCTAAGAGAAGTGAATAAGGAGGCTTTTAGATTCTTCATTCTACACCTGTGCACCTTTGAATATAACTGCAGAAGTGTCTTCCTGTAAGGAAGAGGGAGGGAAAATCAAAGGGAATTCCCATCACCAATGAAAGCATTTTCCATAGAAAGCTGCAAGCCGACTTTCTGTTAGTAAAGGTATATTAATTTTTCTGCCTCTCATAAGCAGTATCTCTTTAGGACTTACACTTCCTCACACACCTGTTGCCAAAGAAATTAAAATCAAAGAATTCAGTTATCAAAATCCTTTCAGTGGGAAATGGCATGGAAGTGTCTGTTTCTTAGCAGATTCAGTATCTTTCTGCACTTACAACTACCTATAAGTAGTTCTGTAAGAGAAGCACTATCCAGCTGTATCCAGTGAAAGGTTTATCAAAGCAAGGTCAAGAAAGCCATCTCAACTCTCATTTCAATCTCTTTGTGTCACTTACTGATATCTCCTGGGACATGACTATCTCCTTGAATTTATTTAATTAACTGTTGGTTACAATCAGCATAAACATAATGAACTGTGTGCATCAGACAAATAAATCTAGACTAAAGAGTGAAGGTAAGGACATCTCATCTGTCCGCCAAATGTCAGTGTTTCTCTGTGAATACAAAGCAAAACTGACTGCCAACAAAGTTTTACCAGACAGACACTTTTTAGACAAAAGCAGTGTGGTTGCATAACCACACAGGATTAACTGCCACTGGGGTCTGCCCCATCCACAGCTCCCTGCACAGCCTTGCTTCCCGTCTCTCATTCCATTCCTGCTTCCTCCTCCCAGCTATGCTAAATGTCTTCCTGGACATCAGCTGTTCCAGAAATGGGGCTACATGTGTCAGAAACCACATTTTTGTCTTTTAGATGGTTACCAAGATGCACAGACATCCAACTTTTACTAATATAATCTAGTTTTAATGCTACCTTTATTAAGACTTCCTTTTCATCACAATGTTGTTTTCACCAGAGCCATGGTGAGAAGTTTTTGTTTGGTTCCTCTACTCAGGAGACAATATTGGAACTTAATACACCACTATGACCATCACACAGTGATCATTTCCCATGACCATGGAAAACCATATTGCATTTTATGGCACTGACCCATCCCATGAAGACATCTTTGACCCCACCAGAGCAGAACTTCAGTGCTCAATAGTCAGGTTTGAGTTTCCATAGCAGAGTTACTCACACCAGTGAGTTTTATATCCAGCTGGAAGAAGAAAATTTCCTCACTCTGATCATTTATTCCCTGCTTGAATTTTCTCAGGATGAACCTTCCACACAGATTCTCTGAGCTCATGCACTCCCTACAGTAAGGGGGTTTTGAGATAAAGAATCAAAGGACAGGCTACTATATCTGAAAAACGTCAAAACAGCCAAAGCCTGAAAACATGACGTTGAAGTGATTAACACCATCACAGTGAGATCTTTCTCAAAATACCAGTTTTCATCATTTGACTGTGCAAGTTCTGAACTCCTTCCTCTTCTGAAATGACAAATTCAAAGCTTTATTTGCTGGGCAGAATGTACCAGTCAAATCCCTGACATGGCAGTCGGGTGATTCATGTGTCCAAGGTCATAAAACTCAGTTGTCTCATTTACTAACCGGTCTAAACACTGAAACCCTCTCTTATATAATAGGTCTTCTGCTGGAAAGGTGTTTACTCCTCTCCTTTGCCACAGCACAGCCTAAATTCACAGCCAGAAACACAAACAATGCTACCACTATTTAGAAACTGCTGTTTCTCGATGGTCGGCTTATGATGCTTCACACAAGGTATATGGCTGGGTGATAATAGTTACAGACCCAGTTTTGGGGAAGCCTCCTACTGGTTCCAAACAAGTACTGGAGATAAAGGTAAAGTCCGTCACCATGGGTGTAGTTAGAACAACGTGAAGAGGTTTCCCTGTCCTTAGCTTGTCATTCCTCCCCCTGCAACATTACATCAACTCCTGTGTGCAGCTGTACCAGTTAAATTGATGGGAAAAGGGGAGGAAAGACTGACATGCACCACTCTAATTACCAATAACAAAAAAAAAAAAAAAAAAAAAAAAAAACCAAACCACAAAAAAAAAAAAAAAACCAAAAAAAAACCCAAAAAAAAAAACACAAAAAAAAAAAAAAAAAAAAAAAAAAAAAAAAAAAAAAAAACCCCTCCACATCCTCATATGGATTTTGTTGGTTTTGATTTGGTCGTGTGTCCGTCCCCCCCCCCCCATCAGCCTATTTTTAAATGGATTTGTGAACTAGTTCATTTTGTGGTCACATTAACCACAGCAGTGGCACAGCAAAGAGAACAGAGGAAGAATCAGTGCAGGACTTCTTAAACCAGTTTTGCCAGCAGAGAAACCGTAGTCAGGAACTGTACTCCACCTAACCCTCACACACAAACAGCCTGGTAAGAAAATGGGCAAGGCACTTCCTGAGCTTGCATCATTTGTCTAAAGGCTAAACAGCGTTAAACTGCCTTCTAATTACTGCCCCGAGGGCATGTGGAATTATTCCTTGTAAAGGTGAGCATTTTCTAAGGTACAACACGGTATGCAGGCAGGAGTCCCTCCCCATCAGCCTAATGGGAAGCTCCAGGCTATGCAGCTCTTCACCACACCTCAGTCTTTAATCGTGCTTTTCAGTGCATAAATTGAATATCCTCATCAGCTGTGTTTTCCCACATTATCGCCTCAGGCCACAGAAATGTAAATTAATCCATCCAATAAGTACTCTTTCATAAACTCGTTAAGGGCTGAAAAAGGAGCAGAGCTGGGACCAGAAAGTGGTTAGACAGTTTGGCTGGGAAATCCCACAATTATACCAAAGCAGCTGCATATAGTAACATGAGTCCTTCATATGCCAGGCAGTGTATCAGGTAACACCTGAAAGAGCCAACAACAATCCTACATGGAAAGGCATGTCAAACCAACAGATTTCAGTCTCTTGGGACACCTGAGAATGACCTTATTGAGGCACTAAGACACTTTACTCACCAAGGCCCGGGTTCAGAGAACTTGACTATTGAGGGCAGCACTGAAACCCATGTTTAACTGCAACAGCATTTTCCAGTTACCATCAGTCCAAGTTCTACGTTACAGACCTGGACATCTGCTAAATTCTTCCTTAGATCAATACATGTCTGCTCATTTCGGTATCTTCTAATAATTGTGGGGCATCTGAAAGCAATTCTCAGTGATGTTGTCTTAAGGGATAGCAAAAGCTTAGCCTTTCTACTGATTTTTTGGTCAGCACCAAGAGTACAGAGTTTCTGGCAGATTTGTGCCCCAAGTGCTCATCTTGTGCATGCTTCCCGATGACAGGCTGACTGTTTTTAACACTGACCAAGCACTCAGCTTCAACTGCAACAGAAATTAGAGCCAAAAGGGGTCTGTGGGATCTGTGCAGCCACTTGCTGCACAACCAGCACAGAGCATGCAGTTCTCAGGGCAGCTGCTCTGGTCTGGCTCAGTCCTGTGAGGAGTCATGACTACTTCACTTAGCACCTAAGACTCACACCAAGACTGAGAATTACACTGCAGCCTCAAGGAGAGCAAAAGAACCCAGAGACTGTTCTTGCATTATATGAATAAATGAATACTGATTTTCTTTAATTGAATGGCTGCCACCACTCAACTTCAGTTTACAGCATCATGATTTACAGTGCATCCACTGCTTGTGATCACTTTAAGCCATTAAGTTATAGAATCAGCATAAACAAATGCCTGGACACTCCTGAAAAATATGATTGCCTTTCCCCTTCCATCCCTCTCACCAGACTGTTCCCTGGGTCAGTTCAACTCTAATCTGGCAGAAATCTGTCCAGCTCATTTTGCCAACCTAGGTTGCTATCAGTTTAGCAATCTAACATGTATCCACAAGGAGTCTACTAGAAACTGAAGTTTGCCTAAAGAACAGGAGCACAAAACTGGAAGCAGAGCAGGGGAGCGAGGAAACAAGAGTGGCAACTCCCTCTTCTGCTGTGAACTGTAAGGTCATCTCACCATTTCTGAAGGAAATATACTCTTGGTCTCAACACAACAGCTCTACACCATCCCAACCTTATCAAGAATAGTTGTTAAAGATGTCATACTCTGTAACAGGTGAAAAGAGAATGTGAACAGAAAAACCTAGCAGAACCACAGATTAAATAATTGCATAGTCACCCAGGGACTGGTCTGGGTAATAGGCGAATTCTGCCAAGATCATGAAAATTCCTTACAGTGGCTTGTGATATTCCCTGTTCCTTCCCACGCTGCTCTCTTTCTTCTAACATTAGCACAATTCTGGTCGAGATTCTTTAAGTACCTGCTTCCTGACCGAGTTTCACAGTGTAAGTGATAGATAACTGAGCAACAATGATTCAGGCAGGAGAGCAGAAACATGAGGATGACAAAACTATTTAAGCTGAAGAGATACCTGAAACTGCACATGGATCCAGAAGGGAATTTACACAAATCTAGGTGCTTCAGCTACCTTCTATATGAAAACTTACATATCTAGATTTCTCAAATCACTTTCCCACAACTTTAGCGATAAAGGATCAGACTAAAAATGTACATCACAAGTACAGCTGGCGTTGCCTCTGGGCCCAGGAGCAGATGAAATTATTTTTGAAGGTCTTTCCCAGCACCATTTTCTATCATTCTACAACCAAAGCCGATGATGCCGTGTTTATATGCAGGAACGCTCCTAATCCCCAGTCAGAGTTGAAAGCAAAGATGAACTGAGTGCCACACATGCTGTGTGCTTCCCTGCAACACTGCCATGCTTAGAAACCAGCCTGTGTCTGCAGCACTTGCAGTCAACAGCGTGGGCACTGCTATTGGATTACCTCAGCAAGCATTGGTTATGCTCCTTGCACTCCTGCCCACAGACTCATGGAAAAGCATTTGCAACCCTTGTACAAATCAAACCCAAGAGGAAAGAGGAGTGATTCTAAAGGCATTTTACACGAGAAGTGTAATTTCCTGTTCAAGAAGCCAGAGACAGAGCAAGACTCTGGCTGTTTATGTGCATGGAGTGAGACTGAGAACGTGAAGGAGTACCCAGAAGACGGGTCACAAGTTCAAGGTGACAGCAATGAGCAACAGCTGCTGGCTATGCACCCTTCAGCAGCAGGTGTACCCAGGCCCCAGAGGTTTCAGTCAGCTCTGCCACTGACCAACAGATTTACAAGACCATCTGTCTGGGTACAAACTGCACACAGCCTTCCCAGTTTTGCTGCCCAGATCTTCACCACACACAGACAATACAGGGTTTGTTATGGATTAGCTTATGAGCAACTGTTTAGACCAAAAGACAGCTCTAGTTCTCCTGTGCTCATTATCTGGATCCTACATGAATGAGAATACTGCTTGTTCTTTGGGCTGTAAAACTGGCTTTTTCTGAACAAGCAGCTTCACTTTGGGTACTAGAAAATGGAAAGTTAGTGTTGTCTCACACTGGTTTTGCTTAAGGAATGCCTCTGAATGAGACTTTAAAAGGAAGTTCACCTGATAGGTTTTTCATACTTGCACTGAAGAAGGAACAGGAGTTCCCTTTCTCCTAGGCCAGGTGTCCACACAATCTGCATACTGACATTATCAGCTCCCTCTATGTATATGCACACCCTTTCTTGAGAAATGCTGTCATCCTTCTCTACTCAATATTTGGCTAATTGACAGAAGACAAAATGAGAAAGCACTCCTGGAATTTACCTAGAAGTCTGCTCTTTTTGTTTCAGACCTAAGGAAGGGTTCCTCAATCACTTAAATAAACATGCTCAAGTCACAAAACCACAGGTAGCATGAATCACAATACTAACAATTTACAAAAAAAATGCAGACATTTACAGCATCTATGTAATGCCCACTGTTCTCTTGTTTCCTGTGTAAAACCATAGCACTTCCCATCTGGAATCCTCCTCTCATTCACTAAAACACAGATACACATGCACACACACCATTCTCTGGGACTAGTTCTACAAATACAATCCTTATAGTTTTGTCTGACACAATTTTAAAAGCTTCCAACAGCAGCACTTCCATTGTAGCCTTTCAGAGGAGAGATTCCTCAGCACTGAGCACCATGCTGTCCTGAAGCCTTTGCTGATATCGATCCTATATTCTTTCTCCCCCATTAATCCTAGTCATGCTCACATGTTCCACATAAAATCCCTCTCCCTCCTAAATGTTAACACCCTTCAAATATTTTTAGACTGTTATTATGTGTCCCCCCACCCTCCACCTTTCAGTCATCACTTAGCCAAGCTATGTATATTTAGCTACTTTAATCTTTCCTCCTAAATCAGTCCCTTCAAGCCCCAGAGCTCAATGTTAAGTCTGGTATGCTTGCTCTTCTCAGAACTCATTCCATGTTTTTGAGATCTTTCTGGTAACGTGTTTACAGAAACCTGTCCAGAAGATAGCTTTACATGCACTGGTTTTAAAGAGAGAAGAAACCCCAGTCACTCGGCACTATTAACTTGCATTTTCCATGCCTGGTTTTTGTTCCCAGATTTTGAATTCAATCTGAATTTTTTAAGTATTAATGAATATTTGGTTCATTAATAAGAGTAAGGACAATAACTGGTTCATTAATAAGAGTAAGAGCAATAATTAATAATTTAGTTAATTAATACAAGTAAGAGCAAATTAGCAACTGATAGTATTGAACCCAATTGTGAAAGAAGGAAGTGGGTTTTAAAATATAAAAGAACACTAAGGCTTTTTAAAACTAAACTTTTCAGAAAATCAATGGCAATGTGTAAAGTTATCCAGAAGACGAGCAGGAGGAGAACAATAACATGCAACGAGGGAAAAGGCTGAAAAGTGAAATATAGATAGTATCTCAGTTAAAAGGCGGGTGAGTGGATACACCTACAAAACATAAATCTGGCCTACTAAGTTAGAAATCAGTTAAACTGGATGTATCATCTGCAATGCAAAAAAAAAAAAAAGGAAAAAAGAAAAAAAAAACAAGTGCCTTTCTGACAATATACCACTACAAATCAACTCTCAGAGAATTACAAAAAATTTGAAATTTTAAAATTAAAAAGTCAGAGGAAGAGCCATAAGAGTAATGCAATGTTGCCCATGAAGTCACTTAAATGTGATAAAAACTCTGTGGAAGCAGACATATACAATGGGGAAAATGCAGTACTACACAGCTCACTTGGTTTTTAAGCCTGACAGATAAATATGGGACTACAAAGCTGCTAAAAAAAATCAAAAGGGACAGGAAAAAATTGTGCCCTTTATTAAACCAACAGAATGAAGCCCTCACAAAAGAAGTCACAATAATTTTGGTAACATGTAGTACACAATAAGATTGTTACTATATTTATGTACAGTACTAAGCATGTTGTCAAGGAAAGATGCCACAGCCACTACTATTAATTGCAAGAAGATTCCTGGTGGGTTGGCATTTCAAAAGTGGTAAATTTCTCAATATTTAGGAAATGCTTGGAATTAATGCAAAAATATTTCTTTTTATGCTTGCATGGAGAAAACACCAGTTAAATTGACATACAGCTTAACACAAAGAACCATAAACTTGGCTTACCAAAGGAGATGGAAGGAAAAGCATGACAAGCTCCAGCAGAAGTTTAACCCACTGCTAATGTCTCCAGAAGTCTGGCTTGTCTAGTTGACAACAAAGAACAAGAGCCACGTAAAAGTAAAGCTGAAAGATGACTGAGTGAAATAAAACCTCATTTTTAAGCAACTCAAAAAACATCACACCTACCACCACAGGGGAGGGCAAAGTCTGCATCCTGACCAATTGTCCACTAATCCAAGTTTTATCTGTCTTCTAGTGTTTAAAATACAAGATTCCTTTTTTCTTCCAAAATCATGGGATAAAGGGCTGTTCCAGAGTTCACTAGGTCATAATAATGGAAGGGATAGGAGCTTCAGAAGGATCACTCTGAGGCATATCACAGCTGAAATAGAAATTTTGCAATTACCTGGAACATTCAGTTCAGTGTCAACTGAGCACATTCTCAGCACGTTTCAATAGATTTGACTGAAATATCACCAGGTAAGATGCTAAACTATAATACAGAGGAAAGCATTTGAAGACTCTCACCTTGTAGGTTTCCATATTTTAAATAACAACCATGCTCCTCCCTCCCCTGAAGAAAGTGTTTATGATCCAGGACAGGCAGTGTATGTTTTATGCTTCTTTGGATTTATGCGTTTGCTTTTCAGTTCTACTTTTAGTGAGTCTTTGAGGTTGGGGAGAACATTAAATGATAACTTATCCCTTTGAGATAAAGGCATTATCCTGCAAATTTATCTAATCATTTCAGAATAGGGGTGGGAGGGACCACCTGTGACCTGGCAGCTTTTAGCATCAGACTGACCTTTCATCCCATTTTAAGTCATGTTGTAAAAGCAAGACTGCTTTTCTTCAAGACTTTGTGGTCTGCTCCAAGTTTTAACTACTAACATGGTTGACTGTCCTGCTTCTATCACTCAGCCTCTAAGCTTTGGACATCTTTAAGTATTTCCTATCAGCAGCTCACAAACAGATGGCACCAGCCTGGGAGATGGATGACTGCCCCCAGCTGTCTGCCCCTCCCTGCTCAGCACAGAAATGGCTGAGCTGTTTGAAAAGCAGCTGCTAAGCTACTGACTCCTTCAGAACAGCCATCCAACAAACTGCCACCAATTCTAGCCCCTCTTGCAAAAAGGTGCTCCAAGCCAGGTGTTCCTGCAGTGGAAGGGAACACTGGACAGCTAAGGTAATCATGAGTTTTTCCAAGATCTTATTGTCTCTCTTGTAATATCTAAAAAAGGTATCACTTTGCAAGTTACTATTTTTTATTTCTCTGCTCTCAGTAATGTTGGGAGCCCTGCTCTGTTTAGCATCTCCATGCAAATCTCACAAAGGTATTAAGCTTTTTCCCTCTCCTTTCTCTACATCAGTACTGAAAATGCCAGGAGACACTCAACACCTAATTTGGTGACAGTTTATTTAGTACAAATGCTACAGGTATGATTTCTCCCATGGAAAATCATAGGTGAAAAACATAAATGACAGTTTCGTAATACTGTACCCCATGGTGCTCTAGCAGGCAGGACTCATAAAATTATTCTGCAAGACCTTAGTGGTACCAGAAGTCATCAGAACAGGAAGTGCCCAAAACTCAATGTTTCTAATGTCAACACAAAGATTAGGAGAAAGGACAGCATTCCATGTCACAGGAGACAGCTGCCATGTGCCTTAAGCAGGTGTCAGCAAAGCCTGCTGGAAAGGCCAGACAGGGCTTGCACCCAGAGCAGGCTGTGCCATGAGCTTACTCAATCAGGATGCTGCCTCCACGCAGAAATGGAACATGTCTAGTATGGAAAAAGATAACAAAAGGAAAGGCAGCAGAGGAATCGGGACACAGATTATCAGTGTACAGAGAAGAGCTTGGCTGACTTTGGAGTGAAGAGGGAATGGTGTTCACTCACAATCAGCAGAATGTTGTCTAAAGAGCTGTAAAGAAGCCAGCTTTGAAGAGGCACGGAAACATGAGCATGAGGCCTGTGGAGAGGCTGAAACACAAACTTTCTGTACAATTTTAAATGCATTTAAGCAAAACAGCACAAATTCTTCATATTGCCTCGGTACACTTCAGCTAAAAGCTGCCAACTTTGAACTGACAACAGGCTGCCTCACAAAAGATGAGAAGCATATAAATTGCACATAGAAGAAATTCTAAAACCTGGAAAATCTTGTCCATAACCACACGAGCCACTCCTCAGTGAGAAACAGTGAAATGGTCCCAGTTTTGTCAGGGGAAAGGGGCATATAGAGCTCTATGTAACACCTCACCCCTTGGTTCACAGAGCTCTGTGCAAGTCGGATAAATAACCATCCCTTCAGAGGCAGGGCCAGCTCCACAGCAAGCCTGCCCCGTTCCACAAGCTGGCTTGTGAGCACAGAAGATGAAATCAGGGACTATATTTATTCTCCCTGCCCGGTCATATCTTTCTATAGATCCCAGACACGGCCCTGCTTCCTTGGCCTGGATCCTGGAGAGGAGTAAGCAAAGGAGGGCATAAATCAGTGCCTGGGTTCTGTCAGGAGCACACTGAACCAACCATCCACACCAGGAACAGGTGCACTGAAGGCAAGCAGGGACACTGTCCCATTTGGAGTAGTGGGGGAGGGCTTGCAGAAAAGCTCTTTATTTCTTCTCCCTGAGCCTACCCTAAACTTTTCACCCGGCAAGAAGGTTATTTACCTTCTGCAGTTCACCAGTCCAGTCAACTGGGTGTGTTCCACTCAACACTAATCCATGCTAAGTCAGGCCCAGCCAAGTGTCACTGGTTTCTGTATCCCTTTGTGCTTCACTTTTGCTCTCATTTCTTTCCTTGTCTTTCACTCTCTGCTCTGACACATTCACTCTTCAAAGCTGAAATACTTCAGGGGCCGTGTAAAATGTTCAGTAATTTAATACACTCTTACAACACAACTTTTTCACCAGCAATTTTAAAAGTCACCCATCATGAAAAGCAGTGCAGACATAGAGCGACAAGAGGCACGTCACTAGTGCATGCTTAATAATCGTGGGGTGGATTCTCAGGTAATATTTTAGAGTAACGTTTTAAGCAAGCATCAGTCCCTAAAGGAGCAGTCTTCCTTTAACCTCATTCCCAGTCTCACCATCCTTTCTCTAAATACCAGCACAAGATGCGGGGCAGTATCCAAATTAAAGTTCACATCTCTTCCCCTTTCTGGCCATGTTAGCTTTAAACTGGATTAGTTCCCCAGTTGGTTCCATAGCACAACCATAAAAGTGTCTGCGCCAGCCCAGAGCAGGAATGGATGTCTGCCTGAGAATACTGGTCCCAGATTAGCCTCAGGGTGAACAGCCTTATGCAAACCCTATTGCTCTTCCCAGGTACAATGATGTGTGTACCCAGTAAAACCATCCACTGTAGATAAGGCCATGTAAACAAGACCCCACCCACGCTCCCACAATCACAGAAATCCATTCCCTGGCTCAGGGAACAATGGCCTGATGGGTGGACAGAAACCTGCAGAATTACTTGTGAAGTGCTCCGTAGGAAGCTCCGGGGCATGCAAGGAGCATCCCATGATGGGGCCTGTGAAGACAGGCAGATTCCAATGTATGGGAGGGGAAAAAAGAGAGCATCGACTGGGTAGAAAGAGGGCTGTCTTCCATAAGATCCTTGCTAGTGTTTTGAGAAACTGTCTACATTGGGACTTAAAACCAAATACTGGGTATTCAACTTTTGCTTTCCATTTCAGTCACATAAGTACCAGGTGCCTTCTTGCAACACTTGGCAAGATAATCCAGGCCAGACCAGCTTTTGGTTACCAAAATCAAAAGAAATACTAACTGTGGAAAAAACCCAATTCAAAAGCATGTCTGCCATGTACAAAATTGACTTCTGCTGCAGCTGCAAGCCAGAGCCTTTCTGTACTCAGGGCTGGGTATCTAGTTAGCTAGATGAGAAGAATCCACAGATGAAAGATACTTGTGCCAGGGCTGTGAGAAGGCAAACTACAATGAAGAGTACAATGAAAAGAGTACACAGAACTTTCTGCCCTTAACATCTGAAAAGTGTAGGTAGTTAACAAAGTGTAGGTGTTTGCACAGCAGCAGAGCCATTGGGGGTTCAGGAGCTGAACTTCTGTCCTGTAGCACCAGACATGCAGACCTGTTCTTACCCCCAACAAGAACAGTGACGATAGCAGCAAGAGATACCATAAAAAATAGGCTTTGTCACACCATGAAGCCATATATTTATATGTAAAGATTAGTTCAGTAGCATGCTCAGCTCTGAGATCTATCTTATGAGTAGTCCCCTGAAAAATAAACCTATAACTCTTTCTGTTTCATGAATGTCAAAATCTTCACACCCATTTTCCTAAATAACAACTCCAGGCAACCAACAGCACCAGCCTGGGAACACCTGAGAGAAGGGAATTCACCCAGAGCATGATTTGGGGCACAGGGCAGGCTGTCTGGAGCGTCGTGTGGTGGCTTTTCTCTCTCTCTCTCTCTCTCCTTACCATACATCTTGCCTTCGTCTGACAAGATGATCTTGCGCCGGCCGCATGGCGGGTAGATGGCTAGCGCTTCCTGGAAGCTCTGCTCGATGTCCGGACTCCACACGCCCTCAGCGTCATTGTCGATGGGTTTGTCCAAGGCCTCACTGCCCCCCGAGTCGTTGCTCCCCTCAGGGGAGGTGGGAGAACTCCACTCGTTGGAGGTAATGGTGCCAGCTAGAAACTCCAAGGTGCCACGCGGAGGAGCAGACTCAGAACCTGCAACGGCAAGCACATCCCAGCGGGCAGTTAGAAACCCTCCAAGGAGATACTAAAGCAAAACAAGTTTAAAAAAATCTCAGTTAGGAGGTGTTTTACTTCAAGTTTATCTTGAACAATAGCTCAACCACATGTTGGGTTGTTATTTGTGTTGAGATTAAAACATTTTCTACAAATCCTTCTGAAAAACAGCCTGCTCTTCGGTTTACTAACTCTCACTTCCCAGTTCTCCTCAGGAGTCTTCTCATGTCTTTATCTCCTTTATTTCTTTCTCCCTGCACTGTCATTATCCAGTTAACTGTTATTTAACTTTCCAAAGCACACATAGAGGGATTCAGTCTGTGGGAAAGACTAAAGCAATGATGAATTATCCAGGCATCACTGAGCACTGGGGCTGAAATTTTCTTAGATGTTTCACTGGATCAGAGTTATAGCTGGTGTCACTTCTAACACTGGCATTTCTTCTCAAGGATCAGCTGTGCTTTTAAAAAGCCATTCCTGCAGCCAGACAATTTAATGCAGTGTCTTCCAAACCCCAGCATCATAACCTGGCAGGAGCAGAAGGCACCATGAATACAGGGATGACAGCCCCAGCTTGCAGGTCAAGAACCAAGGTGCTTAGCCTGTTGTTACTGCTCATCCTCAGAACGACTTTGGGCAAATTCCTCAAGTTTCCTCTGCCTCTCTGCTCCCTCATCACTTACTAGTCTCAAGCTATTAGATTTGCCAGTGGGCAGGAGCAGAAATCGGTTTCTCATTGAACCTAAGCAGGCAGCTGCTAGCTCTTGAAAACGACAATAAATTAGTCTACTTATAAAATGCCTACAGGAGAGGCTGAAGCCTCTGAGTGGAGCTGCTGAAACACTCATTGAGAAATTGACTTCAGACCACACAGACACTTCCAGTCAACCAGGCAGGAGACAAATGGTGTCTAAAGACACAGATAATTCTTCTGCCTTAATCCCAAAGCCGTTTGTTTATCATTTTAATAGCTTTGTTATCTGGGCTACAAAGAATGTTCACAAGCCAGCATTTGAGAATCCAGCCAGAGTTCAAAACTCCCCTCCCTCTTCTCTCCCTCACATTGAGCTGGGTAGCAAGAAAATCAGAATACGGATTTTTTTTCCAAGAGCAGCAGAATCATCAAACCTGCACTGAACACGTGTAAGGAGATTAGTCTGACATGGCAACTCTCTAGCTCAGAAATACCACAGTGAAAATGTAAAGGGGACCAGAGGAGAAATTTGGATGTGGTATTTGTAAAAAACTAGTAGTAAAAAAGAAACAAACAAACAAACAAACAAAAAAAAAAGGAAAAAAAAACAAACTATGCAGTTATACCATGCCCTAGTTGATACAGGGGGAAAACAGTCCATTCATTCAACCTCAGAACTTCAAAAATTCAAGGCTCATACCTCCAGAAACTTTCCTGACAAGCTTTTTTCAGGTCTTTCTTTAGTTTCTTATCTCTTTGGATTTTGTGTGTTTAAAATCTTCTTCAGGACCATAACGACCAGATTTTTTTTTAAAAATAAATAAAAGCTGACATTCTTTAAGAACTCCAACATTTCAAAGATTGAAATTGTAAAGATTTGGCAACAGTGGCTCTCAGAAGGTTTTGCTGCTCCTTAATGACTTTAGACACCAGCAGATACGTATTTCATACCTCCAAAACCTACCAAAAGCTAAGGAAATAATACAATACTATGTCTTTGACTAATTTTATTATAGACAATATAAATTAGACAAATAATTAGACACAGTGCACTGTGCAGCATTTTAACAAATGGTTCACAAAGACATTTAGAAAACCCAGTATATTACTTATTTCCTGTGAGTATTTGAAACACACAAACCACTGGAATGGTCTACCACTGCCCATTCATTCATTTCAGCACCTACACGAGATTATTTCAACCCTCTTCATCCACGGTATACAGTTTCAGAGCTTTAATGAACATGGAAAGAAATAATAAAATGGGAGGTGAGAGGGGCAGAGAGGGGAACTCACACTTGGCTTTTTACCACTGGGGCAGACAGACATCCCAGCACACTGTGAGTGACACCAAGGCCAGCAGTGCGACTTAAGAGACCCTGAAACGAAGGGTAACAGTTGCTTCTCTCACCAAACACTCCCCCTTTCACTGACAGACGCTAATAAAAAATTATACGGGTATTTAAGAGATTGTCCTGCTGGGGAATCGGTGTAGAGGAGTAAGCTTTCCACAGGGAGACACTGACAGGGAAAGAGAAGTTACCTGCTCCAAATCTTCCTTTCTTATTTCCCCAAGCGCCTCTAGTCCCAGGAGGCTCTGCAGACCCTCCACAGTTAACACACGTTAAAACATCCACAAACATGAGGCCCAGGCTGGTTCTAACATCTGATGACAGGCTGAAAAACAGAGGGTTCAGAAGGAAACCCAAGGTGTGACAGCAAGTGTATTCATCATACCACCTGCACTGCGAACTGCAAATCTCACAGGAGCCAGCAGGTTTCACATCAAGTGAAAACATCTCCAACTGCTCAACTACAAGACTCCCAAGGCCACAGTCACCGGAAGCTACAGGTCTGCTGTCAAGCCAAATGCCATAGCAATGCACACAGGCAATGTCATCTCCTAGGGAATGAAGGAGCATCACAAACATAAAAAGCATCTACATTGAATCCAGTTATTTTCATCTCCTTAGTGTCCATGCTGACACAGGGGAATACCTAGCAGATTATTTCATCATGGCACACTCTTTAAGTCGAAACTCAATAAATATATCTGAGGCATAACTCTCCTCCCCACATCACACACCCTGGGAGCTGTTGCCCGATCATTTCATATTTTACAAGACTTGGCATCTGCACTAAGTGCTTTTGGTGACACAGAGAAATCTGGGTCCATTCTAATCCAAGCTCCAGAATAACTGGAGGAGAAAACATGTCCTATTCAGTGCAGTGTCAACTCTCCAGACTCTGTTCTCCAAATTTTACAGAAAAGTTGCACCGACTTGAGCAGATGTCATTCGTACCTTAAGAGAAATCCACAAAGCAAGCAACAGAATATGTGAACTTCCTCTCACGTTGGTGTAAATCAAGGGAGATGTGAAACGTAATAGCAGTGGCAGAAGAAATTATATGAATCTTGAAGTGAGCAGACAGGTTTTTTTATGCTTCTTACTCTTCATGCCTTGCCCAGCAATGTTTAATCTCAAGTTACATCTAGGTCATCAAGAACCAAAATGTGCTATTGTGGTCAATCCCAACTTTTCTGCACCTTGGGTCCTGATTCTGCTTTCCCTTCTTGGTACTAAAGCTATCCCTAATGGATGACAAAAAATGGGGAAACATACAGACTATAAAATCAAGGATGTTTGGCATCTCCAGCTAAAACCTCTGTAATTACTCAGATTACAAAGCACACTGGCAAAAAATTTACTTTTATTTGATAACTTCAGAAGAAATTCCATAGATTGAAATGGCCATGGAAATCCTTATAACTCTATGCCTCTAGATCACTAAGACGCCAAAGGCTTAAAAGGCCTGCAAAGTTGTCTTAAATAATGTTGCTTAACTAGTAAGCCCCATGTGCAGTCCCAGGCAATACTCTGTGGCAGCAGCAATAGCCAGCAATTCAGGGAGTCCTGGTTGAGTGCTATCTGATCTGCTGGTCTCTGCTTTGGCTCAACACTTTCAAGCCTTCTGTTTCCTGCACTGTTGATCTGAACTCGGTGGCCAAGATGACCACTCATTAAACTAAACAAAGCAAACTAAAGAGAAGCTGGGGGTTAAACTCTGTGGTGTTAGATGACTTTATTAGGATGGCAAATTGGAAAACTGGCAGTGGAATCCCTTCCCACTGAATGAGCAATCAGGTAAAAAGCAGAGGATTTTTCAGAAGCATGAGAATGTCGAATGTCTTATTTATAAGAAAAGCTTCAATAATATTCATTAGATTTGTTTAACAAAAATACAAATGTTTCAGTTAGCATTTACTTTCCGTTTGCCTCTGTCTTCCATTCAATAGCAACTGCATGCATACAGCCTGGTAACTTTAATGGTGATTTGTATTATTAAATGTTCTAATATTACTAAATATTTTAGTACTTGTTGATTTTTTTTAAGTTCTGCCTGTGCAAGAGTTTGTAATTACAAAGCTTTCTTCTGATGTGGAGGGAATTTGATTCTGAAAGCACTAAGCAGACATCCCAAACATGCTCAGACAATTCCTTTCCCACCTGAATTCCCTCACCAGGCACAGTTCTTAGGAACAGAGTAGTCAGAGGATGCTGTCCCATATTCATAACACCAAGTTTTGCCAGTCACGTGGCTTGGTGTTTGTTCTCTTGAGATTCCCTCAGCCTGAACTTATGCCCCACTCCTTGCCTTTTGTACTACTGCAATCGTACTTTACAGTTTTCTTTATCCTGATCTCACTTGTATTTTACCTAGAGATGATTAACTATCTTTCTTTGTAGAGTCCAGTTATAGGTTCTCCCCCAGGTTCAAAGACACAAGGCCCCTCAGAGCACATCCACCTCCTCACCACAGTATCTCTACCTTCCTTCCTAATGTTTCCCTCCGTCCAAATACTGTTTCTTACTCACTCTTGCTCCCTGTTTTTCTTTCTGCCACGCTCATTTCTTAATAAGTCACTCACAAAGCAAAACCATGGAGAAAACACAAAAATCTTTCAGCTCCACCTGCTTTGGTTGAAGTGTTCCAATTCTGATAATTTCAACACTAGCCCTCTTTCCTTTCACACATGTTATCTCATTGAGATTCAGAGATCCTGCAGGGCTAGACAGCTGCCAAGAGCCCTTCAGCAAGGTCTTATTGACAGGGAGCACATCTTTAAACAGACTCCACAGTCTGACACATCTGCTTTCTAATATTAATCCCTCAGTCATTACTGTTAGTAACAGCTCCCTCTTAAGTGTTTGTGGCAGCTGCTCAACACAAAATCGTACTTTCCTGAGGATCCGAAAAATTGCAGCCAGCTGCCTCCAGTTGTTCAGTTTTCTTAGAGCTGCTCTGTCCAAGAGACTCCCCCCACTCCACGGCCACCCCCTTTCCCTGCTGGAATGGAGCACATACAGCAGGCAGAGAGGTCCCCATTGACTCACCCCTCCCAGGCACTTGCCAGCACAGCCGTGCGCAGTCCGACAGGCGCTTCCACTCCTGCTCCGGAGCTGGAAAGTCGCTGGGCTTCACCCAGAACATCCCTGCACCCTCGGCCTCATCCCCTGGAACTGCGGGCTGTGGTGGCAGGGATTGCTTCACCTTACAGGTACTCCTTGGTGTCATTGAAATGCAAACAAAGCCAAACAACTCCCGTATTCACTACCTTGGTATAACATGAGCCAAATACTCCTGCTATAGAGGATTTGAATCACAACATTTTCCTATCTGATCAGCAGTCAGAAATTTTACAAAAAGAAAAAATCAGTTCAGCCATAACAGATGGATGCTGCTCAAGCTGTAAAGTTTATTATATATATATATATATAAAGCAATAAGAAAACCTGGAAACAGGAGCAAGCAGCCACTTACTCCTTGTCTAGAACACCTGGCAAATGAACTTGCACAATGCAGTGACACAAGATTTGAGTTTAGGGAAGCAACAGTCTGAAATACTAAGAAACCTATTACTCAAGGTACTAGACGGAAGACAGCAGTCAAAATTACCAGAGGAAGAAGACTGAGAAATTCTATTAGTTCCACTGAAAGAGAAAAATTAGGGCAATCAGTAGATGAGTAGCTCCCAGAAGGTGCAACTCAAGGACTGCAGGAAAAACATATTGGAAAGGGAAAAGGTGGGGAAAGCAAGTATTCAACGATAAATAAGATTGGTGAAGGCTCACAGACAAAAGAGGACAAAGATCACAGATATGTTTATAGGGTCTCTACAGAAAAAAAATAAGATGTACCTGAAGCAAGACCAACTGGCGCTGCACTGTTCCTAGGAAGGTAAGAGCACTTTTGCAGCATCCGACAGCAACCAGTTCCCCAGGCTCCTTAGGAGCTGCACTCCCTTCATTAAATAACCTGGAGACAGTGGAGATGGGTGGGTGCAGTTCACCGGGCCTCTCGAGAGGGCTTCATTCAGACACTCCGTAACAGCTTAGCCAGGGGCTGAGCCTGGCTGTCATCTCACTTTTTGCCTCAGGCCTCCTGAAATCCTGAGTAACATTGGCTATTCCCTGTGAATAGCCCTATCCATTCAGGACAGCAGAGTAATGCTGCATAATCCCATGAATAAAACCAGTTAAGGTGTCACTGGCTGTAGAGGACTAAAAGCAAGCAGCAGTGCCAGGAAAGGAGGAAAGAACTGAGATTCGCCTCTCTGTATTGGGAGAGGTAATACACTCATTACATCCACAGGCTGCACGGTGAGATTTTTGTCTCTGTCTCAACACAGTAAGACTGGTTTACAAAGGAACAAACACTGCTTGCCTCAGATCATATCCAACACGAGGCTGGGCTCCAGCTGAATGCTTGTCACACTGCCTAACACAAAATCAAGCTCGGTTTGTTTGCTGCACCGAAACTGCCTGCAGCAGCTGCTGTTCAAAAGGCACCTGACTTCCCGAGCAAAGCAAAACAACTCTTAAAATTATTGCAGCAGCTAGCTCTGGCTGAAAGAGAGAGAGGATGTAGTGTCCAGCAGAGTGATATAAATCAAAGCAAGGAGAGAGGAAAGCTGCCATCGGTGCAGCCCTGGATAATGCAGTCAAACAGGATATGAGGAGATAAGGCTGTGTGTGGCCTTGCACACCATCCAGCCAGTTACATTTGAGATAAAGGAAACAGAGCACAGAGCCTTGCTGCCCTAAGGAGCGGAGGAAAAAAGCCCACAACCCAACAACAAAACCCAAAGGCCAGCTCTGATTCCCTCTAGTTTGGCCAGCTTGGGGATCCATCCTGAGCAATGGGCAGCTCCTGCCCAGCTCCAGGCCACATCACAAGGCCACCAGCCTGGGACTGACAGAATGACTACTGGGTGATTTATGTCTCAGCTGGGAGAGAAAAATGAGCCAGCAAGGGCAGTACAGATTGACACTGCCAGGTTGTGCTGGGACTGAGCCACACACCGTGCTGCCCCAGCTCTCAAAGGAACAGTGGAATTCCTGGGGAGTCACTGTTATCTCCCATGTGGGAACTGTTCCCAGAGCTTCCATTCTCCCTGACTTTCCAAGACATGTGGCATGTGTTTCACAGCTTCCCAAACAGATGAAGGTTGTGGCAGGGTGAAAATGCTCAGTCACCCTGGTGCTAGCAGCAGCAGCCACCAGAAGTCATTCTCCCTGGAGCTGGTTAGAAAGCAAGGAACCAGAAGGGAGTCAGATAATCACATCCCTTCACAGAAGCATCGGTAGTGTCAGCTAACACAGGAAAATTGTAACTGTCCCTTTAGGTACAGACAAGTGTAGATACTGACTGACTAAAATTACTTGATAATGACCAAACCAAGCTAGAGACAAATAAATCAAGCTGAGCATCTTCCCAAAGAGTATTATTCACTTAATTATTAAAGGATAGGGAACCTTCAAAAGCAACCTAAAAAAAGGTTGCTCCTAAACTCGCCAAAACTCAGTTGTTCTGAGTATCTCACCAATGGGCTCAAAAACCCTCATTTTACCTACAGAAAAAAATACAGGATGAAGATGTAAGTAACCACCCAATGGAAAAATCAGAATACGGTTAAAATCTAGACAATCATTCAAGGCAAGAAAAGGTTAACTTTAAAAGTGATTTGCAATTGCAAGTGGTAACTTCAGAGGGGCTCATGTCTGGAAATAGAGCATCTTTTAAGGGTTTGGTGAGAAGTAACAGTAAGCTGAGATCTATAATGCCCACTTTATGATATCAAAATCAAATTCTTATTTCCTGATCCTGCCTCCTGATCATGGCATCTTTCAATCTCTTGTCTAGGACTCAAAGATAGATGTTCCAGCAAAGGAACTGTGACATACCTAGCTTCCCATGACACTAATGGCAGAACTGAACACGAGCTCAGACAAGAGACAGATGTTTGCAAATCTCATCCAATGCAGTGAAAATGTTTAGCTCCAAAACCATAGTCAGTCTGCAAGAAAAGAAACAGCTGAACCTGGGCTATGAGATCTCCAAGAGAATAGACAGACAGATCACACAAATCATGAATGCAGTCGAATTTCCCCTTCTGTGGTGCTTGCAGGTGGTCTGTGTTGTGGGCATGACCTGTCTGGTCAGGACTAAGCCCCCTACTAAAGGCTCAAGACAAATGCAAATCACTAACAGGCAGAGCAGGTATATAAAGTGGGACCAATGCCCAGTGCTCTTTTGAGTTTCCCTCCTTCAGTCAACCAATTACATGTGTGCTTTGATTTTACAGTAGTCAGGCATGAGTTTAAAGGGGCTTGTCATAAGGCAATGCCTAAGCAAAGAACAGCCATGATGAAACACCTGCATCAAATGAAGGAAGCCTACCCATGGCTACCAACCCAGCTGCACTCTCCTGGGGTATCCAGACACCACCCCAGCTCAGTTTTGGGGTACACACTCCATCTGCATCATGCAGCAGATCAATATTCACTGCTTACACATTCAGTTCTAAAGGCTGACACTGCAGAAAGTGAATGTTTCTGTAAAACAGTGTGAAATTTCCTAGCAAACACACACCAGACATTTCTGCCAGATTCTAGTGCTCCTACCCATTTGATACAAGAGACAGTAAAGCCACCCTCAACTCAGACCAGTGTAATTTTGAGTTCAGAACTCTTTCTTCTCTATGAATGTGGCATAAACATGCCATCATCTCCAACCTGCTGAACACAGAGTGATTTCACATGAAGCAAATGAAAACCATAATGAGAATCTGTAATTACAACCCCCAACTCTCAAGCAGGAATCAGTTAAAAAAAAAAAAAAAGAAATGTCAAAAACTGAAAAACAAAGTTGTCCCCACATATTACAGGAAAGTAGGAACCTTCTGATTTATCTC
This sequence comes from Passer domesticus, assembly GCF_036417665.1. Taxonomy (NCBI): domain Eukaryota; kingdom Metazoa; phylum Chordata; class Aves; order Passeriformes; family Passeridae; genus Passer; species Passer domesticus. The sequence continues at coordinate 88,268,057 of NC_087475.1, read as the reverse complement.
TTTGCCCTTCCAGACTCTTCTTGCCAGGAAGGTCAACAGGTTATATACCTTCTGCTGGATTAATCTACAGGAGAACAAGGGCAGCTAGCCAAGCAAAACTAGATTCTTAAAGGGACACAGCCAACCACAGACTCTGCTCCAGTTTTTAAAGCATGTTCTTACAAATAAAACCTCTGACCAAAAGCAGTGGAAAAAGATGCTGCTACTCTATTTTTCAGTTTGCATACTGGATGGATGATGCAGAGATTTACATGTTCTACCTGCAGTTAATTTCTTCTGATCAGACAGATCCTTCACAAACAAGTGGAGCCAGAGAAATAAATATAATTTTATTATTTTATTTTCATAAAGATAATTCAAAGAACAGTGTGCTTGGATATAACCTTCTTACACAAACCTCTCTTTTACATCTTTTTTTCCCCCTAAGCTGACAAGATTTTCAAACCAAAAAACCTGCCTAAGTCCTGCTAGTCTGGTACAAATGAGCTTTATTTCAATGAGCTTACAGAGATGTATGATCAGAAATGAACTTAGGACACATTAATAAATCCTCCCTTTCCATTTCAGTATACACCTGCTCCACATTCTCTTGACATTTCCTCCTTAGTTCAAGCAGTGCAGGTTACAAGAGATTACACTTTGCCTGGACATCTGTCATTACCATACTGTTGGAAGGGAGGCACTTTTGAGTGCTATGCTGATTTGTTTTCTCTTTGGCAATAGCAAAGCAGATGTTCCAAAGGCTTGCACCCAGGCTCTGAAAGCCACTGGCACTCATGCCTCAGAAATACAGGAGGGTAAAACACCTACCCTTTGGCAATCATATTCTAACAAAGGTAAGAACAAGGTAATTATAAACCTACAAGAGAACAGAAAAACAGAGCCAGTGACTCAGCCAGTAGCACCAGGAACTGGAAAACCTGCCCCTCCCTAGCAGGAAAACGTCTAATTCATATGGTGTTAAAAACAAAGGGGAGTGACTGCATCATCTCCAGAAAAAGGAGGACCCAAGGGGCAGGAACAATAAAACCAAAAACGTACCAAACCCTTCCCCCATTCCCAAAAAAACCCAAGTACGCGAAACACCACTGCCTACCCCTAAAAAAACTCCTTCTAATAATCTAGTCTTAGATCTTGTAATGAGCCCCATGCATGCCAACTCATGGCTTTTTTACAAGGCTCTACAAAGGAACATGACGCGCATTTATTTAGCATGGTTGTTGGCAGAAGTTGCAAATATATGAACATCCATTACTGTAAATCCTAATAAATCAGATTGCTCCTCAAAGTTAAATAGAAATGCTGTGAAGGTAAAGAATGAAAAGAACACAGTGACCAAGGAAATAAGTTTAGATGTAAAATAGCATTTGCTACTCTCTACGGAAATCACAGCTAAAAATTACTTCAGATTGGCTTTGGAGAGTACTGATCATATTATTTAAAAATTGACTAATGTCTTCAAAACTATGCATAATATTATATGTGATATATGAGGCACAAACAGAACCAACAGACAGAGAGGGCATCCACTGGGTTGCTGCAGGGGGTCTTTGCTAGTCCAGTTGTCTTTGACATCCTAAAAATGGAAGACTGACTCAAAGTAATGTTAATGAAACTTATCGGTGAAGTTTACAAGCACCAGTGGGTAGGAACAATTCAAAGGGTGTCAGTGTAAAAAAGAAAACAAAAGAAGCAAGGGAGACAAATAGGACTATGTGGGAAAAGTAATGCAAAGAAAACCCGGAGATAAAATCAAGGAAAAAGCCCTGCCAGAAGTAGGCAAGAGTGAGAATGCTAAACAAATGAGAGAGTTGTCTACAAAGCAAATGCTTCTGCAAAATGACCAACATGACTTTAATCTGCCCGGGCTCAGATATTACTTCAGGCAAGGAAGAGAGATTAATCACTCCAACTCGTGGAATATTGCATCTCATTCTGACAAAAAAACACAGATAAACTGCAGGAAGTGAAGAGTATAAAAAACCTCCAATAATTAGACCTAGACAATTGAAAAATATTATTATACCCTCATTAGTAGCTTCTAATAACTTAGAAGATGCAAATGCAGAGAGAAACAATAACCAATCATTTTAGAGAAATGCACACCAAGGCAAAAACTGGTGCAGTAAAAAACATCAGAAAACTTTTCTGATGTACATTGGGTGATGAAAAACTTGCCCCAGAAACTTTTACATGCCATGGAGGAGTGGGAGGGAAGAACCACACCAAACCCCAAACATAACAAATGAACAAAAGACAAACATGAGCTATTGGGAAAGTATAATAGATTTTTTTTAAATGGTGATACTAAATTTTACATTTTTAAGATAGTCATGGTCAAATAAAACAGAAAATTGTTTTGCTATACCAGGAGCTACTGTAAACATGGTCCAAGGAACTACTCAAGGTGGGGAAAAATGGTAATGTTAAGAAAATGTCCCCATTCTTCTCCCACCCTTCACCTCGAGTCACTGCACCCCCTGCTCCAGACACACCAGCACATGACCATATGATTAACTTAACTGGAGAATGAACAGATGTGGCTGAAAACCAACTTGCTAAAAGTGATAAAGCTTGCTAAGAGTGTAACTTTTCCTCTGGATCAGTCCTGGGGCAGTGAACAGCAGCGCCAGTGTCCCTGCCAGTGACAAAGCACAGCGATGTGACAAGTATGGAAATGGGCACTTTGAGGCTCTGGGGACACATCTACAGCAGTGCCAGCTGAACCCTTTGTGGACCCACCTCTTGGCTTACACTGGGATGGAACCAAGAGCTGAAAGATACAGAAAAGGACATGTAATACTAAGGAAGGAAAGCTGTGAATGAGTATGCAAACAGAGATGAAAGCTGTAACACTTGGAAGCAGTACTTTTCAGTAACTCTCCGAAACTACTTTTCAGTAACTCTCTCAAAACTCTACTTACTCTGCTTGAATTCTGTGAAACTAGTACCTGAGTAAAAAAAACAACAGCAACTGTGATTTTATGTAAGCCACAGACAAGATACAGTGCCATGGAGCCCTTTTTAAAGCTTGGCAGAACTATTTTCATACCATTTTCCCACAGATGTTCTTCAATATAGCAACACTGAAATGCTTATTACAATAGCAGCCTAAAATACTTCAAAACCATCGGTAGCAGTAATTTAAAAATCCAAAACAGAGTCAGAATCCAAGACAGTGGAGAAATTCCTGGTAACCATTCTCACACACATTTATTTGCCTCCAGGATCACCTCCAAGAGGACACAAACAATGAGCTGATAGCCCAGTTTAGAGATTGATAAGACTGTTGCATGCTTAAGTTTGAGGGAGCCATTCCCACTGGGATTTAGGAAAACCTGAAAAGATGACTGCACCCACTGCAAAAAGCCCTGAAAAGGTGACTGGCTGCCCTTCAATCTGCCAGCCCGAATTCCAGAGAAAACCAGAATCCCTCAGAGACCAGCAGCCCTAATAAAGAAATCCCTCTATATTGACTACAGCACGATCCCAGGCTCTTTCTTCTCTGTCATGAGAACAAGCTATCGAAACCAAAAGGTTTTAACTGGTGGGTGTACAGCAGCATCAGCCCAGCCCTTGCTGCATACCCACTCTGCTTTCCCCCTTGCTCTGCTCCTCTCGCTCCTCCCCGTCACTCTCTGCCCTGTCCTGCTGCCCACTTCCTTCTGCGGGAGAACAATAAAACCTCTCACATCCACCCAGACAGATGGACAGATGGACAGACAGGTGAACCAATGCTCTGCTCCGCACACAGACCCTGCCTTCAGGTCCTGGCAAAGCCGACCTGTCCCCAGTAACAGGAAAAGAGAAAAATAAACCAAATCCCTAAATCTCCCTTCCTGCTGTTCAACGCTTGAAAATTACTTTGCATTGGTAATTCGTAAAGGAATCGCATAACCTAACTCTTAAGTTTAGAAAGCACCATGAGTGTAACTCCAGGTTAAACAAAAACAAAGTTGGTAATTAGTTGTGGTTAGTTCTGAGTTTTTGTTTGTTTTTGTTAGGGTTTTTATTTAACATATGTGATCGTTCACTGTAAAATACGAAAGTCTTTAGAACATGTAGAGTTACACTTCTTCCCCCTTCTGAAAAAAAAGCCTCATCTTTAGCATGCCATGCAAGAAATGGTTTAAACAGAATTATCTGCATAAGATAAAAGATTACTCCGGAAAACTTTTTGTTTGGCTTTTTTGTGTGTGCTCGGTTTGTTTGGGGTTTCTTTAATCCTTCCCTGTGGCATGCCACCAAAACTCAACTCTAACTTCAGAATAACTGAACCGGGAAAACATCCCCTCATCTTTCGGTAAATGCCCTACAACAACCCATGTACTTTCTCGCAAATAGGCTTCCTTATAATTTTTTTTCTGTTTTCCCCCCAAAAATCATCTTCCATAATTTTAATTATAATTTACTACATTAAGTACTGCTCCTCCTTTCACCCTCTTCAAGCGCTTTTCTACGAACCATACAGAAACCGCTTTTTTTTTTTTTCCCTCCCCATTAGCGCTGCAGTTTTCAGCGACAGAGTTCCCGAAGGGGCAACGCCGGCAGCCCCTTCCCGGCGGGGGAAGCCGCCGGAGGCTCCATTGAGGATGTTCCCATCGCTTCCTTTGTACGCCTGTGCCTCGCCTGTCTCACACGGGCGGCTCCGCACCCTCCCTTCCAGCCCGTCTCCCGCAGCACCCGCGCCAAAGCCATCGCGGAGCAGCGTGTCCCGACCTGAGCGAGGCAAGAGCGGCTGCTGTTCCGCAGGGGCAGCGGGCACCGGCTTCAAATCCTCCTTCAGCTCCAGGACTTTCTGCCAAGAGAGCACCGAGCGCTGTTACTGCGCGCCTGCCCCTCGCTCCCGCCCGATCCCCACCTCCGAGCCCGCAGGGGTGGCAGCGGGGGCTGGCACGGGGCAGCGGGCGGCTCAGCCTCCCGCTCGGCATCGTCGCCGCCGCCAAGTCGCAGAGAAAAAAAGTTAGCGAGGAGCGGCTCCGGGTGGGCCCGCGGGGCTCCCCCTTGCCGGTCCCGCGGCGGTGGAGAGAGGCGAACAATGCCGGGCCGAGCGGGTGGCCGGGAGGGGATGGGATGGAATGGGAGCGGGGGGGCAGCCGGGCCGGCGGGAGCGGAGGCACAAAGCGCACACTCACCTGAGGAGCGCGGCGCGGCCGGCGGGACGGCGAGCCCGGACGGCGGCGGGGCGGGGTGGGGGGGCGGCCGGGCAGGAGTTTGGGAGGAAAAGGGAGGGTTTTTATTTCCCCTGGAGTTTGAAAGGAGGAAGTGAGGAATGCGAGGAATGAGAGTTGCTATGAAATGAAGGCGGCCGAGGGAGGGAGGGACTGCCGGCTAAGGCAGGGGCTGGGACGGGGCTGGGAGGGGACTGGCGAGGGGCGGGGGGCAGCGCGAGACGGGCCGAGGCGGAGTTGGGAACAAAACCCAGCGGGGCCGGACGCTCCTCGGCCGGGGGCCGAGTGTGACCGGGGCGGAGGGAACGCGGGCAATGGCCGGAAGAGGGGCCCGCGGGGGCGGGGGAAGGAAACTCCGGGCGGGCGGCCGGGAGCGGGGGAAGGGGGCGGCTCGGCAGCGCCGGGAGCGGGCGGGACGCCGCCGCCTCCAGGAATCGAGAGCAGGCACGGCTCCCGGCGCGGGAGAACTCGGAGTGCGCGGCCCGGCCTCGGATCCCCGGGAACGCCGCCCCTTGCCTGGTGCTTTCCCTGAGGCGACGGGCCAAGCGTCCGTGAGGGGACACCCCCGCGCCGCCCGGGCAGGGACGCGGCTCCCGGGCTCCCCCCTGCGCGCCAGGCGCGGCCCGGCGGCTGCGGAGCCCCTCAGAGCCCGGCCGTGATTCCCAGGTAGCACCGCGGAGCCGCTGCGAAACAAGCAGCCCCAGCCCGACGCGGCATCCCAGACAAGTACTCGCCCAGCCACCCGCAAAGCGGTGTCTCCCCGTGGCTTTTCTCAGTCTCACGTCGGAGCTGCTCCTTTCCTACCTGTTCATACAGGAATGCCGGCGTGCTGTGCTAGAAAATGCTGATATGGGACTGAGAATCGCACGAGGGTTGAAAAGCCACATCCCCCAAACAAAAGCAGTGGGAAACCAGTAAGTTTAGTAAATGTAGCTACGTCCTAGCAGCAGCTCGGGGAATGCAGCTGCAGCAGCAAACCAAACTTTTCCACGGCTCCGGCAGGTGATTTTGTCACAGGTGGCTGGAACTACCTGTGAAGAGTTATATAACATGGTTGGCTTTCTTTATAACTTCAGTATATCTAAGAAACTGAGGGGTTTTTCGTAAGAACCTAAAGCTAAAAAAGTTTCTAACTCTCAAATTCCAGTTAAAATTGCAGAGACCTGGAAACATCCTAAATGTGTCCTAAGGCCTCAGAAACCAGATGGCAAGACCCATCAATTTCATAAAACTAAGGTTTTCTGATACAACTGTAGAAATTAAGAGTATATACAATATAAATAAGATGATGTCACAACATTCAGTGAAACGATTTTGGTTGGGTGTGTGTGTTTTGTTGGTTTTTTTATATCAAGCCCTGTAATTAATTAATTTACTGTTTCTATTAAGATATAATTAAAAAGCTATATTATATTTTCTATTAAGCTGTATTTTAAAAGAACCCTATGTATATGAGAGGTAATTCACTTCTCATCACATATATTCAGTGGGAATTCTGGGCCAGGTCTCATAATTATGTGACTAACATTGTTTTGCTCCCATTTCCTTGCCAAACCAACAGAGCTCAAAGAGAAGGAATTGAAACCTATTCCTTCCTGTGAATCATCACACAAATTGTTTGCAGGACTTCAGTCAGTTGCAGATGGAAATTCACTCAGGAGAATACAGGTTTTTTAGTGGTGGATTGTTTGAGGTTTTTTTTATTGGAGGTAATGCAGAACTAAACAATTCTGCTTAGAACAGAAAGCTGGGAGAGTTGGGCAAACTTATCAGATTAATTCCCCAACCCTATTTATACTCTATCAGCATTATTTTTCTTATGCTGTTTTTAAAATAAAGCCCTTTTTCTCCCCCCATAGTAGATTATTATTACTTTCCCTATGATAAATAAAGGGCTCAATTCAAATAGGCTTTAAAAAAATCCTTTGTTTTCACCAAAATTTTCAGCTGTTTTATTGCAGACAGTGCAATGAGTTGCCTTGTATGGAGATGTTAATTGAATCAAATTAAATTATCAAAAATTTCAGCCTCTAGAATATATTCACCCATTTATGCATTTTCGAAATTGAATGTTAAATTGCCAGAGCAGGTTATGGTTACCAGAGCCTTTACCTTAAAGCATGTTGGTGAAGTTAGTTTGCTTCTGAATTTTACTCCCATTTTGGAACAGAAGAAGTGACCTCCAGCTTCCAGTGAGGAAATAATAATCAATATAGAACACCTTAAGGGATGCAATGAGAAAACAGAAACTATGAAGTGTACAGTTCAAAAGATACAAGAGTTAACACTGGTACAAGATCTCTGCCTTCTTTCCTGGCAGGGCTTTCAGTTGTTGCCATGAGTTGTTCCTCACAGTGGGAGCCAGCTGTTTTCCCTGTTAGTAAGGGAGCCCTTACACATCAGTGTTGCTCTTCTACTCTTTTTCATAACTGTACATTGGGCCAAATCTCTTGGCCCTAGGATTACTTAAGGAACTTTCTTAGTTCTGAACTAGTTCCAAACTGCAGTGAGGTACAACAGTTTGATCCTGTGGCAAAAATGAGATTCCTGACTCTGCAAAAGAAGGAATCTGTCCATAGATTTTTTTACAGGACTACACACAAACTCTTAACTCAACTTGTGAATCACAGGGAAGGGTTTTTCTTGTCTTCTGTACAAGGAACAGGAAACCTAACTCAATGTTACTTGAGAGATTTACAGAGCTGTTAATCCCAGCAAGTAGAGTGGCACACTAATTCTTAGTATAGGTATAATAATTATGCTAACAGCAGCAAAACCTCCTGTCCTACTGTTACCAAATTCAGCAGCAAAACTTCAATGAAAGTGAGACTCAGCCCTAAAAGGACAAGAAATCATTCACTGTCTTTTATGTTTGTAAGCTCACGAGCCTACAGCAGCCTAGGAGCCATTTCCATCTGCTAGGCTTGCCTTTAGGACTCCAATTTAACCATTTAATATGCTTCTTTAAGATCTCTCTGGGATTTCTAGAATGTTACATTTGCACATATGCAACCAATATTACTGTGTTAAGAACAAATACCCAGTCATGTTTCCCACTTAATTTTCTCTCTCCTCTAAGACTAATTTGGCTCAGGTGGAAATAATGGAAAAAACAGAGGTGCTTGAAGAACTGGGATTGCATGTTGAGAGCTGTGCCAGTTTCTGATTATCAGATCCATCATATCTCCTGTTATTGAAATTCATACATCTCTCAGTGAAAATATGACCACTTCAACTTGATGTCCTTCCTAGCCTTGTCTGACTTCAGAATCTGATTCAGAAAACATATGTTAATGTGCTTCAACAGTTGAATGTGCTCAGATGGAAGGGGGGAAAAATGCAGTAAGGACCATCTCAAATGCCCTAGCTGGATGCTGGGAACAACATTGAAAACCTAGGGCAATGAGATTGAACTAGCTTAAACAATCAAAATAGAAACCAAGAACTATAGTGTAGGACCTGATAATATTGGGGGAGGGAGGGGGTAAAAGTGTTAGAGAGACTACCTTTACATTTATTCCCAGATTTCCAAGTGTATGGGGAAAATATCCAACACCACAAAGAAAGGGAACTGAGAATTACAAAGGAAAATAGTAAGAAGACAGATGATATTCAAGAAATAGAAAGAAACTGAGGTAATAAGTTACAGAGAAGGAACAAAGTATACGCACAAGTGACAGCAAAATAAAACCAGTCATTTAGAATTAAAGGCTTTTCAATATATAAATTAGTTTATTTTCATTTAGATATAAAAGTTATAAATACAATTAATGTAAAACAGTATCTGATAAAGATGACTGAATCAGTTCATCTGTCTCCATAATTTGACTGAGGGGCTGTGACATGATCATTTGATGTTGAGAAATAGCTTGAAGAGTCACTGCTGACAAGGCTAATTAAGTAAAAGGATGCTTTCTGGGCACACAGAAAATCATCTTGAATCAGAAATTAGCATCCTAACTTCAGGTCACCCCAAAATAACATAAGGCAGTTTCTTTCACACATTCCTAGTCAAAAGAATAATCAGACAGGTACACAAACCGACTTCCTTTCCTGGAAGGGCAGAGGGAATGCAGAACCATCAGCCAAGACTTTAGAAGAGCACAGTTGGAAAGCACTGCCAGGTGTCATCCTCAGCCTGATGATCAGGAAGGCACAAAACAGACCCATCAGTATTCAAGTTCTCTTCACAGACTGCTTTTCTGATAAGATCATCTCAAGGAAACATCTCAGCAGCTACTGAAAAATGCTCATCTGAAAGATACAAGAGCTGGACTTCTCAGCCTCAGTTCATTATTTGACAGTTACATACAGCATTTACTTTGTGATTACAATCATTATTCTTTCTGGCAATATCAGAAAACGTCTTCACAAAGTTTTGTTAATTTGAAAGCACAATTGATATTTACTGCTGCAAAGACTCCAGAGACCAAAAGCAATATATCTGCTCTTTGCAGGTTGAAACAGAGTTAAGTCTGCTGACAAGGACAATATCCAAAGCTGGAGAACACCTAATTCTTGTCTCAGTAGACGGACAGACTTCTCCAAACCATTGTGAATATAGGTAATAGGCAAGAAGCAGGCAAAACAGTAATTGTTCTGTGCTTCAGTTCACAGAAGATGTGTGCACTGAGGCCTCCAGGCCACACCGTGCTGCAATCCACTCTGGTGAGTTAAGGCCACATGAATCAAGTGTTCCATGCTGTGACACAGTCTCCATACTGTACATCCAGTATTAAAAAAGGAACATTGGAAGGACACATTGCAAAGCCTTGTGGTACAATTACATTAAACTTACTGATGCCTTTGAAAATACCTGTAATCTCTTTTTGAGGTAACTCCTTCTTATAGGCAGGTTAAAATTGTTTATACAAAATCTACTTTACTATGTCATGCCTTGAGATAATCTCACACTAAAAAAATGAAATTGGTCACAAACTTATACCTAAAATGTAACAAATTTCATGAACAATGGCATAATTTAAAAAAATTCTCAGCAGTTTACAGTCTAGATTCTACCAATCAGAACACTGCTTTTCAGAAGTGGTAGTGTATGTTGTTACAATACCATCTTCTGCCAAATTCAGCCAGATTCTGTCATCTATTCAGTCTCATTTTTCACATGGTTAGAAGTAACAGAGTAGCAATGAATATAATGTCAGCCACTGAAAAGCGAGTGTTTGAGATTTGATTGTTCTTCATTTGGTAAAAAAGACTGTCAAGGGATAGAGAGAAATTAGAATACTGAAAGGGAAATGGAGTATCAGTCTTAGCAGACAATCATTCCACGGAGTAAAAGTGTTGTATTACAGCCAATTCCAGCTGTTCTCTTTTTTTTCTGAGTTCATCTGATTAGGAACTCTTGATTAGTATCATCTCCCAGGCTTTCTAGAAGCTTCAAGGTAAATGAACAGTTAGCCATTATTTTTCTAATCCTAGTTGCAAGGAGTTCCAATAAGTGGGCTTGGCCCACTCCCATGCAGCATCTGTAAACAAGAATTCTAAGAGCAGAATCAACACCACTGACAGAAACATCACCTAGATTTCTTGGTCTCCCACAGTTCATGCAGAGGCTGCTCCCAAGGTAGTCTGCTGTCAACTCCCACAATGCTCTGAAGGCTGGAATTGGTTTTCTAATAGCCTGCAGAAGTCTGTCCTCCATTTCCCTTCCAATATGCTCTTCATTGCTACACCTGCAACTCTTACAAGATGTAGGGGTGGGATTGAGTTCCATGTTTCATGTCTGTTGCTCTCACTCACAGACTAATTTACTGTCAAAGCTGGAGAGTCCAATAGCAAAGGCCTGAAGAGCACAAAGAGGGTAATTATAGTCCAGAGTGAACACATCTTCTGCTACACGACCAAACTGCATCACGATGTAGTCAGCTGGGGAGAAAAGACATTCAGAGATGAACAATTTCACAGTGAAGCCAAAGAAAAAAATAAACCACAACAACAACAACAAAAAAAAGCAAAACAAAACCCAACCACAAACTCACCCCCCCAACTGCCAGTCCCAGATATAGGTGGTTGGTGTATCCATCCTTTCTCACCAGAGTGGCCTTGAAATCGGTCCTCTAGAGTGACTTCACTATTCTAGAGATTATTTTTCTTCACAGAACCAAAGCTCAAACAAAGCTTTTACAAGCCTGAAGGTGCTGTATTAAACATTTTCTTTCACTTCAGGAAGCTTTCATTTGCCCCCTCTTTTGCTGCAGTTATGGACAGCAGAGTCTGCATCCACCCCAGAAAAAAAGAGGGCCTTATATAGTTTTCCTGACAGTTTAGAAGTCCCCAGTAATAATGAACTAGATTCCTTTAGCCAGTTTCCCTCCTCTAGGAAGGGTGTCCTATTCCTTGTAACCCTCATTAAATAAATTATGTTCTCCTTGTTTAAGTAAGTCCCACACACTCTCCACCAGAATCTTACGGTCATTGTCATGGACAATCTGGAAGTTCTTCACTGAGGCCTGAGTGACCCTCCCATGGAAGTTCAAAACATAGGATTGAGTATCATCATTCCAGACTGGAGCCTTGTTGTGCAATTCAATGAGGTTCTCTAAATTTTTGTTTTGCCATTTTGACAGCAGACCCTCATGCTCCTGTTCAGAAGAAAGAAATATATTCATCAGATTTGGAATGTCTCTGCCTCTGAGTACCACCTCTCTTGTGTGTGCACTCTGTCACTTAATTCCCTGTTTAATGAAACACACTGGTATCACTTAAACTCAGTCCTACTGAATACTTTCTGCAAGTACCAGGAAGATACTTTCATAGATTCACAGTCCAAGCATTCCTTTTCACTCAGTAAAGTAAAAAGAGTGATAGGGAAGGAAGTGTGTGTACAGGAAAGGGAGCAATTCAGAGTCCACAGATAATTGCCATCCTGCTGGCATGAATCCCTTCTGAGTCTCATAATCTTTGATCCTGTTGCATCCAGTTTCCATTTCAAACACTGTAAACTTTGAAATAAAAGAAAATAATCTACAACTAACTGCATAGTGCCAGGCCTTGAGGTGCTTCAGTAGAAAGTCCAAAGGCTGCAGTAAAATGTAAGGTTAAAGGTCATTGTTTTGGGTCTAATGAGTGATGCTCAGTATGAAAACCAGAGAGAAATAAAACCAAAAAGATACAAAGAGGAAGTAAACCAGCATATTAAATTTGACAAACTATGAATTACAAGAGGATTCAGGCTGTAGTGAAACATGACATATGATTTAATTTTAAAAGTTCTGCAACAAATAAAATCAAAACTATACATGTTAAAACTGAAGAAAAAGTATCCAACCTTAAGGTACTAATAAAAAATGCTCAGGAAACCACCTGTTGTGGAGGTCTGACTGATATGGCTATAGTATATGCTCTGGTAATATATAAAATACCATAGCAGATTTTTGAGGATAACCTAAATAAAACTTCCTGTTCATTTTATTACTTTTTTAATTTTATCTTTATTTACTTTTTAAAAATGCAAAACAAACCCCTGAGAACTGGCATCAACTAAGTGCATTTAGATTTAGGGGAGAAAATTAAAGGCAGGTCCTTGGAACCATAACTGTACTAATGGGAGAGATGCAACACCAACTGAAAGGCAATGAATAAATGAGCACTTCCAGATACAATTTTTCTGACCATTCACAAGAATTAAATCTCCTTTCAGAGCTCCCATGACTCTCTACTTCCATTCTTGAAGATTTTTTTTCTCTTGACCTCAGGAAACACGTTCTTGTCCTAATCATATCTACTCTCAACATAGCTGCAAATACAATTTTCTAGCTTAAAACGTTGAGGTAAACACACCTTTCATTTGGTACCTCTTCTTTCTGCCTTTTTGTCTTCTCTCACCAAACATAAAACCCACATTAAGGGAACCTAACAATTTTCATCACACACCTTAACATACATTCAAATACTGTTCTGTAAGGTTTTAGCTCTAATGTCTTTCAGATCCATGAGAAATCTTCACTAGTCAGAACAAAAATCCATCTTCTCCTCGTCCCTCCTTCAAGAATCCTCTCTTCTGCTACTCCTACAAAAAGGCTAATAGCATTCTGATCAAAAATGTATTTATTCCCTTGCCACTGCACCAGCAGTACCTTATCTGTCTATTGCCTGTCATAATCCACATCCTGGCTAAGAATGTGAACTCCTGAAAAAGCAAGCGTGTCCAGTGTTCATCCAGCCCTCAGCACAATAGGGTCTCACCATGAGGGCAGCTTGCAGGTGCAACAGCAATGACAGAGATAAGTAAATCATATTTAGGCTGACCAAAGGACCCATAAGGATACAAATACTATTCAGAAAGCTACAGATTAGGTAGAAGGCAAGAACAAATTAATCAACACATTTAGGCAAAATTGTATTTATTCTCCTGGAGACTTGCTAAAGCCCTGGCTCCTAAAAGCCCTGATTCTCAGCCACACCCAGGCCTCTACAGGGAAGTTTTAACCTCTTCCTCCAATCTGAAACATGACCAAACCTCATAACTCACATTTCGTGGACGGATTGGAATTCGCTTATGATTCATGTTCATTCCTGGAATGATCACAGACATTTTTCTGGGACCCTTAAATCCTAAGATATTAGTTTCCTGAAAGACAAGGAAAGACATTATTTTCAGTAAATGAGATACTTCACCTCAGGGAAGGAAAGACAGCAAAACTGAACTTGTATCACCATTTCTACAGTTACTAGAATTTTGCTGGCTACAACACAGGGAAGTGCTTTCTCGCCCTTCTCATTTAGAGAACACTGCTAGGAGATATGCATGGTATTAACTAATTTGGAGTGCATTTCTTACCTACTAAAACATTTACAACAAAATTATACAAGTGCAATTTCCAGACATATGTTTTTTGCACCTGAGGCAGTAATGTGTTGAAATATTGCTAGTGAACAAGCCTTAACCATGACAGAAGGCAAAATATCTTTGACTTGACTCTATGTTGTCTGTATATCACCAGTTAGTCTAAAATATTTCTGAGCAATGAATGGCATTTTTCTTCAGGTGCTTTTATTTGTGTTTAAGAACACACCAACAATTTTCTCTCAAATCATAATGTTTCATAAATGTTTAAGAACAAGCTCAGGAAGGGAAGTATTCAGCAACTATCCAAGCTTCAATCTAAAGCATATTTTTCCAGAGTACTAAAGGAGACTGCTCCAAGTGGATTGAGTACAAAAAGCAAAGGAAAAAAGTCCTGGTACTCTCAAACCATTCATTTAACAGTATCAGCCAAAATCCAAGGGTCCATTTAAAGTGTTTTGTAACAATATCCATGATAAACTTTAACATTCTTAAAAACCAATTAAAAGCCAGAATCTTATAGAAGTACTGAATTGATTGGCAGAAGTGATACAGCTTCTCCTAACACATTAAAGCATTTTGCAGATACTGACAAAGGTCTTTGGAGCTGCAACCTCTATTAAGTCACTTCAAAAAATCTAGGGGCATGTATGAGGGTACTGATTTCATTCATATTTAAACTTTACAAACTCCTTACATATAAAAGTTAAGAATTCAGAAAAGCTGACTTTATGTTAACTGTCTGTGATCATTTTAACACCTTGCGGTGTCCAGCTAAGTAGGAAACTGAAGAATACTATACACAAAATATCTAGTAATACTTCTGTCAACAGGCTAGTACTGGAATTATCACATCAATTTCTTCCTAAGTGCCATTAAGATGAAGAGCAAAAGCAAAAAAATCAAGACACTGCTCCAGTAGGCTAATGCATCTTTAAGCTTCTGTAAGAAAAGTAAAAACACCTCTGAGAAAAATAAAAATCCTTACACTTCACAGCAACTGTTTCATAGAGAACCTCAAATTTTACTCAAACTGTACGACTGGAATACAAAGTAATATGACATGAGAACTCTCATGTAATTCTGTAGTCTACACAAGTGCCTCCTTACTCTGAATCCTATACTGAGGTGATTCACAAGAGCAGAAGAACTCTAAAACAGAGCTAGATTGAATCACAATTTATCTTGGAAACACATCCTTACCACCAATAAGCTGCTACTGAAAGAATACCAGCTCCCTCCTATCCCTCAAAATGCCTTTGCTTCTGCAAAAACTAATTATGTTTCACAGGGTACTTCCAGCTCCTTCTCAGGGTCTACTAGATAACAGCTGGGCCAGAGGCAGTTCATGCTGTGGCTGGCCCATGTAAAACACGTGTGACTGGCCACACACTGAATTGGCCAGATAAAAGGTCATAAGGATGTTCATTTAGATGTTTCTCCCACTCCTGACATTGTTTTGTTGGGTTTTTTTTTTTTCATTAAACTTGTAAGAATTTATCTGTGAGGCCTCTGCCTCTTGTTGTATCTGGTTGAAATTGGTCACTTGGTTTCAAAGTTAAGTGGAGGAGGCTGGCAGCAGCATGATTTTGCAAGCTGTGTTTCCTTGGTAACCAGGCACAAAGAAAGGGGCAAAAAGGGAGAGGCAGTACTTACATAACAAATAGCTGCAAGCTCCTGTCTTGTATGAGCCTTTTCCACTAGACTTTGTGCCTTGACTGGGTTAACACCATGGTCATAGACTGTAAATTTGGTTCCCATGAGGTTTGACCTAATGTCAGGTTATGGAAAAACACAGAAAGAGGCATCAGTAGAAAGTTTTGTCATCTTCTAAAAGTATTTGTACAACACAGCGAAAACACACAGCTCCTGCCATCTGAATCTTCCTGCTGCCAGCTCAGTAAGGAGCTTCTGTGACGTGCCCATGTGGGCCTATAACCTATCCTGGAAAAGCATTTAGACAATTTCTTCTCTGAGTTGCCACAGTGAATGGTAATGCTGAAGAAGGCTGCCAACCCAAGTGAATACAGATTACATGGAGCAGAACAATGCAAGTTCATTCTCTCAGAATTTAAACCAGATTGCCAGTCATAACCATAACTCAATTAAAATCCTACCTCAACTGTCTATAATTTTCATCTGTGGCTCTCACCTGAGTTTTCCAATGAAACTTTCCCCTTTCCGAGATAAATCAGTTGGATCAACTGATATGAGGTAATTGGATGTTTTGCTCTTCTTTCTTTTTCTTCCTGCAAGAAGGAATGTCTGGAAAAACAAAACTTTGATCAAGACTGGTGCTTTGTAAGAATGCAGAGGCATTGCTATCCAAATTGTTATCTCTCCATTTCCTGTATGCACTCCCATTTTTGTTTTGTGCTAGTATTACTGTGTCCACAATTTTGTTCTCTTCCAAAGTGCCCAGACTGAAATCCTATCCCTCCATCAGCTCACTTGGCAGTCTAGATTTAATGAACCTGTCCTTTCTAGTCTTCCCTCCTTTTCTTCTGGAGCAACTCAGTCTTCCTGTTCTTTTTTAACACTGAACTTTTTTATTCTTTTTCAATTTCATCTTTCACAGTATTATGGCTCTTAAATCACAATACAATCCCAATTACATGCTAATTCCCTCCTTAGTACCTTGGCCAAATATATCCCATCGTCATCTGCATGATGGCTGTCCTCAACTACTGGTTTCCTACCAAAAGCTCTCTATTGCACCAAAACTATTTTTTGGTAGGAGTAAAATAGCCAAGATAATGTGTGCTGCTTCCAATACCTTTTTGTTGTCATCTCTTTCCAGATGCATGTAGTAAGTAGGGAAGAGCCCTCGGTCCATTCCCTTTTTATCTCTAGTGATTCGACATTTGACACTAATTCCACGGGGTGCAGGGCGCAATGCAAAATCCTCCAAGTTCTCTACTCCCAGCTGTGCATCTGCCTGAGGGGATGGACTACAGGAAGCACCTGTTTCCTATGGGAAGAAGCATCATATTTGCATATTAATATCAGATCAGAGACTCCGGTATTCCATAACAAAATAGTGCTTTGTTGAAACATAAGATATCACGTCTCCAGAATATACTGGGGAAAGGAAGGTTAAACAAGGTATCACCTGTGTTTCCTCAGAAGACAGCAGCTGAAGGTTTTACTTTGAGGAAAGACTAGGTCTCCAAGGGGAAAAGAGAAAAAGCACCCATTAAGCAGACATGAGTGATTTGCTGGAAAGGGAGAAGTACAATGAAATGCTGTAAACATTCTAAGCAAAGAACCTCTTTGCTTTTAGAACTTTAAATGCTGTGGAAAATAAAAGAGTAGGATAAAGCAGGACTGATGGATGCTGCAGTAAGACAGGCTGGGATTTTGTGACTGAAATGAGTGCTGAGATTATGTTGATTCAGAACAGTAGCAGAAAGAGTCAGCTGCTGATGGAACCATATCAACTAAATGTAGGAAGAGCCTTAGAACAATGTGTATAGTCAGGATGTGCAGAGTAATCAAAGGAATTAAAATTCTAATGGACATCTAGTACAGGTCAATAAAATTATTTTTTTTAGAGGTAGCTGAATCCTGTGAATTGTAGTACCCAAGAGATTCCTCTTTGGGCCTTCAAGATGAAGTTGCAGGTTTATCCCTGTTCCCAGCTACAGCCAGTAAGAAATCTGAGTGAATAGCATGCACACACACACACATAGATTTGAAATTCACTGGAGGGTCTCACCCCTTCCCCCCTCCAGCACCCACCACCCTGTATCTCCAGCACTTTGCACCCACAGCCCAGTCTCCCAAGAAGCTGACACCCAGACCTCTTGCACTACTAGTGCAGGGCATCATATACACAGTCACATCACAAATACACTCAGGTGGGTCCCCCACAGCATGGACTTCGAAGGGTGTCCAGCATCCATGCTCAAACCCCATGGTCTTTATGTGGTCTGAGCTATCTCAGACAGTGTGTCTTCCTGATGCTGGTCTCTTCCAACTTACTGGCAAGTCCAGCACATAATTTGTCAACATATGTATGTATATCACACACACACACAAACACATTCACACAAGAAATAGTTAGAAGTGGAGTTTCAGAAGAGAGTGAGACATGCTGAAGTAATCAAGGCACAAAGCTTGGGCAGACAATCATACTGTTCTGCAGTTGCTTACATGTCTGATGCCTTTTATCCCCTTTAATCCCTGTCTTTCCATGCTTAATACTCCCTGATCCACCTTGATACCCTTCTTTTCCCTCTTAAGTTTCTTCCCTCAAACATCCCATATGATCTTTGTCCAATCCCAGCATTCTCTGTTCCATTCCAGATTTCTGTTTCTCTTTGTATCCCACAATAAATGCTACAAACCTTCAGGAAGAAATCCCTCCTATGTTTGCATGGCATTTCAGAGCTTCTCTGAGTCATTTTGGTGAATTTTGCAGAGACAATGGCCCAGTCTGTCTCCTTTAGGGGTGATAGTGCTGACTCATTGTGTTCCCATATTCTCTGATTAGGCTCCCTGGGATCCTCCACCCACAATTGTTCCACTGATCATTGCTAAGTCTTTATGTTTAACTCAGTGTCCCTTCAGTCAGATAGCCTGACAATCTTGACCTTACTCTGCTTTCAGGGAATAATATTGCTGGCTACTGTATTTCAACCCAGTGCTCCAGGGGTTATCACTAAAATCAGGCACGTGCCCAGTGCTTATCAGAAATGGATTTCAAGACACTTACTGCAAAAGACTTCTCGCTGGATGCAGAACTAGGCCTCTCAGATTCAGGGTATGGTGAATGAGATACTGGTCTTTTACTAGCTTCTTCCTCTTCTGTGTCCTCCTCATCAAAATTCAAACTGCCTGAAATTCCTGTCAGAATACAGGATTAAGCATGTAATCTCTGAAAGAAGGTGTCACGAGTTTATGGCATCACTAATTCATATATGACTCTTGAATACCTATTTGCACTCTTAATTTCTGGTTTTTTCAACTACTGATTCTTAATTTCTGTTTCAACTGCTGATTTTCTTCATGTGCTGCATCTCTTCCTGAGCCTTGAAATTCCAATTCCTACTGGTATTTTGCAGCAGTCACTGTGCAGATGATTAAGCAGCTGTCGGGCCTTCATTAATATGGATTTTACTTGCTATTCCATGACATAACATATTGCTTAGTTTATGTTGTCATTAAATTAATTTTGTATATTTTCATGCAGAAAAGTCCTCCATGTCTTACGAACAACAACAATAAAAGGAAATCCAAATCAATATGCTGACACCTATCCCATAAATTGGACTCTGTAGAGTTTACATCCTTTACTATTTGCCTCTGCTGAAACAGAGTATATCAGTTTTTCAGTAAGTGCCCTTCCTGTTCTTACATCACTACCAAAAACTCAGGTCCATAAATGCTAATAATGATTTGATTTCTAAAACTGAAGCACAGACCGAGAAGTTTCAGGACTTATTTAATCTTAACATAAGCACAGTCATGTAGAGATGATTGTGGGTATATAACTAAAATAACTCTGCATAAAGACATTTATGAAGAGGTTCTGTACACATCACTTTTTGGTGTGTGTCCTTCCACTTGGAACTGCATCATCAATTAGGAACATCATTAGGAAGAAGTTCAATTAGGTCATTAAGAAGAAGTTTTTCACAGAAAGGGTGACTGGGAGTTGGAAAGAGCTGCCCAGGGAGGTGGTAGAGTCACTCCCTGAAGGTGTTTAAGGGAAGACTGGATGTGGTACTTAGTGCCATTGTCTAGGTGACAGAGTCGTGTTAGATCATAGGTTGGACTCAATGACCTCAAAGGTCTTTTCCAACCAAATTCGTTTTGTGCATCCGAGATTTTGTTCTGTGATTCTTTTCTTTAATTTGGCTGTAGAAAGGAAACTTATTTAAAGCATTACAGACAGTGAACATGACCTGCTTAACTGAATTATTTTCTGAGAACATATATTATAACAATGCTCTGACATGGCACTGCAAAGGGGCACTGCTGGAAGTCTCAGATAAAACAGAAAAATCCAGTCTTAACAACCTGTCAGTAAACTTCCCAAGGGACGTTTGGGAAGAGGAAAGGCGTTCACCCTGGTACTCCAGCCAATTTCAAAATTCACTGTTTATATTCTACCTCCACTAATTTCCCCAGAAGTTACTGGATATTCTCTCCTCTTTCCTTTTCTGACTCTTGTGTAATGTTGCTATCTGTAGGTAAGCAGCTGTGCCATCTGAAAACTGGATGACAATACCTCTGAATGTGATAGACCTCAATACCTGAAGTGTACTGGAAACATTCTGGGAGACAAGCTCTGTAAAATAAAAACAAGCTGTATACTAAATTAAACACTAGCCATTATTTTACTGCAAAGTGCTTAGGCTGCATGCAACAAAAAAAGGTTTCCTGTAGTACTGGCAGCAACTTAAGATACTTGGCAGAGAGAGCTTGACACTCCACTAGGAAATTACTCAATGGGATATAACTATCGAACATATAACTTGAAAACCGCTGACTGTGTCAGCCTCTGACTCAGAAAAAAACACCTTTCGTGTTAGTCTCCTAAAGAGTTAAATGGCATTTACTGAAGGGTCCTGCTGTTGTGAAAATATTTAAGCACCTTATCAAGATAAAACATATCTGGAATAAAAACACCCCAAACTTTACCAAAATGTGGTATAGCATTTTGTCAGCAATTTCCTTGGAAAGATCAGAAATTATACAATACATTGAGAAACACTTAAAATATAACTGGTATGGTTCAAATAATATCAGGAAAAGGAACTGCAGCACTGCACTTCCACACGCTGTAGAATCTAGTAGCTCTTTTAAAAGTGATATCCCACAGACATTTCTTTAATGATTCCTCATTTTTTAATGCCACTGAAATAAAGTTATAAAAGTAGAAGAGCCCCAAAAAAGACATTTACCCATTATTAATTCTTACCTCGTTTCTGTAATATTTCTTGCAGATCTGGCTTGCTTGCTGTGTCTGTTACAGCCGCTCCATCATTTTCCTTATCTGCACTGTCTTCTGGTTTGGTAGATCCAACAGAGAGAGTTTGGAGCTTGGTCCCCAAATCCTGTACTTCTGATTTCAGGAAAGCAGCTGGTCCATCAATGCCTGCAGGCCAAAATGAAAAAAAATTCCAAAGTCTATTTTTTTATGGCCAAAGATACATCCCAGGATGGCGGCTCTTTTCATCTTCCCTTCCTCTAGCATCTCTTTAAAGTACTGAAATATACTTGTTCAATTTTTTTCAGAAGGCTTGGGAGGAGCCAGGTCTGACTCTGGTACAGACTGCCTATTACTTTAAACATATCAGTTATCAGTTTCTCCCCATTTAAATATAGTGATTTTATTTACCTTTTTACAAGGGCTTAAGCAATTACAACAAGTTGTATTTGTCATGCACATTGATAGTTTTTAATTTATTTACTGACACCTCCCTTATTTTCTTTCCATTCTTGTTGTTTGCTCCTATGCCAGTGAGTACTCTACAGTGAACACCAAAAATCAACTTGATAAAAGTATCCACAGCCACAGACAGAAAAAAACCCTCTATCTGTTAGAATGAAATTTCCATGTTTAAACCATACAACACAGCTGTGTACCACACTTCCCAATTGGTGGAAGCATCTTGATGTCAGGGTATGGCATAACACGTAATATGTAGCACACAATGCCTAAGTGTAGTTCCAGCTTTGGATCTCTTGTTTTCCTTCTTAAAACTGTACTTCTTTATCTAGGCATTGTATTTCTGACATGCTTACTGCTGTTATCACTTCTTACCAGGACTTGCTTGCACTGAGGAAGCCTCAGAACTATGAAAGGTAGTGAATGAGCAGTTTTGTTTTCATTTGAGCTATACTGAAGACTTCTACCTTAAAAGTTATACCTATCTCTCATTCTCTTATTGACTTGAAAGGGCCTTTTAATAGAAGCTTTCTTATACCTTATTTTAAACACATAAATGCTACCATAAACATCACCACTTTCCTTCCCATCCTATGATCCTGAAAGGTATCTGGAGAACAAGAAAAATATTCAAGACAGAAGGGATAACATAGTTCCAACTGCGATCTTCAAACCAGGTAACACCCCTTGTTTGGAGGTTTAAAATTCTACTGTGCATGTTAATTTGCTATCAATACAAGGCTTGTATCACAACACCCTGCAATAGCACACATTTCAAAGCCTTAGAATGTTTCCCATTACTTTCTTAAAAGGCTGATGGGATCCTGGCTCTCATAAACAACTTCCTGACACTTCCACTAGAATGTAAGGATTTCATTGCTGCTCTTTTTATCTCCTTGTGACATGGGAGGCTTAAGGCTCTCACTATTGCATTTCTTTTCACTCCTAAAATAATGGTCACTATTTTTATGCAATGTTTTGAGGCCACCAAGTTATTGCATTTGGCCCTGATAGCCATGACTTTGTGGACCACTATAACCTGTAACATTTCAGTTGTCTGAATGAAGCCCACAAAAAACAACAGATGACATAAAAACCATCAAGAGCCTAACACAGTGTTCACAACACTTTTTGTTTGCTTTTTCCACTTTATCATTCAGTCATATGCAATCTTGAGGTGGCGTATGCCTTGACACCATAAGGAAACACCATACAAGCAGTCACATATATTCAGTGAAATAAATATATTTCACTATTATTATAGTGAAATAATTCAGCAACTGAATTATTTTCTTTATCTCACAGCTTTAGAAGATTTTTTTACTTTGGATTTGTATGTCCTCACCTTTATAGAAGTTGCCAGCCCATTTCTACAGTTCTTCTAGCCTAACCCAAGGGAGACATTACTCAAGGGCATGTGAAGATTTACAGCTATCACAAAAATCAAGGTGAGGTTCTTGCTTGCTTTTACAGTTTAGTATTGCTCAACCATACTGTAATACAATTCAACTTTTGTATATAGAAAAGTATGTATTCAATCTTATCACTTGATCCCTACCACAGCAATGTAAGCAGCCATCTGTGACATAATGCATGCACTGGGATTTTGAAGAACCCTGTTGCAATCAGGTTGATTATTTACCATGTAAAACAACATCACTGTAGACAGGGGTAGGAGTTTCTACTAAAGGAGTCTGCTCCTCGCACCCTTTGGGCTTTGACCTGCGTGGCTTGGCCTCAGGATTTGGCTGCACCATCAATGGATCGAGACGTTTCTTCCTCTGCTTCTTCTCTAGAAGGGCTCTCTGTGGAATAAAGAAAAACAGGAAACAGATGAGTAACCACATCTAGAGAGGCAGAATCCATGCCTCAGCCACTGGCGATGACATGTCTCTGATCAGAATGTCAAATAAACCTGAAATATTCTTGCAAGCTCTTACAAAAATCCCACACACAGATACCATCATGGTTTTGGAGTGAGATACTGACTTTGATTCTCCACGAGAGGTTGACATGGAGACCTCCTTATTTTCTGACCCCTCTTGAGACTACCAGTTAAATCCTTTCACCCAGTCTTAATTGCAGCAATCCTTAACACAAATAGATAGTTTCAGCAGTCATCCATAATCCAGTATGAAAGTCAGGAGTTGGAAAGGAAAAGGTTTTTATTTCAAAAGCGATCACCTTATCAGGAAAACTTAAAGCAAATAGTTCCTAGAAAGCAATGATGAGAGATAGAGACTTAAGGTGGGGAGATAAATAAATAAATAACAGTAATTAAAATATAAATGACCCACTAAAAAGAAATTTTGTCTACCTTGCAAAATTTTTCCATATAATTCAGGATTGAAAGGAAAGACTGTTATGTCCAAATGCTAAAAATGAAAACATTATTTCTCCAAAACACATATACATTTGATACTTAAGATTTCCTATTCAACAAGAACAGAAACAACTTCTAGACTTAAATCAAGGCAAAAAGGGACATGTTGCCATTTTAGACAGACCTGCTTAGTCCTTAAAAACAAATGCGATGTATGAAGAAGGAAAAATAATATTCTAATATTCTGCACCATTATGCAAATAATGTGCAACCTTCTTATAATAGATGCAGTTTATCCATGGCTGTCTCTTAGGTACCTGAACACTCCTGAAAATTGTTTTTGATGACAGAAACCATTTCTCCATCAAATTATTTTTAGTCTCAATGCACTATCAGATAAACAATTCATCAGTACCAACAATACAGTTCACTTGAGACACAGACATTTTTGGAGCCCTTTTCTCTCCCGTTATTCTTTTTCTCTTGTTGTTTTTTCCCTCTGCTATTAGCCTTTTTATCTCAGCTGAGATTAGTTTCTCAGGCAACCTGCCCCTGAGGAATTCCAACATAACTCAGCCCTTGATTCTTCTGTCTGTTTTTTTTTCACTTATGTAAAAGAAAAAAACAACAAAAAACAAAACCCCAACCACCCACAACCCAAACAAAAGCAAATATACAAAACCTCAAATACAACAAACAAACAAAAACAAATACCTTGAAACAAAATTACTTTTTGAATTTAAACTCAGAATCACCCTTTGAAGACTGGACTGCAGTACAGTAGTGTTTTCTACTGCAGAATTATTTACAAAGATTATCCTGCAGAGCAAAATTTACATAGAATTCCATCGAGATTATCACACTTGTCTAGAATAAGAAAAGAAAAATAAGCAGTAAAGTCAAATTCTTAGAAATTGCTAATTACAGATGTGTTTTCTAGGAAGGTAGTCAGACCTTTCAGAAGAATTTACATTGGTTTGTGTTGCTTGTTCCTTTTTTATATTAAAGCTGAGGAAAAATAAAAAAAAAAAGTCATGATAATTTATAATTCTCCAAAGGAGAAAGGAACATTATACTCAGAATAAGGATTTGAGAAGAATTGTTATCAAGGCTTCTCTACCTGACAAATAGGCAAAAAAAAAAAAAAAACAAAAAAAACCACAAAGCTCAAAAAAAAAAACATAGCAAAACAGACACAACCTAAAGGCAGTAAGAAAGTAAGAAAAAATACAGCTACTACTAGAATGCAAAACTGAATTTGGGATCAACACAGGATATAGTAATTTCAAGAGTTATTTAGTGGATTATTCTATTAGATAAGCTTTTTTTAAACATTTCACTGCTCACCAGTCTAAATTCTAATTATTCTTCTTACACACTGTGTTACATCAAAGGGTTTCTTGGACTCACCAATCCAATAGGATCAGCTTATATTAAAACAGTTTACTGCTGGTAGATGTGAGTGATCTTCCTTTTTTGCAAGAACCACAGGATAAACAAAAGTGACAAAACTTGATAGTAAGTTAATTTTTTAAAAGATGCTTCTGTTTACCACTTTGCATACTGAGATGGAAAAATATGTGCAAATCCACTGTCAGGACAGAAAAGGACAGTAGTTCATTTTCTCTCCATACGGTGGCAGAGCAGCCTGCCCTTCACTAACCCGTATTCCCGGCTGTATTCCACTACGGAAGTAGAAAAAGGAAACGGGTATTTTGTTTCTTTTTGTCTACTAATTAGCCTTTTCCTTCAGCTCTGTGTTGCAGTAAAAACTCATATAATATCACTACATAAAATGTAGATAGCTCATGAACAGGACACCAGAACACACAACCCATTAAATAAATAACAAATACTAATTATCATTATTTGCTTGGCATTTGGTGCACTCCATGAATTAAATACATCCAGAAACACCTTAGAAAACCATAACATCACAATATAGGATGACTAGAGGATCACAAACCACCAGCTCCGGTTCAAATGAGCTTCCAAGAAGTCACATGAGAATATCTAGTGTACTGTTAAGACAACTAGTTTAGTATTCTCTTTCTCCAGCTGTGATGGCAGGAAGCTGATATGCAGAAAAGTTCCAACCACTCCAGCCTTGAAGGTGCAATCCTGTGTTACTTATTGGTTGGTACAGTCCTAACCCCAGCACACCATACAGGATGGATCCTAGCTAGGGAACATCCTCTCCTCTTCCAGCTGCCCCTTAGCTCAAGCTGGGGCAGCGGTGACAATGGCAGGGTTGGTGGCATCAGTGAAACTCCATGTCAAGAACAATGCACCACACCAGGTGCATGCAGAAACATGCCAGGCTTCGTGCTGCCGCTGCACAGGGAGATGGCAGCATTGCACTCGGAGCTGCAGATGCCTAAGAAGACTCAAAAATCATCTACTAATGAGGAAATAAGTACCGCCTGAGCAACCGCATGCTCTTGCCTCAAGGAAAAGGCAGTATCCAGGAGAAAAAAGCATCCTGGCAGGCCCACAGATAGAACTTGATGTCATGCACTGTTTTAAATAATATTTTACTGCAATTACAGGGTTTCCAAACCCATCATAAAGACGGATGGACAGGCATGTCTCTGCTATGGCTTATTCCAGATTTTCTGTAAAACCAGAGATTCTATAAATGATCCTGCTGGATTAAAACATTTTGCATTTTTTAAACTCCAATTCCTATAATTGTTTATGACAATTAATCAAGCAAGGCATCAGATACAACCAGCAGTAAGTCCATCATATTTGGTAGTGATTTCCTATTGACCTTTGTTTCTTCAGAAGGTATGGTACTATTCATGGAAAAGTAGACTTCAAAATTAATATCCAAAACCTAATTTTAAAATCCTAAATTAGAGATTGTTAGCACTTCTCAATAAATCTCATTTGTGAAGGGCAAGGAGTTAAAATATATTCAGTGAAATTTTCTAGCTGTTTCTTTTGCAGATGATTGCAATCCCAACCAAATCCAAGAAAGATGGAAACAAATTTGCAAAAGGAAACAAATTATTTAAACTAGCCTCTTCATGGTGCAACTGACAGCTCCTCTGAGGGAATTCCACCCAGCCCAGCAGGTTTTTTTGGAGGAATAGCCATGCATCCCCATGGCAAGGCCTGACACTATGCAAATCACAGTACCCAGCATTAGGAGACAGTGATTATTATTAGCTTATGACCCAAGACCAGTTCTAAACCAGACCCTGAGGTTCATCACCAAGCAGCAGACCACCCTTAATTTTGGAACTTCTTATCAAAAGGCATTTGACACTAAATGCTCTTTTATAGCTTATTTGAATTAATTCTATGTTTAAATAAATTGTTTGTTTTTAAACAAGTGTCACTTGATAGTCTACAGATAAAGGACCATTGTAGCTTCCAAAAATATGACCAAAGATGAATTTGACCTCTTGACTCTGAAGTGTTTTAGATAAATGCCCATATAGACCCGATAATGTTGGTAATAAATTCAGTGCCTGAAGTCAAAGCCTAGCAAACTCAGACTACAAATAATAACCAGGTTCTGGTAAAGAGGATTATTACCCACTGCAACAGTTCCCTGAAGACTGTTGTGTCTGGACTTAAAAGATCCTAGCTGAGAAAATGCCTTCCTAAAACCCATACTTTAATTTGAACAAGATGAGTTTATTTCAAGACAGTGATCTGCGGTCCATGTGAAATGGCCAGCTAGAGAATCATGAGTCTCACATTGTCTAATCTATTTACAAGCATTTGAAATTTCACACAGAAAGAATATTAAGGATGGATACTTCATTGCTTTGAAGAATATGGTAATGTAAGCATCCAGCAAACAGTACTTCAGAAACTGATACCTATAGCCTGATAATTGACCCATGCCTGGCTGTAAATATTTTCATTGTAGGAAACAAAAAAAGGTCAGAACAGGCTGGAAATCCTTCTCAACAGCAGTGTTAAAGAGATCATTCTATAGGTCAGCAAAACCATTCCTCTGATGCCTAAAACGGATAATTCCCTGCAGTCTTCCCATCTTTTGATTTATTCCTGCTCTCTAGTGACTCAATCCCAATGAAATAAGAGAAAATATGAAAAATAAATTTGTCAAACACACCAAATCTACAAGCCATGGCAAGGTTGACTTGAACTAACAAAAACAATGAAAATCTTTGAAGTTCATTAAACCAACCATTTTTAGCACTTCACTGCCATTTCTCAAGTCTTTAGAGGGCTGTTTGATTTTCTGTACTTTTTTTTACCAGTTTCAGCACTACCATTTACCTGATTCTGCAGTTTCAGCTGTCGTAGTTTCATGCTTTCATCCTCAAAGATGCTGGAAAAGCAAAATAAACAATTAATTATTGCTATTAAACAGTTCGCATTACAAGAATATAAGATATTTTCAGACAACAGCTTCATCATCAAGACTTAAAAATGAGTGTTAGACATTACTTCCATCTCACATGAAGACCAAGACACGAGATATTAAAAATAAAACATCATATTCTGTCATAAATAAGACTGAACTCTGGTTTAGTCCCCTTACTAAAACTTTCTGGAAAGACTTTGAAAGCACAAAAGACTTCGTCACTGGTAGATGGATTACAAAGTTCTGCTGAGGTGGGGCTAAAAGACAGTTTACACCTGAAGGCTTAACACAGTTCAGATCAATTCAGTAAAGTCCCTGCTCCTTCATAGGATACCTGATTTCAAATGAATTCAGTGTTGTCTTGGAGTCAAATCTACATCATTTTCTCTTCCTGACAGATGTTCAATTAACTACAGTTAATACCTGAGAGAATCTGTGTTTGCAACACCTGACATTAACTCCTAAAGGTAAAAAAAAAAATTATTTCCCTATTTCAGTATTTTATAGATAACTTTCATAAGAACTCTGATTTTTTTGTTCCAAGTTGTGTTCCATAGAGACTTCCCATTTCCTTTTGTATGATAGTAAATTATTCCATAAAATGCAATTTAGAGCAGTTAACCCCACAAAGGGGAAATATTCATTGACTATTAGGCACATACTCTGCTGACCACAGTTGTGCTCTTTCCTTCTACACGGTTTTGACAAAGACCTCTCTGGAAGTAAGAAAGAATCAGGAAGAAGGTACTTAATGTGGGAAACAGACAAACATTATATATTTTATTAATAGCATGCAGAAAAGCAGGGCAAGCCACAATTTCAACTTAAACAGGAAATTCTCTGTCTGGTCTAGGTATCCATAAATGTCCAATGATGTGAAGTCACAAGCTGGCAGCTAGTGCTGAATATAACCCTAACAAGGAAAACCAGAGATAGACAGAGAGAGCAGAGCTGGGGTTTCTGCAAAATACATGCCATGGAAATTGGATTACAGCACAGAGAGCTAAGGAGAGAAGAAAAGCCTGAGTCCCCTTAACCCCTAACAGACCCACATTTGACTCAACTTCAGGCAAGCAGATGATAAATCAAAGGTCTTTAAAGACAAACTACCCCAGTAAACACAGATTCTGCTCTGGAAGGTTGAAATATGCAGAAAAAGAGTTCTGTATACACATATCATATATAACAACTTGTACACTCTAAAGTTGATACTGACTTCCCAACAAGTAGTACTTTAAAGCAAGTTAAGACTGCCATTGCTTTTTTACTCCACAGTTTTCCTTATTTCTGTACTTTTTTTCCTATGAATTTGAAGTATCACACAACAGTTCTAAGACCTTGAAAACATACTGTTTCTAAAAACTGATGTTACTCCTCACATGGACCTGTAATACACAGTGTCTTGGATTCTAAAGGAATGGAGGGCCTGGAAAAATTGGTGTTTTTCTTGAATAGGGATGAAGAGCTGTGTATCCCCAAAGCAACAGTTGCAATAATACAGTCATCTTCTCTTGAAAATGGCCACAAGAAAGAAAGAAAAAACCACTTAAGAAAGAAACAAGCAGAAGCACATCTACTGAGTGCAGCACAATATACAACAGTTGTCACACGAAACTTCAGCCTAAAAGGTGACATACTTATTAGTTATAGCATAGGTGATGGAACAGGCCATCTTTAGCAAAGTCTGAAAAACAACTGAAAGTTCCACTTAAAATATTAATGACAAAAAAATCCCACACACACAAAAGGGAGAGGGAAGAGTCCTTTTCTTCTCATACACCTCCTGACTTAAGAACTTGATGACATTTGTTAACTGCAGTTGAGAGTTTGTTATAAAGCAATCTACATACCTGAGATCAACAGCAGACTTACAGACATGTTCTGATGGACACAAAGGTGTCCTGTGTAGATATAAGCTGCTATCTGCGGTTTTGTTGCTTTTCCTAGCAGAAAATGTATCCCCAAGCAACTTGAGTCTCTTCTTTAAAAAAACAGAAGAAATAAACACTACCACTTTAGGAAATAAGTTCACAAGATTTCCTTTCTACCTGGAAAATGACAAAGTGCTGAAATAGCAGGACTTGCCTTGTGGAAATCTTCAGTGAAAATTATTTACATGATATGTTAAATTATTTTCTACTAAGACTGAAATAAAGTTACATTATGTAACAGGAACATAACACAGAATACACAGTGCCTCAACTCTGGCCACTTAACTGATACTTCAGCACAAAGATTCTAACAGGTCACAGACCCTGATAAAGGAAAAAGATTGCAAAGTGTTTTCTTACAATTTACTTTAAAACACAGACCAAAATTGCCGAGTTGCAGGCGAAACAAAATAAAAGCAAGCATCAATGCTTGCCATTTTTAAGTGCAAGGTTTCACACAAACAGTAAAAAAAACGTCATGACAATGTAGCACTATAAATACTAGCTTAAAGACACCCCTTTCACAATATTTTTTTTTACTGCTTCTGCAACTTTTGTTCTAGAACTCAACATTATGAAAACATAATAACCAGTCAAAAAAGATATTCCCACACTTCAAACCTTTTTCTACCCCCGAAAGCAGCGTTGGTGTTATTACAAACTTTACCAGGAAAACGCTGTGCCAGAGTCA
Source organism: Passer domesticus (assembly GCF_036417665.1). Classification (NCBI taxonomy): domain Eukaryota; kingdom Metazoa; phylum Chordata; class Aves; order Passeriformes; family Passeridae; genus Passer; species Passer domesticus. The sequence goes on along the minus strand of NC_087475.1, from coordinate 88,237,388 downwards.
TTCCCACAGCTCACCACTAAGGAATGTAAGTGGTGTGCTAATCCAGCTGCAGGCTCCAAACAGGAATCCTCCTTCAGCTGGACTGACAACACACATCAGTGCTCATCAGACATGCCCACACCAAACAACTGTGCCCTTTGCTTTGCTGCTTGAAGGGTCTATGTGCAATAAGAAAAAGTAAATATCCATCAGGAACAGGAAAAATAAGCAGAATTTCCATAGCTACAACATCACAGTTAAAAACAGGGGGAAAAAATCACGACCACCAAACCAGTTGCCCATTTACGCTTGATAAATAAGAAATGAAAATTTTCAAGCAGTCTGTATCAATGTCCTCCTCCCAACCACTGCAGCACAGCAGCCTACATGCGATCCTGCCCACAGACACAACTGCAACATTTACCAGAATCCACCTGCAATCCTACTGAAGCTGCATGACAGGTAACAGACATGTGCCACAGAGAAAGGAGAGATTACCCAGAACAGAACATACAAGGAAAGACTAATGATAGTGCTGGATACAGAATAAAAATGAGAGTGAGGAAGCACCTTAAATAATATTTAATAAAGCATGGAAGAAGATAGCAAGATGAAAAGGGGTTCACAGATCTGGCACAAATTTACATGGAACAAAAAGTTTTATTTTTAACTGGTAGCATCTCAAATTCCAACTGAAATCAGAATCAGCCTGGTTTTCATTTCATAATCAGAAATTAAAGTGTTGCAATAGGAACATGCAACAAATTTATTATAAATATATTTGGTCTTTCCTAACCATTTTCAGAATAGCAAACAACCACAATAAAGATGTAACCCACAAATTATTTAACAGATATTTATATATGTAACAGAAGCTTCCTTTTTGTGTGGTTTATTTTCCTTTCTGTAAAAAAAGGCACACTACATCTATTGGCAGCTCTTTCAGAATGGACATATTTTTCAATATCAATTAAATGCTGGCATTACAAACTGTGGATAAGCAGAGGTAACACTCTTATTTTCATTGCAGCTTGTCTTTGTTTCTGAGTATGCTGTACTTGGGAAAAAAACAAAGACACACACAACTAAAATACTTATGTTGTAAGCACTTGCCAATAACTACCACTGAATCAGCCAAACAAATTCACAGTATAATCCAACTCTGAGAACAATGGAAAAACCCTGATATTAAAGCAGAATGTAGAAAATAAAAGCAATCCACCAGCCCAAAAATGTTCTTCCATTCTGTCCAAGGTCCACACAAGAGAAAGGACTGAAGAATTGAAGAGTGTTCAGCAGAAACCTGAACAAATTGACCAAGGATTGGAAAGTGCACCTCTTAGCAAGATTTCAATGCATCCTACAGTTCATTCAAGAGAAACTCAGTACACTCCATTGGATTCCATGGATTTGAGGGTACACAAGACAAAATCCAGACATAAATAACTGAAGCTAAACAAATTCAGATTGCAAATATTTTTTTATTTAACATTGTGACTAATTAACCATCAGATAACTCATGGAGCTAAGGATTTTCAACAGAAAACAACAGATTTTAATCAAGCTTCAATATTTTTATGTTAGAAGTTGCTGTTGTAGACTAAGGCTGTGGTTTACCTCTTATTTCAGGTGTGGTTATCCCGGTTGGGAGAGCTAAGCATTCTTCTTTCAAGTTATTTCAATTAAATCCCCTTTATATACTGACTGTTGAAATTAAAAGGAGGCAAAAAGAAAAAAAAAAGTTTGTCTTTATCATGGATCATGAACCAGTTTTGAAAGGAATTGACTGGCCGCTGTGAATGAGAGGCAATAAGCAGAGAAAGTAAGAAAAGCAACACGAAAGAGCACCCTATAGAGACAAAATGTTCCACGTGACTGAGAATTTACTGGAAAGACAGATTTGAAATATGTTAAACAAAGGAAAACACCATGATAGTTTTCCCTGCATTCAATAAAATGTACATTCCTTATATTCCACTAAAGAAATACTATACTCAGTTTCTCCTCCTAAACAAACAGCAGCAAAGACTTGCAGGTTTAAAGTCTTCCCAGTGAGCTAAATCTATCCTGCAATTCAAGTAGTTAAAGGTTTGGTAAAGAAAAAGTGGCTGCCTCTTTTAGGAGGAAGGTCAAACTAGCTGACAGAAGCAAACCCCACTCAAACCTTAAATGAAAATCTGACCCAAGAGAAGGAAAGACAGCTTGTTTGGCTTTGAACTGTCCTAAGCATCTTTACAGTACGTATCAGCAGTGTACATGCACTCAGTTATTGGTGAGAGAAACTGAGGAATTACTACCTATTTGTGCACAGCTCTAGGGAAGGTACTAAAATTTCAGATAGTCCATAGTTTGGCAGAGAGATTCAGGCAAAGTGTCCAGCAGAAACTTCCAGATAATTTTAAAGTAAAATGGATCTTGAGTTTACCGTGCCTTGTTACAAAAAAGCTTGATATTTTTGTATCAGTCTGTCACAGAAATTCTTTCAATAAACACAATCTTTGGATACCAGTAGGAATATGAATCTATATATTAATAATCAAGATCCTTAAATTTTCAGTTGTTTCCATTGCTCTACTCCTTTTAAAGGAGCTCCAAGGCACAATAACACCATTTTGGTCCACAAATCTTCCCACTTTCCCAATATCTTGTGCTCCATTTCTCACTCTACACAGGACTGCTTCCATCAAGAGTCTTACAAAGCTCATGTAATTTCTTCTTCCTTTGCAGGACAGTTGATTAACGTGGTAGCTGCAGTTATATCTCTGAGCAATACTCCCAGAATTTAAAAAACAGGGGATGAGAAGAATTTGGCTTGTGGCCCACATCTTCATCCACTGGATTTTATTTTTAGCTGTAGAAATCCAAGTAAAAGCAACTTCAGTAAGAAATGTTGAGTCTGCTGGTGTGAAAGTGTTTTGACTCTTAACCCTCCAATAAACTTTTCTGTGGATTATTCTCATCTGAACTACAGCTATGAAATAAAACAGAAGCTGCAGAAAAAAACATTAGTTGAAGAAGGATTCTTATCTTCCAAAAGATAGATTCCAAACAAAAATCACAATACTGTCTCTGGAAACTGGTTGAGGAACAAAATTTATCTGTAATGCACCTTCCAATCCACAAAAGGGTGGAGTTCTGACACAGCTGTAATTGCACATTTTTAGGAAAATGCATAGCATACCACCCATAAGAGTGACTTTTCTTCCCCAAGGCAGAAAAGTGGGTTTTTATGGCAAACACAGGATATTCTTTCCTTCATAATTAATAAGCAGTAAGTCTTCCAAAGTAAACTGATCTGCTGGAAGTCAGCCATAAAATCCCACACCTATTTCTAAGTGACACTGCTGAAGTTGCATTAGCATTTCATTAAATTATTTTTAAGCAGGTGATACTTCAATAAAGGCAAGTTTTAGTGCATCTGCCTTTTTTACAGAAATAAGTAAAATCAGTTTGAGCTTTGATCCCTCTGCACCTCAAAAGCACTAATGCCAATAGAATACTGTTTAGAGAAAGTGTTCACAAAATTTGTTTGAGAAGTTTTTCACCTAGAATATATTATGAGAACAATGGCATGGAAAGAATGAACACCTAATTTTGGAAGCAATTCTGAATGAATGAATAAACAACTGTGTTGGATTTGCTTTAGTATAGAAACTATGCCCCCACATAATGCAGATTGAGTAAGATTTATCTCAGAATATTTGAAAGTAAGTATAAAATGGACCAATAAGAACAATAAACTCAGCTCCAGACCAGTGTGGATTAAGGGAGCAATTAGAGACAAGCATAAGATCTGCATGTCCTACTTAGTGTCAAAATATACCTGAAACCACTACATATTCCTGCCAATAACTTGTACCAACTATCTGAACAACTGACAACTCAAAGAAGATCCTACAGAAACCAAACAGCAAGCTAGTAATTTAAAACTTCTGCTTCTACCTACCTGCAGGCTTAAAAATGGAATTTTAATGTGAAATTATCAGGTGTTTTTCTTTAAAGCCACACAGATCAGAAGCATGTCAAAAATACCGAAATCAAAACACCCACCATCTGCCCTTCTATGCTAACCACCCTCTTCCAAGAAAAAAACCCCAAACAACCAAACCTGAAAAGGCTGGTGCTCTGAAGAATATATGTATATTCTTTGCATGTATCTAAATGCATATGGATACGTTTCACCTCTATTGTGGCAAAACAGCTGCCCCGACAACTCATAGCAACAGGAATACTGTGCTGAAAAAGGGAATTCAAGCCAAAACTAATCTGAGGAGTACATGCTACAAATATTATTTGCTATAAAATATTAACAGGTTAATAATTATTTTTGTTGGCTAAACCCACAGAAGGAGTGAATTTTATGCAAGCCTATCCTTGCAGCACTAAATTTTCCGTACTTGCATCCATTTTGGGGGGACTGTTCACATGCCAAATGTAACTAGGTAAACAATGATGCAGTTTAGTACTGACTGACCACAGCCAAGACAATCGAAAAAAAAGGATTTATGAGTACAGGAGACACAAGCTTCTATTTTCTTTACAGTACTTGTTCCAGATTTTGTAAGGTAAAATGAAACTGTGCAGGCAAAGTAAAATGACCACTCAAAGATCACACCTGCCTTCAGTTTCAAAATGGCATCTGTGGAAGCACAAAATCCCAGTATAAAATTATCATCTCAGAATGATAATCTCAGTGGGATATTCTCTGCACTATTACACACCAACACAAACACACCCCCAATAAGGTAAAGTAACAGAATATTGAGAAATTAAAGGTCCATAGGAGAAAAGTTGAATTATGGTTAAACAAAGAATGAAGCATATGCCGTTTGTTGAGATTAATTTTTTCAGAAATTGATTAATATTGTTTTGGTGGACAAGTTTATCATGAGCCAGCAATTCACTCTCTCAAGGCAAAGCATCCTGGGCTGCATCAGGGAAAGCACTGCCAGCAGGCTGAGGGAGTGACACTACCCCTCTGCTGGTGAAGCCACACACGGGGTGCTGCACCCACTTCTGGGCCTCTGGGAGCAAGAAAGAGATGGACATACTGGAGCAAAACCAGCAAAGGGCCACAAAGGTGCTCAAGGGACCAGAGTATGTTCTACGTGAGGCGAGGCTGAGAGAACTGGGCCTGGAGAAGTGAAGACTCAGGAGGTAACTTATCCATGTGTATAAATACCTGATAGAAAGGTGTAAAGCAAATAAAGCCAGCAGTGCCTACTGACAGTACAAGAGGCAATATACACAAACTAAAACACATGAAATTCTACCCAACACCAAGAAAAAATTTTCCAGACAAAGCGGTCAAATATTGGAACAGGTTGCTCAGGAAGATTGTAGAGTCTCCGTCTTTGGAGATATTCAAAACCCAACTGGACATCATTCTGTGCAATATGCTCCAGCCAGGGTTAGGCAGCAGGGTTGCTCCAGATCATCTCAAGAAGCCCCTTTCAGCCTCTGTGATTCTGTCTGGTTGGGTTCTACAGGTAACAAGTATAGATCCCAAGTGTGAGAGCACAAACTAGACGACAATAAAAAATATAGGTTGTTGCAAGAAAATGCCACAGGAATAAAAGCATGATGAAAAGGTTACATACTGAGCTCAGAACTATTTTGGCTACTGTATTGCTTAGTGTTTTACACACCATTCAAAAAGTGCCTTATCAAGTACCAAAGATTAGCTCCTCTTACTTGGAACAAGGGAACAGAGCAAGGAAAACAAATCAGCACTCTCTGGACAGAAGCTAGTATGACTTCTATTTGGACTATAAAGCAGAGTGCAAACAAAAGCCTCTGCCATTCTCTGCTATACTAGGTTGGGAGAACAGAAAGGAGATTGTTTTCCTTAGCCACAATTCTCAAATAAATTCATTTCTGCAAACCTAAAGCAAAACCAGTATCTTCTCCTGGAAGGAAGGCCAAGAAAAGCCAGAAATCCACACAAGCCATTAACCAAAGCCATAATAATGCTGAGAGGGTGGCACAAAAAAACACAATCATATGAATATGCACATAAACTTATATTTTAAGTGTGTAGCCAAACAGGGGGTTTCAACTGGGTTTTTATTATAATTCTTTCAAGAAAAGGGAGACAAGGAACCTCCTGTTAGGCACATTCCTTCAAGAGTTCACAGCTCAGGACTCCATGATTCAGGACTTTTCAGCTCCTTACCACCACTGCAACTGCAGAGAACTATGCTTCAGGTTTATTCAGTTGAACCTAATGAAACTTAGGTTTCTGCTAAGGAAAAGAAAGAGAAATTTATTCCACAAGCAGAATTTCACCTTTCTATTTAATGTCCTCTCAACTACATGCTTCAAATCCCCGTGGTCATTTCACTTATAGAAACACCTCAGCCCAAGGAAAGCGGAAAGCAAGATCCCCAGGGGGTTGGAATTCTGTCTCCTGTGACCTTCTGTTTGTGAATTATTAAACCTTGCCTGTCACTTCTGCCGATGTTTTACCTCATTACAACAGGATGCCAGTGAAATGTAGAGCAGCCATTACTATCTCCTAGCAATAAAGGCAGCAGTTAAATAGCACGTGCTGTGCTTAACCCAGACCAGGTAACAAAATTCCCTGAAAATAAGTGCATCACACTTGACAAGATGAATTGTACTTGTGTAATAGTATTTCAAACTAAAAATAAGCAAAGGTACATTAAATTTTCTGAACTGACACTTTAGAACTGATTGTAGACATTTATTCCCTGTCCAGAATTTTTTTAACTTTAGAAAAATTGAAAGGCAAAGCCATTAAAGAGACAGGAAGAGCAAAATGTCATTTTGATCTCAAACTAGGTGACTTAGCAAGATATCACTGCTAGATTTTAGTTCTTGCCCTTTTTGCCTCAGATATCATATAAGAATGCAAAGTCAGAAAGGAATGTAGAAGCACCCAGGCTCCTAAAGCAAGAACACAGGCAGTTAAGAGTTCAAACATCCCACAGAGTGTGTTTTAAAGAGCACTAAGAGTTGGCGTAAATGTTCTTGCAGTAGTCTAAGGCGACATCTCCAGGCATATCAGCAAATCCACTTAGAACAGAATTCATCCCATGACCCAATTACAACACAGTTTTATTTTGGAGATCACTCAGCTGTGCCTCATCAACAAAACAAGAGTCTGGAGCTATCCCAGTGCAAGTCTGGTTGCAGAAAGCTTTCACACATACAAAGTCATAATTATGTTAAGTCAGCGCAATTTTCCCTCCTACAAATGCCACATCCTGATTTAAAAAAAAAAAAAAAAAGAAAACAAGCAGAAGAGAAAAGTAATGGCTCTCTATTGAAAAAATGGGTCACCAGTAACCTAAATTCTAGGCGATAAGAGATGGGAAAAGAGCTAACTAGAAACTAAAGAGATAATTCAAACAAGGTTCAACTTTAGGATACCTCTTTGCAATTGCTGTTACTAAGTGAATCTCAAATTGTATTCAGAAATTTTAGTCACATATTGTTCCCTTTTCTCTCTTGCCAGTGCTGTCTACATCAGAAGAAGTGAGGTGACTCCTTCATTCACATTAACAGCAGCAGAATCAAATTGCAAAAGGCTTTCTTTTCAGTTGAATCTGTACTCCAAGGAGTACTTATAAAATACTTCCAGATTTATCTCTCTTCAGACAGATTTCTTCATTATAATTTTTAGAGCTGAACAGGGTGAAGCAAACAGACCATTAAGCCAATTCTCGTTCATCCAAGGATAAGATTTACAGAATTGTAGTCCTGGAATTTAACAAACATTGCTTGTTAATTTTAAGAAGGTCACTGGTGGCTAAATAAAAATGCCCAAAGACTAACAGAGATGCTGAGAGGTTTTTAAAAGGAATTTTAAACTTACCCATCTTCTCTGGTTCACAAGTATAGCTAAAATAATTAGCAAAGTATTTTGTCTTTTTTCTCCTCAAAATCAAAATTATGTTACATTTATACAAAATACTCAAGCCGGGCAGGCACATTCCTGACAACCTCAACTACAATCAAGTTTTTAAAACGTGGAAAGGGCTTTTCGCCAGACAACAGTACCACTTTTGAAGTTTTCAACTTCTCTTAATCCATGGGCTCTTAATATATTGGAAATTGAGCTTATTGGCAACAGGCTGTTTTTCTTCATTAACTTTGGGAGACACTGAGGAAATATCCCAGAGTTCCAGAGTTCAGAAACTGAAAGCCACTAACTGATGCATGTCTGGACCCCAAGCAAGCATCCAAATGAGGGCAGGACCGCTGTAGCTGACATCCAGTTTTGTAGTCTCTGTAGACTCAGTCAAGATTTTTGCCCCTTGAAAATTCTGCTCCTCTTATATGATGACATCTGCAAGTCAGAAGCTGAAGCATATTTGGAATGCAGCATGTGGGAAGCTCTAAGTATTCCTGTACACTGCGTAGTTACTGTGCAAAAGGGCAAAGTCCATTGGTCTCTGAGATTCTAAAGCACATACATGCCATAAGAAACAAGTTTCCTTCACAATATTTCAAAAGCTTACAGTAAATTAGAATTACTTTTACCCGAGTGTTTCTACACTAATAATTTCATGGTAAGTCTCCAAATGGACTTTCCCAAATAAGACAGACAGTCTAGCACTTACCATAAAACAGCAATATCAAGCTTATAATTTTCTAAAGCATTAGGACAGTTGTGCCATGTTTACCTGAAAGCCAAACTTTAAAATGAAGCTGAGCAATTCCAGTTGCAGCCAGTTCCAGTGGAAGAAAGTCTAACACAACACAGTATTTGCAAGTAACAGCCTGTAGATGGCCCAAATCTAAGATCTCTGCTCTCTCTCCATCATCATGTATCCCACAGCACACTAACCAAACAATATGCATTAAATTTTTGACTGGTAATATTCTACTCTGTCCATCAGAAATTAAATACTTCCGATATCTTTATGTGTATTTTTCCCATTGTTCAATAGTAAAGGCATTCCACCCCTGGGAGAAAAAATGGCAAAAAAAAGAAAAAAAAAAAAGCTGCCAACCAGTTCTCAGGTACAGCTTTGTTAAGCTTTACGTGTAGGATCTTCATTGCCATGAAGTGCCAATTATTACGTATCACATTTACCTTTCCATAAGATCCACTGTGTGGACAACTGACAACTGACAATTATTTCACCAAACAAGAGTTCTAGTAACCAGATTAACAACTCCTGGATAATTTTACTATTTTTGTCTAAGAATACAGACATTTGTCTTCCTCAAATTTATTACAATGCTGATGAATGCTTCAGAAAAATTAACACCTCTAAAAATAACAAGCCTTACAGATCTATTTTAAACCTATGTACCTTTCTTTAGGTTTGTGTATTCTAGTTTTCTTACCTTAAGCATGGGGACTAAGAAGGCTAAAGAAATGGATGTTTCTTTAATAATGTTTATTTAATAAACTGGGATGGGAGGGAAGCAGCTATCCCATGACCTGCCATTATTGTTAGCCTGTTTCTGGGGGGCACCCAGCAAAGCACATGAGACAAGTTTCTCAGCAGAGAGAAACTATGCCAGTAGAACTGTTATCAGAAGAGCAGTGTTATTTCCTGTAGTGTCAACTTTGTCAAACTTAAACGTCTACTGTGCAGGGAAACTTACACATATCTGGACATCATTTCCTTAAAAATTGTTTCCAGAATTGCTAGATAACCCAAGGCCTTTCAAGTCTGCATGAAGAAGTAATCTAATGTTCCATAGCATATTTGGTGGATCCAAGCAATTACAGGACCCTTTGAAACTCTATTGTTGCTTTTCATCCTCCTTAATTACCAAATGCAACAACGTATGTAATAGAAAATACTGTTTCTCTTCTACACTGTGTTCATTATCATTTCACTACCCAAAGATTAGGTTTCTCACTTTACTTCTTCCTATCCAAACAGAGGCACAAAGATAGATTTTTCCTGGGTTTTTTTACAATCACACCAATTCTGCCAAAACCCATTTTCTCTGCTTGCCAGTACACTCACATTTAATTTCAAATCATTTTGATTTTGAGCTACTTAAGTGCCACAAGCATAAAGTCTTTCCAAAACCGCTTCTCCATAGTTCACAGCTCTTTTTCCTATTACATCAGTTGAGTTCGTTTCAGTTATTCCTCCTTTTTTCCTTGCAAAGGCACAACCAGAGTGATACTAAATACCCAGAGAGCTTCATTAGGAGGAGCAGAGGGGCTGAATAACACGGCGAAAACGCTTCACAGCAGCGCCCAGAAACCAAGCATGGACCGAGACACCAGGAAACCGGTTTAATCTAAAAGCATTCAGATGATGCACACCAACTTTGACGAACGAAGCACATAGAACACACCCGCACATAAAGCGGCGGCGCGGCTGCCGCCCGCCAGCGGGACGCAGATGTCACCGGGGCAGCGCCGACCCGCGTGGCCGCTGCCGTGCGGCTCCGCTTGCCCGGGCCCCGCTGCGGCCGCTCATCCCGGCACCGGGCGCTGCTGCCACGCGAGGCAGCCCCCGCCCAGGTCTGCTCGGCCCCGGGGACGCTGCCGCCCCAGCCCCAGCCGCAGCCCCGCTCACCTGTGGGCGGCGGGACCGCCGGATCCCCCCGCTCCGTCCATCGCGGCCCCGCCGTTGCTATGGGCCTCCGCCCGCCGCTGCCCTTAGCAACGGCGCGCGGCACTGAGGCGCGTCGCCATTGGCCGCGGCCGCGAGCACGCCGCCCGCCGATTGGCCGCGGTGCCGCGCACGCGCGGCGGAACGCAAGGGCCACACCCGTCCCTCGGTGCGGGAGCCGCCCGCCGCCTCCGCCGGGAGCGGGCAACAGTCCCGGCGGGAACCGCGCGGGGCACAAAGCTCTGCCAGACACACTTCCCCACGGAAGACCGCCCCAAAAGACCCCACCCCACCCCCCCCCCCCGTCGCCAGGACCCTCCCCCGCGCCCGCCTCGGCGCTTCTCGGCGGCTCTGCCCGGCGTTGTAGAGGGCCTGGCTGAATCACGTCCCCTGCTGAGCCCCGAAGCGCCAGCCTCTTGTTCGGGCGTGTCCCTGCACGCAGCGAGTGGCGGCTCCCTCCGGGTCAGGTGTGGGCCTGCCTTCTCGGGAGCTCCATGTCTGCCTTCACCAGGATGTCCGCGGCGCTCAGCTTGCCCTGCTGCCGCAGGTGCTTCATTATGTGCGGCCGCCGTCTCCAGGTGACCTTGAGGCCGTACTCGTGCTCCGGAGTGTCTGTAACCAGTACTGCTGCCGCCTCCCCTCTCCCACAGGGATCAATACCCAATGGCAGCTCTGCTTCTGGATGCCAGGCATGAGTGCTTTGTGACAGAGTGTTGCAGCATTCCCCATTCCTTGGGGAAGGAACATGTGCAGCCTCTGCATCCGATGGATTAGGGACTTCTTGCTCCACAGGCTGGGGAGCAAGCTCTCCACAGTCCTCTGGACTCTGCACGTGGATGTTGGAGTTTGCTGCTGTCCCTTTCTTAGGCTGGTTGGGAGAGCATTGTGCGTTCTTTCTCAAGCAATTTGGATCATCCAGCGGAGGGACTGCATGTCCTTCTGGATTCTCAAAAGTTAAAGGAGGAAATCTGCAGGCTACAGCTCCTCGACAAGCTCCTCCTGCATGAAATGAACTGTGGTTGGCATCCTGATTATAGGGCTTGTGAGGATCAGGACGCTTCTTCTGGCAGGCTTTCAACACCACTGGCTTAGTTGTGTCAAATTGTGGGCACACCTGAAGGGAAAGACATAATAAGATAAGAAACCCAACCCTTTCCTACAGACAATTCTACTTCCCCACCTTTATTCAATGTGTTCATTGAGTAATTTGCAGCAAAGCAAATGAGTCATTAAGAAAGCTGCTATACATGAGATACCTCTGAATTTCAACACCATGTTCTGCCACTTTTCTCTGGAAAGTCATTGGGGTGCAAGTGAGCTGCTTTCTGGCAACTCACAAAGAACTCAAGATTTGGGTTTTAAAGGAAATTTAAGTGGTGTCTACACATGTAACCCGTGCAGATTTAAGGAAGTTCAGAATGGATCATTTTTCTGTGTCTTAGCATAACTCAAATAGATTCAAAGAACTAAATCCTCAGCCTCCCCAGAGAAGTAGAGGCTGACCTGGGACAGCAACACAAAATGATTGAAGAATGCCCATTTAGCTCAGTCCCCTTAGATAGGCTAATATGGTGTTCAAAATCTTCCCCTAAATATCTTTGTTTCAAAACATAGTTAATTTTTGTATTGTGGAGTAACAGATCACCCAAAATCCACTTCTACAGTCAGCTTCCTGTAGAAAAGATGGTCCAAGCTCAACAGTCTGTATTTCTTTGAATGATTCTGGACTCATACTCAAACCCTGGAAATCCTTTTATTACCATGTTCTTTGTCTCCCTGGTTGTCAACAAAAGAGTCTGACTCTGTTTCAGATTCCAGTTTTGTTTTCCCAAGAGCACACTAAACTGAGTTCTTGCTACAGTAACTAGAGGTCTCCTTCAGCATTCCTAAGTTACTATACAGTTCCTCAAAACACTGAGTACAATTTAACTAAGGATAGTGATTGTCTGATGTACAGCTGAACTGTTTGAATCCAAAGACATTGTGCAGGAAAAGAGAAATGATTCTGTAATAATTGTATACCAGCACATACTTAACATAGTCCCTGATTTTAAAGATACGTCTTCCTGGCTTCAGAGAACATGTAGGGTAGGTTTTACCTATGCAGGAACCTAGTAGCGGAAAAGGTATGAAAAACTTGAATAATGCCAAAAAGAGAGGAGCAGAAAATCAGTTTCCATTTAAACAAGTTGACAGACACTCTGCAGAGGATGCCTCCAGAAGTTACAAACCTACCACAGTTTCCAAACTGAGAAATATTTAACAGTTTCAGTACTGATAGCTTCAAACAAATTTTAGAATACTTGTATTTTAGGAATCAAAGAACTACCAGAGTGGATGTTTCCACCTCTTCCAAGCAAAATGAATGCTTATTCACAGCAGTTATCTTACTTAGTGATTCACAAACTGTAGAGCTAACTATCTCAAGCAGACACAAAAAAAATTTTAAAGAGGAAAAAATTGAAGATGTTCTACTTCAAGGTTAAGGCATCACAAAAATACCTGCAGGTCAACAGGAACAAAGGAATGTTTCATGCAGGTCGGAAACCACACTTCCTGAGCTTGCTTTGTGAAGAGCAGAGGCAAGCAGCAATAATGTTTAAACAGAGCTCCCCTAGGTGATGACTACTGTTGCACAGGAACAGTCTGTCTTTGCTGCAGCTGTTTGCTTAAAAAAAAAAATCTTTACATTACACGATCTAAGGAGTATTTTAGGACATGGCAAACAGTCCCAAGAAAAGGAACCCATCAGAAAATTGGTATGGAGAGAAACTACTCAAAACAGAAATGGAAAAGAGGGCAAGTTAGAACAAATCATTCTGAAGTGAAAACCTATGTTCTCTATATTTAGCAGTGTCAGATTTAAACAATACACCCAGTACTTCAACACTGAACATTTAGAGTTCAGCAGTTATTTCAAACAGCAAGCCGATAAGAGAAATCTCCCCTAACACTTATTTCATGCAGGGTTTTTGGTTGCCAAGGAAAACAGTGTTTTCCTGATGGGAATAATTTTTCTCGAAGATATATATTCATTACTCAGTAAACATTGCACACAGTTTATGTCTTTAAGTAACCAAGACCTTAGTGCTTATTCTTAGAATGTAAAGCAACTCAAGCACTTATTTATGCTTTAGACTGATAGAGGGAATTCAGGTCTGGAGTAATAATTTTCCATATCCAAAAGAGATAAGCTTTTTGTTAAGACATACGGGAGAAACTTGAAAACTGTTGCTGTGGGATGCAGAAGGAAAGATAATTTGTACCAACCCAGGCAGCAGACGTGTTCAGGTCCACAGGTTTTGTAGGCACACGTCTGGGATTCTCAGCCAGATGCAGTGGAGCTTCATAACAGTGGATGGGTCCTGCCCGTGGCTTCTCAAGGAAAATCAGCTCTGCCTTCCTAGCCTTGTGGGTACACTTTTTCTTCGGAGGCATCAAAAGGTGTGGTAACACCACTTAGAAACCTCATGATGCTTGTTGGAGCCAGTTGAAGAAAGAAGGAAGCACCCCAAGGAGATGCTAAAGAGCTCTTGAATCTGTAGAAGGCAAATAAATGGATTTGAAGACAGACTTGTTTGGAAACTTCAGATACAGTTTTTAACAATAGTAGAACATTTATGCAACAGCACAGCGTACACATCTCAAGGCAAACTTTTTCCCAACAGTAGTTCTTGAACCTTTTGTCAATTTTCAGGTAGATTTAGAAATGCACTGCAGGAATGGGAGCAGATGACCATTGATCCAGCTATGTCAAATCAGCCATGAAAAGAAAAAAAAACAAACAAAAAAAAAAACCTGTCAGGACCCAGGACATCTCTGGATGCCCTGGGTGTCTCAAAGCTCTGGCAGAGGCTCGGAGACCCTGGCAGGAAGCCAAAGACACCTGAAAATTCAATCTTAATTCATAGAGCAAATTGCCAACCTTATATAAAGAATTACAGGCCACAAAAGTTTAAGTAGCATAGTAGTAGGAATCACAGGGTGAAGGAGAAAACTTTGGAGCAGTGTACAAGGGGGTTTTGTATGTTGTACAGGGGGGGTTTGAAATTCTGTACATGGGGGTCAGGAGTTCCAAGATGGAGGAATTTGGGCGTGCCCTGTCCTTCTTTCTTCTCCTTGGCATCCATGTTCAGGATGATGTTGGCATGTGTGGATTGGTTCATAGGGAAAGTGCACTTGCCAACAAGGGCTAAAAGTATTGGAAATTAAAGGTAAATATCTTATACGTAGTTTTCACTATAAAAGAGACAACCGCCCCGTGGGCGGGAGAGAGTGCCTTTGGCTGTCTTGCTGATCAGACCTCGGCTGGACAGACGGAAAAACTTTGTAGATAAGGAACAATAAACTCAACTGAAGACCAAAAGCGAGAGTCCAGATTACTTCTTTGAAAGTGTGGCCTGCCCAGAACCACCTTTTCCCGTGCTAGGGCAGAGACCACTGGCAGCTGACCCCGGCAAAAAACTATTTTATTTTTTTCAATTTAATCTTGTTTGTAATGCCAAGATATTGTAGGGCTAAGATAATCAGAACTCTTTCTCTTTCTGGTTGCTAACTACCTGTACATTTTAATTTCAAGAGACTTTAAATTTGTTTTTTTCTTTTTTACAAAACACAGTTGACATCTCCCTCCTATATTCTACAGATCTTGCATTATTTGTTTGTTTTGCCTAATGAATAAGTTTGAACTGAAGTAACATTGTATTTAATATTCTGTTGGAAAACATCACAGAACCAATTAGTTTGGAAGACCTCTGAGATCATCAAATCAACCCATAGCCACACACCACCATGGCAACTAGACCATGGCACTAAGTGCTACACCTTCAGGGACAGTGACTCCACCTCCCTGGGTAGCCCATTCCAATGTCTAATCACCTTTCCTGTGAAGAACTTCTTCCTAATGCCCAACTGAAGCCTCCCCTGGTGCAGCCTAGGACAATATTTCCTTGTTCCATCACTAGGTGCCTGGTAGGAAAGGCCAATCCCCACCTGGCCACAGCCTCCTTCCAGGCAGTTGTAGGGAGCAATAAGGGGCCCCTGAGCCTTCTTTTCTCCAGGCTGAGCACCCCCAGCTCCCTCTGCCACTCCTCATGGACTGGTGCTCCAGACCAGCTCTGCTGTCCTTCTCAGGGCCCACTCCAGCACTCAGTGTCCTTCCTGAAGTGAGGGGCCCGGAGCTGGACACACCGAGTGCCCCAGCAGTGCCGACTAGAGAGGAACGATCCCTGCCCCGGTCCTGCTGCCCCCACTACTGCTGACAGGGGCCAGGTGCTATTGGCCTTCCCGGCCACCTGGGAACACTGATGGCGCATGTTCACCCAACCTGACTTACCAGAGATCGGCACACACAAGGAAATTTGGCAACATTTCA
Source organism: Passer domesticus (assembly GCF_036417665.1). NCBI lineage: Eukaryota > Metazoa > Chordata > Aves > Passeriformes > Passeridae > Passer > Passer domesticus. Next base: position 88,221,479 of record NC_087475.1, on the reverse strand, counting down.
CGAGAAAGGCATGAGACTGCAACAGCCTGACTGCTTACCTAAGTGGCAGCGTGCTCAGGACGCCCCGCTAGCCCGCTGCAGCCGTGACATACACGTTAAACTGTAAAACGCCGTAGCTCTTCACCAGGAGTCAGCGCACAGCCGGCGGCCCGGGCGCTCGGCAGAGCTCCCAGCCGCCGGCAGCACGGCTGAAGGAAGCTGCCAGCACTGTCCCAGCGGGGCCGTCCCGGTACAAGGGCAGGCGGGACAATACGACCCCGACAGCGGCCCGGCCTGCGTCCCGCCCGCATATCCGTATCCCCCGCCGCCGCCGCCGATTGGCCCACCGAGGCCCCGCCCCCTGCGCGCCGATTGGCCCGGCCCGGCAGGCCCCGCCCCCGCCGCCGCTCACTGGCGCAGGCCGGCACGTGACCGGGTCAGAGCTGCGCCGGGCGCCAAATTCAAACCGGGGCCGCCGCCCTGCATCGGCCCTGCCCCGGCCCCGCAGCTGCCGAGCCGCGACCGGTGCCCGCCACCACCCTCCCGGGCCCCTGGCAGGGGTCGGCACCCCTCGGAGGGCCGCGCTAAGGCCTCCGCGCGGGCGGGAGCGGGCAGCGCCTAGGCCCGGCCCGGGCGGAAGGCCCCGCGGGAGCAGGTGAGCTTGCTGGCCAGGGCGGCGGCGCTGGGGCTGGGGCGGGCGAAGAAGGAACTGGGAGCGCTTTGGCCCTGCCCTCCCTGCCCCTCGGGGCTGCGCGTACACAGCGCTGCGCCCGGGCCTGTACAGGGGTAGCAGATCGGGGCCTCCCTGGGAAGTGACGCGCTCCTGTTCCTGCTCACGGGAACGCAGCTTGTGGGAGGCTGGCTCCGGTTCTTCCTTTGGCGCTGTGTCTCCTTAGGGGGTGGAGCGGATGCAAAGGGCCATGCTTGTGACGGCTGCCAGAACCCGCGTGGAGTGATCGCTGGGCTGTCTGCTCCCTGTACAGAGGGCATCAGCTCGGCTTGTTATCTGCTGGACTCTGCTTTCTATCAGTGTAGGGGATTCTTACTGAGAATTTACTCGTTTTCTTGCTGACCCCGTCAAACCTACCAATGCAAAAGGCCTCTTTTTTTTTTTTTTTTTTTCTATTCTGCTTGCCATCTCTAATGATAAACAATAAGTACAATTTGTATATTGTTCTGGTATAGTTTGTAGAAGGGCACAGGGTCCACTGAATTCCTGATGGCATTATTAACAGTATTCTTACAGCATCTTACCTTGGAAGCAGTATCTCTGAATTTTATTTCCTCTGCTTCCAGCTTTATAGTCTAAACCACCCACTGTCCAAAAGTTTTACATCTATATTGTATGCTGTCCAATGACAAATTTATGTGTTTCTATACAAATCTATGAAAGGGTTTAGAAGCACATTTACTTGGTGTCTAGCTTAAAACACCTTACTTCTGCTGCATTTATTGTGTGTTTATTGTGTGCCTTTGTAGTGTTCAGGGTAATCTCTGCTTCTCATACCTTAAACCATCTGTAAATTCCCTTTTCATGTAGGTTATGTAATTTGCTGCTTAGAGCAATCAGCTGTAAGAATCAGCATGTGTATTTCTGTATTCTATCTCTCCTCCAGCTTGCTGGCTGACGCTGGTTAAATCGCACTATAGCTAAGTGTTTCTGTAAAGCACATACATACTTTGCTCATTATTATGTACTTCATTATGCAAGTTATCTACTCTGCAAATCTCTCTCCCATCCTGCTTACACAAGGTGTGGGTTAGGGAGGTACAGTATAATTTTTCAGTAGCCTTGTCAGCCTTATTAAATGCTTTCAATTTTAATTTTCCTTTTGTGTTTCTAGCTTTGTAGCAACTGCTGAGAATGTGTGCTCTGTGGGAGGTCTTGAGATGATTTGCTGCACCCTTTATGTTGTACCTTTTGTTTTGCAGGATTTTGTTCCTCTCTCTTTCAATGGAGAGTGACAGTATAGATCAATAATGAGGACCAGCCCTCGCAGGCCCTTAATTCTCAAAAGAAGAAAACTGACCCTCCCACAGAACGATGAATCCAGTACTTCAGCAAGAGATGAGAACAGAGGTCAGGATGAAAAGGCTCCTAAGGAGGAGCACAGGCAGGAAGACCAACATAACAGACAACCCAGAGACAAAAGGGACTGTGGCCTGCAGAAATTCCCAGCAGGAATAAAGATAATTGACCACCCTACAATGCCCAACACACAGGTGGTGGCCATCCCTACAAATGCTGATATCCAGAGCATCATAGAGGCATTGACAGCAAAAGGAAAAGAGTGTGGCAACAATGGACCCAACAAGTTCATTCTCATTAGCAGTGGGGGCACATCCCGTTCAGCAGGTCCAGCACCATCGCAGCATCTCCCATCAGAGAAGAAAGCCAGTGCAGCCATCAAGGCTGCAGTCAGTCAAGAAAGAGAGAAGAATGTTGCACAGATGCCTGCTCTTGCAGGCAGTACAGCGCCCTGGCATTCAGGAGTTGATCCTGTGGTTGGACAGGAGCAGGAGACCAACAGTATGTAGCCTTTACCTGTTTTAGTTTTTTGTCCTGACAGACAAGGAGATGTGAAATGGGCCAAGGAGAGCAGCACTTACTTCTTGATTTGCAGTACTTATTAATATTTTGATAATTACAAGATATCTATTTATTGGATTCTAATAATCTACATAGCTTTGCATATGTAGTGAAATCTAAAGGATTATAGTGGGCATATTTTTTTGATGGAAGACATCTGAGCTTCTGACTTAAGTTTTGTGTCTTTCTCTTTCTTGAAGTACTAGATGAACATTGTCCTGTTTTGGTTGACAATAGTCTGGTTTGAGTGTTTGTTTTTAAGACTGCAGCTCTTTTCAGAAATTGGGCAACTATATATGAAATCAGGAATTCAAGGTGAATTCCTTCAACAATATTAGTGTTACAATACCATCTTTTAGAAGTGTAGCTGGTGCCTTCCTTTTGGCAGCTGAGATGGAAGGGTAGCAGGGTTACTTGTGAGAAAGCAGGGTTATGACAAGGGGAAGGCTGTGCCTGTAGCCTAGCTGGGCTTCAGTAAAGCCTTTGGCACTGTCGCCCACAGTATTATTCTGGAAAAGCTGGCAGTCCCTGGCTTGGTCTGGTTCACTCTTCACTGGTTTAAAACTGGCTGGGCCCAGAGAGTGGTGCTGAGCAGTGCTGCAGCCGGCTGGTGACCAGTCACTGGTGGGGTTCCTCAGGGCTGGGGCCAGTCCTGTTTACTCTGTATGTTAATGTCTGGATCAGGGGATTAAGGGCATTCTCAGTAAATTCACAGATGACACCAAGTTGGGTGGGAGTGTGGATCTGCTGGAGGGCAGGAGGCTTCTGCAGAGGGATCTGGACTGGCTGGATCCATGGGTCGAGGCCAATTGCATGATGTTCAATAAGACCAGATACCAGATCCTGCAGTTGCATTGCAACAACCCCAGGCAGTGCTACAAGCTGGGGGAAGAGTGTCTGGAAAACTGCCCAGCAGGAAAAGACCTGGGGGTACTGGTCAACAGCAGCTGAACATAAGCCTGTGTGCACTCAAGTGGCCAAGAAGGCCAATGGCATCCTGGCCTGTACCAGCAATAATGTGTCCAACAGGACCAGGGCAGAGATTGTCCACTTGTACTCGGCACTGGTGAGGTCACACCTTGAGTTCTGAGTTCAAATCTGTTTTCAGTTTTGGGCCACTCATTACAGGAAAGACATTGAGGTGCTGGAGTCCATCCAGAGAAGGACAACAGAGCTGATGAAGAATCTGGAGCACAAGTCTGATGAGGAAAAGCTATGGGAGCTGGGGGTGTTCAGCCTGGAGGCTCAGGGGTACCTTATCACTCTCCACAACTGCCTGAAAGGAGGCTGTAGAGCAGTGGGGGATGCCTTCTTTTCATAGACAGCAAATGACAGGACAAAAGGCATAGTCTCAAGCTGTGCCAAGGAAGGTTCAGATTGGACATCATGAAGAATATGTTCCCTAAAAGGGTTGTCAAGCATTGGAACAGACTGTCCAGGGAGGTTTGGAGTCACTATCCCTAGAGGTGGTCAAGAAACAACTGGATGCTGCAGTCAGTGGTCTTGTTGATAAGGTGGTGTTTGGTCACAGGCTGGACTCAAATGGTCTTAGAGGACTTTTTTAACCTAAATTATTCTGTGATTATTACATGGGCCTGTTATCCCAACAGGCAGTGGCGAGACAATGAGCTCTGTGTTGGACAACAGCCTCACCAACATCCAGTGGCTGGGGAAGATGAGATCTGATGGGCTAAATCCCTCTTCTGTGAAGGAAGACACAGAGAAAGAGAATCAGATGCCTCTGCAGGAAAGAGTCAAGGTGAGTAGGAGAATACACGTGTATGTGCTAAAATTTTTGATAAGGAAGTAATTTACGTGGATCAGAATACTTGGAAGAATTAGGCATCACTGTCTCTAAGTAACCCAAGTTTGACCTTTATTGATAGCAATAGCAGAAGCCAGAGGACCCAGGGATGTTCCATGGGCCTTTTTGTCAGCTTTATGAACATTCATACATCACTCTTTCTGTCTTTCAGACTGAAGAGGAAGCTGCTGCTGCTATTCCTACTGCTGCTGAGTCCTCCTCATGGCAGGATTCGGTGTCAGAACGACCTCCTTACTCCTACATGGCCATGATCCAGTTTGCCATCAACAGCACGGAGAAGAAGCGCATGACGCTGAAGGACATCTATACCTGGATTGAGGATCATTTCCCTTATTTTAAACATGTAGCTAAGCCAGGTTGGAAGGTAACAAGCAGGTCCTCAATTTGCTGTGGGTGATGTTACATGCCTTCTGGATCAAAAGCTATTCCCCAGCCTGCAAAGCAAGATGGAAACTCATTTAAACATTCTACCCTAAATACACTCTCAATCCAGATGTTCACTGTTCCACTTCTTGTATCTCTTGTCTCATCCTTCTTAAACAAGATGATGGGATGTGTGATCACTGGAGTGAGAATAGGGATCTCAAGAGTACATAGAATAAGAGACTGATGATAGGGTTGGCTGTGTACACTGTGAACATGAATGTTTGGTGTTGTCTGCACTTTGGAATGTAATCCCTCTGCTAGAGCAGCCATGTTTGAGCCTTGCTGTGCTGATAACAAAACTACTGTTTTCAACCTCCTCCTCACTCCTTTCTCCTCAGAACTCCATCCGGCACAACCTGTCCCTTCATGATATGTTTGTCCGTGAGACATCTGCCAATGGTAAAATCTCCTTCTGGACTATTCACCCTGATGCAAACCGTTGCCTAACATTGGACCAGGTATTTAAGGTAAGTTGCCTCATGTAAAGGAAATAGGACAGGCTATCCAGTTTCTAAATGCCACACTAGCCTGATGCACCTTATTTTAACTGTAAGGTTAAGCTGCTTTGACATCAGCCTCTTTGTAGAAGCTGGGTTCAGTCACTTCACTTGACAAATAGACAAGCTCTGCATTTAAAAGAAAAGGTGCTGTGGCTGTGCTTTTGATCTGGAGCTTCTGTGGGATGTGTTTATTCTTCATGTGTTGTGCCAAATATAATAGTCAGGTTGTTCAACTTCTTCCCATGGGCCTGATTTAAATTCCTAATGAGAAGATTTCCACTGAGGCCAACCAGTTGTTCCTATGCTGTATAAGTCAGTCATAGGATAGAATTGTCCTAACCCAAATAGGTATTTTTGGAAGATTTTGTTAGGGAAATAGAGCTTGGGAGTCTAGTATAGGTGTGTTTAGACTCTTGTGTTTTCTGCAGTGGGTGGGTAGAATTAACTTTTGTTTGCTCAGATTGTGCAAGTTTAAAATGTCCCATTTGTCACCCTCTTTGGTTGATAACTTAATCTTAAATTTTTTTTCTGCTCAATGCCTTCTGCCACCAGCCGCTGGACTTGGGGTCACCAACATCGCCTGAGTACTCTGAATCAGTAAGAATTACCATCTGGCTCGGGGCTTGATCTTCCATTCTCTTCTTGCCAGTCACGGAAGGAAAGGACAACAGGCTTGGGGAGGGGGACGGGGTCACTGCTGCATCTGCTCATACAGCTCCATGCTTACCCTTTGCAGGGAGAGGGGTGTAGCCAGTGTTTGACTGCCTTCAGATGGTACAGTCTCTTGAGCTGGTAAAGCTGGACAGCTTTGAGCAACTTGGAAGTCTACTGCTGAAGTAGGCTGCAATGGACACCAATAGGCTTCAGAGAACAAGCCCAAACAGATTTCTGATAAAATCATTTCCATGGCAACAGTTCCAATATGTTCCTGGGGCTCAGATGCAGAGAGAATAGGGTCTCTCTGTGCTCCTTTTTCATTTTGGAACCCACTGTATTGTGAGTGACTCTTGGAAAGATGAACCTGTTTGATGTTTCTCTCGCATTCAGCTGCTTTAGCAGTGAAGAATTTGTAAACATCCAGTCAAATACTTTTCTGTCACAGCTACAACCTTGGCCTTCTTTCCATCTGCTCAGAATTCTGATCCCATTGTTGCTTCTGGTATTCCCTTTGAACACCTATCTGGTCCATGGTTTGTATAGACATCCAATATACAATAAAGCCATCCTATTCATTGTTCCTTGGGCACTGAGGGTGCCAAAACCAGCTCACTTCTGCAGTAGAGTCTGCAGTTGGAGCAGCTCTGTCATGTCGTCTCTTTTCCCACACAGCTTTTGGTGGGCAGCTGGCTTTGGGGTGGCATGGCTGCAAACCAGCAAGTGGCACAGACCTAGAGCCAGCCTGAGTGCTGGGTGCTAACAGCTGCTCTCTTTGTCTTAGTCCAGCACAGACTTCTGGTTTCACAATTCTCAGTGAGGCAGCAAAATAAATGTGGATTCTTTAATCTCTTTCTTTTCTCCTCCTCTTATCTCACAATGACTGCAGCAACAAAAGAATCGTCTCCCAGATCCTCTGAAGAACATGGGAAGCAAAACAGAACCCCAGAATTCACGTAAGTGTCCCCAGCAGTCTAGGCCAAGAGAATCAATCCAATAAACCTGGGGCATTCTCCCAGATTTCTTCAGGAATACAAGTGCAGTGTGTTATCCCTGTTTGCCAGCTTTTATGCTCCTTATTGTCAGGTTTGAAATGGAAAGCATATTGTTTTGTCTGAGGGGATGTGCTGGTGAGATGGTGGGCATTGGGCACTCATAATGGGATGAGAGCCCAAAATTATGGGGTAGGATCTGCATGAAAGGTTATTTTCTTGTTCATGAGGCTTCTGGCTTGGCATTTGTATCTTTAAAATTAGCAGAGAAGGCAAGTGATCTGGTCAAATGTTTCTTTTGGGATGTCTAGAAGGACTTTCTGTAAGGTGCCTGGGTTTCAAGAGATAGCAGTGGAGAGCAGGCAAAAGTGAGTCTGTTCTTTTCCCTTCCAGGCCGAAAGATGAAGCCTTTGCTTCCTCGTGTCAACTCCTACCTGGTTCCAATCCAGTTTCCTTTGAGTCAGCCTCTTGTCTTGCAGCCTTCTGTGAAGGTTCCTCTGTCCATGGCACAGGGAGCATCACTTAACAGCTTGGAGACTTCGCAGAGCAATAAGTGTGTGTGCATTGCTCCAAAGGTTGGTTTCATGTTTTCCAAGGAGTTTTCAGGGGGGTTAGTGGGGTTTTTTTCCTGTCTTTTTCCCTGTCTTTTTTTTCATTAGGGGGGTGAGGAGGGGGCTAAGGAGGGTAGGGGGATTTTTTTTTAAGGATGTGTGTGTTTGTTTGGATTTTTTGTTAACTTTTTTTTTTAATATCTCTTGTCTTCAATGAACCTTTTCTTCATATGGTTCCTTTGTGCATCTTTACTTAGGTGCTCTAAAACTCCAAGCTACTATGAAGGAACTAGCTAGTGATAATCCTTGCTATCCTTTACTGTCTTTAGGCTGACTACTACCTGCTAGTTTATTTGCTCTAAGGATGTTTCTATAATTCACTAGAGGAAAGGACTCTATGGCTTGGTCATGAAAATTTTTCTTTACTGCTGGGATGTGAAGAAAGAAAAATGAGAGGAATGCCTTTGTTCTGATCCTAAAACATTCATATTTTTGATAGCTCTTTAGACAAGTAACAATAAGGAACTTCTGAAAGGGAATATGTTTCACGTATCCTCTTCCCAGAGGATTTCCGTATCTGCTGTTTGCTAATTCTGTGAAGTTTGCAGTTATTCTGGGCTCAAGAAAAACAGCTATTAAACAGCTCTTTTTCTTGGCGTCTCACTGACTGCTCTTGTATGCTTAGACACTGTAAAGCTTTAGCTTCTTCCATCCTGTCTAACCATAATCCTATTTTCCTTTGTATGCCTGCTGCTTTATGTTCTCTCCAGCTATGACTTATCTTTCTCCTGTGCTCTTTTTCTTTTGATAACCTCATTTTTTTTCTCTCTTCCTTTTCCTTGGTTTCTGGGAAAGCTATCCTCATTCATTTTGTTATTCCCATTTAGATAATGTAAGAAAAAATCAAAGGGGTTATATTTTTTCCAGAAATAATCAGCTTTCCTTCTGCCTGTACTCTCAGAAGTTCTTCAGGGCAGGAGTGCTCTGAAGGGTATGATTTTGAGACTTAGCTAGAATCCTTGCCATGTGATCCTTAGGCTTCTTTCTATCAGTTTCACAGAGATCAATCTCAGTCTGTTATAATTACTGCTTCCTGAATATCTTCCCCTTACCCTCTCTGCTGACCTTAAATGCATTTCTTTTCTTTCCGCTGTTATTTGGATTTTTGGGTAGCTTAGATCCTTGCTTACTGACTACATGTCACCTGTGTTTCACTGTAGATGTCACTGCCTGCAGAAGAGTCGCCCTCTTTACCCACAGCTGCTGTAAAGGAGGAGGGTCAATGTGATGCAGGTCTATTTTCCCCAACCCATTCTGTACAGAACAGCTCCCAGCCTGGTGAGGAATTGTCTTCTTTCCCAGAGGGTGCCTGTGTGAAGGAGGAAGAAGGCTCTCAGCTGGATCCCTGGCTGTCCCCATTTGCCTCAACTGTAACGGTCAAGGAAGAGCCAAGCTTGTTCTTCCCAGACTCATCCACAAAGGAGAGGAAACAGTTCACCACACTGAAGTCCCCATCTAAGGCAGTTTCTGACTCTTTAGTTATAAAGAGGAGGGAAAGGCGGGAAGTGGGCAGATCCAGAAGGAAACAACGCCTAGCACTGCCTTGTTCAGAAGAGCCTGTCCTTGTTCTGCCAGAAAGCAGCAGCTTTGACCCTTTCCGGTTAGGGGCAGACCGTCCCTTCCCCCAGGAAAACCAGCCCCTTGAGAACATATTACAGCTTAGCTGCTCACAGGGAGAAGAGGGGGCCTTTAAAACACCAGTCAAAGACATCTTCAGAAAATTGCCCATTTCTTCCACTCCCAGCAAAGTTTCAGCCACTACTACCCCTTCACTAGAGGTCCTTGACCCCTGGAAGTCTGCTTCCTTAGCCAAAGGAAGTCATGAGCTGGACTTCAGTCCTGTGAAAACCCATCAGTTGCCATTCACACCCCTCCAGGACAACCAGGACTTGCTGGGTTTTAACAGCACACCTCTTAAAAATCCTCTCTTTGATTCTCCTCGAGAACTGCTCAATACAGAATCCGGTGACATGGTCCTTGTGCCCCTCACGAGCTCTCCAGCATTTATTCATGACACTTCCAAGCAATCCTCTGTTGAACTGACAGCCTCTGGCTTTACTGAAAACCGATCACTTATGGAGGGCCTTATCCTGGACACCATGAATGACAGTCTCAGCAAAATCCTTCTAGATATCAGCTTTCCTGGTCTTGAGGATGAAAATTTAGGAACAGACATTAGTTGGTCTCAGCTCATACCTGAACTTAAGTGAACTCGTCTGAGGAATGAACTTGACTTATTCTGATGTTACAGAAAGAACTCCACTCTTCTGAGATTCATTAATGAAATCTAAGACAACTGCTTTTGTCTAGTTCCCACATCCATGAGAGCAGAGAGCATTATTGACTCCTGCTAAGCTGGGAGACAGCCCCATCAGCTGCTATGGGCTTCCTTTTAAGATGCTGTAGACTTTGAGTAGAACAAGATGATAGAATTTCTCTAGCCTTGTGCTAGAGATAAGAATCCCTGGAGAGAGGCTATCATGAGAACACCTAGGTAGGCCCTGAATGGCATTTGCTATTCAAGGTATCAGAGGAAACAATAGTACAATAGGAAAGAGCCTGGGAATCTCCTCCTAGCTCTGTCCTAATATCCCTTTACTTTGTATCCCCTATTACTCGGTATCTTCTGTCTAGTTTTAATGGCTGTAAATACTGTACATTCCTTAAATTAGCCCTTAATTATAATAATAATTTTATTATTGTATGGTTATGGGAATATTTAGCTTGGTAAGGGTTTGACCTAGAGTATGTTGTCCATATGTTCACATCTCTTGTATTCTTCTACCCTAGCTGAAAGCCTTTTTTTTTTTTTTTTTTTTTTTTTTACTTCAGAAACACATTGGTCTAGGCTGTTCTAAAGGTTGCTGGGACAAAGATCTGAATAATTGTTTATATGTGACCCAAGTTAAACTGAAACAGGTTATCTGGATTGCAGCATAAAATCTTGGTTTGGCTTCTTTTTCCCAGGCTGGAATGGAGAAGAACTTGGATCAAGCCATATAGCTCTTCTGATTTCAGAGGTCTATTATGTACCTAGAGGTATGGGTATTGACACTTGCAGTAAGATGGACCTCTGTTGAATGGTTAAAGCTGCCCTCATTACACTCAGCAGTTCAAAATGTAAAAGGGAATATAAAATATATTATATTCCCTTTAAATATAAAGGGAATGCTGATATTTCCACTGAAAATTGACTTCTGCAAACACAAGGTATGTCTCGCTTGGTGCAATAGAAAAACTCCTCCTAGTTCTCTAGAACTTAAGTCATGGAAGAAACTGCCATGGCAAAGATCTGATCCTTCTGCTTGCAGACAAGTGGTGACTCCTGTATCCAAATACTCAATAAAGCTTCTGTGGGAGCACAGCTGAGTGTTATCTGTACCACCCCTAGCAGCCTGCTGGGATTGGCCCATAGCACGGGCAACCCCTTCTTATCTCATGTCTGTGTGCTTTGTGATCACTGAGTGACCATTAGGACATTTTCAAGCCTTGTTGGCCAAACCACATTAGATTTAGTTAACCCACGGCTTCATAAAACACACTTTTTCCTGCTGCTTATGGGTAAATCCTGAGTCAGGATTTCTGTCTGAGTCAGAAGCATACAAACATCACAACACCACCAGCAGATGAATTTCTGTATCTTCTAAATGCAAAACAAATATTGCTTGAAACTGTTTCTACCTTCTCCTATAAACATAAAACCAGTTTTGGATGTGTGTGGTTTTCAGAACCGCAGTGCTCCTGTGTACTACTTAGAGGTTATTTGCCCTCATAAAATGTTTCCAAAGTTTGGTTTAATGGTTATTTCAGTTTTTGTGGGCTTACAAAGCTGCAGAAGAGGCCTGGTTTTGCACACTTTCTACTAGTACATCTTACACAGCTGTTAACACTCTGCTTGGCTCCTTCAAGGCATCCTCTTTCCCTTTCATCTCACTTCTTGCTCCTGAGAGGCTGTGTGCACATAACTGACACCTGAGAGCCAGCTAAATAAGATCATGTCTCCAGCAAATACTGAAATTTTCTTGTCTTTGGTGTCAATTCCAGGGAGGTGTGACCCTGCTGTCCCTGTCAGCTGAGGTGTTCGATGGACCCATCACATTTTATTTTGAGCATAGTAGTGCCAAAGTTTTGTTTCCCTTCTTGTTACATATTCCAGTGAGAGCACTGCTCAAGGGCAATTATATCAAAAAAGGTGGAGGGAACAGCAGAAAAAATTACAATAAGCAATTCTACCTCTTGCCAGAAGAGCTTTTCCAGTGTTTTGGCCAAAGTAGTTCAAAGCACCAGGTGGTGAGGACTTATTCACAAAATATTACTATTTCTCTTCATTTATATTTGCCTGATATTCTGCCTGGATGCTTTCCTTAAGGAAAGGCAGTTATCACTTGTCCCTCTGCAGGCTCAGAATTAGGGTTATAGTGTAAAGGTGTGATCTTGTCAGACAATGGATGCCTCTGTCCACCCTCCTGCAGTAAGAACAGGCCCATACTTCATGTCTTCTCATCAACCCAAGAGCAGGAAGGCACAGCTCTTCACACCCTTTGCACAGCACTCCCTGGGCTTCTCTGAGTAACATGTAGGAGCATCCCAGGACTGTCCTTGCATTCTGATAATAGACAAAGCTCTTTAACACCTTCCAGCTTGTAAAAGCAAACAATTTAATATAAAAATTTTAGGGGCTCTGGGACAGGCAAATCTACAGGGAGCCAGCAAGTACTGTGGATGCTCTGCTCCTCTGACAATTCTGCTCCATACCCGGAGTGTGACACACAAAGGAGAAGGTAATTCCCTGTCATTGGTTGAGTGGGGTTCCTCCCCCTATGTTTTGTCAGCTGAGAAGGACTGGATGCCCCCTCAGATGACATAAGCAAGGACAATTGCCACCCTTTTACTTTTGCAACTTGTCTGGTAGCAGAAAAACTTGATCACTTCCCCATATGGAAGAAAAGAGACCCTGTTTTACATTGCAGAAATATTTTTATGAGGATGTCAGGCCTTCATTTCTCCCCAAAGGCAGTTTAGCTCTTAACAAAGGTGAAAATTTCTTTTTTAGTAAACTACCTGGCTTCCTCTTTGTCCTAGGGTGAGGTTATGATGCTTGTATCCCCAATCTTGTGCTCTGTTAGTGCTGGATATTACATACTGTGCCCTCAAGACTGGCTCTGAAGAGCAAGGTTTGTTTTGGTTTGTTATCAGCCTGCTCCCCCACGGCTGGCGGGACAGTACATAGTGCGGCTTTTGCTTTTTGCTGCTTTGCTCTTGCTCCTGCTTCGCTCCTGCTTTGCTCCCGCTCTGCTTTTGCTTTTTTTGCTTCTGTTAGTTAGTTTAGCTAAGCGGTCCAGAATTTTTCCCTGGACTGTTTTTCCCTTCCCTTTTTGGAATCATTCAAACCTGCTCCGGACTGGACCTGGGAAACACCAAGAGTTTACATCTGGTGGCTGCAGCAGCTATCCCCAGCGCCGGAGGGAGCAACAACAGAGCGACCACTCCCAGGAAAGACTTTCTGCATTTGTCATCCTTTTCAGATTGGTGAAAGTGTTGTCATCTCATATTGTTCATTTTGTGTGCTGGCAGTGTTTTGCTTGTTAAATAAACTGGTTCTTTCCACTTCTCTCCGAGGAATCCTTCCCGAACCGGTGGGGGGAAGGGGTTGTGTGGGTTTGTTTTCTGGGGGGGCCCCTTTTGGAGGTTTTCTCCCAGATTTGCCCTAATCCAGGACACTCTTTAAAATGCACAATAGGCTCTGAGAGAAAAACAACAGGCTTGAAAAGTGTGAGCTGGTTTCTGAACAGAAATAGTTTCTCTCCCCACTCCCCCTTTTCCAGAAGAGGTGAGCTACAACTGGATAAAAAGATATTCAGGGAATAATAAAGTATTAGCTGCCTGAGAATGAGAAGAAAATGTCCTGCTTCACTACTCGTCTCAGACTGGCTTCTTGCTTTGAAACAAGCAGAGTTCTAGAACATCAAGACCATGAATCTGAGCTGCTGATGCAGGTCAAATGACACATTTGTCCTTGTGTTTCAGTTACAACATTTCTTGGAAAAATAATTATAATAAATACCCAGTTACAGTTTACAGGCAAAAGATTATGCAAAGCAGATTCTCTTCCACATCTCAAAATCCGTGGGAAGCCATTATATAGAGCACACTGATGAACTGTTTGCATACAAATATATAATCAGAATTATTTATCCTCCACATCTGCTTTTTTTTTTGATGCATCAAATTTAAAACCAGAAATATCTAATGATGTTATTTAATAAAATTAAGGAAAACAGCCAGCACAAATTATTGAGCTACAGTCAGACACGAATTTATGCTCCAGTGTCTGCTCTTGGTCTGTTTTACCTTCTCATGCACGTAAAGGAGGTTGCTGCCAACAAGGGCCTCTGTTTATTTAGCTGTGTGATTTGTAGAAGGTAGGTTTTCTGCACTCATTTGTGGTTACAAACAGGAGATTGGCTCATTAGAACCCTGACTGTTTAATGGATGGAAAATTTTCCAAAAGGACAAAAAAACTCATCTTCATTGGACTTGGGAAGAATCTCTTAATATTGTTGATATTTTCTATAGAACACTGTTTTTCACTGCCAGTATGGTATCTTTTCTTGGTGCATTGTATACTTTCACATTTGATGTATTTTTCTGTAAATTTTAATAAAGACAAAGTTTTGGATACTATCATTATGCAACAGGCTAGACCATTCTGTCTCATCTCTATACTTTCTCATGAAGCAACATGCTTAGATTAGTTACATGTATTAGGGTTTTTTATTTTGAATTCTGAGATTGCATGTTTGTCTATGCACAAAGCTATTTTGCATTCTGGAACTGTGCTTCAGCTGAAACATCTATTGTGGATAATGCATGTATATTGCAAAGCCTGAAACACTTGATTTAAGAGTATTTATATGAGTCTGCTGGTCTAATCTGTCCTGAGGTATCAGCATGTATTTCCCACTTTAAGCTTTGCTTTAGGAAAGCTTCTGATTGAAGCAGTTTTGCCTGCTCTCATGGTAGCCTTAAAGTTTTGGACAATTTAATATATTTAATATCCAATCCAACCCCTCTATGAGGGCAAGAAAGGTCAAGAATGCAGCAGAACTGACACCATAAAGCACATCCCTTGGAACTTGCGGGATCACTGAAGATGCCTTCAGCATCAGTATGGATTTCCAAGTATTTGCAAGTAATGATGTCAGTGACACAGAATGGTCTGATCTGAGGAGCTCCATGCTGTGGCTAATTAGTTCCTGACCGTCTGCACTCTGCTATGCATTCCCAAGGGACTGGCATGCTACAGTGATAAGAGCTGTTTTGCTGTTTCCCATGGCTGACTCTCAGGTTTTATTTATTTGCTGTTTTTATTAAAATCTTGAAGTCAGGAGACCATGAGATAATCTCAGCTGCCATTTAAATCATGCCAAGGCCTAACCATCAAGAATGTAACAAACAGCTGGTGCACATAACAAATGCAGCCCAAAGGCTAGGAAACCAAAAGAGCCCAGTACTTAAAATCAAAAATAAAATTACATTGTTACAGCAGCTTTGTTATCCATCAAATCCCTGGGGTAATAACACATCTCTCTGTCGCTGTATGTGCATTGTGTACACAAAGCTGCTTCTGCATTACAAGTACTACTGCGCTGGTGATTCCATCATAAAATCCTGAATTGTCTGAGCAGAAAATAGCCATACTGAATATCAGCCTTGGGTAGAGTTATTCTACTGGGAAAAGAAGGGGCAGGGAACACAGGGAATGCAGTTCAAGCAGCCCAATTATGTCTATAAATGAGAACACAAGAATATTTTGCTCAGATTAAAAAAACCTTTTGTAGCAAACCTGTTCTTGAAAAGACCTAGCACCTCCTTGCTTTGTAAGGATTTTTGTCAGGTTGTCCTTCTTGACTTTGATGTTTCCCTTTATATGAACTGAGTGAAAATTTTCAAGTTTTTGGCTGTTACAAATATTTTTTAAAAAAATCTATTTCACATCCTTAGCAGAGTCAGCTGGCAACTAAAATCTGAGAAGAGATTTATTCAGTACAGAGTGTGCCCCAGCACAGACTGGCTGGAGTGTATGGAGATTTCTTCCTTAACTTGTTCTTTGTGACTTCCAGCAGAGAGCATGGCAACATGAGCTCTCTCATGTCCAAGGGACTTCTGAGGGCCAACAGGGAGTGGGTGACACAAAGAAATATCTTGGTAAGATGAAAACGTCTCAAAGAGTCAAATGGAGACAGAGTTCAGAAGACAAAGAATCATGGAATCATGTAGGTTGGAAAATACCTTTGAGATCATCAATCCAACTATTAACCTGACACAGCCAAGCCCACAACTAAACCATGTCCCTAAGTGTCACAGTCTTCACATTTCAAATACCTCCAGGAATGGTGACTCAGCCACTTCCCCAGGAAGCCTTTTTCCAATGTCCGATAAACCTTTCAATTAACAAATTTTTCCTAATATTCATTTCAAACCTCCACTGGCACAACTTGAGTTTGCTTGAGAACATGAAGAGTCAAAGGTTGGATAAGGACTACATGTGGAGGATTTTGTGAACAGCTAGCTAGTTGACAAAGGTCACACTGATATAATACCATTAGTTAAGCAAGAAGGAGATGAGGATAGGAGTCAGCAGTCAGTGTCCAAACCTGGCAAGGGCACTGTGCCCTTGGTGCAACATCAGGATGGGGGAGAGGATCGTTAGTTAGAAATATGAAGAAAATATGTGGACAGCTGCAACACAGTAGTCACAAGAATGCTAAGGTAGGCGTAGTTAGCTGATAAGTAACTAACCAATAATGAGCTCACCTTTTGCAATATGTATTAGCCTCATTAACACAAATATAAATGTATGCGCCTATCAATAAAGTTTTGAGATTTGCTGATCACTCGTATTGAGTGCCGCATTTCTTCCGCCGATTACCACACTACAGATTCAGCAGTCCTCAGGTTTAAGACTGGGGCAAATTAATCAAGTACCACAGAAAAGCATTAGAGATGTGAAATTCTTATTTCTCATCTTGGGTTTGATTCTTTTACAAGAGGTAGGCCCAGTGCCGTGCAGGAAAAGGTGCCAATTCACAGAGCAGGACCGAGGTATTGTCCCTGAAAAGCCATCTACAACGGGAGCATGACTTTAAAGATTTACTCTGTGAATACTGATGCTTGAATTATTGCATTTCTAAATACAAGTCTGCCTGAACAAGAGAACAGGAGGTGGGCTGCAACACCCTTTGGAGTGGCTGACTCCCCCACTGCTTAAGTTAATTTCAGCAAGTTATGCTGCTGGCTGATGAAGAACTTGTTTATCCTCAACTGCTTTAAGGTGTAAAAGAAGCCATTTACAAACAAATAAACCAGGAAACATCACTGGCAACTGCTTATAGGGAAGTTTTCCACAGTGTCTGTTTGGGGACTCTGAAAATAAAACTTGTCTCCAAAAGAAATTACACTTGAGGCAAAAACAGCCATCAGAGAGATTCTTACCTTCCAAGGACTACATCTGGGCTTCATTTTAAGCAAGATGAGATCTGCTCTGATTCTACAGTTAGCCGGGCACGGGCAAAAAGTGAATAGGTGATTGTCTTTTTTCTTTCCTCTTGCTGTTTCACATGGAAAAAAACAAAAAAAAGTTGTTATAGAAGCCCATAAACAGCCACTCAAAGCACCTTGTCAATACTCTGTAGGTGGTTTTAGTAATAAGCCCACACATATGCATATCAAATTAAGCTTTACCAGGCAACTCTAACTGTGCTGGCTTTTACTGTTCAAGTATTCAACTCTAGGGACATCCTCTGGAAGGAGCCTTAATGGTGTGAAGTTTCCATTGTTATTTTTATGGCATTATGTAGAGACTTAGAAAAAATTGCCTGTGTTAATGGCAAGTGCATTCTTAGCCTCAAGCTAAGTGGATAATGGAAATATTGTTCTCCATGCAGATGGGAAGTGGAGGGACAGCAAAATGAAACAGCTACACAGAGACACATAGAGGAGAGACATCTTTGAGATGACACATTTCCAAATACTGTGCTATCGACCTTAAATGCATAACTATCCTTCATCTCAGGCCCTTGCACACTTCTATGGATAAGCAAATTCCTACCAGGAATTATTCTCTACTTTAAACCTCATGCTGACCACAGAGAAGTTCTAGCATGAGTAAGACAGTTGCCATTGCTATGTGCATCAGTGGAGATCCACACCAGTGGAGATCCTTTCCCCTCCTGAAAACAACGGCAAAATCTTCTAGTGTGATCTGTGTAATGGAAGGGGAAATTTTGTACTGCCTGCTGCACGATCAGCTGTCATTTCTGGGGCAATGATAGCTATTCCAACCAAACAGAAAAGCACCTTTTTAATGCAGTTTAGCCCAAAGAAGAAAATCAATACAGAGAGGACACAAATAATTATATTTGTAATGATATTATATTCATAATTATAATTATAATGCTCAAGAAATATTTATACAGCAGAAGAATTTCATAATGGACAACACTGTTCCAAGTTTGCCATGGTGCAACCATAAATATATCCCATAGGGCAGATAACTACAGAGACTTGACCCTAAATTACCTAACTAAGCAAACTATTCTACTTTCTGACCGACCTTCCTGGCAGGACACACTTTGCTGTCCGGCAGCCGAGCTAAACATTATGTACATCTAAGATGACATTTATCTCAAGGAAACTTGCCAGACATACTCACAGATATAAATACTGCAACCTTTTACTTATTATTTCAAGAATACAAAGGTATTTTATTATACAAATAGACCAACTGGAGGGAATTCAAAGCAGAGGAGCCTTTTCTTTTTTCAAAGAATCTTTTTCAGAGATGGAAGGGAGAGAGAAGCATGCATGGTTTGCCTGAGTAAGGTTTGTCCTCTCATTCCTCCTCTGCACCATCTGCGCATCCACAGACTGCACAGGCTGTGAGAATGCAGGAGAATGAGCAGAAAGTTGCCTCATTGTTACCCTGCAGTATCCACCACAAGGAATCTCCTGGCTTTGACATAGTTGCTACATCCAGGGTCACTTTTACACCCACTTGAAACTTACACTACTACTGAGATGGTGCATTGGAAACTGGTGTACTGTAAAAACAACCTCTGTGCTGGTTACATTATGTGGGAGCTATTGCTGAGCTCTGTAAGCACCCAGCTTGTCACAACAGAAATATAAAGCTCTCCATCTACAATCCACCCTCCCACCTGCACTGTGTCAAATCTCAGGGGGACAAAATAATAGTTTCCAAACTGTTAAAAATTCAAAGCTGAAAAGAAATCTCTAAGGAAAAGAAGCAACTGTTAGAAGTTGCAAATGCAGCAGGAGAATATTTTAAAGAAAAATTATTAGTCTTGATAAAGCTTCCCAGAAGTGAAATACAGGGAAAATCTCTGGCTGAAGGACCTCAGTCCATGAAATTTAAAGCCAAACCAACAAAAACCCTCAGCAGAGAAGCTTCTCAAACTGCTGGGATACTCTGTAATGCTCCTGGCAGAAGGAAGTAAAACCTTTGTCTCACGTTCTTTAATCTGCCAGTTGCTTCCTTCAACTCCCCTTTACTACTCCAGGTACTATTAATGAATTTCTTCCAACAGAGGAGTAGCTGACTGGAATATATTGATCTTCTCTTGCTTCTTGGCTGGGCAAACTGGCTACTGGGAAATGCTTCTCTTCAGTGCCTTTCCTTAGAAGCATGGGCACAACTTCTGATTTCTTCAGGGTTTCTCAGGCATGGAGGTGATCAGGTCCAGGGATCAACACCCACAAACAGAGCTAAAGTGCTTAGGACCTGGAACCATTTGCCCCAGAGCTCCCACTGACCTGTAACTGCTTGAGCTGGAAGGCCAAGCTGGTAGCTGGAGCACGGAGAAGGGCTTATGTATTCTGTGGAGGCAGAGTGTTTCTTCTATTGTCTAAATAGCACTGTTACACACCCTGTAAAGATTTCTGTATGAAGGGTGCAGAATATTGAGGTATAAATGGGTTATGATTACTTGATGTGACTGCATCAGAATATAGTTTATTGGTATGTATGGGATTGTGTATGAATATTTCCATCAAAATCAGTTTTATTTTTCTAATACAGGCTACTGGTGAGTCATACATAGTTTTTCAGGGTCTGCAAAAGATGACTTTGAAAGGTATAACTGCTGCAAAATCCCCTTAAATTTACTGCACTGTAAATTTCACTGTGATTTATCATTAGAAAACCTATACAAGTGTCCATTCTGAAAAAAAAATGCACAAAACCAGAAATCACCTAACCTACTTAGTAAATGGGGTCTGTTTAACAAGAACAGAGTGGAAAAAGTAATAGCTGAATAGAAAAAAACCAGTGACCTAGAACCTGTCATTCCTCTGATGGGAGAAGATAGTACCTTAGCTGACTTCACCCCCATAAAAATGCTGGGGGTTTTTGCCAGATCTAGGAACTAACATATGACAGCATATAAAGAGTTAAGTGACCTACGTGTAGAAGCAGAAGTGATGAAGGAGGAGAGAAAGCTTTAAACAAGACTTGACAATTCCTCCCCTTTGAGGCACAAAGAGAGAAATACTTGATGAATTAGGAACCAGGACTAACTGGTGAGACCCAAAAGCAGAACTGCTCAAGCAATGGCTCCAGCCCAGCTGCAAGGCAAACCAATTTTGATCAGGCTTTGCCAAAATGCTGTTCAAAATAAACTAATAAAGGGTGGCTAGCTGCAAGGAGGTTCTGGGAGTGGAAACTAGGAGAGCTCTCTCCTCTTCATTCCTACATACACATCCAGGGTGGGAGGTGATCTCATCAGAAATTATGTAACTCTGCCCATAGACTTCAAGGCAGAGACTGTAGGTGATCCGATCCTAAGATGTTCTGCATACACATTACAATCTCACGGTCCATTCTGAAGCTTTAAGAAAATTGGCAGTGCCCTTGCTACCATCATCTGCCTTGTTGTGGCTGGCCTGCTGAGGTATTCACAGTCAGCAGGAGAGGAAGCACCTCTTGGCCCTGTGTGAGAGCAGAGGTGCGTGATTCAGTACTGGTTTACATGGATGGTTAAAGGGCCTGATGGCAAGACTCAGAGGATACTCAGAGGGGCCACAGAAGGTCAAAAGTGTGTGCAAAACAGGACTCAGAGCAACCTACAGGCAAGAAAACAAGACTGTGGGAACACAGGTTCCCTGGAAATATCCATTACTTGAATTCTCTTCTTAATTTGACTCACAGATAGATAAGGACAGCTCAAAACACCACTGAGCTGTTGTTTGGACTCTGCCTGCCTTATGGTATTGAAGTTTGTCCTTAGAGTATAAAGTAGTTAAAATGTATTTTCACTCCCACTCCTTAAAAATCTAGTGCTGTGATTTGATGGAAACCATAATGCCTTGTATTGGATTTGCTTCTTAATATTTAATACTCACTTTTTTATACACAATTTAGAACACAGAAATAATTGGTATCAGTAACACTGGAATGTTACATACTACTAAGAAAGAAAACAAACAAAAGAAGCAACAGAAAGTGTCCTTTTGCTGTAACTTTTGTAGTCAGTTGCTGCTATTCCTTCTGTGATGCACATGAAAGCCTATTTTAGCCCTTGCTGGCTTTCCTGGAAATGTAATGCTGTCCTTAGCTTCACAGCTGAGTAAAATTTTGGTTCCTCCCCTCTACTTGATATCAGACGCGGTGCTTAGCAGGGCAGAACATTAACCAGAGAAAAGGGATCAAAATGAGACAGCATCAGTTCAAGTTAAAATTCATAGTTTCAAGCAGGACAATATAGAGACAGAAAGTTGAAAAAGGGAGCTCTACCATGTCCTGTCTCCCTTGAGAGAAGGGATGTCTGCTCTGGTCCAGACATCCCACACTGCAGCAGTGTCAGCACTCTTTTGGTATAAACAGGGAGCCAAGTCTGCTTGTATCAACAAGCCAGTGATTTTAGGCTCCTGCAACATCAGAGGGGATTGCCTTCGATAGAGTGGGGTGAAAATGAGGGCAGAGTCGGGCACACTTGCCTTGGCTGGAAGCAGAAACCAGACCTTCAGCATTTCATTCAAGCTGCACAGAAAAATCCTTCAGCACAGCCTATTGCAAAGGCATGACACTCTCTGCAGAAATGAGACTGGGCATGCCTGCCAGGAGCCTTGAAGAGAATACTCTCTCCCATTTACCAAGGCACTGCATCATCTTCCAGGCTGACCCGAGCTGCTGCCAGTATTTACAGAGACACGGAGAAGTGTCAAAGCCCCCTGGCAGAGGCAGTGGAGCGCGCAGGCTGCCGCCGGCAGATGTAGCGTGTCCCCAGGAGCCGGGGACAGGCGGGCACACGGACACGGACACGGACACGGACACGGACACGGACACGGACACGGACACGGACACGGACACGGACACGCGCGGTGCGTGCGCGCAGCCCGCCGAGGTAAGTCCAGCCCCCAGCATCCAGCGGGGCCATCCTTCTGCTGCTGGATTTTTCCAGCCGGAGCATCCTGCCGGCTCTGCCGTGATTTATGGAAAGCGGTTTCTGACGCGGGGCTTTTTCTGTTACGACACGGACCCACGGACTGGAGGAGGCAAAGCTGCAGTCAGGGCAGGAGAAGTGAGGGAGGGGAAGAGGCGGGAGCAGAGGGACACGGAGGAGTGGAGAGGACAGAGGGAGAAACAGACACCGAGACACTTCAGAGATGGGTGAGTTATAACTGAGAGAGCAGGAGCAAAGGCACAGAAAGGAAGAGGAGAGCCGTGAGGAAGGGAAAGGGAAAGGAGATCAGAGACTGAGTCAGCTTCCAGAGGGCAAACACCAGGAGACGAGTTTAGGGAACACCCCAGCACATCAAGAAGGACCTGTTCTGTCTGAATCTTCACCATGAGCACAAGGAAGAGCTGCCCTCTGCCACCGGGGCAAGGAGACCAGGAGGAAAAGCAGAGCGAGGGTACTCCCGACCTGGAGAGACAGGAGTGTGAGATGGAGCTGAGGAACAAAGCTATTCTGCAACAGAAGAGGCGCCTCAAACAGGCTACCCAGTTTGTGCACAAGGACTCTGCTGATCTGCTGCCCCTGGATGGCTTGACAAGGCTTGGCACCTCCAAGGATCTGGTGAGTCCAGTGGGATCCCGTTTGGGAGGGGGTTCCTCTAATAGCCTTCATTCCAGTTGGGAACTGCTGGCAGGCTTTGTGAAAGGATCATAGGTTCAGCAAAAATGAAACTTCTCTTCAGGATCATCTAGGGGCAGGTCAGAGTAAGGGGAAAGAATCATTAATCACTCATTTCCTTGCATCCATATTCTTGTGCCTCCCCATAGGAACCAAACTCCTCAGGCAGGCATGGACTGGAAGGACTCTCCAGAATCCAAATTTCCATTCATTCAATACCTATGAGTATGTATGTTCATGTGACATGTATGTTTCCATGTGGGACAACTCTGAAAGCCCGATGTATTCCTGCATGATCCAGCTCAAAAGCAGAATGCTTCCTGGACTCAGCAGGGAGGGAAGTACAATTCATGAAATTCTGAGAGTTATGTTTGACCTTGTCACCTTTTTGCATTTTTCTCTCTTCCCCTACTCTCTGGATTTATGGAGGGGAAAGCAAAGGGCAGGACTGCAAACCAGACAGGCAGGCAGATGCAGTACCTGGCACTCTGGATGACTCCTTTGGGGAGGAGGCAATGGAGCGAGGCCTGTGGGCATCTCCTTGTGGTGACGTGGATCAGGGAGCATCAGGGAGGGAGGTCTGTTCCAGCAGCCTTGGCAGGCTGTGGTCTGGAAGGGCTTCCCTGAGGCTGGAAGCAGATTCCCACAGGATCTATCATTGGCTCAACTGCACACATATTCTCCTTGCTCTGGCAGTTTTGCTGTCGAGCTTCTCTCCACTGTAGAATTAAACTGCTCAAGGATGTGGAGGTCTAAACCATTTTCCCAAAAGAGGGCTCACATCTGGTTGTGATGGGGACACAATCACTTGTTCCGTCTGCGACAGTGGGTGTCATAAAAGATCTTGTCCCTCCCTGCAGTCTGTGCTTCCCTCTGTATCCTCAGACAATCGCAGCAACACCACAGATGCTCTCGTGTGTGTGCCTCCAGTCATTTCCCAGCTTCCAAGGCACACAGTGGCACAAGGGCACACTTGTGGGACCTGGCACTAATGGGAGCTAATCCTCCTTGCTAAAACCTTGGCGTGCAGTGGCTTGCAGAGGGGTCAGTGCTACGTTCCTGTGCTGGCACATCCTGCTGCTCCCACCACTCTTCCCACAACTCCCTCAGCTCCCTCAGCAGCTGCTGGAGTCCCTGGCATGGCAGGTCAAGGCAGCTCCTCCAAGGCCCCCTGAGCTGTCGCCTCACGTTCTGCAGCTGCACTCACAGCTGCGAGTGGGGACCCGTGTGGACTGTCCCTCTGGAGTCACGGCTGTAGAGCGAGAGCCGTGGCACATCAGTCCTGTCTTGGCCAGGAGCAGGGACTCTCCTCCCCATGGGGAAGGAGCTCTGGCCATGCAGGAGCCTGGAGAGCCAGTGCTGGCCCTCGGGGCCTGCAGCGCTGCACCTCCAGCACCCCGCGGAGCACAGCCGGGTGTGGCGCTGGGCCCATCCCTGGGCAGGGTATGGGGACGAGCCACTTCTGAGACTTCTGGTGCATGTTTGTGACCCCAGCCACAAAGGTAGGCAGAAACACATCTGCCAGCTTTGCCTTGGGATTGACTCCTGTCATACTGTGCCTCAAAGCAACAACTGGTACCCTGAAGCCCCAAGGGGTTCCTTGAGCAAGACAGTCCTTGTCTAAATCACTTGCCACAAGCAGCTCTCCTGCTGGAAATAACCATTCCAGGCAGGAGAACTCATTGTATGCCAACAGTGTTTGGTCACTGCAACCCACTGCAAGCTCATGTTTGGTCCATAACAGAATAGCTGAAACATTTTTACCACGGAGATAGGGAGCAGTGAATAAAGCATGACGTGTTTTTCTCACATGGACATTTTGCTATGGTGTTAGAGGGCACAAAATAAAGTGTGGCCACAGTGCCATACCTGGGGTTAATGTGATACCTCTGTTTCTGCTTTAACTTGGAGCAAAAGAAGAACCAGGTCTTAGATTTCCAAGCAGGATTCAGCAGTTCCTGCAGCTCAGTGGGACACTGTGATACTGCTGTGATGTTTTGGGCGCTGCAAATCAGAGTCCCAAATATGCTTTTGGCTTATTTTTCTAGACATTTCTCCAGTGCTATGAAAACCCCCTCTCTTTTTCCTTAATTATCTGGCTCCCTCCTGGAGGACAGGAACACAAAAAAAAGAATGTACTGAAAATGAAGCAGCAGTAGGATGTGATGGAGAGTTTGATTTGGGGAGAGAGAGAGAGTAAAACACCCCTGACTCCTATAGCACTTACACTGGGAGGAAAGTTTAATTAATTCCCCAAAACAGGTCTCCATTGACAATGCCAGAGACTCCAGCTGTGGCAGCTCCATGTCCTAAAACTAGAGCAAGGCCTCGTAATTTAAAATAAAATACCCACTTTCCACAGGCTGTTACTTTTTGCCACTCTTTTCTGTGTATTCTGCATTCAGCTTATGCAATGCATCCAGAAGTGCCCACATTTTGATGGGCCCATCATATCTCAAATAATGAGTAATTATATATTTCCGTGGAGATCTCATGTTTCCACATTTGCAACAATAATCATGATCAGTTTTGGGTTTTTTTTAAATGAAAAAAAAGAAAAGCTACATGAGCTAAAATATTCTGGAAGTACCAAGAAGGTCTGAAGATCTGGCTTCTCACCTCCCAAAAATCAAGATTCCCAGCTCATACAAAGTTGCTAATCATAGCAAGGCCTGGAGTCTTCACATTGGAGAACCTGAATCTTCCCTAAGTTGCACTGGGAATCTTCTTTGATCCCTCTAAATGCCCTGAAAGGGCATCCTTTCCAGCTCACAGCATCCTTCCTTACCATCCTCTAACTCTAATTGTTTCTGACCATTCCAAGAGCTATGATGCCCTCTCCACTTCCCCATCTCACTGGTGAGAGAGAAGACAGGCAGGGCCCTGGGAGTCTGCTCTTGAATCAGATGCCTCCAAAATCCCAAAGCTCAGCTAATCCCCACCAGCACTTGGCCTCTTCCCTGCCTGAGTGACAAGAAGGGGACAGAGGTGGCAGCTGCAAAGAGATTGCTCGTTCTGTGGGAAAGGTTGCAGGAAGGGGGAAAGGTCCTTTGCATGCCAGATTGTGAGAGGCAGGAGGAAGGATGGGAATTTGGAGACCTGCTGTTTGTTCCCTGCCCTTTTCCCATGGCCCAGATGTTAGCTGGCAGCCAAACTGGCACGGTGCTCAGAGTATTTAGGGAGCTAAGCACAAGGGCCAGCTGTGCTGTGGGCCGGCACAGCAGGCTGGGAAAAGACCAGGAACAGAGGGATATTTTTACCCCATTTTTTCAACTGCTGCAGTGTTTCTCATGCAGCATCTGAAGGATCTGACTCTCACTCCTTGAGTGGCAGGGAAGCAGAGGCATGAGGGACTTGGCATCTTGCAAAGAGCAATGCTGAGTGTGGCCAAAGAGCCAGTGACAGCTGTCCTGCATCAACCATTGGGCAAATCAGGGTGCTTCAAACTGCAGCTGCACACTTCTCTGGCCTCAGATCTCTGGTCACACATGAGGCTAGTCTGAAACACATTAACTCTGTGGGGTTAATGCAGCCCAGCGCATTGGCAGGTATGGTCTAGTTCAGGTGTTTGGCCTGCCCATTGACAAGATCCTGCATCAAACTGCTGCACCACCTGGGAGATGACTTAATTTTTTCTTTTTCTTTAGAAAGATAAAAACAACTGATAAGATAAACTGAAATAACTGAAAGATAAAAACTACTTAAACTGTAGCACAATAACCCCTTTAGATTTTTTGCCTTTCTTCAAACAGGCTGTTATTACTGGAAATGCCATGGCCAGCCCAGAGCAGCTGCACTCATGCAGAAGGGCCATGGGGTTGAGTACATGGAGAAAGGACAAAGCAACAGGCATATGTTTCATTGATGTTGCCCAATGTTGATTCAGTAGCTGTGCAGGGACTGGATGGATCAACAGTGGGCAAAATCTAGAGCATCTGATGGTGGGGAGCAGAGACGGACTCCAAGGAACATTAGAAGCTCATTTTAGTTTCCTCCTCAGAGAGCTTCCTGCTTCACTACAAATAATTGCTTATACACCTAAAATATCTGCAGTCTGCCTTCTTGCCCACATGTGCATGCTGTGTTCCTCGTGCCCTCCCACACTGGAAGGTGTGAGTGTGCTGGTGGGATGTCAGCACACACTCAGCAGGCAGTGCATTGCATTATGCTGAACAGGAATGAGACTCTCCAGTGCACGTTTTGCTGAAGGAACAGACATGTACGGGGAGAGCATGCATCAGGCATGTTCTTCTCCTCCACTAATTGCATCCCAGAGACCTTCCTGTCACAGACATCCCAACATTTTAACACCAAATTAGCAGCTACCAAAAAAATATATTGGGATTTAAAGAAAGTTTTTTTCATAAGCGTGTCTTTCATCAGGACAATCAGTTGGGTCAAGCATTTCCAGCCTGCTTCCCTGAGCTAGCAAATATCATTGTCCTTAGCTCCATACTTAGCTGGGATTTCTCTTTCTTTGTGATGGAGACAGCAGCCTCATAGTGTGGTCCAGCGGCGGCTCTTGGAAGGCAACCTGAACAAGCTGCGGGGCGAGGCCAGGGGTCAGTCTGCACGGGTTCAATCTCCACTGGCAAAAGACCAGGATGAAAAGATGGAAAAGGGAGAGGACGGGAGAAAAGAGACTTCACTCCTGCTAATACAGTGCCAGGTAAGGCAACAACACAGTGCTGCTGATTTCACAGTTATGGCAAATGCTCAGAGTTCCAGCTGCCCCCCTCCCAAGGGCCATGGTGAGTTATAAATTGCAAAGCCAGCTGCAGACAAAAAGAAGAGATTTCATGCATGGCCTCTCCTAGAGTCTGGACGCAGGTTTTCCAAAAGCCAGAGGAAAGCCTTTCTGCTACATGCCTTCTTTTAGTTGCCCATATTTGAATATAAATTACCTTCATCACATCTCTTTCCTTTGAAGGCCAGCTTTCCCATGATATGAGGTATTTTGTAACTGTATGGAGAAGTAAGGAATGTCTCCTTATCACTTGAAGACAGGTGCCTCTAGTTGTTTTACATTTAACCAATTCCAATCTAGTCTGATTCTCTCAGGTGTCAAAGGAGCTCCTCACAAAGTGGCTAACTGTGCTCCAAATTAGCACAGCTGTATCTCTTGATGGAAGCAGTATTTTTAGCTTCCTTTTCTTCTTATATCCTCCTATATACAGCAGAGCACACTGGCCCCTGCAGTTAGAGAAAGCACATCCAAAAGCTGTGGCCCACGGACGAGAGCTGAATGGTTAGAGCTGCCCAGTAACTTGCAGATATGAGACTCACCAAGACACAGACCTGTTGTACAAAACCCATTTTAAAGCTGGTTTTAGTTCAGTTACCCGTCCTAAAGAATGTCTCCCATATCCGAGTGTAAAGGCTGCACTTCCAAGAAAAACATGTATACTTTTGAAAATTCATTTAGCACAATAAATTATAATAGCAACACAGACTGGTAGCAAGTTTCTGAAAGGCTTAGATCAGGTATCTCAGTACCAAGCAAAGCCACTGTTTGGTTTGTTTTGCAGCCTTTACTGCTGCAGTTAGGCATTGCTTACCCTGGATTTTAGACTTTAATATGGCTGGGTTAACATAACCACACCTGGGGACAGACTAGTAGGATGAATGGCTCTCAGGGTAATTTCTCCAATTACTTGGAGCCTGTTTTTGAGCAAGTAAAGGTGTTTGCTTTTCTTTAATAGCCGCTCCTTATTGTTCTGCAGGAGGAAATTTAGTGATAAAGGGTGGGGTTTTTGCCAGGCATGCACACTGAATAAGGACAGGCATGTACAGGTGTTGTATCCCAGGGGCAGCAGCTAAGTCAGTGTTACAGTCCACCAGGCATTCTCTTTTGTGTTTCTAAGGCACTGAACCCCAGCTGTCACCCACATTTTATTTTCCCTCACAGAGGAAGGTTAATGAGCATCACAAGCAAGGAAATAGACCTAACACTGCATGTAACTCTTCCTGAATACTGCACAGGCTTTTCTCTCTTTTTCTGCCCTTATTAGGAGCCAGTCACTGTTTGTCACACTTGATCTTACAATGAAGGAAGGGAAGGTCTCCTCCCCTTCTTTTTGTCTTGCTGCTTTTGATGTTCACATTTAGGAACTTCAAAAAGCCTCTGCTGTCAGTAACAGAGCTGTGGCAGGAAATAGGATTCCGGCTGCCAGTTCATTTGAACCAGAGAGGTGAGCTGGTACCTTTGTAGATCTGCTTGATTACAGTGCAGTTTTTTTAGAAATGGAGCACAGCCCCAGAGAAGTCTTTTTTTTTTCTCCTGACTCCTGAGAAAAGATAATCTACCATTTACACACAGGCAAGTATGGTGAAAATCTCAAACTGGTAACAAATGCATCACCTGACTTGTAACTGAATTTGACTAGGGAATAAACCCAAATATAAGTAGACTTCAGTGGTACATGGAGATTCAGGCAGTAAGTGGTTTCACTCTAACAGGTTTTAGTTGCCCTGTGTCTAAGGCCTTTTAAGTCCCAGAGATCACAGACAGACCCAGTCTATAATAGTTGTACTGCAGTCACTCACCCTCCTATTTGCTTAGGTGGGTTGCCCAGGTGGTACTTTAGCAGAATTGCCCCTTTTTGTAAAAGTTTTTGAAGAGCACTTTAGAAAACTAGTCATGACTGGCCTATATCTGCAACATAAAATCAAGCTGTTATGTCTTGTGGTGGGGCTTGTCTTTTGTTGACTTGGAAAGAAATGCTAAAAATTTCACTGCTGTAGAAGGCCAGTTGTACTCTATACCAAAGCGACCTGGGATTTTGTTTGCTAAAGCAGCTTGACTTTGGAACTGACATAATTTCAGAAAACACAGCTCTTTATAGTGATTTTTACTGATTCCCCTCTTTCTTGGAAATTCCTGTAATTAATATTCAGATAAAAAATAAACATGACTGGTAGTAACAGACTTAAAATTCTGGAGTAGAGATGAGAGTGGGTAAAGTGATGAAAACTCCTAGTCCAAGAAGAGTTGCAGTGCTTATGAACTGCCTACATGGTATTTTTGGTATGTTGGACCAAGGACTTTCCTCAGGCTCCTGGTGAGTTCTCTAGGGAGATGGTTAGTGATGAAGAGCTGTTTACACTCAATGAGATTAAATGTTGTTTTCTACAGAATAATCACTGTCCTATTATGTCCTATCAAGTCTCTAACTTGCAGATTTCCCAGCCTGCTCTGAAACAAAACTCACTAATCTGCCTAGTGATACAGCTTAGGTTTATTGTAACAGCAGCAGCTCATGCATCTCAATCTGCTGCTCCCAAGTGATTCCTTAGCAATTGCTATCCACGCTCCAGGTCTTGTTTCTGAGTAGAAATGATCTGGAGGCAATGTCTGGCATGCACCTTCACTCTGTGCTTTCTCTTGCCTCTCTGCTTAGTCTGGCCACAGCCTTTTCAGCCAGGGCTGATGTGTTGGGGAGGACGAGGTAGCACAGACATTGCAGAGCTCTAAAATCAGAAGGGAGACATTTTGCCATAGAATGGTTTGGGCTGAAAGGGACCCTGTTGGTATTGTCCGTTTGCAGCATTCCCGTATTTCTCACAGGAGCTGTTTTCTTCTTTCTCTTTATAAATACTCACAGTTAGCATATTTTTGAGAATGAAGTCTTGGAAATAGTGGATGTAGCTCTCTGTGATGATTAATAATCATACACAGGCTTAGATAAGAAATCAGGAAATTGAGACATTTTCCTTGACCCTGCTGGTGCTGCACTGAGTCCCTCATGTTGGTCTGCTTAAGATGTTCAAGCATTTAAACTTGTCGGGACTGAGCATAAGAGTAGAGAAGAAGTGGCAGGTCTGTTGCTGCTGCTGAGTGGTTCATGTCACAGTGTGCCATAGTGGGTGGAAGAGAAGGAATCACAGGAAAAACACAAATAATAGTAGGAATACAATGAGGCCCCCAAAAGGAAAATTTTGTGGGTGAGGTTTTTTGGGTGGGTTTTTTTTTTTTTTTGGGAAGTGGTGTAAAACAGAGCTTTGAAGAAGTAGGCCATCAAGAATAGGTATTATTAGGCACCATAGGTAAAGATGTATTTTGTAGATAACAGCTACTCCATCTTTTCCAGTTCCTTTACTAAGTCCTGTTCCTCCTTTTTTTTCCTTTTCCTCAACCTAATTCTTATTGATGTTCTTGATGACCCTATGTTTTGAGACCCCTAAAATAAATGTGACCTGCTGCTACTTCATCACCTCAGACCTGCCATCAAGGATCTCTCTACAGAGGGGACAGAAAACAGATGGCAACCTTATCTTCTTTTCCCTTTCATATGCAAAGGGGTAAAGAAATTAAATGAGCAAAGCACTGGGAACTATTCCAGTAAAATCATGCACAGGTTACTTGGGTGCAGGGCACAGTCTCCTCCTTTGATAAATGACACCAGCTGTGACTATTGCAATATCATGTCTTATATCCATAAAGAGCTATACAGGAATATGATGTAAGCCCTACACAAAATATTCATCTCTTGATTAGGTTGTGTCTTGGATTCAGGAGTCACATGGATTTGCCATTTATCTTGAGAACTGCCTTAAATTCAAGCTCATTTGAGGTGCGTTTGTCCTGGGTGCTCCTGCTACTCCTTCAGACTTCTCCCTCTGGCAGCTTTTCTACTGAGGACTAACATTTAGCCCTCAGACATTGTTCCCTGCAATACCAGAAAAAATGGAGAGATGAAACCCAGAAAAACTAGCACATGTTTGTATTCCTTCAGAAACTTTTGCATATTACTTACTGTTCTGCTAAAAAAGTCCATGTTGGTTTCATGAACAAATTCTCGAACTGTGCATCTCTTGACTGGAATACTGTTAAGTTAAAGTCACTAAGATAAGTGTCTGGGCAATCAAATACAAATGAAGGAAGACAAATTCAAAAAGAAGTGTTTGAGAGTGATTTGCAGAGCACTGGGGAAACCATCTTTGTCTTGGATGAAACTCTTACCTTCTGACTACTGCCTAAAACACCACAACTTGGCTATGTTGCTCAGAAAATCCAAATCATACTGTTGGAGGAGTGAATATGCCAATTTTGAGCCTATAGTAATTATCTGTTGTTGTTTTTTCTAGTGCCGAGGTCAGGTATTGAAAGCGACAGTTAACACTGGGTGTCTACCAAACCTCATCTCCAAGAGGTGTTTAAACCAGCTGGGGTAAGTCTTTGCACAGTATAAAAGGAGGGATGGCTAAAGTAAAAACCATGGCAAGAACCCAGGCACTCTTGAGTCCCAGCCCCAGGGATAATGACTGGCAGTTTTGCAAGTGCACATGGCTGTTGAGGAGAAGATGCAGAGGGTGCGCTACAGGGAAAGCCATTAGAGCACTGGCAAAGGTGTGTGCAGACCCCAGACTCTGAGGCAGAGCTGTGCAATTCTGTCTGCATGTACTGCAAGGCAAAGCTGCCCAGCTGGTGGCTAGTGCTGAGATTTTGCTTGTTGAATCTGCCTCCAGACATATGGTATGAAAGAGATTCCCCCTCTTGTGGACCTGTTCCCAGTGAGACCCAGAAGAACTGCCATCAGTGAGAAGTCCTGGTTTTCCTCCTCTTCCTCCACTTGAGGCAATAACACCTCTTGTGTCCCACAGGCTGGAAGAAGTGTCTGCCATGGACTGTGGAGACCTCTCTCTTCCCATCCCCAGCGTTGTTGGTCGAGTAGAACATTTGGAATTGCAATTTGGCCAGGAGGCAGTGCTGTGTTCAGCACTGGTTGTAGGTGAGAGTGCCAGCCCCTCGTCTCCCTTGTTTCTCCTGTGTCCCTCTTGCCATGCCAAAGGCATTTAAAGGACCTTTGGAAAAAACATAACATAGTGGAAGGTTGGTGATGTGGCCACATCACCAACATCACCATACACAATGAATACCCTCAATGTAACCAAAGGCAAAGGGCATAGGAAGAGTACAGAGAAGACAAAAAACATTGAAAGTGGGGAGAAATTAGGTGCTTTTTCAGTCCTAACTAAGGATGTGAAAAATTCTCATTTCAATTCTAAAATGGCCCTTTCACAAAATTCTGCAGATGGCTTAATCCTCTGGTGCCTTATGTTCTCCTATGGAATGGGCACTTGTATCCCTGGCTGGGTGGAATTCATCTGACAAAGTAACAGAGGGTACAGCTTATTTCCTAGAGTGCTTCTCTGTGTGCTCTTCTGCCTCTGCTGCAGGGAGCACCCTGAAAGAACCTAGAAGCCCCAGAGTGCTGAGCCTCCTACAGTGTCCTGAAGCAGGAACTTGTGAAGGAAGGAGCCATAGGAGACGAGATCAGGCCAGGGAGCACTGAGGCAGGCCCAGAAAACAGCAGAAAGGCTGCATGTTCTGCATTACATCAAACTGTGCATATGCTGAAAACAACGTGATTGTCTCTTTTTCCCCCTGTTCTTTCTCCCTATTAGTCTCCCAGCCTTACCTTCTTGCTTTAATCTGTTTCCCCATCTTCGATGAGTCCTGTTCATCTTCCAAGGCCTCCCTTGCTCCCTCTTTTCATGTACATTCTTTCCACATTCCTAAGTTATCTAGAAAGAGCTTCCTCCTTTTACACACTCCAGCTTGTTCTTTTTTCCTGGTTTCCACTCTGCTTGTTCTTGCCCTTCATGGGAAATCTGTATTAGTACTAGCACAGGTGAATTTACCTCATAGCTACTACTTACTACACGTTTTGTTGGAACATGGAAACGGCTGCCCAGAAGGAGCAGAGTTGCTATACCTGTGTCTTACATCTTCCTGTGCACACAGTGCTCTCACTTATGTGGTTATAAATAAACTATAAATTACAGCCACTGGTTACAGTGCAAGCAGGCCTCCAGGAGACATGTGAAGTGTTAATGAAATTACAAGTGGCTGCTGATTACTGTAGACTCTAGGACCTGGGAATTCCCCTTAGCTACCACTTTAACCCCTAGCATCTTCTGTTTGCTGACACTGAAGACTTGCAGCAGTTACAAGTAGGACAGACAAGTTACATGGAAAAAAAAACCTAACAAACTTAATAAAATTATTTAATAAGATCAGTTAGATTGCAGCCATTAGGTGCAGGCTTTGGTCAGAAAACTGAACGAATAGCCTGCTTGCACGTGACCCTTATCCCCTTTCCTCTCCATTTTCCCATGCTTTTTCTCCCTGATTCATCGTGCTGCTTACCTTCTGCCTTTTGCCCTTCCCTTACACAGCCCATAGTAAGTTTCATGGGATCTCACAAGCCCCTTCTGATATCTCATTAAGTTTCAAACAGTCACACAAACCCCCTCAAATTTATCTCACAGTAGTCATGATAATCATGGTTTCCTCTCTTGTCTGCTGCAAAGTTCATTTTGACCATCTTCAGGACTGTGCCTAACAGCTCCTTTAAAGGCTCATCAGTGAGTAGCAGAAGAGAGAGATTTATTATTGTCACTGCTACCATCTGCTTGTTAATGTTGGTGTGTTTAACTCATCCTTTCCCTTGTTATTTTTCATCTGCTTTATATTGATTCATAAACATTTATGAATCGGATGTTCTTGTGTTTCATACCCTTTTACAGGAGAGACACACTTTCTTTAACGAGGCAGTATCACATAATCTAAAGCCTGATCAGTCTCTTCTCTCTTCTCAGATGATGAAATGCTGGAGTTTTGCATTGGCCTCCAGACACTGTTGTCTCTTAAGGTAAGGAACAGTTCCTTGCTTATTGCTAGGGCTCCTCTCAGGAAGCTCTCCCAGATCTGGTTGTTGTAAGCATCAGAATTACTTAATGTCCAGGTCTCTCAGGGCATTGCTTGTCACACAGCTGCCTGACTGGGTGCAGTATGCTCTGAGTCACTGATTCCTTTCCAGTCCTTCTTAAAGGTTTTAAGAGAGAAAACACTCAGTAGGATACTATCACACTTCCCATTCTCTGTACTCCTCACCATACGACATGTAAGCAGCAAGAGGAAACTGAAGAGGAGACAAGAAAAGGCACGAGTAAGACCCATGTGGCCCTTTGAAAGCAGATGAGAACAAGCTGTGCCTTTGCTTTAAGCCAAATGCAGCTGTATGATACATTCAGTGTCAACACTTGCTGGCCATGAGTGGAAAGAGTCCTTTTGTCAGCTTGGCTCAGGGTCAGTTCTTTGCTGAGCCTGGCTCCTGGGTGGCTCAGGATATGACTGCAGCAAGCTGGCTCTGGCCTGTCACACATTTGTGGCCACATGCCAGGCTCATAAAGCAGGAAAAACAATGGGTTCAAGGGCTGAGTGATGTGAGCACATCAACTCAGAGAGGGTCATAGGAAGAAGGGAGGGAAATGGCCCTGTGAAGGGTTTGTAGATGAACCCCACTACAGCGAACTGGAGCAAGGAGACAGCATGTGGGACAGGGAAGGAAAACTGTAAGGTCTCTGCAAACCCAGAGAGGTGTTACAGGTTCTCCCCAGTCATAGACATCACGAGATTTGCTATCTGAAATGTACAGAAAATAACTGTCTATCTCCTTCTTTAGTGTTGCATCGACTTGGAGGAAGGAGTCCTGAGATTTAAAGCACTGAGTGAGGAGCTGCCTTTTCTACATGCCTCTGAAGAACCTGGTCAGTGACTGGCTGCATTCCCCATGTCTGGAGACTTGCTGCCATGAGAGAGAGATGAGGGTGAGGCTCCCATGCCCCTAACCTTGCTGAGTTCTAGGCTGAGGCATTCAATGGGGAGTAAGAAAAAGGCAAGTGGGTGCTTGCACTGGGAGTGCCTCAACTTGAGATATCGCTCCTTTCAGTGGACCCTCTTGCTTGTCCTGATGTGCCGAGTGGGCATTTTGTTCTTGTTCTGCTATTTGGCCCTAGTCACTCCAACTTCTGGTTCTGTAATAAATTTATGCTACCCCTTTAATGACTTTACAACACACTGTTCACAAGAGAGTCTCTGTGAACAATCTCCAGTTGTTCTGTTGACAGGAGAACAGCATTTTCTTCAAAGACCTCGAAAGATTACCACAAATGTTTCCCTTCTTGTTGCCTCAATGCCAGTGTACACCAGTCCTGTTTCTTTGTCAGAAGGGATCTGTTCCCTTTGTCTGTACTCTGGGAAGCTGGATTTTGCTGCTTTTTGCTGGCTCAGAGCAGAACAGAAGTATTTTCTTGGGAAAACTCTGGCAAAAACAGTTTTAGAGTTCTAAGTTCTAAGAAACCTTCGCAGAAATGTTGAGTGCAGATGCCTAAAGCACTGACAGGGGCTTGGGCTTTGCCATTGCATCTCTGGGCACTAAGCTATATTATATGAATGGCAATGCTTACCATCTCTTGGTGTATACCCTGTAACCAGACTTACACACCCTGTTCCTCTGGCCAGGCCACTCCTCTCTGCACTCCAGCTGCTAGAGCTGCATCCCTGCTCCCTCTGCTGCCTCATCAGAGATCCTGCCACTCAGTTTAAATGCTGTGATGAATTACAGCACCGAGTCTTCTGCTCTGTCAGCTCCTTTCCACCAACTTGAAATCCAGTGATTAAACACAGACACACCATCCACCTTGAGTCCTGGCACCACACAGCCCATCAACTTGGCTTCTCTTGCACCAAATAAGAATTTGTAGTATCAGCTCAGATTAGAGAACTGTGAACTCATCTGGAATGTTAAAGGTGATTATTAAGTCACTTAACAATTGGGTTTATTTAATTTCCTTAATTTCTTTTTAATTTCCATACTAAAGCATAGCTATATTAAACACGCATAATCTATTCTTAACTAGCTCTATGAAAAATGCACTAGATCAGGGCTAGCT
The DNA here is from genome assembly GCF_036417665.1 of Passer domesticus. Taxonomy (NCBI): domain Eukaryota; kingdom Metazoa; phylum Chordata; class Aves; order Passeriformes; family Passeridae; genus Passer; species Passer domesticus. The sequence goes on along the minus strand of NC_087475.1, from coordinate 88,185,007 downwards.
CCATGCCTCATGGCTACTGATACACTATCCAAACTGCAAAATATACCTTTATCCACGTTTAAAAGGCTGTGACAACCTCATTTTGCCTATTTTCCTGGATTAAACACTGCTGACTCTCTTCCTTTTCTATCCAACTGGTCAACTGGTCATTGTCTCTGTTGTGGTCCTCAAAAAATATGTGTATGCATTTTTGCGTGGTTTTTTTTTTGGTTGGTTTTTTTTTTTTTTTTTTTTTGTTGTTGTTTTTTTTTTTTTTGTTAGTTCTTTTCCCTACAGCTGTACGCTGTAGTTTAACACATGCTAAGGACATCAGAGTAAAGCCTGGCTGATATGATTTTGGATTGATAGTTGGCACTGCTGGCATCTGCTGCTCCCACAAGGAGCAGCAGACTTTTACTGTTACTCATCATATCTTGCAGCTTCTGATACATTCCTTGACTTCTCTGCCACTCTTCTACTTGTGCATCTGTTTCTGGCTGCATGAACTGCTTTCCATGAATCTCTCAAGTGACACCAATGGTTCTCTCATTTAGTCAGGAAAACATGCCTGCTCCATGAGCCTGTCTTCCAAAGTAGCAGTAATTCCTCCTGGATTTGTATCACTTGCATGCCTGACTGGACTCTCAAATCTCTATCAAGGGGTCTAGATAGCTCACATTTGTACTCAGCCATCTTGTATTCTAGCTGCAGTCTATGTGGTGCCTGGGCCAATTCTGTTGACAAAATCTTGCTCGTGATAGACAAAACACCTGTTGCTATATGTATCAACTCACCCGGTTTCCAACTCCCACTGCCTTCTAAAAAGAGCATGTAGAACAAGGGCAAATAATCTATACATACAGATACCATGTCCATTAAAATCTTATTAATTTCTATGATCCATTTAAAAAACCCTCTAAATCACAACCCAAAAGCTGACTTTAGCCCTAATCCACACAATAAACCCTAACAATGACCCAAAATCTAAGATGTAAGGCACTAAATCCTAATCCTAAATTTTACCTCTAAAACAAACTGTAACACTTAATGCTAATTTTAACACCTAAATCAAATCTCCACCTCCTAACTATAAAACATAGCATCAAAAATAACCCCCTAAATTTAACACTGTAATCCCAACATTTACCATGTGACTTTAAACCCAAGACAGAATCATAAAGACATTAACTACAAACCCTAATCCCAAAACCTAACCATAATCCCCAACCCTGAATTCCAACCACGAAGCTAACCCCAGCACCTAAATCTAAACTCCAAGGCCTAAAACTAACCCCTAAATCTAAACCCCAAACCATATAACAAAACGTAACCCCAACTCCAAACACATCCCTAACCCTACACCTAACCACAACCACCTAACCCTATCTGATAGCTTTCATCATTCCCACAAGGGGCCTCGCTTCCCTCCAGAGCGCCCTGGGGCTTTTGCTGAGTTTTGCTTTGCCCTGCAAGGGGCCCTGCTCCCTTTCAGAGTGTCCCAGGGCTTTTGCCAGGCCCAAACAGGGTCCTGCTTATCACCACAGGGCTTTTCTTGGGCTTTGCTGGTGCCCAGGCAGGTCTCTGCTGCCTTCCAGAGTGTCTGACAGCTTTTGCTGGGCTTTGCTGGTGCCCACAAGAGCATGGGAAGTGGAGAGCCACCAACAGCTCCAAGTCCTGGCCACTTCCTCATGAGAGCAGTGCCCAGTGTCAGTTTTGCAGCTGGGCTCTGACTAGGGCAAGGGTGTAGGAGCTTTCAGACCAAAGCCAACAGGAATCTTTCCAGTGATTTAAAAGGAGTGTTGGATGGGATCCTACAGAAAACTGCCATGACTTTCAGTTGACAATTCTGTCTTGACTACTGCCTGTCACTTGCAGTACTTGTCACTGCAGATACTGCACACTAGCTGCTGCTGGAATTCACCAGGTGCTGTTCCTGCATGTCTGTCTTGGAACAACTGCTGTTGGTCATATTCAGAACCTCCAGCCTTTTTGAAGCCTTTCTGTTGATCACATGCCTCATATCCTAAACCACTAACAGTTCAGGCTCATCTGTGAATTAATGTGCTACAGTAGGTGAAAATCTCCAGCCCTCTTGTCTCTGCTTAGTGACTCCTTCTTTGCATCCTCCTTACCTTCTGTTTACACTGGTAAATGACAAATTCCTTTCAAAAAGGAATTCTTTCTCTTTCAGAGAATCCTTTTAACACTTGCCTTGTACTCTGGCTACTAAAACACTCCCATATTGTGCTTTCCCATCTTGTGAGCTGTTCCTCTTTGTTGTAAACGACTGCATGCATAAATTCTCAGATACAGAGAGGATGTTTCCAAGAAAGCACTAAATTAGTGTGAGTTCTTTTCTCAGCTCTGAAATCAGCTCCAGGGCAGAAGACATGCTCTTCACCTTCCTCCTGTCCATGTCAGCTGAACACACAGATCCACTCAGTAGAAGTCTCTTTTGTCCAGACACTGAGGAATCTGTTGCCAACAGTTATCTTGGAACCTCCCCATCAAGCTTTGCTGCAGGCAGAACTTCCAGAAAAAAACCCATTTATGTGGCTAAATGAGAACTGCAGGTCATGATGCCATGGCAGACACCTCACTTCAATCCATTCAGTCTAATCCTACAGGGCCAGTACCTGCTTTCCTCACCAACACAGCTCCTGGTAGGTTTTCATCTCCCCAAGTTACTTGGCATAAAATGACACACTGTTACTGCATTTCACATGTGCATTCTGAATTCTAGCCCACAAACATTTTTCTTTCTCCAAAGCATTTTTGCGTCGTTACATCTGAAGCACAACCTTCATTGTGAAAGAAGGAAGTCTTGGCTTTAAAATGTGATTGTAAAATAGGACTTACAACATCTCAAAGAAGCCAACTCAACTCCCAACTACAAACATGGTAATTTTTAAGTCTTCCAACACTGGGAAGCACAGTAAGTAATTTCTGAGTGGGCTGGCCAGGCTGAAGACCGTCTTAATTGTAGTTTCTCTTGGAAAAGCCTATTATACAGATATACTTCCCTACTCCCAATTGCAGTCTTCTCTATTGCTTTTGGGAGATAAAGGGAACAAAGGAATAATCTAAAGGTCTTTTTCACTGAAGATCAAAAAATGCTAATACTTTCATACAGAAAGCAGAAGTTCAGTACAAACTGCCAGCTCAGAACAGGACATAGGCACATCCTGAATGTGTCCAGTACTGGATTCCTTGTGATGAGGCCTGTCCCTTCAATATAAAAAATGGAATGTTATTATTTTAGGGATAATCTCTTTGAACCACCTTGGTGGTCAGTTCCTATCAGGGCTGCTTTCTAATAGAGGGCACAGCAGCTATGGAAAAGCCTGCAGGGATACACCTGCCATGGCAAATCTCTGGAACAGTGTGCAATACACCCAGGGGTGGGGAAAAGGACTTCTGTCCTTCCTGAGAACATGCACTCTGCCAAAGCCACAATCAGGACCACTTCCAGGAGCTTGGGGGTCATTTGGTTTTGAACAGAATGGGAGCTGCAGCCATACATATTCCCAGAGGCTTGCTCCTTCTTTTACTACCAGCAGGTGAGCAATGGCATTGAAGACCATTTAGCCACATACCTGTTTGCATTCAGTGCTCCTTTCAAGAGACTCCAGTGGCACATGTCAGGATACACCTAAAGAGTTATAGAAATAACTAAATTATAGCAGAAAGATCATTTAAACAAGGGCAGGGATAGAGAGCAGGTTTATGATGTCTCAGGAAAATAAGGCAACCCCATCCCTCTATTTTTTTGCTAGTAAATTGAGCATCAGAACCAAAGCCAAGAATCATTTATCTGCAAATACCCCCAGTGCCTGAGAACACTGTCAGACTCCTCACTTGCTGTGTGCTGGCACTGGGACATGCAAAGGTGTCCTGCAAACGCTGCCCTGTTGAAAAGTTTCTCAGCACCAGCAGGTTATGCCAATCTGCTAGAGTAGGATACAGCAAACATTTTCTGCTGTGTGGGAGGGAACCACTTCTAACTCCAACTCTGCAGCTTGTGTCGGCTGGCAAGGACAAACAGACACTTAGTTACAAAGAAAGTATAATGTAACTCCATCACTGCAGAGACAGAGCCTTAAGTAGCTCCTTTCCTGAGAAGATGGACACTTCACAGAAAAACTGTTGCCAGTAAAAGTAGCCTGAATAACAGACTTCAGGAAGTATTTGGCACTTAGGAGTTCAAGGCAAGAAAAAATAAGGAAAGCCATCTTTTGGCTAAGAACGGTATAGATGTTGAGTTAATGCTTCTGTAGATACTTTTCATTTTCTCTTGTGCACAAGGGGCACTGGAGCAAAATGCATCTGCAAGTTATTATGTGCTGCACACAATATGAAACTGTCAGGGGAAGCCCTCAAATGTTAGTATTTTTCCTCTCCAATGGTTTTTAAGAGCTGAAATGTTTTGGGAAACAGATGTTTTTGTAGTGTCTGTATTTTCTCACCCCTGCTTTTGATAGTGTGCATTGCCTGGGCTTGCACAGCAATTTTATCCTCAGGCCAGCAAAAGAGGGTTGGGATGCACAATATTTGCAAGGCTTTTGCCCCATTTTCTTTTAAAGATGGTTCCTAGAAAAATGTCATCTCTTCCTCAGCAACTGTATCCCATATCTTTCTCAACAATTAATAGTCCAACAGTGGATCAGTTTAACCTTCCTTTCTTGGAAATCATTCAACCTGTACAGCAGTTTGTTTTGCATAAAATAGTTCCAGCTATATGCACCCATTTGTACACCCCTTGCGCTTGTGCTGCTAATAAAGATTTATATTTGGTGTTGCTAATAAAGGTTTATATTTGGCATGGACAGACAGCACTTAGTTGTTCTGTTACGAGTGTAGGCCATCCTGTTTCCCTGCCAGGCCCTATTTGCCAGAAGCAATGGTGATGATTCCCGTTGGGATGGGTGGCTGCACATCTCAGTGTCACAAGAGCTGACAATTTGTTCAGGTTACAGACTAGGTCTGACAAGCTTCAAGACAAACTCCTTGCTTCAGCCCACAAGTAGATGGCCCCTGTGGTATCAGCTCTCCACAGCTCACAGACTCCAGTCTTGCTGCTCTATTATTATTAGCTTTATTATTACTCAAAAGGTCCTACCCGAAGGGTCCAGTTTTACACAAGCACTAAGTACGACAGGGGAACATTTAAAAATGCTTCTCAGCAAGGCCATTAAAATGGAGAGAAACTTCTATTGCAGTTAGAGAGTCAGAAGATACAGAGGACTAAGAAGCAAGCTAGCAGGTACAGAGCAGGTCACACCATTTCACTGCTCCATGCTCCAGCTTCCACTGCTACTAAATGCAGAGGACAGCACTGTCCTCTGTAAAGCTTATATAAATCTACAGAGGGAAACTGCAAAGAACAGCTAAGGTTTATTATGTAAGATCCTGCCCTTCTACCACAAAGGGCTGCTTCAACAATGGTCACTTTCACCTAAGGGCAAGACACTCCTTTTCTCTATACAAAGCATTTTCTCCCAGCTAGGGCTGCCCTTGGATATTTTGCAGAGTAAAGCACAGCAGGTTTTCAACTGCCTACAGGATCTTTAAATGCTGCCACTTGCTCCAGATCACTGAATTGTATTTGCTGTGACTCAGGCTGCTGTAAGGGCGAAGGGACAGCTCCATCCATCACCTATGTCCAATAACACATCACATAAGATGGATGCAAGCCAGCAGGTAGGCTGCTGCCCCTTTCCTAACAAGCTGAATTAGGCAAAAAACAAGCTAAGAGAGGGAAAAGCACAGTAACAACAGCATGTGGAAAGGTTCATGCCAGGGCTTTTGCAAATGAGCTCCCTTTTAGCAGACTCCTCGTGCCAGCCAGTGTGACATCACTTCCAGCCCACCTCTTCCAGTTGTGCAGGACTCAAAGCATAACACTCTCCACAGCAAGAGGCAAGAGTGGCATTTCCACTGCTTTTTGTGGGATGGCCAAGCTCTCATAGCACCACAGATCCACAATTAAGTCAGACTGGTCTTACTGACCACTTCACAGCTGTTTTGTTAAGTCACAGCCTTCTCTGGAATCACCTTGCCCAAGAAGATGGAGACAGGCAATGACTCTTGACTAGAGCTGGGTTTGCTGTATCTGCTCTCTCTCCACACCTTAACAGTGCAAGTTGTGTATGTATCCAGCTATTCAGAACCGCGAGAAACTGCTTGGCAGAAGAGCAGCAGCAAAGCGAAGACAAACAATGCATGACTCTACTTTAAATACACCTAAGTGGGAGAGAAGGCCCATGCCTGCACCCCAACCCAGTTCCTCCATCCCCACTTCCTGCACTGTGATCCTGCTAACAACTCAGAAGTATTCACTGAAGTACTTCTAAGTACAGGTCAAAATGGAGACTTGGTTCAGCTGCTGTCTCCATCTGTGACCTCATTGCTCCTTCCCAATGGCCAGTGGAGCACTTTAGTTAGTGAGGAATATGGAAACTGGCAACAGAAGGCCTGTATGCACGATCCTTGGCCCTTTCTGTTCTTGTAGCTGCCTCATCTAAAGGCAAACCAACCCACTACATACAGGCAAGCCTACAGCCAAGAACATCCCTTCACAGCCTGTAGACCCTTTCCTGTTTGGAAGTTTTCACAAGATAGGGAAAGAACAGTCATATTCATCAGATGCTTAATTCCAGCTGCAGATGAGCTTGTGTTGGCATTAAAGATGTCAGCCTTCTTGTTGTAAGGGATCCTGGATGCCACTGCAGTGGGCAGAAAAATCTGTTCCAGCAGGATCCTGTGAGGGGCTGCTGAGATGGTATTTCTCAGGAAAATAGAGTGTTCTGTGAATCAGGTTTCTGACAGCATCAACATCGTTTTTGTCTAAGGAAAAGAGAGAAAACCGGTTGTTAGGCATTCTCACCAGGCAGTGTGAAAGGCTCTTCCTCAAGAAATACTCTGGTTTCCAGCATGTCATCTGCCACCTCATCCTCTTGCTTTCTGTACGTCCTCCATGCTTTCTGCACTCACCTATATCCAGCTGCTGCAGGAGACTTTCAAACTCTGGGTCACCATCCAGGATTTTCAATAGGTTGGTGGACTCCATTCTCTCCAGCTGCACATCCCAGTAGATGTAGATCTTCTGGCTGAAGCTGACATAAACAAGGCAGGGACTGTTGCTCCCTTCTTTGCATGCATAGAGGCCTGCAGAAAGGAGAAGTGTAGAGATCTGACTACTTCCAAAAGGAAAGAGAAAGCAAGTAATTGACATTTCATGATGAGGTACCAAAGCTGTTACCAGAAAACAGCAAACACCTGGGCAGAGATATCGGCCTGGGTATACAAAGTCCCTTTGAGACAATCCAAGAAGCTGTCTCTGAACCACATGAAGCTTGGGGATTTGCAAGCTGCTTCTTGCAGGTCTGAAAGAAGGGACTGAGCAGAGCCAAAACAGGCTGCTTCCATGGACTCCTTATCACCACTGAAGAACAGCTAACAAGTCTGCAAATTAAAAAAGCAGTGTGGAGGACAAGAGGCCTCTGTAGTACTTCCAAAAAGGACATGGAAAAAACCCCAAGACACCACAGATAAGCCTCAGCATCACTTTCTCTCACCGTTACTTTTCCCAGACGCCACCAGAGGAAAGACTAGCTGGGCCTTCTGCAATATGCACACATGGAAATTATCCCCCACTGCAGGCAAACAACGGATTCTGGGTCTCCTAGATGGGAGTAGTAGCTCTGAGGGGAAAATGCTGTGAGAGCTAGCTTTGCAGTTAGGCTTCCCACCTGCACAGAAGGCACTGACATTCTCATCTGCTTGGAATCTGGCCACAGTCCGATTGTGGTCGATGATGTACGTCTGACCGTCCCACGCACAGGCAACCACCTCCTCGTGCCCATTGCCCTGCAGGAGCCAGAGGACTGCATTTTACACAGGTGTCACCTACTCCCAGGGACAGCCAAGAATCTTTCTTGCTGGTTCATAGATACACACTAATGTCTAGATGCCACTTCTAGACATCTCATCCAGGTATTTTGCACTTGGAGCTCATCTCTCTTCTATATGGCAATCCTTACATAGTGTAAGAGCTTTTAGACAATCAGGGTATTAGCAGTGAGCAAAACCATTCAGCTTTGCAGTAAGACTGAAGAACAGCTGGGGGAAAAAAGTTTACAAATGGATAAATGGATGCAGGGTCTAACAGGCAGACACAGTTCAACCTCTTACAGCTGGGCAGACTGACCTGAGTGCAGAATGTACTGCTACAGCCAGAACACTCTGTGTCATCCTGAGATAATTCCAGCCTTTTCCAACTGAGTCATACTCCTTCTGCCCTTCCTAAGTTCATTTACACAAAGCTGTGCTGTTTTTGTCTTCATCTCTCCCAGCCTTACTCAGATACTCACTGTAACATCCAGCTTTTCCAGAGCAAAGAGCTGGTGGTCAACCTGAACAGACCAGAGTAGCTTGTCTGCTCCCTCCATCAGTTTCAATGTTCCTGAAGAAAGAAATAAACAACTGTTTTGAAAATAATAAAAGAGAGTAAGATGTCTGGTAATGCTAGGCCCTACTCCTTCAACACTCAAGGTTGCTGAGAATTAGCTGCTAATAGCACAGGCATGGACTTGGCTGCTAAATCCATACTGGACACTTGACCCCACCTACTAGGCTCCCATTATCCAGATATACTGCGGCAGTACTAGGCAGAGGGCACTGGCCATGACAGAGTGGAACATAAACAAGCATCCATCCTCACAGTGCCCTCTGTGTCGTCATATAAAATATGACATCAGAAGGAATCTTGGAATTAAATTCTCTTGCCTGACCCTTGAAGGGTTTCTGAAGCCCTGCTTCCTCTTCTTTTAATAAACCAAAAGCAGCCCCTGGATCACTGAGCCCCTGGATCCCTGCTTTGAATTAGTGACAGGCCTTGGCTGCCCCACAGGCCTTCTTCCAGGACACTGGCAGGACTTACCATCCAGAGTACAGAGGGCAAAGAGACCTGAGCCACTATTCTCACTGGAGCCTGTAAGTGCAAAAGAAAATTACTGGCATTGATGCCATTTTGTAAACATTGTCCCCTCCCCCTCCTGAAAACAAAAAAAAAATCCAAACCAGGCTGATCCATGCTGCCTCCCTTCCTTGCCCAGTTGTGTGCAGGACAGCAGTGACAAATGTCACTAATTATATCTGAAGAGGAAAGTTCCCTGACCACCAGGCTGTTTCCGCCCTTCAGTAAACTCTCTACCTAGCTACTAAAAACAGACATGCAAGGTCAAGTTTTAAAAATATGACATTCTCAGAGAGAGGACTGGAGCTGTATTCAACTAAAGCTCCATTTAACCCTTTCAGTGACAACACAGGAGAGGCACTGGCTCCCTGAGGAGGAACCCAGGAAACCTGGCAGGCAGGGCAAGCCAGCAGAGCTGAAAGCAAGCAGGCAGTTTCCCCAGAGGTGGTTAACAACACAAGCATATCTCCAGTGCCCATAGACAGCTCCAAGCTACAGCCCCCTGCACTGCAAACCCCATTTCTGCAGATCAGCCTAAAGCAAAGCCACCTGGTTGGGTGCTTAACCGCCCCTAATGATAAGCACCCAGACAGGCTCTGATCCAAGAGATCTGCTGTGTCCCCCTTGGAAACTGGTCAGCATGGCAGTCTTCAGCTGTTCCTTCATTGATGGTCCAGCATCAGTGGGCTTTTTTACAGCCTGCTCTTCATCCCTTATTCTGTGTGCCTTCATTTTTCACAGACATCTCTCAATAGATGCAAGGCTTCATATGCAGTGAAATAATTGATTTCATGCTCTGTTGACCATATTGCTCATAGCAACATCAGAGATGCTGAGAACATGACAAGCTTAGGAACTGGGCAAGAAAGGTCCTCTGAGGAAAGGGAAGAGGGTGGGGTTCAGTGCATTGCTCTTGTCCACAACCTCTGATTACACTGGACAGGCTGCATTATTCTCAGACAGCACTGCAGGAAGTAATACTTGGGCAGAGCAATACAAGAGAAAGTGATCTCTGCTGAGAGTTTTCTGCCTTCTATTATGCCCACACACTCCAAGGAGGAGTGAAGGTTTATTCTCCACAGGTACCAAAGGAGGGTTCAGCAGGTACACCAGGCATAGGTCAGAGCACAAGGAGTTACAGGAGGAAGCAGTGGCAGCATGCAAGAAAAGTCTGGACACAGAAACAGTGTGTCAGGACTGAGAGAAGCTGGCAGCTGTGCAGATTTTAGATACAAGACCTGAACACAACAGAGTGGAAAAAGACAGAGGACAATGATACAGATGAAATATGCAAGCAGCTATGGAGAGGTTGGGGCCGCAGAGAAGGAGGAGGAGCACAGAGCCATCAGAAACTGAGATTCAAATGCTGAAAAGCAAGAACAAAGATGAGGCTGTGGGAAGGAAAAGATGCATCTAGGAAATAAGAAGGAGTCATAAGCTGCAGCCATGCAGAAGCAAGGACATCTGTAGGAGCATGGCATGGCAGCCATTCAAACTGACTAAATGCAGGTCAGCAGAGGCTGCAGAAAATCTCTTGTGCTGAGTGAAGGATAAGGGCTACCTAGGAAAGGACAAAGGCTATAAAAAGCTCACATGCAAATATCCAACGGTCTTTGGGAGCTGGCTAAGAGAAGCTGAGGTCCCTGTGTTCTTGCAGCAGCCTCTCACAGGTTTTTTTCTACCACAGGAAATCTGATTTCATTTACTGCTGAAAAAACAGCAGGGGCAACTGCTGGGCTGGAGACCCCAGGCTGCTGATCTCTCACCTCGGGCAATGCTACCAATCAGATGAGTGGAGACATTCTTATTGTGAATCCGCCCAGACGTCTGGTGTAGAATCACATCTCGAACAGGGGCCTCACTGAGAAAAAGAGAAAGACAACAGGGAAAAGTTAGGGAACCACACCTGGGACTGTCTCAGAGGAATTCCAGGAGCGGTGTATTCCAACGCTCTACAAATCCAGACAGTGACAGAGTTTGTGAAGAGGTTGAGCCCTTTAACAGTAAAGGAAGAAAATGCATGCCATCCCAGGTATTAAAGAAATATACTGATTTTTAAAAACAGAAACCCAGAATGATTTCATGCATTAAAAAAAAAAAAAAGAGCTCAAATAAAGAAAAATCAGTAAGGCCTGTATTCCAATGAAGGAAAAAAAGGACAGTTTTTGTCATTACTGTTACAAAAGCTTGGCTGCTTTTCTTTCACAAAGTATCTGCCCAGACTGAACAGGTTGGTGAGAGACTACATCTGGGCCTGGCTTCTGGCTAACAGGGTACTATTCCACTGAGTTCTCTAATACATCAAGGAGACTTGCCTAGGTTCCCTCCTGCTGCAGTTTTTTGTGTCTGCCTTGAAGTCTCACAGAACACTACAGAAGCACCCAAACTCCCCACCAGGGTCCTTCCAGCATCAAGACAGTAACAAGCACCTCACTGCTCATCTTGATTGCTGTGGTTGTGATTTACAGCACTGGCTGCCAGGGATCTCATTAAGAAAACAAGAGAAGGAACCCAGTTTTATCCTGAGCTTCAGGTGTATTTGGTTTGGGCCAGTCTCTCAGCTGTTACCCTGCAATCTGATGACCTTTCTATGGAAATCTAGTCACTCACTTCCCTACCTTAGCTCCCAGTAGTGAGAAACCCTCAGGGAGGTGGTTTTGCCACTCTCCTTGCCCAGTTCAAGAAGAGAGTGGGATACAAGGAAAGCAGCAGTATTCATCTTTGTGACAGAGACATGAAGAGTGCTCACAGAAGCTTGGGTGTAGGCGGGCTCAACTGATGAGGTGCCATCAGCACAGCAGGTCACTGAAGCAAGGACAGCTACAGCACCCCCTGCTTCACAACACTGATGTGGTGACACCCCCTGTAACAGGCATCCGCAGTGGCATGTGCTCATGCACCCCTGCAGAAACACCCTCACCTGCTCAGGGCAGCTCCGTCCCTTCCCGCGGCTGCGTCCCGCTGCTCCGTGTCCCAGGTGCACAGCAGGATGGCATACCCACAGCCTGGCTGTGACACCATCAGCTCTGGTGAGCCATCAGGGCCTGGGTTCACAGACAGGCTGTCCACCTACAGCAGCAGAGGAAAAACACAGATAGAGTCAAGAACTCCAAAAGGTTTACAGTGCTCCCTGCAACTAAATTTGAATGTGGCAAATCTGATAGATCTGAGCAGCAGCTGAACAAATTCAGATGGAAGCAAAACACCCAAGCTCAGTAAAAGATTGGTTCCTTACCAAAAGCCACTTTAAAACACCACCAGTACTTCCCACTAATGCTCTTCCATCAGGCAAAATAAACTGCTTCTCAAACCAACTACCAGCTGAACAGAAAAATCTAAGGGCAAATCTCAAGCCATCGACATGACAATTGTTTTGTTCATAGGACTGAGATTCTGTGCTTCTTCTCTTGAAAAAGCCACCTCTTGAAGACTGCATGACAAGTACTGCTCTGAACATCCTTTTTCCTTACCTGACCTTCTAGAAGCCATTTCTTCAACAGGATCAACTGCCCAGAGACATGGTCTGGATTCTCTGACGAGTCCTCCCAGCGGAAGGCACGGACCACCCTGTCAGTGTAGCCCACAACTAACTCACACTTCCCATCTCCATCTGCGGGGAAGAGCAAAAGACGGCTGGACTCTCTCAAGCCCTAAGAACCCAAAAATGAAGAAACCACTCTGCTGGTTTCCATAGTTAGCATCTCTGAGGACCACAACCATGTAATGAATGCTTGCACTTCAGAAAAATTCTGAAGTTCTTGTTTCTCCTTTCCATGACTTTGCTGTGGTTTGTTGGAGTGTCAGTTCCAGCAAGACAGTAATTTCCTTCTGCATGCCCCGCCAACCTTCTCTCCCCACTGCCTCACACAAAAACCCCTTCATCCTGCATTGCCACACCAGCTCTGTGGCTCACCAATGTCATTGATGAGCATGACCTTGGTGTTGGCAGGAATATGCTGCTTGAACACTGGCTTCTGCTCTTCTGCCAACTCATGGTGGCCTGAAGCATCTGGGTGTTTTGAATTCAGAGAAGTCAGGTCAAACAGATGAAACCAGCCTTCTGCGCTCACCGCCACCACGAAATTCTGTGAGGGAAAACAAAAACCTTGTAATTCCTCCTCCTCTTTTAGAAACTGCAGAAGCTGCCCCACAGAGGGCAAAGGAAGACACAAAGGTAGATCAATCAAGATCAATGACTGCTACAGAACAGGAGGTTTTTGGTCAGCACACCAACTTCTCTGCTACTGGCAGGGTCCAAACTTCTTGTTCATCTTTGTCATACTACAGTATCAAGTGGGTATGTGTGCAATCCTCAAACAACATGCGGCTTTCTCAATGCCCATGTCAGCTCTGCTCCCCACTAGAGAAAACAGCTACAGTATTTCGGGCAGGGTGCCTGAACTGGGACCTTTGGACTCATTGGTGCTGGCTGAACCCCCAGAAACAGCAATCCAACAAAAGGAGTCATAGTAGACCCAGTGGAATTTGCTTGGGAGTCCAGACTATTCCATGTCTCAGTCTTGTTTAGATGACCTTAATGCACACAGCCAAGTGGCAGAAAGACCATGGCCCACAGCAGACATGAGCCCAAGAAAGGCAAAAGCCACTGAGCAAAAGGAGCAACCCTCAAACCACCAAAGCCTTGTGGTGCTCTCACAAGGGCACATGGAAATCAAAACTGCTCTTTGAAGATAGGATGGATTTCCTTGCTCTCTAAAACCCATGTAAGGCTCACAGAAAAATACCAGTTATATATAGAGGAACAGTTTGAAAACAGCAAAGGCAGACCCAGGAGAGACAGCACCTGCAATCTGTCTTCCTCTGTCACATTCAGCACATGGCATGACCCTAATCTCCTGAACACCTCCCACATGCCCTATAGACAGAGCTGGGAAGAGTTTGGCTCCTCTCACCTTTCCTTTATTGCACACATCTCCCACACGGACGCACGTGAGCTGCAAAAGAAAACAAGGCCATCCATGAGAAAAGGCACCCAACCTAGCACCCTGGGATACACCTCTTCCCTACCCGCTCCTCTCCCATAAAGAATCTCCTGAACTCCTAACAGCCTTTGGAAGGACAAGAACAGCAGAGTCAAGGGACAGAAACACAACTGGCCAAAGCCTGGGGCAAACTCCACAGTGCACAGAGCAGGGTGCAGGTGAGACAGAAGCCCAGCTTCCATCTTTGTCCATTAGTCCGGTCATCACTTCCAGCCCAAGGGGCTGTAGGCAAAAGTGGAGTCTTGAATAATTACATGAATGACATCAGAATCAGTTCTGTCTGCCATTCCTCTCCAGCCTATGTATTCCCAGGCAAAGGACAAGGATAGCTGGCTGCACATACACCAAAAGGCCCAACCATTTAGAAAATTTGTCAAGAACTGACCATTCCTTGGCAAGATCGCACAGCCCAGGGCTTGCTATCATCATTCTTGTAAACATAGAGCTTTCCATTGGTGTCTCCCACCACGAGTTCATTCAGCTGTACAAGAAAATTGGGTTAGTAGGGAGAAATCCACAATTACATTAACAGTAAAAATTTCAGAATTCATCTCTAAAAATCACTCTGTAGGAAGAAGCAGCAAAACTAAGTGAGTTAAAGAGACAATCTTGAATCAAAATGGAAGGTCTGAGAAAGTATAAAAGCCCTAATTTTATTCTTGCAGATAAAAGAGATGGGGAACGGCTCCTTAGAACAACATTCTATTATCCACTGCTTCTCCACTCACTGTTTCAGAGCTGCGTCACTGACTGTTTTAACATCCTGCTTGGATGTTAAAACTGTCATCATTACTCCATCTTCCATCCTTCAATCTAGATTGACTTGAATCACCCAAGGAAGATGATGGCAATGGCAAAAATACAACCATCCAGGAAGAGAGTGCAAGAACACAACAGATTTACACAGGATGTCCAATCTCACTGTTGAGGGGGTAAAGGGATTTCAGAATGGTGACTATTTCTTTAAAGAAGATTTCTAAAAATCACCGACCACCCATATTGATGAGCCTACTCCCATTATCCATCTCCTGCATCATGCTTCTGTGTATTTAAACGGTGTGCATTTCATAACCCCCTGCACACCTTACCCTAGAGAACAACTTTTTATGGGGAAATCTCTTTAATCATCTACTGGATTGCTAACCATGACATTTTCCAGGATAAGGCTGTAAAACACCTTGACTGTTGAGGAGAAACAGCTGACATATAGCTGGCTAAGCTAACCTCTTCCTAGTTACAGACAAATCCAAACCAACCATTTCAGGGGCTAACAGCAACACTCCCAATGCACATCCATCCATCACACAGATCAAGAGACACCGAGACGCGGCTCTACCCTGTTTGTGATCTGCTGTGCCCAGCAGAGCGCCACCACATCCCCACCCATCAGTGACAGGCGAGTGTCTATTAAGCAGAAGTCAAGCTCCCCTCTGGCTGTGCACCACCCAGGGCACGTGTAACAGCGAGGGAAACCCTGATCCACTGCAGCCCAGCAAACGTTCCCTTTGCAGGGGAACTCCAGGGGGGTTCTGACCAGGCGCCCGACAAGCCCCGTGTGTGTGTCCAGGCTGGAATCCCCGCCAGCCCCTCCCGGCACCGCCCTGGGGCCGCACCAGCCGCTCGGTGCTCCCCCCAGCCCCGTCCCCGAGGCGGCCCCGCGGGCTCCCAGCCGGTCCCGCCCGCCCCACGCCGGTCTCCGCGCTCGGACCGTGTCGTTGTCGGCGTCCCCCAGGCAGATGGCGTGCGGGAAGAGGCTGCCCGCGAAGTCCAGCGCCACGCACTGCACGTAGCTAACGGAGCGCATGGCTGCCGCGCCCGGCATGGCGGGAGCGCGGGGCGGGGCGGCGGCAGGGCCCGCCCGCTGCCCCTCAGGGCGACACCGGCACCGGAAAGGATTTACACACGCAGAGACAGCGGGTGTGGTTTACAAAGTCAGGACAGTAGCTGTTTATTTTAAGCATTTCTTTTCTTTTTTTTTTTCCTCTATAAGGACATACATAACGAAGCTTATAGTTTACATGCATGACCTCACTCACAAATACCAGCATTGCCACCTTCTGCCGGCAACCAGACCCACTTTTATAGACAGCACGGAACAGCCGTTCAGCTGCCTGGACAGGGCATGTTTAGTGTCCTAAACACATTTACATTCTCAAACATTTCATAGTTTATGTAGTAACAACAAGGGCACAGTGGTACTTTCAGGACTACTCACGCTTAACAACAGATGCACCATTGACTAGATTTTTTTATAGATGTGCCACAGAAATCACTTTTTGCTTTCAGAAACATGTACAACTATCATGCCTGTAGATTTTTGAAAACTGCTGTTCAACAATTAGAAATTTATCATTAGGACTTGGCCCTACGCTTTAGCAGCAAAACCAGATTAAGCCACAAGAGGCTTTTATTTCCAGGAATAATTAGCAGCAAATCAAGGTATTTACTTGCTGAATAAGTACTCTGGCTTGGCATTCCTGTCCCCTTTAACTGTTTTTCTAGGTCTATAAATCCTTTCTTCTAACCCCAGCTGACACTCACAGTGTTGTTTCCCACAAGAGGGGGTAGTGCTTTGGTATGTTTGTCACATACACGGGGCTGTTGCTATAGTCAAAGCTCATGAAAATCACCCCATTACCTGGCAACCCTAAGGCTTTATTAGGCAAATGAAATCAGCATTTCCTTAAGTGAAGTGACCACCCAGGCATCTCTCTTGCCTCTGTCCTATCCCACCCAGCCCATGAGATTCAGCACTGCAGCTCCCAGCTCTCTGACCAAGCTCCAACCCAGCAGCAGGTGCTCAATTTGGTCTCTGGGGCCCAGGGACAGGACAATACTCCAAGCAGCCCTTGCTTGGTGACAGCTCCAGGGCCCGAGCTGGGCTGGCACTGCTGCAGGACAGGTACTGGCACTCCCCCAGGCCCCACGAGTTTAAGTGCTTACACAGTACTTGTGTTTCAGCAAAGGAGACCAGGAATTCACATTGTATTACATGTTTAAAGAGGGATACTCTCTGCAATATACACACAAATTCCAGCCCATGGCATGCCATGCAAAGACATCTTTCTCACCATAAAAACCTCCATTTATTTTAATCCGAGAGAAACAGATTTTCTACCTTTATTCTGCAGAGCAGGCAAAAAAATTGCTCCTTCTGCCCCGTCTCTAAACAGGACACTGGAGATGCTGAATTTAACACCACGTGACAGGATAAACAACACTTGAGTTTGAGTACTATGTTCCATGCCTTCAGACAAAAAAAGCTCACCCCAACCAAAAGCCCCCACAAAATTCAAAAGCACACCCACCCCCAAACAAGACACACAAACTGTAGAAAGAAGCAGAATACTTAGTAATAGCTTTCTTGTGAGATCTGGGTAAGCAGACATTAGAATCACTGAGGAGTTTGTAGTTCATTAAAAGTATTTGCAATATGTAAGCCATTATCCCTTACTTTCACTTCAAAGCCAGTCACTTTCAGATACATTGGTTTGGGCTTTTTTCCCTCTGGTCCAGTTTCACAATGTAGTGGGGTGAAGAGGAAGGTAGCAATATGAACATAGAACAGCCTCTATGCATAGGTTACAGAGTTGCTTTATGCACAGTGTCCAGCAACATAATTTTTCCCTTTTGCAAATATGGGTAAATACTGTATCAAATATTGTGGGAATTTTCTATGGTAATGAACAAACAACACAGAAGAATAATCAGGACACTGGCTATGTGGACAAGAAAACAGATCAAAGCACAGTATATTCTCTCGATTCTGTGCAAATTCCAATAAAAACCCACGAAAAGTTCAGTTTTCTTGAGTTGAATTGGAACTTTATTACTTAAGCTGTGACTTCACAGTCTTCATCTTCAGCAATTTGCAAAGAGGAGGCATACAAGAAAGGCTACAATACTTAATGGAAGGGACTCCCTACTGAACAGGGGGAAAGAGGGCAATCCCAAGGCAGAAGAACTGGGAGTGCCAATTTGTTCTTAAGTCTCGCATGATGACTCCTGAAAAAAGCTGATTGCTTGAAGCAAATCAAGGAAATAAATTTAGAAAGCAGAACCTGGGATTAAAGTAAGCTGGAACCAGAAAGAAAAACACTGATGACAAAACGGGGACTACCCACCTGTCAGCCTCAGCTCTGTGCCTGGGAAGATCGTGGAACAGATCCTCCTGGATGCTATGCTAAGGCACATGGGGGACAGGGAGGTGACCAGGGATAGCCAGCACGGCTTTACCAAGGGCAAGTCCCATCTGAGCAGCCTAGTGGCCTTCAGTGATGGAGTGACTCCATCAGTGAACAAGGGAAGGCTACAGGTGTCATTTACCTTCATTGCTGTAATTTTCTGCCTTAGAGACACAGTTCCCCACAACATCCTTCTCTCTGCACTGGACAGAGATGGATGCAGTGGGTGGACTGTTTGATGGGTAAGAAATTGGTTGCACGGTCACATCCACAGGCTAGTGGTCAACAGCTCAGCATCCCAAGGGACACCAGTGACAGGTGCGTCCCTCAGGGATCCATACTGGGACCAGTGTTACTATCATCTTTGTTAATGACATGGATGAAGGGGTAGAGTGCACCCTCAGCAAATCTGCAGGTGACACCAATCTGAGCAGTCCCCCTGACACACCTGAAGGACAGGATGGCACCCAGAGTGACCTGGACAAGCCTGAGAAGTGGGGCCATGTGAAACACATGAGGCTTCAATAAGGCCAAGTGCAAGGTGCTGCATCTGGGCTGGGCAACCCCTGGTATCAATAAAGGCTGGGGGATGAACATTTCCAGAGCAGCCCTGCCAAGAAGGATATGGGGGTGCTGTTGGATGAGAGGCTGGACATGAGCTGGCAATGTGCACTCACAGCCCAGAAGGCCAGATGCAACCTGGGCTGCATCCAAAGCAGTGTGGGCAGCTGGGGAGGGAGGGGATTTTAACCCTGTACTCTGCTGAGACCCCACCTGGAACACTGCATCCACCCCTGGGATCCCCAGCACAGGAAGGACATGGACCTTTTGGAGCAAGTCCAGAGGAGGCCCACCAAGATGATTAGAGGGATGAAGCACCTCTCCTTATGAGACAAGGCTGAGGGAACTGGAATTGTTCAACCTGGAAAAAGGAAGGCTTTGGGGTGACCAAACTGTGGCGTTCCAGTACCTTATAGGGAGCCTACAAGAAACATGGAGAGAGACTATTTACAAGGGCAAGTAGTGACAGCACAAAGGGGAATGGCTTCAAACTGAAAGAGGGCAGGTTAAGACTAGGTATTAGGATGAAATTCTTTACTCTGAGGGTGTTGAGGCACTGGAACAGGCTGCCCAGAGAAGCTGTAGATGGTCCATCCCTGGAAGTATCCAAGACCAGGCTGGATGGAGCTCTGAGAAACCTGGTCTAGTGAAGGGGGTCCCTGTCCACGGCAGGGGGGGTTAGAAATAGATCTTTGAGGTCCCTTCCAACTCAAGCCATTCTATGATTCTATGAAAATGCAAATAAAACAAGCAGAGCAAATCCAGACAAAACCCAAACAGTAACAGAGGCTGAATGAATAAATAAAGTCACCAGGATTAAACCAGATTTATGCTGCCACTCAGCTTCTTGAACAGCCACGTAAAGCTGTAACTGACTGTGGCATGGTGGCTTCAGCCTCTGCTCCCTTGAAGCCACTATCCAACCAGGTAGAAAAATAAAGGTCTAATTCACTGGAAATTCTTTCATTTACAAAACTAATGGAATAGGGGTTTTCTTATGCTTCTGCTTCAACTTCTGATTTATCTTCAACTCCATTCTGCGCATCTTTCATTTCTGCATCTTCAGTGTGGCTTGTCTGAAGAGTAGCAGATGACTAAATAGAGAGACAAAGAAAATATATTAATACGTTATACAAAATTGCTAGCACAAACACTGTTTGATTCTTACTACTTGGAAAGCTTGTCTGTCCTGCCAGACTGAATTAAGATATTAGGATCTTCAGCCAAGAGAAACCAAAAATTTTCATGCATCCAAGAAACCAGAAGCAGTGTAGAGGAGGCCAAAATGTAATACTGGTATTAGGTGGTTATGATTCTTTATGTGGCCTGCACCCACTTGCCACACAACAATTCCTTAGAAGTCTTTTAACTGAAATTCATTTATGAAGCTTCTGCAGGAACTGCTTTTGCCCTGCTTCAATATTAATGTCATCAATTTTCAGCCATTCCCATGGCCTACCCTGACCCAACTTGTATGAGGCACACTTGCACTCAGTATACAAAATATCTTTGTTGGACAGCTAGTTTTGGGAAGAGACACTTCAAACTTAACAACAGTGATTTGGATGTCCTGTGCAAGAGCCTAACTGGAAGAAAATATTATCTGAATGTGGCTGCTCTAAAGCTCTCTCCTTGTGCATCTTCCTCATAAAAAGGTGTGGAAGGCAGAGCCATGAGGTAGGGCCCCAAGGTTAGCTTTTACAATAGGACATAACCAGCACATCCTGACCTTGCAATAATTTTCAAGCACAGTAAGGGGAGGTAAAAATGTCTTGGCTTGCTCATCTCAAAACCTAGTGCAATGGAATTGCTATTCTACTTCAGCCCAGCATCTTGAGCCATTGTTTTACAATGATCTTAGATGAGAACCAAACAAAACCAAGCAAAGTCTTAAGCATACAATGCTGGAAGAGCGGAATGGGGGGGAAACAGGCAGAATCCTTAAAATCTTACACCAATTTGGCTGCAACACAAAACCACATTCATGTATCAAAGGTCAAATTTTCGTCCTTACAAGCATTCCACAAAGCACACAAAAATCTTCTCTCCACAGAAAATCTGTTAGCTACCAATCCTGGGCTTAAGATAAGGTGATAAACACCCTGACCTTCAAAAATTCACACTTTACATATGTGAACTTTTCAAAGTAATGAAAGGAACTACTGATGCAAGAGTGGCTGTTGAATTTAATGGACTGTGTCAGGAACATCAGAACTGCAATCCAAGCTATCTTCTTAGCAATCAGAAGACGTTTAGTAAACAAACTCTCTTCTCCAGAACTTTGAACTTCTACTACACCACCACTAACAGACACTGCTGGAACTAGGGTAAAGCAACACTATAAAAGCAGTAAGAGGAAAACAAGCTTTTCTTGAAAGAAAACTACCTCAAGACTGGCCTAGGGAGTAAGCACCCTTTACAGTTTATAGTTCCATCAATCCCACTTCATATAAAACCATATCCACTTAAGGCAGGCCAGATGGCTCACAGAAAAAAAAAACAAACAAACCAGAAACAGCACACTGCATATTCCAAGATCATCTAACTTGCTAGGAAGAATTCACCAGGCCAGTGGCATCCAGGCCTGTATCAGCAATAGTGTGTCCAGCAGGACCAGGGCAGAGATTGCCCTCCTGTACTTGACAATGGTGAGGCCACACCTCAAATCCTGTGTCCAGTGTTATATGCCAAACAATAACCCTTCATTTACATTTGGCTGGAGTCCAACCTAAAGGATTCCATCACTTTAAACTGATTCTATCCCAAGCAGATAGGGAAATTGGGACTAAGTGCCATGTTTTTCCAATGTCCCAAACAGTCTCCAGTGCAAAGACTACGAGTCTGCCTTTTGCCAATAATATTACTCTACCAATTATCTGTCTCAGGAGTTGAAGAAAGCTCAAGGCTTTTGAAGTTTTAGTGGGTATAGCTTGTTTCAGCAATCCACTCTTCCTATCTCAACAGATCTTCCTGTATCCCACACCTAGTGGAGGAAGCCAAATTCCCAGCAGCTGTGCTAGCTGAAGGGATCCTTCACAACAGAGCCTGACAGCTGGCAAGAAGTTAAGATGCCCAACATCTTAAAATAATTCTACAAATTAATTCTAAACATCTGAAATAATTCTACTTTAGTTGCTGTATCTTTATATTCCTGAGATTTTTTTATTAAAGCCTACCAAAATTAAGATACTGTGTGACTTTACATCACTGTGTCTAGAAGGAGAGAATACTTTCTTTTAAGCTCCAATACACAAGGACCATTGACATCAGGTTGTTTAGCTGAAAAGAGAAGAGACATTTGTCTCTTTTGTGAAGCATTTATGTAGGAAATCGTCAGCTGACAGTCTGAAATGGTTGAACTGTCAGGATACACTCATCTGAGGACACCATGCCTCTGGAAATACTCAATGACACGTTAACCAAAGGAAATTAATGTACCAGTATCTGGCAATTTTTAATGTTCTCCATGCTTATTCTGGAAAGGTGAAAACAACCTCACAAGATAGAAGCTTCTGTACTCCCCACTGTTACTGAGGAAATTTGAGTCTGACATAAATCCCAGATTTGTCTGAGAAGTTACAGTTCCATCTTGTCCTTCTAGACCATCAGATTTAAGGAAAAGAACCAGAAGATTTTCTTAGGATATGTGATTCTCACCAGTAACTTGAAATGTTTGTTGCTAGCTAATACAATCTTGTTATAACCTGTATTCACTTACTGCCATTATTAACTGAACTAGCATTTACTAAAATTCTAGTGAAAGCTTATTAGGAAAACCATCCATACAGCAGAATAATCAATCTTCTGACACTTCATAATCTATCTGTGACATTTGTAATGGAGACCATCAACCACACCCTAATGTCTCCATGAGAAGCAAGATGGTGCTCAGCACCTTCTGTATGACAGACACAAGCTCTCACTAGATGGGCAACCCAGGCACCAGAACAGCCTGCTCTTTGCAACAGATTCTAGAGGAATAGGTGCTTTTTCCACTTCTAGAACATTGTCATGTTTGCATCTCATCACTTCAACTGCCTTCTGATTAACACTGGTCTGTTGCAAATTCAGTTGAAATAGACAAAAGCTTTCTGTGCAATGGTTGGTACTCCTGGTTTTCCTGTCCGAACAAGATGACCTAATAATTTGGACTGTTGGCATTTTTGAGTTCCATCCCTGCTCCCCAAAGCAGTGTTCTACTTGAGTGTTCTCCTGCTATAATTATTTGTAGTAAGAAGCAAGGTGAGTACCTAAACCACTGTTGGTTGTCTTACACGACACCACTTCCTGTAACCTTCGGAGTAGCGTTACTTACCTTTAAGTCTTTGTCTGCGAGCCTTTGGAACATGTTGGCGTACATCTTCTTCTCCTTCTCATGCTGCTCCCGTATTTTTTGCTGACAAGTCACCAGTTGCACTTTGGCAGCTTTGTTACTTGGATAAAGTTGAATCACTTTCTGGAAATCTGCTCGGGCCAACTCAAAGTCATTGACAGCCAAGTGAGCTTCTCCACGCCGGAAAAGGCCTTTTTCATTGTTGCTATCCAATTCGAGTGCCTGCATTCAGAAAAACCAAAACCACACTCAGTAATTATTTTTCTTTTATAAAAATTATATGCAGTCAGAACACCAGTGACTGCTAGGAACTGTACCTTCCGATGTAGACTTATGAGTCTTGTCAGGGCTTACTAATAAAGTCAGTGGAATACAGCAGAAGTAAGCACAAAGAGGAATGAATATCGTAGGCTATTTGACAAGAAAACCAGCAAGTCTAAGATTTAGTCAGGAAGTAATCCTGCTCTTTGAAAGGACTTTGCCAACATGACTACATCTCAAGTGTTCCTTATTTCTAAATACTTGAATATTCTCAATGTGGCAGCAAGTTAGGAAAAGATACTCAAAGGGCACTAATCATGACAATAATCTGCTGGATATTTTTAGTGCACTAAAAATTCCATACTACCCAAATAGCAGCTGGTAAGAAAGACCAAACATCACACTGGCCTGTTGTCCCTAAAATGTTTAAAGCAAGACAAAATGTCAGACTGCTTGTGCAGTTTAAGAATAAATGAACTCCTACTACCTTGTTGCAGTTCTCCAAAGCCTGGGAGTATTCCTTTAGCTTGAGATGGCACATGGCTAAGTTAAGGTGGGCAGCAAGCCTCAGGCTTTTGGCTTTTGATTCCTCCTCCTCGGAGAGTCCCGACTCGTGCTCCAGCCATGACACAATCTTCTTATACTGTAATGCTGCCCGCTTGTATTTCCCCTCCTGTTAACAAGGCAGCTCAATTATCACACAGCTCATCACAGGAACCTTTATCTCCCTCTCGTCCCTTTTGCCTGCTGTGAGCAATACATCTAAAAAACCTTTCCATTTGATCTATCATCAAAAATACTTCTGAGAGCCATTCCTGCACAGGATCAGAAAATCTTTAGGAGTAATTAACTGGTTCCCCACTAGAGCTAGGGGTATATGCCAGCATTGATATTTCACTGAACTCCTACCTTTATATTCAACTTTTGATGCAAAAATAAGGTAAGATGGGAAATTCTCAAAATGCAATACAAAGATAATAGGAAACTCTTCCTTTAGCTACTGAAATACCCTACAGTGTTATCTGTAGATACAGCAAACAGCTTTAATAAAGAGCTCCCTGCAGAGTTAGTTCTTTGGATAATCCAACCGAGTTTCTTTTTTTTTAAGACACATTCCCCTCCAGCTCTCCCTGTAAAATCTCACAGAATACCATGAAATACCAGAAATTACAGAAGCTGTAAACATCATTATAAACTCACAGCATGGACCAAGAAATGCTATTATTACTTGGGGACTGTAACTCACCTTGAAGTACTGAGTGCCTCTCTCCTTCACAATACTGCTCTGTTCCAACTTCTCATCCGTGTTCATTTCCCAGGACTCCTTAGCCTACCCAAACAGGAACAGTTCCAGTCAACTTCACTACAACTTCTAGGGAAATCAAGTAGCTATGCTGTTTCCTACTAACAGTATGGTTGACGTAAATCTGGCAAAGCAGAGCTTTGCACTGCTAACAGAAACCAGCCTAGAGCACGAGAGATGGCAACAGACAGGGATACAGAAAGAATAAGGACCATTTCAGCCAAGAGCTCTCAGCATGTCATCATCATCTCTGGCAACAGTGGCCTGCCTGTTTCACATCACCATTCAAGGATTCCATTGTCATCGTTTAAGCTGCACTCTCACTTCTTCCCCACCCTTGGATCTCTTTGGGATTTCATCTCTTGTTCTCACCTTTTCAAAGCTTTTGAGTTTCACTTCATACTGCAGCTCTGCATCTGGAGGGATCTTAAATTTCTCATTCCCAGCACTTCCAAAACCATAGCTGTAAAATGGAGGTGGGGAGGGAAAAATAAAAATTATAGCATTCAAAACTATCCATCCAGCTATATTTGCTACATAGGAAGATGGAGACAAAAACCCCCATGCAAATTTGGGATGCACATAAATTATTATTACAAGGCAAAGGCTTGATGAATTCTAGGTACAATTCTAAAATTAGCAAATACAAGGTAGAAGAAAGTAAGAGAAAACTAGTATTAACTTCATTAATCTTTCAACAGCTCCTATTATTTTGTTAGGTTTTTAGTTTACTTTAAGGAAAAGCAAGTAACCCCTTCATCAAAAAAAAAAAAAGCCAAACCAAAACAACCGGCTTTCAAATTACAATTATCATATTTAATATTCATGGTCTGAAACTGAGTGTTGCATTTAGAGCACCTGTACTTTAGTTCTATTCTTAGAAAAGCAAAGAGAATAAATACCAAGATTAGGTGAGCAGCTGTACACTTAACACACTGCTAACCAGCTGGTAAACAGGAAATGCTTACAGAAAGGTACTGCAATGCAACTCCAGTAAGAGCTGCACATTAGCAGGAGAACTCTCTAGACCACATTACTTTCCTTTCCTGCTCCCATCAGGCTCAGTTACATTAAATAAAAAAAAACTCAACAGAAAATGAAATAAAGTTTGATGAAAACAGTCTGTGTAATTCCACTTGTTTCAGATGCAAAGAGTTTCTCACTATAAAGAGAAAATTCTGCCTACATCCAAGTCTATATATGCACTGTTTTACAGTAATCAGTCATGAAGAAGGATCACAAAAATCCATGTTAAAGAGCAACAACGTTTTCCAGAAAAATTCAGAGGTCAACATTACAGAGACTTAAGTAAATTTTTTCTGGACTGCTACTGCTCCACTATGAAGAGGCAAACCATGATATTTCTCATACATAAATTTCTGGGGCTAATCCAAGTTTTTACCACAGTGATGAAAAAAGCTGAAAGGCATTGTAATGAAATATTTCTTTCTTGCCAGATGATTAGTATAAGCCCTTCCTGTATCAAACACCAGAAACAGCATACCTGGGCTTGAGATAGAACACAGACTCCTCTGATTTCTCCATTTTCTGAATTGCTTTCTCCAGACCATGAGGAATATCGAAGTTTTCCCCTTCTCCAATCTCAAACCGCAACTCCCGCTTGTCAAAAACACGATCTCCATGTCGGCCTTCAAACTGGACTGGTAACAAAAACCAGAACAACAGAGAGAGAAATCAGGAGGTATCTATGTATGGCACTGGGCAGGTACCCAGGAGTGCACAAGGAGTTCTGTACAGGCAGGCAGCACAAGCGCAAGTGCCAAAGCCTCCTTCTGAAGAGTCTTTTCTCTTTTAGCAGCTACCTATGGCATGGCAGCTACTGGCAGCAAACAGAATTTCTACTGTTCAATTTAACAACCCCTCTTTTTTTGTTGTTCATTTAAGTGTTTGTTTTTCCCACTCTGACAAGTGCCAGAATGACTTCCCCTTTTGTTACTCAGCATATGGAAATACTTTATGAGACTCAATCACCTTTTGTCATCAGATAAGCACTTCAACAGATTCAGTATCACCAGAAAACACAGTTGCTGCTGGAAAATGTAAGCCTTGCTAGAAACAGGAGAAGGAAAGCTTACTCTAGGCTGTTAAGTTACTTGGTAGAGAAAAAAGAAGCCAAGTATTCCTCTCCCTCAGGACATGCAGTTGTAGATGGTAAAAAGGTTCTGCCATCCCTCACTGCAAATCCATTCAGTATTCATGTAACAACACACTTACTCTCTACAAGTGCATCCTCATTGGGCCTGGAATAACCCTCCCCTTTTTTACGGATTCTTCGGATGATGCCACCATCTTCTTCATCAGTGAGATCCTCCCCCTTGAACTCAAAAAGTTCTATCTGTGGAGGGAAGAAAAGCCTTGTATTTATTCTTATTGGACCAATTTAGTAATGCAGGATTTATTCTCCAGAGATCTTTGAATCTAGTTACAAAAGTATTTGTCATTGCTGCTATGAAGTGAAGAAAAGAAAATATCATATCCTGTTTTTGAGTAAAACAATAGTGAAAACTATTCCCAAGCACAAAAAAGCAAGCCATTATAATCAGCATTGTTTAGACAACCTCATTAAAAAAAAAAGTTCAGAGCTAATGCTGTGGAGGTTCCTGACACTGGACTTGAGATAACTGGAATGCAAAAGGAACTGAATATCCACCAGTACTTCCACTTTTTATTTTAATTGATACCTAGTAACAGATAATATTCTGGTCTTTCTTTTCAATCAGTCTTAAAAAAGTAATTCCTGAACACCCTACTGATGACCATACGGGTGTGTACCTCCCCCTCCCCTCTTTTTTTCCTTTTTTTTTACCTCAGCCTGAAAAATACTATTCTGTGTAATAATCTAGCTATTTATATTGCTCAGCAAAAGTAATCATGAAGAAGAAAAAACAAAACCACCACCAGATCAAAAAAAGAAAAGAACTTCCAAATCAGAGGACATGCATTACTTCTTGTCATAAACACTGGTGTGATGACACAGGGACAAAAATCTCCTAATACAAGTTCTAAAGGATCTTTTGTAAAGCAACTTGTACAAAATTTTGGTATGGGGATAGTCACTTGCAAAAGAATCCTGCTGATACTGTGTTAAGTAATAAAAAATAAACCTAGGTAAAACTAAGAGTGGAAACTTAAAGAGACTTTAGCTGCTTGAGAGTCATACTAGCCAGAAACTACTTTAACCTAATAAACTCGGGAAAATTTTCTGGATCTAAGTTCCAACCCACACCCCCAATCAGGACACACCCAGCACTGCTGACTTGTTGCAGCCAGTGAGCCCCAGGCTATTTTGTTAGGGAAGCACAAAACCATCACAGGCAGCTTTGGTCCTTTTCCTTCTCCCCACTTCCCTGCAACATAACTGCTCAGGCAGGCATTAGGGGATATCAAAAGTCATCAATGAAACACTACTTTTATCTAAAAGCATACCCAGAAAATGGAGGGGCCAGACTGGCAGCATCAAGAGAAGTCCAGTGGGAAGTGAGTAACCTGGATGACTGCATGGGATGGACTCAGGAGTAGCCTGATGGACCAAATCCCATCTTGTAGTTCATGCTTTTATTTACCCCAATCTTAGGTATTACCTCTTGTGGAAGGACAATGAAAGCTTCTCTGCTTTCTGCTGTCCACCTGCATCCATTGTAGTACTGCCCTTAAGAACGCCCCACTGTGCTGCCTAGGTAGAAGGCCATGAGCTTTTAGCTTGCACTTCAATCATCAGCTGAGCCCTGATTACACCTGGTATCACTTGCATAGGAGCACACAGCACTGCAGCATGTGTAGTTTGATCCAATACAACTAAGCCATGAATAACGTCAGATTTCTATGTAAGAAAATGCTGGTTTTGAACAGCTCTTCATGACACTCTTTTTCAGAAATAATGGTATTAATTTTGATGCACTCAAAGGGAGTAAGCTGTAACCCCTTAGGGGACACTACCTGCTAGCAATATTTTTTTAATCCTTCCACACATAATATATCTTTAATCCTATTACTCACAAGTCCATGAAAAAAAAAGAAATGCAAATACACTATCCAAATGCAAAGCAAATTCAATATCCAATTATGTGAAGGCCCATGGCACCTGGCCTGTATCAGCAATGGTGTGGCCAGGATCAGGGCACTGATTGTCGCCCTGTACTAGGCACTGGTGAGGCCACACCTCAAATCCTGTGTTCAGTTTTGGGCCTTTCAGCTCAGGAAGGACACTGAGGTGCTGGAGTGTGTCCAGAGAAGGGCAAGAGAGCTGGTGAAGGGTCTGGAGCACAAGTCCCATGACGAGCTGCTTGAGAGAGCTGGGAGTGTTTAGCCTGGAGAGAAAGATGGGGGAACTTTGGGGGGAACCATCTCATTTTCTACAACTCCCTGAAAGGAGGCTGTTGCCAGATGGGGTCAGTCCCTTCTTCCAAGTAACAAGTCACAGAACAAGAGGAAATGGCCTCAAGGTGCACCAGGGGAGGTTTAGAATGGATATTAGCATTAGACAGGCTGCCCAGGGAAGTGGGTGAGTCACCCTCCCGGGAGGTATTTGGGTGTAGATGTGGTACTGGGTTGGGTTAATGGTTTACTGATGGACTTGGCAGTGTCAGATTTATGACTGGACCCAATGGTCTTGATGGTTTTTTCCAACCTAAATAACTCTATGTATAATTTACCCTTCATAACAGATGCTCATTGTTTCCAAAAAAATCTAAACAGACTTTGAGTCTTTGAATAACTCCATGAGCTATTTTCACATTTCTCAGATATTAGATAAAACATTCTATCTCAGAGCAATCATCAGTTTTAAAGCTTTCCTTATACCCCCAATTGTAGGATTCTATTCCATTGATTAAGTGCTTTAGAGCAAAGTAATTTTAAAAACTGCACTCAAGAAAAGAGTGTGCCTTCTCTCAGGTAGAATTTATTTTGAAACAACTGTTGGCAAATTGAACTGTTTCAACATTAAGAAAAATCCATCCTCTCCAAACGCTGTTGAGACTGTCAGGGTATGCTCCAGAAACAGCTTTAATGTCATCCTACATGGAAAAATCAAATACAAGTCTCAGCATTCTGAGCAACCATTCTCACTTCTGAAATAACACACAAGAGACAGCTGCTGTTTCCACCCCCTTTGGGGAAGATGTGGGGGAAAATTACTTTTAAGGTCAGTAGGAAATAAAATCTCTCCTCTCCTGGTGAGGCTGAGACACCAAGGATAACTGGCTCCATGCAGCTACCCAACTCAAGACAGCCAAGTCAGTCACAAGCACTCAGTGAATGCACAGGACTTCATCTATGGGGACAAGATTGATCAGTGTAGCCTGGATGTGCAGAGAGACTTTGGCAATGAACCATCAACCTGAATCCAAACTGGTTTTATGGTGCTTTGAGGCTGACTGAAACCTCAGTTCTACAGAAAAAGAGTTCATAATTGCAGGGCTGTTCAAATATTGTATTCCAGCAGTTTACATGGGGCAATTACCTCTGCTCTCCCTGAAACAGCTCATAAGAGGTAATGTTAATGTTGTAAAGACAACACAAGTAAAAAAATGTATAATTGAGGGCATTAACTGTTCTTCCTGTTGTTGAATACCTCACAACATTTAATATAACATTACTTGAGTGTTATGAAGTGGATTAAAGATTTAATTTTAACAACTTCAGTTTATCACTGAAATAGTTTGCCCTCCCAGCCTGCACTTTACTGCGGCAAATTACTCTGTAACTGCAGAATTACAACTGAACACTGAAGATCATTCAAGTGTTTTAAAAACTCAGAATGGAACCCAAGCCATTACAGAGCAGTGGCAGCCAGACTAAACTTCTGTTCATGCTACTCAAAACAGACCATATTATTTTCCTTAGAAAATGTACTGTTCTGAAAAGACATTGCATCACACATATTTTCAAGCATATAGTTTTAGTGACCATCTCTCACTTACCTCAAAAATCAGTGTAGCATTGGGAGGTATCTTTGGGGGGCTCCCAGCTGAGCCATAGGCATATTCTGGCTTACATGTAATCCGACAGATTTCACCAATCTTCATAGTGGCCACAGCAATGTCCCATGCTTTGATCACCTCACCTGTACAAGTCAAATGCCAATCACATGAAAGGCATGATCAGGCGAAACTGAGCATCATCACTTTTAGTATACAAAAGCTAAGGCAGCAGAAATACTTGTACTCACTCACGCTTATGTACATCAGTTTTAAGCCTAATCAAATTCTGAAGCTTCCCAGGGACCCAAATTTGGCCCAAGCATTTGTTCATTCCAGGTGTAACAACTCTTTTCATAGAATAACAGAAGACAGACACCAGCTGAAGTGCTTGGCACAGTCCCAAGTGTGAGGAAGTAACAATAAACTCTTCCGAGAGGAAGGCCTTAGGGTGAGAGATTGCCTGCTCCTGTTTTGAAAACAATCCAAACCAACAGCCTTTTCTGTTCATACTTTATCAGCTGGCAAAGAACAGCACCAGTGGTAACTAAAAGTTACTACTTTCTTCCTCCTTTCTGTTACAAATGTGTGTAACATTTCTTTGAAAGGGAAGAAAAGCTGTAACAAACTGCCCCCTCTCTTCCTCAAGCTGTCCTGATTGCGGCTCCTTTTGACCCATCAAGTACACTTTCTATTAGTCTTGTATTAATAGGTACGCTTAATATCATCTCCAATTGCAGTACAATTAATTTATTTCTTTTTAAAAAGCAGGTATTATCTATTTTTTAAAAAGCAAAAGGTAAGGAACTTGAGGGAAGAATACAAGATTGAGTAATATTGTTGCAGGACCAATGATGCTCAGACTTTCAAAAAGGAAAGATTTTTATAATGAAGAGATGCACTGCTCAAAGACTCCTATTTGGGTTAACTTCAGAATTTTGTGGAAAAGAGAGTGTGTTTCATCATAAGACAGCAACCACTGAGTACCCTGCCCCAGTATCTGGTCACAATTAAGCACTCCTGAACTGAGGTCTGCCCCCCAGAAAAACCCCAACCAAAAAAATGCATATTCTGGCTATTTAACTGCCCTTTATTTCTACATTTCAGAATAGATTTACTCCCCTGGAGCGCTTTGTCTGAGGCCTGTGAATTCTTCAGCAGGCCTTTTAAGGGGCTACACAGTTCTCTCATTCAGAAAAATCTCCAAGACATTCTGATGGGGCCATTCTAAGAGAATAAACTCTGAAAACAAGTTGAAGCGGCAGTTTTGAAAAGCAAATGAGCCACACAAGGAAATCCCATCTCGATTATTACAAAAACTGATCAGCACCAAACACAAGATATTACCTTTCCCCAAGTCAAATGAGAATTTGTCTTTTCTGTCCAGACTGGAGTCAAATTTTGTGCCATCAAGAAGCCAGCCCGTGTAATGGACGGTCACCTTATCACCTATCATCGGAGACTCTGTCCCACTGCCTTCTCTCTTGACAGCCTGGGGAAAACAGCAATTAGCATTAACATCACAGAAATCAATCTGCCTGCCCACTGGATATGAATCACAAATACCTAGATATGTGTGTTATCATCCTTAGTAGACAAAGGATTTGCAGGTTTCTTTCAGTCACCTGGAAATGGACTGGCTGTTCTTTCTGCAGATTAGCAGTGCTGCAAATGCAGAACCTCAAGATGGCTGTGCTGTGATACAAGAATTTAACAGGCAACAGTTGGCACCAGCTTACAGATCTCTGCATTAGGCAGGGTTTTTTCTTCTTTATTCAAGCATTTGCCTCATCACCTCTCTATCATCACACCCGAGTTCAGTGTTCTAGGCAAAGCACTTAAACAAGAGAACGAGGTGGTTCTTTCCATGCAAAGTCTATTCCAACATGTAATCTGAAATTATTCAAGTCAAACCAAGCAGTTTAACAAAGGTTTGCAGTGTCTCACCCCAAGCAGGTTAGTTCTATCAGTCCACAGAGTAACACTGAAAAATTATATATTGCAAGAATTTTGTCTCCCCACAATTCTGACACGGATGGTCAGCACCCCCATCTCACATACAGCTGTAAGGATTTGATTTTCTTCTCAGGGGTTCCCTAGCCTGCCCAGCAAGACAAGGATTAAATGAATATACGCTACTCAGAAAGTGGGGACAATCTCTCTCGTGTTCATTTGAAGCTTACATAAAATTAGAGAATAATAGTGACATATCTCACAGGCAAGGATGTGAGGCCTTGCCCATAACAGGATTCCTGAGGTTCAGATTTGAATTTCTCCCAATACAGATTGAAACCAGCTAGCCCTAAGCCAAAGTTCTGCATTATCTTAGCCAGGCAAAACGGGACCAAGGGAGGACCCTATTTGCTTGCACCATGAAGAGCTGGGAAACATTCTGTTATAGAAGATAACATCTATTCAAGGGCAGTTACAGGGCATCCCTCCTTTAAATGTCATGTTTCTATATCAATCATGTTTTTCACTGAAGGATGCAGACTTTTGTGAGTCTCCTCCATAAATTTCAGTTTCCTGCGACCCACCACTGTCAATCTCCCACCTGCCCTCCCACCATCCCTTCCACTGACTATCCAACTGACATGCCAGGACCCTCCATCCAAAACTGAAGCTTCACCACCGACAGCTTCTGCCAGACTAACAAGCTGAAAGCACCTCACTGAAAGCATAAAACAAAAAATACCCCCACAAACAAACCAAATCTAGAAAAAATCCTGGCTGCTTGTTTTCTAAGGGAAGGATGCTCAGCAGGAAAAGGGATACCTGATCTCACACAGCATACCATCCCTTTACCCCAGCACCACGGCCAGTTATTAGCGTTACAAAACTAATCTGTCGATGTCTCCCCAAGGAAGGCAGAAGTTCAAGCAACCATTCTTCACAGAGATTAGGAAACATGTAAGTATGAGAAAAACACATGAATCAGGTAAGCAACCTGACCTACATCACAGTGAGCAGATGCAATTTGCAAATCTGCACAAAGCAGATGCAAACTAGCACTCTAAAGCAGCCAGTCTGATGCAATTTTGAAAAACTGACTGCATTTAATGGAAATTTACCCAACTTTATCAAATGCCATATTCTTGTAGTGCCATAGCAAGGTACTCTAGAGTAACAAATATCTCATTTGCATTATTTATACAGTTTATTCTTTTGCATTTGTTCCATTTTGAAGAGACAAAAGTTTCACTTGTAAATATGGCAACCCTATTTCCTTTTCAGATGGAGAAACAGGATTTTTCAGTTCATACGGCATTTCAAATAGTTTCTTTCCAAACTTAATTACTTATTCTAGGAATTGTGCAAGTATATGCAGCAACATCAGGTAAAAAAATGTGGATACTATTCTAATATACAGCTAATAAGCGAATAAACATGCTATTGAAATCACTGCAACAATACCAGTACAAAATTGGTGTAGGTTGGTTCAGAGCTAGATGCTTGATTTCAATAGATGCATTTTGCACTCCATGTCCATTTTACGTACTCCATTACGTAAAAATAAAATCCATGAAGGCTGGACTTTGTGACCTCTCTGGTATTTTACTTGTCATTGTGATATCTTATTTGGGATTTTCACAACCTCACTTCATTTGTTAGTGTTTTCTACTCCCCTCCTCCATAAAAAAAACAAACCAAACAACCCAAAAAGCACCTGCTGCTTCTCCATCAGCAAAAAGTAGGTACTGCATGAATCAGGCAGACCCCACCACCCTTCTACCACGTTCAAGGGATATGGGCTGCGGGAGACCTGGGCAGCCATGCAGATGAGAACTCTGACCTGATACTGTACTATGAGCAAAACCCAAAAAATCACACCTAAACATGCTAGCAGGAAATATGGAAAAGCAGAAATATAGCAGCCAACATCTCTAATCTGCTCCCTGATACCCCTCCTGAACGGGAGACAGCGCCTCCCTAATGAACCCAGAATTTAGAAGGCTCTAAAGGTTAAACCCAGAATTTTGCCATTGCTGTGGCGTCCCTTTCTCCTCCTGAACACCGTAACTTCGAAATATTACGGTGGTTGAATAACGCTTCTAAATAATCGCTGAAGTTTTTAGCAGAGCCTAGGGAAGTTTCTAGAGATATGGAGATAGGCAACGTCTGACAGAGGAAGTTCGCGCAACTCCCCCTCAGTACAAATCCCGCTGCCCTTATCGCCTGCCTTCCCAGTACAAAGGAGAGCAGCCTCTCTGCCTCGGCCACGTCGGGGACCTGTCCGGGGATCGGCCCGGGGACCTGCCCGGCCGCCGGCCCAGCGGCACCGAGGGGCGGCCGGGCCGCTCCGGCCGCCGGACCGCGCACCCCGGGCCCGGGGCCGAGGCCGAGGCACGGCCGGGCACGGCGGCGACGGGCACCGAGCGCACGTGCCCTGCCGGGGCTCCATCTTTAATTCCCGGCCCCGGACACGTGCTGGGGGGGCGGGGATGGACCCGGACCCCCACAAGCCAAGACACAGACCCCGGCCCGCCTCCCCCTCCTGCATCTTCCCCTAAACGGCTGAGGAAAGCCCAAACGCAGGGGGAAGCGCCTTTTCGGTGCACAGCCCCCCCGTGACCCCGAGCTCTCCCGGCGGGCAGCCCGGGCTCCAGCTCGCCCCGGGAGGTGCGGGGAGCCCCCGCAGCCAGCCGGGCAGCGCTTGCGCAGCCGGGGCGCGCTCCCGCCCTCCGCCGCTGTTGTTCAACCGCCCGCGCTGCGCCAGCCCTGCCTGGATACCCGGGGACCGCCTCGTCCCCTTCCCCGCGGGGCACACAATGGGCTCGGTAGGGCCAGGGCGCCCCGGGGAGCACCCGCTCGCAGGCTAAGAGGAATGCCCCCGCTCCCCGCAGGCGCGGGGACCCCCCCGAGCTAGTGCGGAGGGTGGGGATGGGGAACAGCCGCCCGGTACCTTGAGGACGCCCTCATCCTGCTTGGGAGTGATGTCCACCCCTTCCAGGGGAGCTCCGTCCGCTTTCATCTCCTCCGCCGTCATGTCGCCTGCCGCTGCCACCTCTGCACAGGGAAGGGCCGCCTGGCGGGCTCGGGGCTGCGGGGAGGGCCGGGATGAGGCTGCGATAGCGCCTGGCTGCGCCTCCGGCTCCGGGCAGCGCGGGTGGGGGCAGGCGCCACACGCCTCCTTCCCTGCTGCTCTCGCCGCAGCGCCAGCCCCTGATCGGCGAGGAGGAGGAAGGGGAGGAGACAGGGAGGGACCGAGAAGTTTCTAGAGCTGCTGCCGCAAAGCGCCCGGCCGTGCCAGGGGCCGGGGTGAAAGTGTGCATCGCCCCCGGGGGCGGAGAGGACGGCGGGGGTAAGGCAGCCGCCTGGCCGCGTTATACTCCGGGGTGGCGGGGGCGAAGGAGAAGAGAAGGAGGAAAAAGAAGAGCAGCTTATTCGTGAGAGGAGGGAGGGCGCGCTTTTACGGCGCCGAGCTCGCAGGGCAGGTGCGCCCACCTCTCGCTGGTGATGCAGGATTCCCGGCCTGGCAGCGAGGAGGAGCTGCTGCGTCCTGCCCTGGGGAAGCTTTGTTATAAGCTGCGCTGAAAATAAAAGTAACTTGTCTGGCCCCTCAGTTTGAGCAGCCCTGTGCAGATGCATGGGTTATATTCTTTTTGCCCACCACATGGTACTAGATGGTCCCGGGAAAGATGGTACAAGTGGGCACAGAAGCACCGTGCTGACGGCGAGCATGCAGCCCGAGGAGCTCGGACATCCCTTGATCGGAGTCCCCTTGGGAGCCGTGTGCTTGAAAGCCATTTGTTACCCAGGACCAGGAAAGGTAAAGACATGCTTTGGACGCAGAGTGTATGCTCTGAGACTTGCCCGTCTGTATCCATCCAGATAAAATAACACCTATTTGTGTGTCAACCTGCTGTTGGAGTATTTAGGGATGCATAAATAGAAATAGGAGCTCCCTCTTAATATGAAGAACACTAATACAAATATGCAAGAATTAGCAGACCAGTCTAATTGTGGGGTAGTCAGCATCTGTACATCCCTCCGGATGGTATGGTACATTCGGCCAAATAATTTGCAAAATCCAGTAATAGAAAATCAAGCTAGAACCGCATCCATCACCTTCGCCATAAATCAGGAAAGCAAAAATGTTAAACGGGCTCAACCTTTTACTGCAATCCTTGAATACCCGCCCCCCGGCCACGCAGCTGCAACGTTGCCCACTCCTCGCATAGGGCGGCACCTTTCCTGTTCTTGAACTTTACCTCCCGCCCGCTCCCCGGGCTTTCCCGGTGGGTGCTGGGCGCGGGGCGGTGCAGCGCAGCCCCGCCCGCCGCTCCGCTCCCGGGCAGCGCCGGGGCCGCGGGAGCTGCCGCTTCTGCTGCGCCCGCCGCGCTCGGTGCCTGCCGTGCGGCGCGGGGCTTGAGCCCTCTGCAACACAGGCGGTGACTGGAGGGGAAAGGAGGCTCGCAGGCGGGCAGTGTCCCGGAGCTGCCTTTGCAAGCCGCATTGCCGCCTCGCGGCGTTTCCAACGCAAATCCCTTGTTCTGTGAGGAGGGTACAGGCTGCGTCTAACCTGACCGGAGCTGCTCTGTGTCAGTATAAAGCTGCGTTTGTGCCTGGTGCACAACGTCCCCAGGAGCCTGAGGTGGGTGGGCTCTGCCAATTCCAAAGGAAAGGAATAGCAAAAGAGAGTAAAAGAATCTACAGTTACTCTGGCGGCAGGATGAAACTGCAAAATCTACAGGTTTCCCCTGGGAAAGAATATGCTTTTCTAGTTTACTTTCAATCTGAGTAAGAAGGGAGAAGGCAGAGAAGGAGAGGATTGTGGTTTCTACGTGCATTTGGTCCAGAAACTTCTAGCTGCTCACAATTTGCAGTTTAACATGGATGAGTTATTTGATTGCAGATTAGATCTGTAGGAGGTGTAAAGCTGGTTCTGTGCATAGACTCTGGACCTTGATACACTGAGGAACACAGAGAGAAGTGTCTAAGTTGGTTCTGGTCTAGCAGGTCTTGTTGGGGGAAGCACAGCAAAAACACAGGAGATAATTCTTCATCTAATGAGTCTGTAGGGTGCTAAATTTACAATCTCCAGTCAGCATTAGCACACGAGTTCTCCTACGCTCTCAATTCATCTGACGTCTTTTTTTCATCTACTTCTAATAATAAACCAACTCCGTGTTGGTTTAAAATAAATCTTTGCAGGTCATTCTGTCTGACATTTGGCAATGAAGTTTCTGTTTGGTACTGGTTCTTTTTCAGCTGCATGTTTTCTACTTCATAATTCAGCATTTGAAAATTGCAGTATGTGTAGTTGGTGCCAAATTATCTACAACTGCCAAACATGCTAGAACCAAGTTTGATAAAGTGATAAGTAGTAGAAAGGAAAGGAGATCTTTTAGTGGAGATCATTTACAGATGTTATACAGCTCATATTTCCAGCCATCCCCTAGTTTTCAACATAGCAGTGCAAACCCTTACATAAATAATTTATACCAAGTACTTGAGTTATGTTCCTTAGTAACTTTTTGAAGAGTGTTTAGATACTGTTTGAGGGCCTCCCGGAGGGCTGTATGTCCATGGTTTTATGGAAAAGGGGACAGGGACAGCAGCAAAACAACAGTGAGTGTCTGGGGTAATGTCAATGCCGTAATGCTTCCAGTAGGGCGTGGATGGAGGGAAGGCAGGTCAGAACAGTCTCTTTTTTAAGCCTCTTCTAAGGCTTGCTTATAGTACCACAGCACTGTAAAGGCACCTCATGTCAGGCCTGTTCTCAGAAGGTACGTTGCAGACACAAAGGAAAGATTTCAGAACTTGGTGGATATGCTTAGGTGAAGAGAAAATGAGAATTTTGGCTATAGCTTTCAGGCAGAGCGGAAGACAAGTGAGATGATTGCCTAAGGCAGCAGAGAATATTTCAAGCAGTAAAATGTCCTGAAATTACAACAAATTCCAGCAAGAGTCTGGAACAGCCTCCCAGGACATGAAGCCAACCTAAAGCTGGTCAGCAACATGCTAGATTTAGAAATAGGTTTATGTAAAGACTTGCTAAACATAACAAGGCTTAGACTTAAAACACAGAAGATGGCATAGGGCAACACAGCTCAAACATCGCTTCATCAACAGGTCCTGCACAGGCAAGGGTGGCCTAAAGCCCATCAGGGAGGGAGGAGCTGTCAAAGGGTTGGCTTCCCAGGCATGCCATGGCTGGAGTCACTGTGCTGTGTGGGCTGACCAAAGCCCCACCGTGACAAGCTGTGGCCTGGAAGTTCACTTGCCCAGCTGTGTTGATCATGCTGGCACGGCAGACTCCTGGAACTGGGAAAAGAAGGGAGGAATGCGTGTCTGCACAAGCTCAAAGATGACATTTTGAGATAACGGCAAACAGAGTAACCAAAAAAGGAATGACCCCGACTATTACTTTGTGATTGGAACAGGAACTGAAACCACACTCATCAAGAGCACTGGGTTCATGCTTGATTGGCTAGAAAGGGCTGAGCACAGGGTGTAAGGAAAGTGTGTCAAAAGCCACACACTCTGTGCTGACTGGCACTGGCCACCACCTGGCAGGTGGACAGACAGCCAGACATCAGCAGGGACACCCCGATGCCAGCTGCCAGGGAACACAAAATCCAGCCCAGCATGGCTTGTGTATGGTGAAGACCTTCCTGGGGAAACCAGTACAAATAAGATAGCTCATACACCACAGGCAGCAGTGATACTTTGTGCACCCATGTTATTTGAAGTAAGGCTTTAAAACATTGATTGACTGTAACAAAGGGTTAAGTAAACTTGTTCATTTTTTTTTTCTTTTTAATTGGCATACATTTCTTCTGAGGGATTGTTTGGTTACTGTCGAAATCCCAAGGAAACCCCAGATACTCATCTGTTGGTGTGTCACACTTATACTGAGCTGGAAAAGAATGTGACTTAATAGATCAGGGACAGCCTTAATTATTTCTGCTTGCTGCATTATAAAAAATAATGGTGATAAGGAGGAAGCAACGCCCAGTTTATGGAATTGCACATTTTTTTGTTGCAATAAGCAGTGCTGCCATTGAAGTCCGCAATTAGAGCACAAACCTTCATCAGTCTGACCCTACACTTGTATTTTGTGTGACATGTCAGTGATAGATTATTAAGCTGCCTGTCACCTGAGTTATGCCCTGCCTGTTCTTCAGTCTCAGCTTCACTGAGCTGTCCCAGTATCCCTGCTTTTCCTTGCCCCCCAACAGGATATAGCATATCAAGTGCCATCCTTTTGGTTTGGGAGGGATAAAGTTGTTGTTTTTCCATGTTTATGACCGCGTTGCTGGGCGCTGCAGTGGATTGGCATGGCCCGCACACAAAGACCATCGGACTTCTCTCTTTTCCACTCCTTTTCAACCTAAAGCAGTGGTGTTCACTCATCCCCTGCTTTAAAACCGAGCAGCATTTACAGGGGAGTGATCTGAGCTGTTACACAGCAGGCTGGCAGATGAGACTCAACCCTTCCAGTGCCAGACTGGAAAAGGGCTCTGTGTCTGCGTTTTCTGGGAATTTCTGCACTGCTCAGCTCCCTGTTCAGCAAACAGATGTTAACGCTTTTCTAAAATTACAATACTGTAGGACTTAAAATTAGACAAGTACTCATTTTTTAAAAATTGTTCTCTAGTAAGGTTATGATTTCTTCTGTGCTTCTGTACCTTGATTTCTATTATTTGGTGATTTCATTTATGTGATATATGCTGTCCTTTTTAGATCCCAGGTAAAGATTTTCAAAAAGACTAAACAGCACTTGTTTGTGTAGGCATCTCTTCTGATTCAGTGTATCCCTCTCTTTACCAATTATAGCTCATTAGCTAACTTTCAACTCACAGAAATTTAGTAGAATGAATTATAATTAAGATGTTATTTACCTTTCCAAATGCAAAATTAATTTAAACATACCTGATCATGCTGATCATGTTTCATCAGTTGCTTTCATTTTGTTCTTTCCTTGCCTTGAAAGCAGTTAAGGTTACTGGACAAATATATGTTTAGATAATCAGATTTTCTATTTCTTTGCATCTTATTAGCCAGTGAGTGTACCCTCACATCTGCATGGTAACACCACCAGAAAGGATGGGCAATTGATGTTGTTATTTCTTTAAATCACTGCAACATTTTACTACTGAAATTGTAATTGTTTTATAATCTATTGCTCTGAAGTGCCACATGAAAATAATGCAAATAACTCATAGTAATTGCCTAATTGATTCTGCTGCACTTCTACTAAAATTTTTTTTTTCAGGCTTTATCAATTTTCAGTATCTTTCCTAATAACTCTTAGGATTGGCATTGTTAAAAATAAATAAATACCTGCAGTAGCTTCCTTTGGTAATTGCTATCTTGATCTAATTTTAGAGTTCTCATTATTTTGCAACCTAATCTACTTTTTCTTTGGCTCTCCTTCCTTTAGACATATTTAACTTTGTTTTTTCTACTTTTATTATGTAACTCTGGAAAGGTGTTCTTAATGTATTTTTTTCCCAATTTTGTGTTCCCCAAACAAGCTTTCTTGCTTGGCTTCCTCCCACTTCCCCATCCCTTTTCTCTGTGTCAGAAGGTCAGATTGGATGTTTGGACTGTTACACTGTCTCACTACTGTTGCCATAAAAAATTTCTTCCTTGTAGCCAAATCTGTGAAATCCAAATCTACCCTCTTTCAGTTTAAAACCTTGTTGATAATGAACAGACAATGAAAATAAGTATTTTTGTCTCTTCAGCAAATGCCGATCATCATTCCTCTCCTTGCCCAATTTGTTGATAAATTGGGAAGAAGCAAGAGTTCACCAATTCCTTACTGCTTACAGACTTTGCAACATTGCTGATTCTTACTTACTGTGCAGACAGCTAGACTGCAAATCTGAAAGAGAGGAAAGACTGGAAAACCCATGGGCTCACCCTAATGAGGAAGAACAGCCAAATCACTAGAAGTGGTGTGTCTCGCTCAGGCTGTCTGTGTTGTTAACAGGTGAGACATCTCAGTGCCTGTCTTGCCTCTTTTGTCCTATACTTCACAGATACTGCACAATCCCATAATTTTTACTCATGGAAGTCCTTCTATATTTTGTGGGAACCTTGAAGACTCACCTGAAAGTGACTGACCACTTAACACACAGCCTCTATTCCCATATTCACCATCAGAACTCGCCCAGGTCCTCTGTCTCACAGATACTCTTCCTAAGTGGACCAAGGGGTATTCCTTCCTTTGAATCATCTCTTTTGCCTGTGTGTGATTGATTTTGGACAGCAGATGATGGAATCTTAAGTTTGCATTTAATGAAACCCCATTACCTTCTCATCACATTTTTGTCCCTTTTCTGGAGACAGAAGAAAGACACATAGATTTAGTCCGCTGGCTAAATAAATGGGTTTATAAATGTTTGGTCCAATACCTACTCTCACAGTAGTCTCAGCTCTGTGGGGAGTAGGAACTCTCTGGAGGTGAGAGGTGGAAGGTGCAGGATGGAAGACAAGGAATTC
Source organism: Passer domesticus (assembly GCF_036417665.1). Taxonomy (NCBI): domain Eukaryota; kingdom Metazoa; phylum Chordata; class Aves; order Passeriformes; family Passeridae; genus Passer; species Passer domesticus. The sequence continues at coordinate 88,143,010 of NC_087475.1, read as the reverse complement.
AGAATCTTTGTCTTGAGACACTGCCATGGAGAATTTTTGCTTGCATGTTAAGATCTAGGAACCAAGATCTGCCTTCTATATGGGCCCAGGTCTAGTGGTTGTTTTCTCCTAATTGATGTGAGAGACAGCCAGCTCAGACTTCTGCAGCTTCCTTCAATTCTTGTTAGACATGTATGTTCTCTGTTCCTGCTGAATTTTCTCCCTTCTGTCTCTAGACAGAGGAGATCACAGAGTTGTGTCTGCTCAGGGTCTAATATGTGCACTTCTTCTCTCCACTCTGAAATGCTTCATACAATTTAAATGGAAAAACTGTGATTACATAGGAATTGGGAATTCTGTTATATGGTCACAATTGCTTTCAGTCAAGAGAGTTAACATCCTTTCCAAAACAGCCATTCCTTGTTCTGGATAAATGCCAGGGAGTAGGAGTGTTCCTAGGTTGAGAGCATAGGATGTTAGCTTTCAGATCCTGTGATAAGAAAGGTGGGGGCTAAGAAGTTTGCTGATCTTACATCAAACCTAGTCTTGTGGTGTGTCCCCATGTAAAATAACCAAGGGACAATCCCAAGCACAAATACAGCCTGGGTGGAGAACTGAGAGCAGCCTTGGCAAGGAGGACTTGAGGGTGTCGGTTTGACCAGAAGTCTGACATGACCTGGCAATGTACATTGGCAGCCTAGAAAACCAACCATGCCCTGGACTGCATCCAAAACAGCATGAACAGCAGGGCAAGGGAGGGGATTCTTCTGCCCCTCTGCTCTTGGGAGACCCAACCTGGGATGATGCATCCAGCTCTGGGGTTCCTAGTAGAAGGAAAACACAGACCCCTTGGAACAAGTCCAGAGGAGGCCACCAAGACGATCAGAGGGCTGGAGGACCTCTCCTATGGAGACAGGCTGAGAGAGTTGGGGTTGTTCAGACTGGAGAAGGCTCCAGAAGCACAGTAGAGTCACTTACAGTACCTAAAGGGGGCTACAAGAGAGCTGGAGAAGGACTTTTTGCAAGAGTATGTAGTGACAGGACAAGGGGGAATGGCTTGAAAGAGGGCAGGTTTAGATTAGATGTTAGGAAGAAATTCTCTGCTGAGGATGGTAAGACACTGGCACAGGTTGCCCAGAGAAGCTGTGGATGCCCATCCCTGGAAGAGTTCAAAGCCAGGTTGAATGGATCTTTGAGCATCTGGTCTAGTGGAAGGTGTCCCTGCCCATGGCAAAAGGTTTGAAACTGCATGTTCTTTTAAGTCCCTTTCCAACCCAAACCGTTCAGTAGTTGTGACTCTATAGCTTAATCTGAGTTGCTGAAACTATCCACCTGCTATTCCTCTCCCTTGTACCATGGTCAGTGTGTCAGCGTAGGTACATTAGTATCAAATCCACAGAAACCACCAAAAAAACCTTCAGTATTTTCCAGGGCTGTGTTACTGCTTTGCTGCATGATTTGTAGTAAAACACCCTAAAGCACTTAGGACCTCGTATTTGCCTTTACATGTAGAGCTTCTTTAAAACCAGGGACACAAAGCTGGGATTCAGACTAAGCCAGCAATCAAGCACTTGGTTACTGGGCATTGTAGTTTTTATCCCATGTTAATCAGCAGCTTTAACTTATGAATGTTATGCAAGACAATAGTGGAGTTCCGTGATAGTTTTGGTAAAAAACAGCATGACCAGAAAGGATAAGCAACACTGCCATTCTACATCAGGTTGCACCCTGGGGCTTGAGACAAATCCAGATTGAGGATGCAGCTTCTCCAGGACTTGCCATTTTCCTGTGTTTGGATGACAAGGGTTTGCTTTCAAGCTAGCCAGATATGAAGTGTGTGTGAAGCCTGGTGTTGGCACGGGATGCTGCCAGGGAAAGGTCCACACCCCTTCAGAGCAGCTCCTTGCCTTGCCGCAGGTGTTGTGCTCAAAGTCGCTCTTCTGAATTCTGAATGACACAAACTGGGTGGGACTGAGTCAGAGTCTCATGCCTCACAGCCTTCCTGTTTGCACAGCCACAGCTGCCCCAGATCAGCAGAAGACAACTTCAGGAAAAAGCTGAGCCAAACTTTCAAACCGAGGGAGCCTTAACAGAGCAGTGTCACTCACAGACCTCAAAGGGCTTGGCAGTCAAGGTCAGTACACTCTCCTTACTTCACAGGTGGGAAAACAGATGAAACAAAGCTATGGGAAAGAGAAATTATTTTATTGAGATTTAAAACAGTTTGGATCAGGGAACTAGGTCATTAATCTCCTGTGCCCAGATGTGCTCTCATGGGTACTATGTGCTTTAAACTCACAGTTATTGCAGGGAAGCTGGTCATCTCCATCATTTTTCCTTACTTTCCTCTCCTTCACAGCACCTCCTAATACTAAATACAGGCTTATAGTGCCTAAATGGAGGTAAAAAAGTACAACATGTTGCAGCAATAGCATGTAGCTCTGTACCTAACCAATTAGGAGCTAAAATGTGAACCACATGTTTGAATTATATTGTGCATTCTGTTGATACAGTCTTTTCATTTTCTGGCTGTTCCTGTGTAAACCACATGTTTGAATTATATTGTGCATTCTGTTGATACAGTCTTTTCATTTTCTGGCTGTTCCTGTGTAAACCACCTCTACCATACAAGTTCCTAGTAGACTTCCTGGAGCCTCTGGCACTCTCCCTCTTCAAATAAATTGTTAATAGGACAGTGAATACCTTTATTTCCATATTTTCCTCCATGCTGCATATGGAGGAATATATGCAGAATTTGTTGAAACAGTCATTTTGTCCCCATAATCATGGTATACTTGTCACTTCTATTTAAATGTGTAAATATTATGATAACAAAGCTAAAACAAGCAAACAAACAGACAAAACTACAAACAAATCAAATCCCAAAAAGATTGTATCCACAAATCTCACTCCTCTTTGTTTGGAGTTCCTACTAGCCAACAAAAAAATTGCTCCATGAGGTTATTACAGCTGTTCCTTATTGCTGAACTTCACTGTAATGGAGGTTGTTCTTCTCTCCACCAGACAGGAGTGTCCTGGAGATGAAACCCTGTGCCACCTACGAGCGGTTAGTGGATGGTGTTGGGCCATGGGACTTCACTGGAGGTTTTGTTCCCTGTGAGCTGCTCCTTGTTGGAGAGGACGCCTACCCTGTGCTCCTGAGCGCTAAGAAGCAGGTCCTGATTGCAGTGTCACAGTACGGGAAGGGCCGGATGGTGGTCGTTTCCCATGAAGGAATCCTGAAGAGCCCCAAGTTCTCCCAGTTCCTCAGAAATGCCATGGGGTGGCTCAAGCCTTGCCCTGAGGCCCTGGTTGGGGTTCATCCTCAGTTGGATTCCCTGTGCCAGGTGCTGCTTGAGGCTGGCACCCGAGTGCAGGTGGGGGCCGAGCCCAGCCCGTCCCTGGGGGTGTTCTGTATGGATGCCTATGACAGCTCCCAGGCCAAAGGCATCGTGGACTTTGTCAAAGGGGGTGGAGGGCTGCTTGTTGGAGGCCAAGCCTGGTACTGGGCAAGTCAACATGGCAAAGAGAAGGTGCTGTTCGAATTTCCTGGGAACCAGGTGACCAGCGTGGCTGGCGTGTACTTCACGGGAAACGCCGTGGAAAAAGGAGTCTTCAAAGTTGCCAAGAAGATTCCCAAGATCCCATTAGTTGTCCCGTGAGTACCTGAGTTGCCCTCTCTTTAAACCACCAGTTAGGTTGTGTGGGTGAGTTGTTTGTAGAAGATTTGGGAGGTGGGAGGTGAGGGTGAAGGTGGATGCCGGTTTTTTAATAACCAGCATGGAATTGTTGCTTTCCAATTTAAAGGGGACTTTCCCATTCTTTGCAATTGGAAAGAATGCTGTCTTCAAGTGCTTCAGGGCATCAGGACCAGACCCAGGGAATCCATGCTCAGAGAAGGAAATGAGAGGAGCCATCTTTTAGAGCAGCCTGCCTGATCAAGTGTACTTGAGTGAAATGCAGCAAAACAGGGACAGGAGGAGGAGCTCCTCTTCTTCTCCCCACACATCCCTACATTCAGGGCAACTTTCCCACAGCTATAAACCAGGTTGGAGATGAAGCAGAAGGACAGCTCTCTGGGCCAGGCTCTGGCTGACATCTGCTAAACCTGTTTAGCCTGTTCCTTGCAGGAATTTGCTTCTGCAGGTAAGCACCTGGAGCTGGCCAGAGCTGAGGCTGGGTGCCACCTCCCTTCTCAGCTTCTGAAACAGGCTGTGAAATCTCAGTTTGTTTGGGATTCCAGCCTGGCTCTTTGGGTTCTGGATTATCAGGTGTAAAACTCAGGGCTGTTATGACTGATATTGCACAACTGATCAGGCTTTGGAGACCTGGATGTTGCCCTGCTCTCTTCCTCCCCTTGCCAGTGGCTATGCCAGGCTCCTTCTCCTGCCATTTTCTGCTAAGTTACATAAGGTACAGCAGGTTTTCCAAGAAGCATTGGTGCTGCTGCACTTCTGTGTGGCAGCTTCATTTCACTGTAGCGACAGCCACAGCAATTACAGTAAAACTCCCGGCAAGTATTTCCTTTACAGCCTTTTCCTTGGATGTAGAATGCTAAATTTCTAATATTTTCAAACAATTAATGAAATTTGATACTTTCTGTTGTTTTCTGGTAAAGGTAGTAGAGAGCTCTGCTGTTTAATTCAGTGAAATGCTTAGGGCAGAGCTAACAAGTCAGGTTGCTTAATTAAAATTTGCTGGTCGCTTCTTGTTACCACCTGCACTGCACAAGCATGTTCCCACTGCTTCATGCACAGGGCATGGAAGAGGGAAAGGGGTGGGGAATTCAGAAGAGAAAAAATACATCACAATTAACGAGACTTCAGATGGTAGCTAGGGGTGAATTACACCTTGTTTAGGTTGCTTGTGTGGGGTTTTTGTTTGAATCCAGAGCCACAGAGAAATTTCGATCTCCAATTTCTGTCTTCTTGCCAGATCTGTGTGCAGAGAATCAGGCTTCAGTCTGAGACAGGAGCTGTGCCATATGCCTGGACACATGCTCTGTGTGACAAAGGGTCTCAGTAAAGTAATAACCAAAGAAGAGCTGCAGATTTAATTCCTGTCCTACAGGCACGAAGAAGGGCAGCATAATTTATTCTCACTGAGCTGGCAGCAATGGCTATGTAACAACAGATACTTCACAGGTGTTGGGGGGAAACTGTTTGGCAGAACCAGGGAAAGTGTACACCAAGCAAACAAGAGTAATTCATCATGTCTTCCTCCACAGTGACACATAGGAGTTATATGAAAATAGCAGAGATAAGAGAGCCTTGTATAGCCTAATCTGTTTTTATTGTGGAGTCCTACAATGTGAGGTAATGTGAGGTGTTTGTGTTAAGGCTCTAATTCAACTTCCAGACACTCATGATTTGTCTAGCTGTGTGTCTGCCTGTTTGTGTAGCCCATCTGTCCTAGCACTCCTTTCTTCAGTTCTCAACAGTGGCAGAGCTTGGGAAAAGACACAGAATCTTTTGGGCTTGCCTAGTTCATAAAGGCTAGGGTGGGGCAAAGAGAGGAAGTTTCTCTTAAAGCAGATAAGCCAATTCCCATATTATGTACAGTTTAAATCCGAAGTTTTAAAAACTATGAAGGGTCTGATTTTTTAACTTCTGCAATGTATTTAGATTTTCAAGTGGCACTTCAAAGACTGAGGTCTAGAAGCTTCCTTTTGACCTATTTATTCCAATTTTTAAATGAGGGCTGAGATTCCTACAGATTTGCTTGACTGTAACAACTGAGGCTTTAAAAGGAGAAAAATGAGGCATTGATGGATTTTTTTTTTTTTTTAAACGGAAGAACTGACAGCATGATGTCTGGGATGAAGGAACAAGAAGAGGCAAGGATGGCCACTGAGAATAGCTCAGTTGGTTAGCACATGGTGCTACTAATAGTGTCAAGGAGGTGGGTTTGATGCCTATATGGACCACTCACTTAAGAGTTGGACTCAGTGATCCTTCCAACTCAGAATATTCTGTGAAATCAAGAAAAGAGCTCCTTAAGTTTCAGCTATGGCACCAGTAATTTTGTGTCAAGCATTCTGGGCTGGGTGCTAACCTGCGCTCTCTTGGTTCTGCAGGCACCAGGCCAACCTGAGCCTTGACGCTGAGTTTCTCCTGCACGGTGTGTCAGAGCTGGATTTGGTGACAGGGGGCATACCCTCCACCCTGCTGGTGCACGGAGCCCTCTCCTTCCCACTGTGCCTGGACAGCTCCCAGCGTTGCCTCTTGGCTGCTGCACGCTACGGCCGCGGCCGAGTGGTGGTGGCCACCCATGAGAGCCAACTGTTGTCCCCAAAGCTGGCCACATTCCTGCTCAATGCTGTCTCCTGGCTGGATGCTGGGAGGAAGGGGCTGGTGGGGGTGGATCCCAGCCTGAAGAAGCTGTGTAGCCTGCTGTCTCAGGCAGAGGTGAAGTCGCAGGTGTCACAGCTGGCAGGTGACATCAGCGTGTACTGCTGCACTTCTTACGGTGCCGGAGAAGCTGAGAGGATCCACACCTTCGTGGCAGAAGGAGGTGGCCTGCTGGTGGGGGGCCAGGCCTGGTACTGGGCTTCCCAGAACTCTGGCAAAGCCGCTGTGGCAAAATATCCTGGCAACAGGATCCTGAACCGCTTTGGGCTGAGCATCCTGGGGCAAAGTGGCCAGGCAGCCAAGTACCTGCCTGTGGGGCCGGGGGAGCACTACCACTTCCGCAGGGCGCTCCTCCTCTTCAGCACGCAGCTGCAGGGGCATCAGGAGCTCATGGAGCCCCTGAAGGGCTGGCTGCACCTCCTGGCACAGGACTGCACTGCCTTCCTGCACATCCCAGCCCATGACTGCCCGGCATACGCCTCGCTCCACCGCATCCTGACCAAAGTGCTCAAGAGGACCGGGATCCCGCAGGTCAGCAGGCACTGCCCGGTCAAGAACAACTCCAAAGAGGCAGTGCTGCTCTGCATGGCCACCGAGCTGTCCCTCACCATGACAGACAGCACGGCCCTGGTGCAGAAATCTGCTGCTGGGGTCTGTGCCTTCCCTGTCACTGTGGAAATCGATGGCACAAACCCAGGTGAGGAGTTATCTCTCTTCCTCTCAAGATGTCCTGTTGCTGGGATCACTGGGGTGCCCGCCCACAGTGTGCCTGTGTCTGTGTATGCCTGAACATGGGCACAGATGTGCAATTTCACCTTGGGCTTCAGAGGAGACTGAGCACAGTGCCGTGGTAGACAGGCTCCTTTTGTGGCCAATTTTGGCACTGATTTTGTGGCCAATTTTAGTCCTGATTTTAGCACTTGAAACACCCCATGGAAGTCCTGCTTCCTCCCTGTTGGTGCACAGGCACTAGCAGGAGAAGAACCCCCACCAAGTGGTACTGCAGGACTGTCTTGGTTTGAAAAGACAGGAGTCTGTGAAGGAAGGCAAAAGCCTCCTGTGAAATGGAAAAGGTAAACCCCCTCCCTCCGAATTATCACAACTTCAGAATTAAAAGGGCTCTCAGGCAAAGATATGGGAATGGGAATAACAGTTTTTTACTAGGAAGAAAAAAATACTAAATAACAATGTAATTTAGCACAAGCAAAAAAACCACTGGCAGAGTGAGAAAAACCTGACACCCTGAGAAGTCAGGGTGCTGATAGCAGTCCAGCCAAATGGTGGCTGCTCCTCCTGGAGCGGCAATCTGCAGAAGGGTGTAGATCCTTTCTGAAAATGCGGCGAAGGAGCAGCTGGGCCTTGGTTCCTGATTCCTCTGAGAAATCCAGCAAAGAAGGCTGTCTGTGGTCTCAGAAATGCTTGTTTTATGGTGGCAGGGATGCTTGGCTCCTCCCTCTGGGTGGAGCATCTCCCAAGGGGATGATATAACTAATCTTACCAACCACAGTGAGTAATTCAATAGCCCATCAGCAGGAGATTATCTTCCTGGCAAGTGTCATTGTTCTTGAAAGAGATAAGAAAAACTGCCTAAACCCCAACAGATGGCAAAAATAGAATACATGCATATTTTACAAGCCAGGACAAGGACACTTGCATGGCACAATGGTTTTGGCAAGAAAGCTTCTCTGAGAAACCCTGGACTGCACACTGCAGGTTGCTGTTCCCATAGTTTTGCTGATACAGCCGTCCGTGGAGCCATCCTACAAACAGGCGAGAGTTTGAAATAAAAAGTTTATTTGTTATCTAGGTAATTTCAGCCTGAGTTATAGCACAGTCCCTCTGCTTGGTGTATCAGCACAGTGGAGGGAAGATCTGGTTTTGGGGGTGAAAGAGGCTGGAAATATGGTGGGAATTTCTTGGGCTGATACTGCCACTGAAGCCAAAGTATTGAGTAAATACACCATAAGTTATTTGTTTAAGCTTAGGTCTTGTATCTGTACCAGCTTGCTGAGATTCCTGCTCACAATTGATATGTTTAAACTCTGGGTTAAATTCCACTAGTAACTTTTGTCCCCTGGACAGATTTTTTTGGTATTAGAATATGTTTTAGAGGAGTTGTTTCCAAATTGTTACAATGAGATAAAGGAGGCTGTTCTGGAATGTCAATGTCTGAGTGCAGTGGTTGTGCAGAGAGGAAAGTTGTAGAATAACTTCTCACTGGTTTTAACACTAATGAGTCAGGACAAAAGCAGAAAATACTCAGAATTTGTGTCATTTCACATAAACGAAAAAGAGAGAAAAGCTAGCATCATTCAAAACTGCCTTTGGTACAAATTCAGTAAAACTGAGATGAACTGGTAACACAATGTCATATATAGTCTTATTTGCATTTTTCATTGGATTAGGTTTTGCTTGACAAAACTGGTTCTGCTTTCTTGGATGACAGGAAATGTTGTAAGTTGGGTGCTTTATGACAGTTCAGCTCTTTGTAAGACTTCTGGTGTTTAAATTGAAATATGCCTTAAGTAAACTTTATGTCACAACTAGGGAGTGGAATCTGCCAGTACAGTAGAGATGGATCAGTTTTGCACTGTAAATTCTGTAAATTGCAAGTGTTTAAAGAGATTTTTGCTGAGGAGACTTGCATTTCCATGGGAAGACTGTCTAGAAACATGCTGAATTGTAGTGGTACCCTTCTTGCAGGTACACCTAGCACAGAATGGTCTCTTGAGGTTTTCTCATCACTTCAGTCAGCTAGAAATTACAATTCCTGTGGGCTCCAGTTTTCTGGACCAGTCTCTTAGGAAAAATGCAATGCTACCATCAGTCTGTTATTTGGGAAATGTTTAATGACCATTACAACTTAAATTGTGTAATCCCACCAAAGCTGGCACCTCTTAAGAGGTCTTTAGGATAAGAGGGTCTAAGTGTAGGAAGTGGTAAAGTATTGGCTTCTTTTCTTTTCTTTTTCTTTTTTTTCCCTTTTAATTTTTAGAAGATACTACTAAACACATTTAAGCTTGTAGTTTCCAGAAATGTAAATCTGGATGGGCTTGCTTGCAAATGGTGTGATGATTCTGTTCATTTCTTTGAAACAAGAAATGTCTATTTATGACAAGTTGGGTAAATGCGAGATGGTTCTGTGAGTGTAGAGCAAGGGAAAAGGAAAGGATGGAAAATTATTCTCCTGTTGCAACTTGAAATCTCCAGGATCTGTAATGGTCTGGACAAAGAAGTGCTTGACTGTTCAGGACTGTGTTCTGTTGCATTTTAGGAAAGACAGCCTGGAGGAGCACAGGGCTCTACCTCCCCGAAGGGCACACAGCAGTGATAACGTGCCCTTGCCTGGTGGTCGGTGCTGGTCTGAAGGTAAACTCTCTCTGCTTGGCGTTGGTTTACACCAGTTTATTTGTCGGATGAGCGCTCAAAAGTAGAACTGGGAAGGGTTTTCTCCTTTATGACTTTTTCTTCCTTTCCCGCCCTTTCCTACTGCTGCCACCCTGTGGCACTTTAAATGCTTTGTCATCATTTCTTCACCTCGTGTCCTCACGCTTTTCTTTTGCATTCCTCCCATTCTGTGTGCTGGTGGGGTAATTGAGTGTGGCTGCTGCTTGAGGACTGTTGGTTTTTGTTCTGTTATGGTGCAGAAAAACCTGATCAAGATGATTTTCAGGTCCAGGATAAGTACTTGGGCCCTTCTGTGAACCAAACTTGATTCCATCTCTCCAGACCTCTCATAAATTCCTTTGACAGTGCTGTCACTGCTGCTCATGTAGATCTATCCAGACAAGATAGGCACTGTTACTTGGGATCCTCTTCTCTGCAAAATACAACAGAAGCAAATGCTTACCTGCTTGGATATTTTCTGCAGTGACCTCCCTGCAGCTGAAATGCAAAGTTAACTCAGGTGCTTCTATCTCATACTGCAGCCACATGCTGTCTGTTTTATTATAAGAGCTTTAAGGAGGAGGCACAATAAAAGAAGCCAGTCATGACCACATCTCTTCAAATGATGTTATAGGAAGTGACTCTGATGCTGGGCAAGGGTGGAGGAATGACCAATACAAGTGCAGTGCAGTGGAAGAAGTAACTGCAGGACTCTGACCTGCTGGTGAAGGATGCACTTAAGCCAGGAATAGTGGGAGGGGAGCTGTAATACTGAGATAGGATAGGCTGGAGTCAGAAAGCTGCTTCTGTGTGTATGCTCTGCAGGGACAGTGCTGCAGTGGGGAGCTCAGTGGGTGCTGAGGTCAGTCTGCCAGGTCACACTGGCACACCTTTGACCAGCTGTTCCTACACTTCTGCTTGCCAGGTGCAGGTTGGGTGTCACACGGATGACCTCTCTAAAGCCAAGGAGCTGAAACGGGCACCAGTGGTAATCCGCACCTGTGATGTTGCCTGCCAGAAACAATCCATTTCCTGCCTCTGGGGTGGCCTCATTTACATCGTAGTACCAGCAAAGAGTGTCCTGGGCAACGTGCCCATCACGGTGGAGGGGGCAGTGAGAGCTCCTTTCTTCAAGCTTGGTAGGTTTGTTTACCTTGGTGTTTTTTGCCTGAGGGCTGCTCACAGATGTCATTGTCCTAGTGGCTGAAAGGAAAGATGCTCTTGTGCTTAGGAAGGTCTTAAAAATGCTGGGATTTAGGAATACCCAGATTTATTTTCCTTATTATGTTGTCTGGGATTCCCATTTTTCTACTAATTTTTAAGAAGGATGGAAGGGAGGTCCCCAAGAATCACCAACCTGTCAGCCTCAGCTCTGTGCCTGGAAAGATCATGGAACAAACCCTACTAGATGCTATGCTAAGGCACGTGGAGGACAGGGAGCTGATTTGGAACAGCCAGCACAGCTTCACCAAGGGCAAGTCCAAGAAAGATGGGGACAGACCCTACCACAAGATCTGTTGCAGTAGGACAAGGGGCAATGGTTTTAAGCTAAAAGAGGATCAATTCAGACTATGTACAAGGAAGAAGTTTTTTACAATGAGGATGGTGGAACACTGAAATGACTTTGCTCAAAGAAGTGATGATGGATGCTTCATTCCTGGAAACATTCAGTGTCAAATGGGCAAAGCTCTGAGCAACCTGATCTGGTTGAAGATGTCACCCCTGCCCATAGCAAGAGGGTTGAAACAGATGATCTTTAAGATCCCTTCCATCCAAACTATTCTACAATTTATGAATCTCTGCTTCTGGGTAAGTTACTCTGAGCCTGCTACATGGCTGGGAGTAGGTGAAAGAACTTTCACAAAATGGGCAGGGTTTGTCCACACCAACATTTCTTGGAGCTGGAGTTGTTATTTCTGATGGAAACTGTTGTGCTGGGGAGAGGGAGACTGATCTCTGCACGGCAAAGCATGCTTTATGCTCTGCTTGCTTTACTGTGCCCTCATATGGCCATCTCTAGATCCTACAAGACATCTCTGCTGAATTACCCATGTTCCCATCAGCCTTCTCTTCTCTTCTCTTCTCTTCTCTTCTCTTCTCTTCTCTTCTCTTCTCTTCTCTTCTCTTCTCTTCTCGGAATGGAACCAGCATTGTTATGTGAAACAGCAACTCTGCTGGACAAAACAAAATGAGACACTGGAGAAACTTGATGCTTCTTGCTCTCTGATACAAAATGGGATCTGTTCTTGCTATACTACTCTGTTTTATGCCAGTCCTTTTTTGTTTCCTACCTATTAGAGAGCCTCAGGAGGCTTCCCAAGAACAGATTGAGCACTGGCTATTTAACAGCCACCACCCACAGTCATGCAACTACCACATAACTGTTTTCCAAGAAATTTTCATGACCCGCTCTCTTTCTCTGAGCTTAACGTCTGTGAGCATGCTCAAAAGTCAGAGTTGTGCTTAACTGATGTTGTGTGTTGCTGCTGTAGGGGAGACCTGTGAAAGGCAGTGGGAGGCCTGTATCCGGCACTACCCTGCTCCCTGGGCAGAGCTGGCTGTTGAGAACCTCATCCTGACGGTGCCTTCTGACAGCATCCGCTACATGGAGAACCCGCAGCCGCTGCTGACCCTGTGGGACGAGATCATGGTGGCAATAAGCAGGCTGGCAGCCGTGCCAGCAAAATTCCCTAGGCCAGAGAGGATTGTAACAGATGTCCAGATCTCATGTGGTAGGTACAATGCCATATGGCCTTCTCTTGGGCTAAGAGGCAAGTGGCCTCTAGCAGCAGTGTCTGTTCCTTCAAGGTTATTTTGCTAAAACCAGACTGGGAACATATGTGAGGTGTTAAATGACTGTGACCCCTGCATAATTGTGAGCTACTCCATCAAGGTGGAAATGTGGTAAGGCAGGGTTTGAAAAACATACTGACCTTTGCAGATGCCTCCCTGCTCTCAAAACTGGTGGTGTCTCCTCAGCTGTTGGGGTGTGTTACGATGCAGAGCTTCTGACTGCAGTGGCTTTAGCTCACATGCAGTTATCCCTCCTGAATGCACTGCAGAGCCAGTGCAGCTGGGAAGCAGTGACCTGATTTCTATTTTCTCTCTGGCTCAGCCACAGGACTGTTCTCATGTGTTCAGTGGCAATTTTTAAACCTCCGTGTGCCTACTGCTGGAGGTGGCCTCCACAAAGGTTATTGTGGGCAAAGCTTAGCCCAAAAAGATGCGTGCCTGAGATGATGGCACACATCTGGAAGCAGATCCCGTGTTGCTGTCAAAGCCCAGGAGTGTGTATTTTTGCAGCTGATGTTACCCCGCTCCAGCTTTTCCAGTTATGAACTGAGTGCTTTTGATCAAGAATCAAATTATATAGTAAACATGGAACTTTGCAATAAAAATTTTTCTCAGTTGTTTTTTTAAAAAAAAAAACAACTTAAATTCATCATGGTTAAATTCATCATCCCACACCACAATGAGGCAAGGGCTTGGCATGAATCCTGATGCCCTAAACTTTTGCTAAGTTACAATGGAAAGAATTTGTGGCACATCTTGGGAGTGTTAGGTTCTGCTATGCCGAACAAATGCCTGTTAAAAATACCATAGTCTACAGACTTTGTTGTTTTTTTTTGGTGCTTGAGTGGACTAAATGGTTTTATTCACATTTCTGGATCTGAACTTTTTGGGTGCAAGTGATTGCTAATGGCATATATCCCTCTTATTAAAAAGGAGGAATCTCAAGATCTTCACTAGGTCCTGCAGAAACTAGTTCCAGGCCATTCATGTTCTATGTTCACTAGCTCCTGCAGGAAGGTGATTGCCATTCCTGTTAATTCACCAGGCTCCCTCTGTGTAAAGGGCTGCTTATACCCTGCTAAAACAGGTATTTGAATTTGGGGGCATTGCTCTTGCATGAAGTTTTGGGAATCTTCCAGGAGGACCAATTAGGGAAGAAGACACCAAAGAGGCATGAGTAAAATCCCTTGCAGTGCATGTTTCTTGCCTAGCAACCTACTGGGAAGTTTATGGAATAGCTATCCTGCAGGGTTAAGAACAGGCTTAAGTATGACAGGCTGTGTAGTCCTTAAGCATGACAAACTGTTTTCCATCTGTCTCATGTGGACCAGTGACCACTGGAGTGCAGGCCTGCAGTATATACACTCTCCATAGGAGCACTCAAGGAGTGCCATGGTGCTCAATCACATCATTGCATGGTTGCATTGGTGTCGCCTGTGCTCAGCCTGTGGGAGTTCAGGTGTGTTCTGAATGGTCAGGCTTTTCTCCTCATCCTACAACCTCAACCTCAGTCCAACCATGAGTGTACATTTATATATAAAAAGGGAAAGCAGGCAAAACTACACTTAACTGATGGCTCAGTCCTGCCTTTACTTGTTTGACTGTTTAAGGGTGACTGTTAGGGTGAAATGTGATGTATTTCCTTATGTCACACTGGGGAAAGTCATTCATGGTAATAAAAAAGTGTTATTTGTGAGATGGAGGAAAGGCACTAGAGAAATGAAAAAAAAACCAATAATCATTTACATCTAAGTACAGAGATGAGTACTTAATGATGTGTGTTGCTACTTGTCTCTCCTGCAGGCTGGATGCATGCTGGCTACCCCATCATGGGCCACCTGGAGTCAGTGAAGGAGATGTTAGACGTGAAGCACATGCAAACTACTGGTCTTTGGGGTCCCATCCATGAGCTGGGACACAATCAACAGCAGCAGGCATGGGAATTTCCCCCTCACACCACAGAGGCCACGTGCAACCTCTGGTCTGTCTATGTTCATGAGGAGGTGCTGGGCATTCCCAGGCATCAGGCCCATCAGGCACTCAGGCCACAGTGCCGGAAGGAAAGGATAAAAGACTATCTGAAGAAAGGTGCTCAGCTAAAGGACTGGAACGTGTGGACTGCTCTGGAGACATACCTGCAGGTAACAGGGAAAATGTGTGTGTGTTCCTAGTGCAGTCACTGAAGCCTGTGTCAGAGGGATGTCTGCAGCCTGCTGACTGTAGCTGTGAAGCCTTGTGTTTGATTACTGTCAGAGGGTTTATCTTGGACCCAGAATGCACCTGAGAGGTAAAGAGGCAGAGTGCCTAAAGTTCACATCTCCTGAAAACCTTCCTTTTTCAGATTTGGGCTTAGCCGCTCGGGGAGATATCTCAGTGCAATGTACTAACCTTTCTCCCTGGAAGAGAAACAGGAACTGCCGCTTGTTATACAACATGGGAAAAGGAGGATCAAACTTGGGCACAGCTCTTTAATCCACAGCAGATTTCCTCTGGGACGGTGGGCTAGTTGTCAAAAAACCTTGGCACTGTAAAGCATCTAGAAGAGCCAGGCTTTGAACAGTCTCCTGTTGAGTTACATGGCCTTTTAAAAAGCTTACAGAGAGGAGGGTGTTCATAGCATCCAGTGCACTGAGTGCAGCCAGTGTAGTCCATCAAGTAGCAAGAGGATGGGCTCAGTCTATCCTCCTGCACACAGAACTGGATCCCTCTCGACTGTGGTCGAGACTCTGAAACAGGAACCCTATCCTAGATTGAAGTGCATTCTTTTGGGAAGCATGCAAGACAGATTCCCCCTTTCCCTTAATCCTCCTAGAAACTGTTAGCCTAATGGAGAGAGCACTCAGCCTGATTTTAACTGGGGAGTGCAAAGCAGATGTCCATCATGATGGCTTAAGCTACTGACTGCTGTGAGATGAGTGTCCCTCAGCTCCCTTGTCTGAGAGCTCTCACACTTCATATAAGGAAAAGAATATTTACTGGAGGAGTATTAATCCTGACTTCTCCACATCCCAGAGAAGCATCTGCATTGTCAAGCTGAAGAGTCATCCTCTGGGGATTTTTGGTGCAACCAATAACAAAATATTTGTACAGAAGGAACAGTTTTAAGGGGAGAAATTTTCCCACAATACCTTACCAGTTTGGCCACTCCTCACTGCCTCACCCACACTTGCAGGCTGGGATGTCTCATCTGCTTGATTACTAACAGGACTGCTGGAATAAGTGTTGCATGGAAGAATAGTTCTAATTCTGCTGCAGCAGTTTTTCTGTATGAACTCCTTTTGTTCTTATTCTTAGGCAAAGCATACCCTGTTCATAATCTCTCCTTCCCATTTTCTCAATACTCCTTGTTCTCCTGTGCCCCTTCTTTCCATCTATTCTGCCAGTGTCCCCTCTGATACTGCTTTCACTGTCTCCAAAGCAGCAGCTTATATAATAGGTTGCTGACACTTCTGGCTACTCTGAATGTATCTTTGATCTCTGTTTGTTTTGGGAGATCAGTGTAATGGGGAAGTATTTTTCTGTACTTTAGTGCTATTAGTTATGCTCTGAAGCCTGAAAAGCCTAGATGCTTTCATCTAAATTTACATTCATTCTAAAAGACACTGTGGAAACCCATGGAATTTTCTACTGTGTGTAACACAGGAATAATGCCAATGAAATGATAACTTAACTGTTTGTACACTGTATTCTTTTTCATCAGCTGCAGGAAGGGTTTGGTTGGGACCCCTTCACCCACCTCTTCTCTGACTACCAGAAAATGTCCACGATCCCAAAAGACAACACTTCTAAGATGAACTTGTGGGCACAGAAGTTTTCTCAGCAGGTGAATAAGAATTTGGCTCCATTCTTTACAGCCTGGGGATGGCCTATCAAGAAAGACCTGTCTGTGGAACTGTCCTCACTACCCAGTTGGGAACAGGATCCAATGAGATCCTATAGACCATAAAGGAAAACTACCTAAATCCTGGTTCTTATACTAGCTATGGCCTATCATCTTTTTCTCCTTGTGTGCTACATGATAGCTCACTATGAGCTTGGATTTATGCTGGATTCTTCAGGTTCTTGCTGCCAGTGGAGGCCAGCCCCAATAGAATTTCAACTGGGATCAGCAGATCAGCAACGACCTAAGCTGTCTTCTGAAGGGTTAAATAATCAGGGAGCTTTGTTCCAGGTGCTTCTCAGGAAGAATGTAATTCTGAGATTTAGTTCCTACAGAACCTTTCTCTGATGAAATGGAAGTTTCTGGGTGGAGCAGTCTCTGGGCCAGTTTCAAGGACTTTACCATGGGAATAGAGATCTTTAAAGCAAATAGTAGCCTTCACAACATTGTATTCTTAAGTTATAATCTCAGTAACATGAGATTTTCATAATTATTTTTTTACCCTAAAATCCCTAATTTTTAACTCCTCTTATTGTGCAGAACTTCACAGCAGCTCTTGTGAAAGTGGCCTTACAATGCTTATTTACAGACTATATAATGCATAGTTGATACTGAAATGCTGTAGATTTCTTCCTGCATTCTATGGCTGTGTGACCCAGCATCCATCTTTATGTGAGTAAGTCAATTATAAGTTTCATCTGGTTTCTTTCAACCATGGCCTGACAGCAAGATACATGCCAATGAAGATGAGAGAGTGGAAACAGGGAGGTGACTTGATTGTAGTCAGTAATGGTTTAGCTCATGGACTCATCAAAGGTTAAAATACAAGCACTGACCTGACAGCCTGAGGGAGCAGAGAGAAGGAAGACAACAGTTCATCAGGACAGAGGGCCAGCCTTTTCCAGGTGCAACAAAAGTTCATGTTACTCCCAGCTCTTTCATGATTGCTCAGCTATTATGGATTTTGGCAAGCATGTTAGTGAGCCTAAGAGCTCACTAGTCCCAGCCTATTCCTTATGTATCAGTAATAAATAAAAAAAAAAAGAATCACTGTAGACTCACAGGTTTTCTGTGGTCGTATTTTCATGTCTCCGTGTCCAGCAGAAAAAGGCCTAAATAGAAATGACCTAAATAGAAGTGACCTTGGTGGTAAAGTTGTTCAAAGTTGAAAAAAACCACCATGGAAGTCTCTAATCTGTGGTGTGGCCTCATATATGTCACAGTGCCAAAGAAGGGCACATTAGGCCAAATATCAGTCACAATTAAAGAGGCTGTGCAGCCTCCATTCTTCAGGCTTGGTAAGTGGTCCCAAAACCAAGCTGTAGTAAAGAGGCATTTCTGCATTTATGGCTTACCCATATTTTCCTGCTTTTCTGGGTTTTTCTTCTTTTTGTGGTCATGTGTGTAGAAAATGTCAAAATATGTATTGTCCCAGGAAAATCTTTGCATTAAGCTTTGCATTTCTTAGCCCAGAAAGTATATTGATAAGACCTTCAATTAGACACCTTTAACATGGCTTGATATTAAAAACTGAATATCATCAGCTTTCAGTAGCAGTAGACATGGGGTCACCAAAGATGATTGAAGCCCTTGCCAACATCCTAGGATCTCCCTGTGATTCAGTAAAGCACAGTGACATCCAGATTATTGTTTAGATCCAATTTATTGTTTCTGAGGCGATGCAAAGGGGTTTACCTGTGGTGATTGTCCTCTTTCTTCACATTTAAAAATTCTTTTAAAATTTGCTGCCTTTTTTCACCTGAATGCTGGATTAGGGGGAACTGAAATCTCTGCCTGGTTCTGAACCATCTGTCAGTAGCAGCCCCCTGGGCTGAGCTAGGGCCACTAGAACATCCTGCTGACAGTACCAGCTGCTGATGTACACCACATGGGCAGCCCAGAGAGTCTGCTTCCCATCTGCATCAAGATGGTGAATGCAATTGCCAGGCCAGCAGCCATTCCAGCAACATTTTCCAAGGCCAGAAAGGATGGTGGCAGATGTCCAGATATCACATGGCAAGTATAATAATTAGGACATTTTGTCTGTATCTGTGATGGACATTTGTAAGGGAAATACGCAAGATCCTCAAATTAGCAGATCAATTCCACCATATCCAAGAAGACTGCTGGAGGGAGTAAGAATCTTCTGTGAATGTCAAGAGCTTGTATGCAAAAATAGCATATTCTGCTGCTGAATGGGACACTGTAAAACCCAGTGAAGGGAGGCTGGCCACCAAATGACGTGTACCATATCACATTGATCTTGTTGCTGTGGGAGTGAATTTATGCTAATTGCAGCAGAAAGAAGGGAAACACAGGTAGCTGGTTTAGGCAGGACGAAGGAGGTTTTGAAACTTGAATTAAGGCATGCAACAGACACATAGGCAGCCTATTGTATAGTAAGACCCTGGTGTTAGCAGACATAGGATTGCTTCCATTAGTGGGGAAGTGAGGGCAGTGGTAGGGGAAAGAGTTGGTTGTAAGCAGTATTTTGCTGTCTGTCATTGAAGAAATCTGCTGTTTAAAGACAATTCACTAGGCTAGTGGAACTGAAGTTTGTTATGGGTGATGAGGAGGCTCCTAAAGGCCAAATCTCAGCATTATTTTCAATGAATCTTTGTTCAAGTATTGCACTTTTCTCAGTAGGATTGGCTGGTTCTTTCAGCTTGACTATAGCACTAGAGGTGTTTTCCACCACTTGAACTGATAAATTCATCAGCTGGCCGGGCCACCACTCAATAACTCACAGCAGCTTGACTCACATGGTATATCTGCTGTCAGTCAAGTAGAACTGGTTCAAGAAAGGCTGGCCCAAGTGTAAACACTGGCACATGTTGCCCAGAGCCAGAGCTGGTTGATATCCATCCCTGACAATATTCAAGATCAGGTTGGATGGGACTCTGAGCAACCTGATCTGATGATGTTCCTGCTCAATGCAGTTAGATGACACTGAAGGTCCCTTTCAACCCAAACCACTCCATGATTGCATGAAAAGTGGGTGTTGTGTTTCCATACTGCATTTGCTTCTCCAAACATGTCTTTCTGTCAGAAGGATTTTATTCATCAACCATCACATCTGGCCTCATATGGCTTGAATCCAACAGTAAAGTTGTAATCTGTCAGTGGTTCTGCAACAATTTTGTTGAGATTACCGATCAGTTTCTTCTGGATTGATTTACATGGTTCTCTCTCATAAGATAACCTATATAACCTATAAGATAACCCAGAATCTCATAAGATAAAAAGATTTGCACAGACACTGCAGATCCTGTGCACAGATCCAGGCAGCACTGCGTGGCCTGTGGTGGAACCCAACATACAAAACTCTTCCTGCTTCTCTCAGACTTGCTAAAACAAGTGGACTGTAGCACCACTTCAAGGATGTGAATGGCTCTGTATCCCTCCTGCACTACTTTGAAGCTATGAGGAACCAGTTTAGCCTGTTGAATTGTCCCTGAAGGAAAAAGAACCAAAGATAATCTAAATTATATGAAAAGCTACTGGAACATGACTTTTAAAGCTGGTTATGGTTGTCAGCAATACTGAGGAGCTCATGGAAGATGTTAAGGAGTGCAGTAACTTTGTCTTTTCTAAAAAAAGAGGCTTTTTACAAACAGCATGAAAAACAGCAAAATTGGAATCAAAGTGATCATAAATACAGTGAAGAAGGTGGCCATCAGCAGCAAATTCTACCCAAAGCTCAAGTGAGCTGTGGAATAATATTCCATATTTACATAATATTCAATAGTAAAGAGCTACTTTACTAAAACAAACTGACAAGAGTCTGCCTTCCCCAAAAAACCAACAAAATAAAATGAATTCCAGTTCCTGATTTGCTTTGTAGTACAACAGACACTGTGAGGGCACAGTGGAGGTGGCTGCTCCCGAGGGTCGGTGGCCAGGAGCCAGCTGCAGTAGGACAGCTGGGGACCAGCCACTACACCTGAGTGGGGCAAGCAGGGCACACCTGGCACAGCATCCAGGGTCTAGATGGTTGGACAAGTCTCCAGGGATGAGGAAGGTCTGAGGTAAAGCACGGAAATCAGTCGTCAGGTCAGTGTTGGGTCCTGTGGTGGTGACCAAGGTCACACATATTCCACTGGTTGCCAGGCAGGCCCATTGTGATGAGGCACATCTGAAATCAAGTGAGGAAGACCATGGATCTGCAGGTAAATTAAGCTTGCAACACATTTACAGATTTATTATTTTAATACAGGGATGCTTCTTTCCTCACTTCCTGCAACCATTTGATCCCTACCCCACATCATCTTGTCTGTTAACTCTTAGTCTCCAGCTCTGTGTACTGGGGCCAGCTCACAGGATTCCACAAATCAATATGAGTCAGACCTGATCTGTCTCCAAGTAGCACACTTAGGCAGGAAAACCAGAGCTTCAGGGAAAAGTGTTTGAAGCAGTTCTCAGAAAATGTGCTTGTTTTGAGTCATTTGTGATCTCAGCACAGTGCAAGGCTCATTGCTCTATGGAATGCATTGGTTTGAGATGTGATAGTGAACCACAGCCTTTGGGCACTACCAAGAGTGACTTCTGATCACTGAAAATTGTTATTTTTCTTTTTCTTTCTCTTTTTTCCCTAATACTGCATTCAAGCCAGTCTTTCAGTGTTGTGGTGCAATATTCTACTCAGTAGCAACCAGGGTTAATTGACACATCAACTGTGCAGTCTCTAGGCAGGGACCCTGTATTTTGTGTTGTGAGAAGAGTCTTACATATTTTAAGTATGAAGAGATAGTTAAAATATGCATACTTATAAGCATGGAGAGGTGGGTTGATATTTTTTATCAGTTTTGTTTAGAACACTTGTAACAGTTGGGAAAAAAAGAAAAAGTAGGGATCAAGCCTGTGAGCACAGTCCTGCCCTTCAAGATGAAGAGCATTTATATAAGTACTTGATTTTTGGTTTTGTGTGAATAGTAGACAGATTAGTTTGTTGAATCATCTGATGGTGTTAAAGGGCTGCTTTGGTTCTTCAGGAGGCATTCAAAATTTTGAGGGTACCTACACTTAGAAAAATGCCCTGTGAAAAGATGAATAACTGAATTTAATACAAGATTTTGTTAAGAATTCAGGAAGAATAATTCTAAACTTCCATGCACGTATTTTGTACTGTGTCACTTGTGATTCATAGTTGCAAGAGGCCTTTGCATAGGAAGCCTTCACCAAGATATTTTCTGAACACCAAAATATGACTGAGCTCCCAGATGATGATGACTCAAAAATGAATCTGCAGGCAGAAACCTTTTCATATCTGGTCAGGAGGAATTTGACTAGTTTCTTTAAGGCCTGGGGATATCCAGTCTGGGCAAACCCTTCCCAGCAGCTGGCTGTTTCTTTCCCCATCTGGTCAGATGATCCCATGAAGCAATATATCTCCTAAGCAGGTTTTGACTCATGAAAATGTGATTGTCTGTCCTAAAGCCAGTGCTCTGCAGTAGTTTTAAATGGTGTATGAATGGTGTGCTGTTCTAATGAATCTGAGAAGCGTCTCTGCATTGTACATGTGATACAAGAGTTTGTTCTTGGCTTCCTCACAAATCTGCCTTTTTCTGTGTGGGTCCCACTACTTCTTTTCCCAACAGGAGCAATTTTAACCACAGAAGGGGAAACATTGGCTCTCCTATTACCAATGAAACCAATCAACCCCTTTCCATTTTTTGCTTTCTCTGTTTTGTTATCTCCAAAATGTTCTCTGTTCCAGACTCACTCTGATTTCAGGTATGCAAAATTTGTTAATTATAATCATTATGAGAAGAGTTGGAAAGGGGGGAAAATGTCACTTTAAAAACAGAGACATGTTAGGAGATAATAAAGCTGGAAATAAATGGAAGAACTCAGGTGAAATTATGGCTATAGCCATGAGAAATGAGGATGATAATTTAAAGGAAGACCTTATGGACTGCACAGGAGAAGCCTTCATATGTGTTTAATTGTTCTGAAAGAGGTTGCCTTCATCCTCTGCTTTCAAAATTGGCAACTTTGTAGTGAGAAACAGCGGCTTCAGCTCATGTCAGAAGCAAAAGAGTGTTCAGGCAGTGAACTTACCTCCTTGATCCTTAGCTAGAGTAAATTTGCAGACATCTAAAATTGTGCATGTAATATTGTGGCAACTCAGTCTGCATGAGGATCTAAGACAGCAGGTGCCTCACCTAGCAGGATTGAATGTCATGGGAGGAACAGAGCACTGGAGTGAGTTTACAGTGGTCTGTTTTGATTTCCAATCTAAACAACCAGATCCATATCCAGTTCTTAAATGCTAGGCTGAATTTCCCCTATGTTAAAACATGGACCAGAGCACAAGCCAATTTTTATGGTGCATTTTGAGATCCTAAACAAAGCAATTCCTTGTCTTATGGCTGTGTTGTTTTTTTTTTCTAGTGAGTGTTACAGAATTCTTACCTTGATGTAGAGTCATTGATGTACCACAAGGGACTGCAGTGACAGAGTCAGGCACTCTGCATCTCCTCCTGATCTCATGAAGGTAGATCACAGTGACACTGAGAGAGTGCAGGTGACTTGCTGTGAACAGGAGATGGTGCTGAAGTGCTCATGATCAGCTGAGGCATTTCCAGGAAACCAGCAGATTGTCCAAAAGCCTGTCAAGATAAATGATTTATAATTAAGCAGCAGGATGTGAAAAAGATTGCTCAGGTATTTAAACTGATTCCATATAAAATTTAAAAAATGGTTTTATTCCCTTGTAACCAGGTAGAGACATAAAGGTTAAAATCATAGTATTTGTCTTAGACAACTTGAGATAAACAATGGATAACCAGAATGAACTGGACAAGTGAGCAACTGGGGGTTGTGGATCTCTTGGAAAACAAGAACATTGCAAGGAAAACAGTGCCTGGGTTAGTACTAATACCTTATACAAGACTGCTAAGGAAATAATTTCAGAAACACTAAATTTTAAAAGACAGAACAGATGTGTGTCCAGTGACAGAACTTCTTTAAATGCTATTTCTCTCTTTTATTTCTCCCAAACAACATTGTATGCTCTTCATCTGTGGTCGAGCAAGAAAAGGTAAAAGGAAACAAAATTTAAAAGGAAAAAAAAGGAATAAAGGGGGAAACAGTATGAGAGACAGAAGGAGTGCAAAGAAAATAAAGAAGTGGAGAAATAAATGTTGTAAGGGAACATGAGAGAATCTGCGGTGGGATAAAACAGAAAAAGAAAAGTAGAGGTGTAATTCTCTGCATTGTCTAAAAAAAGAACAGACACCCTTGGAGGAAAATTTAAATCCTTATAAAAGATAATGTCTGCCAAGAAAAACACGTACATTCGCTTTATTTCATCACTTGGCTTGGCAAGGATCATGATTTATTACAGAAAGTCAGGCATATCCTATAAAGGAAGACTCAGCTGTCAGAGCTAAGCATAAAGAGAGGAGCATGCTCAGTGTACAGATGTAATTAATAAGTCTGACCATAAGAATCAACACTGGATGTCCTTCCAACATTGCTCTAATTATGTTTTTCCAGCTGAAGGCAGCAACTCAAAGACTGGGTACCATGAGCTTTCTGGAGGAAAACCAGAAGCTAGCTCAGGTTTGAACCACAAGAGAATTTTGCTGCAGCAGAGTACCTGCACTCAATGGTGTGTGTATTCTCAGAAGTGAATGTCTCTGTGGCTCCTTTCCTCAGACCTGAGTTCCTTTCCAAAGCAAAAGTTAATGTGCCAAGGAGTGGTAAGCATCCAGGTCTTGTTCTGAGAGGCAGCTGGGATGTGGCCAAGATGTCCACCTGAGTGCAAGGACTGCTATTCTGATAAACTGATAGGCTTTTTGTCTGATAGACAAAAACGTTTTGTCCTTCCCACCCAAGCCCTGGGTTCAGTGTGCAGGAATGTCCTTCTGAAGCTTTCTGAAAGTGCTGTACCTAACTGTCTATTGGCACCTCTGGCTGTGGCATCTGCTGCCTCCTGAATCAAGACAGACTTGAGGGCTAAAGACTGATTCTTATCTGTTGGAGATAGGAACCTCCATCAGCCAAATCCATATTGAAGAGGGGATCAGGAACATCCCTTCAGCAATGCTGTAGGCAAACCCAGCATCATCTCCCAAGATCCCTCTTTTGTCATGACCTCTCAAGAAAAACTTCTTTTTCCAAATTTGGGGCAGGGAGACTGTTTCTAGCAAGTTACGTGCGTTTTCTTGCAGACCAGTCTCCTGGTGTGGGTTTTGCTCTGCCCCATCAACCTTCCAGGAACCAGAACTGCAGCACCCCTAAAACCACTTGTAAAATATTGGTCACTCTCTGCATATCTTACCTGCCTCTTTTTCTTCCTCAAAACCCCGTTGCTGTAGGTTGCAGAACTGAGCTGGGGGAAATCGAGAAGTCCATTGCAATGTTTGGGTTTGTGGTCATGTTGGACAAAAAATAGTTTTCTCTATTGTGAAAGTATCCAGTAACTTTAGAAACTAGGAGGCAAACACTTTGCAACAGCCAAACTTTTGGTCCAGTGGCTAAACCAGAAACCTGGAGAATGCACTTTTTCAGGCAGAAATGACAAAAATTTGTATTTGTTTTCACATTTCTAATGGGGAAAAAAATCACCCAGAACTGATTTTTCAGGTTGTATTTTTAGTCCCAAACTGGAAACTCCCAGCTCCTCAAAGAATATGGATATCATTGATGAAAGGAAGGAACATACAGACTGGAGTTTGGGAAATTTTAGAGAAGTAGAAAAGAACATTGCTCAATATTTCTGTGTGTCAGATTTGTAGTGATGCCTCTGATAGGGGTCTTCCACCCTTCTCTCTGATTAAAAATTTCTTCTTAGCAGGCTCTGGCTTTTTTCCTTCTTATTACATTTAATTGCTTTGTCTCCTCTTCATTGCCATGCCTCATTCTGCCACATCTCGGCAGAATCTCCAACATCCATTGTTTTTTTCTGCTACATCCTGGGCAAACTGCCTGGCACTGAATAGTACACAGCCTGCTCTGTTTCTGGCTTCACAAATGATTCTCCAAAGTGTTCAGGACCTTCCTCACATGCTCTACAGATGAACATTACATTCTTCCTGCTCCCAGCTGGTCCAGCACACTCAGCAATGTTCTCATCTATGGGTGCTAAACACACTGAAAAGTTAAAACCTCTGTGTTGAGAGGCTGGACTGTGGGAATCTGGGACACATCACTCAGAAGACATCCTCATGCAAAGAGCAGAATTAACATTTATTAATTTTTTTTAAAAAACTAATCCACACAGAATGTGCTGAAGGAGAAGGAAACACTACAGCCGTTAATAATTTTTCCCTTCAGAGGAGGGACAAGGATACTCCACTGAATGCTCTTTCAAATTCTGCTCCAGTGATTTGAAGAACAGGTATCCTTTCGTGAAACAATAATGACCTTTTCCACATCATTGAGATATATTGTCTGTGCCAGGACTCGAGGAAAGTGATGGAGAACCCTTAGGACCCTTGTTTCTGAAGGAGGAGAGTAGAAAGGTTCACAGTAGGTCCTTGACATCAGCGTGAGCTATTTCATCCAGGACTGATCTCCAGCTTGTAAAGGGATGAAGGGCATAGGCTGGGAACTGAGGTACTTTGATGACTGGATTTTATGTCCTTTCTCAGAGAAGTTTGACTGCCTGTTCACAAATTCGATAGCAATTTGTGAAGCAAAGGACATTATTCCAGTTACTGTAAGTGTTGGGGTCTGTGTTTCCCTTGACGTGAATTGCAGCACATTTTTCTGCAAAGAGTAAATTGGGCTCTCCAGGCTTCCAGAACCTGTAAAAGAAAGTTCCTTTATTGGAAATGCACTAGCATGACAGTGGATGTGAAGTCACCTCAAACAGTTGTAGAAGAGAAAAGGAAAGTCACTGTGATAGAAATCAGGAGCCATAGTTTTGAATAGAAAATTGTGTAAGTTTTCTGACTTGCAGAGCAGCTGAAGACAGAATTCCCACTCTGACAAATACCTGCCTTACACAATGTATTGGTCACTTGGACTGAGGGCATGAATTTTAGGGCTCTCCTCACTCCACCAGGATACTCACGTGACTGTATTCTCATATGGAGTCTGATCCACCCATTGCCACTTCCCATTTTTGTAAGCAGATAAGCCTATGTAGAATTTTGTTTCATAGATGTTGGTAGCTTTTTCTTTTGCCAAGTTGAAGAGGAACTCCTAGAAAAAAAGCACAATGTCCATGAGAGGCAGAACTGAGCACAGAGAGGCATCAGGAGTCCACATGGGATGGGGCTGGTGGCAGAGGGGGCTGGTGCTGCAGAGGTGCAGACAGGACCTTCCCCCTCCCCTGCAGGACAAGGAGGGGCTCTGAGTCCCCTCCAGGGCCCAGCACTGTGCCTCTGCCTGCTGGGTCCCTCTCTCAGCCCTGTGCACTCACCTGCTCTGCCTTGCTGCTGATCACCACCAGCTGGGAGCCCATCCCACTGCAGTTCTGCTCACTCTCAGGCCATGACATCGTGTCAGGGGACAGGAAATAGCAGCTTCTTTGAAACCTTCTCCAGCCCTTTGGGCAGCACGTCCAGCCATCCACTGTGGGAGAAAAAAATCCTGCTTTTGAACAAGATGTGCTGTCCTTTACGGCTGGGAGTTCAATATAGGGTCCCAGGGCTTAGGAGTGGGGTTTGAACCCAAAGCCTGGGCAGAGATAAATGCTCTCTTCTGCTCGCCTGAAGGGGCCTCTTCCCTTTCTGTCTCTGTCCTGCCATGTCCATGCAATCTCTCTTTGGTGAGAGACATGGTTTCTGCCTTAGCCTTCTTGAGGAAGCAAGATGAAAAGTAGTTGGCTTGTGCTTTTCTAGAAACACTTCCATCAGAGAAGAGTTGTCCCAGCCCTCAGCTCATGCAGATTCAGCCTTGCTGCCACCACAGGCAGTTCCTTCCACAGCCAGCTTATCCAAGAGATCTGCCTTATGCCCAGAGATTCAAATGGTGGGCTAAAAGCTAGATATGTTTTCACAAAGGTCGAGGCTGCATGAGAAGGGATCTCTGACCTGAGTTTGAGAACTTGCACTACCAGCATTCCAGCACTCCATATTACCATCACTTCATGTGTGACTGCAGCTCAGCTCTCCAGCTATTCTGAACTCATCATCTTCCCTCCTCTTTCCCTCACACTGACCATCATGCTTGTGTGAACAGGCAGTGAGCCAGCACAGGAAGTGGAGCTGGATTGAACCAGCCAGCATAAAAGCACTTTCATCTAGATCAGTAGACCAGTCTTGCATTAGAGGGGTTGTGTGAGGGGAAGAGTAGGAAGGTTGGTCAAGTGAAGGTA
Source organism: Passer domesticus (assembly GCF_036417665.1). Lineage (NCBI taxonomy): Eukaryota > Metazoa > Chordata > Aves > Passeriformes > Passeridae > Passer > Passer domesticus. The sequence continues at coordinate 88,115,349 of NC_087475.1, read as the reverse complement.
TGGAATGACCCACCCTCTTTCATTGACCTGGAGTATGTTTACACAGCATTCTTAGTAAAGATGTACAATAGAGTGTCTTCTTACCTCAATTCCCCAGATTCCTTCCTTCAAACAATCCACTTGTGATTGACAGTAATATTCCCCACCTCAAAGGCTGAGGGGAAACCAAACAAAATTTTGGTGAAGTCCTTTTGTTACTTATGAGGCTCTCAGCATCACTCACCTTTCTCTGCAGAACTGCTGGGGACACAATACCACTCTGTAGAGTTCTGGAGGATAATCTTGTAATGGCCAGAGCTTCCATCAAGTAAAGCCACTGAGAAGAGAGGAAAGCAAAGCAAAGTGCTATTGTCGTCTGTTACCATTAGGTCAGACGTGACATACACAAATATGATCAGGGTCCAAGAAGAAAAAAGATTTTATTCTGCATGTTCTCCAGCTTATATACCCTTAACAAAGTGTGATCTTAAGTCATTAACTACATCACAATAACTTACTATATTCATTGGTGCAAAGCAATTAATGTCAATGTAATTGGCAAAAGTTTTACAGAAATTTAATAAGGCACGTATGCACGTCTACTTACGCATGTAGCCTAGCTTACAAAAATGTTAATGGATTTTTTTTTATCTGTTTCCATGCTGATTGCCTTGTCTTCTTCCTTGCAAGGGATACACTCAAAAATCATCAATTGTTATTTCTTCTATTAACTCAGCTTTGCTTGCAAACCATCTATCAAGCCCCTCCATAGTCATCCTTCTCATCTTGTGCATGAGCAACCTGTGCTATCCTCCAGCTTCTGCTTTGGAGCCCCAACAGAGACTCTGTTATAGTAACAAGCTATGAAATCTGGATTGAGCAACGAGGTGAGAACAGCAGGCCACTTCTCCCACTACCAGTCATTCCTTCCCTCAGAAGAGCTCCTCTCATCTCAGTTGTCTGAGAGACTCACTTGCCCAGCTGACAAACCTGGATTAGAAACCCTCTGAGGAAGGGGCTAGGAAAGGGAAAAAGAAGACATGGATAAGCTAATAAGAGTGGAGGGGCCTGTTTTGGTGAAGGGCATTTGCCTGCCTGGAAGAGGTACTAGAATATGGGTTTTCACCTGAGAAAAAGCAGTCACCGGAGCCCTTAATCTTGAGGGAATTAAGGCACCCTGGAACTCACCAAGGCAGATGGCCACGAAGACAGCTTTGATTGGAAGGGCAAAAATAAGGAAGACCCAGATGTTCAGCCAGGTGCAGTTTCTCCTTTCTGCTGGGGCTGAAAAACACAAAGCAAGAGAGATCATGTCCCAGCCCAGAGTTAGGAGCAGAATAACCCTCGGTGCTCTGAACCCAAACAACCTACTTACAAGGACTGGGGAGCCCCAGAGGTGGTGGAAGCAGGTCCTGCTTCCTGTCACTACCAGGGGCTCAGAGCTAGAGAGTACAATAACACAGGGGCTGCCCTGAGGCTGTTGTTTTATTTCCCTGTTTATCACAGGACCTGCCTGTATTCTGCCCAAACCTTACTCCACCTCTGTCCTGTCAGACCTCCTTTCTCCTCAACACATCTTCCTGCTTGCCTTCCATTATCCTGTCTGTCACTGAACACACTTTCTGGATCTCCCTGCTCTTTCTCTCTCTTCAGAACTTCTTTCTCTCACTACCTGCATTTTGCCTCTGTACCGTGAGACCCTTTCTGCAGTGGCCCAGTCCCGCAAAGGAGTGACTGCCCAGCTCAGGGTGTGCACAGCCAGACACACAGAAGGGATTGTTTCCACAGGGGGAAAGGCACTTGGGAGCTGTTGGGAGAGCCCTGACTGGGTTGTCCATGGAGAGAGCAGAGATGGGAGCAGGGACTTGTGCTCAGCATGATGCAGAGAGCTTTAGCAGGGCCATGACACAAGGAGAGCGCCCTTCAGCCCCATTGTTTACAGACACAGCACTGAAGGGAACAGCAGGGCACGCTCTGCCTGGACTTCCATTCCCCCTGGCTCTAGGAAAAGGTCATTCTGCCAGCCTGGCACTGCCCACTTCCCTCATCTGCTGCTTTGCTCTTGTCCCCAGCCCCATCTCCTGGCAGGAGATGCGGCCACCGCACCATGCTCAGGATTCATCCCAGCCCTGTCTTTCCCCCAACCCCTTTGACAGGAGGACAGAGAAGAAGGAAGGATTGGGGGTTACCTGCACTTCCAGCAGTGACTCTCCCTTGGCCATTCATCATCTCTGCAAGAGGATCACTCTTCTCTAACGGTCCCTGTTACCAGTGTGGCCAGAAACAGCCTTCCTGCTGAACAGGCCACCTCCCACCCTGGTGTACCCCACAGCACATGGAGATTGGGGAATTTTCATCATTTCCCCGCCAGGACATTTCACAAGATGCTTATTGCAACACAGCAAGTCACAAAGACAAAGGAAAACAGATGAAGAGGAGCATCACTGCAGCTCACACAATCTCCCTTTGCATAGCCTCAGGCACTTTCACAGGTCATACATGTCCTTCCCTCTCTGCTGCCTGCTCTCTCCTGCTGAGGGTCCATGTGTGTGAAAATACATACACAGGCAGGTATATTTGGCATTTGCTTGCAAAGAGTTAAACTCACAGAGCATAGCCTGCAAAAGGGAGCCAGAAATGAGAGGAAAGCATATCTGTGACTGAGTCTGGGCAGTGCCCATGTGCATCCTGAGCACAACAGAGAACTTGCCAACACTGTTTTGATCTAGTTGCATTGGAAGGGAGGCTGGGGCTTTGAGCAAAGGGGTTCAATATGAGCTGGCCTGGTGGGGCAGAAGGATCACTTGGCAGTGATCATGAAGTCTCGCTTCTCATTTGTGATGGCAAATGCTGCAGACATACATGGAACAGGCTGAGATGTTCCATCAGCTGGTTTCTCCGTGTGGAGAGGAATGCATGGGTGCAGAGACGCAGGAATAAGAGAGCTCACAGCAACAGCCCAGGCACTTTAGCTGAAGCATCAGAAGATCAGGGCACAGAGCTGCTTACAAGGGAGGACAAGCCTGAGCTCTCTGTGGAAGACATCCTCTGATTCTGTTACTTTGTGCACAACAGGCTGCAGGCAGGGTCAGAGCCTACATTTCTAAACAGCTTTATGTAACCAATGTTCACAAGCTCTCATCCCTCATAAAAACACATTCGCAAGACTTGTGGAACCTCCAGCCTCCCACCAGCCATGCAGGAAGTGCAGCTGCAAGAACACATCCCCTTTGTGGAAGCAGGGCTTCCCCTGGTCCCACACACTTCCTGCTGCAGATGAAGGGCTTGTGAGTATTCACAGCTCTTCCAGCAGCCTATGAACTACAGGTGAAAGCACAGGGTGACGTTGTCACACTGCAGAATGTGGGTCTGTGCCTGCTGTACTCCTCAGTGCCACCAGCGAGGTCACCCACGGCACTCAGCTGCCAGGGAGCTTCTTACAGACAGAGGTGGCCAAGCTGCAGAGCACCCTGGGCTCGATGGCGCTTCCTTCCCACTCCGCTCTCCTCTCTCAAGTTGTTCTTGCTTCATCTAAACTTTCTTTTCAGACGATTTCTTCTTTGGTGCCTCAGAAGACTTTCCCTAATGCCCTGGTTACTGTTAAGCTGGTGGTCATGTTCTTCTTTAACAGCAGCAGTCTGGGGCAAATGCCCCCTCACCTGGTTGCAGCTATTGAATTCACTAAGCTGTCTGCATTCACACTCCTGTCTTTATCACTTGCTGCTGTCCAGATCATCTGAGCAACATGAAATCGGATGGGTAAGGCTGGAGAGGGTTCCAAATACAAACAACAGCAAGTGTGCTCCTGTTCAGAAATGCACTTGGTGGAGGACATTCTCTCTTTCTCCATCAACCTGAATCCCCTGAGCAGTCCTGCTATCCAGTTTTCTTGAATTCCAAATTATTTGAAGGCAAAGATTTATCTGCAGCAATGACATATGGGTAAGTAGCCTGGAAGGAAATGCTAACCAAGAGAAAGGCAGAAAGCACAGGAGCAGTGCTAGCAGCAGGGACTGTACAGGAAGAGAGAATTAATCCCAGAGAAAGGTGCTCCCACTGTGCCTGGTTGCTTTGCCCTCTCACAGCCTGAAATCCAGTTGCACAGCCCTGAGCCCCAGCAGTGTGTGAGGACAGCTCACAGGGGCAGCTGTGAGGCTCTGCAGCTTGTGCTGTGGTTTCTGAGCTTTGTTTTCAGCAGTAAAGATGAAATAAATCCAGGTGGAAACTGGAGGAGCATTACCATGGAGCTTTCTGAGACAGGTTATGGAGGATCCAAGGAGGAGATGGACTCTGCTGGCTCTCATGCTCCCCAATGGGACACAACTGTTGGGGAAAGTAGAGGCTGGGTGCCAGCCTATTACTGCTTATCTGCAGTAATTTTTATTATTATTTCTTATCTGCAGTAATTCTGAGATGTTGGGTTGCAGGAACATGTGGGAAGACAGCGAGGCAAAAGCCAGGATCACAACCAGAGGCTTCAGGAGGGTAAACACTGGCCAATTTGAGCATTTGTTTGCAAGACTCCCTTGGGAAGACTCCCACTTGGATGATGTGCTTGTGCGTTGTTCCCCCCCCTGTAGGAACCTGTGTCCTTTCTTTACAAGACATCAGTTCAGCTAATATGTGGGAGCACCAACTTAGAGAACCCATCCAGCCCATTGTGCAGCACCTCCAGTCTCACATGGGCAGCAATAGCAGGACACAGAGTGAATGTGCCCAAGACAGAGAGGGAATATGGTCTTTTTTCTGGAGAGTACCCAAAGGCATGGGACAATGCTGGATTGTTCTCTGCAGGTTGTTCCTCAGGCAGCTGACCATACCACTGACCATGTGTCCTAGTAACTGACAGGAAATAGCCAATCTCATTGCAAAGCCAGTCTTTGTCAGGCAGGAATAACTGAGGGAACATTCCTAGGCCTCTACAAGGCAAATGGAGCATCTTTGGAATGGACCTCCTTTGCCTGAAGAGAGGCTAGTTAGAATTGTTCAGACCAGAGGAGGGAGGAACTCTACCAAATGCCTGACCATCTGTCTTCCACCCAATATTTCCTCTCAGCCAAGTGGGGATGCAGGCTGCAGCGTTCACACCCATTTCAAAGACCCTCTGTGTGTAACTGCTGGCCTCCCCATCGTTCTCAGGATGAGGTTTCCTCCATCAGGCATTTTATGCTTCAGCTTCAGATATTTGGAGACAATGGCTCTCATTGTTGTGGGAGATTGTTCCAGCCCTGCTCTCCTGCTGCCTTCTGGAAGATTACAATACAGGCTCCACCTTTCACATTTGTCAGCTCCCCAGGGCTCCAGAAGTGGAAAAGTGTTACCCTCCACCATGGCCTTGTCGAGTCTTGCAAGGAATGATGAGCTCCAGGGCCTGGGGTCTCAGGGCTCAGAGGGACATGGAGACAGACTCTTCCACATCCTGATTCATCCCAAGCTCCCATCCCAATCACCCTTGTTCTCCTCCTGCCCTGTTCCTAGGCACAGCAATCCTGCATGGAATCCTGCCTTCTTCCTACAGCCAAGGGGAGGGGGCTGTGTCCAGACCCGGCAGGAGCTGCTGCTCACCGCAGGCTGACCTCAGGAGTGGACAGCCAGCAGAGGAACCTGCTGGTCAGCTCTGTCCTTCAGGGACTGTGCACCTTCAGCTGGCTGCAGCACAGCAGGCCTCAGCCTCCTGTGCTGGGCTGCCTCTTGTGTGGAGGAGGAGGGAAGGCAGGAAATGTGCTCCTTGTCCTGCTTGTGTGCTAAGAGTGATGGCACAGGGGAAGCCTAACAGGGATCCTGCATAGCAAAAGCCAGAAACGTGTGGCAATGGTGCTCAAGACCCCAGACAAAGCAGGCCTTTCCCACCAGTGGCAAGCCCAGCAGCCCAGGCTGGTGCTGGGAGAAGCTGTGCACTGCAGGGTGTGGTTTCTAGGTGTAGATGGAGAGGCCCTCACTCGCAGGGCCCAAAGGATGTGCTGTCCCTACTACCGATTCTTGAAATCAAACCCTGGTAGGCCAAGCCGCAGCTGGCTCTGTGAGGGCTCATCTCCTGCATGTTTCTGGAAGAAAGTCTCACCCCAGGACTCCTGTGCAGGAAGAACTCCTAGGGAAGATGGAGAGCTATTCTATGAAGGGAGTGGACACAGTTGGATCACTGAGGTGGAGCACCATTGTGTTTTGTTTGCTCCCTATCCTGTTTTTCAAGCTGTGTTCAGAAGGAGGCAAAGCAGGGACTATTTCCTTCCACTAATGCAAAGACAGAGCCCCATGGGGAGGAAAAGGTAACAGCAAGTCAAAGAGCAGAAATTGCCATGAAAACTTGAGAAGGGACAAGCTGGGAGGACAAGTGATCTGGGAACTAGAGAAATTAACTCAAAACCAGAGAAGAATACATCCCTGGAAGGCAGATGCATGCAAATACACAGTGCAGAAGAAAGTCAACATGCAAATAAACTCTGAGGGAAATGGTTAAAATGCTGCTTTGCAGAGATGAGCTGGACCCCCATAAAAGTCCCAAAGCCAGAAGACCTGGCAGTGGGTATGCAGGGGAGGCACATTGGGTCTAGATGTGTGACTTAGGGGGACTGCAGGAAATATTGTGCTCACAGCCATAGAACTGGGCTTAGGCAGAACCAGCAGGGAATGAGAGTAGGCTGAGACAAAGAGAGAAAAATGGCACAAAGAAACAGGTTAAGTAGGAGTTGTGAGGAATGGTAAGGCTTGGAACTGGGAAGAAAGCAATGGAAGAGGGCAGAAATATCTCAGGCACAAAGAGGCCGTGAAGAGATTTGTGGTTGTGTTCCCACCACAGGACACCAAGAGACACTAACTCAGGTGGCATCAGAGAAGGACTTAGTTCTGCATGAGCTGCACATCTGCACTGGGGAGCTGGAGAGGACCCGGGCACCAGCAAAGGGGAGGGAAGATATTTGCAGCGCTGTACCTCTACAGTTCTCTGGTACCAACACAAGTCTCTGCTGACAACTGCTTTCTCACAGCTACCTGTGACACTTCTTGACATCACCTTGTGTTATTAACTGGATCCTGCAGAATGAAGTCAACTCCCTGCAAGTGTCAATACTACAGCAGTGGAAATAGCCTTGTTGACAGGGACTTTGTACACAAGAATGTTGTGATAGGAAAAGGGCTTTAGACTGACAGAGGGCATGTTTTGATTAAATATTAAGGGAGGAAGGTGAGGTAGGTGAAGCATTGGAACCAATTGCCAACAGGAGACATGTCCCACCTCTAGTATGTTCAAGGCCTGGCTGAATGGGGATATGAGAAACCTAGTCTAGTGGAAGGTTTCCTTGCCTATAACTTAGGGGGCTTGAAACTAGACTATCCTTAAAACTCCCTTCCAACCCAAACCATTCCATGATTTGGGGATTATGCAAAAGCTTAGAGGTGGAAAAGGAAAGAAAGATAAGCACATGGAGCACGGCCTTTCTTCATTGGTCTGATATTCTATTTTCTCTTGTCTAAGATTTCAGAATTTGTTCAGCACAACCAGTACAGCTAGAGGACATTTGGCGTGTCACTCAACAAAAATCAAACAGCTCTGCTCAAGGAGACAAAGGACATTGAATCTCTGGATATCTGCCTTCCATTCCAGTGTCTTCCTTCTGGAAAAGTCCATCTCCTTTCAGCCAGAGTCTCCTGGACCCATTCAGAGAGAAGAGGACACAAGAACACAGGAGCTGCTTCAAAGAGCCTGAGCCTCCCTGTGTTTCCTGAGCCACCACATGCACTGGGGATGCTGGACAAAGCTCATTTCACTTCCACAAGCACATGGTCCCACCCCACACAGTGAAGATGTCTCAGAGCTCCTGAGCCCTCCCAGCAATGCTCCCAGCTCCCCACTCAGCTCCCAGCTTTAGTCAGGATAGGGGTATTTCCATCACACAATTACTGCTGCAGCTTCACAAATTCGATGATGTTGTGTATTTGGTTTGACGTCATTCCAGTTGTTGAGAGTTGGTTCAGACACATAGATTACAGTGCAGTTCTCATCATGGCCTGGACTTGGTTCTCCTTCTCGCCAGAACCTGGGACACAGACAGGCTTGTTACTCCCCAGGGACCACTGTAAAAACACTGCTGGAAAAGGCCACAGCAGGATGCAAGAATTGAAGGGAACAGACAGAAATTCCCAATGCTGATTCGTGGACTGAAGCAGTGCCCTTCCTCCCACTCCATATCCCACTGGCACCAGTGTCACATGGAAACCTGCCTCCTTCTCACAGCCTTCCAGCACAACAGGGCCCTGCTCCATCCTGCTAGGGGGAACTTATCACCACCACTCACCCCATGCACCTCACTCCCTGCAGAGGCCAGTGCTGGCCTCCAGGGCAAGTTTGTTCTCCAGAAGAAGGCACAGCAAGGAAAGTCCTGGTGCTCTCTCGCCCTGTGCCCCATCTCTTTCCCTGCATTTCAGTAGAGGCCATTTTGTGCACATAAGTGCAGTGCAGGCCAGGCCAGGCAAGTTATATATTAAGGGCACTTGCTGATGGCAAGATGCAGCTTTTTCTACACCTACATCAATGATTTTGATGTCACAGGTAGTTATTTCATAATAAATATCCAGCACAGATGGGGCCAGGTGAACCTGGTGTCCTACACAGCCCTCTCCTGCTTTATCTCTGATCTCCCACAAGGAAGCAGAGTGACAACCCCCTCTCATGCACCTGCATCTTACATACTTTTTTTCGCTACCAGGAGTCACATCAAACACTCCTCAGCCAGAAATACTCACGCTGCTGTCACATTGTATGGAGTCTTGTCCACCCACTGCCACTGGCCCACCTTATCTTCAAACAGACCAATGTAGAAATTCACTCTGTTTGGAGTTTGTTTTGTTTGCTCAGAGAGGAAATCCTGGCAATCAGAGAGAAAGTGCAATGTCCATGAGAGGCAGAACTGAGCACAGAGAGGCATCAGGAATCCACATGGGATGGGGCTGGTGGCAGAGGGGGCTGGTGCTGCAGAGGTGCAGACAGGACCTTCCCCCTCCCCTGCAGGACAAGGAGGGGCTCTGAGTCCCCTCCAGGGCCCAGCACTGTGCCTCTGCCTGCTGGGTCCCTCTCTCAGCCCTGTGCACTCACCTGCTCTGCCTTGCTGCTGATCACCACCAGCTGGGAGCCCATCCCACTGCAGTTCTGTGCACTCTTAACACAATTCAACTTATCAGTGGATAGGAAATAGCAGCTTCCTTGAAACCTTCTCCAGCCCTTTGGGCAGCACGTCCAGCCTCGGTCTGTGCAGGGAGAGGACAGAGAGATGAAGGCTACTAACAAGAGATGGTGAGTGCAGAGATCCTGGTTTTCCAGGGACAGTGCTCATGTCCTGCTCAGTGACTTTTCCTGAGAGAAATGGATTGAATAAACAGGGAGAGTACAGACATTTCTTCCCATTGCTTTGGGGTATGACCAGTGAGCTTTGTGTACCCAAACCCATGGTAATCCCAGTAAGGGGATCTCAGGTCTCTGCAAAGTTCTCTTGGGGATGGGCTTTGACTTGCCCTGCTACAGCCTCCTTGAGGCCCTTAGCCCCAAGGAAGAGGGGCCATTCGAGCACTGACCTGTGCCTTGTGGCACCGCTGAGTTGCACTCCCACTGCAAGAACTGCTGCTGCAGGGCTGAGGGCTGGGCACTGCTGTGGCACAAGGGAAGCACTGCAAAGGGAGAGCAAAGGCAGCAGGATTAGCCCTTGCTCCCAGCTCCTCACACAGCATCTCTGGCCCCTTGACTCTCCTTCCACCATCTCCCCAGCAAGCATTGTCCCAGCTGTCACCTCTCCTGGCCCACACCAGTGGCACAGCTGCCTTCCCAGCCAGAAAGAGACCGTCTGCCAGGTCAGACAGCAGAGGGACCCCTGGAAGCACATCCCACTGGGGACACCCCACACCCACGGCAGGAGTGAGCCCTCCCAACCATAGCCCAGCTGCCATGCACAGACCCACAGCCCAGCTGCCAGTCTACAAAGCAGCCTCTCATTGTCACCCTTTGTCCCTTCCTCAACTGTACAGCAACAGGCACAGGAGGAGTCACCCTCAGCTGGGCCTGTTCCATCAGCAACACACAGCCCAGGTGAAGGGAACCACTTACAGATGGAGCTGCTGAAACCAGGGTGCAGCAGAAAGCCCTAGGACTTACTAGCTCCAGTTTGTGGGCAAGAAGGCACTCTTGCTGACAGGCCACAGCCACAATCCCAAGGATTTTAAAGTGACTCAGACATTCAGGAGTATGGATTAGGAGCTGATGAGGGTGTGCTTAACCATCCAGATGCCTATGTTCATCAATCATTTAAATTAGAACTTTTTTCACTTATGAGCAGAAAATACTAGTGGTTCTAGTGCCTGATTAGTGAATGGCTGTAATGGAGGAAGCTCAGAGGAGCTGGGCAAGGGCAAAGCCTGGCTGACCACCCCCATTGCCAATAAGTGTGCTCTATCTCTACCCGAAGTAAAAGGATTATAAGAGATTTGGCTTTTAGTTTTGTTCAGCTGAGGGAATTGACCAGATGTGGAAGCATTCATTCCCTTAGAGATCAAAAGGAGGGCAATGTTTTCCTAGTTAGCCAAACCAGCACAGCACAAGTGGGTACCTTAGTACAAAATGGTATGAGAGACTGAATGACTAACAAAAACATACCTGAAGAAAGCAACGGGTCTGAGCTGGCTTTAACTTCCCTATTTTGTCTTGGTATTTGGGGACATTCAATGTCTTGATGTGAAGCATACTGCAGAACTATGTCTTATTTGGACCCCTCATAATGAGAAGGATATTGAAGTGTTGGAGCATGTCCAGAGAAGGGCAGTGGAGCTGGGAATGGGTCTGGAGCACAAGTCCTATGAAGAGCAGCTAAAGGAGTTGGTGCTGTTTATCCTGAAGAAAAGGATGCTCATGAGTGACCTTATAGCTCTCTACAACTCCCTGAAAGGAGGTTGTAGCCAGGTGGGGGTCAGACTCTTCTCCCAGGTAACAACTAGCAGGACAAGAGGAAATGGTCTGAAGTTGTGCCAGGAAAGATTTAGATTGGATATTAGTAAAAGCTTCTTCACTAAAAGGTGGCCAAGCATTGGAACAGGCTGCCCAGAGAATTGTTGGAGTCACCATTTCCGGTAGTGCTCAAAAGACAAGTAGATGTGGCACCTGGATACATGGTTTAGTGATGGGCTTGGCAGTGGTTGGTTAGCAGTTTAACAACATGACCTGTCTTTTCCAACATTAATGATTCTATCATTCCATGTTTGTATGACCAGCAATTAAAATCATGTTTGTATTGTGATCCACCTGTGCATTGCAGTGGCCACTCTCAGCTGCAAGCAATTTGTAGTGGTGTTTCCTTTAAATGTTGTATTGCTATGCTAAACCAAAATCCTGGGTAGCATAAATTAACTTGGATAAGTAAAATTTCACTAAAAATTAAACCTTCCATGTGTATCAGAAGGTATCAGATGCTAACATCCCAGCCTAAAACTCCCCAACCATTCGCCTGAGTACCATGAAAGGTTATACATTTGGGAACAAAGCAATACAAATGTCTGGGACTCAGATGCTAAGGGCAGCCTAAGGAAAAGCAGTGATTTATTGTAATGAGATGCCTCTTCCAGAATCCATTGTGCTTATTGGCGATTTGTGCAAATATGTCATGAATTATCTTTAATAGAAAATGAGAATGAAATAGTGATCACAATCTTTACAAACAGATTGTCCAGGAATAACCTCTAATGAACTATTCTGCAATCAACCCTAAAAAGCTGTGAGAGTTAATTAACTGCACAATGCAGGTAATCCTGGAGATGCCAGGACTGTGAGAAACCATTTTTTTTCCACTAGGACACAAAGCATATCCAAGTACCTTAGAGAGCCTAAGTGCAGATTCAGCTGCTTGTATAGACACTTGTGCCTCTGTTTCCACTTTTTCCCATCTGTCAAATGTAACTGAGTTCTTTTTGTGGGGAATGAGGGTAGAGAATTGTTCCACAGTTCCAAAAAGACCATGCAAGATTGGAATGTACAATCTGGGCACACTGACGAGGCCTCAGGGTAAACAGTGGAAGATTTGGGGGATGTATGCAGGCATATACAAAGTCAGGGCAGGAAAAACTGAGACCTTACACAAAGCCCAGACAACCATGAAGCATGGTTTCTCTACTTTTCTCCCAGACCTCTCCCTTGTAATCTCCTTGCACATACTCACCAAGGAGGATGACAACAAGGGCAATGCACACCAAGAGAAGTAGCAGTGAGATCAACCATGGCAGCCAGAGTGGGTACTTCTGGGGATGTTGCTCAGGCTTCTTTGTCTCAGGGGGTCCTAAAAGTGACAGAAACACAACAAATAAAACACTACAGTCAACTATGGGTCTGTCAGTCCACAGTCCACATACCAAGGATACTCAAGGGAGAGCCCCTCAAAAGAAAAAAAAAATTCATTTCTGACATGGAAGTTACAAGGTTTAGGAGGACAGACTGGGACAGAGTAGGGAATGTCTGTGGTTTCTGGAGAAAAGTCAAATTCAGTAAGTGTGTTCCCAGCCCAGCCAGTGAGCCAACAATGATAACTGTTGGTGTTTGGAGGTGAGCCCTTCACAGGGCCTCAAAAACTACAGTGAAACAATGTCTTTCTAGATTGAGCCCAAAGCTGCTAAATGCAACATTGCTCAAACCGTGATACTTAAGACATAAGGGAAGATTTCATGTTGACTTCTTCCCAGAAAACTTTTCCTGTCTTCTTCAGTTCCTTTAGCTTTTTGAACTTCCTGTGCAGAAGATTGGTGTAATCTGAGTGAGGATTGTGTAAAGCTGTGATCGCACATCATCATTGGGAGATTGAAAGACATATTTTCCCTTCCATCTCTGCTTTCCAAGTCAGGATTCAAAGATTTGCTGTAATAAAACTAGGTTGTGCTAGGCTGGATATTTGGGGAGAGCAGAAGGCTGTGTCCAGAAGCCTGAGTAAAGTACTCAGATAAAGATTTTCCAGGACCTCGCTTTTGTCTAGAGGGATACTGCCAGTACTGAGGAGGCTTGGGAGCAGGCAGGAGAGTGGGTCACAGGGAAGGAGAAGCAAACATGCGTTAGGGGATTGTTCTAGCTTGTGGCAGGTACACAAGCCAGGGCAAATAGGAGGGTAAAGAGACAACAGCACTCACTGCAGGCCAGAAATAAAGAAACTTTGGGAGAGACTACTATTAAAGATAAGATTTAGAGAGCCTTCATTCATTGTTCTGTATGAAGCTCCCAGGTCCGTCAGCAGTCAAGTGTGCCTGCCAGACATGCCTAGTAAGCAAGATTGTAAGAAACCTGCTCTTTGTGGAAGCCTTCTGACTACTTCCCAAAGGCTTGGGAGAGACTGCTACTGCAGGGGAAAAGGTATGATCTTTCATTATGTGGAGAGAAAATATGTGTGGATAGAGAAGGTCCGGGTTTCTCCAGTCAAATAATGTTTTTCTAGCCAGCTTTTGCCTTAGTGAAAACAAGGAGCCTCCTCAAGAGCTAGAGTTGAACCACCTACTTCAGAAATAGCTCTAACCAATTCAACTGATTTTTTTGATATGCAGCACATCCAGAGATTGTTCAACCTGTGCGCAGTCAGACCCGGGTGGCACAGGGAGCACCGCATGCTGTGCACCTCAGCAACACAACTGAAGTGCAGTAATCTCGTGCACACTTGATGGGTTGAACTCCCTGCAAAATGCTTTCCACAGCTGGTCTGTGCTCTGTAACATGTCCAGCATGATCACAACACAACAGTCTTGATGCCTTTGGAATAATCATTTGGAACACAATGGGGAACTTCCACCACCCCCACCTCACCACTGTGGAAATGCTAACTACATCCAGAGCCAACTAATCTTGGTGCACTGAAAACAGTGATCTTTCAAGATAGACAGGACTATGTACACTATTTATTTCCATGACTCATGCCTCAGAGCAAGCCAGGAATAACCTGGAGCTGATGCCTGCTCTGTTTGGGATTGTAAAACTAAGATAAAGCTGTAAATAGGCAAGCTATTATATATACTTAGACAGCAGTAATTATTTATTTAATTAAAAATATTTTTTATTGATTTATGTACACATACATTTCCTACTCTGGAACCTGCTGTTGTGTAGGGTCCTGCATGTCAGGCAAAAGCAGCCTTACATAGAACATCTCTATGGGTTTCTACTTGTGGAATAATGACTACAGAGTACATATTAACCAGAATATGCCTTAAATTTGCACGAAGTCTAGTAAAAGACTAGACTTTAATAGGAAAAAAAAATTGTTTGTTTGGTATGTTAAATGTTTTTCAGGAGTGGCAGACATCTATAACAGATTTGGATCTCCCTCCAGATCTTAAATAATTCTTCTTCTGTATTTAAGTTTTGGGTTTCTCTTCTTCAAGGACCATTTCTCAATCAGCCATGGACAGTGGGGCTATGTTTCTGCAGCCAGTACCACTTCTCATGAAGGTGCAGAGTACAACTGACTTCTCTTCTATAAGCAGGCATGTTGATTCTCCTACCCTCTCCACAAGCACCAATCTGTAGTCTCACTCAGAGGCAAGAGCAGCCAGGACTTGGGCTTATTTGCTGCTTTGGGAGCCCTTCCACCTTTGTGACAGATCAGATTGTTTTTAATAAACCACAGTCTCTACTGCTGGTACTCAGCATGGTCCAACAAATTACTCTTTCAAGACCACATAACATGTAGGGTACTGAGGGAGCACAAACAGGCTCCTTAATGAATGCTCATTTGAAACCTACTGTCTGTGCTCCCGGTAGTCGTTCATGTTGTAACTCCCATTCGCCTTTCCTCTTGGAGATGTTCCTCAAAACTCTTATTTCAAAAGTCCTTCAGTCTCCTGATCATTTAGCTCGTTTTTCTCACCAATCCAAGATCACGTAGGAACCAAAGTCACACAAGGAAAAATCCTCATTCCCTCTTCTTCAGCCCTGCTCCCCCCAGCTCCCTTTCTCCCAAATATCCCATTCATTCCTTACCTTTGACCACTGGAGCCGATGAGTCATTTTTGAACTTCACCTCAGCATAGGTGATTTCTGATGCCATTTAATCGCAGTGTGACCCTGTCCTTAGTTTTGCCACATAAAAGGTGGGCCTTTTAGCTCCTTTTTTCCAGAGGGTGACAGGAATCGGTTACTGAGCCTTTCCCATCCATTCATTCACTCTCTACCCATCAAAGAAGACTGTGCTGAACACTGGAAGAACTGGTGATAACCTGAGAATTCCTGAGAGCTCAGAAATGCTCCAAAGAGATCTTCAGTTTCTTAGCCCAGGAAATCAGCCCTGGCACCACGGAAGATTTTGAGACATAAAAGAAAAATGAGAACCTAACAACTGAAAAGGAAGTTGCACTCCTTCCCCATATCAGATTCTCAGCTGATAGGCTTCCTTTTCAAGACATTTATAGGGTTTTTTCCTCTTTTTAACTTTCTTTCTTAACTATCTCCCCATATTTTCATGTGTTTCTTTGTCTGCTAGTAATTCTACCATTGCTCTCATGTTTGCATCTATCATAGGTTCTAGCCCAGTTTAACCTGCAGTCCAGAACAAAATGCATTCTGCCCTATTTCCCCTTGTGGTTAAGCTGCATTTGCTACATCAAATGTCACAGCTATGTCTCATTCTTCAAAGTCAGCCCTGGCTGGAAGCTAGCACTAGAACAAATCTCAGACTAGGAAATGTTCCTGTAGAAGTGAGACTGGGGAGTTGCAGCCTTAGACAGTGCAATAAAAATAATCAGAAGATTGGTATATCCATGAAGAAACAGAAAGATCAGGTGGGAGTCAGAGAGGAGAACAAGCAAAGTGGAATTTTAAAAAACATATGTTGATGGTCTGAGAGATTATTGGGAAGAGTAGACACAAAAACTTTTCTATTAAAACCTGATTCACAGCCTGTGCAAGTTCAGAGCAGGGCAGGCTCCATTTCAGAGGCTGAAAAAGGATGGTTTACATTTTTCTCCTATTTTTCCAACACTGTCATTTATCTCCCTTATCTGCTTTGTGGTAAAAACCTCTGATATCACCTTGAGCAAAATGTCAGTGCTTAGTCTGATTTCAAGCGGGAGCAGATCCTGAAAGGAGACAAGGGAAATGGCTGCTGAGAGACATTCTAAATCAGAAATACTTCTGGGAACAGATGCCAATAAGTCAGGCAGGGTGAGGAGGGTTCAGTCAGCAGATAGCACTAAGGTTTGGGTTGGAAGGGACCTTCAACGACTACCTTCTCCAGACCACCTGCCATGGGCGAGGACATCTTTCACTACATCAGGCTGCTCAAAGCCCCTTCTAACCTGGCCCTAAACATTTTCAGTTAAGGGGAATCTCCAACTTCTCTGGGCAATCTGTTTCAGCATCTCAGCACCCTCATGGTAAATTATTTCTTCCTTATAGCTAATTTAGATCTGGCTTTTTCAGTTTAACTCCATGACCCCTTATCTTATCACTACCAGTTCCATTAAAAGGACTCTCTCCATCTTTCTTATAAGTCCCCTGTAAAAGCCTGAAAAAAGCCACAACAAGGTCTCCAAAACAAACAGTGGGAAGAAGCTGGTTAGTATGGCTAGCTGGAATTCCCTTAAGGCAGAGCAGAATGAGATGCTCACAGGACATGCAGAGAGCACAGAGGGTAACCAGAGCAGAGTTGGAGCTGAGATAGGGCAGTAGAAGGAAGAACATGCACCAGACAATAGAGAACAACAATGTGGCAGAAGGTAATCTGAACACACTTTATGGAGACCTGCCCCTAAGCAGAGTGAGGCAGTAACTGGATGTCTTTACCAAGGATCTTCTTTGTGTCTTGTGTGTCCTGAGCTAACTTTACTTCTCCTTTATGTATTGTGTACAAAGAAGGTGACTTTCACACAAGAATAAGAACAGCTACAGAAGAGAAACCTCGTCCCTCAAGCAAGCATGCTGCCTGCTTCTCTTTCCAACATCCTTCCAGCACTACCCTTTGTCTTCAGTCTTGGCCCTCTCACTGGAATTAAGCCTCCCTAAGTCTCTGCTGAAATCTAGTTAAGCCCTCAAATTCCAGAGAATTGAAGTTGAGAACTCAGAGCAACCCTCTGCATGCTTCCCCTTGTCCCCACCCAAGCCTCAGCAGACCCAGTCTTATGGGAAAAAGACTTACTTCCTTGCAGGGTTTCAAGATTTCCACAGTGAAGAAACAGGAAACACAATCAGCAGACAGAGAAGGAAGTTACAGAGCAGCTTCATGAGCTTTTTCCACTGAAACGCATCTCCAAACACAGCTGAGGCATTTCAAATGCAAATTCAGGCTCTAGCTGCTCCTTTTATTAGATTACACTGCACTGAAACATCAGTAGACAGCTCAATTCTTCTTTGTCAGCCATCAGAGTTGTTGCTTGTTATCAAAATTCAACACTGAATCATACTTCCACAGCATGCAGTGCTGAGCCAATGTGTAACAACAATCACGTGATATTCCTGAGGAAAAAATTTGTCCTTTTAATTTCATACACGCTGGTGGTATGTGAATGAGTGAGAGATAGAAACAACTGGACCCTGCAGTTGTGGTGCTGAAAAAATAATTTTTAACAAAAATCTTTCTTAAAAACCCCCAAAACTCATGCTTTGCTTCCTTGCATTCTCATTGCTCTTCCTCAGTAACTTCATTCCCCCTCTTCCTGTTTCTGCTCATTCCCTTGTCCTCCCACAAATACCTGTGTTTCCCCACAGCCCTACCTCACACTGTCAAGTGCCTCCCATGCTCTCAGCCCCCACATGCCTCACAAGCCCCAGCTCCTTTCTGGGACTCACAGTTCTGCTTTCCCTCCTTACTCATGCTCCAGCTGCTGGTTGCTCTGCAAGCTCCATGGCCACCCTTTGACCTAAAGAGAAGGCAGCAGAGGCACTAAAGCTCTTTCTCCCCTACCTGTCAGTGAGGTTTGAATAAGGTGGTATCTGCAAGCCTTTCAGCCCACAGCCAGCATCACCCAATTTAGCAAGCAGATCCATGTGAGCAGATGAAACTGTGCCATTGCACATGCCTTACTTTTGAAAATCCAGCTGAACCTGAGGATCTAAATTCAAATTTATAGGCAAAGAGTAGGACTGGATTCCTAAAGCTGTGATCCCACACATTGTAAAAGAAATCCCATTTTTAAATTGACCACAGCTGTGGTGGAAGCTTTAGGGAAATTACTTCTTACAAGCCAGTTTGAATTCAGAGGGACAACTGAGAGAATTGAGCTGAAGGCTGTGAGTCATCACAAGTGACATGAAGGTTCCACAGGGACATCACATTGGTCACCCAAATACCTAAACCCTCTTTAGAAGATTTGAGAAAAGGCAAAATGAAGCTGACATGACTAAAATAATTTCCTAAAGGGATTATCAATATGCATTTTTCAGGAAGCTGACCTTGCAGCCGAATGAGGAAAATTGAAACAAGCATGACCTCCAATAAGTGCAGAACCATAACAAAGCAAAGGTGTCAGAACTTCCTTGAACCCTTTATATTTGATATACTGCCTTGAGGGCAACTGAAGAGCAGGGTATAAAATAAGCAGTCAGAGAGAAAAAGCACATCAAAACAAAGATAAATTAATTATTTGTCACAGTGGAATAAATTGGTGGAATTCACACACAAGAACCCTGGTTTGTGGAGGACTAAACCAAAGGATCTGTCCAAAATAAAATATTGATTGTGCAAAATGTATGGAACTAGCAGTTGGGGCAAGATGGTCCCAGGGATTCTCAGGAAATTCAAAGGTGAAACAGTTGCTAATATCAGTGGGTCACCTTTTGCTTTAAACTATCTTTTAATCAGCAAATCCCAGACTGGCAGGGAACATAAAGAAGGAGAAGGGGAGAAGTCTCAGGGAGATTTAGGAAGTTAAAGGTTTGGCACCTCTAGTAGTCAAGTTAATATAACAAAAGAATTAATGGATGGACATGTGTATAAGAATGATGGACTTTGGGGAGAGTCACTATAACTCTTGTAAAGAAATCCTGCCTGTTGTGGGTCTTTGCCTACAGTCCTGGCATCACCTACTCTTATGGCACTTGTAGATAGCACAGACTTCCAAGACATTTAGATAAAAGCCTAAACCAAATCCAGGCTTTATATCCCTGCACCTAGGTGAGAAGAGCATCAGAAGTGGAAGTGAATATATGCCACCTTCTTGGTCTTTCCACACCACCTTGCTCTTTTTCGGGGATTAAGGCTATGGAGCAGAGCAGCCAAGGGAAGAGCATAAAAAGGCACTGGAATATGGAGAATGGGGACCCAGGGCCTGACACTGAACAGTTAATAAGGGATGTCAGATAACAGATCAAAGAGATTCAGGCAGCAAGAGTTCCTTGAGAGCTCCTGAGGGATTTGGCTGGTTAGAGAGAGTCTAGCAATAGGTGATCCCATTGTGTACCCTGCTGCATGGAACTGGTTAGGGAAGGGAGGGGAGGGAGAGGATGCTGCAGTTCACACTGCTCCAGGGGACAGTGTGGGAGCACAGCAGTCTCCTGGGATCTGAGAGAAAGGCACCCTATGTCCTTCTCACCCAAGGCTGACACTGGGCAGAGCTGCAGGGAGAAGAGACTTCCTCTGGAAGGCAGTCAACCCCTCTAATGATAGAAGATGAACCAGGGTTCCATACAGGTTGCTAAGAGACCAAGTTTAAAAAAAAAGGCTTCTATGGAGCTGTGAAAGCACAGGGAAAAGACATTTGAGCATCCAGGGGTGAAGAGGAAACAGGGAAGTACTGAATGGACAGTGGGAAAGGGGAGTGAGAGCAATGAGTGGGATGGATTAAACAGAAGGTAGCACTGTAAAGCCACACAAGTTTCTGGCAGGTGGCAGCACCTCACCACAGGCAGGCCTGAGTCAGCAGAAAGACAACGCTATAGTTACAGTACCATGCACAACACAGGGGAACAAAAAAAAAAGTAGGAGTGATAAAAAGAAATGTTCCTTCCTAAAACAGTTTGTGTATTTCTCCCCTGGCCACACCCCTACCAAATTTTAGTAAGTGCTGAGAGTTTCAAGCAGAAAAGATCATGTCCCAAAGTTACCTGAGCTGAGGGAGCTCAAACTCAGTGCGAATTGTGAAGGGAAAGTCATGTGCTCACTCTAGTGTAACGATAGGTTACCAAAATCCCTCAGATGTAAGGGAAGGAATAAGAGAAGGAAGAACATGATCCAGAGAATCTTCAAAGAGACAAGAAGCCCCAGTCTGCCTCTTTACATGTAGCATTAACAGAGGATTTTCTTCAGAAGAGCAAAGATATGTTTTATTTATGTATTTTCCCCACTTATCAAATTACCAAATCAAAGCCAACAGAGGCCACATTCAGATGCAGTTACCTCAGAGCTTTGTTTTATGCCACTACTGGGAACACTTCACCTTTGTTTCCTTCCTCTTTTCGATCTGAGTAATAAGTCTCAAGGCTATGTTGGAGATCAGAACCAGATACTGCAGTTGTTTGCCACAGCACCATATCTTGACTTCAAATCTGGGCCAGATCCAAGTCTTGGTCAGACCCCAGTGGCCTGTTTTCAGAAGTGGGGCTGTGGAGTTTATCTTCTTAGACTGGGCATATGGAATTCACACTCACAAGTTGTGGCCACATAACACCTGTCCACAGAAGCATTCTTCATGCTTCATTTCCAGTTCTAAGGATTGCATACATCTCCACAGCCTTGAATTTTGTTTGGCCACTCTCTGTCCAGTGAGGTGAATGCACGTGATCTCCCTTTCTTGAAGGGGGAATGGGGGGAGTGGAACGAAAAGCAAAAAAAAGGGTAAACAGCCACAGTCACCAAGCAAGTATATGGGGCTGTCACATAAGTTCACCCAGACTCACGCTGTAACCTTAGGGCCACTCTTACTGGAACTTAAACCGTTTCCCTCCACATCCTCTGCATGCAAGTGGAATGCAGTAAAAAAAACATTCTCATAGGGAGGTTCTGGAGTGAGCTGTACTGGTTAGGCTGTCCAAGAAGGTGGTACTGGAATAGCAGCACAAACCTCCCTGGCCCTGCAGTACTCCCTCATCTCCTCCTATCCTCAAGGCTGAATTTATCAGGAAGACTGCAAGTGACCTGTGCTGCCCCTTACCCTGTAGCCAATGGCCCTGCAGGCCATTTGCAGCCTCCCAGCCCAGCTTGTGATGGCCAGCAGCGAGGTGATGGGACACCACCTGCCTCCAGGTGTCCAGTCAGGATGGGACAAAGCAAAAGCCATCTGGAAACAACCATAGAAAGCTGAACTAAATCCAGGAAGTACAGTCAGCTCAACCAAACACTCCTTGGCACCTCACCAATGAAACATGATGGGAAAGTTTTAATGCCAGGCAGGGAGGCCCCAAGCAGGAACCTTCTCATAACACAGATGTCAACAACATCAGAGGGGGAATGTCGGAACCCAGAGCATCTCTCTGGATGCCCTGGATGTCTCAGAGCCCTGGCACGGGCTCAGAAACCCTGGCAGGAAGCCAAAGACACCTGAATGTGAGGAAATGAGAGAATTTCAGGCCTGAATGGTGAGGGGAAGATATTCACTTGATAAGACTTGAATTATAATGCACTGTACAGGGGGGTTTTATATGTTGTACAGGGGGGTTTTGAAATTCTGTACATGGGGGTCAGGGGTTCTAAGATGGAGGGATTTGGGCGTGCCCTGTCCTTCTTCTTTCTTCTCCTTGGCATCCATGTTCAGGATGATGTTGGCATGTGTGGATTGGTTCATAGGGAAAGTGCACTTGCCAACAAGGGCTAAAAGTATTGGAAATTAAAGGTAAATATCTTATACGTAGTTTTTACTATAAAAGAGACAACCACCCCGTGGGCGGGAGAGAGTGCCCTTGGCTGTCTTGCTGATCAGACCTCGGCTGGACAGACAGAAAAACTTTGTAGATAAGGAACAATAAATCCAACTGAAGACCAAAAGCAAGAGTCCAGACTACTTCTCCAAAAGCGCGGCCTGCCCAGAACCACCTTTTCCCGTGCTGGGGTAGAGACGAGTGACAGCCGACCCGGGCAGGGGAAAGGCAAATTTTTTTTAAAAAGCCCACTGTCCAGGTGCCTGTGTCACCCACTTTTACCATGCCAGGACACTGAAGTCAGCACAGGTATGCAAAGGGCAAGCAAATGGCACTCTAGGGTGCCAGCCTCCACCACAGAGCTGGCACTGACCCAGAGGCCAAAGGGCCCCTGCTGCTGACTCCCTGCCGGCTGGAACTGACAAAGAGGGCAAAGTGCTCCTCAGTGTGTCTCAGACTCTGCCTCCAGATCACAGTTACTTGCCTATTTAGCATTTCAAGACTGGACAGAACAGGCTCAGCACACCATCCTGCTCTTTGCAGAGCCTCTGCCCTTTCTGAGGTGAAGGATGACTGTCAGATCTGTGTTCCTTTTCACTGACAAACCCCCTAGGTCAGACATCTCACCACACTGCTGGCCCAGCGTGCGACCACCACAGCACAGCTGAGCACAAAAGTTGTGCTAGGAAATACTTCACACTGGAGGTATCTTGTTCAAACCTTGCTCAAATCAGGACTACTTTTGGAACTAACTTTTTGTTACCCAGGACATATTATCTGCTTACAGTAACCCTGTTTTTGTATGGGATGCATCACTTAAGGGCTTATCCTGCTTTTCTACCCCAAAAAAAGAGTAATTTCCAAGCACACTTTGTACATGTACCCACGGTATTGACTTCAGCTTTAGGTACTGGTGACAGCAGCCCCTAAGTTTGGGCCAGACATACAGCTGTATCTATACCCACTTAGCATATATTCTCCAAAGAAAATGCTCTCCTACCCCTTCCCTCTCACTTGAATCCAGCTCTTTGTCCCTGCCAGCTAATCAAAAGGACGGTTTGTGTAGCACTACCAACACAACATCTCACACATCTTTGAAGAGTTTGCTTAACACCATAAACATGGACTCACGAACAAATGCATAGCCACCACTTTAAAGTTAGGCCCAAAGGAATGGAACTCCTCCTAGTTTTCTCAGAGACATCCATACCTGTATGCACACCGACCACAAGAGGGGATGTGTGCCTGCCCTGGCACAGCTCAGTTCCAAGCCCTACATTACTGTGTTTGTGCAGGAGGGCACTGAAGCACAGAGGGCAGTAGAATAGCAGGACACGGCTACATTTGGAAGCACCAGCTCCATCATTGCTAAACTATTAAACTACAAATCACCAGCTACGATTTCTGTTCAGAGAGCACCCCACCAGTGCTAGCCAGGTCTCAGGTGATGTCTGCTTGCATCCCACCTGCCATCCTCT
The DNA here is from genome assembly GCF_036417665.1 of Passer domesticus. NCBI lineage: Eukaryota > Metazoa > Chordata > Aves > Passeriformes > Passeridae > Passer > Passer domesticus. The sequence goes on along the minus strand of NC_087475.1, from coordinate 88,092,108 downwards.
CGACTGCTGGGCGCCCAGCCAGACCCTGGAGACAGAGCCCAGGGATTTCGGGGAAGCCCGCAACAAAGGGATTTGGCAGCAGATGGCAGCACACGGCCACAGGTGAGACTGAACTCAGCTTCTGCTCGCGGGAGTCACCAGCCCAGCTAGGCTCGCAGAACGGACTTGGGAGGGCAGGGAGCGCCACACCTCTGCGCATGCCTAACACACAAGGCTCGACAAAAAGGCTGCAAGTTCCAAGCGGCTCCCTGCTTTAGGGAATGCCTCTTCAGACTGCTTCAAGGCTTGAAAGCTGCCTCTACCTCAACATGCAGGAGCTGCCATCCTACAATGCCTGGGAAAGAAAAGGGAGAGCAGGCCATCCATTGCAAGCTACCTGCCTGGCCTGCCCCAAACACAAGTGATGCAAGAAGTGCAAGATTCAAACAGTGACTGGAAAACATAGCTCTGGTCAGGAGCCACTACACAGTCCAGCTGTTACTGGCTGATCTGCCTATGTTCTGCTTCCATGAATGTCCATCATGTCCCCAGCTCTGGATGGGGACATACAGCTATAGGTAATGGCAGGTGGCAAAATTAAGCTGTCATCCTGCAATGTGCTTTCCCTATTAGCATGGACAGAGCTATTGTCTTGGGAAAAAAAAGACCAGTAACAGTCTCCAGAGCAAGTCTATTGCTCACATAATGTAATGAGCACTCATCAGACTACCTAGACCTGGAGGCATTACAATGTGTATTAACCACTTGGGCCACAGTGCTCTGCTTATATACATTAACAGCCCCCTTGTTCTTCCTCCTAGAACCTTGTAGGTTTATGCTGATTTAGCAGGATGACTTCAGATTCAGATCCTTTTACCTCATTATCAAAGCTCAGGAAGACTTTGGGGGTTTTGGTTTCCTGTTTGGTTTTTGTTTGATTTCCTTCAATGTACAGCCCTTCTCCATTTCTTCAGGAGTCCAAACACAGCATCAAGGCTTTGTGAAATCTGGCAGGTTTGTGTCTGCAATCCATATTGTGTGCTGTGGTAAGAACAGTTGCTGCATGTAATAGAGGTATTTGGCATTGAGAAACCTCAGCAACACTGGCCTTATCATAGCTAAATGTCTCACCCTTGGACCCTGCCTGAGCTAGCACAGCCATGCCTGGCCACGTATCCTGCTATCTAAATCCTCATCCTGACCTGCTCTGATCTTTGTGCTTAGGTACTTCAGGACTGCTTCTCTGCTGGTGAGGCTACTGCCCCTGCCTGCCCTGCTGTGACTCTTCCTGCTTCCTCTCTTTCCACGCAGCCTGTCCTTGTTGCCCCTAACAAAGCCCACTTGGCTCACCTTGACCATCTCTCTAGTAGGCAGAGACTGTTTCCCATCTACTGGCACAGAAAGAATAATTTCTGAAAATATCTGCAGGCTGTAGAAGCCTTTAAAGTCTGAGATGCTAAATATCAGGGCAACTAAGTCTTCACACTTGCTTGTTTTATCCACACTCTTACCAATTCCCACACTCAGGCCTGTTTCCATGTTGTTGATATGTGTTTGGTGTTGTGTGAGTTTTTTGCTGTATGGGGAACACCGGTGTCATTTTTGTGTCCTTTTTCCACACTCCTACCTCTTTGCCCAGACAGAGCCTGAACCCATCACTCCTGAAGTTGCTCTTGTTCAGTCTGCAGGCCACAACAGATATGCAGAAGGACAAGCAGGCTGTGAGGACCTTGCTGGGGAGATGAAGACCTTCAACTAGAGACTTCCAAAGCAAAAACAATTTGACAACTTAGAAGACTCATGACATTTTTTCCCCAGTATTACTTGTTTAATTACCACTTGCACCAGTACATCTTATGCTTTATATACATATATTTTTAATTTTTGCTTCTTCAGCTTTTCAAATACATAATATATTATCTCCAGAATACTAAGACAATACAGAAGAGGCTCCTAGTTCATTGTTGGTGCCATCAACTTCCTTGGTTGGGGAATTGATACATAGTTGAAATGACAGGACCTCACGAGGATGTGAGCAAACAAAAAGAAGACAAAGAAAATAAAATGCCAGCCCAGGAGTCTGTGATGTTGCTTGCAGACTACAGCCATCCACAAGTTCAGGAGTCAAAGAGCTGAAGTACAGTGAGACTGCAGGAGTGACTATGAAGGCAGGGGAGAGCTGGCAGGGGGAAACACCAAGAGAGCCAGGGAATCAGGGTTAAATGACTACTTAAAAAACATCCAAGAGCAGTCTGGTCCCCAATTCCACAAGTGGAACTGCAGCAGCTTTAGAGCTATTTCAAGAATGTTGCTTCCCAGAGGGATGGTCTAACTGAAACTGTCTCCAAAATGCCCTCACTGTAGCCAGACAAAAATGACAAAAGACCTTTGCCAATACAAGGTGCATACATCTAACTACTCTTTTAAAAGCCTCACCAGAAAATTTTTGCCCAAAGAGAAACATTTTCTTGCGAAGGTGTGCTAGAGACACAAAAGTGTTTTTGTGTTGCGTGTTCAAAATAGGAAGAAGCCTTCCAGCAAAGCACCAATGCCCTAGTGTTCCAGTAACTGGGTAGTCAAGAGCTACTGAGACCAACTTCCCAGCTAGTGTTTTGGCTTCTGTGCCAGCATGAAGGGTAGCAATTCAGCAGTGAGAGGTTTCCAGCCTGCCCTGTGAGTTTGCCCACAGTAATCAACAGACTTACACCCCAGATCACATCCACAGCTGCAGAAGATGAAGTAGTGTCCACACTGCCTCAGGAAACTCTCCCAAAGAAAAAAGTAGGAAGTCATGGCTTTTTACCTCTTTCTAACTCCCTTAACCACACAGAAAATAGAGGGGGCTTGGACACATTAAAAATAAAATTATAAGTTCCAATAACCACCTCACATCCCTAAAAGCTGGACTCAGAAGAGTCATAATAAGGAGCAGAGGTGGAGAATTTTGCTCCCACAGATCTCAGGATTGAGCCTACTATACATTTCTTGTTCAAATGAGTTAAAAAGGGGAAGGTAACTTTCCCTTCATCAGAGAATAATCTATTGTCCCACCATAATTCTTATCGTAGATATGCAATACTTGTAACACAGTGCCAAGTCACAACACAAGGCCAGGGCTCAGGATAGTGATGCAGGAACATGAAATGCTGAGTGGTGGGAATCACCTGGTTGTCATCTAGTGCAAGTAACTACCAAATTGTAAAAACAGGCCTTTTTTTTCCCTTAAAGCTATTTCCAGTTAAAACAGCTCAATGACAGTGAGGCCTTTGTCTGGGGAGAAAGGAGTAAAAATGAGAGGAAGTTCCTCCAGTGAACCTGCAATCCAAATCAGGAGCCTGGAGATAGGGTGCCCACCTGAAACTACAGCGCAACAGCAGCAGCCCTACTCAAGGACTTGTATGACTCCTCCCACAGGAGCACAAGGACATGCAGCACTACCAAGAATTCCACCAAAGACACAAGTGTGCATGGGGAGTCACTTCTCAACACAGATGTCATTAATCCAAAAGGGTTTTGTGCTGAGAAAATATCTATCTCCTTAGAGGTTCCATTTAGCAAGTGTAGCCAAATGCAGCTGTTCTCAGCACGGCAACAGCCTAGCCAGGAAAAATTTGAAGGACAAGGAACCCAGAGGCACCTACTCAGCCTCCTCCTGTACCCACTTTCTTCAAGATTCTTGCTTTCCCTGTATGAAAAGACAGGGAAAAAGAGTTAGGATGTACCATGTAATGGCCAAGTGGATGGAGGTGATACGGCTACCTCTCTTCTCCTTGCCCATGTTGGGAGGAGTCAGTATGTTCTCTTTAGGTTCAGTGGGATCAAAAATAGTAAGTTTAAGTGAAGGTCTGATCTAAAAATGAAGGATTGTCCCAATTTGATTGAAGACTAGAGAGGTTTGTGCCCCCTCTGATCCCATTTGGTGCCTCTAGGTCAACAATTTGTCCCATTCCACTGCTTTGATCATTCAGAACTGGACCCAGTTGGACTGCTGAGGAGCCTGATTTGGAACAGCACTGAAACAAAAAAAGGAAAATCAAATGAGCAGATGCAGTAAGACTTCTTAACTTCTGGTTCTTCCCACACCCATTAGGAGACTACGCTTCTTGTGTTGCATTCATCACAGTTTACCTGGATGCAGTGCTGAAGTCTCCCCAGAGGTCTGTGGTAGCTGATACTGGTGCCTTGGATGCAGCTGCAGGAGCATCTAAATCTAAAAGAATATCTAAGGCAGAGGAGAGAGAGAGAAAAAAATACATCAGCATGTCCAGAAAACCCTACAGGCATTTTAACTGTCACCTTACACAAACTCCGGGTTGCAGGGGCAGAAAATCTTTGAAGGGACTCCAGCATTCCCTGCAGAAGTCACTTTTTGATGGGCTTGTTACAATGGCATCTCCTTTTGCTGAATGTGCACAGCTGCAGCTGACATTGTACCTCCAGCAAGGATACATTGTCTTCAGGAACTATTCAGTCTCCACTCAGCACACCACCTGTCACTTATTACCTCTCCCAGCAGACATAAGGCTCAGACTCAACCCCAGCTCAGCAATCGTAACAGCTGCCAAACAGGCACACCTTAACAGTACAAACCACACACTGGGACCACACGAGCCCTATTCAGAAGCTCGTGTTTTCTTCTCACTCAAACCAGTCGACAGCACTGCTGAAGTCTCTGCCTTCACAGAGGGAACATCCGCTCTCCAGACACCTCTGCATGGTCACACTTTTAACACAGCATCCAGAAGACTGCAACAACCTCTATTACAGAATCACAGGACGATTTAAGTTGGAAGGGACCTCAAAAGATCATCTCATCTAGTCCCACTGCCATGCCATGAGCAGGGACATCTTGCACTAAATCAGGCTACTCAAAGTCCTGTCCAATCTGGTCTTGAACACTTGTAATGAAGGAGTATCCACTGCTTCTCTGGGCAACGTGTTCCAGGGCTTCACCACCCTCACGGTAAAAATTTCTTCTTTCTATCCAATCTAATCTACCCTCTTTCAGTTTAAGCCTCTACCCTTTGCCCCGTCACTACAAGCCCTGGTAAAAAGTCTTTCTCCATCTTTCAAACAAGCTCTCTTTATACAGTGAACCATCTCCCCAGATCCTTGTCCTCTCCAGGCTAAACAACCCAAACCCTCTCAGTCGTTCTTCACAGGAGAGTTGCTCCAGCATTCTGACCATTCCCATGGCCTTCTTCTGGACCCAGTATAACAGTTCCACATCTTTCTTGTACTGGGGCCAATGGAGCTGCCAAAGAGACCAAAATCTTTGCAACACACCATGTCCAGAGGGCACTGCTGGCACTAGGTTGAACAAAGTTTGCTGAAGCAGCACCTGCCAGTGTGTTACGACCTGCTGGCTCAGTGCTAAGGTTTACCTGCACCATTACTGGATTTCTGCACAGGTGGTGGTGTGACATGGTTGGCAACGGCTGTGGAGGAAGGGGGAGGTATAGGAGGGACTGCAATTTTGCCTCCTGGTGGGGGTGGCAGCAGGCTTAGGCCCCCTGATCCAGACACACGGGGCTTGGCTACTCCTCCTTTCTTTGATGTCATGTTCTGTGTTAAAAAAAAAAAAAGTGTAAAGAAGAGTCTCCATTGGCACATCCAGAGAAGGAAGCAAGGTAAATTGGTCTGCTTACCCCAATGTTTAGCTTGATGGTCTGCCCTTCCTTAAACCCTAAGTCTAATTTGGGACGTGTGTCAGCTTCCTGGGACTCCTTGGAGATTTCAGTCTCCTGCTTCACCCACCTAAAAAGAAGAGAGGAAAACATGAGGCCCTGTGGCAAAAACGAACAGTGTTTTAAAAAAATGTGTGATTTCTCTCTCCATCCCACCAAACTACTTTGCCTTGCCAAACCAGCTACCTCCCTACTCCTGGTGTCACACAGCACAAAGCTGGGACCACCACAAACCCATGAAGCTGTTTGATACTGCACTTGAAGCAGCACAGGACCCAAGCTTAAGACACACAGATCTGATCAGGAAGGGGCTCTCAGCTTGTACGACTGCTGGCAGCACACACAAGTGTCCCTTGCCAGAGCAGGGTTTCAGGGCCACCCCAAGGAAACCTGTGCTAAATGAACATGCACCACCGCCCACCATGTTCTACAGGCCTGAGGAAGAATAGCATTCCAGAAAAGCAAAACTCACTTGAAGTGATCCTGCAAAGAGACGTTGAAGTCAAAGGCATCACCCCGATCTGTGAAGCCAATGCCTATAAAAGCACTTCGTCCTAGCAAGGAGACAGGAGGAGTCACTGGAGGTGCCCTGCAACTGGGCAACAAATCCCTCTGCTTGTCCTAAACCACTCTGTGCTTCCTCTCTCTGACACAACTGCAGATGGATGCCAGCAGCTCACAGCAGTTCATTGTCCCCAGCCTTCAGGATGCACCCTTCTTCCCATGGGGTGTGCTTGGAAACTAAATGTTCCTTCCCAGCCCAGCCCCTGGGCACTGTGCAATGTAGAGAACCTTCTCTGTTTGCCTTGTCCTCAGACTCCTCCAGGCACACCACCTGGCTTTTCCAGCATTCCCAACACCATTTTCATCCTCCTGACACACTGCCAGCTCCACCTGGGTCTCCTCCACCCCTAGCACTTGGCACTTACACTGGCCCCCAACTCACCAGTCCCATCCTGAATTCGAATGACAAAGTAGCGGCTGGAATCTGCCACAGTCTCCACTGCAATGCCAGGGTATTGATCTATAGGAGCCTGGGCAAAAAGTTCGCCTGCAGACAAAGAATCAGCTGTTAAGAAGAGCAACCCCTTTCTAAAGTGTGGCCAGGGCTGCCATGCACAGCTCTGGGCAGGCTCAGAAACAGAGGCTCAGGGGCAGCAATCACAGTCGCAGCCTTGGCAGGGCACAGCCTTTCCCTTACCTGAAACCTTATCCTCCAGTTTTATGTAAGCAGTTTTGCCTTTGGAGGTGACACGAAGCCGGCCTGTCCAGTCTGGATGGTCCAGTTTCCAGTCAGACGCCCTGAAAGGAAGGGCAGTGAGCACTGACCATGTATTCTGCCCAGCCACCTCAGCAGAAGTCTCTGCTGCCAAACTCTCAACCCCTGCAGCTGCCTCGCTCCACTTCCCTCCCCAAATAAGACATGGGGTCTCAGCTCCTCTCTTGCTGCTGCCAACTGACACGTGACTCTGACTGGCATCTCTGGGCAAAGGGAAAGAGACACAGTCCAGAGAACATCAACTCCTCACCTCTATAAGTTTGCAAAAGAGGGGAGACAGAAGCACAGAAACTCACTTGAACAGAAAATCCACAAAAGCCACTTGTGAGCATTGGGAAGATCCCAAAAATTAATTCGTAACATGCTGAAAAGACACTCCATTATTCTACCCTATGGTTGTAAAATAACACTGAGTACTTCATAGCCTAGAGGCAGCTGACTTACACTAGCCAAAACACACTCACAGACATTTCGACTCACCCATCACACTTTTTGCCACAGGCTCTTGTGAAGGAAAAAAAAAAAAGGAAAGAAAAAGCAAAGAGAGAAAAAAAAACCACAACTACAGCACCACAGAATACTCTGAGTTGAAAGGGACCCAAAAGGATCACTGCATCCAGCTCTTGGCCCTGCACAGGACACCCCAAAAATGACACCATGTGCCTGACAGCATTGTCGAAACGCTTCCTGAACTCCGGCAGGCTTGGTGCTGTAAAATCTACAGGATTTTATAACTGGAAACAAACATCCTTGGCCAGGCACAACACCCCGCCTACAGTCTGTCAGGTTCGGGGAGTTCACAAACCCGCTCCTCCAGCAGGCCTGTGGGCACATCTTACAAAGTCACACTCTGCTGCTTTTGGCTGACCAGAGAAGGCATTTCTAACTGCTGCTTCTGCAGCATCTTCTTAAAAATCATCCCGAATTTCCCCTGCTTTCCTCCCGCCACTGCGAGAGCCACCAGGCCAAATCCAACGTGCCGTAATACCTCATCAGCGTCACATCCCAGGGAACCCAGAAACCGGGAGCAGCCGTGAGCTCTGCCTGGAACAGTAAGCTGTCCCCCCGCTTCCTGCCCTGACTAACAGAGCAGCCCCTGCTCCTCCACAGCAGGAGCGGAGGCTCCCCTACCTTCAGGCGCTGAGCACCTGCCCATAAGAGGCAATTCCAGCCGGCGGCTCCTCCAAAGCTCGGCTGGAGGGGCTCAGGGGATGGCCGGACCTGCTCGCGGCCACAGGACACAGCTTTCCTAAGGGACGAGGCCGGGCCACGGCACGGCATAACCCAGCCCCCGGCTGCCCTGCGGGCAGGGCCTGAGGGAAGCCGGGCCGCGCCGGGGCGATCGCGGGCGCCACACGCTCCCTCACCTGTACCCGCGGTTGGAGGTGCGCGGCGGGATGCGGTAGACGTTGACATCGGGCTTCACGCAAAGAACGGACTCGTACTCCAGCTCGGCCGCCGCCATGTCAGCCGCGAAGCCCGGCGAGGAGCGAACGGCGGGAGCCTAGTGACCAGCGGCGCTGCCCACCGCCATCTTTGATGAGGGCAGACACCGCCTGGGGGCGCCGGCGCTGCCGCGCTAGACGCGGGCCACGTTTGTGAAGCGGAGGGAGCCATCTTGGGTGCTGGCAGTGGGGGCGGAAGGGCGCCATCTTGGAGCCGCCCCTGACACAGCAGCGGCGGCCGGCGCCATCTTGGGGCCTGGCAGGTGCCGCGGCGGGGGTGGCGCGGCCATGTTTGCTATGGGCGCCGTGCCCGGGGGTGGTGCGAGCGGCGGGGGTGGTGGGAAGGGCCGGGCAGCGGGATGGCGGGAGCGGCGGGATGGTTGTGCCGCCTCACGGTATCGACCTGCTCGTCTGCATCCCCCGGGAGCTGCTCCCTGCGCCCTGGGGGGCTCAGTGTCAGTTCTTTCTGTGGTGCGTGGATTAGGCCGCTTTGTGGTAAAAGAGCAAGCCAAAAAGGAAACGCGGCGCAGAGCAGGGCTTGCTGCTGGAAGTGATGGGAATGGCAGCTGTGCAAAGCTTCGTTTCAGGAGTGGGTCTTCCCCCAGAAAGACTGTAGATACTAGTTTATTTGTCAATAATGATGAGGCTGGCAGCATTTAAACCACTGTTTTAATGGTGGCTTCTCAGAGGAGACTGGTGTTGAAGTTTAGTGCTGTATGGCATCCTGTGACTGAGTCTCAAAAAGTACCAGTGTTTACTCTGAAAAGTGGAAGAAAAGGCAAAGAGAAGTTTAAAAATTGCACAGAGCCATGTCTGAGCATTCCAGGTCAAGCACTGGAGCGGGCTGCCTAGGGGAGTGGTGGAGTCATCATCCCTGGAGGTGTTGAGGCAAAAATAATCACTGAAACACCACTAAATTTGAGGGTGTTTTTTTGTTTTGTTTTGGTTTTTGGTTTGTTTGTTTTTTTTTGGGGGGGGGTGTTTGTTTGTTTGGGTTTTTGTGTTTTTTTGGGCTTTTTGTTGGTTTTTTACTTGTTTTTGATTTGGGTTTTTGTTTTTTTGGGGTTTTGGGTTGTTTTTTTTTTTTTGTTTTGGTTTTGGGGTTTTTGTTTTGCTTGTTGTTTGTTTGCTTGCTTTCCCAGTAGGGTAATAGCATTAGTTAATGCAGACAGAGCCATGGCTGTCTAGTCTCTATTCTCTATGATTTTTCTTGTTCTATAACTTTAGGATCAAGGACCAGTACAGCATTCAGAATTCAAGAAGAAACTTGCATTTACCTTTTGGATAGAGTTGCTTGTTGACCTAATTTTTCATTAGAACTTCCTGCAGTGACTGCTAAGTTTTTTCATTGAGCACTAATAACTTACTGGGAGTACACCCCTCCATGTGCATAGTTGCTTTTCTGCTTTTCCAAGTTCAGTGATTCACAATTAGCAGTATTAAGTTTCACCTCCCTCTTCACAGTGCTGTCATTCAGCATGCCACAGTCCTCCTACGGTCCCTCTAGAAGGAGAGCATCTCGGATGAGGGAGTGGCAAAGGGCCAGCTATTATAAGGCATGTGAGCGAAGACTCACAAGCAGCACCAGAACGCTGGGAATACATCTCCCATTCAATTCCATTGAGACTTAGCCAGCAGAGAACATCACATTCTTCAGCTGGGTTCAAACAAGCATCTCTGGACCAAAAGAAAAAAATATGAAGCAGTGCCAATAACCACTGAATTTTTATTTATATTATTTACTTTTCTCTTTTTTTAAGGATTCAGTAGAAAGGTTGAAATCTTGAAATAGAACATTTAACCTGGAAGATAGAACTGGTTAAGGACCTTCCTGCAAAGTAGGGCTTGACTGACAGGTCCCACTGTGGTGACCATGCGTCCCTCAGCCAAGAGGAGCCCATAGGAATAAGCTCCTATCAGCACTGCCTGTCTGGGCCTGAGGAGTCCCCGTGGCAGGATGGCAGCTGAGAATAAGATGAAGCTACAGGAATTTTCCTGGCAGGCTGCTGACAGCCTGTCTCTCTTTGTGGGTACAGCTCAGCCCTGGCCTGTCTTCCTTTCTCTGGTTTTGTGTTGGAGGCAGCATCTGTGTCTCTCACAAACACGCTCAGGAGCAGAAGTCTGCTCTGTCACAGTTCATTTTCCAGACGAAAACCAAAATACTGAGGCTGATTCTTGTTTGTCTGGGCTTTGTCATTTCTGCTAGCAGTCTTGATTTCCCGAATTGTGAAAGGCGAGGGGGAACCCCCTTGTTAAACATTAGAAATGCCTTGCCCTGGAAGTCTTCCATTTTTATTGTTTTGCCACATTTTGTGCAAATCACCCATTTCAGTTAACCACTTCTAACTTTTTGTCAGTCAAGTTGCTTTTTTAAAAAATAGACTTTTAATACCCTGAAAAGTAAAAGGCGGGTTAAAATCATTTTGTCATGATCAGTCACTGTTTGGTGAGTACAGTGTTCTGTATTTGATGAAGCAAACTGTCTCAAACTGGGACAGAAGCTGATCTGGATTGGTAAAAATCCTATAAATGAGATTAGCTACATGAACGTGACACCTGGTAAGAAGTGGCTACAAGATAATAACAGATCAGACATTTCACAGCAACACTGCAGGGTTTGGACTTAGGAATTACTTCCAGCAAAGGTCACACTGTGTCAACAGGCAAGATGTCATTCAGTTGTCTTACAGAATATAGTAAAGTATATGCTTGTGATTATAATTCTATTAATATTTTATTTCGAGCACTATTCTATTTTTACAGTTTTGAGAAACTTCCTGTGGTGTGACCCTTTATTTTATGAGCAGATGATATCTAAACTTTGAAATTACATTCAAATGAGTCATTTTATCAGGGTGAAAGAACACACTTGGCACACACAGGATGCATGCAGGAAAAAAAAATGCAGTTCCTAAAATGTCATGTGAGAGTTTTTTCAGTCACTCCAGAGACGATTGATGGTACTTGCTCCAACACACTGAAATAACTGCTTCGCTCAGGTAGGTGTCATAAACTGGAGAATTTTGCTTTCCTCATCTACTTGTCATTTATTATTCTTTACTCCTGAAAACCGCTCTCCCTCCTCCAGTTCTCCCTTTCATTTTCAAACCACATTGCAGCCCTTTTAGCACTCTGGAAAATATAGTGTGGGCAGTATCTTCTAATCGATTCGTGTTTACTTTGGAGTAGGACTCGCATTACTATGTTACAGCATTCCTTGTTTCCCTGTCCTCTTCGTACCATTTTCTGTAGCTATATGGGGAGGCAGCAGGGTTCAACTCTTGCAGCACTGTTCGCCAGTTGTCCCTCTAAAAGTTGCTTTTACGTGGATCAGCAAGACCACAGGAAATGGAACAAATGAGGGAGAATTTTAAATTAAGCCTCCAGCTTTAAGTTAAGCCTTCCAGTAATGTCTTTCATAGCTTTCCTTGCAGGTCACCCTCACGTATTACAAGTCTCTTAGCAGATGTTACCAAAACCTGATAAATGGTGATGTTTATTACAATTGTTTATCTCTATTTATTTTCTTCTTAGTCAAGCAGTTTGAACACTTATGCATCACTCCACTTTCAGACTGCACGTTATGCAAGAGTTATTTGATTTTTTTTTTAATAATATTTATATTTAGTCCTGATGCAACAATCTCTGGTATTTAAATACTGGCATAACAGAAGTTCAAAAAGGGTCAGTTGTCTTATTTATCTCTTCTCAATTCCTTCTGCAGGCTGTATTCACCTCTTCCCTATTCAGTTTCCTTGCATTTTGGTAACATTATTTGGGACCTTTCAGTAATACAACTGCCTTCATCAATTCAGCAAGGGTTTAGTTAACAGGAATTTTTTAGACCATTCTATTAATGCCTAAAGGACGAAGATCAGGGTTTTTTTTTTCTCAATTCTATCTTAGCTTTGCTGGTTTTTTTCTCCTTTCTAAATTTACTAGTCCAAGAATAATTGAGCAATTAACATTTTTCCTCTACTATGGTCATAGTTTTAAAATGTCACTTAAGTATGCTGTAGGTCAGCTTCATTGTCTTGCAGTAAGATACCTCATATCTAAAATGGCTGAAGAACATTACTTCATGTTTTCATTTATATTTCTACAAGTAAATATCTGTCTGTTCTTCTTAAACATTCATTTCTTATCTTTCATAGAATCTTAAACCATTAATGTCTTGCCTTTCTCCTGGTCAAGATAAGCTTTCCAAGGAACCAGCAGATAGCTGTAAGAAAAGGAAGTGGTCACTGGCACTTCCCTAAAATACCACTTAGCCAACAGAATTTATGTCCTGTTTGTTCTATTTGTAATGTTCAGAAAGCGAAGCAGGGTTATTTCAGGAAGACAGGCATTGTTTTCTTAACTTAAATGTACTTCACCAATTATGCCAGAAGAAATTGCTCATTTTAAAGGAAAGAGGAACTAAAAATGCTGATTTGCCTTTCTGAAGCAGGAAGTCAACCAGGAAACACACCTGGAGACAGCATGGCCATGTGAATAGAGAGCTCCACTTTGGAGACTAAGAAAAACCAGATGGAAATCAAAGGGATGACAGAGATAGGAGAACACAACTGTATAGAGACCCCTGTTTGAATAGGAAGCTTACTTACAGGTTTAGCCACTATGAAAATTATGAAGATGTACAACAAGTACACTAGTAACAAATTTGTGTAGGCCAATGCCTTTGTATCCTGACAGCTCTGTACTTTCACCTGACTCAGAGATGCTTCAGTGAAGGTCAAGAGAAGAATTTGGGGAGCAGGATCACAGAATCACTAGGTTGGAAGAGACCTTCAAGATCGAGTCCAACCCATGCCCGAACACCTCAACTCAACCATGGCATCAAGTGCCATATCCAGTCTTTTTTTAAACACATCCATGGATGGTGACTCCACCAGCTCCCCAGGCAGACCATTCCAGTACTTTATCACTCTTTCCATTAAAAAAACTTCTCCTAATATCCAACCTGTATTTCCCTTGGTGCAACTTAAGCCTGTGTCCTCTCATTCTGTCAGCTGCTGCCTGGAGAAAGAGATCAACCCCCACCTGACTACAGCCACCCTTCAGGAAGTTGTAGAGAGTGATAAGGTCACTTCTGAGCCTCCTTTTCTCCAGGCTAAACACCCCCAGCTCCCTCAGTCATTCCTCACAAGGCTTGTGTTCCAAGCCCCTTGCCAGCCTTGTTGCCTCCTCTGGACATCTCAATGTCCTTCCTGAACTGAGGGGCCAGAACTGGACACAGCACTCAAGCTTGCTGCCTCACCAGTGCCAAGTCAGTCCTGTGTCCTCAAGATCTCTGTTTTAAAGCACACCCACCTTTCCTGGACTCCTTTGTTTTTAAGGGCTGCTTCCCAAGGAATTCCCTTATTAAGTCTCCTAAATAGGCCAAACTCTGCCCTCTGGAAGTCCAATGTAAGAGTCTTATTGATGTTGCTCCTCATTTCACCAAATATACAGAACTCTATAATTTCATGATCACTATGCCCCAAGTGGCCTCCAACCACCACATCTCCCACCAATCCATCTCTATTTGTAAACAGCAGGTCTAACATAGTCCTTCCCCTGGTGGGCTCACCCACCAGCTGTGACAAAAAGTTGTCCTCCACACTCTAAGAACTTCCTGGACTGCCTCTTTTCTGCTGTATTAAGTTCCCAGCAGATGTCTGGTAGGTTGAAGTCACCTACAAGAACAAGGGCTGGTGATCCTGAAACATTCTTCAGCCACTTACAGAATAAGTTGTCCACTTATTCTTCCTGGCTGCGTGGATGATAACAGACTCCCAGTAGAATGCCAGCCTTGTTGGCCTTCCCCCTAATTCTTCTAATAGGCATTCAACTTCATTGTCATTAGTTTCAATACCTATGGCACCAAAAGCCTCCCTAATATAAAGAGCCACCTCTTCTCTCTTTCCCGTCTCTTCTGAAGAGCTTGTAGTCATCCAGTGCAGCACTCCAGTCATGTGAGTCATCCCACCATCTTTCTGTGATGGCAACTACATCATAGCTTTGCTGTTTCACCATGGCCTCCAGCTCTTCTCGTTTGTTACCCATGCTGCATACATACATGCACCTCAGCTGGGCTGCTGATTTCAGCCCTAATCCAGGCTTACCACCCTTGGTCCTGCTTCCAGAGAGCCCAGTTGCATCCCCTTCCCCCTTCAGACCTAGTTTAAAGCCCTCTCAATGAGTTACACCAGTGCACAAGCTAAAATCCTTCTGCACTTACCAGGGAGATGGAGCCCATCCAGTTCCAGCAAGCCAGGTGCTGAAAAAGCTGCCTTATGATCAAAGAACCCAAAATTCTGCTGATGACACCAACCCTTGAACCACTTATTGATAATGTGGGCTTTCCTATTCCTTTCATTGTTTTTCTCTGCCACCAAAGGGACCTGTGCTCCTGCCCTATCATCCACTTGATCCAGTGCCCTAAAGACCCTTTTAATTGCCCTGTCCTTTTTTCAATCTCATCACTGCCAGCCTGGAGTACCAGCAGTGGGTAATAATGAGAGGGCCAAATCAGCCCAGGATTTGGGATCATGTCTCAGTAATATCCCATACCCAGGCCCCAGGGAGGCAGCAGATCTGCCTGTGGGGTGAGTCCAGTTAACCTCAGAAGGGAGTCATTCACGACAACTACCCTTCTTTTTTTTTTTAATGTTAGAGGCGCTGATCCATCTGACAGATGAAGTGTAGTTGGGAGGCTCACTCAGATAATTTTCTTCTATGTCCTCTGGCTGACCCTGTAGATCCAGGGCCTCATACCTATTCTGAAGTGGCACCTAGCTAAGAGGATGGGCGTCGGGAGGAATTTTTATTATTACCTCCCCGAGTAGGGACCCATTTCTACTCTCCTTCATCCACCAGGTGTCCTCCTATTGCCTGACAGTGGGAGGGCATGGGAGTCCTCTGACTCCTGGTGGGCCTCCCTCAAGGAAGGAACAGCGGAATTCCACCAATCCATTTCCCTTTTACTTTCCCTAATACTCCTTAGCCTTTCTACTTCCTCTCTAAGCTCGGCCACCAGCAAAAGGAGATCGTTCACCTGTTCACACCGCCGGCAGGCTGTTTCTGCAACGGCCTCTGGAGCCACTGACAGGCTCAAACACTCCTCAAAAACAAACAAACAAAACCAAACCAACCAAAAAAAACACAACAAACTAAAAATCCCACTAGCAGGAGGGAACCTGCGACCCTCCCTGTTTGCCCACTCCTGACCGCCGCGCTCCCTAGAGCCCTCTTTTAATCACCCACCGCTCACCACAGGAAAGCCCCGCCCTGCGCTTGTGGGTCATGAGAACCAAGGATGTGAATTGCTACTAATTTCCTTTCTGTTCTACAGCTGCAGAATGCCTCAAGTTCTGGGCAATAGCAGTTCAGAGGAACAGGCTGCTGTGAATTATGCATCAGAATCAATTGTTTGCATTGCTATCTTCACCATCATTTTCATCATAGGCATTCCAGGCAATGGGTTGGTGATCTGGGTAGCTGCTCTGAAAATGAAAAGGTCTGTGAACACTGTCTGGTTCCTAAACCTTGCCGTGGCTGACATCATGTGCTGTTTGTCCTTGCCATTTTTCATTGTTCACCTGGCCCTTCATGAACACTGGCCCTATGGCTGGTTCCTCTGCAAAGTCATTCCATCAGTCATAATCTTCACCATGTTTGCTAGTGTCTTCCTACTCGTGGCCATCAGCATTGATCGGTGCCTCCTGGTGATGAAACCTGTCTGGTGTCAGAACCACCGAGCAGTGAAATTTATATCGCTAATATGCAGTGGCATTTGGATGCTGGCCTTCATTTTCTGCTGCCCTGTCTTCTACTACCGTGAGACAAGCACTTACGATGGCAAAACAGAGTGTGGGTACAATTATGGAGTTGATGATTACATAGATTATCCTATAAATGTATCTGTAAATGTGTCTGTAAATGATTTATGGGAAGAATACTCAACCTACAATGACAGTGACTTGTGGGGAGATACCAATGAAGGTAATGATTCTGTACCCCTTGCCTCAGTGGTAATAAACATCACTAGGGCTGTCTTTGGCTTTGTGCTCCCCTTTGGCATAATGGCAGTTTGCTACACCCTCATTGTTTTCAGAACACACGCAAATCAGTTTCACAAGTCACACAACAGGACACTGCGAACAATTGTGTGTGTGGTGGCTGCATTCTTCATCTGCTGGGCTCCATACCATGTAGTTGGGATGCTCTCCATTGTACCTAGTCTTAGAACAGGACTGATGGAGTCACTGACCCTGTGGGATCACCTCTCTACAGCACTTGCGTATACCAACAGCTGCATCAACCCCCTGCTCTATGTTTTTGTGGGACGGGACTTCAGGGCAAAGGTACGGCAATCGGTGCAAAGAATTTTAGAAGGTGCCTTTAGTGAGGAGCTCACATCTTCAACCCTTCACAGAAGCCAGACTTCAGCAGACAAGAACCTGAGCAGCACGTTGTAATGCAGGACTTCCTATCACTGCTGTAGAAAGAACAAGCTATAGCGCTGGATATCAATCACTCTCCGCTTAGCAGGTGGTTTTGCTCCAATGTTTGATTGATCTGCAGCTCCAACACAGGACGCTGCAATCTTTCAGCTCATGACAGATAACCCCCTTTATATCCTACACTAGAGAGATGGGAAGTTGGAAGCACCAGGAGTAATAATCTGAGGAATGACTGGTGAAGCAGAAGACACAGTATTTTAACCTACACAGACTATTTTAAGAAAGCAGGGCTGGCTACAGATTTGTGGTGGGAATCGTGAATTTGAACCTCTCAGTTGATATAAGAATATTATTTTTTTTGCATATGTCTGTGTTCTACATCTCCTATCTCTGATAAAGTGCGATAAAACTAACTTGGATAACTCAGATGGTCATCGCATCATTCCTCTGACTCTAGTAGGGCTCTCAGGTGTGTGTAGGAATATGTGGAGATTCCCTAGAGGGTACTGCTACATTTCCTTACAGCCATGCACTAAAACAGCACTTGCCCCACTCAGCTTTTGTGCCCTGTAGACACCCAATCCATTCCTTTGTTCTGGCAAATCCATCACTGTGTGGTAGTAACTGGTCAATGCACATGCTGTACATTAGCATGTGCACACTCACTGTCGTCCCAACACTCTCTCCCCACCACCAGAATCCCACATCTTCCTTTTAGAAAGCAGTTTGAAATTATCCAAATGTACCTACTGTATTTTGAGATGGCACATGAGCAGAATTTGAGCAGCTGCAGTCACTGATGACCCAATTAGGTGACTGCTGGTCTATTAGCCATTTGGCAAAACCCTGGAACTGAGAAGTGACAACCTCCGATCTGACCTCAAGAAGATGGAGAATGGCCATGCTGTGGCTCAGTCACATCAAGTTCTCTTTACAAGAGAGATGTGCTTCTTATGTCCTTCCAGTGGAGAAAAAGTTTCATCCAGTCAGGCTATTTGGGGTGTTCCCAAGTTTGAATGTTCCCTGCTCCTGAAAACCAGAAATACATTTACTAGGTACTCTACAGAAGCAGTTTAAAATATGCTTTTTGTGTTAGTTCTTCCTTAAAAGAGAAAAGCCAGTAAATATTAAGAAAAATAGACACTAAGCATTGGTAGAGTTTTCACTCTGCCTTTCTGGTGAGCATGAATTGAAAGACTCTCAGATCTCACTGCCCTGAGAACAGACAGCTGGCAGAAACTTCCGCTCTTAAAATCCTAAGAAGTCTCCATCTCAAGAACAACCAGGTGTGGGCTGTCCATTTAGCCATGTCCACATCCAAATTCTAAGGTGGGAACCAGGCCATTCTGACAGGCGCCGCTGAAAGAAAAAAATCAATACTGGCACCAAAAGAGTTAAACCATAAACATTCACTTTTTCTTTTTATTAAGAAAGCATGCACAAAAATAAACTCGTGAGACCACGCCCCTCTCTCCCTGACCACTGACACGAAGCATTGGGGGCCACATCAGGCTGGAGGGGCCTGCAAGACCCCTCTGTGGGCTAGGCTGGCCCCCCTGCCCTGCCTGCAGGCTGGTGCCAGCTCACCCGCAGAGCTCCACAGCCTCCCATCGATGTCTTACCACGCACTAACAACACACATTGATTTCAGGGGCAGAGGAACGAGGCTAATTTGCACACTGACCGGCATGTATTTACATATGCAAATGAGGCACAACTTAATACGCAAATGAGGCAAATATGCAAATGAGGAGCACTTGGATACGCAGAAGGAGCCATCTTGGTTTGTTTTTCTTCCGGTGGTGTTTTCAGACTTCCACAGGGCCGGCTCTCAGTAATGTCCACTGCAAAACACTAACTGGGGCACCTGCCGTAAATTGTCTCTCATTGTCTCCGGTGCCACTTTCCACAGAAACTTATCACACATGCTTCCAAAGCTGTATCATTCCCATCCTGAGGCAGCAGAGATAACAGCTGACTCCATGTTGAAGCTGTCTGGGATTCCTCATTTCTCTCGGAAATGCTCAATGACTAACTCCCCCCCAAACACACACTTAAAACAAAACAAAACCAAAAAAAACCCAAAAAAACAAACAAAAAAACCCCCCCAAAAATCCAACAAAAAAAGAAAAAAAAAAGGGAAAAAAAGTGCTGTTCCCCCCTTCCAATGCAATGAGACTCTGTCCACTTCCCTGACAACAATCCAATTTTCAACTGGTTTATCCCTACAGCAAATTTAAAAAGCAGTGCTAGTTCCCCACCTTCCTGCAGTCAGACTAGAGGTTATTATTTTACTCCTGTGCTCCAGGTCTGTCAAGCAGCCATGATAGTCTATTTCCACATTTGTTCCCTTCACTGGTAATTAGGGAGTAGGGCTGGGGGAGGCTTTACAAAATAAGAAGAAACAAGAGGTTTGACAGAATGGAGCCATATGAGAAAAGAAGGGGAACACAGGACAACTTTGGGGAGGAAGCATCTAAATGCTCACTCCCGTTCCTGCACCTTTCCGACCTTCCTGATTTGCATGTGCTGACAAAGCTCATCCTTCAGGATTTACACTAGGTTAATTCATCTCCCCACCTGAACTGCAAGGGGTCTGAGACACCCTCCTCCCTTTCATACTACACTCTTTGGTTGGTCAGTTCAAAACCCTGCCCTGCTTCACCCTCTCTCCCCTAATGCCCCTCTTACAATAACTGCTTGCAAGGGCCTCTCGATCCCTGACCAGAGGGCTCAGCCCTTGACCAGTGACTCCAGCCCCACTCTGCCCATCACAAGCCCATTCACCAAGTGGGAACCACTGACAGGGGATGTACACCTACACAGCCAGACTCCTGTTGCTGGCACTCTCAACCACAGGCAAGGACAGCCTCCAAAGAAATATGAGGGGTGAAGGACCAAATAACAATTGGACAAATACTGATGAGAGAAAACTTCCAAATTTGCATATAAAAGGGAGAGCCTCACTACATATTTTGAAAAAGGGCTTGAAGGGGTGTGGGGTGAAATGAAAAGCTCTGGGGAACAGAATTTGCTGAATCACATGTGACACCCCTGACTGCTTCTTCTACCTGATGGGTATATAGGCTTCACCTAGAGACTGCAAAAGGCAGTGTAGGAAATGGGTCAGGATCCCTCAAAATCTCTCAGTCTTCACAGATGGCACCACATTCTGAAACCCAACTTCTCTGCTGAAATACCATATCTACTACATTCTCCTTTCTCCAAACTCAGGTCTGCCCTCCCAGCTCAGCTCAACTCTCCCTACCTCAGGGATTACCCTCTCTTTGTACTTGGGAACACCACTTAGTTTCTAGCTGTTCCTGCTGGTGCAACAAAGTTCACAGAGCTAAGATCACCCCTCCAGTGTCCCTTCAGCCCCCTGACCTTTACAACATTTACGAAACAACATAACTACAGGCTCCCAGGGTCCACTAGGCTCTCTCACTCCAGTAGCCAATACGACAGATTCACCGGCCACCTTGAAGGGAAAGAGGGATTGTTAAACGCAAAATAACAGAGGCAGAGAAAGATGCACTCGAGGATTCAGCCTTCCAAGGTCTTTTCATGGCACCAAGGACCCATCTTCCCACCCTCCACAGGGCACTGCGCAACACGAAAGAGCCGATCCGATGTGTCTGAGGCCACCGGAGGAGGGGGAGGGCTGTGTTCAATTATTGGTAATAATAATAATAACAATAATAATAATAAACAAAAGAAGAAAAGAAGATAAAACAGGACGCAAGGAAGGATTATCTTCGGCAGCATCTTGCGGTGGCTTCTCTGGCGGAGATAGAGAATATATATCTATATACAGGCAAGGCAGGGAGGCTGGGGAGGGTGGTGCTGACACCGTTGACCCCATGTCCCCCTCCCCTCCCACGTCCTTCATAAAGGACGGGCTATCAAGTCTGTAACTCGCTAGGTGATTAAGTCCCAGTCAAAATCATCGGGGATTTCCTCATTGGCGCCTGGAGGAGGCCCTGGAGGCCGAGGGACCAGGTGATGAGCTGAGCCAAAAACAAGAAAAAAGAAGAAAAAGGAAAGAGAAGAGTTAGAATCTAAAACTACATGCTTTTTCACAGTGGGTCCTTGGGCAAAAGAAATTAAAAGTGATTTGGGCCTTCTCCTTTCCAACAGTCTTAACAAAGCAAGAACACCACTGCCATTAATCTCTGTCAGCATCTACTAGTGTCTGGGAATGTTATGCTGGAAATTCCCCACAGCAGCTTTTCAGAAGTTAAGTTTCAGCCTCCTTTACTTACCTCATAGCTGACTGCTGATAGAGCACAAATGACTTCATCAACAGAAGCTTCTCATGTACAGCTGTCTGTGAACAACTAACTGAGGGTGAGGCTAAGCTAGAAGACTGTTTATGTGAAGTGAAAGAAATCAGGCCTTTGACATCCTAAACCTTCCCAGAGCTATAACAAAGCCCTAAAAGGAGGGTCCCTTGCAGTCCATGCTCCCTCTCTACCCACAGTGCTCCATTTGATTACTAAATGCTTTGGGATAAATGCACAAAGAGGTTGGGAACCAGTTCTTTAATGTTCATTGGTGCAATATGCCTTAACATCACCCCTTACCTGGGCGATTGTATCCTGGAGAGTCCTGGGTAGAAATCTGGTACATAGGAGATGGCCCGGAGAAGAGATGGGGAGGCTGGGGCTGACCATAGGAGTTCACTGTGAAAGGAAATGAATTAAGAAAGCAAAAAAACAACTGTTAATGTTCAGGTTAAGAAGTCTTGGCGTGACTGGCTGGCAGCTCAGCCACAGAGCAACTCACTCAGACCCACAGGATACTGAGGAGATGTTCAGCTGTTGAGTCCGAATTTCAAGCTATAGCTTGGTCAAGGATCTTGTTCTTGAAACCAGCAGGAGTTTCTCTATTATTGTAAGAGAGGAAAATATTCACCCAGAAACACCACAAGCTGGCTCAATATAATCCATTTAGTTCAGTACTAGATGACACACACCATTACAGTTCTACCAAGACCATCATATCTCCTCCTCAGAATGTATCCCCTTCTCCTTTGTACAGTACTTCTCCAACAAGGGTGCAAGAGCTTTCTCCTTTACTGTTCCTGACATCTGGAATAACAAACTCTCTACCTTGCCATTGTCTCTGTTGGTCACCTAAAAAATACCTCTCCTTCTCTTCCAGGTTTGTCTTTTAAATGTATTCCTGCCTGGAGGTTGCCTGTCAATAGTATGCATCACGTAACAGTAGTCTGTCCAGACCACAGGTACAGGACATCCCAGTTCTTTAAAGGCAGAGAAGGCTGAGTTGCTATGAACAGTTCTGACAGCCTAGCTCTGAGTTGCTCAGTGCTGCATGGCCTGGTAAGGCTGCAAGTAATTTAGGATACTCACAGAATTGGGCCTTCATTTGCATGTCATTTTAGACTCCTCCTAATTACCTTGGTTCATGGACTGCTCCTGTTTGCCACTGTTCAGGGCACAAGAATCAGAGATTCGAGGGGGTTGCTGTGGGCCAACCAGATGAGGGAGCTGACCAGTCTGGGTAAGGAAGTGATTAAGGGAGTCACAGAGGTTGGCAATATGGTGTTGATCCAGCGTCCAGTTCTTCCGCTCAGCCTGGCGCAAACTCTCCATGAGCTCTGCAGGGGACAGAGGAGAGTGTCAAAGACAGCAGTCACACCGTGATCTTCCCTGCAAAGAATTTCTGTCTTCTGTCCCTAAATCCTACCTCCTCCTCACAAACCAAACTTTATAGTTTCAAATCAGTCACCAGACTCCTGAAGAGCTCCACATCTAAGATACTGTCACACTGACTCAGGCAGGGCAAGGAAGAGTTGGAAGGGAAAAGCTCAGTTAGCTTTCTGACATACTTTTATGACTTAATTCTCCCTGCCCCAAACCCTGCAGTGTTCATTCAAGTGCTTCAGGATCTTTGACAGAACCCAGAACGCATGAAGTAGGACACCTCTTTTTAAAAGTGAGGTGAATCATGGAGAAATCCAGGCACTTGCCACAGTTACACTGAAAAATAGATCCTTGCACAGCACTTGCATGTTGTAGACTACAGCCCTAGTCATTGAGTCACTTGGCCAACACTGACCTGAGAATTGGGAGTGCTCAATGCTAGACCAGTTCAGCCGGTTTACCATCTTGAAACTTTCCTTTAGGGAATCAATGTTGGAGCACCAATCAGGGGGAAACGCTGGAATGAAAGAGGGACAAGATTAATACAGTACAGATCACTCTTTCTTGCCACCCCTTAATATAAAAAGATTGGTCCCTCTTCACCAAAGAGCCTGATGCTACAGCAGCTAGAAATCCTTTCTCCCTTGGAAAACCAGGGGTGGTATCTCCTTTTTCACTAAGGTCCTGACTTTATGCTTCATCCCTTAAGAGAACCCCAAAGCCAGGGTGGATATATCCTCCATTCTCCAGGTAAGAAAGCAAATTCCTTCTCAGATTTCAACTGTATCTGGCTTTCCCCCATTTTCTACACACAAGTAGGCACTACTTAGGGAAAGCTCATTTGTGGGATTTCTGTCTGGGGGCTACTCACTGCTCCCTTTCCCCCATTCATGCTTTCCATCACCCCTGACTCACCAAAGCCAGCGTTGTTGATTGAAGCCTGTGACTGCTGCTGCTGCTGGTGTGGCTGCTGCTGTGGGTGGGAGTGTGGGTGATGTTGTTGATGCTGGTGGTAACCTCCATGCTGCATTGGGGGCGGGTGCATGGACATCACTGGTGGGGGGCCATAACCTTCACCACCCTGCTGCTTTCCTCCTTGGGATGGGCAACCCTCTGGGGTTGGAGTGTGGAGTGGGGGAGCAGCACCTACTGAGGAGGGGCCTTGCTGCTGTTGCTGCTGGTACATGTAGTAATTGTGGTTGGAGGGCTGCATGTCACCAAGGAGTGAAGAGAAACCTGCCGAGTAAATGAAAGAGGAGGGAGCTTTAAGAGAGCCTGGGTCAGACCTCGGCTTACATTATCCAGCTCTAATTTCACACTGCTCATCCCACTATTTATGAAGCTTTAGGAGTGCCCTCTACAGGCTGCCAGCAACCATCACCTGTGCAGTTATGCCCTTGCTGTGCTCCAGACACAAAATGAAACGCTCTACAACAAAGACACAGAAGGATTTTAGTACAGCATTAGGCACTTAAGTTCCTCCCTGGATTTTTTCCTAGACTTACCAAAGTTAGACCCAACCTCTCCTGAAAATGTCAAGCACATGTTGTTTTCCTATAAATGAACATTAAGCATACTTAAACAGTAGAACATTTAGAAAATTGATAACTTAATGCATCTGACTTGCTTGTTTCCTTCAGTTCCCTTCTTACAAGCAGTTTGGTCAGGAATCTTCACAATTTTTCTCATATTGATCATAAGAGGTCATAAAAGACTCTGCTTTTGTACAAAGAGCATAATGCACACACCAAGGCTCCTTTATTACTTTCATTCCTCCTGACTCACTGGGTGTGTCATTTCTATCCTCCTGTATTTCAGGCAACCCCTACACATGAGAGCACCAGGTATTTTCCATCCTTCCCCAACACCAGGAGATCAGCATATCTCTTATGTCTTCTTCCCCTGTTCATTCTCCCCACACACTGAGGAACCTCTGTGGAAAAGCACAGTCAGGGGCACTGCATGCCATTAACCTGAGCTACTCACTTCCTCCTTTGAGTACCTTACTTGACCATCTGCAAGCAAGCCTCACATTTTCACTAGATTCAGCATCACCCTTTGAGTACCCTACTACTATCCTAGGGCAAAAGGATGAATACTGCCATCCTGACTCAAGAGTTCCCAACAAAATTTTTTCAAAAACTGCAAGTTTTCCTAAACTGCCATGCAGCCTACAACTTGGAGGGAAAAAAACAACACACAGCTGCTAAGTTTGTAAAATAATTTTTTTAGCTTGCTCATACTACAACACCTCACACAACAGGCTCCTACTACTAGGAGTGCCAGCATGATGGAAGCACTGAAAGTATATACATTTTTTTTTCACTGTAGCTTCAAGTTCAGGAGGTCCTTTCTGGAGCGGCAAACTTTGCCTGCACTGTGTGATGGCTGATAGTACAGGTGAAAAGCTCATGTAACAACATATTCCTTTTCACACCAGATTAATATTTAGAAGAGTGTTTAAGGGCAGAAAGAGCTTTAAGTTTTTCTGAAGTATTTTCCATGACATTGTATCCCTGAAGTGACTCTGCCCTCTTCTGGCTGCTTATTCAATCTCAGAAATAAAAAATATGAATGGAGTTGGAGGCCCTCTCTTCTCTGCTCTCAATCCACAAAGCTCAATTCTTCAAGGCCTTGTACAATCCTGCTTTTAACAGATGTGAGCAATGATGATTTTCCACTCTCCTTCTGACAAACTCCAGATGCAACAATCCCCTCCCTCTTACGGTTTCTAGCTTGACAGACTGTGAATGTTTGTCTGACATGCTTTTCTTCAAGACTTCATTTTTCTCAGCTTCTGCCATTTTAGTATTTGCATTTGTATCAACACAAGGCATTTCTAAAACATTGTGCTTTTTTATTCTGAGAGAACTAGGGGGAGCAATGCATAAAAGGACGTGCAGATTTCTTATCAGCTCCTGGCAGAAGTAATTACAGCATGCCAAAGAAGGAAAGTCTGTTTGCACAGGCTCCTAAATGAGGAAAGATCTGAGAGATGCTAAATGGACAAGACTGTGTGGGCAGATACCTGCCCACCCCACATGACGCATGTAGTTACTCACCGTGCTGAGAGGAAGATGATTTCTCCAGCATGGATTTGTAGAGATTTCGGAAGGACCAGCTAAGATCCTGGAAGTTGATCTCAGAGTAGGAGAACTTGAAGTCATGGTTGGCACTGTACAGTGGAGGTGGCACATCGGCCCCTTCACGGCCCTGCCCCCCTGCTACAGTAGAGGCAACATCCACAGGCCCTGTACCCTGCTAAGGGAGGCAGAAATAAGACCTTGAGTCTGTGCTAGGATTTGCAGCTTGAGACAGAGATCAGACTAGATAACATACACTGATATCCCATATCACTTAGCTCATCTTCCAACTAATCTTCCCAAAGGCCATTTTTCTTGAGGAACACCAACCACAGCACAACAGCTCCAGCGTTTTCTTCAGCTAATACCATTATGCCTTTATCCTTATCCCCATCCAACCCTTTGCTAAAATTCACTTCCTCCTTATTTTCTGCATTTTCAGCTCCTTCCCTTCTTTTTATTTTTGCCTCTGTATCACAATTTTCACAATTCCCTCTCCTCACCACTTTGTTTTTCCATTCATGCACTCCTCCTACTCTCCTTTTCCTCCCACTTCTATCCTTTTCCCCACGGCTCACCTGACTGTAGTTAGCAATGGGGGTGGTGCTCTGGATTGACATCTGAGGGGTAGCCTCAGGTGGCAAAGAGGCTTCTGTGCTGACTGGAACAGCCCCTCGAGGGCTTTTACTTGCCTCTTGCTCTGGGGAGTCTTGTGGTATCTGTGGATGGGGAAGAAAGAGACAAGGAAAGGAGCAGAAATCAAAAACAGATGGAGAAGTGAAACTGCAGATGGGAAGCCAGCTCCCCCGCTGCAGAAGTTCATGGCTTAAAAAAGAGGAGGACTGGGCCTTAGTCACGGAAAAGTCAGGATAAAGGACTTCAAACAAGATTAACTTTGCTACTGAATAGCAGCAACAACAGGCAACCAACAGGCCATGCATACTAGTTTCTTCAGTCCTGGACTTTGTCTGCCCAACTATATACCCTGACCCCAAAACATTCCCCCCAAGAGAATTCCCAGTCCACTCAATGCTGTGTGGAAAGACAAACACTCACATCATCATCTGGAGGGTGCCTTCTCTTGCGAGATATATCTGGACATGTATCTATTGTCCAGTAAGAGCCCTGGAAAGAAAACCCATTGGTGAATGAATGATGAAATCATAGAGCTTCCTGAAGTAGGGGGCTGCTGACTCAAGAAAAGCAGCACCAACTAAACACAGGACCACCCTCTAGAACCTCAGACAACCAAGACTCTGGTGTTGCCAAGAGATTCCTTTCTTGCACTGGGTTGCAATGAAGTATGAGGAACAATGCTACTGGTGGAAGGCAGAATCCTCTACTTTCCACCACTCTTGAGACAGAACACAAAAGGATGGTTTGATCCAAGCTAAGTGAACTCTTTTGGGCCTGCACAATCCTTTCAGTGGCCTCCTCATGACCTGAATTTATGATTAACTCATGAGAACCAACTCAACGTTGGTATTTGGCAGAGACAGCCAGAAGGATTGCTCTTTGTTCATGACTGCGAGACTCCAAGCATCCACAGAGGGCCCAAGATGGCTAAGAAATAAACCATGGTTAAGAACTAAAACAAATGATGTACAGAGAGGTCTGTTTAACACGGACAAGAAAAAGCTAAGGGGATCAAACAGTTGTCTTAACTGCGTAAGCATATTATAAGAGAATCAAATTCTTCTCAAAAATGTACAGCACAAGAAGAGGCAACAAATACAAGTTACAGCAAGGGAAAGTACAGTCAGATATAAACAAAACTTTTGTCACAATGATGGTGGTGCAGCACTAGAACAAGTGCCCAGTTTTGCTATCTCCATCCCTGGAGATATTCAAAATCTGACTGATCTCACACACATTTGACTGATCTCATCACATTTGACTGATCTCATCAGCCTAATGTGATTGTTCCTGTCTGGGAGAGGACAGAGGTACATGTCAACTCCTAGACCTCCCTTTCACCATAAAACAGTGTATAATTATGTGTGTTGTTTTCTGATTAAGTATAGAAAGAACTCTAAAGTGCATTTAGCTTGTTTTAACCTCCCATCGAGATCTGAATCATCTGAATAGGCAACAAGCACAGGTTTACATTATAAACCCAGCGTGACATGCCAATGAACACCTGCAAGCATATACCCTTAAGTCAGTTAGGATTTCCTGGAATAAGCCACATAATTAATGGTATTTTCAAGCTGTGATCCTCAAAGATCTACTATTTCCATTTATAGATGCCAACTGAGCACCACACAGTCCTTTAAACAGAACCTGAAATAAAGGCCTGAGCAAATGGTCCTTTCTTGTAACTTTAGGATGAGGGGGAAGAGACAATCCTTGTGTCTAAATACACAGCTTCTTGCCCCTACCATCTCCTACTGTTTGGTTATGGGTTTTTTCAGACAATATCTGCATGCCAAGATGCCAAGTCTTGGTTTTGCTAGCAATTCCCCTTTAAAATCTATGTGTATTATCAGAGCTTTACTAGTTCTTAGTTAGCCAACATATTCCTAAATTCTTGAGTTTTACTCGTAAATAATTTCTACAGATTTAAACTATGTGATGATGACATATTTTTCCAACACCAAATACTTTGCCATCTGTATAGGTAGCAATTCTGCTCTCACTTCCATGGATCTTGCCTCCATGAAATCCATGACGTCACATCATAGTCCTATTGTTCAC
Organism: Passer domesticus; assembly: GCF_036417665.1. Taxonomy (NCBI): domain Eukaryota; kingdom Metazoa; phylum Chordata; class Aves; order Passeriformes; family Passeridae; genus Passer; species Passer domesticus. The sequence continues at coordinate 88,063,822 of NC_087475.1, read as the reverse complement.
CAGCAGCCACTATGCTCTCTCATAACAGAACAAGTTTGATTATACCCACATTTTACACACAAAGATTAAAAAAAAAAAAAGACCAAAATTAATAAAGTACATTCAATCACACTTTTGACTTCTGACAGTAACTTTAAAGTCAACTGAAGATCACAGATAAGAAAAATAATTACTAAAAACCTTGAAGTTCCTTTACAGGTTCCCTTTAAGTAAATGCTTCTGTAGCTGAAGGACTGCAGTAAATCTTACTACTGCTTCCATTTTTGCCTACACTTTAGGTTTCAAATTCCAACCATGAGTTAGAAAGGGCAACCCCAGCTTATTTTCCTGCAGTTTTAAATTGCTTGCCCAGGAGCAAGCAGATTTCTTACCTTCCCAGGATCATCTCTTGGTCGAGGCACCTTTCGAAAACATTTATTCAGAGAGAGGTTATGACGAATAGAGTTCTGATGAGAAAGTAAGAGATACAGGTAAGTGCTACAACAAAAACATACAGTCTTCTGCACTGGAGCAGAGAAAATAGGATGGTACATAAAAGCCAGAGCTCACTACATATTGCTGGAATGGGGCAGAACAGAAGCTGTAGAAAGGGATAGATTAAGAGGTTAATACTGGGCTGAACCAGCTCTACACTTATAGAAGGTGCAATGAAAATAGTATCAGTGTGATGCAGAGGAAGGTAGTGATGTGTGTTCTGTGGGTTTTTTGGGTGTTTTTTGTTGTTGTTGTTGTTTTGGGGGTTTTTTTGTTTTTTGGGTTTTTTCCCTTGGTTGGTGGTGGTGGGTTTTGTGCACACTCCTTAGTGGACCACCACATATGTTCAACAAAATTCTCAGAGAAAATGGGACTGCTGGCTCTGCATTTTCTCCAGTTAGTCAACTTAGTTTTACATCAGTCTTATTTTAATCAGTGAATTAATCTTAATTAGTGCATAGAATTAAGAAAGTAAGCCTTTAATCAGGCAGAAAAGGGTACTTCAGTGATGCAAGCCCTCACCTTCCAACCAATACCAGCATTTTTGTAGTAGGGAAAGTTGTCGCAGATCCAACGGTAGATCTCACTAAGCGTCATCTTCTTGGCAGGTGAGGAGTTGATGGCATATGTGATCAAAGTGGCATAGCTGTAACGTGGCTTCCCATCTTGGTGCACTGCTGCCTCATCCTTGCTCAGTGTGGCATTGGGATCTGTTGGTGAGCCTGGGGGACACTTTCGGGCAGACCCTGGAGGTCCTGCTTGTGAGGAACCCCCTAATTTTTCAATAGTAGCCCTTAAAGTAAGCTGTGGGAGCCAGTCTATGGAAGTGAGGCTGCTTTCCAGGTCAGAGGCCATAGTGCTGGAAGCAGGAATATCTGTGAAGATGAAGGAGAGGAAAGGAAATCCTTGAGAAACAAACAATTGGATTCTTCTCACACTATCACAAATACCTGTATGAATATCATCCTACTTCATGCATCTTATTCACAGCTAGCCAGAACCATTCCAAAGGGTCCATGACTGTGCCTCAGGGGGGACCATTGGTACTGAGAGCAGCTGGGACAGTGCTTTTTGACACTGATGGTAACATTGCTAGGGCAGTCTTACCCAGGGCACTGCTCCCAGGTAAAAAGCCAAGATCTGTTTAAGGGAAGTGGAGCCCTTTCAGCAGGTTTATCATATTCACTCCTTTACTACATAATCCATATAACCTTGGTACTCTTCACCAAGATTACGTGTAATCCAGTAGGTTTACAGTGTCAGGTAAGAGGAAAATCATAGCTAAAAGGGAATACTCATTCATGCCATACACAAACCACAATTTAATTGGATCATCTGCAAAGTCAGGACTATCTTAATTTGAGGGGAAATTAATTTCTCTCTGAGACCTAGCCTCTCTTTTTGCATTAGGTGACATTATAATGAATCCCATTCCTTACAGCTAGGATTACATATCTCATTTTAAAACACCAAGATCATGCATAATACTATATATAGATAATTACATATACCATGTCAAGTTGGAACAGACTATATTAAGCTCATAACAGCTAAAGCTTTGCCTGCCATAACCAGTTTTTCTTAAAAAAAAATATATATACATACATACACACACACATATATATATATATACACACACACACACATATATATTTAAATCCTGCTTGATTCACAATATAGCAGGCAAGTGTCTTCTCCAATTCTGAGACACAGATAAAACTTACTTGTCTGAAATCACACAAGTTTGCTGCAGGAAGAGACTCAGAATCTTTTATCTCAAACGTTATATACTTCCCCTCAGAAAAATAAAGCACACCTGGCTAGCAGTTGTATACCTGTAATAATTATTTTATAGAAAAGAAAACATTTTGCAGCATGAACTTGTATGAACTTGCACACTTAGCTTACTAAGTTTTCTGTAGTCTGTTGCAGTAGACAAGGCAGCAGAAAGTTCGTCATTCCTACTCACAACTGGCTGCATTACTATACTGGGAGCAATCCCTTGAAGTCTGGACTGAGGTAGCTAAATTTCCAAGGCCACAACTTTCACTGCTCTTTGCATAAAGAGAAGAATCATGGCTTGAAGGCATGCAAATTCAACACCTTCCATTTCTTAAACTAGTCTTTCCAGAAGATCAAATGGTACTGTCTTTGAGTATGCTGGAGCATAGACAAGGCAAACACACAAACACAGTTAGGTATGTATAGCAAATTAAACACTTGCATACACGTAAGAGAGAAGAGACTGACACAAACACACTCTGCTTAGGAAAGATTCGTCAGCAGACACCTCCCACTGAGTGCATCACTCAGATGAGTGGATCAGATGAGACAGGGAGACACCCATCTGCATGAATACCAATTAGATACTTGTTCTAAAAATAGGCATTTGACAATAACACAGTGTGGATGCACAGATCCAGAGACAGATGCACCCAGCATTTTGACACTGAAGCTACCAGCTCTTCCCCCACACCCATATGCATTATACCTTTCACTTCTGCACTCCAGGGCTCTCACAGCACCAAAGCAATGAAGTCCATACTCCAACGCATTCATATGCGCTAAACCTTTCATTTCCATGCATGTGCTCACCACACCTCTTAGGGCTCAAACACCTACACAAAAGCCCAACAAAATCCATCCCTCAGCCCCCACAGGCAGTGGCTTCACAGCCCTGGCCTCAGGAAACACGTCCTAATTGCACAGCTAACATCACCACTCACACTCTCAGGCACCCAGGCTGAGCAGTACAATTGCAGCACCACAGCCTCTATGGCGAGTGGAAACATTTTTATGTCTGGGGAGGAAAGGAAAAGGCCATCAGCTACTAACTTACCTCTCTACTCATCTGCCACACTATCACCTAGGACAGGCATTACTACCTGCTGCCCAGCTAACTAATTGATCCGAGCTGCAAAAGGCTTTCCATTACTCAGCCCCCTCCAGTTGTGCTTTATTGAATAACTCATTTTGACTGATTTAATCTAGTACCAAACATTTGAAATTTACACAATTTAAAAAAATATAGCAGGACTATTCTTGTGTGAATAATACAAGGAAAAAGAAACAATATCTTTTTATCCAGTTGGGATGGACAGACCAATAAAAACACAGCTACATTTACATGGTAAGTTCACAGGTAAAGCCCTCATTGAAAGTAGTACCCCACTTGGAAGAAAACAAACATGAACTAAATGTTACATCGAATGCTTCAATTTGTGTGTCTCATATCAATTTTAATTTCTATGGCGCAAAAAAAATACTGCTTCTTGTTAAACCATTATGAAGTATCAGTTGCACCAACAATACTACTCCAAAGTAAAATAAACACAAATTTATCCACCCCCTCCCCCCTTTTTGTTTTTTTAAGACAAGCACAGAAATCACAAAAATTAGGTTATAAAAGCCTATGGCAGATTAAGATACCAATCTGAAACATCAGAAATTCAAGAAACAGAAGAAAGCACTGTTGTTTCCACAGAGCTTCATGTTTGCCCAGGTTATGTCAGTAGAGCATCTGGGGTGACTGGCTATGTAAATGTAAAATGTAAGGCTGATATGCAACTTCCCCATCATCAAATACACAAGCTTCTGTGCATTTGTATAAAATACACTTGTCAGGGAGACAAGCAAAATTAGAATTGGGTCACATTACACCCAAATCCTAATAAATTTAATATTTTCATTCCTTGGCTTATAAAAATCTTTGACAAGAAAACAAAATCCAAAAATCTTAAAAAAAAAAAAAAAAAAAAAAGAAACAACAAAAAAAAACCCCACCAAACCCTGTGCCTATATATGCACTTGTCACCCAGTACTGAAACAACGACTTTTCAGTAAAACACAGCAGCTTTTTAAGAACATATACACTAGACAGTAATTTAGGACAGAAAGTGAAGAGTCAGACCAAACAGCAATCACATGGGAAATTTCAAAGCAATGGAATAAGACCTTTTTTTCCAAGTTTGCACTTGATCATGTTACTGGATTTGCTGGCAATATGGGATCTGTAATAATCAGGCACAGTCAAACAGGTAAGGTGGCAATTCCAGAACACTTTCAGGGCAACAATAATTCAGTGTAATTGGCTACTAAATTATTTAAAAGAATACTTGCTATGCAATAAATATTACTGTTAATTTATGTTGCATGTCTCATTCACTTGACCCAAGCGTTTGGTGCATCAGCTTGACACTACTAAGCAGCATAAAACAAGACTGCAGCCAAACCAGAGCAGCTGATAATTCTTCCAACTTTCCTTTCTCAGCTTATTGCCTGGCAAATCTTTTGAACTCTTCTCTTATGATCCCACTCAAACAAAGAAAATAACTAGTAATAACTAATAGATAGAAAAGAACTAGTAATAACTAAAAGAATTAGTAATAACTAATAAATACATTGAACTGAAATCAAGGGTGATTCTACCCTAATGCTACCACATTAGCAAGTCAGAATTCATTTTCAAGAAGTAAAAATAAAGTCAAAGACCAGAATTCGTAATGTCCCACTTCAGAAGGTAAATGCTATCTGTTTATATATTTGGCTGAATTTAAAAAGCAAGGGTAGGGTAGCCAAGGTCATAACCACCATCAATAGCTGGAAGGTGACTGCAGAGTCTTCATTTCTCAGGACTAAACAGTTACAGTACAATCCCAAGTCAGACAGGTCGGAGAGATGCAAAAAGTCCAGCCAAGCACTGATCCTGAACTACAGTTAAACAGACAAGAATCTGTCCAATTAATAAGAAAAGTGTATTAAAGAAAATCCCTGCATTGAATACCTTTCAATAACCACTAATTCGCTTGGGACTAGACCTACAGCTTTCTGGGAAAACTGCTGCCTTACTTTGAATCTTTGCAAGTAGCAAATGGAAGCTCCTGCTGCAAATGCAGGCCAGGCTCCTGCCGATGGGACACTAAGGGCCATCCCTCAGCAGCGCAGAAGGAATCTGTACTCTGCTACTTTGCAAATGCTCACTCTAAGCCAGTCAGATCTTATCCAGGATCACTGCCACTTGCCTATGAGGACAGAAAAACACATGAAATGTGGGGAACAACACACTAAGGGTCACACTGAACACACAGTTAATAAACATGTATAGTCTGAAGCATTCTCTAAGGCTGAATTCAATGGCTGGTCAAGCAGAATCAGTTAGACTGAAGTAAGGAGCCATACAATGAATGGCACAATGCTGTGCACTGCCTGCAGAAGATGCCTATTCTAGAATAAATCTCTACATCTACATTTTTCTGTGTTTACTTTCACTGTTGGTTTATTTGCTAGTATTCTGATCCAACAAAACACTACGACAAAAAGATTTAAAGGAGACTCAAGTTTCTCAACATGAACTTTGAGAGAAAAAACACAGAACAGACTATCAAGCAATGACAGACATTGCTGCAGAACACCTATGAACAGGTGACCACTTGTATTTACGGCCTGAAACACAGATCCAGTGATCTAACTAACAATATCCATTTAATATACTCAGAGATACCCCTAGTCTTTAAGGTATTAAGCAGATTAAAAAACTGTCAAATTTTGACTACAACTTTCCTGAAATAATGTCACAGTGTAAGGAGTAAAAGGTGCACGAAGAAATGGAGAGCCTCTACTTTGGTGAAAAAAAGGCAGTTCTGACATACTTGTGTAAATTACACACTCAAAAAACCCTGTGTCCTCATCTAATACAAAAAAAGGGGAAAATAATCAATTTTGCAGAGTCTAGAAGGAAGAGAAATTTGTCATTTTAAGATATGTGCATTCCCTCATAAAGAAGGTGGTGCGAACTAAGATGGCAGGAATAAAACACTTAAAAATCTGATCTTCTCTAAGCAAACATTCTCACAGAAATACTTGTTTCATGTAAGAAATAAGAAAAAAGGACACTGATTATCTGCCCAGACTGAAATTGCTATCCATATTTTGGTAAGTACTTGTGAGAAGCCTTCAGGAAATGTTTATATTTCTGGAATCAAATGAAGGAAGAGAGGTTGGTAGGTATTATTCATAAAATGAAACTTAACCTGGAAGGAATGATAGGTGTCATGTTACTGACAAAAGAAAGGCACTGCAGTCTGACAGCACCCTTCTGTCTGCAGTGCCACATGAAAGGAGGAAAACCCATCCCTGGGGACAAGGAGGTAAGAGAAATTCTCATACCCTAGAACCATGCTTCCCTTTTTGGGGAGCAGTAGAACAAGCCAAAAATGTTTTCCCAATTAACTACAGGCTTGCAGATGTGGTAACAGGAGGCACATGGTTCTCACTAGTCATGAGCCACAAAGGGAAAAGGGATCCAACCAAAGGAAGCCACTGTCACCTAAGAGCACACGGCGTGCTGTTGCCTCTGAGTATGAGCTGTCACAGTGTGCACCTGTCCACAGGGTCCGAGTCCTGCTCACAGCTACTGCGAGTGCAAGACAGCACAGCTCTGAATGCTCAGTGCTATTTCATGGCACACAGGAAGCACCGTGCTTATGGTATTCTGAATGGAAAATTTGTTCCAAGCCACACAAAACACTGAGATGGTTGTGAAAATTATCAGTTAGAGGAAGATGAAAACTTTTAAGCCATGTATAGCTTAATATAAATTGCTTGACTAATTGTTTTGTTATAATTAAACTGTTATATGGATATGATTTTCCTTTAATGAATAGAAATCTCAACAAAATAAGGTTCATATGAAGTCTCAAAGAAAAATAAAAAGCAAACAAATTTGTTTTCACTGTCATTTCAGATTAGATAAATGTCATGATAGCACATTTATCATAGGACCTTTCAATTCTCTCCATTTTGTAAAAGGTGCACAAGCAGGCTACAAATTTGTATTTTGAATTTAGTAAATGAACAGCACTGACTGTGCAGGCATTTTTGGTACTAATGAAGCATGAAGTCTTGTGAGAACTATAAAGTCACCCAAACCCTCATGTTGGAAGTGCACCAGGATTCAATTCCAAAGGCAATTATGTCCTAGCTTTGTTTGAAATTGACAAATAGTATAGTTTACAAAACCTGACCTGCTTATTTAAACTTATCAACAGATGGCATTATAGCCAAAGTCTGAAATATGCTGATGTCAAGAGAAGCAGTATCTTTATGGGCCTAACAGGCTAGGATTGAGCATAGCTAGGGCCTTGCCAGATTTTAATAAGACCAACTAATCAAATGTTTTTGTTGTCTGCTATATAAACACACAGGGAAAAAAAGCACTGAGAAATACTACACAAACATTGCAGACACTCCTAAGACAGTATGAAAATATGTGTTCAAAGTTAGGACCAGTTTGTTTATTTATGATGCTGTGTAAGGTAAAGTGGGGCATGTGTAACACCTGTCAAAAGAAACAGTAAATGATACTGACAATACTGGTATACATAAAATACTTTTGAGCTGGAAATTATTTCCTTTGTAATAAGACTACTAGAAAAGATTTATTCTAATAATAAGCCAAATGTCCCATGACAACCTTCCCAATAACAGATTTGAAGTAAAAAGTAAACCAAGCACTTTGAAGAAGTGCAATGAAAATACATCACCACAGCAGAAGTGTCTCTGCAGCATCCCTCCACCCTCAGTACCACTACGCAATAAATCACCATTGGAAGTAGCAGCTGCAATTCCAAGCATATGCCAAGGCAGGAGAGAAATCTTTGACATTTGCTTTAAGAATATTAACGGAACAATTACTCTTACACTGAGAAAGGTATAGGGAACTGGTTTTAGCATAAGTCAAATTTATGAGCACATATCTGAAATGAAATTTTCCCTTGGAAACATAGGTATTCCCCCAGCCCTATGACAGCCCCCAGCCTGAAGGATTTCAAATTTACCTGCCTATCAGAATCACATCCAGTAATAAACCTGCACCAGAAGACATGTAAACACCAATTTAATACCCAGATTGTTTCCAAAATTAGAGACAACACCAGAAGTAGATCAGCATGCAGACTATCTTGCCCAGAAGATCTACACAGCATTGCAAAGACATATACAGAAACACAGGCAAAAAGAATGTAACATGCTTATAAATGAAAACTGTATTCTTATTCACATTAAAAAATGGGTCTCTCCATGAAAAATTACAGTTAGCCTTGCATTTTAATGACAGCAATAGTGAAAAGCTTCTATGGCAGAGAAAGGAACGTCAGCCACGTACAGGGAAAATGAAAATCTGACTGCAAGTGGTCAGAACTTGTTCACCAAAGGCTGAACCACTGAAAACAGGTTAGTCAATATGAACTCTGCTATAGTTGCTGAAACAAACCACAACCCACTCGTGGAAATGGGTATCAAGCAGTAGCAAGAACTCTGTACTGAATTCATAGGAAAAAAGGAAATCAGCATCAAGTGCAGATTAGTTGAATACCACGTGCCCAAAGTGTACATAGAGCACATGGGTTGACATTACCAAAGCACTGCAGAGAAGCCTGTTAAAGAGGAGTCTAAGAGCAAAGCACAGCTGAAATTGAAGTTGGAGAATGATCAGAAGAATCAAATAATACTGTGTGAGACTCATAAATTAAGTCTCAACCACTGTTTTAACATAATTCCTTTTTACTATTCTGTTAGCTGTTATTCTCAAACTGACAGAACTCTCTTCCAGTAGACAAAACACCTGACAATCCCTGCCTGGCTCACAACACGAAAAGATTTCTACCATGCTTGAAGCTCAAGAGGATTCAGAACCACAGAACACACACCAATTAATGGTTTCTTTTTGCTTAAAACACTAGTACTGCTACTTGGCATCCTACTCACAAAATGCTCCATTTTGTGTATCATCCTGAAACTAAATCTTCTGTTCATCTCCTTACAGATACTGAAAGGAGTCTTTCTTCCACACACATGCTTGCCACAGTTGTCACCTTGCAGCTGCAAGTAAATATTATTCTGCTCTAACCTTGAACATTCCAGTCTTCAAGATGTGTCTTTGCTTATAACAATCTTTATTTCTTTTGCAATCATGCTTCTTCACAAAAGGAGCCAGGGAGACTGGGGTACATACAGTGGATGACTACATTTGAGTATCAGTTAGACCTTTGAATAATTTTTAAAAATGCAAATAATGGCTACTGCATACTTGAAAACAGCTAATTGCAAATATGCAATTAACAGTAGGACCCAATAATCTTAGAGGCCTTTTCCCACCTTAATGATTCTAGGGATCTATGAAATAAGTACTTTCCAGTATGTCTGGCTGCTATTGGCTGGCAATATTCCTCTGTGTAACAAGGTATGAGTCAGCTGAGGAAGAATGTAAAGAGACGTTCATGTAAAAAATGGAAAAGCACAATGTCATGCTTGTGTCGCTGGCAGAGCAAAGGACAATGCAGTAAGGGACAGCAACAGATAGGGGAGAAACAGAAATGTGAAGGCCCCTTAGAGTGAGCACAACAAGCTGGAACCTTATGTGGTGGATGATAGCCAAAGCACAGGCTTGTCAAGGAGGAGATGGCAACGTGTTGAGAAAACATGCCAGGAGGACAGCTCCAGCAATCGTGTTGCTAACAAGACCAGAAGGTAACACGGTTGTCAGAGGCCAGCAAGAATAGCTCACAGTAACAGAGATGGGAAATGAAGGAGGAAGCATAAGGGTTACCCAAAGAGACTCAAAGAAGCAGCAAAACATTCAGGCCATGAACAGGAAGGTGAGTCCTACACTGCATGTTCAAAGCAAGAACATGTTACAGGCCCAAGTGTGGAAGCCTGCAGCAGAGGAAAGCAGGAAACAAAGGCAAACCTCGAAGGAGCTTTCTCAAGTTCCATATTGGCCTCAGGGATCTTAAACTTGCAGCAATTAATTAAAAAATATGTTAAGATAGTATGCAAAGCTGCATCATTTAACATCCCTGGCATGAAGGAGGTAAAGAAAAGCAAAGAGAGGATACTAGAAGTGGGTCATTGTGTCTAAGTTATGGGGAAAAAAAATTGAGGGAAGTAAACAGCTTAGTACAGAGGGTACTGAATGAATGACTAGAATAGTTAGGAGGGAAACCAGGAAAATACTGTCACAAAAGTCAAGGGAGGACAAGATTTCAAGACGGGGCATGATCAAGTGTCAAAAACAGCAGGGAAGCCAAGAAGGATGAAGATGGAATAGAGACCCTGAGACTTGGCCAAGAAAAGGTCATCAGAGATCTCAGGAGAAGCTTCAAGGGAATGAGAGTATCTATACTGAAGTCAACTTATAAAAAAAGTTCTAGACTGCACACAATCATACAGAATCTTGCCATTTTGGAGTGACTGGTCTTTCAATGAAACAAAAATTCATTGGGGCTTTTACTGTTTCCTAATGCCACAAAAACCAGCATATAGAAGTTTTAAGTTCAATATCACATTGTAATTAAGGCAATCAGCAGCAAGAGCAGGCAGCCATTATAAAGTGGTTTTCATCCTTATACTTTGGAACCCTTATAAAGGATCAATAACCTATTCCAGGATAAATGGGAAGCCATGCATGGAGAAGCATGCAGCCCAAGGTCAGCCAGCAAAGAAACAGCAGAACTTTGCAGAGAACATTGCTCTCCCAAAGCCCAGACCAGTTCTCTACATTCAAACCTTATCTGCTTTGTTCAGGTAGAGATAAAAAGAACTTCAGATATAACTATTCTAGCAGCTTGTTTATTTTTCTCTGCAAGTTCCTGATGGGGAGGGAGAATTTGTCTTGGTTTTATTTAACAATAGGTTTTTAAGGGAAACTGAAAATTCAGGAACTTTGCTCCTTTAATTTGTGACCACAAAGTGTTCAGATTCTTTCCCAATTATTCAGATTTGAACTTTTAACAGTAATTACATATTTCTGCTATAATCAGCCACAGTTTTTATAGAGCATACACAAAATTTGAATTGCTAATGGTAAAAAACAAAAAAGCAAATATTTTTTCCTCAAGGTATAAAAGCCCTCACTCATCATCTCACCCCGTTCCTCATTATTCAGTCTCTCTGATACATAAAAAAGGCCAAAAAAAGAACACACATTCCCTTAGTTCTTGATTTCACATCAAATAAACTGACCAGCTCAGAAAGATGAGGAATGAGGTACTGGGCTTTGCACAAAATGCTCAGCCCAGTTCTGAAAACCAAGATCCTCAAGTGCTAGAGTGAACCAGAGAATGTAATGGAAGGGGGTTTTATTCTAACTAACTTCCTGAGGAAGGAGAAGGACCAGAAGAGAAGGGAGGGTGGGAGAATGAAATTGAGTTGGACTATGGAGACCAAGTGCCATTCCCCAGGCAAGCAAAACTGGTTATTTTCAGTGATTAAAAAAAGAAGTTTCTTGAGATAACCTCAGACAAAAAATCCTACTTGTACACAGGCATATAATCTAACAAAAGGAAACCAGGAACAAGTCAAAATGCAAGTGTAGAAGTAAGACCAGAGCCTGTGAGATGCAGTAAAAGACTCCTGCCAGTGAAGAATCCTAGTGAGGAGATGAGGGATGCTTGCTTGATGAAGAGAAAAGCAGCATTTGGTCTTCTAGGACCATAGGACAGAATGCCAATGGGACCACAAGAGAAAAGAGATGCAAAGAGCAGGAACAACAGAGGAGTAGGAGGAAATGAGAGTCAAGAAGTAGGCAGGCTGGAAGCATGCTGGGCCTTAAAGGTGCAGGAGAGGAACATGAGTGCCACATGATTCTGTGGAGCCCAGGGATTCAGGAAAGGTCAGGCACTACCAAAATCTCTGCTGTCTACCTTTAAATCTGTGCTGCCTACCTAAGGAAGTGTCAGGTTCATAATAGGAAGCCTGGGCAGGTCAAAGACAGAGGGATAAAACAACAGTCTAGTCTAAATCTTGGCAAAGCACCACAGGATATAGCATTAAATTGGTCTTAAAGTTGGCTGTGAGATCTCCAAATTTTGAAACATTCACAGTATTTTGCATTTGCACTTCAAACTTAAGATGAAAATTTGCAATTAATTAATTGTGAAAACACACTGCTGAATGCTTGCCCTCCCTCAGTAATACACATACACAGACGGCCTTTAAGAAGTGAGAAACATGCGTTCAGGGCTGAAATATGTTATAGATTTTTATGTTCATCATATATCCATTCGGAGGAAGAAGGAAACAAAACCAGTAAAACAGACAGCAAGTAGCAATACTGCCTCCCACAAAGACAATAAGCAATTGGAGGTTGAACACATCACCTGGATGTTCTTGCTAAAATAACGTGTGCAACCGCCAACAATACTACAAATTAAAGGCTTTGCTTTAGGTTTCAGAGTTAACACAGCTGGAGAGTTCAAACATTTTAGCTATCACATGGGGCTGCCCATCAATCTAGGGACTACTCATCTTCTCTAAGATGCCTCCCAGACCAAAATCAGTATCCTTCAAAGTTTTGGTTCTGAAGCATCACTCAGAAACAGATTCTGCAAATGGAGTACTACAAAAACATAGAAGGTTCCACATGAAAATCACTGGTTACTCTTCTACCCAAGGTTGGGAGAAGCAAATGGAAAAATGAGTCCAGAAGCATTTTTCATCTTTTGGTTGCTAATGACTGAGATCCAATTCCTGTCTGACAGCTGTGTAAAATGAGATAATCAGCTCAGTCCTGCTCTTGAGGGACAGCTGTCCATATCACAGTTGCCCTTAACCACTCCTCCTTTCTGACATTTGAAGTAAAGGGCCAAAGATCCAAACTGGGATGCAGACTGAATCTCCCCTTACATGAAGGTCAGCTGAAGTTTAGTGAAAGAGGTAGTAACCTGTACCTCTGTGATAAGAATAAACTTCTTCAGAGACACCAACATTCAGCTGTATTTTTAGAGGGGGAAAAAAAATCTGAGCAAAAAACCCCAAACCAGAAGGACTACAGTAGTCACAACCCCCTCTCAGACTGAAAACTTAGATCCCAACTCCTCAAAATGCTTCATTCTTTTATTCCAACTTTTTGGACTCCTTTTTCTATCCTAGAAACTTGCCTACAAAACCACATTTCAAGATAAAACCCAAGAAGTTATAAAACACATACTTACACTATTATAACCTCATGATCTTTCAGTAACATAATTCTTTTCCCATAACTCTTTGGACCGTCTCATTTCATTTTGCTTAAGGGCTTGACCTGAGAAATGCCACACTGTCAGTTCTCAGAGGGGAGCCGAGTGCCCATAGGACAGGATCAGACTGCTTCAACTTAAAAAGTCAACTTTTGGAAGCATGAACATTCAAATTTAAATTTACAAACCCATATATGCACAACTAAGTGTATTTTTCCTCAAATGTAGAAGACTTCATTGCTTCTTTTGAAGTCAACTCCACGTTCCTAGGCATCTACAATAATTAGGCTATTTACGTAGGTACATTAATGTGGTTTTTCAAGTCTAATTTTAGATGGTCAGGTTTAACATTCTTAATGTAAACTCTTATAGACGTAACACTTCCATATAAATGTGTTTATAAAGTACCCTGCACTTTCATGAAGATAAATAATACTCTCCCTTTTTCTTGCATAGATACTTTTGTATAAAATAAATGGTGCAGAGCAGCTGCAGTATTCCATCTCAGAGGAAGCTGCATTTTCACCTGTGATAAACATTTGATGTGAATACCATGATCACTTTTAAGAGCTGTGCTCACAAAAAATTATTCCCTAAAATTTATGAGTATGTCCCAGCTTTTGTATAGCTGTGTTTTAGATTATGAGATCTTTCGAGCAGAAATTGTCTTAATTTGCTGTCCAAGTCAGTACTGAATGCCTTGTCAGCAATTAACAAATAAATAACAATTAGTCTATAGCACACCACTTCCAGTCTTTTATGTCTGTAATGAACATTTAAAGCTCAGAAAGCAAATACAGAATCTTTATCATCAATCGAAGAAAAAAAATGTTTCATATGCACAAAAGTAATTGTTGTGGAAGAGCAGAATTTTGTCAAGGCTGGTGTATATATTCTGTAAAGTGCCCTGGCATCCATCAGAGGCAAAAGCACTTGAAAAATGTCAAGTCATGACTGTGAGGAAGGGGGCAGCGTGAGGTAAATTAACCTCACAAGCATGAAAAGTCAGTTTATCCCCTTGAATGTACAAAGGCCAAAATGCCTCAGTTATCTCTTCCCTTGTGCTAGATAACACAGCTCTACTCAAAACAGGCTGATTGCATAACTATAGGGCAACAGGTAGGAGGGCATCTAACAGTACCCCCAGAACATATGTATGCTTGATGGTTCAGCCTTCCCTTAGAAAGAGTCACCTTCTGAAGCTATGGATAACTGACAAAATTCTATGCCAAAATGGGGAATCACTTTGGCATCTTTTGTCTGATCTTGCAAGCACATTACACCAAGGAGTTCCTTCTTCAGGGACTCCCTGTTTAACCATTGCTCTCCAATAGGGCTCCCTGTCCTGGCCCTTTGATCTTGGATTTCCTCACTGCTATCTCACCAGAAACAGTAATACCTCATGTGAGATAGCCAAGATTCCTCTGCTACTGGAATCTGCTTTGGCTTTATTTGAGACGACGTCTCCCTCAGACTTGATTTCTCAGGAAATCACTACGCTGGTGTCAGAATACTCATTTGTGGCTGGGAATTAACTGCCTCATTTACAAAAAGCAGCAGCTTGGCTCACGCAGCACAAGCACTAGGATTCACATTCCTAGCCCCTGAATGCAGCATAAAACACATATGAAGACTGGTGGCAACTGAACGGCTTCTTCTGGCTTTCAGAGCAGGTTCCACCAGCACTGTCACAGCTTTCACTGCCAGGCCCCTGAGCACCACAGGACCCACTCTCAAGGGCATTCTTTCCAGAATTCATCCCACAGTCCCTTAGGTACACTAGGACGCACATCTCAGAGTATTTGCACGGGGATCTGTAGGTTCAGACCCCAAGCACAGCGAGGTCTGCACTGGACAGTCATTTTACTCCCACAGTCACAAGCATAGTAGGACCCACATGGAGAACTGACACTCCACCCCACGGGTGCATCCTTGGACACTGGCACTACAAATCAGTGCTCCTGTCTCCTCAAAGCTTTTTGTGGCCACTGTTATCATTCTCAATGACCCCTAAGTGACAGAAATTAATTCACACCAGTGATGATTAAGGCTGAGTCTAGGATGAATAAACCAGTGAAAGAAAGTAGAAGGGAAAGGGCAGAGAGGCTTCTTACAATTAAAGAGGGCTAAGATCTCCCATAAGCTAAATAGTGAGGGAAAGAATCAGGTCAATTCCGTAAGGCAGCTAAATGAATGAGATTGAGAGAGACACACAGAAAAAGAAGGTGGGGAGAAGTCCAGAAACAGAAAGAGCTAAACGATTAAAAGCATGCAGATACAGTGAGAGAAGAAGAGATACAGAAAACAAGGACAGAAGGCGACAGAAGACAGCTAGGAATAGAGAGGTGATATAATGTGGTCACTCACTCTGTCTGGAAGATTTTCTGGAGGGAGGTGGATTATCTTCAGTGCTGGTTGTTGGGGTGCTGCCCTTCACACTGCTTCTCTGAGACCCATACTCAGACCGCTGCTGTCAGCTATTCCAAGGGCTTCTTCAAAAAATATTTCGAGGGCGAAAGGATTGTGGATGAAATCAGGATGTTGGGTACTAAAACAATCTGCTTGGGGGTTGTCAGTCCCCTAAAACTGCTGGTTTTATCCCGGGATGGAGATCCTCTCTCCCGTCAGGCAGCTAACTACTAAAGGGGTGTTCCCCGGGAAACAGCCTTTTCACTGATGGTCAGATTATTTCAGAAATCTATTTCCCCAACCTGCCTACCTAGAAATCTCTCTTCTCTAGGTACGTCTTGCCGTAAGGGGAAAAAAATCCCTTTCTCTAAACCAATTCTTGCTATCTCCGTGGATATTATCAGTGAAATCTGCCTTTTCCTCTCCCTGTAACTAGGAGGTGTGTCTTCTCTCCTTGCACTGGGTATTTGAAGAAAACCCTCTTGGGATTAGGGGATGAGGGATCTTCCTTGGGATGAAGGAGGATGAAATCAGTATTGGAAATTACCTTTATCTACAGTTAACAGCAACTGGAAAAGGAAAGACTAGCTAAATCTCTCTCTGCTTTCTCTCCCTTGTTTTGCTCTAGCACCTGCTGAGCAGATGTAAATAATTAAAATTACTAGGTAAGTATCTGGAGCTCCTGCTTATTTCTGTCTTGGGAACTGCCTCTCCTGGGCATACAGGATTTCCTCTGTAAAAACACCCACTACTACCTGGTCCGGGGAAGGGCTTGAGAGAAGACTTCTCTCAGCAGCAGGAGGGAGCCGGCAGTAAAGGTTATTCTCACACTCCTCAGGAACTGGGTCTGAGGACCCCTCTCCCGGTAACAAGTATCGAGGGAGCTCCAGAAGGCTCTGTTCCACTGCGAGAAAGAGCAGACCTGCTTCTAGATAGTTGCTAGGGCTGGGTGCCGGGGGCCTCCGCACACCCTTGGCTCGTTAGTGGGGAAGGGGGCAAGTGTTAAGCTCCCTCACCAGCTGCGGGGAAGGGGCCTGGCAGGGGGGGCGCTGGGGTGTCCTCACAGCGGGCGCGGGGCTGCCTAACGCGGCTGCGGACGGGGCGGGGGGCGGCGGGCAGGGTCTCTCCCCCACCCCGGCAGGCTAAGGGGGTGTCCCCCCACCCCGGCCGCTGTCCCTGGCTTCCCCCCAGGCCCCAGCTCCTCCTGCCCGGGCTCGGCTACCACGGGAGGCCGCGGCGGCTCGCGGGCCTGCGCGGCGCCTCCGCCGCCTTCCGCCGGGCCGCGGCTTCGTCCACGGGGGCTCCCCGGGCTCCGGTGCGACAGGCCCGGCCCGGGCGGCGCTGACTCTCTCCAGGCCCCGCCGCTCCCGCGGCTGCTGCTCCGGGCTGCGGCTCCACTGCAGGCCCCGGCTCCTCCCCGGCCGCCGCTCCGCCTCCCCCGGCTCCCCCCGGCCGCGGCCGCCCCCGCCTCCCCGGGTTAAGGAGGCGCCGGGCCGGGGGAGCAGCGGCTGCCCGCCCGCTTTGCCAGGCCGGGACCGGCCGAGCCCTTCCCCCGCTTCGGGGGGAGGCTCGATTCACCGCGGAGATGGCCGTGGGGCCCTCGCCCCCAGGCCGCTGCCATCAGCCGCCTTTCGCCGCTCTAAACGGGGGGCAGCGGCTGCGGGGTCACCCCAGCGATAGCCGGGCATAGCCCCGGCACAGGGGCTCACAGATGGGCACCCTGGGTCGGGGTCTGCCCAGCCGCTCTGCTCACGCCGGCCAGGCTGTGGTGGTGCCCTACTTCAGCCCTGAGTGCTCCGAGTCAACTCCCACCCCAAAACAATGCAGCTCTCTCTAGTAGTCTTCTCTCAAGCATTGTGTGTCCACAACCTATTGCAGAGACATCACCAGGTCTTAATAAAAGGTGTTTCTTCCACAATCCTGTTAAAAGTTTCATTGCTATCTATTCTCTGTGTTAAAGCCAGCTAGAACCATATAGGAAACCCCATTAATTTACCTCATTAATATGTATAAATATCTAAAGTGGGCATCCCAAGAAGATGCAACAAGGTTTTTCTCAGTGATGCCAACCTCTTAGGATGAAGAGGAAGAAGCTGATGTACAGGAAGTTCCACCTGAACACGGGGAAGAACTTCTTTACTGTGCAGGTTAACTGCACTGTACAGACTGTCCACTGGAAAAGGCTGCCCAGAGAGGTTGTGGAGTCTCCCTCACTGGAGATACTCAAGAACCATCTAAATGCAATCCTGCACAATGCACTCTGGGAGGACCCTGCTAAAACAAGGATGGACCAGATAACCCACTGTGGTCACTTCCAACCTAACTCATCCTGTGACTCTGTGAATTACACTCAGTGCTGTCCCACTCTGACCCAGCAGGCCAAAAACCAGGAGTCTCCTGCTGATGTGTCTCAGGGATGCACACCAAGGCAGTAGTTCATTATACGTTAAAGGGGACTGTGCAGTAAAGCATGCCAAATGAGCATTACTCTACAATGTGTGTGTGAGGAGGAGCAGGCGCTGCCTGGTGTCCCATACACCTGCGGACAGTGTGGCAGGCACATAATTTTGATGTGTCAATCTGAAAAGCATGACCAAAACAGCCCCCCTGGGACCCCTATCCCAGTTATCTGAAAGTTGCCCTGTATGTAATCATCTCATTTTTTGTATGTGGTTTCACATCTGAATCCTTCCAAATAGCAGCACTGCTGTAAAGCTTGAAGTAGAGAACAGCACATATACTGGGAGGAAATGGCATTTTCTGATTTTTTTTTTTTTTTTTTTTTTTTTTTTTTTTTTTTTTTACTTCTGGAAACTGTAATATGGAAATTGAGATAGCAGAGGGGGTGTTTTAAAATTTGCTGCTTTTGCAGGGCTGAGTTTACCATTGCACCTGCAATGACTCCTTCCATTCCTTCAACAGGTCAAAACCTGTGCCATAGTTCCACACCTTCATTTCAGGAAGTCGGTCATCATCCCCCATCCTCTCAGGATTCTGTGGCCTCCTTCTCCCACACTATCCCCTTCTTCTGCACCTATGCCACCAGCTCTAATCACAACTTCCCTCCCTATGCTACTACCTGTTCTGTCAGGAAGGGTTTCCTGCCTTTCTCTCCATACTATTCGTATTATCTCACTACAGATCCCCATTATGGTGTTTTTCATCATTCCAAGGGCCAACAACCATCTTTTCCCCTCCCACGGCCACAGCAGAGCTCTGTCCGAGTCTGCCGTTTCTCCCAGCCTCACTCAAGCCCTGTGTGAACAGCTTAGCTTCAACTCCCTTGTTCTTCTGCCTCTCTTCTGACCTCTCTTTGGGCTAGGTGGTCTTTGGGTGTGTCTGCTACTCCAAGTTCCCCAATCCCCCTCTAGCTAGGATTTGTGTCCACACAGTGCTCAGACTACTCTTTACTGAGACAAGGCAGGAGCATCATTGTGCTGGGAGGCAGACGGGTGGTATCTGCAAGTTGTTTGATCTGTAGCCAAATGCAGAGGTGTTAAAAAGCTGTGGTTGGACTCAGCGTGTGCCAGGCATCCGATGTGTGCTCTCTACTTATTTTTCCTTTTGGTTTTCAGGATCCTCTCCTCGAATGAATATCTGAAGTACTACCTGCTTTTTATAGACAATTAAAAGGTAAGATGTAACTAACTTGTTCCACTGCTTGTAAGTATGTAAATGCAAAAATTACTATCCAACACAAAAAGTGCCCTAGGGAGGCAGGGCAAAGGATCAGTGTGGCAGAAATGCACAGAGATAAATGTATCGTGATCCATCATCATATTCAGCATTCAGACAACAAAGACACATCCCAAAGCCTTTCAAAGCTAAATAGAATACAGAGGAGAGCAGATGGAGACACACGGAAAAAGAGTAAACCAGTCACCACATAGCTTATTTTTACTTTACATTCAATGTATTTTATCCTTCTCCCAATTTTTTTCAATATGCCACAGGCTTTGCGCATGACTGAATTGTTAATATTTGTCTAAGGAGATCTATAAATTTTGACAGATGGGTAGCGGGCAGTTGGGACTTCTCACATCCAGGAAGGTGTAGGAGGTGGCTTTGGTTTTTGGCAGTTGGGACCCTGAAAGTCTCAGTATATGGGAAGGAATTCTCTTCTACATCCTGGTTGAAGGACTGTTCCTTCCATTTGCAACTAGTAATAAACAGGCATCTCAGGAATCCTATGTAACATGCAGGTATCCTAACGTTTTTTTCCTTGGGCAGGGTTAGGTGTTTGGCTTGGGTTTTAAAAAAAAACCAAAACAAAAAAACCTTCTCAGCCAGGAAAACTTTTGTTTATGCACTTGCACACAACTACAAGAACGACTGAGGGAACGGGGGTTGTTTAGCCTGTAGAAGAGGTTCAGAGGTAACCCCCTCACCCTACAACCACCTGAAAGGAGGGGGCAGCCAGGTGGGGGTCGGCCTTTTCTCCCCGCTAGCAAGTGACAGGCCAGGAGGACATAGCCTCAGGCTGTGTCAGGAGCGGTTTAGGTTGGACTTCAGGAGGAATTTCTTCACGGTGATTAGACATGAATGTGCTGCCCAGGGAGGTGGTGCAGCCTATGTCCTCGGAAGTGTTTAAGGAAAGACTGGATGTGGCACTCAGTGCCATGATCTAGTTGCAGTGGTAGTGTTCAGTCAAAGGTTCCACTCGATGTTCTCAGAGGTCTTTTGCCACCTCAGAGATGCAGTCATTCTGTAGACATGTATGTAAAGATTTACTGGTTACTCACGTTTTATAATTTCTTGGTGTGCTCTATGTGAATTACATACCCATGCAAGTCATGATGCATCTTGCACAATTAAGAAGCCAAAACTCGTGGTTTAAAACCCAAGGCTTCAATTACACGTTTAGGATCCTAGCTACAAGAAAGCCAGTGTACCTGATATCTCCACCAGAACCAACCGCACCTGCCGGGAGCTCCGAAGTTTCAAAGGCTGGACAGTCGTCGAGGGACGTGTTTGCTGGCCCAGCCTCGGACACACAGGAAGGCACAGACTGTCTCAAGCCGCCGCTCCCCGTCTCTGCAGCGGGAATCCTCATGTGACAGGCTCTTATCTCCCGGCACAAACTTCCACCCAGCTCCCTCACCCTGACGGCCGGGCGGGCATCCTCCCACCGCCGCCCCCCCGGGGACACCCCGGCTATCCCGGTCCCGTTCCCGTCGCGCTCTCGGGGCCACCTTAAGAGCGCGCAGAGCCCCCGCACGCAGCGGCCGGGCGGCTCCTCCCCGCCCCGTGTCGCACCAGCCAGGGAACGTGTGGCGGGCGGCGGGGCTGCCCGGGGCCGGGGGCGGCCGGAGCCCCTCACGGTGGCGGAGGGGAGGGCGGGGCGGCTGCCCCCGGGGCGGGAGCGCGGCCCGCGGCGGCCACGGCGACTCCGCCGGGGCGGGGGCGTCCGGCGGGCCCTCCCTGGCTGCCCCCGGCCCGCCAGCGCCGCATTGCGCGGCGCGCATTGGCGGGAGGCGGGGGCGGGGCCAGCGATCTCATTGGGTTTCGCACCCATCCATCAGGGAGTAAATGGCGACGGAGGCGAACTTGCCCTCCCGATTGGCCGTGATGCCGGAGGGGAGGCGGGGCCAGGCGGGCAAGGGAGGAGCCTCTGCCATTGGTCAGCGCCGCGAGCGTCAGTCACATGAGTCACAAAGGGCCGCGCGGGCGGCCGCAGCCGGGGGCCGCTGGTCGCGGTGTGCGCGCGGGGGCCACTTCCTGCGCGGGGCTCGGCGGCTTCCGGCTGACCCGCTTCGCGGCCTCGGGCGGTGGCGCCCCCTCCCGCCTCCCCTCGGCGCATGCGCCTTTCGTGACGTCAGGGCGCGGGCGGGGCCGTCCCCCGTGTCTGGGGCACGTGGGGAGCGGCGCCCGCAAAATGGCAGCGGGGGGTCCATGTTGTGCGTGAGGGCAGCGCCCCGCGGGGCTCAGCGCTGTGCGTGAGGGCCTCACCCGTGTGCGGGGAGATACGGAGTCAGTGATGTTGGAAAGACCTCCGGGATCTCTGAGTCCATCCTGTGACTGAACACCACTATGACCATAGACCACGGCACTGAGTGCCACGTCCAATGTTCTAAACATCTCCAGGGATGGTGACTCCACCACCTCCAAGGGCAGCCCATTCCAATGTCTAAACACCCTCTTGGTGAAGTAATTCCTCCAACCTAAATTCTCCCAACCTAAACTTCCCCAGGCACATCTTGAGACTATGTCCTCTCATCCTGGAAGCCTTCAAATGTAATCCAGTTATTCACACAGCGGTAGGACAGAGTTGTCAGGGTGAAGTGTGTCCGCTTCCCACACACTGCACTCGGGCTCCCAGCAGTGGGGTGTGTTTTGTCTTTCAGTCATTCCCTGCCTGAGGAATGCCAGCCAAACCCAAACCAGTCATACTCCAGAGTTTTGGTCACTGGGAAAGGCAGTGGAGTATCTTGGGTGGACAGAAGCCCCTCTGTCTCTCGCTACCCACAAAAATGGTTTCCACATGGACTGTCCCGTCTCTTCCAGACCCACTTCTGCTTTCAAATGGGACCTGAAACAGTACAGGCTCTCCCTGAAGTCCTCAGAAGTCCAAGACAGGACCACTGGATGTACTTCCAATACAGGGAGGCTTTGTTGAAACGAGGAAAGTCCCTGTGATCATTCCTTAGGGACTGAAGGTTGGGTCTTTGTTTCCTCCAAAACTCGGTGTAGGCTCCATGCCTTCCCACGTAGCTGTGATAGTCACTTTTCAGGCTGCAGCTGCACTTTAATGTGCTTTGAAGCAGGTAGTTCTGTGAATTGCAGAACTAACAAAGTCTGGTTTTGGTCTCGTAATTGGATCCTTTGATGAGTGACAAGGCACAAGTTCTAACTGAAGCTGTTCCCCTAATTGGTGCATTTGTAATGTCTCTTTTCATTCTGGTTCTCTTAAGCCTTTTAAATCTTTAGTTTGTACTGTGACCTTTCCCTCTGCAAGGACAAAAATAAAGTCTGTCTCCTGTATTTGGTCTCTTATTTTCATGAACCCTACATGAGTTCTTGTTTTTTTAGATCTCTGCAAGGGACATTCATTCTTTTCATGGCTTTTTAGCAGAGGTTTAAACCTGGCTCACCCGTTTTTCCCTTGATGTTTCAGACAGGCAGAGTGGCTGTAGGCAGGCACGGGAACAGAGTAGGGCTCATTCCCAAGGACCTTGAGCAGAGGGAGACTGTTCTTTCTGTGTCCCGAGGTCAAATGCCCTGTTTGAAAGAGAGATGTGCCAGAGTATCCTAGGCAAATGCTCTTGTTATTCAGCTTTGGATAATTGGACGTAATTGTTTTTTAATGCCTTCCCCCCCCCCCCCCCCCCCGCCCCCACCTTGAAGCTTATCCTCTTTGTGTGAATGACTGATTAAATATTCACAGAGACAAAAATAGGTGGATTACAAACCCCAGTCATTAGGACATTCCGGGCAGTACATGGGAGATACCAGAGAGATACAAAATGACAAAACTTGCTGCACAATGCTTAACTGTGTGTTCAGATTGTGGTATCTCTGACAGAAAGCAGTGCGCTGAGGCAGGAGTCAGGATACAGATCTAACACAAACTGGGGAAAATATTGTAACCGTGTTGTTCTTGGTCTGCCCCAGCCCTTCCTATGGGTTCTCTGTGGCTGAGTTGTGCTGTGAATGGGCCTCTGGGAACGATGCCATCTGGAAAGGTTGGTGGAGGAAGATCATACTCAGGAGCTTCTGCATTGTTCTGGAGCTTCTGTTCAAACTGAAAAACCTGGAGGGTGAAGTCGGAGCTGTCGGAGTCTGCACGAGCCTACAGGATTCTAAGTAGTACTTAAATGCACACTCCTGTGTGGTCTCAGTGTTTGTAAGGATAGAGAGCAGGGGAGCTCTGGGGAGGGGACTCCTGGCCATCATGGTGTGGCACACCACGGTGTTGAGGTCTTCACAAGTTTTTCTGGTGGCTTAGGGTCTGCTGTGCTCTATGCTAGAAGACTTGGGTGAGACAAAGGTGCTTTTCTAGGAAGAGAAAGGAGTGTCAGTGAATGAATTTGTTTTGCATACATTTTCAAGTCATGCTGTTTTTCCTTCAGTGTAGAACATCTGAAGAGTTTTCCATGAAAAAAATTATTTCCATTATAATTGCACTTTCTTGACTCAGAAGATTTGCATAGTGTTACTATAAGGATTATGAAGTACTCACAAGGGAAACATTTCAGTTGTTGGACAGACAGACAAATTGATATTGAAGGTCAGATTCTAGGGCCCCAAAGCACACTGGGGTACTGTCACATGTATTACCACAGGCTCAATGAATACAAAGTACAGCAAAGTTGTAAAGTGATTCTCCTCTGAAATGCCTACACATAAACGTACCTTCTTACACAGCAGTTAGGATGCTTAGGTGCATTTTAGCTAATTCGACTTGATAGGCTGAAGTAATTTTTACTGGTTTTCTTGCTTGTTAGCCCTGTAGAATATAAATAGCTCTGAAAGAGGAAGCTGGATACTGCTCCTTCCTTTGGAATTGACAAAATTTTATTCTAAGTTTTGGATGCTTATAGTGAGCAAACCAAAAGATCAATTGATAGTTGTCCTTAAGAGAGAACCCTGTTTTGTGCATCAAATCTTGGGCATTAAGCAAGAAAGGAAAGCTGTGGACAGATTCCCAGGACTGGCAGCTAGGAAAGCTCTGGCTACCTGTAAGCGTGGACAGAAGTTGCTTGAAACAGTAAATGAAGAACCACCTGAAGTCACTTTTCAAAGAGCCAGTACACTTCACAGGCACTGAAGCACGGTGAGTCTGATTAACAGCCTATCTGCCACTTCAAAAGCAGATGGTGTGAAATCGCAGACAGGATATAAAGTTTGATCGCAATAACTCAAACTAATGAGCAGTTCATGCTGTTGCATTCTGACTGAGAAGCAGACATCAGAGTTAATAGTAAAAGATTAAAATCCTTAGAAGTGCTGGAGGATACCGATGATATCAGCAATAATAATAGTCTTGGATGACAAGCATTCCTGAGGATCAAAAGGAAAATAGGATACCTGTGTGACTTAACTTATAATTTCAGAGTCAAGAAAGAGGTTCTTCAAAATTTACGGTAGGGAGAAGCTTGAATTTGCAGCATTTAATAATTAGGAGGGAAGACAGAACAGGGAGTTGCAGAGCAAACAATGAAATGAATGAAAAAGATAAATAAGAATCTTCCTGGGTGTGAGAACCGGGAAGCCTGTGAAACAATTAGTGGATGTGTTGGATCAAGGGTGGTTAAAGAGAACAATCGAGAAAAACCTTGTTTTTTCACATACACTTTCAGTTTTGAGAATTTTGTATTCCTGTCCTGCATGCACTCTGTTTTTTACAATGAAGCAGCTTTCAAAGATTGAGAGTTGATAATGAGAAATGTTGGACCAAACTGATAATTTTAAAATATAATATGGTATACCTCCAAGAATTCCAGAGAATTTCAAGTGATTAGTAGTGGGGCTTCTTGGGTTAGGAAAATATATGGTCTGTCATGGAAAGCTGCCACGGTATCAGAGCTTCAGGGAACACAACACAGACTGTACCCACAATTTTGAAAAAGGTGCTAGGGATGAATCAGGGGAGTAGAATAGTGAAGCTTTTATCTGTTTCTTGAAAGCTGGTCAGAATGGTAATTAAAATTATGTCAAAACACCTGGAAGATCCTGATAACTGAGATTAATTCTTTAAGCAAAGAGTATCTCATAAATCCTCTGCTCAGTTTTCGGGATGCGTCAACAAAAAACTTAATAAAAGAGAAACATTTAATCTGATATATTTTGATTTTTAAAAGGCCTTTGAGACTGCTCCACAAAGGCAGAATCTTGATAGGGAAAAGGGATTACTAATGGAGGTCACTGTGGGGCCTTATCTTGTTTCATATTTGAATTCATGGCCTTGGCACAAATAAAAAGAGCATTTGGATGAAATTTGCTGATGGTACAAGGACAGAATAATCAGCATGTTATAAATGAATACTGAAAGATGGATGAAATGAAATCTTGGATTTGAGTATGCAAAATTTACTGCCATGGATATAGGGACTAATTACTTTTGTTCCTGGGAACTCACCAACTGGAAATGAGAGAGAAGGAGAAAAAAAAGGATCTTTGAGTATTAAGTGGTCACACATCATGAACTGCTAAAAGTTAAATGGTATACAGAAAAGTACCAAGAGATATTTTATGTAAAAAGTCTCATAGAGAATATTGTGAATAATTCTGATCATTCAGTCTCAATAAAGATTCATGCAAATGAAAAACAGGTGTTTTCATTTAGGATCTTCTGGAGAATGAAGATCCTATCCCTAGACCTTTGGCTTAAAAACTTTGTCCAGTAAAATTAGGGCTGGGAAAGCATCTGATGGTTTTCCAGAGACACACTTGACGGTAATCCACAGATAGGGAAAAGAGCTTTCAGTCAGGAGGATGCTGCAAATTTAAGAACTAATACCTCTCAAAGTGAGGGTGAACAGTAAGAAAAAAATTCCAGTATTAATTAAGGACTTTCTGCAAGGTCTTTCCCTGACCTGTACAGGGAAGGTGAGTGGACAACACAACAGTATTTGAAATTCAGTCTCAACAGTGCAATTGCAATGGCTGATGTTACCCTTGTGGGGTTTAAATTAACTCTGTAATACTTATAGGCATGAGATTTCATCACCATTGAGGATAATGTTGTATGAATGCTCTGGAGACAACACAGAAGTCTGCCCTCAAATAGAAGACTTCAGGAAATGGTGACATGAGAAACTAAGGCATGCAAAAACTCAGACATTGGAAAAACCAAGATTGCTATTTTGAAAAGGAGTGATATAAAAGTGGACAGCTAGTTTATAAAATAATTGTTAGATTAGGAAAAGCAGACTTAGCTTCTGTTCCGCCTGTATCATATACATGAGAACAAAAGGACTATTCAATGAAACTGGGAAGTGAAAATTGGGGATCACTTTTCCATATCATGAGATTACACTGGAGCTGAAGGAAGTGGTTGACCCCAATTCTTCACTAGTTTTCAGAAAGGACTGGAAATTTATACAGCTCTCATCAGTGTCTAGTACTGTCATCAGTGACAATAGAATTGGGGCAGGAGTATTTGTTAGGGTTGTGTCCCCACAAGCTGTTGAGAGGTCTGAGGGGGGACATCCTGGCTACAGATGCCAAATTATTTGTTACAGGTTACTGATGCCCAGGAGAGATGATAACAAAGAATGTCCCAAGAATGTGTGAGTCACACTGAAACATAACTGAATTTAAAATGAAGATACAGAGCTGAAGAAGGAGACTGACTAATGTTTCCTTTCATGGACAGTCATCTGCTGTCCTACTCTTTCACTAAGCCTGAGGTGGAAACAGGAAAAGGAAACAGCCATTTAACTCTTAACTTAATTCAGTTTCTTGTCTTGAACTATAGCTTGAACTATTCAAGCTTTCTGATCAGTCCACATTTGAAAGCATTCCACTCCTTCAAGTGGAGTTTACCAATGACCAGACGTGATCCTAATTAGTTGCAGGATTTTTTGACAGCATTGCTAATAATTTTCTAAAGTTTTTGGTTTATAGAAATAGCCAGAATCAGATGTCTTTCTGTCCAAGGAATGAGGAGCTGGGACAACTGTGTTCCCATGCATAATCAGATTTTTGTCTCAAGTAATTGAGGAAACACAGGATGAATAAAAGCGGGGAAGTATTTATAAAGGCTTTTGTAGGGTTTTCAGTGCATTTCTTAATGGCTGCTGTCCAAAAAATACTGTCCCTTTCTTAAGGAGTCTGTGTCAGGAAGAGAGATTACTCGATACCTGGTAAGAAATTGGTAAGAAGCATTTGCAGTGTCCCATAACAGCAATAGGCTTGGATCAGTCTGTGAGCTTTGAAATCTTAATGTGAGTCATTCTTAGTCCTTCTTAAAAATTGGTATGAGCCAGTAGTTCTGCTCTGGGTTGCTTAAAATGGCATTGCTGAGGTTGTGGCATGCAGTTGGGGATGATGCAAAATATTCAGTGTTAGTCCGCAGCTTCTGGAAAAGTTACTGTCAACAAGATGAGTATCCATGTACCCCAAATGACCAGTTCTGGCCCGGAAGACTTGTTTACTATTTGTATCCTATTTGATTTAGAACAATTATGCTTTCTTCACTCCAGCTTTGTAGTGATTTTTGCCCTATGCAAGCCAATAGGTCAGGGGTGCAATGCAAGAGGTATTTCCCAGTATTTCCTCTTCAGTTCTTGGTAGGCAGCACAAGATTTAAGGAAGCTCTCCTTTCCAACTGTGAAAGAACGTGGATATCTGTAGATTAATTTCTGGGAACAAGGAACCCTATGTTAAGCATTCAGAATAACCTGGCTTTGTTTCAAATCGCCATTGGCTTTTGTTCTTTTAGGGAGACTTCATGTCTGGGATCAAATCAGTGGGAGTTGTGGGGAAGAGCACAAATGTGGTAGAGCAATACACTTGACCTATTGGCCAGTGTTCCCAGTAACTTGGATCCTCAAAACCAGCAACAAGCTCTAATTTTCTAAAGAAAAGTAAATAAATAAATAAACTTGACTCTGTCATCATAGTGAATCAAACATTACATGCAGAGACACGTTAGTGAAAGATGACTTTGAACCTAAACCACATTAGGCCCTTGACCCAAATTATTTTGGTACCATGCAGAGAACCTAAAGTAATTGGGCCACATGAAAAGTGAATGGAGTGTTGAGAAATTGATTCAATGCCCACTCAGAGAGTAAGGCTCACTCTGGCAGAAGATTAAACTCTGTTGGTTTTGAGGCTACTGGGCATGGACTGGCCATAGTGTTAAATTCTTACCCTCTATAACAGACTGGCTGCAGGCAGACTTCCTTCTGGAACATTCCTTCCCATGTGCTGACTTCTAAACTGGCAGGAACTTCTAAATTGTCCTTACAGAACTGTAAGGACAATTTCTATTGGGCTGCTAACTAACTTTAATAATCAGTTTTTAGTGAGGAACACTCCCAGCCACCATTTAATTCACTAGTGCTGTTGTTAACCAACTAATCTCTTTCACAAAATAGCGTACAGTGACGAAAGATCTGTTCCTCGTCTAAACTGTAAAAAAACCATTCACATTCTCAATAAAATCCCATGTCTATGAAGTTTGTAGAGGCTCCTGTGTCTTTCAGACCCATGAGATTCACTGCCACCATACGGTGGTAGAATGAGATTTCCTCATTTTGGAGTAGGTCAGTTGGGCTGCCTACATTTGTGGTGTGACTCTCTAGTGCCTACCTCTGCTCTGTGGCCTGAGGTAACAGTTCTGAATGCACTAAACATGAAGATGAAACATGAAGCTGTAGAGAACTGGATGACAAAATCACCACAAGTTACAAGCCCTTCAAACGTTCAGCCTTCCGGTCTTGAAAGTGGTTGTCAGAACTGATGTATAGAATAAAAAAATAAATTAACAAAAGTGAAGGATGTTTATAGTTGCACCAGGGCTTTTCCAATTGGCTCCTGTTAGAAGTGGGGTGGCTCCATTGCATAACTCCTTTCTGGAACCATGCTGGGGATCACAGTACTGCCAGATATCCACACAGTCCTTCTGCTTTTGGTTTAATGTTGTGAGTGCTGCTTCTGCTCACTGCTTTCTCCTGAGATCTAAACAAAGGATTAAAAGCAATGCCTCACCTTCTGCGGGGGAGGGCTTGTTTGGGCCCTCACTCACATCCTGTGTCTGGTGAGCAAGAACACACATAGGAGACTGGGCCAAAACCAACCCATGAGAAAGATGAACAGCATCAAAACAACATCAGTGGCCATTGTAACTTTTGTGTGGCAAGGGAACGTTCAGCTCTGAGATGGGGCTAGTGAAGGAGCTACTGCACTTCCTTGGATTATTTCACATAGAGCAGAAGCTGGTGCTGGAGCACCAGCATGGAGCTGGAGCATGGCTGGCTGCTCCTGGGATTTCATCAGCTAACTTGGGAGTGACAAGATGTCATGAGTCATGCCTGCCTGTGGGAACAACAGAGTGGGAAACTCTCCGTGGGCTCTCTGCCTGACTGGTAAAGGCGGTTTGTTGGAGTTGAGGCAACATGATCATGAAGGAGGTTGGGTGGTTCCAGCCAGCAGATGTGGCTGGGCTGGAGCAGGGAACAGGGGCAAGAGCAAGACTGGCATGAGGGAAGGCACAAAGGCAGGGCTAAGCATAAGTGGGAGCAAAAATCAAAGCAGGACTGTACAATCAAATACCATTAGGATGCCCTGCTTCTGCATTATCCATGCAGTCCAATGGTTTGGTGCCCTCCTTAAAGAGGAAGGGAATTAGTCTCTACCAGAGAGCAGTAAATGACTTTAGAAATGCTGGTGCTGCAGGCAAGCCAGCCTCCAGCAGAGGCTGCAATAGCGCCCACAAAAGGAATGTGTCAGGGCAAACCATCTGATGAGAGAACTCTGCCCTTCATGAGGCCTCTGCCCTTAAGCCAGAGATGGGATGGGGCCCTGGGCTAGACAGAGAGGGAGTCTGAGGCTGGCTTCTGGTTCATATGTTTCTCAATAAGCAGGGGTGCAATCCTTTAGAGAGATTTCTGCAATAGCCTGATGGGGTTGGTAATTGTACTTTCATTAAGTGACCAACTGTGGATGATTCATTCAACAGTTCTCAAAGGCAGAGGGAAGGTTTCTAATTTAGGGTGAGCTAAACTGCAGGGTTTAGGGGATAATAGGAGAGAGTCTTGATTACCGCACGTGGAGTAGTCAAGAAAATTGCTGGTGTTTAATTAAAAACTGTGGAGAACACTTGCAATGGCAGGTATAATCTGGAATCTAGATATCAAATCAAGTGTTAACATTCTCTCCTGTTCCCTTTTAAAGTGAGGAAATTTTAATGTGACCCAAGCAAAGACCCGTGGAATGAAGAGAATCACAGACCCATTTAGGTTGGAAAGGATCTCCAAAACTATCTGGTCCAACCTTTGACCAATCACCACCTTGTCAATTAGACCATGGCACTAAGTGCCAAGTCCAGCCGTTCCTTGGATACCAGGTGACTCCCTGGACACGTCCCTCCAATCCAGGGGAGGAGAGCAAGCCCCTCTCAGCGAATGGTGGGGCGTGGATCTTGGGAATTTGTCTGTACTTCCAAGTACTCTTCAATTGCCACCAGATGGCAACAGAAATCCGTTTCAGCGCGACAGCATCCTGCAGAGACTGCTGCTCAGCTCCAGCTGCTTTCCAAAAAAGACGAAAGCTGACGTGATTTTGTCGTCACTAGGCGCGTACGCGATGGCTTTCGATGAAGTCGGAGCCCTGAGGCCAGCGAGGGGGTGGCCTCAGAGCTGAGGCTCTGCTGGCCGGTGGCGGGCTGGTGGCCTGAGCCTCACAGCTGTGGGCAGCCCCACAGGCTTCAGGAGGAGCGAGGATGTGCCAGCCCACGCTGCAGTCAGCCTCTGTGGCTGTGCAGATGTGATCTCGGGTACCCAGAAACAGAAATAGCTGGGGGTGAACTCAGGGCAGGCATGAGAGAGATGATCAGGCTTTGAGAGGGCCCACAGAAGCATCATAGCGGGGAGCAGTGCAGTCCAGTTTTTGGGGGACGGCGGGCAAAGGGGGATGCAGGGCTGCTCGGGCACCCGGAGCTGGCACACTGAGTCATGCGTCACTGATGTGGCATTTATCCTCACATCAAAATTCATTTTCTCTGGCAGCCTCGGTCATCATTTTGACCTTAGATGACTTGAGCAGGTTGCCATGGGAACTGGCTTGCTATCCCCTCCACTCACTGTCTCTAAGAAGCAGCTAGATGTTCGTCAAACACCACAATAAATCACCGTCCCCCCGTGCCTTCTGGGGGTGGCCCTGCCTGTCTCTGCAACAGGTGATGAAAGCGCTGCCAGATCTCGGCTCTGCTTCCCCCTGCCCCCAAGCATGAGTACACACCGCTTAGCAAAGCCTGCCTGCCTGCCTGCCTCAGCGGCTGAGCTGTTTCCTGGGGCAGCAGGCCCATTGTTAAATCCTATAAATAGCTGTCAGGGTACATCACTGCACACCTCAGAGCCTCGGCTCAGAAGCAAACAGCGTCAGACAGATAAGTGGCTGCAGGAAACAGAATCCCTAAAAACGGCCCCCTCGTGTCCAGGATGGGCAGGACTGAACTTGCGAAAGAGGGATTTCCCTGTCACGCACACAGCTGATGGAGCTAATTTAGTTAATTCTAAGAAAGGGGCTGGCTCATCTGCCAACTCCTGGCAGCGTTACAGCCATTCAGAGAAAGATAAAAGGAAGAGAAAGGGAAGAAGGAAGGAGGGGAGACTGGTGAGGGAAACGGAAAAAGAGAGTGGCTGGAAGAACTGTGGCTAGGAGAGGCAGCAGGAGGGATCTACTGGGAGGACAGCTGTAAAGCTTTGTGATGGGCACCGGAGAGGAGGGTGGGGCACAGCCAGAGGTGGGACGTTTGGGGAATGAACGTATTGGAAGGAATGCTTATTAAGATATAAGTACCCCAAAAAACCTATCTGAAACTTGTAGCTAAAAACAAGATAAAGGAAATTTGAAGTTGTAGAAGGATCTAGAGATGGGAACCTTAGGAAAAAATATGACTTGGCTGTAAACCTGTAGTCTTACAATGTAGGAAGAAAATCTAGAAACTCTTCAATACACATACAATAGACATGACATACACTGCAGAACCCCTGCAACAAAACAGCAAGAGCTCTCCTGTTGCCAAATAGTGTCTTCTATATTGCACTGTCAACAGAAAAGCTCTAGGAAATTTTACAGGTCTGTGCACATCTGGGGAGCAGGCCAAGAAGCTCATGCTGCCTGCTAAACCAAGATCATACATCAGTATTTAAGTACAAAAGGATACAGCAAAACAAATAATTATTTTTCATGCTATTTAGCATTATCCACAATACATTATGGATACATGTGCCTGTGTGTTGTTTTGTAAATGATCTGGCCTTTTGGGTCTTCCTGTTTAGCATTTGCTCATAGCTTCTGCCCTCTTTCAACAGCAGTGAGGTAAGAAAATTGAAGCCATGGGAGGAAATGGTTAGGTGCCATAAGGAAGCAGGAGTATTGCAGTAGATTTGTGGCCTACTAATTAATTACTAATTAGTAGGCCTACTAAAAGGCCTACTAATTAACCTTAAAATTGAATGAGAACACAATATAGATACCTAGAACTGACCTAAAGTTCCCCCAATAATTCAGCCATCTTCAGTCTCAGAAGAATGTCGTGGTTCAGCAAACAGACGGTTCAGGTACTCACTCGGGTCCCTCACATGGTTTGTGTCCCAGGACAAAGTGGGACAATCTAGAGCCCTTCTTCCCCTGCACTGGGTGCCCTGCCTGGGGCTCTGCACACCGGCCAGCAGAGGGAAGTGCTGGAGTGAGCTGGATCCTGTTGCACAGTCTGGTTTTTGCCAGCACCTTTCTGTTCCTGGGTACCAAAGGCACCAGTGGGAAGATAGACTTGGGGCTCCTCCTTGTTCTTAATATTAGCTCCTACTCAGCCCTATCTGTAACCTTTTGCCTTCATGCTTTCACTTCAGCCATATTTTCTAGTCTCACTTTTGTTCTCTCTTTGCCTCCCTGTATGATTAGCCACAGCCTCACCTTATCCATATCTAAGACGGAAACAAGTTCTTTGTTCTTCAAAAAAAAAAAAAAAAGAAAAAAATCATCTTTGAGCAGGAGCGATAAAATTGGAATAAGAAGCAAGCACATTAACATAAACACATGTGAAGGGGAAGCAGCTTGTATCCTGTTTAGTGTGATGATCAAGTTGTGAAATGCAGCGTTTTTTTGGTCAGAAAGGGAGGAAAAAGAGACAATTTTCAAAAGATAATGACCAGAACAAAAACGAGGAGGGACTCTTGGAAAGGATATCAGAAACTGATAAAACCTAATAAATATGCAATGTGGTAAATCAGTGTTTCCCTGATTTCTTGCCTCAATTAGGATTGTTAACATCACTTAAAGCCAGTCTGCTGAGTCCATATCAGGCTGGTTAAATGACCACATTATCCTTTGTGGCTAACATCACACCTTAAGCTCAGACTAGATTAACTCAGAGAGAGAGAGGAAGAGGTTGGTATTGGAAGAAATGAGGCTGGAGAGAAGAGGATGATGAAGATGATGCATAAAATAACTGTTGAAAAGGCAAGGGAGATGTATAATGTGCAATGCTGGGTATGGAACAGAGCACAAACTTTGGGGTGAAAGGGAATGGGAGAGCAAGCACACAGCACACGGAGATGAGAGCATGAGGTACAAAGGGGAGGCTGGGGGATCCAGTTGCACATTTCCATCACATTACCTGCCTTGGAGTTTTCACTGCAAAGCTGCTAAGGTGCAAGAGAACAGAAGTGCCAGGAGGTGGGGAGCAGGGGATAATGGGATTATAAAATTAGAAGGCTTGAAGTCTATTTCCAGGTTGGGCATGACTGATCCATGTCATATGGCAGGGGCGTTAAATAACTCTGACCTTTGTTGGGAATATTTTTTTTTGTTACTGTGCTGTGAAAGTTTCTCTGTGCAATCCTTAACACGCTGTTCTTAGTAAGGGACTTAATGACAAATCAAGGCTGACTTTATCTGGAGTGATATTAACATGCCCAAGAAGATCCCCTCGTTCTAAGGCCTTGCTGGCTACAGTGGCTCACGTTGTCATTGAACCTAGCTGTACCTAACTTAGGAGGGGAAATAAACTGCTCTCTATCTTAGTGGCATAATTATTCTCCTGTGATTATCCTTACATCTGTTTCTATACAAAAAAAAAACTACCTCAATCAGTAGTAAGTAGTGAAAGTAAGTAAACTTTCAAAGCTGTTTTTAGTCTGGGAAAAAATTTTGGAACTTTGAAGCAACATGCACACCAAAACCAGATCATGTAACTATCAAAATAACCATTCATTGTGAAACCGGCTGATAAGAGATTTTTATAACAGATCTGAGACAATGTGACTCACATGAAAAACTACAAGTGAAATTTGTTTACCCTTCTCAAAATCTGCCCATTTGTGACCTACACTTCAACAAATTCAGATAAAAAGCCTAAAATTATCCTATGCACAACAGAAGAGTCACATTTTCTGTGCTTGTTTGTCCCGTGATGGGATGGAAAGAAGTGTTGTCAGAAAAACTCATCAAGCTTTATCATGCTTGCAGATACCAACACTCCTTGTCCAAAAGATAGAAAACTGTCAGTCTTTTACAGGGGTCATGAGCAAGAGTAATGCCAAAGTAGTCACATTTGTTGCATATACATAGAGGCAGAGTCCTTCTTCCAGGTGGAGCAAGTCAGCACACCTGGGCTCCTTCAGCTGTGAACAGAATACAACTGTAAAGCTTTAAAGAACAGGAAGTACCCTATCTTGTTTCCACGTTTTCCTAGATGCATTCACCATGCCCTTTGGCAATCCCAGAGGCACTGGGGAACCCCTGCAGCCCACCTCGGTTTAAAGAGCCAGCTAACCCTGTGAGGTCAGTGTTTTTGTCCCTCCAGCTCCTCTGAGGAACAGGGAAAGGACAGCAAACCAAGGAATCATGCAGACACTGCATCTGTCCAGGACTAAACAGTCCCAGTTTAGTGCTGGCATGTTGGCTCTGTCCCTGTGACAGTGAGATCCCCTCAGAAGCACTCTGCCCCAGCTCTCGGGCGTGAGTGGGGGAGAGGGAGAGCACAGGTGAGGGAAAATGAGAGGAGGTCCTGATGGTCTGATCTTGGATTGGATCTGAGACCCAGCAGTGCTAAAATCTGGGTTACTGTCTTCAGTGTAGCCTCATTCCAGCTTCCTTGGCCTTCTTTTCATCAGGATGAGCAGTCCTGTTTGGTCAGTGCTGGTGAGAGGGCAGCAAACAGAAGCTTTCTCAGGGGACAGGTATAAAGAAATCAGCCCCTCTGTTCCTTACAATAGGAGAAGATCTGGAAAAGGGTGAGATGGCACAGCTGGTGGGTCGATCCAGATGCAGCTCTCTCTTTTGCTGTGCTGCCTTTCACCTTTTCCTCAGTGAGGTGAAGCTGGCAGGCTGTGTGGAGGCTGGAGATCAAGCCAGGTCAGCTGAGACTGGAAGCCCAGAGATATCAGTCTCCAGAGCAGAGCAGGAGGTGTTGCCCTGAGGGAAGTGCTTAGAAAATGGGAGGGTAGTTGCATGTGAGGGAGTTAGGAAGGCAGAAGAAGAAAATGTCATCGGGCAAGTGGTGAGGGCAAAGATTTCAAATGTTAATAGAGCTCCTCCATGAGGATTACCTGAGTGCATAATAGAGAGATGCTGCAGGCAGAGGGGGCCCCAAGGGAAAGAGGCCTGTGGGAGATATGTTGTAAGAGAGGAATGACAGAAGTGGTATCTGGAGTGAGTAGATGCGGACTTGTCTGTGTTGGATTGCTGTGTTCGATCTCTAGCCAAATTTTCAGGTTGTGACAACTTGTGTTTGCAGGATTTGTGCATTGAGTGGGATAGGTGACATCTCCTTGTTGAAAGGGAGTTTAATTTATTGTTCGCTTAAACTGCTGTGGGTCTGTCTTAATTTCACATTGGTGGAAGCTGGCAGATTCCCATTGTTGGGTCACAAAGTGGGGCAGCTCTGGTAGTACTTGAATGCCTTTTATTGCTGGCAGATGTGGCAGGGGAGGAGCCAGAGTGAAGTCAGGACTATTGCAAGATCCTCCCTGCATGGATGAAATCCACATGTGCTCCATGTGTCTTACCCCCACTGCTTAACATGCCCCCCACATCTGGTGCACATGTGCACTTGCTCCTTGTCTGATTGTACCTTCCTGTTTGAAGGATGACAGAAAGGGGTACAGAGGCAACAGAAGAGGAGGATAAGCTTTTTCATTATGTAAAGCATAGGGAATAAGTTATCTACCTTACATAATGGAAATGAGCCTTGTATTCCCCATCAGAGATTCTGCCTGTAGAGTTACCCCACTGAGGTATCTCAAAACACCTTCATTGGTTTGGGGAAGTTGAAATATAACTGCACAGCAGCTGATCCTGTGATGGGAGGGAAAACAGAGTGAAACTGGAAAAGTTGGTACCTGTTGGGGATAGTGGGCACCAATTATTGCCTAAGAGCCACTTGAGTTTGTCATCTGCATCTCTCTGGATCTTTGTAGCCTTTTTGTAAGAAAACAGAAGATCCAAAATTACCTCCTTGCTGTCTTTTGGGTACCTTGAAAACTGATGGTTGGAAAGGGCTGGGCAGGTTTAATGTCCACACCTGCTGCCTGGCAGGAGGAGACAGTTGATCTCCACAGAGCATGCTGAACCGGTGTAAACCTGCTTCGCCACAGCAGTTTACATCAGGTCCAGATATTAGGCGATTAGGGAGCCAAAATTAGAGAATGAAAAGGTTGTACGGTATTCAAGCATGTCATGTTGTGTCTGTGACTGGCAGGCCTTTTACTGCCCTTCCAGCCACTGAGGTTTGGTTTAGCCTTTTGAAAATCCCAGGAGGGAGAATAGGCCATAGGGCTGCAAGAGTAGATTTCTTCAGTGTCAGTTTGGTCCTCTCTTAGTTGTCACTGGCAGGCAGTCTGTCTGTTTAGGAATAATGTCACAGTACTCAGCAGCTCTTATTTCTCTCAGTAAAAAAGTAAGAATATGCTTAGGCTCATGTAGGCTGTCTCAACAATACTTCCATGCTGTGTGCAGCAATTTCCCAAGGCTGTATCACTGTATCCTAACTTCTTTTGGTGTACAACACCAGCCAGTGGCTTTGTTTTTCTTCCTAGTTTAGGAAGAGTGTCCTACTGCAACATCAGTTTCTCAGTCATCTAACCACAAAGATTTGACATCTGACTCTGAAGGTCATTTTCTTGTTTCTGGTCTGGGCTAGATGGACAGAATCTGACATGTGTATGTTCCCCCGATAGCATCAGCTATGCACATTCCCAGCAGGCAAGTGAGGGTTTATGATCCATAACCATACTTTCTTGCATCCCAGAAAATTGTTTGTTGGTGCTAGAGGCTTCAACTAAGTAAAAGAGCATGAAATCAAGAATGAAAACAAACAACACTGAACATACAGCACTTGTGGCTCTGTTTAGCAGAGTTGGCAGCTGCCTGTGTCATGGTCTCTGCTTTTAGTCCAGAAGGAGACTGTGGATGGCCTAGCTGGTGAAGCACTGGTCTGGGTCTCTGGATACTGGGGTTTGATTTATGGCTCCATCACAGATCTTCTCTTGGGCCAAACAATGTAGTCACTACATGTCGGGTTTCCATACCAGCAAAACAGAATTAATATTTCTTCTTTTGCCTTATGTATGTAGACCTTGAGATAAGTCTTCAGGATATAGCTCTTCCTTCTTGTCTTTTTATACATACAGTGCTTTCTACAGTGTCATCCTGATTTAAGTTGGACCCTTTAGGAGGACTAATTAA
The DNA here is from genome assembly GCF_036417665.1 of Passer domesticus. Taxonomy (NCBI): domain Eukaryota; kingdom Metazoa; phylum Chordata; class Aves; order Passeriformes; family Passeridae; genus Passer; species Passer domesticus. Next base: position 88,025,564 of record NC_087475.1, on the reverse strand, counting down.
TCCTATTAATAATGCATCTCTAGCTGGCTCCAAGCTCTGAAGATCATGCCATCAGTAGTTTCCTTTGTTGGTTTCTGCAATATCCTAAGCTCTGTGGGGTGAACTCTGGAAGAATCAGAGGAGTGGCTGCCATGAGAAAATAATTCCAGATCTTTCACTAAGCCTGGCACAGAATGGGATGGAATTTGGGGAGGCTTGGGTCTGTTGTATGAACATCAGATAATGGCAACAGTGGTCAGACATTTCTTTTACTAGTACATTTCACTTTGCAGTTTAAGGTGTTCCCAGAAATCTTGCATCAATGCTTGATCAGAAGTCAGTTGCAGATAAATATGTTATTCAGAGAGTTTTGAGCTTCACTGCATTTTTAGGTCAGTTCAGGATTTAGGGTCTCATGTGACTAGCACATTGTCTTCTCTGTCTGATCCAGTGATTCTTCTGAAAGGCTAAAGAATGTGTTATCTGATAAGTCTTTGGACCTGTTAAAGGTGGTTTGGCTCAGGGTCCCAAATTCCCAGGGAAACCTGAACTCTTGGTGTAGGGTAGCTGAATTTGCCCTGTGCCTTTGTGACAGGAAGAGCTGCACAGTCTGCACTTAACATCAGGGATAGTGCAGGAGACTTCTTAACCAAGAGACCCTTTGAAGACCTGAACATTACTGACTTGCTGATGTCGTGGTCTTTCACCCAACAAGAAAATCCTTCTGTGGGCAGTAGAGGAATCCTGCACACATTCTGTCCCTGTCACCCAGTGGTGCACTAATTGCTTCACTGGACACAAAAATGCTGCAAGAACATACTTCCCTTATACTGTCATGCAACTTTCTGAGAATTAGAAGAATATCTATTGCCTACTAGAGATGTGTTTCTATATCAGCCATTTTTTTCTATTTCTCCTTTTCTTAATTTTTATTACATGCTTGTACTTTCATAAATATATTTATTTTGCCCAGCTATTTATTTCTCACATTGTCTTAACCTGCACCTTCGTTTTCTCTTTCTTTTTCTGTCCATTTTGTGTAAGACAGATAGTTCCTTCCTCTTTTTTTTTGCTTCAATTCTTCTTAATCTCTTTTTCTGTTTTATTGTCTCAGTCACCGTGATGCCACAAGGTCTAGAAAAACAGATGAGTTAAAGTTGCAGAAAAGAAGTGTAACAGTGGCTGTAGTGCCAGGACACTGGCTGGAGCTAAGAATTTGGTGTAACTCCACCACTGCTTGTTCTTTGGACAGTGCTTGTTAGTTAAGGCAGACTTCAGTACAGGGGCTTATGGATCTGAAGGAGGATAGAGGCAGCTTTTAGGCAACTACACCTAAAACAACATGTTCCAAAAAAAACTACACTCAGTGACTTGCATGTGCCGGAGGGAAATTTTTGTCATAGCTTTATTTCTGAAAATACTGTTTGCATCCGTACTAGAGATCAGACATGACATGAAACGCAGGGGTGATTAGTGTGTTTTCATTTTAAAAAGCCTCCATAGGAAGCCTGTCTCTCTACTGGAGGCAGCTGGAATGGTGGAGATGCTAAGAAGTTAGTGATTGCAAATTCTGGGCCAGGCAGTGGGACACATCCCCATACAAAGGATAATTAAGGATGCATTGGGAATGAGGCAGCCTGATTCCTACCTTACGTGGCATAGGTACAGAAAGCAGGTGATCTTGGATCCTAGTCTTTTTTCACCATGAGCATGTTCAAATTCATTAGGCAGAGCACATGTATATTCTAAGGACTACAACAGGTGGTTTTGAGATGTAATCAAGCATTCAGAGCAGAATGGGTTTGTCCTTCCATAGCAACTTGTGGATGCACAAACACCGTGTTTGGGAATGTAGAAAATTGTTCCCTTAATGAAGAAGCTGAACACTGGTCTCTTGTTCTGGGCTATTGCACCAACCATAGAGCTACCCTGTCAGCAGAGAAAAAGCAACTACTAAAGCATCTGCTCTTTTTTTAGAAGTAAGAGAGGGGTGAATGCAAGTTCAGGAAAGCAGAGGCTGCAGGCTGTGCCTCTGAAGGAAGGCACCTCTCAGCAGTTCTGACTTCTGCAGTGTAACCTGGAGAGTGCTGGGATTTACTATTTCCTTCTGTGTCATTTTGTATTGTGGCTCCCCAAGGAATTTTTGTTTCTCCTTCTGGGCTCTTGGTTTCCATTTAAGGGACTGAGAAAGTCCCAATGCTGCGGTACTCAGCATTGTGGCATCTCAGACTGGGATCTGCTTTTTGTTTCTCTTTGTCTCAGTTCTACATCTGATAAAGGCTGTTTACTCCTTTCAGTGGGGTGCTGTGAAAAATCAAGACTGTCAGATGCCCAGATCTTTCAGTGCTCCAGGAGTGGTATAATGAGTATATGCATTGTGGATGGGAGAGGGTGTACAATTAGTGACATATTTTTAAGCACTTAACATATTGTTCTGTGATTCCCTGAAGGCTGAGAATCTGGCAAGATGCTGCCCTATCCCATATCAGGTTCCAAATGGCTGTACCAGAAGTAGAAGTAACACGGCAGTCCTGCAGTTGGGGGACTTTAGCTCAAAGGGAGATTCTCTGGTATCACACCTAAATTTCAATGCTTAGTCTCTCTCAGCCAGATCCCCTTTGTTTTTGGCATGTTTTATTTCTACTCCCTAAATTTTCTTGCTGTATTTCTGAGTGGAGGGTATGTGGATGTCTCGACAGAAGATGCCTGCTCCTTGCTCTTACTTCTGAAAAATCTAATTCTGTTTTGTCTGTCTCTTCACACTGCCATTGCCAGGGAGATTGGGTTTTCCAGGGCGGATGTCTGTGAGACTGACTGCTGTGAGGTGTTCCCTTCTTTAGAAATTCAGCTGCTTGGGGATCTGAGATATGCACATACAAATGTGTGAATAGGTGGGTCAGAATGAGGATTACTAGGAGGGACTCTGTGGTATAGTGTGGGAAGGCCTCGAGGAGCCTCATTGCACCCCAGAGGAACACACGAGCAGCATGGGGGACCAAGGAGCCTCTGCAGAGCAACTGAGTACAAGGAAAACGACACTTAACATCCTCTAGCTGCATAAAGTACAGTCACTCACCATATCAATCCTCTTCAATCCTCGTGTGTTTGGAAGTTTTCACATGTGGTACTGGCTGTGTCTGCCAAAAAGTCTGCTTTACATGGCCTCCCTACTTCCCTCCAGCCTGGCACTGGCCCAGCTGATAGCAGGGCTGCTGCACTCCCCTAAGTGCTGAGGACGTGAGAGGCTGCATGAGGATGCAGTCCAGCTCCCTCGGGGCGCCTGCTGCCTCCCAAAAGGCTGATGGCACTAATCAAGGACAGAGAAGGGCAGCTCCCCACCCCCACTTGTGCTTTTAACCCTGTGCGAATATCTTTTCACCTTGGGATGCAGGTGAGGGATCACAGCAGCAGAGGCTGGAGGAGGAATAGGGATGCACACGCAATGAAAAATGATGGGGGGAATGCTGAGAGGGAACGTTGCTGGGGAAAAGAGGAGCCACTATGTGAAGGGCAAATAAGAAAAACATCTTTAGGGAGAGTGTATAGAAAGATGAACACTGCTTGGAAACAGGCACAGCAGTAGGGAAAAGGACAGAAAAGGACAGATGGAGAATCCACAAAGAGATGGAAGCAGACTTGATGAAAGAGAAAGAAGGGAAAAATAAGACAGTCAGCCTGAGAGAATGAAGGCACAAATGCAGGAGGTGCCAAGAGCTAGCTAGAGGAGCATTATGTGACATACTGAGACCAAGGCACTTGGACAGCGGGTACAAACACCTGGGCCTGCCTGGGGCAGAGTTTTGTAGAAGGGAAACTACTGATGTTTAAAATTGGTGCTTAGTGGGGAGAAGACCACTGGCTCAAGATACAAAGTTCAAAGACTGTGTGGGTTCCTCACTCTTTCCATGTGGGTGGTTTCCCCAATATGTTCCTTGATTACCATTCTTGTACCTCTGTCAGTTGCCAGGGTTATTGGATTGGCCACTGTGTAGTCCTTGCCTTGTGGCTCCTTGCCATCCTCGACCTGCCATCTCATTTCTTTAGTTCAATTTAATTCAATAGTTCAATTTAGTTCAATGGCCAGTTCTACTTATCTGTGTCATCAACAGAGGAATCTACACTCTTCCTCATGCATCTAGTCTCTGCTTTCCCAGGTGCATTTCCCCATACTCACATTGTTTGTAGAGCGATAATGCACTTGGCAGGAGAGCTAATTCAGCAGTATAATGTCTTTCAAACAAAGTGCACCCTGTTCCCACCTGGTCAATTAAACCGGAACAAATCTGTGCAGAAGCACTGACCTGAGGCCAAGCACTTTGCCTCCTGGAAAGATGTGTGGTGACTTCCCCTGTGAACACCACCTCAGCCCTACCTGGAGCTGTGGCATGGGCAGCTCATCCCTGCTGTCCTGGCCCCTGCCGGTCTGCTCAGGCAGACTGCAGTGGGGTCAGAACCAACTGTGATGGTGTTTTCCATGCAGCACATCCCTGTACAGCCTGCCTGAATGAAGCTCCTGCTGGAAAAAGTGGTATCCATGCTTTCTCAGGGCTGCTGTTGCTCTCACAGAGCAAAAGCCATGGAGTGGTGCTGAGCCTGTTTCGCACAAGCCGTCTTGTCTCTGGGGAACTTGAATCCAAAGCTTCTCCGTACTGGAGATGTTTGTCAAAGGTTATTCTTGGTCCCTGACCTCTGAGCAGGTGGCCTGTACCTTGCTGAGAAACAGGACCACCATGAGAGCTGTTTCAGAGCAAACAAAAGTGTTATGGGAAGAGGACTTGCTGCAGTTATGTGGATTGGAAGGAGGAGGCCATGCAGCCAGGACTGTGACCTCTCCAGTTTCCAGAGCTATCTCTGGAAAAGCCTGGGCCAGAGCAGCCACAGCTCCGGTATGAGTCCCCCAGGCACCTCTGTAGGGAGTTGCCACTGGAGAGTACAAAGGAGCTCTCCTTCCACTTCACTGTAAAGCTGCGCAGAGCAGCATTTGTGACCTGCCCTTTGCAAATGGTCATGTAAAATATTCAAAGTATTGCCCTTCATATCTGGTTGGAAAGGTACAGATTTCTTTTAAGGATTTGTTCAATAGCATTAACTTTTTTAATGCTTTCAGCAAAATCTTATCTTTACTGTTCAAGCTCTCCCTTTTTCCGGGTTTGAGACCTTATCACTGTAAGGAGTGATATTTTTTACAAAACAAAATACAAAGGAAAAAAAAAAAACCTTTCTTCATTACCTACAGAACTTCACCTGTAGGATTTTGCTTTTATTTTTATGAATGTAAAAGCTGGAGTTTGGGTAAACTTTGCTCAGGAGAAATAAATAATAAAAATGCAGGCTTTCAAAGAGGGAACAGGTGGTTACCAGTACACAGAGATGCATATATAAAACTATATGTGTATATATATATATATATATATATATGAATGCAAGCAGAGATATGCAAACAGAAACAAAAATACAGCTATATATTATGTATACACTCATGATCATGTGTGTATCTACATACCTTTGTATGTACAAAATAGCATGTATGCAAATATCTTCAGGTATTTAAATGTAAGCTCAGAAATAAAAGCATGTGCATAAATATTGACATAAAGCAATATGTACAAATTTTGATGCATACAAATATCATTTTATTAATATTATTAATTCATGCACTGGTAATTGCAGGCATGCTAATGTTTGTACAAGTATGCAACATCACACATTATGTGTCTGTTTAAGTATCAGAATATCAAGTTTACTCAGATATGAACATTTTATATAGAAATGCAACTGTACTGCAGCAGGCCCGAGAGAATCCTCCACCTGCCCACCAAAACACACCTGGGCAGCTGTGCACAGCATCCTTGCACAGCTACGCTGGCTGAATGCAACCACTCTGGTTTTCAGAGGGGTGAGGAGGGCCACGGGCAAGCAGGTACACGTGTGTGTGGGAGTGCAAGTGAGCCATGAAAGGGTGAAGGAATGATCCTGGGGGAGGACAAAGGGCGTGTGGAGAACCCAGAGGGAGCAATACAAGAGCCAGAGGGGTTTACATGAGCAGGGTAGCATCACTGGAGGCTGAGAAAGGAGGCTGGGGAAGAGACAAGAGAGCATGAATCAGGAAACGTGGTATTCCCCTGAAAAGGAAGAAGTGTGACGGGACAGTTTAGGGGAGATACCCACCCTGATCTGCTGGCACCTGCTTCTGAGGCGGAGTGGAGCAGAACTGCCGGGACGGGACGGGACGGGACGGAATGGGATGGGATGATGGGGCTGCATGCTGGAATCCCTTCTGCCCCCTTTCCAGTGGTTGACCCTGATGGCAATAGAGAGCAGGACTGGCTGCATAAAGCAGCTCTTCCTGAAGAGCGGGTTAATCTCGTCTTCCCTCATCTGCTCTGCGTGGTTCTCAGGACAGGAGCAGTGTGCGGGGTTTGGGACACTCTTCCCGTCGTCCCCTTTTTTGACCTGCATGGGCTGCTCCTTGTGCTCCTGGTGACTGAGCAGCAAGCAAGGGGTGCAGTGGTTGGGGGGGAGAGGGGAGCACTGGCCCGGGGCAGCTCAGAGCATCTCCTGCTGGGAGAGGAATGATAAACCCAGGTGCTCTAGTCTGGCTTAGCCTTTGTTAGCCCGCAGAGGGATAGGGTGAGGCTCAGGTCCCGCTGAGTGTTTACAGCTAACTTTAGATTACAATAGTGAGGGCAGTAGAAGGGTTAGCCAGGGGCTTTGTTCTTTTCCTGGGAATCCTGCTGCTGTTATTACTTGTGATCTCAGCCATTTTCACAGTCTCTGTTCCCCTCCGCCCCGGGCTACAATCCTTCACTGTGTTGCTGGAAAATGCGGTGTGATTCGGGTCAGTTAGCTGCGAAATGCCTCCAGAAGCGGTGCTTGTGGCCCGGCAGCTCTGCTGGGCCCGCTGCGTCTGTGCTCTGCTGTGTGAGCTGCTGTGGCCGGATCCGCGTGTCCCTGTGTGTGTTTGTGGGGCGTGTGTGGATCTAGAGGGTGGGTTCAGCTCTGCCGAGCTGTGTGTATGTGTGTGTGTAAGTGCTGGCCCTGCCCGTAGGTCTCTCTTACGAATGTTGGGGTGTGAGAAACACGCCGAAAAGGGGACGTGAGATAAGGCCGCTCACCCTGATGAAACACCTCCACTCCGTGCCACGGGTGCAGGCCCGAACTGGCTCTGCACGCCAGAAGGCAGCATTCCCCAGCACCCATTCCACTGGTGCTGGATTGACCAGGCTGGGCATAAACTGTGAGGAAGCCTGTGCCTTCTGATCGGTATCTGTGTGGCTGAAACACTGCAGCTGGTTAAGCAGCTAGAGCACATTTTGGAGTTGCACTCGTCAAACTTCCCATCATCCTTCCCTCAGGCTGGCACAGTGCCCCGCAGGTACCAAAGAGAGTTTCTTCTTATGTCTTGCAGAGGAAAAATGTTCCCCACCCTTCTTAAGACATAACAATTTACCATCTGAATGTAGTCACTTCTTGACCAATACGAAGTAAAGATTAGTTTTGTGAAGACCCAGCAAAAACAACTCAGTCCTTACACATGTACTGCTCAGCCCTTGGGAAAAGGGAGGAAGCAGGGGGGGCTCATATAAGTGGCAACCCTGATTCCCTCTATCCCATACCTTCTGTTCCTCTCCAGACCTCCTCATGAACTGAGTCCCCTAGTCCAACCACTCTCCTGAACTGGGTTTATCTTCCTATTGTACTTTGCTAGGGAATTTCCTTTTTAATTTCATGTCTTGGTACAATTTTTTTCCCCTCTGCTTATGCTGATGGGCTATAATTGAACTTCACTATCCAGGTTGGTTTCTTACATTGCCCTTCAAATTTAGTTTCTTGCTCAGGGTGGACAAAACCATAGTGTGATGCAGTGACTGATACAGAAAAAACCCACACCACATATATTTTGGCCAAAGCCTCTTGCTTTTGCAGCCCTGCAGCCTTCTGATAGCTCACCCTTGAGCTCCCATGACAGCTCTGCTGCTGTCTCCACCACCCTAGATGCTGCAGCATCCCAGTTCACAACAGGGACATGGGCTTTAAGGCAGCTTCAGTTGTAGTTCACCAGTACATTCCAGAGGAAAGGAGGCAAAAACCAAGAGAGATCATAAGAAGGGCATTTGCTTGTGGTAAAACAAAAGTATACTTATAACATTCTCTGTGAGTCACATGCACATACTTAATTATTGCTATTCTGAGATACAAACCAGTGCTAGAATAAAATCAGATAAATAAATAGCTCAAGGAAAGGCAAATGTACAGGTATATAGCTCCTCTCTTTGCTAGAAAGCCTGGTTTCACAAGGCAAAATCAATCAGGAAAAAAAAAACAAACCCATGTTTGTGGCCTAGATGCAGGCCGAGAATCTTTTTCCAGTCAGAACAAAAGAAGAGGACAAGGCCTGAAGAGTTATAGGAAATAGGACTAGGAAACCTTAGAGGACTTCCAGGGGGTTGTCACGTCTTTCACATACACCAGGGCAGATTTTCAAGGGGATGCTGGTTTCCTCTCCAGCATGTGGGTTTCTGCAGAACTATTCATTCTTTTAATAAGGTTAGTTCCTCTTTGTGAATCATTGTTAAAGCATTAAGTATTGTTTTCCTGTGATTTTTTTTTTTTTACAACAGATACTTCCTCCTTTGAAACCAACGGTGAAAGTATTAAAACTTTTAACTTTGGTTTACTTCAGATTAACCAGCCAGTTTACTGACCACAGTTTTCAGAGAGTAGCTTCAGCCTACACTGCACCGTGGTTGAGGGCAGAATTTAAAGGTGCCTTGGGTTTACTGCTGCGATCTCTCCAGAGCTATGTCGGTGCTTTTTTAGCTGGGTAATTTTGCAGCTTCCTCCTCTACCTCTCAGTCTGTTCATCTTTTCTGACTATTCACAAGTTATCCTTTTTCCTCTGATATTTTGCTGCTTTTTTCCCTCCCTTTTATCTTATATTCTTCTGCCTTGCCCTTCTAATCTGCTTTAGTATTTTCTTTCTTCACCTCATTATGTCCTTTTGTTTTTGGCTTCTGTCTCTCCATTGGTTCTTTTCTCATTCGCTTAACCTCCCGTTGTTTGCAGGCCAACCTACATCCCACCCATCATCTTGTTTCTCTCTTTTATCTTTCCTCCTTTTCTTCCCCCCTCCTCCTAACCTCCTCTCAACAATAAAAGTTACTCATGGCTTGAGGGGGAAGCATCTGGCCCATGCTGGCTCTCATTCTCTCTCCTTTGTTCTGAATGCTCTTTTGTTATAAACACAACAAACAGTAAAGCACAAAATCAGCTCTCAAGGCAAACACTGCATAATAATCCTCCTTGTCCCTGCTCCTCTTATCTCTGAAGAATTTGTTCTCCAGGCAAAATAAGAAGAAACACGAGATAGGATTTCCCAGTTTTGGAGGCGAAAGAGACTGGAAAGAGCTTCATTATATGGGGCAGCACCACTGAACTGCAGCTTGGGCAGATTCAATAAAGTAGATGAAATACAGCTTGCCAGGAGTTTGGACAGCAATGTGATGATCCTGTGGTTAATCAATCCCCGTTGATCAATCTGTGCTCCCATTAGGTTGTAGAGGCATGGACAGGACCAAAAAAGCTAGGTTTTTTTTTTTTTTTTAGCACCTAATTTTTGGCACTTTCTCCTAACTTGTGCCTTGAGCCAAGGCCTTGTGTATATGGGATGTGTTTGCCAGAGAACTGTACCTGCTGGACCTCCACTGACGTTCTCAAAAAGCCACAGCAGAGTGCTTTTGTGGCGTCACATGCCAGCTCCAGTCCCTGAGATAAATTAAAATAAGAACAGACTTGCTCATTGTTTGAGCTCTTGCTTAATGTTAGATAGGGATTCTCTGATTAAACCAGCCTTTCTCAGAAAATGTAAGCTCCCTGGAAGTGAAATGCTAGTTGGCATGCTCTAGTTTAGACATGCAAGTGTTCTCAAAGCTAAAAAGAAAAAAGCTTGTTAAGCAAAAGACAAGCCTTTCCCAATCCCCACAGCTGTGTGGTTAGGATACCGGTGTTTAATGTGGGGCAGCCAGCATCAGCTTCTGCTTGGGACCGGTTCTGCCTGGCCCTTCCCCTAGCAGCCTTAGGTCTGGCTGCCCACATGCCAGGGGCCTCCATCCTCTCACAGTTACTGCATTTTGCATAATACACGAGTATTATACTCACGAAAAGACGGGATGGATAGTTTTGGTGCAGTGTCAGACAGCTCTGCGAGGGAGGTGTTAAGGTACTTCCCCCAGCAGCCGATCTTCAGAGGAATTTGCCATGATGTGGGAGGTAGGTGTGTGTCCTGGGACAGAAACAAAACTGGTGTTTAGGAGGAACAGGCTGTGATGCAAACTTCAAATCTAAATATTTGAGCATCAGCACACAGGGGCAAAACTCACTGAAATGGATATTTTCCCGCACATTCCTTAGGGAAACTGGGGTTTCAGTGATGCATTTTGAGCTTGAGAAAGAAACAGTCTTTCTAATTGCTGTTTACTTTTCCAGCTCTGTTAAATAAAAACGTGCTACCCCTGATGTTCTGCATTATGTGTTAGAGATTTAATTTTCAGCTAAACTTTTATTGCTTCTAAATTGGACTGGTAGCTATGTATGTATTTAATCTAATCTTGCAGTTTGGATTGCTCAGCATTTGCAACAGACTTATGTGTGTTAAGAATAAACAACGAATGAGGACACTTCAGAAGAATGCAGTCCAAAGATTGTCTCTGAAATGTGAATATGCTTAAAGCCTCCACAAATATGGCAACTTCTCACACTAACAAGTAAATTAATATTTCCAGAGCTAGTGCCAGAGTTTGGGACAGCTGTGTGATCGGATTCAACATGGAGCTTGCTATGCTTGCAAACAAATGGAAAGTAAGCTAGGAAGAAGAAAAATGTACTCAAACAAAGTGTAAGGGAATTAGGCTGGACAGAGGTGAGACTGACACAGCTCCTTGCTCCCAGTAGCCAGAAGGACCCTGTATGCCCTGTAGGCACATGTGTAAACCCACCCGGAGCAGTTACACAAACAGCACGAGTGACCTCACAGGAAGAGCAGGAGGGAGCTGCAGCACTGGGGAATATACATATAAATATGATAAGGTGGATCCTTTCGAGGAGCTGGGCTCAGGCAGTGTGGCCACAACCAGACTGATGCTGGCACAAGGCTGCAGCCCCCACTCCTGTTGCTGGTACACACAAACAGAGGTGTGTGCACGGATGGCCAGGACACTCCTGGTGTCCCCAGGAGCCAACCTGGCACGGCCTCACTCTTAAGAGACAAGCAGACAACAGTGGTACTCACCCATGCAGAGAGCACCTCACAGCTAAAACCAGGATTTAATAACGAGAGAGGGCAAACTGTGCTAGCCAAGTGCAGGATATGGCTGGACACTTTTGCAGGTTGGCCAAGAATTTTCATTCAAGTGTTCCTTCTTCCCCCATATCTGTCCCTTTCCCCTCCTTGTTTCCTCCCCTAAACATCCCATAGTAAATCTCGTACAATCCCAAAATGCTCTTCCCGTGCATCCTGTAAGGTGTCCGTGCCTCACTACACAGCATCTCCTCTTTCACCGTTTGAAAGGTGCTCCAGCTTTGGCTTTGTGATGAATTTCACACCTGGGATGATGGCTCTCCTGGGCTGCTGGCGCAGGCAGGGTGTCCTTAATCCGGGATGTCACCTGGCATTATGTCCCTGTTTTCCTCCGGGTGTATGAAAATGGAACCTTTGATGTGCTAATGGCTCTTGTGAGGGGCCGGGGGTAACTGGGGCCCTCCTTCTGCCATTGTTCCTCCATGCTCCCGTGTGGGTGTGAAGAGGGGTTTTTGTCACACAACGGAAGAACGAGGACTGTGCAGGCATCCCACGCCTTTACACACTTTTTCTGCTAGCAAATAATATTTTAACAACAACACACAGAATACCCATGAGATATTTATCAAATAGATATAACACATAAACGCCCCATGAGGGTATTTATCCATCACCCTCATTAATGCCATGAAATAAACGGGTAGTTGTGAGAGTGAGTGAAGGAAAGCTTTGACCTGTTAATTTAGTTAGTATGGCCAGGTGACAACACCAAATAACAACAGAATCGAATTTAAAATGTGATTGTTCCAGTTCCCCAGAATTTGATGGCAAAAGTGGCATCTGGTCTCAAGGTGTTTCTCCTAACAATGAAAACCAGGGTAAATCAGCTTTTTTTCCACTGTCCTTGCCCCCAGCTGTTGCTGTTTTCTGAAGTCAAAGTCCTTGACAGATTCTTAATTCAGTGACGACTTTTGTTGTTTGGCAGTGCTTTTGCTTGATTCAAAGCACAGCTCTTCATTATTCTCCTGGAAGTTTGGCAGTTGTTTGACCTGAAGGATGGACACTAAATGTGGAGCACAGTGGCATTTGACTGAAATATAGACTCATCAAATGGTTCGAGTTGGACAGGACCTTAAAAATAATTTTGCTTCAATCTCCCTGCCACGGGTGGTGACACTTTCTATTTTTTTTCTCAAAGCCACATCCAATCTGGCTTTATGGACTCCTAGGGATGGGGCATGCTCAATTTCTCCTGGAAATCTCTCTCCCTACCACCTTCACAGTAAAGAGTTTCTTCCTATTATCTAATCTAAACCTGCCCTCTGTCATTTTGAAGCCATTCCCTCGTGTCCTGTCACTACATGCCCTTGTAAGGAAGGGCATAAGTCTGGGACTAGATCCAGCTTCAACTTTGGCCCTGTAGATTCTAGCATCGTATGAAAAATATATTTTTTGACAACCAGACAAACAAAAAGAATCCCCGAAACGCAGCTACCCAGAACTGTATTTCATCCACAGCTTTGCGAGGTGCTGGGAGCACCCGCAGAGCACAGCATTCAACTTCAGGCTACTGCCCGTGCTGTTTGTGTGCCTGCCTCTGCACCGTGACTGCCCGCCTTGCTGCTTTGGCTTACAGACCGAATAACAAAGTCATTTATTTTTTATATACAACAAATAATAAATAAAGACGTCTCTACGTCACGCAGCCGCTGTCGGTGCAAGCCGCCCAAAGCATTGCCTTGTGCCATTAGCCAACTCTTCGCGCGTGGCATCCGAGGTGTGGCGGGTCCTTGTGCGGTGCCTGCGGCGAGGGGAGCGGGGCCACGGCGCCATCCCCGCCCCGCCCGGCCCGCTCCATCACCGCCCGGCCGCCCCGCACGCAGATCCCCGTCACGGAGGGGCGTGAGCTCCGGGGGGTGCTCGCTGATTGCCGTGTTTTGGTGCTGGGCAGCAGCCCCGCCCCTCGGTCTCCCCTCCCATGGCTGAGCCCATAAATGGGCGGGCGGCGGGCGCGGGGCGGGCTCGCAGCAGTCTCGGGTGTGGGCGGGCGCGGAGCCGCCGCCTCTCGCGGGTTCCGTTAGGTGCGGCGGGCGGCCGTTCGTTCGCTGGCAGTCGGGCACCGGGAGCCACCGACGATGGACACCAAAAAGGTACGAGGACCAACGCGGGCTCCTTCTCGCCCTCTTTCTCGCCGCTGCAGCCGCCGCTCGGCTCCCTGGGCGCTTCGGCGGAGGGCTGGCGGGAGGGATGCGGTCGCGGCCGGTGTTCGCTGCCGCTGGCCGCGGGGATGGATGGGGTGGTGCTGCCGGCAGGGCCGCTGCTCGGTCCTTGGGCCGCTGTGTCTGGTGGGGGGGATGGGGGACCGCGCAGTTTGGGAGAGGTTGTCGTAGGTCGCGCGATCGATTTTTGGTTTCGTGCGCGTGGCCTGATGATGCACATGATGCTGTCCGCGTTGTAGGGTATTGATCACGAGGTTCGTTTCGCTTGCGGCGCCGCACTCGGTTGGTCCCTGGGCTTAGGATGCTAAGCGGGACATTGATGTTAAAGACATTTTTTCGGGTGGTGGCAGTATGACTTATAAAGGCGTTTTTAAATGTCAAAAAGGTGGCAGAGTGTGTCCTTCACCTACGGAAAGCAGGGGATATTTGTCGGTATCTCCTCGCAGCAGCGAGGGAGGAGTGCAGCGGTGGAGTGAGCTCATGACTGCGTGTATCTGAGCGTACTAAGGGAGACAGGGGCGGGATGCCGGGGAATTACGCGGGAACAGCTAGAACTGGAGGAGGCTCTCATCGCCATGTTGGTGGGAGATGAGGGCAGTGTGAGAGGATGAGGCAGAGGAAAGGAGAGCGTCTGGTCAAGGTCGTTCAGAGGAGCGGGGAGAGGCCACTCCTGGCGGGCTCAACAAGTGGTGCAGCTCTAGGGTTGGAGGCACTGAAGGAGGGGAGCTGGTGAGGAGCATCTCCTGGAAAATGAATGCTGCCGACGCCTGTGGTCGGAGGGAGGGGTGGCGGTTTGAATTCCGTGCTGGTGCACAGACCTCAGCCTCGAGCCTTTGGATAGAGTGGGTGTAGCTGTACTATTTCTGAGCTCCCTGTTTGCCTTTTGGAAAGCGAGGCACTTGCAGCACTAACAAATGATCCATACATTAGATCACAGTCTGGCTCACTGGAGGGGATGGGTCATGCCATGTGATGTCTAGGTGGTGGGAGGCTGGGCAGGGGATGAATAGCAGGCAGCAGCCAGGAGAAGGAAGTATGAAAGAGGGTAGAACTAACCCTGCAGCTCATTTGTGTACCAGGTAAGTGAGGGGTGCCCACACAGCAGGGACCCCGTGGTCCCTGCTGCACCCAGAAGGAAAAGGCCAGCTGTGGTCACTGCTAGCCATGACAAAGCAGAGTCCTGGGGGAAAGATGCTCCTGTGTGAGCTATGTGGAGAGCTGGGGCTGGTCTGCAGCTTTGCCATACCTGCTGGCTAGAGATGACCTGGCCTGGAGTCCCAAAACTGCCTAGATATTTTAATACGTTTCTATAGGCATCCAGAACCATGCCCTTGTGGTTCCGTGCCAAATTTCCTTAAGATAAAAATGAGGGGAGTGGTCACAGGGTGCCAGGGAGAATGCCTGGACTGCCTAGGGTCTGTTCAGGTGTGAGTGCTATGTCCGTGCTCATCTGCCCCCTGTCCACTTTGTCTTCACCACTGGCTGGGGCAGGAGGACATTTACATGATGTAGGTCGGTGGAGGAAGCCGTGCCTGAGAGTCCTTTTCCCAAATTCTCTCTATCGAGGCAGAACTGGTCATGTCTGTGGGTTGTGCAGGCCAGAAGCACATACATGCTGGGCTTGAAAGATTGGTGGAGGTGGCATGAGCACTGACAGCAGAAGGTTGTTGTCAAAAACTTTAGGCAGTTTTGAGAGCCACTACTACTCCTGGAGCTGAGCTAGAAAGTGAGAGACTGGAAGAGCTGTGACAGTAGGCCCCACCTAGTAGTTTACTCTGCCAGGCTTAAGTACAATAATTGGAAAGTCTTGGAAAACGAACTGTTAATATTTTTGGAAAAGCTTCCAAACCTCCTGAGATGGGAAGGAACACAGTCTTTCTGAATTGTGCCAACTCAGGCAGTGGCTGCCTAAGTGCCAACTCCTGAGTCACCTGCTCCCCCACACCTCCCTCACTCAGAGCTGGCTTAAATGCCACAAGCTTTAAAAATGAATAAAATGTCAGATGCCTTTTGCTGACTCTTAAATTTCTCAGCCTGTGGGACTTCTGAGTTTGGACCCTTAAGCTTTCCCTATTGCTCTGAGGGCTCAACAGTTTTTGTTTGAATTTAATAGAGATTCAGGTACACTGAAACTTCAGGGATTGTGCTTCATTTAAGATGCCAACTATTGCCACAGCTTAAAGAAAAATAGACTGGAAGCTTGGTAGCAACTGCTGCCACCTCTTGAGGCACGCTGCTGTGCCAGTGCCCTGGGGCAGGGATGGGAAGCCCTAGCCTGGGAAAAACAAGGTTGTTGCCGAAGAGAGTGCGTGTTGTAACTGTTGTGAGTGACTGCCTGCCAGTGTAGCTCATGGGCAGATCTCAGACTCAATTTATGGGAACTTGTGAGCTGGCTCAGGGAAGAGTTAGACCCTTCTTTCATGCCATGCCAGAGATCAGCGAAAGCTGCTGTAAAGCAGATCAACCCAAAATAACAGCCACTAATGCAGGCAGTGTATTCATTACTAATGAGCTGAGAATAGTTGCTGAAGGTCAGGCGATAACAAAGGGGAGGCCCTGACAAGCCCTCCTACTTGTAGCCACAGAACTTTTCCTGCTGTACAGTTGCATCTTCCTTTCGTGGGGGGGGTGGGGGGGGAGATCCAAGGGATGCAACTAGTACTTACCGTTGCTGGATGAAAGCCCATTCCCTGCCCTCAGAGCACTCGCACATGGCACCTATGAACTGCAGCTGCTCTTTATGCTGAAAAGAAACTCAAGTTGCATAGAAAGCCAAATAAAGTAAATAATTGTTCCCTCTCTTCCCTCAGAAAATCACAGCACCTCTTATCTATGCTGTTTGCATTGCTGCCATTGGATCTCTCCAGTTTGGGTACAACACTGGTGTCATCAATGCACCTGAGAAGGTGAGAGGAGGAATGAACTGGGGAGGTGGGATGGGTGAGGGGCTGATGGGAGACAATAGTGTGGAAAGGAGAAGGCCTGTCTCCCAAGTACACAGTAATTTGGTTTTTGGTTTGTGAAGTCAGTCAGGCATTTAAACCCCCCTGTTCAAATACAACATTGAACAGGAGGAACAAAGTTTTGGGGAGGGGAGAGAGCAAACAGAGGTTAATTCTTTTAATTAGGAGGACAGGAAGGGCAGGAGGGCTCCATCTGCCATATGTGGTATGTGGAGGAATGTGAGCTGCCTCAGTTTTGAGTCAGAATAAACCAACCATGGCAGAAGGAATGTAGAAAGCAGTGTACAGAAAACAGTTAAGGGTTGGTAGGAATTACAGCTGCCCTAATTTAGTTTATTTTACTTGTTTATTCATTCCTTGTGTTAAGTATAAATTCACTGCTTGTAAAAGGGTTGTGACTCGGACATTTGACCAAATCATCCCATGACTGTAGCCTAAGAAACAAGAGGTGAAGAAAATGAGAGATGTGGTTTTCATGTAACTTTAAGATGGTTCCTCTGTCAAGAACTGAGTCACGAATACCACATCCACCCTCTCTCCGGGAAGAGATGTTCACGACTGCATGGGGGATGGGGTCAGTCCTCCCTAGTTAATGTCCTGCTGCCATCTGCTGGGGGCAGACACTCTGTTCCCCCCCAGCCCATGCCAGAATTTACCTCACTAGCTAAGAGGATGCCTGGGAAACCAGCAATGTGGCCCTGTCACATCTGCCCTGGTATAGCGTTATGTAAAAAATAAACAACGTTTTCAGGCTTACTTCAGTGAAACCTTGTGTATCTCCAGCTATTTCTACACCAGAAACTCTATCCCTGCTGTCAGTGTTTTGCTATTGCCAGAAATGTTCCCATCCACTCACTGGTCATGTTTTCTTGTTCCCTTTCATTCCCAACTGTCTCCCACCTCCTCACAAGAACCACCAGTGACTCACATCATCTGAAATATTCAGAAGATAAGCCTGTTCTCCTTAATAAACACTGCTGTCCTGTGGGTACCCTGTCTGTCCCTCCACTCATCATACTGAGCTACTTCTCAGTGAAAGCTCCTCCTTCTGTGCCCTCGTCTTCCCCTTGTACAACTTGTTGCTGCCTTTTTGGGTCTCTGTGTTTTCATGGCAGCAGGAAGCAGAAGGAAGACAGTATCCCCTCTCTCCAGTGTAAAATGCCTCCCTCTGGATTGTAACTCTTGCTATCTGACTCCTCTTGCAGATCATCCGGAAGTTTTTCAACAAAACCCTGTCAGAAAGGAGTGGGACGGCTGTCTCCCAAGAGCTGCTCACCTCTCTGTGGTCGCTTTCTGTGGCCATCTTCTCAGTAGGAGGCATGATTGGCTCCTTCTCAGTCAGTCTCTTTGTAAACAGATTTGGCAGGTAAGCTGGGAAGCAGGGGATGCAGGCTGTTGGAGAACTTTTCCCTTTACAAAGGAGTGTTGGGAAGAAGAGGGCAGAGGTGGGAAGAGATGTGTGGGAGGGGAGGAAGCAAGAACGTGTGGGCTGCAAAAAGGATTGCAGGCCAAGGCAGGATCTGAATGGGAATTATACTATTCTCTTCCCACCCCTGAGATGGGATATCATGGGCAGGTTTACATTTTCTCCTCTCATGATGATTTTCCTGCTGTATTGCCAGTTTAAGCTCAGTCTTGACATCTTTACCCTGGCAGGAGGAATTCCATGCTGCTGGTGAATGTCTTGGCCTTTACTGGTGGCCTTCTCATGGCGTTCTCTAAGGCAGCACAGGCAGTGGAGATGTTGATTATTGGCCGCTTTGTTATTGGTACCTTCTGTGGCCTCTGCACTGGCTTTGTGCCCATGTACATCAGTGAGGTCTCGCCCACCAGCGTCCGCGGAGCCTTCGGCACCCTCAACCAGCTGGGCATTGTTGTGGGCATCCTGGTGGCTCAGGTAGGCCTGGTACAACCTGATCCTGCCCTCAGGTGGGGCAGGGAGGGCTGGGGAAAGGTGAGGAGGGCTTCACATGCCATCAGGTGCAGACTGTGGGTCCTGTCATACTGGGGTTGGGGTGAGGAATTGAAGTGTTTGAAGTCACTCTTATTTCTCTTCTGATCTCGGTGTAGATCTTTGGACTAGAGGCGATCATGGGCACTGAAGGACTTTGGCCAATGCTTCTGGGGTTCACTATCCTTCCAGCAATTCTGCAGTGTATTGGTCTTCTGTTCTGTCCTGAAAGCCCCCGCTTCCTATTGATCAACAAGATGGAGGAGGAGAAAGCCCAAGCAGGTAAGAACTCATCTCAAAGGGGCAGGACAGTGTTCTGGCTCCCAGCCTGCACTGAGCTTGAGTGGGAGGCCGGGACTGATCCTGGTGCCTGTGGTGAATTAGGGTGTGACTCCCGGAGGGCATCAGGCCTGGCCTACCTTCCCAACCTTTAGGTTGCACCAGTGCCAGGAAACATGAGAAACCTGGCATCCCAACAGAGGCTCCAGGTGGGATCAGGATGTGAGGAGTGGCACCTAGCCTGGTGGGATGTAGCAGGACCAGCTGCTGCTGCCACTCTGCCAGCTTCTCCTGAAAGGCAGGAAATAGGCTGGCATTTAACAGGGAGCTTGGAGGGCTGGGGTCGGCTCTGGCAAGACCATGAACAGAATTTCAGGATCAAACATAAGCTTGGAGATGAATGAACATGAGCAGGACCTGGGCTTGGTTTCTGTGCTGTTCACAGCACCCTGACCTCTGGGTTGAAAAGAAGAGCAAGGCTGCCAGCAGGGGTTTGGCCTTTCCCATGCAGCAGGCTTCAACACCAACTGGGGGTGTTCAGTCTTCATCCCGTGCCCTCCCTGCAGTAGCAGCATGGGACACACACACACCTCCCTTGGCCAGTAGGTATGTATCTCATACTTGACATCCTTGGATTCTTCCCTCCAGTTCTCCAGAAGCTCCGTGGCGATCGAGATGTGTCTCAAGACATCGAGGAGATGAAAGAAGAAAGTGCTAAAATGTCCCAGGAAAAGAAAGCAACTGTGCCAGAGCTCTTCCGTTCTCCAAACTACCGTCAAGCCATTATCATCGCCATCATGCTGCAGCTCTCCCAGCAGCTCTCAGGCATCAATGCTGTGAGTTATCTTGCTGTCCCATCTTCTGAGCCTCCCTTATCTCTGGCTAAACTTGCTACTGGTGTGGAGAGAACTCTTAAGTCCCAAAACATCTTTGTGCCTTGACTGGAGGTCACTCTTTTGTCATCTGGCAAAGGTGCTAAGATGGAAAGTGGATATTGTGGCTTTCGCTTTCCCTTTGCGCACTTTGGTGAGACACTGCAGCCTTGCACCAAGTGAATAAGCCTTGACTGGAAGCATGCTGTTTTATAGTGTGGAGTGCTGCTTAGAAACTCGCTGATGGGAGTGCAAGCCGTTAGGCAGAGGATGAGGGACATGCTCTCAAACATGGAATCGTGACTGTGTCCAACTTTCTCTTCTCTTCCCAGGTGTTCTATTATTCCACAGGGATTTTTGAAAGAGCCGGTATCACACAGCCTATTTATGCCACCATTGGAGCCGGTGTGGTAAACACAGTCTTCACTGTGGTGTCGGTGAGTGGGACAGGGCTGTGTCTGCCTGGGCGTGTCCCTGGCAGATGGGACTGCAGACAAGTGGCCAGGTGGTGGCAAAGCACTGGGCCATGCATTGACCTGTGGGAGCAAAGACCAGCATGCACCAAAGACTGCATGGTGGGAGGAAAGATGGGAAGAAAGAGATGTTATCTTAGATGAAAGAGAAGGTGGAAAAGGAGTGCATGTTGGGGAAAAGAGTGATGAGAGAAAGAAGTAGCAAGAACCAGAGTGGAAGAACTTGTGCTGACAATGGAGCAGCCTGGTGACCTGCACTGAGATCACCATGGTCTCTGAGGTTTATGGGCAGATCAGGAAAAGATGCAGGAGATACTGAGCAAGGAGCTTTGTGCTGCTTTTGCTGCCAAAGTAATGGACATTCTTTTCCTTCTGCCTTCTCCTTTGCAGCTGTTCCTAGTGGAGCGTGCAGGACGCCGGACCCTCCATTTAGCTGGTTTGGCTGGCATGGCTGTGTGTGCTGCTATTATGACTGTGGCTTTAGCTCTGAAGGTGAGTGATTTGTGTTACTGTCCAGGCTGACCCCAGCAGAAACCTATAAGAAAGCACATCTGCTTTGCTCTGCAATACTTCCCTGTAGGCAGGTAGAGCCAAGTGTGCAGTGGAGAGAGCAATTTTATAACTCTGGGAACTGCTGCAGTGTTTGCAGTCCAGCTGAGAAAGTTGTGACACTAGAGATGGCATTGTGCTGATCATACTTTGTTCCCTTGCAGGATGTTGTGGATTGGATCAGATACATCAGCATTGTTGCCACTTTTGGCTTTGTGGCTCTTTTTGAGATTGGCCCTGGCCCTATCCCATGGTTCATTGTGGCAGAACTCTTCAGCCAGGGCCCACGACCTGCAGCCATGGCCGTGGCTGGTTGTTCCAACTGGACCTCCAATTTCTTGGTGGGAATGCTCTTCCCCTATGCAGAGGTAAGTCCTGGCTTATAAAGCACTGTGAGAGCACTGCAGCATTAGAATAGGCATCCAGAAAAGTAGTAGAATCTGCATCTTTGAAGACTTTGACATATGACTATTAACCTTTAATAACCCAGCCTCTCCTGGAAGTTGTCCCTGCTTTGGGAAGAGGACTGGTGAGTCTTCCAGAGGTCTCTGAGTCAGTGTTATGATTGTTACTGGAGGCAGTTGCTCGCCTTACATTCTGCTGTCTTAATTGGTTGCAGCTTACAAATATTTGGAAGAGCCATCTTAGTTAGCACATCAGGGCTTTTGCTGTAAAAGCATCAGTTTTGGTCATCCTCAGGAAGATATAATACCTTTAGAGAAGCCCATAGGAATGTGATTTCAATTTTAAAAATGCTGTGATGAGAAAAAAGTCAGTAAGGGCACTGTCAGAGAAAAGTGTTGGAATTTTAACCTCTCAACAGCGAATGACCTTACATGTAATACACAAATAAAACCTTTTGTGTTTGTCCTCTCTGCAGAAACTGTGTGGCTCCTATGTCTTCCTCATCTTCCTTGTTTTCCTGGTCATCTTCTTTGTCTTCACCTTCTTCAAAGTGCCAGAGACCAGGGGCAGGACTTTTGAAGACATCTCCAGAGGCTTTGAAGGACAAGGAACCAACGGCTCGTCACCCCAGAAGACCCCCATGGTGGAGCTGAACAAAGCAGCTGCCTAAGATCCACAACACACCTGTTCTTTAACTCGTTCATGCTTAAAGAGTCATTAAAGGAATGAGCAAAGAAAACCATGAGAACTGGGACGTTTTTCCCCTCCTCAATTGCTGCTATATTCTTCTTTTCACCCACATGCTCGCCCATTCTGCCAGGCTTGCCAGCATTAAGCAAATCTGATATGGGTGATCTGCCATACTGGAAAGCACCTGGCACTTGCAAAAATAATCTCATCTTTCCTGCCACAAACATCAGGAGAACAGAGAAGAGCTGGCAATATTTTTACTTTTCTCACATAGAATTGCCATTTGGGGTTAACATACTTATGCACACAGTGACCATAATGCATTTGAACCTAATTACTATTTTTGTAGTGAGTTGAAGTGACCTGCTAAACAAGTCCCCAGCCCTTTGAGTCTACACTGTGTGCGTGTGTATGGTGTTACACTGGAATTTAGCAAGCTTACCAAAAAGCCATCTTGCTTTTTCCTATCCAGTGTGCACTCTTTTTAGCCTCAGGAAAAAGGGGACCAAGTCACATGCATATTTTTTCCTGCTCTTTTATTTTTTGTATAGACAGACTGAAAGCATACTTTTACTTCAGTTTATTTATTTGTATGTCACTTTGTAAATATTTATTTTTTTAATGGTGTACAAAAATGTACAGATAAAGAAATTGGAGACGTTTAAGAGAAATAGCTATTCTAACAAAAGATGCTGTAGACTTGAGGTGCAATAAGACTGTAAAGGAGAAATGTACTAAAAAAGATTGAGCATTTTAGGTGGTATGTACAGCGGAGCCAATTATGCACATCACCTTGAAGTTATTTGTGCCCTCTGGAAGGAAATTTGAAGAGTTCTGTACTTGGGGGAAGAGGTATGTTTCTGCACTAAAAATCTCTGTTATTAGGGATTTTGGTGGCTATTTTAAGTAATTGTTCTCAAGTGTTGATGAGAGTGTGATATTGCATCTTAAAATGGGGTTTGTTTGATTATATTTTCAGACATGGTTTTAAGCATTCTGGGGATGATGGAGGGTGGTGATTGCAAACCAGAAGGTAATTTTTCCTGCCTTCTCTTAATTTTATTTCTTTTTGGCTTCTCTGTTATAGTCTAGTACGTAATAAATTCTGAAATTTGCAGACTGTCATTCAAAGGAGTGCAAGGGTAAAAATTATTTTTCAGAGCGGTGTTTTCTTAGCAGCTGTTCCTGTAAATATTATAGAGGCATGTAGCATGACCCTCCTGGACACAGGTGTGGTCAGATGTGGTACATGTAAGTTCATAAGAGCAGAGATGCAGGACTAGATACCAGAGCTACTGGAATTTGCTGGTTTAGCAGAGCGAAAGGTCTGTAGTGCTCAGTCCCCTGTTTGGTTGAAGGCCAGATGTTTTTCGCCCCATATATCCTCTCTGGAAGGTCTGCATGATGTTGTGGTGCTCACCAGTGTGCTTTGTAGATGTGGGCAGCTCTGTTATAGTGCCTCTGTTCAAAGGGATGTGGCAGGCAGTAATTGTTCATCAGTACATGTCGGTCTCCTTGCTTGTCATTCCACTGGGCAGTCAAGTTTGTGTGTCCCCCACCCTTGGTGCCGAGCTAGCACAGCTCAGGTCAGGCAGGCAAAAAGCAGCACCTAGGGTACACCTGCAGTCAAGGAGGGGCAGCTTTAATCACTGCAGCATTCTGTGACAGGCTCCAGGCCTGTGCCTGTCCAGACCTGCACAAAATGTCTAAAGGTAGCACAGAGGTAGGACCAATTTAAACTCCTGCTCTTCTGAGATCAAGCTGCAGTTTTTGGATGTGGTCAAACTTGGGTCGACCTGCTGAATTCATCACTGGATATCCTAGGAGAGAGGTAGGCCCACAGATTCCGAGGTGGTAAAAGGAAGAAAGGCTTAGAAGGGTTGGAATGACAGCAAGACTTTTGTAGTATGGATAGCCCAAGCTTTCTTGCCAACATAATGCTTCAGAGCAGGTTAGAAGAATTCCCATTGATATATATTCGGGGGGGGTCTGTGTGACATTTTCAGTAACTAGTGATGACATTTCTACCTTCCCTAATGAGAAACAGTTGCAAAGATCAGTTAAATTTGCTGCTGTTAAATGCTTCCTGTGAATTAATTTGAAATGCCCCAGCTTTGCACAATGCAATCATATTACATCCAGTTTTCCCCAAGCTTTTAATTTAGGCTTACATGCCAGATATTTATTCCTGGAAGATTTATATAAGATGTCTCTCCCAATTTTGATATTCTGGCTCAGTTACATAGATTTCTGTGCCCTTCCTTTGACCTTCCAGCACATCCAGACATGATATTTCTCTATGGGTATCTGTATGTTAGGAAATTCCCCCCACAGCTGTGCATAACAGCATTCCATGCTTTGCATCTGATGTGTGTTGGCTTGGACCGAAATTTAATTTAATTTGTGTTATTTCTCACATGGTATCTTTCTTATTTTCTTTTTCTGTAACGGCATTGTGAATATTTCGGATGAATTTTATATGCTTATTAATGTGGTTGTTTCCTGGTTTTGAAATAAAAAATATGAAATAAATATCTGATTTGGATTTTACCTTTATCCTGTAGGTCTTCTCTTATTCTTTTATCAAAGCCTGGGACTGCAGCACCCTGAAATGTCACCAGCATCTATCCTGCAACCTTTTTAGGTAGCTAAGCACTCTGGATTTGCTGTTTTATCCCACTGGAGGTGATAATTTCTCTTAGCATCTATGCAAATCATCTTTAATTCCTTTACTACCATTTCTTAGCACTTTCTAAACTAAAAAGATGTGCTTCTCTGGCTCTTGTTTGCCCAAATCCTTTTTGGTTGTCTGCAAATACTTTTCCAATGTAACATGAAAGGAGAGAAGTGACTGGAGGTTATGAATCCTGCCCAGAGCTAAAGAACCTGAGACTTCTGCCCCTGCTCTGTTCCCATTGTGCTCCTCACCTTCTCTGCCATGAGGGACAAGGACCCCTTTCCTCTGTAGCTGACACTTTACTCCCTCTATTTGGATGTGACCTTCATGTCCTCATGTGAGCTCGTACCTATGCACACTCAGTAGCGGATATTGGAAAGGAGCAGGGGGATGGAGGAAAGAAAACCCCACTGCCCCAGGAGCTGATCCCATAGCTCAGGCACTGCAGCATCCTTTGGACCACTCTGAGGTCTCTGGGCTGCTCTCAAAAAATATGTGAACAAAATATCCTTCAGTAGAAGAGGATTGGGATTAAGTGAAAGGAAGGAAAAGATGGCAGACCCCAGAGTACCTTTGAGCAGGAATATGGCTAATATGACTCTAGAATCAGGAGGCTGCTCAAACCTAAAATAAGGAGAAGGTAGGGAACAATGTGAAGTCTGAGAAAGCTCAGCAGAGCAGTGATCCCATTAAGCCTTTTTGAAAGCTGCTGTTGCTGGCTGCTGTGTGTTCCTAGCTCATGCCTGTGTTTTGCTAAGCTTGGTATGCAACCAGCCTTGGAGCTGGGGAGTGCCCTGGGCTAATCTGTCTAGGATTGTTTTTCAGTTCTAGCTCAACTATAAAAATAAAGCCCAGCCATCCAAACTCATAAGCGTATCCAGCTCAAACTTAACTCTTAGCATTTCAGTTTTCTTTGTCAAAAGTGGAAGCAGAGAACAAAATAATTTGTGGCCCATGATTCTCTGAGCGCTAAATTAATCTTTTATGTAGTGTTTGTGATAAAATTTGGGTTAGGGAACAAGGCTTTGGTTTCAGTCTGGTTAGTTCTTAAAGTTGTAAGGAAGCTTCAAAAGGAAAACCTGTTTGCAATTAAATGGTTTGAAGACAATTTAATGGTTTGAGGATGGGCTGTTTTCAGCTGAAACTGTTCATCACATCCAAGTGATCATGTAGGTGGTTCTTGTGGCCACCACAATACCCCCATATAAGTGAATTACTGGAGGGTTCTTGGAATGAAACTGATGCTGAGTGGACAGGAGAAGAACCCCAAGGGTCCCAAGTGACATCAGCCATGTCAAAAGTTTCAGTGCTGTTTTACAGGCTGGAGCACAATGAAGTGTCACAGTAACACTGCCAACATTTGTTGCTTTCTGCTTGTGTTATTTCTGATGAATGTCTTTGCATACCAGCCAAGAACAGCAGTTTATTTCTGTGAGAAGAAATGTGGGAAAAAAACGTCCAGCAAACAACATTTTATTGGGGGTAGATTTCCCTGCTGCATGTCCAGTGCAAAAATATTTTTGATTTTCTGCTCTGAAAAGAGAACACATTCTAGACACCTCAATAGCTGGGGAGATATGCCGCAGCTTATGCCTTAGGAAGCTATCTGGGTGAGAGCACAGGCAGGAGACTGCAGTCTTACCTCCAGGAAAAGTCACTAACCCCTTCTTTGAGGGTTACTCCAAGAAGGGACATTTGTGAGTTTGATGGGGGACTGTGCCATCACTGCTTTCATTTGAGAGGAAAGTAGGTGTGGACACACTGCCAATGTCATTGTGATGGGCCACGATGGAGCAGCATCAAGAAGTGACTCACCACAAGCTTTTCTCCCACTGTACACATTGTGAGAAAGGTCCTGCCAGCAGATAAATCAAATGCACATTTTGTTGCACAGAAAATTTATGTCTCTCTGGCTTTTTTTTTCAGACTTCCTGCAGATCAGACCAAGAACACAATTCTAACATTTTCTTCACTTTTAGAAGGACTCTTTGAAGACATGTGAGATGCTTACTGGAAAACCTGGGGTCTGGTCTGTCACTTAGCCTGGCTCTGTCTTTACCATGTGAGTTACCATACAAGAGACAGTTGTCTTCATAATGTGCTGCTTGGAAAAGGCAGCACTCAGACTGTCAGACAAAGAAAGAATATGGTTTTGTCTCCTAAAATATATATTGCTACAACAATTTAATTTGTGTTATTTGAATGTATTCTGTTTCTATTGGAGGCAGGCTATAACTTTTAAAAACAATTCACTTGCTGTGATCTATCTTGTTTCTATGCCATACCTCACTAAATTACACAGTGTTTACAAGAACTGTCTCTTCCTTTTCCAAAAGCTTCAGCAGGCCTGATAGACACATGACTGACCTGCTAAGTCTGTTTTCTGATTATGTTGCACAACCATTTTCTGTTTAGCAAGAGGTCACATGGATTTGTGTAACGCAGTCATTCTGGTGCACCAGTCACTGTGACATGCATTGTGGGACCACTGCAGATCCTGTTCTGAACTAGCAACTGGTCATCCACGTTAAAACTAAACTATCACTAGACCAACCTGATCAAACAGCACCCTGTTTTTCCATCTCTGGTCTCTGCTTCATCTGTTTTTTAGTCTTCTCCATCATGAACTAATTTGCCGTCCATTAACAAATTTGATTCCCCATCACAAACAAACTCAGATGTTTATTGCTTCCATTATATTCCTGTCACCAAGTGCCATTGTCACTCAGACTGCATATTATCTTGTTACATTAAATTCCTTGGGGTCTGGACTAGCTTTTTCTCCCCTTTGCTCTGCTTATTTTTTGCAAAGTGCTCTCCTCTCTGGTATGGATCAAAACCCACAGTGGCAGTCTTAAGGTAATAACCTTGCTTTGAGTCCAGTATATGACCTAAAGAATCCTCAAGGTTTAGAGGAAAGCCACCAGAATAATTTTCCACTGAGAAAGGCATAAGGATGCAGAACCAGGAGAGGATGAAAGCTAGGAGCAGTGGTGAAGGTGTGGAGGGACATGGACACAGATGTGTAGCAGGGGAATGAGGGAAGAGAAAAAAAAACCCAAAAAAATCCCAAAACTTGGAAGGAAGAAAAGATGTTTGAAAGTATGAAAAGGTAGAACAGGATCTAAAAGAGAGGAATATGAACTTTAAAAGAAGCAGGTGTGAGAATGAGGAAGGGAAAGACTGAAGACAACCAAAGTATGGGCCCTCGACCTGCACGCAAAATGAAATGAAGCCCAATAGGGCTCCAGAAGCTTGTGAATCACAGGCAACAGGTCATCAGTTCTTCAGGGAAAGAGAAATAGAGGTGTCTCCTCCACCATGTGTCCACAAGTATCTTTGCAGCTGAAACAAACAGCTATGTCAGTCACAGTGTTTCTTACAGTAGGATCTCACCTCTTGGTCCACAAAGATTGGGTTCTGCTTGCATGAAAGATGGCTCTAAAAATGCCTCTTGAGAGCCACAGGCAGGTAAAACTGATGGGCATGCAAGATACAGCTGGCTCAGCTGGACTGAAGGTCTCCCAGTGGCAAATCAGAGCAGCCTGGCCATAAGCACAAAGCAGAGGTATCTTGCTACCTGTGGCAGGCACTGCAAGACGAGATCCCAACAGAACTGGCCAAGGCCAATGTCAGCAAAGCCCAGTGTGGGCAGACACCATCACTGCTGAAACCTGCAGGGCTTGTCCATCTCAGAAAAACTTATCCATGCAGAAGTGTTGAGAGGAATACTTTTCAGCTTCCTTATTCCATGCCAGAGATCAAATTTTTATAGAGTGATGGAGCAGCATCACACCACCTTTATGCTCCTCCTTTTTCTCATTCTGATGCAAGAGTTGCATTCACACTGATCATATGTAGTTCATAAGTAGCGGTGTGTGTTGTCATGCTCTGGTCACACACATATACACAAAAAAGTTAAAAGTGTTGTATTAGTGTAAGGTTTTGGTGTTTCCAAACACACACACAAAAAGAAAATGTAGCAAAACCAAAATAAGGGGGGAAAAATGGAAGTGAAGGGAGAGACATTTTTCCCTCTGACTGGAAAGTCCACTTCCTGACTGGCTGCGTGTGTGAGAACAGAGCAGCCAAAGGAACAAACACCAGGACTGACTAGAAATTAAGCTTTAACAAAGATTTAGTGCACAGTGTTTGCTCTTGAAAATATAGTTTCATTTTTTTCCCTCGACTGCAACTTAATTTTTATTAACAGGTTTTGTTCTGCTGAAGGCAGGCTCAAAACGAATTAGTGACACTTTAAAAATAGAGACTGAAGAAATCTAAAGCTCAAGGGAAACCCTGCAGACAGGGTTGACAGGGAGGGAAGGATGGGACTCATGCCTGGAAATGCTGACAGCTCTTACGAGCCAGAACCAGCCACTGCAACTTGAACTGGGCAGGCTGGACACACCTCAGTTCTCTGGTAGCCCTCTCTGGACTGGAGGCCAAAAGGGACACAGGAATGGTTCCAAATGCACTGCCCTGGCACCCGATCTGCAGTCACCGGGGGCATTTGCTGGTGCAGACGTGAGGGACACTGCACAGGCCCAGCATGGCTCCTCATCTCCTTATCTTGCCTGACTTGGAAGGACAAGGTGAGGAAAGAGGAGCACAAAGGTAAGGCATGATCTCCTCCTGATACTAATACACAGGAGTGCAGGACTGGAAGATCTGGATGGATCCAAAGGGTTTGCACTGCTTCTGCTCCTGGACTCTGTGAACCAGGTGCTCCTGGGAAGGTTTTTGGAGCACAGCCATGAAAACCATGTTTGAAGTGGCTTCCCACCAACTCTGCAAAGCCCAGCTAAGAGTCCACGTCTTTCTTATTAAATAAAAACTTATCTGATGTGTGGTTTGTGGGTGCGAACACTTTGGTTGCACAGATACCATTGCTTGCTCAACGTAGTATGGTGTTAAAAGTGCAGCTGGGATAGAAGATATTTCTGTGATTCAGCCAGATTTCCTATCACTCCCATTTTTTAAAACAACATCATCTGGAATTATGTCCCATGTGTCTGCCCTCTTCAACCACAATGAAACCTTGATGGACAGATATGAAGCCCTCAGAACAGCTTTTATTTCTTTTCTTACAGAGCTCTGGAGTCTGAGTGGTGATGAGGGGCTGAACACGATCACTTAGCAGCTAGGCCTGTGCTTACTGTGAAGAGAAGCAGCGTCTCTGCAAGGGAAGCTTACAAGGGGTTTTTATGAGTGAATTGTAAGGAGGGGTCAACACTGGAGAAGAGTTCCTTATGACTCTACCCCATCTCCTTCTCTCTATTTGCCTATTAAAATCAACTGTTCCTCCAAAATAGTCCTGCTACCTGGGATTTCCCATTCTAGCTTGATCACCTGAGAACGGGAAACCATAAGCTTCCTCCTTTCCATCTTTCCTGTCTGTGCTTGTAATGCCAGCCCCTAATTCGCAGTGGACTGGGACAGAAATCTGAATGTGGCACTCCTTTGCAGTGATGAAACAAAAATGCCTTGATCTCTGAAGCACCCTGTCACATGGGGCAGAAAATGGGTGAGTAGCTACTGTTGGGTCTCATCTCCAGCCACTCCGGATCCATATTAACCTGCAGATTCTGGCATGCTGCACTTTGCCATTCTACCTCCCAGTGTCTGACCCAGCTCTCCCAGTATCTCTCTAGCCAGTTCCACGCCCCAGTGCACAGAAAAATGCTAGGCAACCTGTATGGCCTGCTCTCTTAACTCCTGCCCTCAGCACTGAAGCATCCTGTTGGCAGTCTCAGAGTGGCCAGAACAGAGGCCTTGTGGGCCCAGCAGCTTCTAGATAGATGCACTGTTGGATAGTTTTATGAGGAATAGCTGATAATCATTATGCATAAGCTGAAACTAGTGTGAAGACTTTCTTCCTCACTCTGTCTCCCTGGTTATGAATTTTCCATTGACATCTCCTCCAGCCTCTTAAAGATGCCAAACACTTCATGGGCAAATGCATCTCATTCAAATCACATGCTCAAGTAAAGCAACATTCAGTGGAAGTAGAACATCAGCAGAACATCAGAAGTGTGTGGTGGTAACAGATGGAGGATGCTTCTTTTGCTCCCAGATATTGCTCATTAAAAGGTTGGGGGAAATTTGCTAAAATTTGGTCAATTAATTATGACTTGGTATAGTCTGTCAAGCTTTTTCTCTGTCTCCAGAGCAACGTTCAGTGCTACAGAATATTTTATTGCACAACCCATCTGTGTAGGTGCAACTCTTTCTGTTGTGTTCCACCATGCGTCAGGGTGTGAAGAGCATGGTAGGCTGCTCAGAGCAGCCTTTGGGCAATGTCACAGGACACCAGCCTGCAGTTTAGAGGAGCGGCTGATGGCATCATTCACAATCACTGGGATATTTTTCATCTTCTAGTTCCCAGTATGCTGAGTAGTGGTTTGCTGCCATACCTTCCCCTCCTTCCAAAGGAGGATGCTGTGCCTATGGTGTAACTCCTGTCAAAGTGCATCACATCAGCCAGTCTCCCCTAATCCATATAGCCAGTCCTTTCATTTCAAAAGGCAGTCCGTTTGCCCTTGGTAAACCAGCACCACCCTTTCCTGACCACATCCTTGTCCTTGGTGCATGTGGCGCTGGGTGACAAGAGGACACAGCACTGAGGTACGGATGGCTGGTCTGCAGTTCACTGACTCATTCTGGTTGGTCTGCACAGCAACATCAGCATTTTTCCAGCTGCCAGAGATGACAGATGAAAGACTCTGGTCTCATAATCACATCAGGCAATTTTTTCAGCAGCTTCAGAATTGTCCTAGCACCCCTGAAGTGTATCCTATTCAATCTCATGCTCTGTAATATAGTCAACCTCCCCAAGCAGTATCAAGCCTGGTGCTGCCCACTCCTTGCTGTCCCTTAGTATTCCAAACCATTATGCTGTTTGGAAATCTTAGAGCAGGCTTTGCTTCCACAGACTATGGCAAGGAAGGTTTTGAGTACTTCAGCCTCATCTAAGGCTGAGACATTGGTCACTGCTTTGTCTCCCCATTCCTCAGCAGACCTGTATTTTCCCTGGACTGGTTACTGGGATAGTTGCACAATCTCTATGGCCTCTAGGGCCTTTCTGATTTTTTCCTTCTGTACCTGTCCTGGCTTGTAAAATATGCATGTATTCTATTTTGCCATCTGTTGGGGGTTGGGCAGTTTTTTCTTATCTCTTTCAGGAACAATGACACTGCCCGGAAGACAATGTCCTGCTAATGGGCTATATAATGTCCTGGCTTGTAAAATAAGCATGTATTCTTTTTTGCCATCTGTTGGGGGTTAGGCAGTTTTTCTTATCTCTTTCAAGAACAATGACACTGCCAGGAAGACAATGTCCTGCTAATGGGCTATTGAATTACTCACTGTGGCTGGTAAGATTAGTTACATCATCCCATTGGGAGATGCTCCACCCAGAGGGAGGAGCCAAGCATCCCTGCCACTATAAAACAAGCACTTCTGAGATCACAGACAGGCTTCTTCACTGGATTTCCGAGAGGAATCAGGAACTGAGGCCCAGCTGCTCCTTCGCCGCATCTTCAGAAAGGATCTACACCCTTCTGCAGATCGCCGCTCCAGGAGGAGCAGCCACCATTTGGCTGGACTGCTGTCAGCACCCTGACTTCTCAGGGTGCCAGGTTTTTCTCACTCTGCCAGTGGTTGTTTTGCTTGTGTTAAATTACATTGTTATTTAGTTTTTGTTTTTTTTCTTCCAGTAAAGAACTGTTATTCCCGTTTCCCATATCTTTGCCTGAGAGCCTTTTTTTTTAATTCTGAAGTTGTGATAATTCGGAGGGAGGGGGTTTACCTTCTCCATTTCACAGGAGGCTTTTGCCTTCCTTCACAGGCTCCTGTCTTTTCAAACCAAGACAGTACCCAAGCAATGCTTCCAACCTCCTTCTCCATAACCTGTCTTTTTTTCCAGCTCATACACACATGCTTTTTGCACTTGAATTCATTGTGAAGCTCCTTCCTTAGTTAGGATGAGTTTCATTCTAAATTACCAGACTTGCTGCACAAAAAAACCCAACAACAACAAAAGAGAGAGAGAAAAAAAATAAAAAAGAAAAAAGATAAAAGGTTTGAAGATGCACAAAAAAATTTGAAGATGCTGTCTTGCACAGTGTTGGCCAGGGCAAGCAGTTGTGCTGTGCCAGTGTCTTTTTACAATTCTCCGATGCTGCAAATCAGTGGAAGAGTGACTGATGGCACTGCTGGAACTCGATTTCTGGCACACAAATAGTTGTCTACCTTCCTTCTCTGGTGTTACATGAATGTGGACACAAGGGAGGCTGTCCATGCAGAAGGCCATTGCACTCCCAAAGCCCAGCAAGCACTTTCTGCCATCCCAGAGCAGTCAGCATGGCACTGGTGGATCAGGGCAAGGTTGATTTGATACTGAAGATGATGTTTAGGGAACTGAGTAAGAGGAAGCCAAGGAAGGATGGAATGGAGTGAAGCCCTGAGAGATGAACACAGCAGGAGACAGTGAGTGACTCTGGTATGGAGTCCTAGGGCTGTGAGGAAATGGTCCCTGTAGTGAGGTAGCCAGAAGGATTATGATATACCCAGAGCACTGGGTCACTTGCTGGCAGTGTGTCTGGCAGTTACAGCAGGAGACAGGAGGGAGCTGTGTGTGATAAGAAGAGAGAAGAATGCAAAGAAGAGTGGTCAGATCTCTGAAGGCAATGGTGGTTGAAATGACATTTTATAGGAGAATCCTTGAAAGTGGTGTGGCTATGAGTAGAGCTGTTTGAAGTGAGGTGGAGTGGCCACCAGGTTGTTTTAACTATTTAAGTATCTTGGTATGAGACCTCACTTTTTAGTCATGGCATTATGACTGCAAGGTGGTCTGGGAACAGGCAGCCATGAGGCAGAGGGTTAAATAAACTCTAGCCTATATACACCAAGAATGTGCAGATCAGCACTTGATGTCACCCAGCAGCCTTTGTCTTTTTGTCATCATGCTCCCTCCAAAAGAATTCTTTCATGTCCATCCAAGAGCATTCTGTGGGTACAGAGATGGCTGCCAAGCACGCTGAGGTGGTAGGAATGAACACAAAATGCTGACAGCTTTGGAATAAGTGGCATGCTGAAGGCTAGCTAATCTTGTTTCAGCAGCTAGAAACAGGACTTGGTGTGCTCTGGGCCTCTCTGTCCTGTGGATAAAGCAGAGCTCGATAGCCATTGATGAGAAGGCTGGGAAAACACCAGTGCAATTCCAAAAAATTTAGATGTGCAAGTTAAGAACAGACAGCAATACTTCAAAACAAAGCACATGTTTGGAGCATCTACTCACTTCTAGCAGATCAGAGCAGAGAGGTAGGGAAAGACAGGAAAGGGAGGGGGATGACAAGAAAAGGAGAGGAAAGGTGGCTGGGCGTTTTGGGTGCAGCGAGAAATTGTGCCAGTGTGCAATGTCTTCTCTGGGCTTTTGACCTGAGCAATCTTACTGGGAGAAGGGACAATCAGGGTGAAAGCTGAGCAAACAGAACAGGGTAGATGACTTAGGTTTTATCACGGGGTGGTGCTTGGCAGGCGGGGCTCGAGCAGGAACTGCTGGCCGGGCTGTGTTTGCGCAAGAAGCGCTCGGTCCAGGCAGCAAAGCTGGCAGTGCCACCTCCTGGGCAGAGCAGGCGCTCGGAGCAGCTCTCATCTCACTCTCCTGCTGACCGGCTGGGTGATCCTGGCTAAACACTGCCCTTCATGGCAGCTGGATATTTTCATTAGCAGAGGGACGGCCCGAGGGAAGTCGGTGAGCAAAGTTCATGCCCATCTGGGTGAGATCTTCACACTATCAAATAAAAATGCAGAGCTACACTCGGGCTGACAGTCACTGCTGGAGGAGAGCAGGAAGGACAAATGTTGCCTCAGTATTTCTTACAGAGTTTCTACACCCACGTGTATTTATTAACTGTGGGGTGTTTTTTTTTTAGTAGGGACCTGTCCTGCTGCTATCTCCAGCTGCCTCACAGCAGTTTTTCAGCCATGCAGCTGCATCATATTGGCACAGAGATTGCACTTGATTTGGTAAATTCAGCACTGTCAAGTTCTAACAACCACCGCAATGAGGGAGCTGGGTGTGGTGAGAGATGACAGGTGGCCTTTGAAATTTTCAATTAAGCACACCATAGGTATATTTTCTCTGGGTTATGAAAGCAGCACCTTTAAGACCGTGTCTTAAATCCTGTGTAGACCAGATTGCAACTGCCCCACAGGATGTGAGCAATCAACATCTTCAGAAAGTTACTCACATCCTGCAAAACAGAAAATAGTATGCACAATTGTCTGCAGAATGAGATTTTTCACATGAACCCAAAGAAAAACATGACCAAAACACACATTTTCCACACAGTATCGGCCATTGGAATTTATTGTTAGCTGCCATTCAGAGCAACCTGCATAAAGGGCTCAGTGGGAACTGATAAAATGCACAGGACCTTCTAAGTGCCACAGGCAGGTAAAACTGATGGGCATGCAAGATACAGCTGGCTCAGCTGGACTGAAGGTCTCCCAGTGGCAAATCAGAGCAGCCTGACCATAAGCACAAAGCAGAGGTATCTTGCTACCTGTGGCAGGCACTGCAAGACGAGATCCCAACAGAACTGGCCAAGGCCAATGTCAGCAAAGCCCAGTGTGGGCAGACACCATCACTGCTGAAACCTGCAGGGCTTGTCCATCTCAGAAAAACTTATCCATGCAGAAGTGTTGAGAGGAATACTTGCCAGTATATTTCCTTATTTTGTGAAAGAGACAAAGCTTTTGTGGAGCAGCACCCCACCACCTTTATGCTCCTCCTTTTTCTCATTCTGATGCAAGAGTTGCATTCACACTGATCATATGTAGTTCATAAGTAGCGGTGTGTGTTGTAATACTCTAGTCACACATACAAAGAAAAGTTGTGTCATATTAGTGTATGGTTTTGTGTATGTGTACACATATTAGTGTATGGTTTCCAAAAAGACTGTTTAGAGCCATCTTTTCCTGTGAGCAAATCTGATTTATTTTTCCAAATGTATCTGGGAAAAAAAAAAAGGAAATAAATGAGAAAATTAAAATGGGGTGGGGGGGGAAGTTGAAGTAAGGGAAGATAAACGTTTTCTTTGTTCTTTGTGACTGGAAAGTCCACTTCCTGACTGACTGTGTGTTAGGACAGAGTAGCCAACAGGGCTGACTAGAAATTAGGCTTTAACAACGATTTAGTGCACAGTGTTGGTTCTTGAAAAGACATTTCCATGTTTTTTCCTTGACTGGGATTTAATCTTTTTATTAACTAAACTGAGTGAGAGAGCATGCTTTGTCCTCCTGAAGGCAGGGTCAGGACACATTAGTGACACTTTAAAAATAGAGACCATGGAAATGCAAAGCTCCTGGGAAGCTGCAATGCATGCTGGATGTGCAGAGTACTGGGTGCCTTTGCTTGTGCAGTGCCCTGACATGAAGGACACTGCGGAGGCATAACACAGACTGTGGCTCCTCATCTCCTTATCACGCCTGACATGAACGGGAAAGAAGGTGAAGGAGGGACATAAGGGAAAGGGGTTATAGTCTCCCTACACAGTGCAAAGCACTGCAGGGCTGGAAGTGCTGGGCAGCTGCAGGGCCAGCTGACTGGATGATCTGGGAGCCAAAGTGATTGTATTGCTCCCAGTCTCTCTGAACCAGGTGCTGCCAGGAAGGTTTTGAAGCACAGCCATGCTGAGCCCATGTGTGATGTGTGAGCTGTGGGTGTGAGCACTCTGGTTGCACAAACACTGCTTGATTCTTGCCAGTAGTGTTACAAAAAGGTACAGAGTGTCCACACCCCCAGCCTCATCTAGGGGGACATTCTGGCAGCCTTGATACCCGCTTGCAGATCTGTAAATTCCTTTCTTCTGCAGGGAAACTAAAGGCAAAAGCTGAATTACTCTAATCATACCGCCATGCACACAAGCCCAGCTTTGCAACAGACAGAGTAAAGGTTTTCACCCAGATCCCCTGAATGACCTAGTCCCCACACAAAACTCTCAGTGGTCTCTGTAGCAAAGGGGACACAAAATTCCTGCTGAGCCAGTAGTTTGCCTCTGATGTACTTGGTGCCTTGCAGGCAGAGTGCAAGGCAGCCAAGGTCTCTTCCAGCAGCAGCCAGAGACTTGAGACTGTATTTGTACATGGAAGCCTCTATTACTAGAGTTGAAAAGACTGAATACTCCTTGCTAACACTGTCTTAGGGTGATTTGTCTGCATCAGTGGCTCAGCTATAACAAAAAAGGGGCCAAAACTGCACAGAGATGGGTAAACTAAAAGTATGGATGAAGACAGGCTTGCATTACCTGGTCATCTCTGGGTCCTCTCTTGTACCCCAACAATTTTCTTGCGCCCCTGAGCACACTTGGTCCTTCCTTCTACTATGTGGTATTTTCCCAAAAGAATACCACAATTTCATTAAAAAAAAATCTTTCCTGCTTTTTTTCATGCTGAGATTTTCACAAGCCACCAACCCAAATCCCTCCCCTCCTCCACTCCCCATGTTGTCTTCCCAATGAGTTTAACATTACATCCCTGACAAGCTGATTACCTTTGGGCCATGAATTTCTTCCTTGCTCCTGAGGTGCCTCATTCCTGCTATAGCACAGTGCCCTGGGGGAAACACAAGCTAGGGAGTGCAGCCTCACTGGAGTGTGCTGACTCTGTCTTATCCTGTTTTCCAGGCATGGAAACACGTCTGGTTATGTGGCAACATGCTGGCAGCATGTGTTTCTCAGATGCCTCATAGCTGAAAGAGGCCGTATGTGTGTGTGTGTGTATATATGTGTATATATATATATATATATATATATATGGCTATGGCTGATATTGTGGGTCACTCCCACACCCACAATTCCTGCAAAGCTTAGATTCATCTGCAATGAAATTATCAGTAAGCATTTTTAGGGCAGCTGACAACTGATAGGGGTAAATTGTGTCATGCCAAAGCACAGGGCACTCTGAAATATGAGTGCTATGCCACCACCCCACAAAACATGCACCTCCTTCCCTCCCACTCAAATCCCCATGCACCAAACCACAGCCCAAGCCAGACTACAGCTCAGCAGAAGTTCTGTGCCTCCTGGCATGCACCTGAGCTACAGGCTCCAGAGATAAATGATCTTTCTGCAGAGTCAGTGGTCTTGCTCCTGTTTTCCCTACAGAGCTAATTCAGCTCTGCAGGGAACGAGGGAAGCAGACCCATTGACAACATGGTTTATTGGGATCCAGCAATGATGTGACTGATGTTGCAGGAAAGCCTGTTGAAGGATCAGCTGACATAACCCACACTGATGAGGCAGAGGACCGGACCAAGCTTGGCCCTCCAGCTCATCTCTGTTCAAGTGAGATGACTGTGAATAACTGGTGGAGCTGAAGTGGCACACAACCTCATCTGCTCTCATCAGAGTTCCCAGAATTGTGCCTTCCAGTTCAGCCTTTTCCATGCGTCCTCACCTGCTTCATAGGAGGTAGGACAGTCTGAGTGGAACAGGCAGTGGGAATGCCTTCAGACAAGACAGATATCCCCCTGTATGCAGAGATTAGATCCACATATTGCTGAGAAGCAGAGAGGCTGAGATGCTGCAGTTCTGGTTTGATACTTGCTTGGCAGAGAGAAGCTGGTTTATAATACTTGTGTGCTTGCTGCTCTTCCCTGGGACTTCTCTTTCCTCCTCATCCCCACATTTTACAGGGCATACAAAACAGAATCTGACCTTCTTTGTGTAACCTCACCATAACTGTGGGCAGTATTAGTAGTGTCTTTTAGCTTTAAACACAGGTTTTTTGCAATGACAAGCTGTTTCTGCTTAGCCAAGGAGAGGCCCATGATGTACAATTACAGGCCCTTTCCTGAGCCCAAATGCAGCCTCAGTCTGCCCACGCAGGAAAATAAGTTTACTCAGAGTAATAATAGCCCAAGTTATCTTACTGTGCAAAATTTTTCAGTAAGATCAGTAAAAGGTAAAAATTAAAATCTGTGCCACAGCCATAAATTCCTCTCTCCCCTCCTCTTTTTTTTCTATTTTTTTTCCTTTCTATCTGTGTAGTAAAAAAAAATTTGTAAATATCAAGAAATAAATGGGCTTAGTTTCCAACAAAGCAGTTTAGGACAAGCTGTTGATCATTATTGTGAGATGGATTTTTCTGCTCCTACATCCTTCCTGGAGTCCTTCACACAGTCAGGCCCTCAAAGAGAAGAGTAGCTTGACACTTATGCCAAGAGGAAGATTACAAGGATTTTTGTCAAGTGCTTGAATGTCTGCAAAATAATATTGCTATTGCTTGAGTTTTGTATACCTCAGCTGGCAAACGTGCATTTCTTTTGTCTACCTCTTGGGGTTTTTTTGTTGGTTTTTTTTTTTTTTTTTTTTTTTTTTTTCTTCCTCCCATGCTGTGTTTTCTAGACATCTCCCTTTGAATACTTAACCTTGGGGATCCTTTCTCCTCAGGTGCATGACCAGCCCCCATCTTTTCTTCTTCCTCCCTGCCCAAGCAAGATAGGTTCCTTTTACATCACTTCTTTGTTCTCTGTGGTATTTGCAACACACTACCAGCCTTGTATCACCTGTGAATTCCATTCCTCCCGGTTGTGTTTTCCTTGCCTTTTCAGCACCTAGAATGACGAAGCCTTTTGTGCTGCTGTTGCTGCAATTGAACCTGATACTTGAAAGCGGGAGAAAAGGTTGGAATAAACTGCTCTGATGATTCATCCCCGGGGCTGAAAGATTTGCTCCTTTGATATCAGTCCCTTGATCAGAGCTCTGCTATGTTATCTCTGTCTGGGGAGACTTAATTCCTGGCACATTTGGGCTGCTGGAATCCCAGATACCAGAGCCGGTGACTGGAAAAGGAGACCACTACATTCTTCTTCCAGCCTTAGATATGTCAAAGGGTCTTCAAGGTTTAGTATTCCAGGGCCTATAACCCCCTTAAGGCAGCCTTTGTCTCCATTTAATGCAACTGAGAAACCTCTAACTTTCTTGCTCCCTGCCAAAATTCATCATCTGCTCTCTCTGTAACTTACACCCTTGCAGAGGTGTTCCAACAGTTCCTTTATGCTTTGTTCTGTGGGCAGCTTTCCCTACCAGCTCACCCTCTACTCATCTGCCACATCCTCACAAGATATTGAAGACCCTTTCACCATTCCCTTATGAGACTGTGCATTGATCCCCTGGTCATGGAGCAAGATGAGTGAAAACCATGGAAGGAACATGGAAAACGTATCTTGAGCCTAGTTCAATCCAAATGTTATGGTCAAAACCTAATATCAAAGTCCTGGATGAGTGGCTGTACTCCCAGGTATTGACAACTGAACTGGCAGAGGAGTCACGGGGACTTGTGGTTTTCTAAATTACACTTAAGTGGGAATTCTTTGGAAAATTTGCCTAGGAGCAAGTTTGGGGAATGTCACGGAGGGACCACATCTCTGTAGGACCAGATGAGTTTTCCAGTGGTGGGGGAGTGTTTTCTCCATATGCACATTTAGATTAAAACGCTATGCATGACTCAAAATGGTTAAACGTGAGTTGAGATTTCAAGACTTCAGACAGCATGGTGCTGTGGCAATAACCACCATAAAAAATCCTCATGGCTTTTGTTAAAGACAAGGGGAAACTGTTCAAGTACCAAAAAAGAAGCAAGCATTATAAAAACGCTCCCCTCCTTTCCAGGAGAAAATATACCACAGATTACTTTAACAGCAGTTAAGATCCATTATTGCAGGGGACTTAGACATGGTAGATCTGGAGTGTAGCCTTGCTGTAATTTTATATGCAAACTTATTTCTTCAAAGTGAAAACTCGTATTGAATAGGGAGAAAACTCCACCTACCATTTTTGATGCTGGATTTTCACATCTGTTTCAGCTGGTGGCACATGCCTAGCACAGACAGGCACTTTGGGAAATGGGAAACACAGAGCAGCATCAGGCTGGATGAGAATTAGCTGTATTTGCCATAACTTGTAGCCATACAGCCAGAGAAACTGCTTTGGCTAGTAACCACAGGTGCCTTTTAAATCTGAAGACAAGACACAGAAGCTAGACTGAGCTTTGTGAAGGATCTGTGAGAGCAGAGGAGTCTACATTCCAAGAGATGTATGTTGGAATGAGACTAAAAGTGGTAGATGTGGTCATATTGTCCAGGCCTTCTCTTCTGCCTACACTGATCACACCTTTTTCTGGCAAAATGGGAAGGAAAATCCTACAAGTGAGACCCAGGAGACTGTGGGAGTGCTGGCAACACTGACAGATCATTTTTTCCAGTTTCATCTTCCTCTTGGCATAAGTGTCAAACTATTCTTCTCTTGAGGGCCTGACTGTGTGAAGGGCTCCAGGAAGGATGTATGAGCAGAAAAATCCATCTCACAATAATGATCAACAGCTTGTCCTAAACTGCTTTGTTGGAAACTAAGCCCATTAATTTCTTGACCCTTACAATTTTTTTTTTTTTTACTACACAGATAAAAAGGAAAAAAAAATAGAAAAAAAAATAGGAGGGGAGAGATGAATTTATGGCTGTGGCACAAATTTTAATTTTTACCTTTTACTGATCTTACTGAAAAATTTTGCACAGTAAAATAAGTTGGGCTTTTATTACTCTGAGTAGTTTAAGAGAAGGGGCCCTCTGTTCCCTTCCTTCATGAACCAGAACCACTTAACATGTGAAGTTGTGTCCTAAATTACATTTACAGAAGGAAAAATTGAAGGCTGCTAGGAAACACTTACGAGTGTTATTTAAGATTTGCAGGCTCTCTAGACCCTCCCCCAGTCTTTTTAGGTAGGTGTTACCATAGATCCCCTTACAACTTTCTGCCCTGAGGGGTCTTAACTTACTTTTTTGTGGCTCTGGATGGCTGCTATGTACAGCAAAGGACCAGTTCTGACCAGCTTTAGGCTGAGAACAGTGGAAAAAGGGAAAATTAATATTTTTCCTTTTTTTTTTGGTTTTCTTTTTATGATCACCCAAATGAAATTTGGCTATATTCCCTCAATGGGAAGTTATTTTACCCCTTTCAGAATTTTTCAGCCCAGTATGACACACCTAAAACCCCCAGAAAGTAGCAGCACATTTATGATTTTTTGGAATAAATTCTCATTTCCCCTGCCTACTCTCAGTTCAGCAAAGCCATGTGTTTTAGCAGGGAAAAAAACACCCTTTTCTTTTGCAGACTCAATAACACTATTTATAAAGAGTACAAGGTCATTGTGACACCAGGCAAGCACAAGGATCTAACTAGATTACAGCAGTCT
The DNA here is from genome assembly GCF_036417665.1 of Passer domesticus. Taxonomy (NCBI): domain Eukaryota; kingdom Metazoa; phylum Chordata; class Aves; order Passeriformes; family Passeridae; genus Passer; species Passer domesticus. The sequence continues at coordinate 87,983,952 of NC_087475.1, read as the reverse complement.
CACAGAAAGCAAAGGAAAAAAATGTATAAAATCAACAAAAGAAAAGTCTGAGAAAAGTATGGTGCTTTAAAACAGGTAAATTCAAGTTCAAGTTATGATTAAAGAATTAACATGCTGAACAAAGTGGCCAAAAGGGGAACAGAATGATAATGTTACAATGTGGGAATGTTTTAGCTACTTTATTTCTTATCCTTCAAACTGCATTATTTTTCCATTTTTTTTGCTCTTAAAATGTCTTTTGATTAACCCATTAGTATCAATAGCGATCACAACAACCCTACAAATGTTTAAACAAAACAGGACATTTGTTTGACACTTCAAAAAAAAGGGAGAAATATTATAAAACAGTACTATTAAAGCCTTTTTTATAAAACAACTGTATTAACAGTCTTTGAATAATTAACCAAAACCATATTCAGCATTGTCAGATAACAGTGAGCATTTGGGCTGGGTCTGGAACAAAACAGTACCAAACCAGCCAGGCTTGGTTTGCTGCCAAGCCACATCTGTGCCACATGTTTTGTGGGGGACATAAGCTGCTCCCTCAGAGGTGCTGCTGTTGTGAAACCACAGGGAGTGAGGCCCTGAGGTTCCCTCAGCTCCTCTGTCACCCTCCTGCCCCCAGGGAGGTAACTCCCTCCGAGCTGCCCCACTCACTGGTCTCTGCTCCCAGGAGCGACACCACCCTCCTCCCCAGCTGCTGCCTAGAGGGACTTTGTAGTGCAAGTGACTACACTGGTTTATTATGGCCTCTGGGCACCTTGTAGGAAAGATCTCAGACACCTTCAGAAGCAGCTGAAATCAATGAGATCAAGGGTGAAATGCTCAGCCAGTGAAACTCCCCAGTAGCTACACAGACCCCCCACTGCCACCCACACCGTGTTTTCTGCCAGGTCTTCAGGTTCAACAATCCTAAAAGAGATGTTGATACCTCCCAGGTCTGCTACCTTGGTTTCATATCCTAACTGCACCTAAGGCCATGAAAATTGGAACACCAATAAGACGCCAGGCATGAATAAGAAGAACATGACATCTTCCATGACTGGTGGCACTGGAGCTGCCCAGTGGGGTCCCAAGCTCTGCACAACTCATGTAACTGGCGCTTAATTAACTAGGGCTTGAGGGCAGGTGTGAAGGACAGTGATCTCAGCTCTTATGGCACTGCAGCCCTGAAATGTAGAATGATTCAGAAGGGAGACATGAGCCAAAGCAAATTTAAAAGCTGTAGCAGCATAATTGACATATTCAGGATGCTCTTGGGTTTCTATTGAGTCAGATATGCTCAAAAGCCCTTGTTTTGCTTTAAGTTTTCCAAGTACATTTAACATAAAAACGTGCTGTTCTTGTGCAGAGATATGTCAATCTTTGCAGTTTGTAAAGTAAAAAGGTGTTTCATGCAAGAAGAAAACATAAAACTCAGTGCCAAGTTAAAGAGACTTTAGCCAGGTCCCTAGCTCAGTCTGCACCTCATGGAAAAGTGTCTCTGCAGACAGGGAAGCCAGGACTAGTGACCTGCCATGGGGCACAGAGCAGCAGCACAAGTCCTGGTAGAAGTAGTGTTCTATGTCCTTTTAAACGGATCTAAATTCTACCTCCTATTTCTGTTGCTTTCCCCCACCTGTCTGTATCTTCTCCCTGCTGATACTTGAACACTCTCAGCAAGCAGGTGCCCCTCTGTCCTCCTGGCAGGTACTGGGATGCTTGGGATGAGCACAGACTTGGGATGAAAGTAATGCAGCAACCAGCATTGGTGAAGTAATGAGGTTCAGAGGAGTGAAAGGATTGTCCATTTGAAATCATTTTACACTTCTGCAGATCAGCACCTTCAGCTCTGAGCTTCTGACAGGAGGCATGCATGTGTCCTGGTGCCAAAGCAGGGCTGGTTCTAGCAATAAGTATTTTAATTAACACTGGGACTTCTATCTCTCTGTTGAGAAATAGACATTAGTGAGAGACTCACAATGTATTTTGAAATTAAATCAATAAAATTTACCTAAATACAGGTAGAGCAAAACCTGCTGATGAGAGGGGACCAAAACAAGCCTAGTCTGCAGGCCCACAGATGAATTCTGTATCTCACTCACCTTTAGTTATTTAATGAACAATTCTGCAGGTGCCTGTCCCCCTTGGGTAGGCCATATGTCAGGAAACATCAGCTAACCCTGTCTTAAAGGAAATTCTTTGTCTCCTTTATTCCAAGCAACCTGCAGCAGCCTGGCAAAGGCCACAGCTGAGGCTACACAAATAAAAGTGCTTTTGAGAGGCCATGGGCAAGCAAATCTGTTAGCTGTGGACCTTACATGCACTAGATCTTCTCCTAGCTCCACAGTGAAAATGTTTCTGCTGGTTGTCCCCCTGGAGACCAGCCAGCTGAGATTTCTGAGCCTGCTCTGCAAAGTGAGATCTGGTGTCGGATGTGACTTGCCCAGTGTTTCTGAGTTTGCTCTGGCACAGGCTTGTTGAAGACGGGCCAAACAAAACAAAACAAAACAAAACAAAAACAAAAACAACAACAAAAAAAAAACCAAACCAAAAACAACAACAAAAAAAAATTCAAGTCCCCAGCTCTACTTCTTACTCTTTCCCCCGCTCTCCCATCTCTGACATCTGCACCAAGAGCATGGGAAGTGCTGCCAGGTCAGGAGGGGGTGCCTGTGGGTCCTGGGGAGGTGTCAGTGTGACACAAGCCACAAAGTAAAGGTCCCAGAACCTCCCCACAATCCCAGGGCAGGGTGTGTGTTTGGCTGGCACGGTTCGGAGCGGCTCAGCACCAGATTTGGCTGCGGTGCATTCCCCGTGCTGGAGACCGGCCGGGATGGGCTCTCCCAATGCAGGAACAGCTGTCCCGTACGGGACATCCTCGCTCACGGGATTTTGAGCCCACAGAAGCAAGCACCAGGAGTTGTCCTGGGGCTCTGGGTCAGACCCTGCTCAGGTGTGACTGAGGAACCTGCAGAATGGGAAGAATTCAGAGCGGACATATTTCAGCCCTGATGCCATCCCAAGTGCTGCTATCCCTCCCCCCTGCTCCGTCCCCACCCCACCGATCAGCCTCTTTAACATGACAAAGAGCCCGGAGGAGCGGGCCGCGGTGAATATTGCTGTCCCAGGCCGGGAATGGCCGGCTATAAAGGCCTGTCTGCGCTTCGGGGCTGCGTCACCTCGGTGCTGGGACCTGTCCCCGGGGTGGAGGTGACATCTGCCGTGAGGGGGGGATCCGCCCCTCCGGCTGCCCTCCATGTGCGCGCACTTGGCGCTGCCCCCGTGCCCCGCGTACCCCGGCGGGGCTGCCCGGGGCTACCTGGAGCTCTGCTGGAACGCGGCGGGGGACGCAGGACAAGCCCCCACAGCGGCTGGGCCCGCGGGAGGCGCCGCGGCCAGGCACTCTCCAGAGGCACCGGGGAGGAGGCACACAGCAGGTAAGGCCTTGCAGCCAAATCCTGGAGCTGACCCCCAGGATAACTCTGCTCCCAGATCAGGCTCAAATGACTTTTAGCGGATTTTTGTCTTTCCCTGCTTTAGTTTCTTAGTGCGTCACCTGTGCAAACTGCGCTGTGGTAGGCAAGCACAGGAGGGGGTGACCTTGGCCAGTCACACCACTTTTCCATGGTACTTTTCTTGGGTGGCTGCCAACCGGTTTCCTAAACCTCAGAAGAACCTGCAAGAGTCGAGGCACTGTCAGGTCAATGCTCCAGGCTGAAGGGCAGAGTGACAACTTGGTCTTATGGAAGTTCATGGTTCTTGGTGCGGCAATGTCTGGGCCTTCTTTTAGTTAAATGCTGTCATGTGTGCCATCGAGAGAAACAGATCCTGGAGATACTTCTTGTGGCATCCCTCATCCCCTTACAAAACAGATCCTGGAGATACTTCTTGTGGCATCCCTCATCCCCTTACAAACTCCTGGCATCCTTTATGTGCTTATTAATCATGAGCAAAGGCCTGCTCTGAATCACTGGGTGCTGGGAGATCTCCTTTAAATCTAGTATTGTTACTCACACTGCTTCCTTCATTTTGCCATTTTCCTCTATTTCCCTCTTCTTTCTGTGCTCTTGTTGCTTTGCCTTTCTCTTTTAAACCAAAAAGTCCCAGGCCTCACCACAGTGACATTTTCTCTTCCTGCCATTCCTCTCCCAGTCCAGTGAGGGGCAATAGAAGAGCTGATAAGGGCAGGTTTTCGCCCAGCCCCACATTGTGGTCAGCAGGGCAACACTCTAGCAAGGTAAATGGGTGGGAGGAGAGCCAGGTTTTGGGGTGCCACTTTCAAGCTGTCAGTTGCTATGGAAAGCTACAGGCTCAGGCAGAGTGCCTATGGATACTCGGCATGTGGCTACCTGCCATGTAGCTTCTCTGCATGCTGCCTGCCCATCAAAGGCAGCAGGCAGATGGACTCCTGTGTGCCCCTGTTGGGTTTGGTACATAGACTTTAACCCCATCTTCAAACACCCTCATACCTCTCGGAGAGAGCCCCGCTGTGGAAGTCAAGGCCTATGGATGTCAAGGCCTTGTGGGAGTGGGTCTGTCACAGGCTTTCGTGTTCATGTCTGTTGCACTGTTGTTTGTGTTTCTTGCTTCCTCTCTCCTTTCCTCTCTTCTCATGGGAATGGGAGCACTTTTGTCCTGAGCTCGAGCTGCACACATGACATTTCATGGGGCTTTGGGATGACAGGTCAAGCAGCAGCCTGGGGGAGCTTTAGTTCTACAGTGTCCTGCTGTGGTTCCTGTCTAACAGGAGACTTTCCTGTTTTCCAGGCCCATGTTCCCAGCATACTCATTTCTTCCCTATAAGGTTTTTTTCTGCACAGCCTGCAAGAGCCAAGCATCCTGTGATACCCCATGAAGTTTTGGCTTGCCATGCAGCTAGGCCACTGATGTTCAGCTTCCTCAAGGCACTGCAGCCTAGCCCCCCACACATAACACCACAGGCCTTGCACCTCTTCTACTGACAGCTTCTTCCAGCTTGCAGACAGAATCCCTTTGCAATCCTCATGGCCCCACTCCCCAGTGCTGGAAACCTGCTCCACTACACCCCTGGCAGTCCACCCAGCCCCTGCTCTGGGTGGTGTCATCTCCTGGGGACAGCAAATGGCCCAGAGCAGGCAAGCCTTGAGTGGCAGGTACCGCAGAGACAGCCATGCCTCTGTAAGGAGAGTTACAAGGGGCACAGTACCACAGATGTGGCCACCCTTCTGAGGTCCAACAGGACTCCAAGGCTTTTCAGTGATTGCTTAGCAGACTCTCAGCTTAGGACAGAAGAAGGAAAGGTTTTGTAGAATGGGTGGGAAGCCCATTCCTCCAGGGGACACCAGTACTTTGCTCTGGACATATGTTCTGGTGATTGAGGAGAGTGTCTCAGTGTCACAGTTCTCAGGGTGACTGGTAAGGAGGTTGGGAGACATTGTAGTCAGAAGGTGTGTACTGAAATGGCACTGCCCCATTCACTGCACTTCCAGTAGGAGGAGAGGGGATGGACCATGCAGGACAGATTGCAGAGGAGTAGCTGGAGCAGGGAGGGATGGGCAGATATACCACTGCAGTTAGGGAAAAGAGGGGTGACTGGTATCACAGCCCTTCAGGTTGGCTTGAGAAGGTCTCAGCCTCTCTCAGACCCCAGTAATCTGGCATGTGACACATTTTCTTATTCCTGCAGCCTGAATGACTTTGCATCTTGGCGGTTTTTGTCTTCACTAGGAGCCCAGATTGTTCAGGAAACTTTTTCCTTAGGTCTTTGTCTCAACTTTGCCATCAACAGAGATCCCTTAAGACATGTACCAGGACAAATGAGAAGGGGCTTGAATGTCTTTCTCTGCACTCTTGAATTTTGTCCCCTATGTCCCTGGTACAGGATTGCTGCCTCCTTTCACCTGTTTCACACATTCACCTTTCCTCTCCCTCTCCCTTTCCATGTGAAATTTCTCCCCTTCATTCTTCTCTCATCAAAAGCCCCTCTCAGACAAATAGGTCCTTCCACCTACAGTATCTCCAGCAGTGGCATGGTCTGTGGTGGTGTGTGGTGGGAGACAAAGGCAAAGAAGACTGAGCCAATATCCAGCGCCTGATGTTCTCCACCTGCTGCCCTCACTGTGAGCATTGGCTGCTCTGCCCCACCATACACCCTGCTCAGAACTTGTTTTGTCTCTATTGAGTGCCTTGGTATTGCTGGGCAGGCAGTTCTGGGGAGCCCAGCCAGCAACCAGAGCTATGCTTGCAGTCATGACAAGGACTTTTTACACCACAATCAGACTGAAATATTACTGAGGCCATCTGGAGGAGGAGAGTTTGCTGTGAACCAATGTGCACCACGCTTTTGCACTGGTCCCTGTCCTGGCTTTTCTGCCTGGCAAAAGGGAGTCATGAAGATCCCAGGGGGGACTGAGCTAGGAAGCTGCTCGCTCTCAAGTGTGCTTGTCTGTGCTCACAGGTCTGTGAAGAAACGAGGGTCACACAAGCCTTTGCTTCAAAAAAGCTCCTCTCTGGTAGGTAAGAAGCTCTACAGCAGGCAGGGAGCACGCTTATACCCTTACAGCTAAACATGTTGTCTCTTACACCTTTTCTCATTTTCTTTTTATTTATAGAAGTATCTCCAGCTTCATCCAGTTCTGGGAATTTCAGCCAATTCACACCAGATTCAGCCACCAGTCCACATTCCTCATCCTCATCCCCACAGCCTACAGCTAAGTCTCAGGAGGGCAGAGAATATGGCGTGGAGGGGATCAGGAAGACCAAGAGCCGGACAGCTTTCTCCAAGGAGCAGCTGCTAACCCTGCACCAGCGCTTCCAGAGCCAGAAGTACCTCAGCCCCCAGCAAATCCGGGAGCTGGCTGTTGCCCTGGGGCTCACCTACAAGCAGGTGAACACAGAGACTTTGACCCACAGTGTATCGATCTCACAGTGGTCACTTAAGGAAGTGCCAGGATGGAAAGATGAGTCCCCAGTAGGGACTGAGGCAAAGGTGCCAGCTAACAGTTGCTCCCCTGCTTATGCATGCCCAGAGATCAGAAGCACTTTGCAGATAGAGGGGTCACTGGCACCTCATTTAGGTCTCCCAAGCCAGGGGTCAGTTAAGGGTTCTGTTACCAACACCCGTAGTAGAATTGCAAACCCAGTGATGAATATGTTCTTCACCACAAACAGTCTCTACCCCGGGCTTGACAGCACTTCACAGATGTTTTCATGCGCTGTGAACTTCTCAGAAACCCTGGCATGCATCTGTTCTCTGAATCACGGGGCTGCTGCTGCGACATGCTGAAAGCTCTTGCTAGTGTCTCCCGGGTCTTATCTTGTCCAGTATCTAATAATGCTCCACACTCAGCACTGCCTGGCTGCTTGACACGTGCTCCCTCCTCCCCGTGGGTGCTGCTAGGTTCACACATCACTGCCCTTTAGGGTCTCTGCTGATCTCCAGGTAGGTTGTGTGTAGTGAAATGATGCTGCCTCCAATTATGCTTTCCTAAAGCAGGGGGCTGGGCAATGGGGCACGAGCTCGCAGTTATAAGTCGAAAAGCTTCCTGAAATTTGAATCTCAGAGCTGGGCATGATGGCCGGGATGCCCTGGGACTAAAAAAGTTATACGTGCATTGTAAGTGCACGCATACGGCACACACTGAACTGGTTCCAGTCAGGAACAAGGCAGGTGGGACAGTCTGCTCTCGCCTTCAATCCACATCCCTGCAAAGGCTGCTTTCACAGTGCAGACACAGCCCCGGGGGGAAATGGCCCTGGAATTTGCCCTAGCAAGGAGCTTTGAATTTGGGAACTGCTGGGGACCAGGAGCAGGTTTGTTTGCAAATATGCAGAAACAGCATCTTAAAAGTTTGCCTGTAGTACAGGGGGCTTGTAGAGGTGTCGTGGATCTTGATTTACACCAGTCATTCACCTCCATGTTTGGAATGAGTCGATTTGTCCCAACTATCACTGTCCCTTGACACCGACCACCCCTCCCCCATCACACAGTTGCACTAGCCACCTGCTGAGGCTGCTAGACAGACCTCTCCCCGTGGCAACACCCCCCAGGAGTTCTTAAAGGCTTTTATCTGCTTCTGCCCGTGTATCTCTGCCATCTGGTCACTCCCTCTGGTTCTTGTAAATTTGGTTACATTTGTTCTTCCCTCTCCTTTGCTGACATTTTCTCTGCTTTCCCTTCCCCTCCCAGGTGAAGACTTGGTTCCAGAATCGGAGGATGAAGCTGAAAAGGTGCCAGAAGCAGAGCCTGTGGAGCGAACGGGCTCAGTGTCTCACGCAAGTAAGAACACAGCCCATGGCTCATCATGGCTCTTCTGTCTGGGCAGATCAGCCCCATATTTCCTCCATGGGGACAGCTTAAGCACACAAGTGTGAACATACCTGGCCTTTTGGTTTGCTCAGCACAGAGGCACAGACTTGGCACCACACCATGTGTACTGGTGGTAGCCCAGAAGTGGGCTGGCTATACCACAAAAACGTTTCCAGGGAAAAGCTGTTTTCCTCTTATGTGTATATGAATGTATATATGATTGTGTATCCACCCCTGAGCTATGCAAATGGACATAGTTCTTCTTGCCCTCCATGCCATTGCTGCTGGTGAACAGACAATGTGAAATGTGAAGGGACAGAGCCCCAGTACACGTCAGGCCTGTGGACACCAGTGGAGAAGCTATGTGTTCTGACTCTCCGCCTTTGCCTTTCAGAGTGGCTTCCAGAGCGGTACTTACCTGGACATGCACCCCAAATTCCACCAGGGCTACCCCATCACCACAGCTGGCAACATCCAAGCCATGCCTGCCCCCTGTCAGCACTACGGAGCAGGGCAGAACGCTTACACAATCGTGACCAGCGAGGATGGAGGAGTCTTTGGCAAAGGCGGGGGGACCTGCAGTGTCCAGCAGACAGTGGGCTTCATTGCTCAGCACAAAGTAGACTTTTACCACAGCTATCCTGGCAGTGTGGAATATCCAAGCTCAAAGACAGGTGATGGTTGTAATTTTCACCACTCAGCCACTATGGGAGCTCCTTTCCCAACTGCTGCCAGCCATCATCTTTATCATTCCTAAGCACTGTGGGGTACTTGGGCAGCCAGGAATCAGATCTTATTCTCATCTCTCCCTTTGTTATTTGTGTGCTGGCCACCTCAGCGACACCTTGTAGCAGAAACCTGTTTTGGCATCCAGATGTGTGCCTGCAGACACGCAGCTGTGCAGAGCCCCATTTGCCCAGGTACACAGAGCCCTTCATTTCAGTGCCCGTACACGTGCATAGACACATTCCTGTCTTGACTGGCACAGAAAACCAAGCTGCCTTATAACAAAGCCCAAGATCTGGCTACCCAGCTTATGCCCTGGATCTTCTTAATTATGGACCATGTAACTTGTCTAAGGGGAAGCACAGATTCCTTTGGGAATCTCATTTCTATGTATCACTGTACAGTTGTGTGTACATAACACATGAAGCCAGGGGCTCTATGGAGGGGTGCTGGTCACTTACCTTTAACTTAAGTTGGAGAAGTTATTGCCACGTGCCAGTTACCCATTTGAAGTGTAAACCATCAGTTGTGTATATCAGCCATGAGGTGAAGTGATGAAGCGCCTAATGAAGGGAGTTGTGACAAGTAGCTTGCAGAAAGGCTGGTAAGATGATCTTGTAAGCCCTTCCTTCTAGTCTGTATCTTTCTCTGCCTCCCCCTGAGAAAACCTAACAGTGCATTCAATTTGGCAAATAAAAAGAGTACTTTTTAAGATGCATTATGTATTTTTATATACATCTCTCTTTTCCCCACTGCAATAGAGCATTGCAACATAAAAAACAGATGGAACATAAATAGCCATAGCAACAGTATGCCATTGTTACTTGATGCTGAAACTATAAACAGAAAATTTTCTGTGTTATTAGTGGATCAGCTTCATGGCTCTTGGCAATGCCAGATATCTCCAGTCAAAGAAACAGGTGAGTAACTGCCACCCACCTTAAGAATTTTCCATATCCAGCAGTATTGAATATAGGGACTGTCATGGAGGTACTATCATTTCTAAACTTGACTATGTAAGTGTCTAAGTACCTAAAACCAGATGTGTGTAGCAAAGAATATGTAATAACAGGCTTCCAGTTCCCTGAGTCACACATTTTCTATCACTTTGATGACAACAAATTTCTCTTAATGCAATGAAGTAGCTGCCATGGTTAAAAAAAAGGAGCATAAAATGAAGGCAGTGATTTCTGTGACTGGAATAATAAGAGGCATGGTCTTCCACTGGCAAAGCTGATTTATGTCCCTGTGCCTCACATGTTTGTTCCCTTTCTCACTCCCTCATGCAGGCACTCTGACTACTGTAAACTGTATGCTGTGCTGACTTAGGCTGTGTTTGTTAGTTTTCTTCACAGTATCTGGGATGGGGCTGTGTTTTGGATTTGTGCTGAGAATGGAGTTGATAATACAGAGATGTTTTCATTACTGCTGAGCAGGGCTTGCACAGTGTCAAGGCCTTTTCTGCTTATCATTATCTCCCTGACAGCCAGAAGGCTAGGGGTGCACAAGGAGTTAGGAGGAGACATAGCTGGGAAGACTGACCCCAAATGGATATTCCATACCGCATGGCATTGGGATCAGCGTAGAAAACTGGGGGGAGAGGAAGAGGAGGACATCCAGAGTGATTGCCTTTGTCCTTCTATGGGATCATACACAGGATGGGGCTCTGTTGTCCTGGAGGTGGCCTGCCTATGGGAAGGGGTGAATTAATTCCTTGTTTTGCTTTGTTTCTGTGCAGCTTTTGCTTTACCTATTAAATTGTTTTTATCTCAATCCATGAGTTTTCTCATTTTTAGTCTTCTGATTCTCTCCCCCGACCCAGTGGTGGGGAGTGATCAAGTTGAGTGGCTGCATGGTGCTTATTTGCTGCCTGGCATTGAACCGGAACACGTGGCCGGCCCGATTTGAGGAAAGATAATGCCTTTTGGATGGTGAGTCATGTTGTCTTGGCACAGCCCCTGCCCTCTCCTCTTGCAACCATCAAGTGGCTAAGGATGGGCAAGACTGTTGAAAGCATCAGAGGGGTGGGGAACAATTAAGTCGACTGAAAAGGTGCTGGCTAACATCGGAGGGTGGACAATAGCGGCAGTTATCGGGGCTCTCACACCAGAATGAAGATATTTTTCAGTTCTTCTCAAGCCAACTGTTGTATTTACTTACCTGAATATAACCTAAAACCTTTCCATACCAACCCATGAAAGGCGGCTGTAGGTGAAAAAAGTTGAGCTTGCTGCACGTCCTCACTATTAATTCTGGGCAAAAAGGAGTCACATGTCATGTCCTGCTCCTTCAGAGATGCTTTAGGACAGGCAGGATTTTGCTGTGGAGGCAAATAGCAAGGAGCTTTCTGCAAGTCAGTCCCAGAGCCTCCACAGCAAAGTAGTGCTAACAAACGGTACCAGATCTTGCGGTTTCCTCAGAGACACAATTTTTCAGAGGTAACATCCAAAGATAGACCTTATTGCCACAGGTGGTTATGGAATCCAAAAGCCTGCAGCAATTCCAAACAGGCAAGTAAGCAGCTCCCAGAAAGGGAGATCACTGATGTCTGCTGTATCAGGAGCTGCATTCCCAATGTTCTGTGTAAAAACAGCAGGAATGGAGCTACTGTTAGAGGGAGTCCCTCAGCCCCAGGCAGCCAGAGGGACACTGGGGTTTCTTTTCTGGTCTTTCTTGAGTATCTAAGCAATTACTTAGCTGGATCTTGGGGCTCCCCCAAAGCAAAATTCCCAGTGTCGTAATTTGTAAAAGATTTAATGGTCTGGACACTCTCCAGCTGCTAGACAGCAGATGGACTTTTGTCAAGTATGAGAAATTAATTCTAGCCTGGTTATGAAAGAGATTCTCAGATATGACCCGAGGGTACTCTTCAAAATTTTGGACAGCATGAAAATACATGACCCTCACAGGTAGGAAAAGACTTGGGAGTGTAGTTTCTTGGGTTTATTTTTTTTTTGGTGGGTTTTTTTTTTTCTTTTGTTTTAATGTCCAAGTGCAATGATTTAGTCATTCATGCCTCATGACTACTCAATATCAGCCAATATGCTGCTGCCCTCTGATGACAGGCCAGGCAAGAGACGTGTGGCAAAGCTTGACTGAAAATTTCCAAAACCCTGTTAGCTCTGCCTTAAGAGTCATGAGGTGAAGTTACATAGCTAAATATGCCTACATATGCCTGTAGGGAAGAGCTTATTAAAGCAAAGATCATTACTTCTATCTGCACTAGAGAGACAAATGGGGCTGTGAACCCTTGCTCCTGGATCACTCGGAAGAAACATGTAGCTTGTAAAACCCCTGCAGGCCACACTGACATGGAGAGCAAGGAATGAGGTTGTTTCCACTGCTCTTGGTATTTTCCCTATGGGACAGCTGAAACCCAGTGAACTACAAAGTAAAATCCCGTACCAGACCCAATTTCTTCTGTTTAGGTGGGATTCTATATCACTGGAACTACATCTGCAGCTTTTTTGTCACTGCAGATATTGTAAATGAGGAGTGTATTCCCACAAGCTGTAACACATAAGAAGAGCTCCAAATCATCTTAGAGCATGATCCTAAAATGATTTGCTAGCAAAGCAAATCATGTTTGCAGTGTGCAGAGATCACTGTTACACAGCAGTCACAAGAAGCAGCAGTCCTAACAGAGGTGTAATGCATCCTAGCAGTAGGACCTTTTGCTGGCATGCACTTTCTTCCTCTAAGGAATTAATACCAACACTTCTGCAAGTATGAGGCTGGGGGCACCTGCATCTCCATCACTTTTGGTAGTAGTGCCCAATTACCTGTGCAGTTGTTTCACATGGTGATGTGAAAGTAACAGACCACCAGCTCTGTGGACAGAGTCCTGTTTTTTAATTCCACAGGCTCTAGAAACACTTCCTGGGCAACTAGGAGTCCTTTCCAGCCCACCTTCCAAAACTCAAAAGAACAGCTGCTCCGCATGTTCCCTCCAGCTACATGTGCTTGCCAAATCTGCACACAGCCCAGGCTGAGCAACTGGGGGAATTACACAGCCATGAGGGAACACTCAATTTCCTCAGAACACTCCCACAGTACATGGAGCAACAAACCACAACATGCAGAACAATCATTCTCAGCCCCAGGGCTGTTTTAGCAACAATATGTTTTTGCAGAAGAACATCTGCCAGCAGAGTTCTGGCTATCTCCTTACCCTTGCAGCAGACACATGGAACCAAAACACATGAAGCAGCACAGGTAAACTGCAGCAGGCACCCTCTGCAATTGTTTTACAGAGGTCTGTATATTATTTCTTTAAAGACTGCATCTTAAAAGAACCCCAAAATCATAAGCTGCTCATTTTAAAGCTGAATGACAAAGTATGACTTGTAGAGGTGACTCATATGGTTCAGCTTTATTTTTTCAAGGCAATTTTTGAAATTAATACTATTGCTAGAGAATTACCCAAAATTCATTCAATGCTACTGGGATATGAATCTCCCATCCAGATAGGAAAGGAGCTCTTGTTCTGTAATACAGAAAACCACATCAACCTGGCATTTCCCCCTCTTCTGGGCAAGACTTACCTTTTTCTCCCGTTTTAAAGTTGGCAGCCCATATATATAAGTGACTTCTTCTTTTGTCCTTCTCTACACAGGCTCAAGCGTCTGCTCCTTTCTCCTTCCTGTACCTACTGTACCTTGCCTCAGGAGCAGAGCATTGCAGCACAGCAACAGGAAGAGAGGGGATATATGCCTTTGCACCCACACAAGCAGGTCCTGTTCAGCAAAGGACCTGCAGTAGTTTGGGCCTGAGCAGTCAGCTGGCAGTTTAGCTAATCGTGCTCGGTGGGAGGACCCATGGAATTTTCCCTTTTGGACAAATGAAGGGTTTCAGTGGTGTAGTGTGCTTTGAAGAACGTGGGATTAAACCAAACACAATTTCTGCTAGTTTGAAGTATGACTAAATAGCAACTCGGTTCTGGTTTTGTTTCAATACTGGAGGCAGGAGATTTAGTTACTTAGTCGCAGACTTCTGTTGCCATTTGAGATCAGCACAAGAACCCCAACAGAGCTGCATGTTTAATGAAGCGGGATTCCAGACCTCCAGTTGTGAGCTTCTGGAGCACCAGCAGGAGGCCACACAATCTCCAGAACACTTTCTTTTGCTCCATTCTCCTTCAATACTTTTTTGGAGCGTTGCTGCCTCAAGGGTTAATAGAAGTACGTTACAGGGCTGCACATCACTTCAAGCCAGCAGCTTGTCCTGAGCCCTAGAGCCTCCCCCACCCTCCTTAGTAGGCTACACACCTGCATATTAAAAACAGGCTGATTATTAAAATAAAGTAATTTATTTTCAATTCAAACTTTGTAAGAACATTAAGAACATTGAACATTAACCAGAAAAACCAATAAAACATGGACATAACATAAAACATATTTGGTAACTGCAAAAAACAGACTTTATGAAAAAATTATTCAGCAACAACAAACATTCACCTCCTTTGCAGTGGAAGCTCTGCTGCAAGACACAGGGCAAGGACCAGAGATCACCTGCTAGAGAGGCAGCAAAGAAGGTGAGACTTGAACAAGGGAACAGACCTTAACAACCTCTGCTGTTCACAGCTGCAACATTGCACACTGGCCTCAATGAATGAGGTTCAAACTCATCAATACCCAAAGCATCTTTGCCAAGGGTTAGCTATGAACAGACAGGCACACTTAAATAAGAAACTAGCACCAGGGTGCTGAGCCCCCCCCGTAATTTAAACAACAGTAGCAGGAGGAGCAAGAAAAACAAATAGAACATGACTTCAAAACCCTGGAAATCCCATGGGTGAACACAAGAGGTTGGAGAAAAAAATTTCTCAGACCTGAGACTCATACCCACTCTGGGTCCCCATGGGATGCCAAGGTAACTGGCATTGATTCTGTATAGGAGAGCTCGAAAATGATGTGACAGTGTCAGAGGTGCTCTGAAAGTTGAAGGCATCTTCAACCTCCACGCTGACATAATCTATATTGTCAAAGTAGCTGTGATAAAAGTTCATTTGCTGGCTTAATAAACCCATGGTTTGCTGGGTATTGCAGCTTGTCCCACCTTTTCCTAAGAGCCCCTCATCCTCCACGGAGGGGAACGAGTACAGGTTCTGCCCATTCCCGTATGTCTGTCCGCTGCTGTAAGCCTGGTGCACGTTGGGCACAGCCTGAAAGTTCCTGCTGGAACCGGCAGGGACGACCTGGTGGAACGTGGGTGCTATGTCCAGGTATGCAGCCTGATGAACACCATTCTAGGAGACAAAGAAAGTCGTTCAGCAGTGCAGAACCACACCAACGGCCCATTCTTTCGGATGGGCCCCTCCTTTCTCCCCCAGCCCCCACCTCCAAGACTAACAATAGCAGTCTTTTTCATGGCCATTGTCTTCCCAATAGACCAGTAATTGCTAACCGGTCATCTCAGCTATCTGCAGCACAACGTGTCCAGGAACAACCACGCTGGGGTCGGGGGAAACCAGCTTAAAAACCATTGTTACAAGGAATACAACTGGCTTGGTAATATTGAGTCCTGTGGCTTGTTTGAATTACCAAATTGGACATGATACACTTCTCCCCGCAGACTGGAAGAGCCGTGACTGGTGGTGATGGGGAAATTTACTCACCTGTGGTAAATACATCCCTTTATCCATCCACTGGCTCTCCTTTTGGCAACGCTTAAATTTCATCCGTTGATTCTGAAACCATGTTTTCACCTACAAGTGATGCATACAAGGCATAAATTAGAAATTAATTATTAAGAGCTTACTACACATCCTTATTTCTGCTACAACCCCGTTTCTGACTTTTAATACTGTAAATAATTTCAGCAGCTAACAACGTGCAGCAGATGCAGGTGGCTGTGAAATCACTGAGCTGAGACATGAAAACAAACCTTCCTACTCCTCACCACCTGACCTTTCCGGACTTCAAAACCATACCTAACTAAAACTGCAGAAATCAGGTTGTACAGCACCATCTCACTGCTGTGCCATGGTCAGGGCTCAGGAGTGAGTCGTTCCTTTAGTCAGACACAAGCAGCTGCTGGGGCAAGGGCCCTCCCTCTAGGGAGAGCCCACGGCGCCACTCCGACTAGGAAAGGCCACTTGCACTTTCACAGTGCAAGTATCTTTCTGCATTCAGAGACAACACATGTCCAGCAGAACAGTAACCTGGCTCCGCACAGCCCTGCTTTGCTGCTCTGCAGGGCCTTTCAAACACCTGCACGGAGTGGGTGGATAGTGCTGGAACCAAACATAAGGCTGAGTCATAGATTTTCACACCCTCTACTCTCTCACGTAAGAGGTACAATTTACAAGATAATGAAAGAAACTTCGCTCTGGGGTCCAAGAAAAACCAAACCAACCCAAAAAAACCCCATAACCCAAAAAACCACGAAACACAAAAACAAAACAAAAAAAAATAAAGACCCCCAAATCAGTTGCTGCTCAAAGCAAGAGGTTCACCTGCTTGTAGGTGAGCTCAAGGGCAGCAGCCAGCTCCCGGATCTGCTGGGGGCTGAGGTACTTCTGGCTCTGGAAGCGCTGGTGCAGGGCTTTCAGCTGCTCCTGCGAGAAGGCTGTGCGGCTCTTGCCCGTCTTCACCACACCCTTGCCTTGCGCCTTGACCTTCGGGAGAGAGGAGTGTGGTGACGGGCTCCCCGCTGCGGTGGGGCTGGTGGCGGAGTCGGGGGTGTGGTACTGCGTGAGTGTCCCGGAGCTGGAGGAAGCTGGAGAGTCAACTGAGGAGAAAAGAGAACTGCGGTGAGCAAAATAAATCAAGGAAGACTCAAAAAACCTTGAAAGCCCAGCTTATTGGGAGAATTTGAGATTACGAGTGCTCTGGGGCCCCGCAGCCGTGGGCAGCAGGGCACAGGTCGCCTCACGGCAGCGGAGCCGATGGGCTCCTTCGTCCTGTTCCTTCTGGGCAGTGGCCACGCTGGCTCCCGGCTGCCGCCCGCAGCATCGGCATCGCCTCCCAGCTCCGGGGCACACGGCCGCTCCCAGGCCAGGGCCAGGGCATCCCGATCGCTTGGCCACGTACCTGAGGGACTGGGCGTCTTGGCCGCGGGCAGCGGGAGCGCGTCGGGCGCCGGAGCCTCCTCGGTGGGCACGCCGTCCATGCTGCCTGCGGAGAACCAGTAGTAGTCCCCGTACCTGGCCGCGCCAGAGTAGAGTACATACTGCGGCGTGGCTAGGTGGGTGCTCATGGCCCGGCCGGGTCCCCCTGCCCCAAGCATGAGTGGAGGTGACGGTCGAGACTGGCGGCAGGCCGCGGACAGGCACTCCTTTGGGGGGGAGATGGGGGGGATGCTTTAAGTCCGCCCCAGCCTGGCCTTGACTGGAGGGTATTGTGATGGCCATTGTCATGTTAAAAGTTAGTTGATTGTGGGGAAGGGACTTCGAGGGTATTCAGGCACTGGGGGAGGGCCGAGACACCGGGCTGCGCTTGCCAGCTTGGCTAGTAGATGCCGCGATGGGGATGAGTCCATCACTCCCCGCTGGGGCGTGGGAAGGAGGCGCTCGCTCGGCCCTCGGGGCTGAGCGGATTCCCCGGTGAGTTGGACGGAGCTGGGCACACACCCCCCACCCCCACACTTCACAGATCCCCACCCAAACAGAGAGAATTGGCCCCGGAACCCGCCGCGGGGCATGAGGAGACTTTGTGCGTCTGCATTGCAGATCGCAACCATCATTGCAGAGAGATAAGCCCTCCACCTCCCCGCCAGTGAATCCGGACTGGGGGCAGGGGGCATGGCCCTACAGAGCCGTGTCTGTACGGCCGGGAAAAGGGCTCAAAGAAAGCCAGGCTGCTTCTCCCAGCGGCTCGCCCAAGGCTGAGCCAGGCAGTCTTGTTCTGCATATTTTCCAAGGTTCTTTCCTCCGCCATTTAAGACTTACTAAAAAGTGATACCTTAAAACAAAAAAAAATTAAAAAAAAAAATTGTTACTCAGCAGGGAGGGATGGGAATCACCGGGTCAAATTCAAAAGGAGACAAGAGCACTGCAGCTGTAAAAGAGCTCTGCAGATCTTAAGGATTTGAAGTTAGGGCCTATGGCCTTCTTGGGGAGAATAAACTGTTTCCCATGCCACCCTCCTCCCCAAGCTATTACTGCTTACTTTAAGGAAATAAAAAACTTGTCGGTAGGAACTCACACCCCGGGAATTACAAAATCTGGAAAACCACCTGGAAAAAGTACAAAAGAAGGCATGTGATGCACCAAGCAAATTCCCCACCTCCTCCAGTGCAAAGAAACCGGACATAAGCAGGGATGTAGCTACTAACCTGCTGCACTGCTAAACGTCTTTGGGACCTGACAGAGAAAGACCTCCCTTGATTTCAATTTATCTCCTCCTCCCATCCTGAGTCCTAACGAGCCCCGGCTGCTCCCCTGAGCCAGCAAGGAAGGGTCGTTGCCGGGCTTACTTTTGATCATCTCCTAATTAATGATTTCGTTTCTCAGAATCCGCACAAGATCCAGTCAGGACTATTAGGAATGTGGGAGAAAGAGGTTATAATCTCTTATAATGAAAATAGCGAGGTGCGAGGGCTGAAAATTCCGAGCCAGAGCCTGAGCCTGAGCCTGGTTCTGGCCCCGGAGCAAGCAGAGGCAGCCGGGCTGTGGGTTTTGGGCAGGTCACTCGCTCGGTGCTCGCAAAGCAGATGCACGAACGGGAAGGGATTTTTCCTCGGAGGCGAAGCCGTCCTGCTGCCCTTGGCGGGCAGAGAGCCGCCTGTCCCCGTGTCCCCTGCTGGCAGGGCTGCCCGGGGACACGCGTGATCCCCGCGGGCGCTCCCCGAGATCGCCAGAGCAGCCCCTTGCAAACCGGGAAAAGCCGCGGGGTTTGTGCAAGCCCAGCCCTGGTGTTCGGCGGCCCCAGAGGCTGCGGGAACCCCCGAGTCGTGCGAGAACACGCGGCTGAGGGATTAGAGTTCTAGAGACGGAGTAACACCGCCTCTGCCAGCAAATCCTCCCTCGCAGAGCTGCGCTTGTGTGTTTGGAGAGGCAGCAGGACTGCTCACACTCTGCAATTTTCATACATAGATCAGTTTTGGTGTATCAGCTTCTGTCCCGGGGTCAGACCTGCTTTGTAGTGAACATGCAGCTGATTTAATTCTCCTCCCCACCTTTTTTTATGTCTTTGTTAATATTTTCGTTTTCTCATCCCATTTGTCCTCTATTCCCTTTCTTTTATGCTTTAACCACCAAATCTCTTTTCCACACATCCCCTTCGAGTGAGGATAATTTGCTCCCTCACCCAACAGTACCACCAATCACTTCACCAAACATATCTTTTTAAATGTAATTGTGAGAGAAATAAGACTTGTGTAAGTGTATAAAACCATACCATCTAAAGTCAGAATTTATTAAGGAAAAGAAATCCAGTTATTTTCCCCCAAATAAATGATACACATGGAAACATTTGCAAAGGTAAATCCAGAAGTCATACACAGGGAATGCTATGGGAAACATGATGTGGACATTTAGGAAGCTCACGGGATGATGAGGTCTGGAACATCTGCCTGTGGCACCATCAGCCTTCAGACTGGATATACTGCCCATGAATATCTAGAGCTGATGTGCTTTTAAAAAATGTTAGGATTTTTTTTTTTTAATTTAAAATGTTAAAATCTGTAGAGATTATGTGCTTTTTAAAAGTGTTGGGAATGACTCAGAGCAGATGCAAGTATCCACTTGTGTTCCTTTTGGAACTGTTTTCAGCTGAAACAGCAACACAGGTCAGATCTAGTCTAATCCTGTTTTTCCCAACAGGGCCAAATAGTAGGAGCAATTTGTGTTTTGACCCTGGATTGTGTCCCCCTCTCCCTTCATTCTGTGGCTACCCCATTCTTTTTCAGTTCTTAGCTCATTATGCGCTCATTATGTACTGTGGAGCATTAGTCAGGTGAGTAATAAGAATAATGACTTATTCTTGACACCCATACCCCCACCCATGAAATTGTTTGTAAAGACATTAGCACGCATCTCTCCTATGAAGTGTATGGGGCTGAATGCAGCCGCTCTCTGGCTGTAGCATGCTCTAACAAGCCCTTTCTGTAGTGCTCCAGCAGCAGAGACAGAAGCTCAGGTCCAAAAGCAGTCTTGGTTTCCTTGTCTAAGAAGATGGGACTGTGGCTGGAAGGTGTTTCATCCAGGAAGTATCCCCGACAAGGATCTCCCATTATTCTCAGTAGGGTCCCTACCTTCAGGGGGCTGGAGCTCAAGCTTGCTCTGAAGTGATGCAAAACCACCAGTTTACATAGATGGAGGCTGGGGAAGCACCAGCTGGCTAATGCTGTAAATCCAGCTCTGGAGCTCACACCACTGGGTCAGAAATGCTGGGCTTTTCCTACCTCAGAGCATCGCTTAACTCATTTTGATCAACAGGATAATGCTGTAGTGGTAGAGATCGTCTCGAATTTTACACAGATTAGGTGCTCTCCTGCCTCCTACAGCTGGCTGTAACGTGGGTCGCCTGTGTTTTGGTTTACCAAAATCTGTGCAGTGCTTTTGCGTGTCGCTGTGCCATTCTGCTCCTGTTGGTGCTGCTCAGCGGGGCAGCAGGGTGCTGGCTCGGTACTGCTGAACAGGGAGCCACGGCCAGAGCCCCACTGCCCCTCGGGGGTTTTCCTGGGAACCACCATCCTCTGACAGCGATGTGGGTGCTTGGGGAAGGCAACTAGAAATCCTTGCCTTGTATTCTGTTGAGCTTGTCAGAGCTTTCGTCCCCAGCAGACACCTTTAATTTTATTATTTTATTGTTGTTGTAAGCGAACACCCCCCAGGTTAGACGTATGAAAACACTCCTGCCCTGCAGACCTCAGTACTTGCCCAGCCCTTGGCTCTGGACAGCCTGTCCCAGATAGCATGGTCATAGTCTGCAGTCTGGAGCCAAGATGACTGACTGTAGAAGGAAGGGAATTGAGAAAGAAAAACAAAAATTAGGTCCTCATTCATATTAAAATACAGTTTTTCTTTCTCTTGACTCTTTAGAGGAGCAGGTAGAGAAAAGGACAAATCTTGTCCCTCCCCCGGCAGCCCAGTCTCTCAATGCCCTGAGAATTACTGGATGATGTGGCCTTTTGTTAGCTCTGTGGGGGCAGACTGGAACGGGCATCCATGGCACAAAGCCAAGTGCTTCCCTGAAAAGGCAAGAAAGCTGCGTGTCAGAAAGTAGGTGGGAAGCAGGCTAGGGAGCGCATGAAATTCTGGGGTTTGATAGGTCTGTTCTTTCTTTAGCAATCCTTCATCCATGCCTGCCATGCACTTGATGCCAGAGTGCTATAGCTGTAAGCACTCATCTCAAGAAGCATCCCCTACCAGTGCCCATGAGCTGGGATATGGACCAGTCTTGCAAACAACTTGGAGCCAGGGTTATGCGAAGTCCTGGGGAACGTGGAGAGATGTGCATATCGGGCAAAAACCTTCCAAGCATCCTCTCTGCAGGAATCCTCCCCTCTCCCCGCTATCCCTGGTGTGGGTGTTCCCACAGGCTCAGTTAGCAGTCCTCTCACTAAAAGCAAGCAGGCAGAGCTGTCTTCCAATGCTTTCTGCCGTTTCCACCCAAAGGGGGGAATGACAAATTCCGTATTTTGCACTGTACCAAGGCCCTGTGCTTGGCGTGAGCCACCTCCCCCACTCTCCTCGAAAGGCTGTTCTACATCAAGCACTTGGTCTTTTGTTCTCCAAACACACACCACTCCTGAACTTTGAAATTACATAGAAGGGTTTTTCCCCCTCCCCTGACACCTCTTTGTCTTCCTTATTCTCATAGGGATAGCTTCCTACAAAATGCAGTGCTGCCAGAGCCTTCAGTTCAAGTGGGACACTGAAGGGCTGGCTGAATCTCGTGCTCTCTCAAGTTCACCACGTATTATGGCACCTGCTTTCTCTCACATCTCTCGTCTGAGGGTGATCCCATGTATGTGCCCATGGTAAATTAATATCAGGACAGAGCTAATGAGGATTATGTGCCAAGTGGGTGCCTGTAATCACACTCGTGCAGGCCATAAGTGGGCATACAGTCTGGAAGTGCTTCTAACACATACACGTCCTACAACCAAATTCTTCCAAGTTAGCACATGCTTTTCAGGCAGTGCCAAATCTGTGCTATCTGCTTGTTTGGGGTTTTTTTTTCAAGTCCCAGGAAGTCCCCAAAGGAGCAGATCACCTGTGATGCAAGTGTCTTATTACAGAGAATGCTGGTGTTAGGAAAAATGGTGCTCAGTTTCAAATCTGTCAGGGCTTGAGACAGGGATCCCCCCATTACTTGGCCCTTGTCCCCACCTATACACCCTCCGCTTTTCTCCAGGAGCGGCTCTTGCACATGTATTCATGAGCGATTAGCAAGTGTTAGAGCCTGAGGCTCCCTGGCTGGCACCCGCTCTACATCTGAATGGCAGAGCCGGTAAGCCCAGGGCTGTGGAATGGGATCTGCAAGTGGATGTTGTCTGCGCCGCCTGACGGAAGAAAAAGATTTACCTGCTTTTGTCTGACGATATTTAGATGGTCGACCTGGCTGAGATGGAAAGAGAAAGAGACAAAGAAGAGACGAACAGTGAGAGGAGCTTTCTTAACTGGGTGTCATTTGTCTAGGAATTAAAGCCAGTGAAGGGTGGAAAGTGGACAGGGGAACATAGCACTGCCATCATTACTGTTGTAAAGGTTAAAATGACCTGTACTTCATCTTTTTAAAATTCCACGGAGCTCAAATTAGGCTGTGAAAGCACATCGTGCGGGGGCAGCAACAAAATACCGAAGAGACCATAGTATGAACTGCATCTGTCCCCAGGTGCGAGGTCAGAAGCCACAGAATCATACAATGAAAGAGCTCCAGACCCCCAGACTACTGTGCCAAAATAAAAATGCTTTTCCAGCAGAGCTTAGTCATGATGGAGCCATGACTGTCTGTGTTGAGAAAAACATTTTGCTAAAAATTCGTTGTTTAACCCCAGTTGTGTCTTTCATGCAAACTCTGGGGTTAAGACAGGCCTGAGAACACCTTCTCTTAACTCCACTCACGACTATATTGTTTTGCTGTAGTTATAAACAGACTAATAATAGTGCCAAAAATGCTTGCAGATGCAAAGTAACCTTGCAGAGTATTTAATGGCTTTGATGCAGGTGTCTAGTTGTGATCCAGCAGGGCTCTCTAACATGAAAGTGCCTCAGACGTTTCTCTTCACTCACTGCACCCATCAAACTTCACCAGTTCTCCAGCAGAAATGGTCAAGTCAGGTGTAAGTCATCTCTCCTCAGCCCCTGCAGTTCACAGACAGCACATTGACACAAACCACCAAAGATTTCAGTTTCTGTCAGTATCCACCTGCTCTGTGAACCAATGTGCTGGCGCTCTTTTCCTGTGATTTGAACCCCAGAGAATACATGTGCACTGGTCACAGGATTCAGTATTGTCCTCTTGGTGTACTGACCTTCTTGTGTCTCCAGAGAGCTGCTTGGAGCACCTGGAGCTGTCCTTGAGGCGCTGAATGATGCAGTCATGGAAGTGCCAAGGGTTGCTGGCAGCCTGCTTAGCAGCAATCTGCTGTGGCACTAGGGAACAGGAGGAGAAGCAAATTCTCAGAATCAGGCTGTTCTATGTTATACCCTCTTTGTAGCTTTAAAACTTCCCTTATGGTGAAACACATGAACACCTTGTTTCAGTCTCCTGAAGTCAAGGCCCAAAGGGAGGGAGTTAATCCAGTGGGGCAGGTGCTGATTTCTGTTCCCTCTGTGTAACCAGGAGCAGGGAGGGATTCTTCTCCCATGACAGTCAAAGACACATATTGACTTGGGTAGCACTGAAGTTTGAGATTTTTTTGAAGTTTGACATTTTCTGTGCTTATAGCAGCGCACCTGAGGGCACACTCTGACCCTTTATTTACATGTGGCAACACATGCATTCCAGGACAAAGAAATAAAGCTAGACACACTGAAAAAAGCTGAGCCACAGTAACTAGAAGGGAGGTAAGAGAAAAAGAGAACAGAAAACCATTTTATTAGGTCCAGGTTCCTAGATTGCCTTCATCGTTATGGTGTCTGAGCATTTTCCGGTGGAGTATTCAGTAGCCTGACTCAGATCTGCCACATGTGGTTCTTTGTCTCTTTCTCATCCTCTCCTCAGGGAGGCAGCTGCACTTGTTGTGGAAGATTTAACTTTGGCTCAGCAGGCCTGGGTTTGGGGCTTGTTCATAATATGCTCACAACTGTCTGTATTGGAGGAGTGTGTTGGAAAGGTGCCCCTTTTACTTGGAAGAGGTGTGCTGTAGCATGGGCTTATTATGACCCCTGAGACACCTCTGCTTCCTGCTTAGACTACATTTTCACAGGGCTAGAGAGCTTCCTGCTATCAGTGCAGTGGAACTGCTGAGACCAGTAGATGTCAGCTGTCAACTTCAGAGACTAAAAGAACCTCTACATACTGGCTTGGGGCCACTGGGTACATCAAGATGTTGAGCTGGGCAGTGTGGCAGGTAGGGGCCAGCCTCAGTTAGAAAACACAGCTCAGATACAAGGAAAAGCAAGTCCAGGGATGGATGAAACACTCCCCAGTCCTAGCTTTGTGCTCTCTGAAGTCTACTGACTTAGGAGGTTGCCTACGCAGTTTGCCAGCTGATGTTGGAGGGGAGGAGAGTTTCATTTTATATGACTTGTCAGCAGAAATATCCAGTTGTCCAGCTGGTCTGATCCAGTATTTTGGGTTGTAGAATACTTAGAATACAGTAAATGTGCAAGATAACTGAGGGATATCTGCTATTTCACTGTGCTGGGTCCCTCACAAACCCATGTTCACCAGGTAACTTTCCATATTAGAGAAAGACTTTACCTTATCAGGAACTGCTATTCTAGGCTACATCTCCAAGCCAGCTCTTAACTCTGTGGTTTGGTTATGGATAATGATGGAGTTTGGATAGTTTGAAGCTAAAAAAGTACCAGCTGAGATGCTGGTTAAACACTCCTGCAATGATCTGAAAGAGTGGTATCTAAACTGCAAGAATATTGAGTAGTTCTGTGGCAAAATGATCTGCCCTTGGCCTGGTCTAGTGTGAGCTAAATGGTCAAATTATCAGGTATGGGGAAGGATTGAAAATAACACATCAACTCTTCAGTATAACCGACAAAAGAAAAATACAGCCTTAATTAATTACTTCCCAGAAACAAGTCACTGCCTACCTCCCCACCCTCAGCAGTGCACATAGCAGCGTGTAATTGCAATTGCTTTGTTTGTTGTCTCCCCCACCCACATGCCAGGAGACTGAGGCACACGACTGTGTGGTGGCCCGGCACTCCTGCCAGGCCTGGAGGAAGCTTTAGATGGTTCACAAGTCTTTGACAGCTTGCATTCTTAGGCTGAGCAGAAGTGAAGACCCCTGTTCTATTAGAGTGAGGATTTGCTGTGGCATCACTTCCTGCCCAGACTGCCGTTTGTGCTTAGGGAAGGAGTGTACAGGCTGTGTGTACAGTGTCACTGAGTGTGACACTGCTGCTGTCTGTGCCCCAGGCCCGGCACTGCACAGAGGAGGCTGCTTGGGTTTGTCACAGACGTGCTATGACAGCATCTCCTGCAGACCCTTGCTGGGAGAGATATGCCCTGCCAGGAGGGCAGCGTGGCAGCTGGCTGGTTCCTTTCCCAAACCACAGCCGCAGGGAGCTGTGGAGCTTCCATTGTGTGCTCCTGTCTTGTGCTGCTGCCCAGGGACAGGGGCCATCCTGGCGTTACCCTCAAATCCCTCCAAGCCTCGGAGGGAGCGCCATTTCAGGCAGAGAATGAGTCACTTCCCATCAGTCCAGGCAAGCGTGGTGACCCGAGTATTCAGCTCCTCAGGGGACTCTGCGTTATGCAATCAGCTTCATCCCACACCCCAAAAGAAGAAAAAGGGGTAACCCTGTCTGTATCCCAGCCCCGTGGAGGGGAGCCCATCCAGGTTTGGTGGCAGTGACCCCCTCCCTGAGGGAGAGCCGCTCCTGGGACACAGCAACAGGTGGCGAAGGACCCCTGAAGGAGCTCAGCCTTTCACAGACGGGTCGCTTCTGGGAAACCTAAGCTTCCTCCGGCACAGCACGGCACGGCACGGCATCTTTCTGGGACAGGTGGCTGTCAGGGAAAGCTGAACAGCAGGGCCGGGGATCATCCCCCCAGCGCGGCCCTGCTGTGCTGCACCGTGCGGCGGCCACCGAGCGGCAGCAGACAGCCGCGCCGGCGGCGGCGGGAGTCTCCCGCATCCCTGCTTCCTCACCCCGCATCCTGCATCCCGCATCTCGCATCCTGCATCCCGCCTCCCGCATCCCTACTCCCTCATCCTGCATCCCGCATCTCGCATCCTGCATCCCGCCTCCCATATCCCGGCTCCCGCCCCTCCGGCGCCGCCGGCCAGCGGAGCACCAGCGGTGCCCGCCCGAATTCCCGCGGACACCGGCGCCATCCTTATCGTTGTCGAGGACGTGTCACACGACATGAAGGGAGCGTGGTGAACCCCACCATGATGTGCAGTGATATCAGTCACAACAGCACCTAAATCCAGGGATTTGTGTTTACACTGCTTTGCACCCCAAATTAAAGCTTGAAAGCACAGCTTCTGGCCCAGCACGGCGTTCCTTGTGCCTTTCTGCCCTTGCCCTTGACTTCCCTTCTTTAGGCTCACAGCTCGCCCCTGTGCTTGGGACATGATTTCCTGTTGCTTGTAGCAAACCCAGACGCAGCCTCTGTAAATGAGCTGGCATCGACGTAACTGGCTGCAAGCTGCCCAGCTTCATTGCTGCAAAATGCACATCTTCGCCTGTGGGCACAGAGGGAGGGACTAGCGTCCTTTCGATCACGACAAGCCACACTCCAACCTTCTTTTGGCAAAGGAAAGGCAAACTATAACTCTAGGAATCTTGTGCAGGTGTTGTCTTGGCTGTTCTGTTCTCCTGGCAGCTGAGATTCGCTCCTTTTGTGTTTCTTTTAGTATGACACCGTTACCAGCTCCTGGCTTTGCCGCAGGCCGTTCACATTCTCAATGGGTGCATTTTTTTGCTCCCTGTGCTGCAGGCAAGTGACTCATGCCTAGAGTTTCCACTTGACCCATACAATAAAGGCTCCAACCGGGAAAAGTTTCCTGTGCAAATAAGCACTTCAGCCAGAATAGTTTCAGGAGATATTTAATCTGTAGGGTGTAAACTCTGGGGGGTATGTGGCCTGAGGTCCTGGAGGGCTCATTAGTTTGAGAATCAACCAAGGCTAAATGAAAGGAGGCTGAACTTCCCCTCCTTTAGGATGATGCTGCTAACATTTCCCAGTAGGACTGCAGCATATGCCAGAATCCAGTCTGGCAAAGATTAGGGGCTTCAGGCACACTAGGAGAAGGATTTCTTTTTCTTCCACCAGCTGTCAAGATCTTCTGGTCTGTCCCTCCTGTGCATGGACTGAATAAACTTTATAGTTGTAGACAATCCAGCATTTTCTTCCCCTTTCACAGTCAGGATGGAAGTGTGGCTGTCTCTGGCCCATCACTGATCTCCCCCCAGGATTTTCCACTTATTTTTGTTCTCTCTCTTATTTGCTTTCACTTCTCCCCTGCATTTTTTCCTGTTCATTTTCTTCTCCAGATGGCCTGTCACTTTAAATTCTCATCTCCCGTATTTTTGGTATTTTTTTCCTTCCTGACTGTATCTCCTTGTTGTATTTCCTTGATTCTGTGTGATGTGCAGCAGTCTGTGGCCACGAACCAAAGCAAACTTCATTTGAAGACAAACAAAATCTCTGAGAGAGCTGATTTTGAAGCACCAGTTGCTTGCAGCTGCAGCTGTGTTTGCCATCACCTGTAAGGATGCAGGCACCATTTTTTTTTCATGGAGAAGGACAATTCTCATGGTTTTGTGGTCCTCCTTCACTGTTGTCCATTTATATTGTGGGGATAGTTAGATGCTCGTAGCATGCATGTTGCTGGCACCACTAAGGACATCAGTGCTGAGAACTGTCCACCGACCATGCTGCTGTGACAGCCTCTCTGGCATGGTGACAATCGATCCAATCAGAAAGGGAATGCTATCAACCTGGCAGCTTCATCTGCTTTCCAGCTCTTCTTCCTAGATCACAGTCAGATTGCATCAGGCTTCTTTGCGTCCTCAGAGGATCTAAAGTAACAATATTTTTTTAATCTCCAACTTTCAGCTGTTTCTATGCTCTCCTGTGTGCTGATCCTTTTTTTTTTTCTTTTTTTTTTTTTCCTGTGTGTGTGTCAAGTGATGTTGTGTCTTAGAAAGCCTCACGGGTAGTCCTTTCCTGCCTAACAGTAAGGATGACAGGATCCCAGAAAGTTTCTGTGGCTGTAGCACAGTGAGATTTATTATTTCGTAGGCAGGGGGCAGGAGGACATTCCCACCCTATAATGTTTAATACCCATACTATTTTCAGTGTGTTGTGGACAGTAACCAGCTCAGCAGCTCCTTCAGCTATGACAGTGCTCACCTCTTATTTAAAACTCAGAGACTTCCCTTGGGGAACTCTCCTGCCCCAGTGGCAGTGACAGGTGTGGGGGACAGCAGAAGAAAAGGTTTGAGCTGTACTTGCTCCAGCCTCAGCGTTTGTATGTTTAAAAGCCTCAGCCTTCTGATGTAGCTGTCAAAAGGTAAATTCCACCCAGGTGTGCTTAGTCCCAGCTTTTGCTCTTCTCAGATAAAGACAATCTTTTCTGCAGCCCTTTGAGTTGGTTTCTCTCCTGGGGATACAGCACTGTGTGTAGGAATGACAGCTGAGCTGGCCAGATCCTTTGGCTTCCACCGGGAAAAGTTGCTTGGAAAGAACCAAAAGGTTTCTGTGGAGAGGAGGAGATTAGCTGTCTTGGGTAAGACTTGGGCTCATACCTCCTTTTAAACCCAGCTCTGTGGCATCCCTGTGCATGCCACAAGCTATTAGCTGTTTTATAGGAAAACATAGGATGTGGGGTAGAAGCCAGTGAGACTGGGAGAGAAGGAGGGAGTCTCTTTGTGCTGTGAGTCAGAATAAAAGCATCTCATTAGAGTGAGGCTTTTCAGGAAACAGAACTCCTGATTTATGGCCAACTGTATTTGAGCTTGGCTGAAGTCAGTCAGGAAAGGTATTTGTGGGAAAATTGAACTTCCCAGGTGTGTGATGCCTTGTTTCATGTCTCATTTTGGTTTGCTTGCGTGCCCAGTTGTTTTTTGCCAAAATCTGTCTGTTACTTTGCCAAGCTGCTCTCCAGACTATTTTACTGCCTTCTGCAGAACTGGCTGGATTAGAATTAAACGTTATAAAAACCTATGGAAGAGACCATTTACCCTGTCCCTCCTGATAACAGAACTGCAAGGGTGGCAACTGGCAGCAGAACAGCAACAATAAATTGCCAGAGATAGTCCTGCTGCAGTCATATGAATAATTTGTGCAATGATAAGGGGAGCTATCCTGCTTCAAAACATCTGCAAAGCTATGATGCAAGCCAAATAACTTGGACTGTTGTTTTGGATTTGGACTTGAGCCCATTTCACAGCTCACCCTGTTCCTTCTTCTTTAGGTATTGCTACAGAATCCCCGTACAGACAGACTGTTGCTTGAAGTAAAGCTAAAACTATCCTGGCTCATGTATCTTTCCAAGGCTAAAGACCAGGTTGAACCAGGGCCAGAGAGAAGAAAATTAGTTTCCTCATTCCTTGTCTTACAGAACAAGACTTGACTTCACTTGAATTGTGATTTTTTTTTCCTTATCTTGTCCTTTTGCCCAAACCCTTTGCCCTGCCATCCCCTGCACAGCCACCATGCCCTTAGAGAAACTCTTTATCTCTGTGTCTCCTTTCACTCACTACTACCCACTGCTGCAGTTTGAATTTTCCTTCTGGAGATGCACAGATTCAAGAGAAGAGATGACACAGGGTGACTTGGGGACGGAGATCAGAGACAAATTCCACTGCCTAGATACATTGCCTCTGCATTTGTGCTCATGCATTTGTATCTGAAAAGAAGGCTGCACTCACGAGGGTCTAACCACAGGGCAGGCAGGGGTTTCCCCAGAGCTGTTGGTGCTGCTCAGCAAAGGGCTGGCTGTGGGCTGCAAGGGGACAGGGCATTTTCAGGCTGGGGAAGTGCTGGGAGGTGGACTGACTTCTGTTACCACTCCCAGAAATTCCTCTAGTAATGGAAGGGCCCTGCAAATGGACAAGTAGAGCTGCATGGAGGTGTGTTGTATCCCAGCCTGGCTTTCTTTGCCTGTCTGACTTATGATCCCTTGGTATGGGAAGAGTTTCCTTGATGAGCTGGAGTTACCAAGGGGAAGTGTCGCTATTTAGGGCAGTCTCTTGGCAGTGAGAAGTGTCCGGATAGCACAGGAATGATGCAGAAAAGGGAGACCTCCCTTAAAGAGTGAGGGGAAATACTTTACACTATTGTACTGCTCAGGCAGACTTTCCCCATCTTTCTTTTTTCAAACACCAGCTTTCAAAACAGAAGTTATTTCACTGTCTTTCCACCCTTTGAAAATCATTAGGGAGACATATGCTTAATAAAAAGACAAAACAGTCTTTTTATGGGATCAGTAATTTTTCTGGGGTATTTATTTGCCCTTTGTTTTTTGAGCTCTGAACTGTCCTTAGTGTTCTTTGTCCCACGGGCCTGAACAAATATTTAATGTCAGATGAGTGGCTGTGATGCAGGCCTGAAGCTAGAGGGGCTGAGATGTAGGAAAAACCTTCAGAATGTGACAGCAAAGGTCAACAACATCCAAAAGGCCTCAGAGATATGTGCTAGGGACTTCTGTAGTTTTTTGATATGCTGATTTTGGTGACAATTGTCTTCTATAAAGATCCTGGCTTGTACAGATTCTCCCATCCTATCCAACTCTGTGAGGTGATAAAGCCTCCTTAACAGGATTCATAATAGATATAGGATCAGAAAAGCCCAGCTATTGGGGGACCAACATCTAATATGTTCATAGGAAATATTTCTTGATACTCTGCAAATTTTCAAAAGAGGAAAATAAATTACAAAAATGCAGTTATGTTTTGATTTCCATTTCATCAAGTAATAAAGATAAAGAGCAGCATATTGAATGTTATAAATTGAACTAAAACATTATGACTCATGTCCTACGACTGAACTGTCAGAACAAGATGTTTTGTACTTCTAGTTGAGTTACCTACATGCTGATGATCTCACATCATGTTTTTCATTGCCATATTCAAGTTTTCACTGAAATAACAAATACGACCAGAGTGCCTAAGAGGCCAAATGACTGAGGGCACATTGATCACTCATCAGTTTTCATATTCTATTTGTTGGCTGTCTACAAATCTAGTTACCTAACCTTCTTTATCTATAGCCCAATCAGATCCCTGTAACTAATAATGCTTATTATTTACCCAGCAGACTCCTGAGCTAGACCTCCTTAATGCCAGACCCTTGCAGTGCTGTTGGTCCCTGGTAGGTGCTGTGGATTTGCTCTGGTTCAGGCCAGTTCTGACAGGGCTCTGCTGACTCCTCCCAGCTGAGATTTTGCGCTAGCACATTTTTGTGCCATGCCTTGCCTGTGAGGAGCTGGTGCTCCAGGTGGTCCTGAGCATGGCTCATGCTGCAATGATCCACTCCTGTTGCACACAGCAGATGTCTGGGCAGTTTCCCAGGAAAGGACTGGCTTTTTCTGAGGGCAGCCACCATTCAGTGGGAGGATGGTTAAATGTTATCTCAGCAGTCCAGCATGTAATTTTCATCCACTCCTAGGACACTGCAGCAGCAGGAGGAGGCAGTTCCAGCCCCAGGTATTTGAAAACTGAAAGCCCTCAGCATCCAGCCTTTTGTTGCCAGCTCACTTGGAGAATCTTAACCTGTGGCATGACAATGTGATGTGAAGCTGTCACAGCACAGTGAAAGCAGCCCTTTCCCTAAGATGTGGGAAATCCAGGTCAGCATGTCATACTGCTGTTTCAGTATGCAGGATATTAAGTCTGAAAGACTGAAAGAGAACCTGACCTGGGACATGCTACGTTCTTACATTTCAGGCTGTGTTAATTTTATACTCTTGTGTAATTCACTAATGTTGTTTACATGATGGAGAGCATGTGAGTGAGAATCAATCAGGTAAACCTACTAATCTAAGAAATTATAAGTGTTGCATTTTATATTGCTGCTGTTATAGGTAATAATCGATAAAGGCAAATTAATAATTAATAACAATAGATTTTATTTTGTGACTGAGATTCGGTCTCCGATAGCCACAATCAAAGGGACAGCGCCGAGCCCGGGATCGGCGCTGGGTGAACTGTGATCCGAGCTCTACTGCTTCGGATCCCCTCTGTTCACAAAGGCTGTCCCTCTCTGGGTGTTTTTTTATACAGTTTATTCAGCCTGGGGCAGAGTCTGTCCTTTTCTTTTCATGGCTTCACATATTCATGTCGTCTCCTTTCTCTGTGTTGGGCTGGACAAAACAGTTTCTGGTAAGAGATGAATGCTGATGTCCAGGTACAACCTGACATTGGGATGCATTTTCTTCATCGATACTTATCGAGTATTCATTGCTTGGGTGTTTCCTGGAGCCCATCTTTGTAGGAGCCATGTCTTTTGGATTGTTAATTAGGTCTTTCTCTCCACTGCCATCTGTGGTTTCACAATTTTGTGAGGCAATCTCCCCGGCTCCGGCATGTGGGTTTAAAACTTTTAAGAATATTTCTTACAGGCATCTTACAAGCATAACTTATTTATCGTATATTTCTCGTATATTTCTAGTATATTTCACATAAGCACAAATTATGCCAAATCATATATTACACTACCAAACGGGATGAAAGAGACTTATCCAACACCAGTTTGATGTGGATAAGCAGACACTACTTTATTCAGGCACCAGGAACATGGGGAACAGCTCCTCTGAAAACATGTTCCACTTCACCAATCAAACCCATACATTTTATATATTTCTTCTGCTGAATCATCGGTACATGTGTTCTTTTGCATACTATGCACGTTCTTTGCATTGGTTGGTTCCAATTGGTAATAGCTTCATCAATATTCTTAGCCTAAAACAATCATTGGTCATCTCTCCTGAGATCTACTAAATAGAATTCTTAATACTAAAATCAAGGTGGGAAGTGGAGTGGGTTTCCAAGCACATAACTGGTAAGCATGATGGTCTCCACAGCTTCTTGACTGAAACCTAACGGTCCAGTAACTTCTTGTGAGGTTTGTAAAGTGACATATTCCAAACACAAGACTCCTGATATTTCTATAACTTATGCTTTGCAATTTTCTACTTATAATCGTAGCTAACCCTTTAAAATGATTTAATAAATTATTTTATCAAAATATGAATAACATTTTCTCCTTTTAAAATTTTGAAAAATATTTTAGTGTTTTCATCTGAATCTTATTCACCACATGCTGGTGGGAGACTTGGAAGTGGTTCCTTTGCCTCTGGTTGTCTAGTTACTGCTAGGATGACTATCCAATTCCATGAAGTGTTGTTAATTTGCTTCTTTAAACAATAGTAGATCAGCATAATTGCTAGGAAGACTATTAACAAAATTGTGCTTATCAGTGGTTTTACCCATTAACTCAAACACAGATTCCATCCCAATCCACTAAAAATTTTATTTATCCCATTTTCTTACATATTTTGTTGACACTCATGAGTATTTTCTTCTACATTTTTTACTAAGTCCAGCTCATGCTCTACATCTTGTGTCACACTCAGAATGTGCATGCAGCAATGATCAATTCTATCTTTTAAGTATCCACAAACCCCATGTTCTTTGAACAAGAGCATATCTAAAGCCATTCCATTTTATAAAGTCATCTTGGAGGTTGCTTGTAACTGCATGTTTAAATCCGTAAATCCTTTCCTGGTCACGTTTGCCAGCCTTTCTGCCTGTCCTGTGAGTTGATATCCATTCTTTATGCCTGTATATTTCTAAAGAAGTCAATAAACACTCTAAGGCCCAACTAACTTTTGCTCCAGATGAAGGTTCATTCTGTCCTTCATCCATTTTTGATCTTCTCACATGTTCCAACGGCAAGTTTTCTACTGTTGCCCTTAAAGGAGCTTTCTTCCCAACTGGACATAAAGTTGTCATACCTAATGTAACTTGCTTTACTTTACCATCTAAAGGTAGAGGAGTTGCCCAAGTCACATCACTCATTGCCCATACTAAATGTCCAAGGCTCCTAAATGTAGCTCTACTGCAACTAAAAAGAAACAGGTTCCTCTTCCATCAGTCAATAGGAGGTTATTTCTGAGGCCTCAGAACACCCATGCTTTAAAGCAGCAGTTAAAGAAGGAATAGCCTATATTACCTTATCAACAGGACTACCATTATATATCCTCTCACATTTCCACCACAACACTGGCTTTTCCTTTACTTGATATCAGGTTCTCCTTTCTTGCACAAATGGTCAATTTGCAAAAACCAATCCCTCCCAAGTAAATCACTAAGGGGCCTTTGCCATATACTGAAATTGAGAAAATATTGTCATAGACCAAACTGAGTCACAGTATGCCTCCTTTTATTTCGTTTGATTAGTTTTGTCACCTGTCCATTCCATAAACATTTGGCTCACATTTTTCTTTATTTGTTCATGTTAAGAACACTGTCCTACTGTCTGAAATCTACCTATTTTCGTGAAAATATAATTTGGAAATTTCTCACAATCAGCTCTATTCCCTGGAGACTAGCATTGTTTCCTAATTTTCTCTGCCTGCTCCTTCCATCTAATTACAGGTTTCTGTTCACAATGTGTGGTTTCATTTTTAGTCAAGTGCATGGTTAAAATTCCCCATGGAATGGACTCACCTACTGCACTTGGTATTGGTAAACAAGCGGTAAGCTGTGACACATCCTGCAAATTGGCACACTCCTGGATTAATCCTAACATCAAATTCTCCTCTGGAGTTTTTCTGAGGAAGAGGATTAATTGCCCTATTTCTGTTTGATTTTTAATTCTCATTTGACCTTACTTCTTGATCTGGGTGGGTGCACTTCTTTCCAAATGACTGAGTTGGCAAATCAAACTCTTTGGTCTCTTTCCAATTCTCAACAACATCCCTGCCTTGAAGTTTGGTATTCCCTACAAACCAGTTCTTGTTTTGGACTTTGTAACACTATGTCACTTGTTCCTTATTTTCAATGGGCTGGCAACAAAAATCACCTTCACTCAACAAATGACAATACTGACTGCCATCCTTCAGGATGATAAGGTGTGCCACTGTGTCATTTACCTATGCATTTAACTTTAAAAACAATTATTTTCTATCTCTTTTTCCCAGCTCACTTTCAATTTACCAGGACTGAAGTTTGGAATCTGAGTAAAATCGCACTTCAATTTCAATGGCTCTCCATCTCTTATTGAAACTTCTTGTTGTTCAGTTTTTACCTTGCCCCAGGCTTCCACTAACATTAATTTCCAAATTTTTGTCAAATTGATGACTAAAGCCCCACAGAACTGAATTTTCTGTAGAGATTTGCATTGGCAATATATTACAGAAGTTGCATTCTATAATCTGCCAAAATTTTGTACTAACTTTAAAACCACATTCCTCTTCCCAAAAGTTAAAAACATAATTTATATTATTATTACTGTTAATATGCAATTATTTATCACCTTTATCTAAATCCAGTAAGTAGTATCCCTCTAGAAAATCATATTCCATACCTAAAACAGTAATATATATATATATATATATATATATATATATATATATATATATATATATATGTGTGTGTGTGTATGTATGTATGTATGCATGTACGTAAACCCCATGGTGTTAGTTAGTCTTGTCTCTGCTGAATTTAATGTGTGGTTGCTGGTTTTACCTGTGTGTAATGAACCCAATGTTCAATTCCTTCCACCTTGACTGTAGTGTAGGTTACCAAGAGAACTTGATCTGGTCCCTTCCACTTCCCCTGGACGGGTCCAGAAT
Source organism: Passer domesticus (assembly GCF_036417665.1). NCBI lineage: Eukaryota > Metazoa > Chordata > Aves > Passeriformes > Passeridae > Passer > Passer domesticus. Next base: position 87,948,068 of record NC_087475.1, on the reverse strand, counting down.
TCCAGATTCTGATGCACACCATATCTCCTGGTCAGAAATTATGTACAAGCAGCTCTAGTCCTACTGATCTGTTGATAGTGATGTATCTTTTTAAACTTTAAAGAGTTAGTTTCAGTGCTATTAATTTCAGCAAAAGCTTTGAGACTTCTCTTGTCTTGTTAGTGTGACATTGGAAAGTTTTTGGCCATCCCAAAAAAGTATTTACCAGTAACAAAATATACCAGTCCCCATTTTGCCTGGGAAATTCTTGAAAATGAATTTGCCAATAATCTGCATGTAAATTCCTGTGTTTTAATAGCCCTGGAGGTGGCCTTCCTTCTTCCTTGGGATTATTTCACAAAACAAATCACATCTTTTTCGACAACTGATCTATTTTCTGTCATCTTTGTGATTACGATATTCCTTTATAAAGTAGTTTCCGTATTCTCTCTTTCCTAATGTGTTTCCTGATGTTTTAGTTCTTTTATCTTAGCTATCTTACACATGAATTGTGGAGGTATGAGTTTACCAGTCACTTGCTGGGATTTTCCATAGCTTCTTAAGATAGGGCTAATTGGCTGTCCTGATTGCTATAATTTGGTTTTTGTTCCCTGTTATTCAACTTTTTGCTAGGTACTAGTGCAAGGATATATTTTTCTGCAACCTCTTTAGCTGTTCTGTCAGTGAATTGATTCCCTGTATTAAATGGGGAGTCTCAACACTGATGAGCTTTACAAGGGCATCATGGCCACTTCTTTCAGCTTTTGCACACTCTGCAGTAGTTGATTAATTTCTTCTTTGTATTTAATAGAAGCCCCCTGTGCTGATAACACTTCCTTTTTTCCCCATGTGGTTTCATGGTGTATTATACCAAACCCATATTTTAAATCAGTCCATATGTTTACCCTTTTTCCTTCAGTGATTTCTAGCACTCAGTGTAAGGTCCCTAGAACACACCTAGCTGGTGTGTTCAAAGGTAAAGCCTTGCCTGCTATGACCTGAGCCAAGGTTCCTACTGCATAACCAGCTGCCTGTTTTCTCTTTTGTACCACACTGCTTCTGCTGGAGTGCAGGTCCAGTTCTGGGTCTGGGATGGGATTGCTCTTGAGATCAGGTCTGCCAAAACACACTTGCTCAGTGGTTACCAGTGTGGGGAAAATTAATTCAAGATGCCAAAGGTTTATGTCTAAAAAGGACACAGAGGAGTCCTGTAACTTTATTTAAATAATGATAGAGACCAGGGAACATTTCCCACGGAAACATTTCCTCTCAAATTGCTAGAGGGTGCAGCCTCCTTTTTATCCTAATTTCCCAGACTCATTTCCCTCTCTCTTTCTGCTTTGGCTGATGTACTTGAGAGGTGCAGACTTCCTAAATTTCCTAATATAGACCCCCTTCTAATGTGCACTCCCCATCCCTTCTTTTTCTCTGTAGCTCTGTTGTTTTTTTTTTCTCAGTCTGGGAATTTAGTGTGACCTTGAGTGAGCAACAGTCTGTGTCAATTAGTGGAATTCCTCTGGAATTTATGGTTTCTCCCTTTGCTTCTTTCACCTACTAGTATCTGGCTTTATCTACAAGAGGCACACAGTTTATTTGTAAAAACACCTCCCTCTCATTCCTTTCACGAGGCAGTCATGAGAAAAGGTCTCTGGGCTTCTTCTGAAGCCTGGAGAAACTTGGCTGGGTTTAAAGTAGTGGTTACCTTAAGCTCAACATTGTCCTGCTCCAATAGAGCAACCTGGTGTTGCAGCAGCCTGCTGACAATGCCCAATGTCCTCCTTTCTGTTCCAAACCAGCTGTGCCCATGTGGGGTATGTGGCAGCTTTTGTGCTGCTCTGCAGCTACCAACTTTCTCAGGTATCCACCTTTACTTCCATTGTCCAATTGCTTGGACAGGATACTTCCATGACCCAAAGGCTGCCCCTAGTGCCAGGTGCATCCTTTCCTGCACAAATAACTCAAATGGTTTGGTTTAAGTGTGAGAGTCCCAATGCAGGGGTTGGCATTAAGGTTCTTTTAGGGCTTTAAGGACCCTCTGACTCCAGGAGTTCATACCAAGTATTTTTGGTGGAGAACCATGCAAGGGTTTTGCCAGTGCCCCATAACTGGCAATCCATAACTGACAGCACCCGGCTGTACCTAAGAAGGTTTGTGTTCCTTGCCTCTGGAGTCTGGCAAATGGCTTCTTTTCAGTTGCTTCCCAATCTTCTTTTTTTCTTCAAGATCTCAAAACTAAAATATATGCTTCTTTGTCTATTTGTGCCATTTTTTTTGACACCCTGTATCCAAATAGTCCCAAGCAATTTAAGAGGCTTACACTAGCACCGAGGCACTGATTGCTTGTAAAAGTCTTGATTGCTGGTAAAATATCATCCACACATTTTATTTTATTTTAAAAATAAAATAAAATAAAGATTTAATTTTTTCAGCTTTCCAATTTCTTTTTATTGTTTTTTTTCTTTTTTATTGTGAGCACAATCCGTGTCAGCTGCACCTTCCACCTGGTGTTTGGACTCTCCCACGCAAAGGCAAACAATTTCTAACTATCTGTGTCAGGAGGTATTGCAGAAAAAGCTTTCTTAAGATCAAGCATCATAAACCATTATATTCCCCTTTCAATGCTGTCAAGAGTGTATACAGACTAGCTACTGCTAGATAAATATCAGGTACTTATTAATAATAGCCCTTAAACCTTGCACTAATCTATAACTGGTAATATCAGTATGTTATGTTCTAATTCACACGCTGTCAATAACCCATATTCTAAAAAAAATTCAATAAGCTTCTCCAACTTTTTACTTGCCTCCCACTTAAGAGGATATAATTTTTGCTTTACCAGTTTGAATTTAGGTTTGAAAGTAATCCTTACTGGTTTAGCCACTTTTGATCATCCAGGCATCTCAGTCATCTATACCAGTGGGGTTAATTCTCTGCCTCCTCTGGGATTTCTTCCAGCTCTTTTTTTATTCCTGTAATGTAAAAATCTTTGCCTCAACAGCTTTTGATTCTGGTATTTTAATTTATATTTCTTCGTCACCAAAAGTTATTTAAGCATCCGATTTTCCCAATAAATCTCTTTCCAGCAAGGGCATTGTTGATTCAGGCACATACACAATGGTGTGTCTCCCACTGTTTTCTTCACTTAAATAGTAATGTTTGTAAAGGAAAAGACTATTCTCTTTCCTCCCTATCACACCCATAATGCTTACAGGTTCCAAACTAAGTTTTTATCTACACATAATTAATACCAAGTAAGTTGCTCCTATACCAATTAAAATTAACTTGTTCGTTCCCCAACAGGGAGCATAACTGGTGAGCACGATGGTCTCCATAGCTTCTTGATTGAAACATAAGGGTCCAGTAACTTCTTGGTGAGGTTTATAAGGTTACACATTCCAAACATAGACTGGTGATATTTCTATAACTTATATTTTGCAATTTTCTAATTATGATCATAGCTAGCCCTTTAATATTACTTAATTGATTATTTGATCAAAATATTCATAACAATGTGAATGTGTGTCTGTCCACTAAGAACTTGCAGGGGTCACAGATAAAAGCCATATGGTTTGTGGAGCTAGAGGTGACAAATGGGAAATGGCTTCTGGAGAAGAGATAGAGGCATAGCTTAGTGTCAGCCCATCACATTCTGTGTAGATCTTTAGAGAAAGCTGTTGACAAGCACATTGTAGGGAACAGAGCTTTTGCAGTTTAGGAAAGTACTTATCCCATGTCTTGACTTCATCCTGTGCCATGGACTTCATGTCTATTGCTGTTAGAGCAGAGCCACTGGAATGGATCATGTAAACAAACTCATTTTGCACGTTATCCTGCAGGAAGATTTCCCATCAAATCTCTGCTGAGTCCATTCAGGCTGAGTGTCACCACCTTATCTTAAATGTGTAAGACACCTCAATCTGCAAGCTGCAAATAAGCCCATTCGTTATTAATATAAGTTTTTCATTCCAAGTTAGGTGAGTTTATCACAACCTTGAAATTCATTAATTTCCACCATGAACTTCCATTTGTGTTCTGCTTTTTATGATAGAAGTGCATTCTATCAATTCAAGAGGGTTAGTCAAGCTGGTGTCAACATCTGACAGCAGCTTCAGCATCAGTCCTGTAATCACTGGAGCTCCTTGTCCCTCAAAAGAAACAGGGCTCAGCAATTTTCTTCAGATACTCCATAAAAAGAGAAATGCAAGCTGAAATCTTCATACTGTCAACTCGTGCCATTTTGGGATATCCCAGGTAATGGAAAAAGCCCCAAGGCCAGTTCCTGGAGGGACAAATAGCTCTGTAACTGTTGTAGTCCAAGGCTGGCTTTGTGCATCCAGGCAGTGCTGAGTCTGAGGTAACCTGCTCTCCTGGAGATATTAAACTTTTTGCTAGGTATTAGTGCAAGGATGTATTTTGATTATTTGCTGGTGGCACACCTAGTGTGCCATCACTCACCTTGATGCAGAGCTGCTTCCTTCATGGTCCATGGTCACTTGGGTCCTGTGGCCACCTGCTCTCCTGGGCTCCTCGCCTGGGGAACACACCTGCCGAGCCTCTGCAGCACTCTCTAGGCATATCTAGTCCTGCGTAGATTAGGCTTGGTGACCCACAAAAGCATTTGTAATGTTTCCAGACCTGATCAGGCAGAGCTGTGCTCCAGCCAGACTCAGCACGGAGCCAGTTGAGCTCCCTGCACCACACTGCAGTTAATCCACAAGCAGAACGCTGCTGAGTGGCTGCTAACTGCAGCTACTGCTTGGTGTCTTCCCAGATTTGTGAGGTTTACCTTGGAAATGTTTTTGAAAGGGGGCTGGCACTGCTGCTGAGCTGCACTGTGTTTTCCAGCATAATGGTTGGGTGAACAGCACCTAACTACCAGGTCCCTGTGTGGGACTTGGGAGCTACTATCTTTCCTAAATATTTCCACAAAAAATTCCTATAACAACACTCCAAAAGACCATAAAGAAAGGCAATGGGAGGCTTTTTTTTTTTTTTTAACAAATCTCAAAATAAATGGATTTTGCCCCTTTGAACCCTTATCCATATACTCATCAGCATCATATATTGGAGGGGACCCACAAGGGTCAAATCAAAGTCCAATTCCAAGATGTGTGCATCTTAGTGGCCTGGCCATGTGCAAGAGAGATGGTGCAGGGTACATACTGGTTCTCAGTGTTAGGAAAATTAATCCACAAACATCAGAGGTTTGTGTCCAAAAAGGAGACAGAGAAGTCCTTTTACTTTATTTGAATAAAGGGAGAGGCCATGGGGCGTTCCCCTGGGGTCTCTCAAATTTTTGGAGGATGCAGCCTCCCTTTTTATCCTAATTTCCCGGCCGCATTTCCCTTCTTTCTTTCCCCACTGGCTGAGATACCGACGATTTCCCTCTAAAGCATAACTCTCCCTTTTAATTTTTAATTGATATGGAATTTAGGGGTTTTTCTTCCCCATTGCTTCTTTCATCTTTCAATGTCTAATTTCATTTATCAGCCAACCTAAAGTTTATTTGTAAAAGCAAATATCTTTTTCCATTCATCAATCAGTGGAATCCTTCCCATTGTTTCTTTTGTGTCCCACTGCTAGTTTTATCTACCAGCAGACCCAAATCTCAGTAAGAAAAGCCTGACAAGACATGAGTTAAAGCTGTTTTAATAAAATAGAATAGAAATAGGAGTATAGACAACAAGTAAATCTAAGACCCCTTCAGATGCTGGGCACCCTGTGTTCAGGCAGCATTGTTCAAGACCAGAGGGGAAACCCTGTTGGTTTGGTAGGGAACGTGTTGAAGCTTTGCTGATACTTTGTGAGTGAAGTCTCTCATGAGTGGTATTTGTGAGCATTTCATCTTTGACAAAGTTGTGACAGCATGGAAAGGTCTGGCAACACACAAGGCAGAAGCACCATGCTTTCCACTGAGCTGAGCTTCAGGTGTTTCAGGGAAGGTCTGTATGCCACAGAGAACGGCTGCGACCCTGGGAGATGTTATAAATGAGGAGCTTGACTAGGCCAATATTCAAGCAGCAATCAATTTGTTAATTAATATGATAAAGTATGAGCAATACAGTGCTGGGTACAGTGGGGGAAGTTTTCCCTCCAACTGCACACTGATAGTTGAGGCTTACAGGTATTTATAGTGGTACTCATAAGCTTTCTCAGCAGTTTCTATTCCCAATTTTTACGTCACAATTCCATACACTATTGTGATTTAGTTTTTCTCAGGATGTATCCCAGAAAGGAATATCCCCAGATGGCGGGGTCCAGCTTCTGAAAGAAGACAGAAGTCTCCCAGCTGGTGAGGTCCAGATTCCAGATGTGGGTCCATTGCAAGGACTATAAATCTCATAACAGTGATGTCCAGCTTCCCTTGGTCAAAACTATCAATCCTTGAGTTGATGTTAATCTTCCTTTCTCAGTCTGCTATCCGGTGTTTTGTTAAGGTGTTGAGATAAGCATGTTTCCTTTTTACATATTCTAAAGCTATAGTTTCAAAGATCCTTACTACAAGCAATATTCTAAAATTATACTTCAAAAGGTTATTATTGCAAAACTCTTTACGGCTTAGCTACAAGCAGAAAGTTCCTGTCAAACAGCAACATCCTTAAAGCTTTAATTCAAATGCTCCTAAATCAACTTAAGACTTATAAAGGTTAATTGTGAACAAAGGATAGGTTCAAAGGCCTTCTTCCATGCTTTACTTCCTCAGTTATTTATTAGAATTCATCTTTATAACTGTCCCATGGTCGGTTTCCACACATATCACAATCACAAATACATGCGTTTCCTGTATGCACCTGACATGAAACACAGCTTTGTATTTCACAGAGGAGTGTCCTACACCGAAGAATAAATCACATTTTTCTGCCAAGGATGCATTATCATCCATTTGAAACTTAGAATCAGGCTTCAAAGAGATGCTCCAATTATTACATTTTTTAGCTGGGAACTCGTCAGGCCCCCCGCAGCTCAGCTGAGGCGTGCGGAAAGGAGGAGAGAGCGCTGCCGGGGGCAGGCATGTTTGGACACGTCATTGAGAGGCACCAAGTGTGGTGCGGCGAAGTTCTCCCGCTTCCTCTTTCACCAACCTGTGCCAGCGGAGCCCGGGGCTGTGCTTTGTGTTTGCCCGTGCGTCCAGCCCCGTCTGCAGGGACACGACGGAGCACAGCACCGGGAGAGGAGAAGCCATGTACAGGAGAAAGATGAGAGGGTAAAAGAAATTGCTGACCAAAAGAAAAAAAGCAGTCCAGCTTCAGCTCTGTGCTGTCGCTGCTGCTTGGACCCGAGGGCGTCCCTGGCTCTGCAGCCCCGGGCTGGGGTCGGTGTCCGTGCGGGCTCGGCCGCGCTTGGGGCAGGGCGAGGGCAAGGCTGGCGGCCGCGCACCTGAGCGGGACCTTTGTCCCCACTTAACTGCGGTGGACGAGGGGCTGCACTGCGGTCCGAGGCTGCTGGGGAAGTTGCCAGTGCAGCGGAAGCTGTCCCGGGAGCCATAAGGAGCAGCAGGCACCCAGGACAGCCCGGGGGAGGTGGGGTGTTGGGGAAGGGCCGAGGCGGGAACTGGCTGGTCCCGACGCCGTGCTGTGAGGGGCTGGCAGTGCCTCCTCCTCGCTCGGCGCTTTCGAGGTCTTGGGACAGCTCTTACCACCCAAAACAAAGTGTCTGCGACCACCTTCTGTTCGAGGGAGGGGGAAGGTTTAATGTAAGTAAGGAAAGAAGTCGAGGAGTGTAAAGAATGCGCTTAGTAAAGAAGTGCCTCGGCTGTGCAGAGCATTAGCAAGGGACAAAAAACGTGGATTAAAGAAGTTTTGACAAATTTATGCTCATGTATTTTTAGACATTATCATTATTACTGTTATTATCTTGCAATGAGCAGAGTTTTAAATGGTTTCTAATAAAAAGTGTTAGAGGAAGGAAGGAAAATTTTTAAATATCTATGATGATACAGTTTATTATACAGTTTTAGTAAGAGAGATATTCATATTAGGAGTTGGTTTTGTGAAATTAGTACATTTTAAAATAATCTCATTGCATTCCTGTTCAAGTTACGGATGGTGGGACCATCCAATAGGAAATGTATAATTAACACATTTTGAAATGTATTTTGTAATCACTCAATACATCTTCAAGGTTTAATGCATATTTACGTAGCAGCTGCATATTAATAAAAAAGAAAATAAAGAAAGAGATAGTTACATTGGCTGTCATCCCTCTACCGTTTTCTGCCCTAATTCCTCTAAACATTTTGGGGTATAATCCAGCTTTCATATTATCAGTCTTTACAGTGCATTTCTCTGCAGCTCTCAAATTCTGAAAGGATTACAAGTTCACCTCTATGAGATTGACGAACCTGATTTAGAAAGAAAAATAATAATGTTTTCTTCTTTATATCTTTAATTATTTGGTAACTATGAATTTTGTCTCATATTTATATCAATAGCTCTTATGTGATCGATTTTTTTTAGTTAGGCTCTATGTGAATACGTGTACCATGCATAACAATGCTGAACAGGAAGAACACTTGGGGATAACTACAAACACTTTTAAAAAGAGTCGAGGTAATTGCATGAATTTGGGCAATGTATCTGTAAACTCACAATTTAGGTATTCTCTTATCTGACTTGGGGAGAAAAATGAACGCTGCCTTTCTGTATATATTCTATAGTCTGTGAATGTTTTATCACGGTTTTAAAGTTTATCATTTGTCCTTCTGGTAGTGTTGTTTAAATTTTCATTAATCTACTATTTTAAGAATAGCAAGTAACAGCTGTAGGAAATATTAATAAGAATGCAGACTTTTGGTCATATTTTATTAAGTTGATTACACTGTAAATTTCACTCGGCTCAACACATCCCTAAAGTGTCTGTATCTTGAAGATTTAGTCTATTTCAACATTGTTCTAAAGAAATAGCTTTATGTCCCCGAACACAGGAAACACATTGCAGTAGCTTGTCCAGAATGCAGTATTTTATGGTCAAAACACAGGCAAGAGGTGCTTAAGACCTGTTTAAGTAAAACTTGGAAGTTTCAACTTGTTTGTGTGTTATAATCAGATGGGAACATCTACAGGCACCTTTGAACGAATCAGATCTCTGTAATCTGTTGTGACATTGCTTTCCAAAACCTTAAAGATATCTGCTGTAAAAATTAGAATAACTGACTTGACTTGAATATTGAGAGTTTAATGAATTTTCTTTGGTGAACTTCAACCAGTCACATATTTTATATATTTATTGTGAACATTAGATATAATTATATTATATATATGTTCCCTAAAAATTGAATTTTACAAAAATTTAAGCTAGCGGACATTAACTCCCAAATAACATAATATAAATAGAAAAAGTTCATCTGTTTTAACACCTGAAATGAGAAAGCATAAAATCTGAGTCTGTGCTTCAATTTTGTCTCTCTCAGTGTTTTTTTTAACAACCTACTAAAGGAATTACGTATAATAAAATAGTTATTCCTGTACCATTATTAAACCTTTGGTGACATTTACATTTGTTATTACATTTTCATAAATTCAGTAGAAAGTCTGATAAATAAATCTGCATGTGTGGTTTCTTTGGTTGATATAAATGGAGTTTACATGGAGAAGATAAAGAGAGACACACCCTGTTGTTTATAAACTGGTTCTTGTGCATTTGTATTTTAATGTATAGGAGTCTGGGATGAGGGAGAAGACAGGGTAAGAAGACAAAGCCTTCTGACTGACTCAGATAAATGAGATACTTTTTTACATAGGTGATAAGTCCTGCAGATAGAGAATACGTGACAGTTACTTTTTCTGCAAAATTTAATTTGTCTGTGGCTCAGACTGGGGGGTTTTGCAACTTTTTTTGTTGTGCTTTTTGTTTGTTGGTTTGGTTTGAGTTTTGGTTTGTTTGTGGGTTTTTGTTACTAATGAGTACTAATGCATAAAGCAATTTACAAGCTTATTGCTTCTCTCTTCAGAATCTGATCAGTTGTCTACTAGATTAACTCTGAATTATTCTAATGTGGAAAAACATATATCTGAAGTGCATTCTCATATAAATCTCTGTATTAGGCAATTGTACAAAGGCTACATAGTGCCTCTGGAGATTTCCTTATTTGTGCATTATGGATAATTACTGAGTATAAAAGATATATTCAAGACTGTTGACAGATTTTGTATAGGTCCTTAACTGACAGTATTTAGAGGTTCTTTCTGAACTCAGAAAATATTCATCCTGGGAGTTGCATCTTTTTGCATAGAACACTTCTTTCCTCTTCTCTCATGTAGGGTAGTGCTGACTGTGCTAATCCATATGAAAGTACAGACAGCAAGAGAATTCAATAAGGAAAAATATTCAACTTCACAGTGTATCAGTGCACTTTTTTTTTTTTTGGTATTAGTTTTTACAAAATTCACAACAGCTCCCTACATTGAAAATAGCTACATGGGAGCCTTGTAAAAATGCCTGACACACAAAAAATATAGAGAGCTTTTAGAAGTACTCCCACTGATGGGGAAGAGGACAGGCATAGGGAGGGTGAAGGTGGTGAAAGTTCCGCATGCAGCTGTAGAGGAGGGGAGGATTAAGAGTTTAGGATTTGGTTTCTTTTGTTCCTTTACCCTGCCTGGTGCCTGCCTCTCCATTTTCCTTGTGTTGCTGTCTCGTGCTTTGCCCTTCTTGGTTCTCCTCTGATTTCCTCCACCCTCCCCCTTTTTAATGCACTGGAGTACTACTGAAAACAAAGTGTAACCAGTGATTCCTTGACTTTTCTGTTTCAGCATGTATATCTCTAAGAGGGCATTAAGGAAACACTTTGACCCCTGTGAGTGTCCGAATGAGACGTACCTGCTGTGCCAGCTGCAGTGGCGTGGGAGCATCAAGTTTTGGCAGCACTGGCTCAGAAACGACGATTATAACGATTGCCATGCGGAGCAGTTCTTCCTGGAGGAAATCTTTGAGCCAAGAAGCTACAACATCTGTGACATGACGTGGTACCTGTCCTGGAGCCCCTGTGGGGAGTGCAGTGGTGTGATACGGGATTTCCTGGAGGAGCAGCCCAATGTGAACATAGACATCCGCGTGGCACGGCTCTACTACGTCAAATATCTGAGCAACCGCATGGGCCTGAGGCAGCTTAACAACTTGCAGGGAGTGACCATTAAAGCCATGGAAGCCAAAGGCAAGGTTTCCATGCTTTCTGGGACTGGGGAACTTTGTGCATGGGTGAATTGGGTGAATGGGCTTGCTTCTATGGTGCCCCGTGTCTACTCAGCTTCTTTGGGGGCACAACCATCACCATGCAGTGAATGAGAGTCACATCCCAAAAAAAGGTGTTTAAGTAGTGCAGGAGAAGAGGGGCAGGACCCTTACAAACCAGATCTGTATGAAAATTCTCTTTTGTTTAGAGATACCATCCTTATGTCTCTCCTGAGGGAATGGGGGATATGGTCCTTCTCCCTTGTCCTAAATGCAGTCGCTGGGATCAGGCTGGCTGAAGAGCTCCCCTGCAGTTAAGGGAGGGAATAACATTGCCCAAAGTAAATGGCATTGGTTCCAAATATGGAGTGGAGATCATCCATCAGCTGATCTGTCCAGGGCCAAGCTGTCTCTGTGGTATGGACCCAAGGAAGACCTTAAAAAGTCTTGCCCCCTGAGCTTCTCTGGTATCTGAATAAACTCAGGTTAATTATCTTGCTTCTATTTCTCCAGACTATGATGACTGTTGGGAGACCTTTATACAACCAGGTGTCAACTATGATTTCTCGCCCAAGAAGTTTAAATCAGAGATACAGAGGAATCGTTCGAGGCTCGAGGATATCCTTCAGGTCAGTACACTCTGAGAGACAGAGGGGATCACATGGAATGATTTGCAGTCTGGGGCAACTGAGCTGTAAGGAGCAGGAAAGAAGCCCTTGTCCACATGTAGCTCTTGTTGGACTGTAAAGAGTACTGCAGCAGGATTTTGAGAAAAGTAATGTACTAAAATCATGGGAACTATCCTGTCCCACTGGGAGAGAAGCACTGTGGTTATTTTTCCATCATATTGATGCCATCTTTGTTTTTGCCTTTTTTTCTTTTATATGTTCTCTGTATATATTCGCACATATATTTGGAGCTCTGGAGCTTATTATTGTATTCTAGCTAGTTTCTCAGTACTTTTCTGTGCCCTTTCCCTGGGCAGGAAGACAAAACAAATTCCAGAGCTCCAAGCCACAGGGGTACAAGGCCTCCTATCTTGGTTCTTCCTGGGAACCAAGGTTGACAGCAAGGTCTTTGAGACTCATTTTCATAAACAAATACAGCTAGTACCAAGGGAGGGCTCCAGAGAAGGAGCTTGACCTGGGGGGGGAGTTGTATTACTACTTGTCCTCCTAACTGGGGCTTTTTATCAATTATGCTAATTTCCTAAAACCAATCAAAACAATATAGTTTTGATTCACCTCGTGTGGGGGGGCTTTTGTGGACATTCTCCATAAGTGCCCCTGGAGGCCTCCAAATAAAAATCCACTTACATATTACCTCCTATACTAAAATTATCTCAGGTTTCATTTTTTGGTTGAAAAAGGCAACAATATTATGCAGGAAAATCTATGCAGTTTTTCTCCTTTGGGTTCCAGGGTGGGAAATTCCTTGATTTTTACCTGGAACTCTAGTCTCATCTCAGAAACCCTCCACCAGATTCCTTTTTAACCTGAGCATGGGTTTCAGTGTGCCAAATGGTACTATTCAGCCCCTTCCTCTCAATGTCTGCAGTGGTCTGACACCCCCCAGTTACTGGGCCCCTGCATACTTCATTAAAGTCCCTTCCAGATTCCATTCAGTAACTTCTGTGACTGGTTGGAAGGGTGCAGTTTCTGTGAGGTGAGAAAAGCTGTTCAAACAGAATGGCTGCACCCTGGGAAAACTCAGCCTTTGCTTCTGTTTTGTGCCAGACCTCTTGAAAGGCAGGAGAGAGAAAGGTGTGTTCAACAAGAGTGCTGGAAGTTTGTGGCCCTGGAGACAAAACACTTTGCTTGGATGAACAGGTCCACATCCTTGTCTGGGAAGGACTGTATTTAAAAAAAAATCTAACGAAACTAATATAAGTGCTTCAGCATTTTGATTTCAATGTATTAGAATTTTCTGACAAATGCTACTTTTAGTGAACAAGAGTGAAAGAAATCTGTGGCTCTGTGGGTCATTGGTTATTTGGGAAATCCATTCTATATGGCATATGTGGAAAAGTAACATCTTGGGCTACTACAACCAATAGCCTGCTGCTGCTATGTCCATTTCAAATCACAGCAGGTTCAAAGTGCAATTGGAGGATCTAAATGTCATACTTCTATTTCCATTTCAGGGTCTTCATTTGTAGAATCAAAGAATCATAGAATATCTCAAGTTGAAAGGGACCCAAAAGATCATCAAGTCCTTCTCCTTGCATGACTACTTAAAACTAAGCAACATGACTAAAATCATCATCCCTGTTATAAACAGTTATGTAGTAGTTTGATTTCATTATAATTTGTTTGGTTTTATTTAAAAATTGTAATTGTTTTTAGATAATTAGTGTAAGTCTCAAATTGCTTTTAAGTGTGGTAAAATTTGTAATTGCTTGTGGGCAATATAAAAGGGGAAATAAGGCTTTTAAAAGATGTAAGTGGGCTTGTGAAAGGTGTGTTTAAGATATGATTATTGTTGCAAAATGTATATGCAAGATAGCATAAGTGAAGAGCAGAAGACCATAAAGGAAGAGTACCAAGCTTAAAATGGCATCCGAAGACCACCCTAGACTGCTGACGTCTGCAACAATTGAATTGTGCGCAAAAATCTGAAACAGGATTGTAGTCAACCAGCCCAAAATAAATCTGCAAAATCTTCTGAGGAAGTAATACAACTGTAGCAGTAATAAAGACTGCAGACAGAAGAGGTCGATGTGCCTGGCTGTGGCCATGCACCCAGCATATGCTGTAAGTTTTGCTTTATGGTTATCCCCTATTATCATTCACTAAAACTCTTAAAAATTTAAGAGGAGTGGGCTTAGGTTCTGACATCAGTGAAGAATCTTATCCTAATGTCCAGGCTGAACATCCACTAATGCAGCTTCATTCCATTTACACCAGTCCACTGATCAGTGGTTTCAGGATTACATAAATTTCAGGATTACCTGGTCCCAAGTGGAGAATGCAGCACTTGCTCTTGTAATATTTCATACAATTGGTGACTGCTCAGCTCTTCAGTATCCAGATTTCTCTGGAGGGCCTCTTCACCCTCAAGGGAATCCACAGGTCCTCCTAGTTTAGTATCATTGGCAAGATTGCTTAATTTTGGTTCCTACATTTGATTCCCCCATTCAGATGATTTATAAGGACGTTGAAGATCACTGGCTGTAAAAATGAGCTCCATGGAGCTCCAGTGGTGACTAGTCACTAGCCTGATGTAAACCCTTTGGCTGTAACTTTTTGAGCCGAATGATTTTTCAGCTGCTCACCCAGAGCCCTATGGACTTATCTCGCTGTGTGCTGGACATTTTATCCCGAAGGTGAAGTCCTGGGGTCTGAACAAGGGCCCTTGAGCCTCACTTACAAAGTGCTATTAGCAATATGATACATGTATAATTTTTTTTGGTGAAACAAGTATTCACCTTTCTGTATTTAGAATCTGGACAAGGTCAGGTCTGTTTTGCACAACCTCTGTTTTTTCTGTCTTTCCTTCTTCCTTTTTCCCTCTGTTTAAAAGTTTAACTCACTGCTGCCACAGGCTACCCAAACATCGCTGTTGCCACATGTTGTTCAGAAAAGTTAAATCTGCAATTGTTCAGAAAGTTTAAATTGTTGCTGCTAAGTCTGTTGAACTGATCACACACTTTCAATTGCTGCAGCCTATAAATAAAACTTTCTAATTGATTGCTTGGTGTTGTTTTGCCTTAATTTTGCCCAAGGCTATTCCAAATGTTGGCTACCTCAGAGGAGGTGGTCCAGACATCCCTCTCAGGACCTGGTAATTGTCTCTCAGAATAACCTTCTCCATAACTACCAGGCACTGAATTGAGACTGACAGGGTGTAATCACCAGGGTCTTCCTCTTACCATTCTTGAAACACTGGAACAATACTGTCATCTTCCACTTGATCTGGAACCTTTCCAAGACCATTGTAAAACGATGCAAGGTGCTGCAATGATGTTGTTCAGCTCCTTCAGTGCCTTGGGATGGATCCCGTGAGGCCCCATAGATTTGTGTGCATCCATCTGTGGCAGCCACTCTTGAACCAGTTCAAAGTTGTCTCTGGGCTTATCATCCCCTCAGCTGTGGTCTTCCAGCACTGGGCTCCTGGGGTCCCAGGGCCCATCATTTGGCAAGAAATGGGCAGGATGCCAAAATGAGCATCTCTGGAGACTTGCTGTCCTCTCAGATAGCCTTGTTTCCTACCTCATGATTCAAGAGGAACAGAAGTGAATTTAAGACCACAGAAAATGCCCCATCAGGACAGAAAGTACAGCGCAGACACTGTGACAGGGGTTGTTTTTCACAGAGAGCAGGCAATCCTGGCCACCATCTGTGGTTTGTCTTTATCTGCCCCACTACCTCAATACCCTCAATGGCTGCATTTGGGAACCCTGCATCTCACCTTTAGTGTCTGTATATGGACCTAGTTTCACCCTGTGCTGCCATCTGTATCCACAGATTACTGGAGCAGAAAATTCCAGAAGCTTGTAGTTAGCCATGCAAATAAGCACTTGTCTCTGTTTTAAACTGATCAGCTAATTACAGTAAGTGTCAGTTCTTGCTGTAATAATGTCTCATCATTAGTCTGCATTAGAAAGACTGTGCCAACCTAGAGGATTTCCCACTGTTTCAGTGGGAGCTCTGACATGTAACCAACAGCAGCACTTGATTTTAGAATGCAGCTTCAAAAATCCACAGATGCTCTGTTCAACAGAAGCAAATCCCCCATCCGCCAAGAGGAGTGACTGCGGAATGATAATTACAGTACCCATGGTCATTGCATTTCAGCATCTCCACTCAGATAGCTAAAAGAAGTAAGTAATTATTTTTATTTGCAAGTCCATCCTGGAACTGGGCCACTGGAAACTCCTTGTGCTTTTAAGATGTTTTTAAAGAGGCAGAGAAAACTGATCACAAAAGTTGCTGGGGGGGGGTGGGGGGGTGGGAAAGAGAAACACAGATGATGTGAAACTGCTAAACAAAATTTATAAAGTGGACCAAGTGTTTCCCTTTCAGTCTCCAATCTAACTAGTTGTTGGCACAGGCTGCCAAACAAAGGATATCACAGTATAACCTTCCCAGCAGCTTTGGGGGTGGTTGTTGATGCCCTGTCTGTGCCAAGGCTCATTTTCTTTAGTCCTTGTTTATACTGTCCTGTTGGCCTTGTCTTGCCATGCTCAGCTGGTTTACATCACAACCAGTTTTTGTTCAAAACAAGCTTGTGATATTCCAAGGTCACAAGCAAAGAACCCCAAATTGTTTTCACAATAAAAAAAGAACAAAAGAATTATTATGGTCTGTGCCTCTTGGGGCCCTGAGGACTTAAAAAAGAAAAAAAAATTGTTATCTTGAGCGCCCTTACTTGTGGCTTCCAGTGACACACTGCCCACAGATGGCCCAGGAACAGATATGTTTAGTATGGACTGCAAAGAAGAAAATTAACTCCATCCTTGATGGTGCCTAGAGGTTGTAACGCCTGATCCTGGTAGATATTTTCTGCTTTTGATGGAGGTTTTACCTCCCATGACAGCTATATTTTCCAGGTGAATTTTGGAGAGAGTTTAACCCTGTATTGTTGTCATTGAGCAATCCCCGAGTGCTTGGAAAAGAAAATCTCTGAGCTGCAAGTTCCTAGAGCTGCTCTGAACACTCTCCTTGGTACAACCTATAGAAAATCATTGCTGTCTCTCAAGTGAACTCCACCTGCTTATGTGGTCCCCCTCATATTTAAAACTCTGGTGGTTGTGTGATGACTCAGGCTCTCAGGCAGGCCATGGATGCTAATCCCCACAGGGTTGGGGTATTTATTGTTCTGCTTCCTGCTTTGACAAAGTGTGTGTATTGAAGCAAAGACACAGAAATGAAGCAAAATAAGAAAAAGGAATATATAGAACTTCTGTGACTCAAAGTAGTGTGAGAAGACTGTAGAAGGACTGCTTATAGTAGAAAAACTTTCCAAAATACAGATATGTTCACTTGCAGCTTTTTCTTTCCATGCTGACTCCTTATGAAGTATCTTTAATGAGCTGGGAAATTCTTTGATTTCTATAACCTCACCAGATAATGTGAAAGAATTATATTACAAGGATATCAGGATGTTTTGTTACCGAAGTAAGCATGCAGATAAGCCCTTCCCACCAGCCAATTATTTTTCACTTTGCTTGGATCAGAGCTCTGCCTGCACATCCTTGTGGCTGGCTGCCATTCCACTTCGCAGTTCAGAGTCAGCCTCATAAAGCTCACCCAGTAGTGGCAGGGTGCCACCAGTTATCTTAATCTCTTATGTTTCGGTTTCCACATATGGAGGCTGAGCAAGAGTCTCAGTTAAGTATGGTGACGCTGTGCAGACTGCAGAGAAAATGAAAGCAAAGGTACTGGGAGAGATAAAAGAGTCATGGGTGCGTGTGCTTACCAGAATTGCAAAGTAATCTACTACCAAGGAGGTGTATTTGTGTATCTACAAGCTTGTTTTCATATGCATTATTGCATTATTGTGCATACACATATCCGTAAATATCTTCATGAGTGTGAATTTATACTTATAGGTTCATACATAAACACATTTCAGCCTTTTTTAAATGTGGAGGCCACAGAACAAATCTCAAAAGGCTCTGTATGGTTTTTCTTTCAATAAAAAATATATAGATACCTACTAAGAAAACTCCATTAAATCCAAGTAAACACACAGTGGATTTTCCTTTTACTGTCAAATGTGTCAGCAGCAGAACACTTGAACTAACACAGGATTTACCATTTCAAATTAAGTCCAGGAGGCAGCCTGTTAGTGGAGGCTGAGACTTAAGCCTCTGTGTCATAAGCCCCAGGCTTTTGTCACATTTAAATTTAACCTTTCTCTTTGCTTCCAGACTTCCACTTGGTGATTCTCACCTCTTTCCAATAGATCATCCAGCTAGAGAATAAAAAGCTCAGTACCTGTAAAATCCTCAGAGATTTGCAAATTAGGATTTTAGCTGATTCAAACCTTGTCCCTTTTTGTCTTCTTTGATGTCTGATTTAACTTTCCTTCTGTGCTCCTCTTTCTCCTCTAACCTGTCCATCTTCCCTAATTTCTTCCATATATTTCCATTTCTATGACTCTGTCCCATCCCAAATTTGTTACCAGATGTACTTCTTGGGTTTCAAGTGTCAGATAAGCCAAAAGATAGTTGAGAAAAGGGAGCGGTACATCAGCAGACAGCACCTCTGTAATAGTCATGCTGCAGACCTGTTTTGCTGCAATCTCTTTCCTGGGAGACATCTGAAGGGACCTAGCTCCCTGATGTTCCTTCCACCTCTGTCACTCAGTGAGCATCCTGGAGGCCCTTGGTAAAATGTTCTGAAGGAACTATGATGCTTTTAGATTATTTTCCCTGGTGAATCTGGTAATATGTATGCAGCATGTCTCTACTACCACCATAGGCAATATTCTCATGAAGGTTTAAGGAACCTGGTGTTTAAAGAAGTCATGAGTAAGTGTCTGTCCACCACTCTCTGTACTCTTTGCTGCGTATGTTCCTCCAAAATGCATTCAGGTTCATGAGGCATGCATATGAGGGTGGTGGTTATTAAAAAAAAAATAAATCCTTTTCCTGGAGTGGTTGAGATACATTCAGATGTTACTGATAGCTCAGCATCATGAACCACCTCCATATTTATCTCTTACATTACCTTAAACAGTTTCTGTGGGGGGACATAATTGACTGCATGATAAGTAGAATAAAAATTTTTACCACAGTTGAGTAATACGAGACTCCACCTATGTAGATAACCCTTGCTACTGACACGTAGCAATTTAAAGGAATACTGGATTAATGCTGGTTTCTCATAAAAACCAAGGAACGGGTTTCCCACCTAACTGTATGATCCTTCTGGAGGTCATCATCCTCCTCTTGACTCACTGAAGCACGGTCCCCATAAACAGAATGTGCAAGTTCTTCTAGAAGTATGAAAATGGCAACCTTGAAAGTGGCAACCTTGTCTTCCTGGTTTTATTAGGGTTAAAGCAACTACTGAATTTGGAAGGGATTAGTCTTCTCACATTATGCTAACAGAGCCATATTTCCAATTTTCTTTTTTTCTTTTTCTTTCCTTTTGGCTTTCTGAAGACACTTGAAAGTGTTGCATTGCTGATTTCTTGCTTGAACATTTTTCCTTCTCCACTTTCTGTGGCCCATTGCTGCTTTCCTGTTAGGAACTACTGCTGCTAATCAAACCAGTCCTTGCAGATCAGATTCATAATCTCTAAGCCTAATTCACCCCTGCTTATTTGTAAATATGTACAGTAAGAACAGGGCAGTAAAGGGAGTACTACAGCACCAAAGCATTCCTCTCTCACTAAGAATCATGCCCACGAGCTCAAAACCTAATTAGCCAATCACGGTTTTGTTTCAACAATCTCTTAAATGTTTGAGCTCCCCTTCACTCTTCTATGGTTGGAAAAAATGCAACCAGCAGGGAACAATTCTGTGCTGAGAAGGGAGGAGTGACCTTGCAGCAGAAGAGGCTTCGAGGGCCGACTCTGTGTTGGCACTGCCTAATGACCTGCCAGAACCAGTCTTCTCCTTGACAGAGAGTCCTGCCAGTGCCTGAATCCCTATTCCCTCTGAACTTCGCCATTTGTGTACACTTCCAGGGTTTTTTCTGCCCTGGTGGAAAACGAAATACTTTTTAACAGCAGAATACTGAGAGCTTGCTGCAGATAATACAGATAAATCACTCCCTTAACTTTAAAATCCCACATCCGGCTTGGCACCAAGGAAGACAATCTCTACATCGTGCATCAGGCCAAAAATAATTGTGTCACAAAGCCAGAAAAAACTGTGAGTGACAGAGACTGATTCTACCTAAGCCATGTGAAGAATTCTTTTGTGATCCTTTCCCTCTGCAAGCCAGTTTTGGGTGTGTCAGAGGAAAGTTTCTCACTAGAAACCAGCATTGTTTCAGTAATTTTTCAGATTAAATGGGAAATATTCTTTTGCTGCATCTTGTGAGAGTTACAGAACTGATTACAGTAAGGTGATACCCAGTTCATAATGCTGACCAGATTTCTCAGGGCACTGGAAAATGCCTGTTCTATTTGCAGTGGACTGATATCATGACCTATAGCTTCTGCAGATACTCCACAAGTGGCTCAGGTCTTGCTCTCAGTGTCCACATGAGTACAGAGATCTTCTCAGTTGTGATATTACAAAAATATCTGGATGTTCCCTCACAACAAGGTGTCCACTGCCAAAAACTCTCCTGGGTGGTGGGAAGCATGCTTAGTCAGCCTGAGAGTGGCTGCCCAGTCACTGACCGAAGCTCAGTGGTCACAAACATGGAGTGTCTTCCTTAACTACAGGAGGACTCAGGCTCAAGGGGGTGTGAGCGGTCCTTGGAACTCCACAGGAGAAGTCCCACGAAGGGAATGGTAACCACCACCATCTGCTGGATTCCACAGACTCACGGGCTCTGCACATGATGTCTTCTGTTTACCTCTTTCCATTGGGCTCTGTTCAAGTTCCTCGAGACATCTGGGTGTCAGAGAAGTGACATGCCATGCCACAGCTATGTGGCTTGATGCCATTTGTGTAGGTGCTTTTCTGTCTTGTCACATTGGGGTGACTAGAGAAGATTTGTGATTCTCTTCTGGAGACAGAGTTTAAAAAGACATTTCTGTCTGTAATTTCTGTTATTTCTGTCTGCACTGCAAAAAGTGGCTCACTTGTTAATCACAGCTTCTGGAAGGTAACCTTGTACTCAAAGCCAGATCAGTTTCTGAGTGGGATCACCCCCATTTGCAGTTCTTTTCTGCCAGGGGCTTGCTTTCAGCTTCAGCCAGCTGGATAGTACAAGTAAGTGTGAAGAAAGTCACCATAAGGAAATGCTCAGCTGATCAGCAGCATTAATAAGGCCCAAAGATCAGAATTATGATTCAGGAATAGAAACTGAAACTAACATAAGACTTATAAAGGCACACCAGTCTCCCAGGAAGCAATACACGAATCCAGAAATACCCATGGCTGCTGTCGGTGCCAGAGGTAAGTACATTCATGTGAAAGGTAGGCCTATTTCCCCATAATCAAGATATTTACTGGAGTTGTATCTAGAGGACTGGAGTATAGACACAAATGTGTTTTATTGGCATGAGGATACACAGGAGACAGATGTGGATTTGTGTTTTATGTCTTTGAGTCTTGGATCCAGCTTCAAAATATCAATATAATTTTGTTATCCTTGGTATGGTAGGGAGAATTCAAAATCCAAAAGAACCTTTACTGTGAAAAGAAATCTCAAATAAGATAATTTAAGAATTGAGCCATTTAATTAGCTTATATATTCATCTATTTTATTTTCACTGTGATAAATAACTAGAATATTCTTCTTAAAGAATCAGGGCAATAAGGCTGTGCAATTAGTTGATCATATCTCTGTTGATGTGGAAAACTATTTTCTTCGTGTTAACATGTAATTTTACTCTGTATAATTCAGAATTTCTCATCTTCAAGAGCTAAGCTGCAGAAAAATGCCTTTAGTATCTTAATTCTAAGTGTATTTTAAAATAAATCTTTATTGTGTATAATTAATAAAAACTAAAAAGAAAAATAAATGGAATTATTTTATTTTATATACACTTAAAATTAAAAAAAAATTATTTTATCAAATAAAATTATGGTTCCTAGATCCTTACGTTTCCTATTGGTGGATTTTTATAAAATAAATAAGTAGCCTTGATCTCCTGCAACTGTTTTCCTTTAGACACTCAGCTGGGAAGGGATGAATAAGTCATGGGGTCAAAATTTCTTGCCACTATGGGAGATAAAATGTGTATAATCAGGCAGGTCTTTGTTGCCACCCTGTAGGTATTTGTTACCCTCCTTTCTGTACTGGTATTTTTTAGCTTGGCATTGATTTTTTTAAAGTTTTTTAGAAAGTTACAGATCTTTAGAAAGTAAAGATGGGAAGCCGGTTGTGGAAATGTTTTTGTCTAGATTGCCAAGATTATGAGTACCAATGAGAAAACTGCTTAAGCTTTGCCTGTCTCGTAGAAGTGGTTTGGAAGATTTAAAGGGATAAGACATTTGATTCTGCTCTTTGATTAGTCAGGGAAGAACAGATGCAGTACTGCTGAATTTAAACTCGAGTTTTACACAATCAACCTTAATGTGCTAAACTGAGCAAGGGTTGGTGTACAACATAGGTTAAACAACCATCAAGTTCAACTTCCAGGTAGAAGTCCACACCTCCTGAATCCCAGAGTGCCTATCCTGCTGTGCTGTGAATACTTACTGACCCCTTTCAGAGGGAAGAGATTTGACAGGGAGTATATGGAACTAAAAGGGGTCTGGACACAAAGGGTAGAGGAAATTTTGTTTTTTGACCTGCTATCCTCAGTGACACACAAATCTTTTCCACACAGATCCCTCATCCAGAGAGAACAACCATGGGTAAGAGAAGTAGCTCTGTCACTCACTGCTGCCTGAGCTACTCGGCAATTTCCAAAGACAGCCTTGTGCCTTGTTTTATCCTTACTATTCCTCTCCTCAATCTTCCTTTTCCAGTTGCCTTGCTGCTTTGACTGGTGCTGATCTCTGAGTGGCGATGAGGTTGCTTACCCACCCAACAGTTCTCCAGGAGGTGCTGGGGGTGTTCTGAAGCTTTCATCAAATTCCAGTTTTAGATCGCTAATCGCAACATTTCTCAAACTACTCATTTCTGATGGGAAAAGCTGGGAGTGGGAGTCCGAACATCATTGAAGTGCTGGGATCACAGTATTGCTGGTACTCTCCTTCAGGTGGAAGATACAACCAGGAGACTTCCAAAGAAATTATTCACCCAGACAAAACGGACGGATGGTGTGCCTGCTATATGAAATCAGATGGAGAAACTGTTCCATCTGGAGGAACTGGTGTACGAACAATACTGAGCAACATGCTGAAGTCAACTTCCTGGAAAATCACTTCAGTGACAGGCCACAAATTTCTTGCTCCATCACCTGGTTCCTTTCAACTAGTCCCTGTGGAAAGTGCTCCAGAAGGATTCTGGAATTCCTGAGGTCACACCCTAACGTGACCTTGGAAATATATGCAGCCAAGCTGTTCAGGCGCCACGATACCCGTAACCGACAAGGACTCCGCAACCTGATAATGAATGGAGTCTCCGTGCATATCATGAATCTTGAAGGTAACCCAGCTACTCTTTGTCTAAGTGTGGATTGAAAGTTCTAGGATTATGTGCACTCTTAGTTTGTAACAGAGGTGATGGCTGGCTTTGGGGAGGACTAGTGAGTGCAAAAATGTCACTCTCTTCTGCCTTGTTTCTTCCCCAGTCCTGTATAGCAGCAGGACCAGCATGGTCATTTCCTCTTGCCAAATCTGAACATGGAGGTGTGGAGGTTTCTCTAGCTATCCACACCTCCTTTATATGCAGTGTAAAATCCTGCCCCTCCTAGAATACACATGCAAATGAGCTTGCCAGCTGCATCAAGTAATTGGTTTCCCTTGGTAGCTGAAGGAGAGAAGGAAACTTGTCTAAAGGACACTTTCAGATGACGCATCACAGCAGATATGTGTTGTACATGTCTTGCCTTTTTGTGAGTGTATCTTACTTGCCTGGTGATGTTTGGCTGTAAAAACAGTCCAGGCAAGCAGCTCACAAACAGGAATGTATATTTGAAGAGATGAACCTCACATACCTGTGTGGATACTTACCACTGGAGTGTGGAGCTATGAAACCCACCAGATCAGACGTAATCTTAAAGGACATTACTTTTAAATTGGGTTGCTGTCTCTGGGATTGTAGCACCAGAGCACTGACAGAAGCTCTGGCCATCCTATCAACACTAAGATCAGTATGAAACTGTTAAGAGTGCTCACTCCAGCTTTCCCCTGATCATTGGGATAAGTCAGACAGATTCATGACTGAAGCAACTTTTCTTACCAAAGCTGTGTTGTCAAGCACAAGGCTGCCAAAAGGAGAGCCTGGCCAGCTCTGACTGCATGTCCCACTTCCCTTTTCACTCCTGCCACTTGCTGATTCCTTCTCTCTTGGCTTTATGCCAGAGCATGCTATTTGTGATAAGGGTTGCCCAAGCCACCACAATGATCAATTTCTGTCTCTGGAAGTTCATTTTTAGACATATTGCTACTCTGTAGAGTTTTGGTTCCCCTTTCCACTAACTTATTTGTGTAGTTATTTGTGCACACCTTGTATGAGTATCTTTGTCCTTTACTGTATTCTTCCTGAGAAACAAATGACTCATTGACATGATAATGAAGAAAGAACTGGGCATCCTTTCATCAAGAGTGAATGGGTATCTCTCTTCTTAGATTACAGGTACTGCTGGAGAAATTTTGTTGCATACCAAGCTGGAGAAGATGACTATTGGTCCCAGAACATCAATGTACACTTCATTCTGAATAGCATAGAAGTGTTACATATATTTTTGGTAAGTAGACACCTGAAAAAAACACCAAGAGTGAAAATAATTACAAAAAAATCCAAGGAAAAGGAGATTTGGATGATCACAGCAATGGTGTTAGCAGAAATGATAGTAGGAAAAATAAGCGTCGG
Organism: Passer domesticus; assembly: GCF_036417665.1. Lineage (NCBI taxonomy): Eukaryota > Metazoa > Chordata > Aves > Passeriformes > Passeridae > Passer > Passer domesticus. The sequence continues at coordinate 87,923,361 of NC_087475.1, read as the reverse complement.
CTTGAAGCTGCATAAACAGAGAGCCAAGAAGGCAAGAGATTGCTAGAGGACTAAACTGCTACATTGTGCCTTTGTGGTAAGGAGGAGAGAAGAGAACAGATTTAGCACTACTCTCAGATTTGAACTAAGGAAAGGGTACGTTATTTCAACCCTTTGCAAGAATCAGCTACCAGTTCATTAGCTTGCAGCTTACAGGAGCTATTTGACCTGAAAAGCTCCTTCAGCTCTGTAATCATGATTCAAGTATTCTCTTTTTGCCTCAGGACAGGGCCATGGATTTCAGTTAAGTTCTGAGCAAGTTCAAAAGCCCAGATGGGTGCATTTACCTTCAGGATCAGAGTTTACATATTAGAGTATAATATGGCCAAGATCTGCTTTCCATTTTTCTTGTAACCCATACAGCTGCAGAAGTTATTTGTACAGTCTGATATCCTACTCAGAAAGAGGAAGTTGTCTCCTGAATAGGAGAGAAGACCAGGACTGGAGTAAACTGCGGGGCTCAGCAGTTTTTGCTTTGTGGGGCAAGCCAGTTCTTGCTTGAACTGGTCCCTCTGTGCAGAATGGATGGCAGGAGGTGGAGGAAGGGATGCACAAAACTGCTGGCAGGAACCTGGGGTCACAGACACAAACCTAACCTGTTTGTAGGATGCTGTGATTGTCTTGTTTTATTTCTGGCTGAGGAAAAGGTACACATTACACTTCATGTCAGTTCCATCCACCCCAAATACTACAGAGGACTTTCAGTACCTCAAGACCTGACCTTTCCATTTCTTGTCTGAGTGAGACATTCAGGTGACAGGATACGCAGTCAGTAGCAATATCCAGTCAATCAGCTGATCTAACAAAGTACTTTATGCAATGTAATGGTTTAGGAGACATTTTCCCCTTGGCTTTCAGCCTTTCTGAGTCTCCCAATGCCCAAGATGATTAAATAATTTAGCAGCTTACGCACGATCAAGCGCATGGTGCGATGCCTGCCGGGAGCTGAGCAGAGCTGTCTGCTCAAGCTCCTGAGTGCTGACAAACTGCTGCTGACTCAGCAGTGGTACAAGGGCAATCTACCCTTCAGGTCTTGGTTTTAAAGAGCCAGCTAACAAATTGCATGTCCCAGCCAGGCAGCCTTGATGATTCCTCCAGAGTCCTGCTGGCTGGGAAGCCTGCTGGAAGTCAGGCACTTGCTCAGCTGCTCTGCTGTCTCAGCTAGACACAAGTCACCCCTCAAATGAACATGAACAGGGCCTATCATCAGTAGTTCTAACTACCAGCCCCCCACAGAAGGAATGGGAATGTCTGTGTGCTCAGTCCCTTTGAACATCCTGCCCTGTTTTACTAATTATGCAGAGGAATAATGTGGTGAGTGAGGTCCAGGAATGTGCTCCAGAGAAATACACGCTGTTGCATCAAGCCCTGGCCTCCCTGGCAGAAGAAAAACACTGAAGAAGCAGAGAGGATTTGGTGGAGCCCCACTGCGAAGGGCAGGGGATGGGGGCACTTGCCCTATGAGGAGAGGCTGAGTGAACAGGCTTTCCTTGAGCTATAGAGAAGAAGGCTAAGTGGGATCTAGCTGCAGTTTTCCACTACATAAAGGCAGCAAAGACAAAGCCAAACTCTCCTCAGTGATGCAGAGAGAGAAAACAAGGCAACACACACAAGACGCAATGAGGGAAATTCCAGCAGGATTGAAGGAAATAGTCTCCCCTGAAAATGGTGCTGTACTGGAACGTGGAGAGGCTGTCACCTCCATCCCTGGAGACACTGAGGACTTTCCTCTGAGCTGCCAGATCCAGCCTTAGAGTTATCCATGCTCCAAATCTGGCGTGGTACTAGAAACCTCTGGCAGGGGCATTTCTAACACCCCAAAAAATCTGCCTTTCCACAGAATCCAACTCCACTTCCCCTGCATTCAGCTATGCAAGCTGCCAACTTTTAAATGTTTTTGTTTCTAAATGGACTGTATTTCTAGGAGTGGCGTACATGGAACAGTAAATTATGAGGTGCTAGCCTGTTGTCTGGAAAAATGTATCTTGAGGGAGATTATTTAACACACTGAAGGAGGATCAGAGTGATCTTCTGAAGCAGATGATTTATTTTCAAATTCTCTATCATGCGGAAGAGACAGCTTAAGATTTTGGCATCAAATTTTTAACGTTTTTTTTCTTCCTCCTAGGGGCTTCCTCCATTTCTGGCATACTGAGTGCTAATGAGCATCACCACCATGCTTTCAAGCTCAGTTTGTGCATCTATACAGGACCAGAAACACCAGTCCCTGGCAGTCTTTTCTTCTGCAGCCTTGCTAAGTTTCTTGCTGCCACCAGAGAAGACTCCTATCACTGTCTGGGCATTGCTAAGTATTGAACAGAACAGAAGGAGCACATGAGAAGCCATCAGGAAGCTCGGATGATGCAGCCAGGCACCCAGGACATTCTGGTCTTTACAGACCTTTTTGAGAGTCCAGTGGGATGGAGACCATGCCCCATAATCAGGCCTTCCACAACTGCAATCAGATTCTGCAAGTTGAGAGGCCAGCATGTAACATTTTTCATACTCTGATCTGTTCCAAAGAAGTAATCAGCCATGCATTCTTGCTTTCAGAATTTCTTACGAAGATCACTTTTATGGCTACATGTGTATGTTTCAGAATATATTTCATACTATTAAACTATTTATGCAATACTGTAATAATACTTCATTTTAAGGTTTTATTTATGAGTGTAAACTTTATTTATGACTGTAAAACCAGTGTAATAAAAGGGAAGATGTCAACATTGTGGAAACTTTGCTTTTCTTATTCAGCTCCTTGGCAGACATCCTTCCCTTGTAATTCCACACACTGGAGACATGGGTGTTCATTGTGTTATATTTGCCCAATTATCAAATCATAAAAGAAAACCAAACAACATTAAATGTAGCAGCAATTTTAATTAAGTAGCTTAATATATATAAAATTGAATACACTCAAAATAGTGACAATATAATATGGTTAAAATAAGGAATAATTTGGTTTTGATAATAGCACATAAGCAAAAATAACCGTGTGGGGTACGGAGTGCAGAGCTTGACCCTGTCACCTCATGGACAAGCTCGCCAAGCCAAAATTCCCCCTTTTATGCTCTATGTCATCACCATCTCCTCCCATTTTCTATTCGTCCCACTTGTTTCACCGCCTTCATCATCACCTTTACCATGCATGCTCCACCATTTTTTAGGTGGTCACACCACTCTTTGGGGGTTGTCCCTGATGAAGGCCTCTCCTTTTTCTCAATGTCCTTTAATTCACCATTTGGATTCCACATGCGCACCAAGCTGGTATAATGTAAGTCAAAGCTAATATAATATAAGCCAATATTATGTTCTAGCATCAAAGCAATAAATCTCACATAATTAACATTTCCCTGGGACCCAACCAAATTTTCCTTTCTTTCGGTTAATTTTAGTAATTGTTATCTTTTGTTTCTTCCTGTCCTGAACGTCTGCAGGGAAAAAGGGGAGGGAGCTCCTCCTTCTTCTGGCATTACACTTTTAACTGTTTTACTATTTCCAAATATTAATTATTGTATCAATATTGATTACCATTTCAATTTTGTCAGCATGAAGCACACCCATTTACCACAATTGCAAACTGGGGAACCAAAGTAAAACGTTTTTACTTTTCCAGCTGGAAACACAGAGTGGAATGGTGAAGTAGGAGATATTGAAAGCTCTGAGCTCTCTCTACTGGAAGAAGGCAAAAAGAAGATACAGGTGTGTTGGGTTTTGCAGCAGTTTTGAATTTGAACAGCAAATAATGTAGATCATCTGAATGAATCATGTGGGGACTCCCATGTGTCATGATTCCCACCCTCTTCAAGCAGGAAGGCTATTGTGTCATCCCACTGGGGGATGTGCTGATGCTGGGATCCACAACATGCACAAATGGTAACTTCAAGAACAAGGCAGGGGCTGGTGGGAACTGTGCCTATCTCTTCCAGTTTATTTATGCTTACAGCGTCCTTTGGCCAGGCAAAAATCTCCAGATGTTTAGCAGACAGAGACAGCCAGAAAAGCTGCAGGCTGAGGAACCAGCTCCAGTCCCCGCAGTGTGAGAGTGTATCTAAGGCTGAGCACAGCTGGCTGGGGAGTGTCTACTATGTTAGTCGAATAAAACAACTCCAAACAACGTATAGCACAGCTAAAGTTTTCTTCCCCCTGTCCAGGGCCTCGTACTGGATGTCACATGCTCTCTTTCTGGACATTATAGTGTTTACTCCTTGTTTCCTTAGGGAGCAATGTAATCACTTGATCAACATGCAGCTTAGTACAACAGGGTCCATAACCATTCGTGCCCAGGGCTTAGCCCTTTCCACTGAAGGCAGGAGGACAAACTTTCTCTGGTCTGTTTGGAAGCTTGCCAGTGCCAAGTCATCCCAGTGAAGTTTTTCACACTAGTTTTATCTGCCAGAGTGAATTTGCAATCTGCTGTATCACTGCTGTGCCCCTACTGGCATGTGAAACCTAGAAGTGGGTCTACCCCACTGGTAGCCTTTAAAGGTAACCACAGAGGGCAGCTGGTCTGCTGTCATCTTCTACTGGCCCTCTGGACTGGTAAAAACATTGTGCCAACTCGTAGACTGGGATAGCTCTTAAGTGTGAATTAATGACAAGATTATAGTGGGGAGACATCAACACCCTCCCTGTGCTGGAACTTGGGTGCAACAGCAGCAACAGCAACAGAGTTTTAGCCATATCTGATGTGGGTTTGGAAGCCTGATGGGAAACCTGGCTAAGAGAGAAGTGTATGCGAGGCTTAAAAGCCAAATGCAGCCTTCAGAATACTTGTCACCCTTTGGGGCCTCCCCATCTGCTGTGACTTCTGGTCTTGCAGCAGCCCACTTTCTCCTTCCCCAGCAGGGGCTCTGCTCATCATTGCTCACGTTGTCTGAACCAGGGGTCTCTTCTCTGCCAAATCCCTTCATGTTTCTTCTATGAACCAAATCTAATTTCCATCACTGTGAATATTTAATACATATGTGATGAAATAATGACATTTCTGCCCATAGGAACGCTAAAGGGTCAGCACCAGGGAGAGTAGAAAAACGTGCTCAAACACAATGCTGGACACAAATACATGTAGACTGAAAACCCCCTGAAGGGACAAGTAGCAAGGGAAATTCCATGACCCTGAAATCCCTTTCTATCCTGATTTCCAAGTACCAGCACGCAGGAGAGGAAGAGAAAAGGAGGGAGAAGACATGCTTGTGTTTGCAAGGGTCTGGAGTGTGCCTTTGCATTGTTTAGTGGTAATCTGTTTCTCATTATTGCAAAGTCCAAGGACACCGTGTACTGACCTGGAGTAATGCTGTGTGCAGCTGTGGGAATGAATGATGTCAGTGTCCTGCTCTTCTGCGGACATGTTCTGGGGGGTGTTCAGAGACAGGCTTTGGGAGCTGTTTGCAGCATGGATCAACATCCCTTCAAGGCAACACCCCCCTCAGCAGGGTGGCAGACACTCCGTGCACCAGGAGATGGCAGCCATGCCCAGTTGTCCACACCAGCTGCCATCCCAGTTTTTCCTGTTTCCTCTGTTAGCAAGGACTCTGCAGCTACCTGGATGTGCCTGTGCCTTGTTCATTGCTGCAAACCGTGGAGTGTTGATCAAGTGAGACTGGGGTTTTCAGTGAGCACCAAGGCCCCTGATCTGACTGTTCCCCACAGTTTTGGGAGGAAATGCACTCCCAGAGATCACAAGCCCCCACTTCCCACAGCTCAAGCAGCTGGGACTGGAGGTGTATTTGCCACAATCCCCTTGAGAGCTTAGCTTTTGCCCAGGTGCATATAAAGGAGAGAGACACCTAGAATAGCACACCTACAATCTCCACAAGGCTGTAAAGATAAGTGGTTCTCAAAAATATACAATCAGTAGCGAAATGTTCACTATATAAACAGTCTCCAAAGCAAGAAGGATATCTTGGGTTAGTAAAGTAATGTTACTGTATAACAGTCACCCTCCAGGGAGTAACTCTTGGCAGAGACACTGAAGTGTTTGAGACTGAATTAATTTAGAAAACCAAATTAAAGAATATCTTGTAACAAACTATGAACTGGTATTTGTGAACAGAAAAAGTGCAGTTAAAACAATCTTGTGCACAAAAGAGCTAAATTTCTATAGCTGAATCACATGGATTAACTCTAGAGTCCACTCTGAATTTAATAAGATTTATGTTCAGAAGAATCTAAACATAGGATGTATTCTTAATATAGTTCATGATTCTTTGCATTTACTCATTACATTTTGTCTCCTCCTGTACAATGTCATCTGTCATCATGTTTCAACAAGTATCTTCAACCCAGTGTTAGTCAGAATTTAAGCAAAGGCTGGAATCTCAACTCCTTTTTAACAAAATGCTATTTTTTTCTAAGAATTTCGCTGAGAAGGACAATGCTGTTGTACAGGCCAATATCAAAAACTGAAAGATGAAGATTCTTTATACACCTTTGCTTCTCCTCTTGTTTTGTGGATCATATTGGGTCAGCCCTTTTGTGTCCAGGGTGGTCAATTACGAGTCATGAATGGGCACAATAGGCTGGCCATCAAGGAAAGAAGCATCTCAAATAACTTCAGAGATTTTTGGTAGCATGTCCAAAGTACCTGAACAATTTATCTGCCTTGATCTGCTGGGTGGTATTTTCAATAACTTCAAAGCTACAAGTAAAAAGACATTTTAGTATTTCCAGGTTGTATTTCCAGAAATCAGAAAGAAGAAATGACATGTCAATCCTCTGTGTCCAGTTTACCTCCTTCACCCACAGGATACCAAAAAGATGACAAAGCCAGAGGCTTGTTTGTAAGACCTTTATTCATATAAATAATATGCACCATATGGAACAAATATACAACACCATGCTTGCAAATTAATGCTTTGCAAAGGACTGTCATTGCTATTCCTGGTCAAAATTCCCCAAGCTGAGAGTGCCTTGGGAGCCTGAAGTTGTAGGAAGCTTGTGATGCACCTGGTTGTGATCTCTGCTAGCAGGAGGAGGTGCTGCAGGAGCAGAGCTTTCTGCTGTCCTGCTGAGCTGGCCTAGCACCAGGGGAGGTGTTCTGAGGAGCCTCCAGCCTCATCCAGAAAGAAGATGGCGCAGAGAACTTGCAGCCATCATGAAGGAAATGACAGAGCACACCCAGGGTGTGGGACACACTTAGCCTTGTCCAAGCCTCAAGAGGTTAGACTGGAGAGAGCAATCCAGCTGTAATTTAGGTGGTGGGAAGGTGGTGGTGAGCAGGCATGTGCTATGAACCTGTATCTTCAGCTTGTAAAGTCTGTGTCCACCAGATCAGGAGCTAATGGGGTGCCCTAGTGGACGGAGTGATTGCCAGGCAGGAGGATGGCTGGATTTTGGCCCCTACAGAAAATACCTATTTACAGGTCGTAGAGCTTTGCATATGCTAGGATTTTTTTCTGGGCAGCTCTCAATACAGTCACCAACTGGACATTGCTGGCCATATTAAGGGTAGTAAAAGTCTTGGAAAAACAGAAGACTGTGGGACTGTAAAGGTGCCTCCAGCAGAGGCAGCTGGCTGGGGAGGGAGCACATTGCATGCCTGGTCTAGGGGGAAATGCTCAGAGGATGAGGAGCACCCCACACAGCGAGAGCTGTGGTGCTCTGCACACAATCCACTCCGACAGACCTGCTGGCTTCACGTGAGGTTTTCAAGCTGAGCTACCTGGGCTGTGAAGGACTCACTTCAACACTCTCAACTGAGCTTTTCAGGGGCTGGCCAACTTTGCTGTTAATGCATAGGCTGTACCACTTCAGTCGTGATGGTTTTCAGTTCCTACCAACATCCAGAAGGACAAATAAACCATTTCACAGGGGAGGACACAGAGCAGCTGAGTGCAGTGCAGCTCTAAGAGCCAAAAAATGTGCTCCCTGAAGCCTTCATGAAATGTGCAGGTCAGTGCAGTGCCAGTGAGAACACAGTTGCACAAACAGCTCTGCAGGCTGTCTGCTCCCACCTGGGCAAGGCTAAACCCAGAGCTCCATTTAGTGGATCACCTGGATTAGCTCTGCAGGGTCTGAGGGGGGGCAAATCATTCTCTGGCAATGTCACTGCAGTCCTGGCTATTCCCAGTTAGCAATGGATAAGGTGTGAGCCTGGGGAAGGTATCTTCACAAGATCAGCCTAATTCTCCTTGGAAATAAAAAGTAAGGATAGTCTCATCCCTAGACACAGGGCTGGAAGGGAGAGAGATGTAAGGAGGGAAGAGGAGAAAGATCTGTTGTAAGGGAGAGAGTTGGAAATGAAAGAACAAGTGCTTGCGAAGTCTTCTGATTGCTGATGACTTTCACTTCAAAGTCCCAGAATTTTAAAGGCATCTCGTAAATCATCTACTTCATACAGCGGCTGCAGGACAAAATAGAAACGGTAGGTCAGTTGTCAAGTGAGCAGGAACCCACGAATATGAGGAAGGAATGGCAGGAGATGAGATGAGATGAGAGTGGGAAGAAGGGGAAATGAACAAGGAGAGAAGAGATGAAGAAAGCTGGGGGAAGAGGCATAAGGGATGTGGAAGATGAAGACGTGAGTGAATGAAATGGCAGATGGCAGGGATGAGCAGCAAGAGCAGACAGGAATTACAGTGAGGAAGAGAGGAATAAGCTGAGGGAAGAGGAAAGAGAAGGAGAATTGGCCCTTACCAGGAGGATTCGTCGAAGTTTCCTGGCAAGATGGACAGAGTTTTCATGCAGCCCTTCCCAGCCTTTGAATGCCTGTTCCCTGTTCTCCACAAATGTGTTCCAGCAGTAGAAGTAATCTGTGCAAGGTATGGGGGAGTTACAGGTGCTCAACAGGACACTGATCATCACGCTCTGCATCATCTTCTCTGGCTCCTTACCGTACCTTCTCCCCCTCTCCTGGGTATCCCCAACACCCCTTCATCATCTCTTTCCTGCCTGCACAACTCACCTTTGAAGGTCATGATGGCAATCTGTGCCCCCGCCTTGTGCAGGCGCCTCAGCCCCTCGGGCTCAGCCTTGCGGTCCTCGCAGAAGTAGAGGCGGGCCATGAAGATGCGGAGGGTCAGGTTGGGGTAGGAGCGCAGGAAGCTGGCGATGTGCTGGGCGCAGTCGTAGCAGGGGCTCCAGGAGGTGAACCAGGTGATTCGGTAGCAGCGTCCCGGGTCCAGGTCCCAGGCCGCGATGTAGCGCAGGAAGAGCACCTCCACATGGCAGCCCATCTTCGGGAAACCGGGAGAGACGGGCGAGGCCTCAGGTGGCGGGCAGGGAGCAGGGTGTCAGGGGGCAGGGAGTGAGGGCTGGTGTGGATTCGGTGTGAGGGAGGAGAAACAAGGTGCAGGGAGTGCTCTTGGCTTGGCATACACGGGGACAAGGCACGGTAGTACTTAAGGGCTGGAGAAGCGCTGGCAGGCACTGGTGTGGAGGGATGCATGAACAGGATGGGTGGGAGCTAAGCAGGAAGGTAGGGAGACTGGAAAGCAGCAGGGAGTGTGGATGTCTTGTGGGAGCACACTCGGGCATAGTACAAAGCACAGCTTTACCCGGAGGCTGCATCCCTCAAACAGAGTGTACCAGCACAGCGCCCAGCTGTGCCTGCGTTGCTGTCACAGCCCTCTGCTCCCTGCTGCCCCAGGCAAAGCAGAGCTGCAGGCTCCAGACAGGATGGCAGGGTGCTCCCCTACCTGGTTGCGCAGGTATCCGAAGTCCAGGGAGCACGAGGTGGCACTGTCCCGGCGCTTCACCACATAGCAGAGGTAGGTTTCACGCCGGCCCTTGGCCTTGCGCAGGTTCCTGAAGTTGTAGAGGAAGAGTCTCCTTTGCATGAGGATGCTGCAGGAGAGGACAAGAGAGAATTTACATTTACTCATGCAGCCAGCAGTTTACCATGTCTCAGTTGAGGGCTCAGCACCAAAAATATCCTCTTCATATCCAAGCCTCTCTGTACGAGAAGAGTGTCAGTAATTTGCATGAAATGTTCTAGGGAAAGGATGCAGACGTGACTCTGGGGATGAAGCAGGTGACCTTGTGAGTGGAAATGGTATGTGAATTAATGGTGATTAGTCAAACAGCAACTATGGCTGGGCAGAGTGTGAAAATATCTGAAAATATCCAGAACATGGACACCAGTGAGGGAGGAGGATGAAGGCATCTGAGAAGGCCTGTGAAGATGAGAGGGTGTGGAGTTCAGCCATCAAGAGGTGTTATTTTTGCTATATGAAATGCAGAAAATCCGCTGGGGCAAGGGACAGAACAAATTAGAATCTCTCCAGAGAAGACTGGACTGAATATCTTCCAAGCACTGCCCAAAAGAGGAGAGTTGAAAGTGTGCAAGACTAGGGAAAGATGCCATCCAGTAGCTGATGGAATATATAAATGCTGACACCTCTCCAGACACAAGTACCATTTCCACAGCAGACAGACATCAAGACTGGCATGGGCCTGCTCCCGTGCCCAGAGATCATGCTGGGGAGAGGCAGCAGGAGCACAGGGAGGGTGTAAGGTAGTCATGAGCCATATCTAACAGCCTTGCAGCCAAGTGGAGGGACACAGGCAGCTGGGTTCATTGAGGTGAAATACTCACCTCCCCCGCAGCAATGCAAAACAGAAGTGAATAGGTTAAAAATAATCACGTCCTTTGTCATCTTTTCCCACTGTTAGGCTGATGTTCAGCACAAAGATGGGGTAAGTTGAAGAGATACTGATTTGGGTTTTCCGGAGGATCTCCAGTGAAGTGTAGAAAAGGGGAATTTGGGTTTGTTAGGAATTTAAATCTGAGAGTCTAGGCACATGTATACACCCTTCATCTGTTTGCGAATGTCACCATAAAGCTCGAGCACTGCAGAGCACTTAATGACCAGCTAACAGGCATCCTTTCTGCCCCTGCAGCATCTTCTGTCCCTTGTGCACCCTGACACATGGCCACTGCATCACAGGTACTCATTCACACAGTCATGCACATCCTCTTAACTTTTGTTACCTAGTGATGTGCTTTGAGGTTGTGTGTCACTCCCTGCTGCTCCTCACCTGCATCACAGACATCCTCCCTCAGGCACCCTTGCTCCCCTAATTGTCCCACAGACAGGCAAACGACTCTTTCCTGCCCTGTCTCCCTCAGCCTGCAGTGCAAAAATACCTGTGCTGCTGACACAGAAAGAGGAAGCACACACATTCTCTGTTATGCCATGCTTTATGCTGATGGCTCCTGCAGGAGCACATCACATTCCAGCACGTGTTCTGTTAGAAGAAAGTCCATAGAGAAGACTGCACACACTCAGGAGGGTAAGGCATCCCCATTAAATATCTCATTAAGCCAAACAACAGTCTGAGGCTGTTCCTGGAGGTCTGTCCCCTAAGCACTCTTGCAGTCCTGCTCTGTTGGACTTGCAAGTTGTGTCAGGAGTAGAGCACGAGCTCTACTGCATTCCACCACCCCTTTCTCTGGCTGTTCTTGGTGTGTGCCTGTTTCCCATACCCACTGTGTGTTCTTCACCACCTTTCTCACTCTTGGAGCTGACTCACTCCCTTCCACCTTAGATTCACCCTGTTTCCCTGGCTTTGTGCAAACACAAATGAACACCTGTGTATATTCCTAACACACACTCACACACACATTGGTGTCCCCACAAAATTATCAACCAGTTGTTCATCACAGGTTTGTAAGCCCTAGATGAGTTATTGCAGGGATATAGAAAAGACTGTGTCCTGTAACAGAGATGCTGGAGAGGGCATCTGTTCTGTGGTGACAGGTCCTCAGGTTGTCCAGAAAGGATAATCCAGAAAATTGCACAGGTGTGATAGGTCAGAGGTTTGCAAAGCACTTACCCGGGATGTGCGACAACTGCAGAAAACAGAGCAGAGCCTTGTGCACAAGGCAATTGCTTGCTGAAGAAACATATAAGCCAGGTGGAAAATAATTACAATTATGTTGATGTTTCATTAAACCCATATGGAAAAACAAATTTTATCACATCAAAAACATAAGGGAAAACAGACCTTCCCTTTTCTATTTTTTAAAAAGTTTTGGGCAAAACCATTTGCTTTCAAAATGTTTCTGATTCTTCTTCTATTTGCCCTTTTTCTCATGTCATTCCTTTTTTCTCTATTCAATGTTTTTGACCCTTCAGAGTCGCATGTGGATGCAAATAAGAGTGAAGAACAAGAAATGACCCCAAACCACAGAAAAATAAAATTACCATCACTTAGATTATTTTTCCATTTCAGAACAAATTGAAGACCATTTGAATCACAGAAGACATTTGTTCAACTAGAAATGTTCATTAGCATCAGCTCTTTTTCTCCTTTTCCTCTGGAGTTCACCATCCCAGAGTTTGGTTGTTTTTTTTTTTTTTTTCCCCAGGGAGGATTTGAGAATATGGATGGTGCAAACAGAGCAATGAATGAACAGATGTTGAGTGGAGCAACTGAGCAGATGTCTGGCTAGGTGTAAACTGCTGGATACACATTCAACTCCTATGGCTATAGCATAGCTCAAGGGAAAGAAGCAAGGACACAGGAGCTGTGATTACACCTGGGCACTGGAGAAGCAGCCTGGACAAAGATCTTCTCCTCAAGTAAATATTCATGAAATCAGAGTGAAGTCCCCGGAGTGTGTGCATAGTATGCAATTGTGGAGAGTGATTAGTCATAATAAGCTCACGGACTAATTGCAGTGCAAGTAGAGGATTGAGGGGTTTAAGCAGCAGATAGCATCTGACTGTTCATCCTTCTGTTATCATCCTTTGTTTCTAGAAAAGAAAAACAATGAAAGGAACAGAGAACAGCCACAAGAAAGTAATGAGAGAAAGGGAAAAGAGCACAGGTGGCAGACAGTCAAAGAGAAAGAACAACAGAGACACAAAGATGCAAGTTGCAAGAGCAGGACAGGCAGGGAGTTATATCAGTGAGTCAGATGGGGAAAGGGAAAGGGATGGTCAACACCAGAGGGAAAGCAAGTTAATTCTGACAGAAAGACTCTCATCTGTCATAGGAGCAAGAAACTAGAGCGACTCCTTTTACCTGTCCATGACTCCCAGGGTCTCTCGCAGGTGATGGGTTTACAGAGATGTTGTCTTGCAGACTCTGTGCAGCCCTCTGACCTGATGTACAGAAAGGTGGACTGGCCTCTGTGTCCCCTCCCCATTCACCCCTATCTACTCCCTGCTGGCTTTCATCGGGGTGTGGTTGAGGGAGGAGTTAGAAGGGTCTCTGGAGCTGCAGGAGCTGAAGAGAAAAGTGTTGAGATGCAAAGGGGCATCAGTTCTGAAAGATGCTCAGCACCCATTGGCCACCACCCCCCCTTGCACTACTACCGGCCCCCCCCCCCCCCCCCCCCCGCAAAATTATTCTGAAATAATATCAATAGCATAACAAGGCAGGAAACATTGTCTAGTGGTTAGAGGGGGGCCTGAGAGCTTGTGTACCACTAGTGTGAATGTGGGCAAAACCACACCATCCCTCTGGGCTTCGCATCACGCAGCTGTGCAGGGATGGTGGTGACCCTGCCTGCTCCACCGCAGAGGCAGTTCTGTGCAGCAGCCTGGAGCCACCCCGCCGGAAGGAGCTCAGGGAACACCAGCTTGTGGGCAGACTCCCTGCTCCTCTGTGACCCCCTGAAAGCCCTGGCAGTTGCATGGAGCAGCACCAAAGCTGAAGACAAGAGGAAAGGAACTCAGCTCCCAAGGTTCAACGAGGAGCGGCCGGCCTCACCTTGGCACCTGAGCATTGTCATGGGTGTCTGAGCCCTATCAGCACCCCAGGAGTGGTGGCAGACCTGCACTGCTGCACACAAAACACCAGTGGAGAGTGACTCTGGTCCTGATCCCGCTGTTCCAGGTGCTACTGGCACCAGCACCAAGCTCTGCCGGTAGCAGGGTGACAGTCAGGACCCCTGCCTGAGGTCTGTGCTGTCACAGCCAGGCTGGCAGTCAGGATGCACACCCTTTGCTCTGCCAGCACTGCCCTGGGCTGCCCAGGCTCAGCTCCTGCCCTGGGCTGCCCAGGCTCAGCTCCTGCCGTGGCAGCCATCCCTGTGCAGGGCTGAAGGACAGCGAGGGCTGGGGCAGGGCCGTGGGCTGGCCAGGCTGAGGAGCAGCCAGGGGACATTCCGCTCTGCTTCTGCCCCCAGTGGGCCATGGCTGAGAAGCAGAGCTTTTGTTTACCTCACGCTAGGGTAGTTCTTCATTTTTTTCTCTGCTTGATTTACTTTCCTTATTAATTTTACTGGTTTTCAGAATGCTAAGGCTTTGTGAAACCAGTATATGCAAAAACAGGCAAAGGAGGGATGAGTTGCCAGAGCAGAGCAGACTCTCTAGCCCTGCAGTTGGAGAGGACTTGTTTTTGAGAGCAGAGAGCATAGCATACTCCAGGAAAAGGAGAAGAGCTCCTGCAAAGACCAGGCATGGGCTGTCCTACTCCTCGGGGAAATGCCTGGGTCAGACACATGCACAGTGAACACACATTTTGGTAGCTGCATTGGTCCCAAGAACTGTTGCAATTATCCTCATTGAGGATCTGGCTCTTAGTGTTTGACCAAAGCTATAAGAGACTGAAATCCTTGAGAATCCCTGTCCTACTTAACAGAGCCTAAGAGAACATTCTGGCTAATGAAACAGCTGTCCCCTTTCAGCCTTTGCTCTTAGTAGCACCTTGTGACAAATCTCCTAGGTCAGACCAATACAGCATGCTTCAATACTAGATTTTCTTTTAATAATTCAAAGAGAACATTTGTTACACCGGACATAAAAAAAAAGAGAAAAGCAAAAACAAAAAGCAAAACACTCTGGGAAATCTGCTTCTTAGAGATCACAACTGTTTGTGTTTCATTCAATAAATCAAAGTAAATTCACCTTTATTCTTCTGCTGGTTCTCAATTTTCATAGCCAAAAGTTTGCACAAAATTTTATAGAAATTTTCTACTTTGAAAGGAGTAAAGAAATATCTCCATGGCCAGCCTGGTCCTCCTCATAAATGTAATTGGTGCAAATTATTTTCTCAAAGGTTTTACATGTCAAGTCTCATAAAACGTATAACAAGACCCTTTCTCTGGTCCTGCCTGTAAGTGGAATTTGTCCTTCCATGTTTAAAACATTCTTTTTCCCTTAAATGTTGAGAGTTTCTTTGCTGTCCACAGAGATAAAAAGGAAAGAATGGATGAACAAACAGATGAACTATAATTAATGGCACGGCTCTCAAGTCTAAGCACTGCTGGAGGCTTTCTAATGCCCTTCATTTAAACTGGTAACTTCCTTTACATGTGATGTCCAAGCACACAAAGTCAGTGGCAGAGATTCTCTGCCTCTATCTCTAATCCTCAGAGCAGAAACCTGCTGGTGTGGGTGTGCTTTAGTGTCTTGTAGCAAGCCTAGGGAACATTTCAATAGGGACCTTCAGTTCCTAGGCAGTTCTGCCTAAAACAGGAGCTGCACTCTCTTGCCACAGCAAAATCTTGGTCACTGATCCCTGATCTGGTTGCTTGTCCAGTTTTCTCCCTGGTTGTAAATTGCCAAATCTGTTACAAGTGTCAGGCACAGGCTGAGAGCTAACACACAAGGGGATATGCTGACCACTTCAGTTTTCTGTCCTTTCTGCTCAATGAAAACCTCTTTGGAGATGGGAGAGGAAAATACTGAAGATGTTTCCACCACTGTTTCTGATCAAAACCTGGGTCAGTTTAAGGCTGGTGGGGAAGGCTGGAGAGGGTCCCTGTGCTGCTGTGTTTGGAGTGTTATCTAGCAAGAGGCACTGCTCCAGCTTTTTGGGATCATGGAAGAATGTTCTAGCATCCCTCCAGGTTTCTTGTGCTCAGGGCTTTATTTTCTGTCTTGGAGTGAGAACAGAGAAATAACTACTGGCTGAAGAGCAATGGTCAGGTGTAAGGTGGGGTGAGAGGAGGAATGCCACCATTACTTTTATGAAATATTCAGAATGCAAATTACCAAGAAATTAGACAGCAAAAATACAATGAATAATTTAAATTATCTAGCCCCAAAGCAGAGGAGAGGTTGCTTGTTTAGTCAACAGGAAGTCATGTGTTGGTGCATACTATTATAAATATATATTTATTTTTTCCATTCACCCTTTGCTCAGAAATCGCCTTTTGAAAGTAGCGCCTCTGTCACCAGTTGGTTGGTTTTGCACTGAACACAAGCAACGCAGACACCTGCTTCCCCTGGCCTCAAGAGAAAACCTCAAACAGAAAAACTTTCTCTGCTGCACAAGTGCTGAGGCACCACAGCCACTGACTTGCACAGAGATGCTGAGCAGGGCAATGGTGGAGCTCCTTGCACTAAGACACTGGCAGAAAAATAAGCTGTTATGCTTATTTATTATAAGCACATCGGATATGCTCACTTAATATGAGCATATACTAAGCCTGAGACTATGCATCAAAATGCTTATTTATTACACACACATTGCACTGTGTTCACTCCACAAAGATTCCTCACCCTACTTAGAATGACAGACCCAACACAAAGGCAGTGCACTTGCTCAGACCCCTCTGCCGGGCACACCACTGCCATTACTTCAGTCCTGGGTGCAAAAAACCACTCCACACTAGATGTAGAGCAGCTTGCTGTTAGGACATGGGGCAGAGAGCCTTGTCCCTAGAGCTGCCACTTCATCCTGTGCTGCAGCAGTGGATGCCATGCCTGGGGAGAAGGTTTCAGCCATTGCTTTGCAAAGCAGTGATTTATGCAGAATGTGCAGCACCACAGAGATGTATAAAAGCTGTGAGGACGTGTGTGCAGTCTGCCTGGGGTGGACTTCACCAGAGAGGGATGGTGTGGTGGTGGGGTTTGCAAATGCAAAGCCAAAGCACTGTGGGGTGAGTGTCACAGAGGCTGCATCTAAATTACACAAAAGCAGGGAAAGGCAGGAGTTCAGGACGTGTGGGAGGGTGAGTTTACAAAACTTGCACTGCTGCATGCTGCAGGATTGTCAATGATGCCACTGATGCAGAATTGAGGGCATCTGGTTGCTGGGTGTGCATTAAGGTTATATGTTATTGTGTGTTTTACTAGTAATTCAGCTTTCCAGGCTTGCACTGCAAAATCTTTACCTGGAGGCTTGACCTGCAGTTTATTTTTGTTTCACTGTTGAACTTGTTTTGGTGCTGGGGGACAAGGCAAATTAGGGTGAAACTATTGAATTGAGTATACATTTTAAACCGCAGCTCTGTGAGTGCTTCTCATTCGTGCCCTGCAGTTCTTTGCCAGCCCAGCCCAGGGCTTCTTACAGGAACTAATAATCCTTAATTCTGGCCCTGTGGCCCCACAATTATTTTGTCTCCCTGCCCATATTAGTACCCTCCACCATGTCTCTAGGCCACAGCTCTTCCAGCCCTGGCTACCAGAGCCTGACACCTTCTGAGATCACCAGCAGGACGGCAGGAAAGGGGCTAGGTTGCATTGAGGTGTTTGAGACCTAGTGAATGGCTTCCCCATCATGAATGCAGATAAAAAATGTGACCAAAATCCATAAACTTATGCTAAATGTCCTTTTAGTGTGTTCTGTGGCTTGAGGCCATGGCACGGTTGGTAGCTCATCTCATTTATGCTAAGAGAAACAGGCTCTGATGAAAACAGAACTGCCATCTCCATGTTGAGAGATGGGGCTAAAGTACCTGTCAGAGCTGCTGGCACCCTGCTGCTTCCCACTGCAGGGCCTGCAGCTTCAGCCTCCAGCATGCCCTGCCCGTCTCAAGTGGCTCCTGACTCTGCACTGACCTGGAGAGCACCCTCTGTGTGCTCAGGGAGCCTGCAGACCCTGTTCCAGTGTCACTCCCCTCTCCTACAGCTCAGCTCCCTGGGCTGGGCACCCCACACCCTGTTTCAAATCAGATTTTCCCCCTCCTCAGTGGAAGTCGCTGGCTCCATATCTCTGCAGCCATCTCCTAGCCACAGGGAGAAACTCGGTTTTGTGCTGCTGTTTTTCAAAATGAGGCTCACCTTCTAGCTGTGGTTATGGTTTTGCAAACCAGTGTTGCCTCTGATTAGCTGCAGTGCTGCAGCTCGTGCTACTCAGTGCAAAAAGAGCTTGCAGCTGAGGTCTGGGTGATAAATCCTGAATTTAACTTTCCTGTTGTCTTTGGAGAAGTGCTTTGCTAGAGACACTGAGACAGAAGTGTTGGGAGTTCAGTAAGAAATCGTGTGTTGGATGTTCCTTGGCTGTCAGTCGTATGCTGAGCACCTTGCTGTTGTACAAGGTTTCCTAGGCTGGAAGTCCTCGTGAGCATCTCTTCATCTTGCACTCATACACAGCCAGGTAATTTAATTTCACCCAGTCTGTGCTCAACATGGGGACATCAGGTCTACTCCTCTCTTCTATCATTTTTGTGCAGGTACAGGTAAGGCACATGCAAATTTACTTAAGGGTGGATAGCTTGGTCCTGTTCCAATTTGGAAAATTGGGAACAAGGAAAATTTTTAGATTGGAGAGGCAAAAATCTACTGTGAAGCAGTACCCCTGGGGACTCTCAGGGAACAGAAATGGCAAAGGGGTTTGCAGAGACTACAAAGAGTTCAGACATCTTTCCTAAGCTAAACCAACAAGCAGCTACAAAGAGAGCAGCTGATGGACAGAGGAGCCAAGAGATGTGTGATGACAGTGCTGGATTCAAGCAGGGCTGATGAGAAAACCACCACAGCACAGAGAGTCTCAGGAGGAGCTAGACTCACTGCATCAGGCAGAAAAGAAACACTTTTGAAGGTGCCAAGAAGGCAGCAAAGGCCAAGACCCACCTGGCCCTTGACTGGCACTGCCAAAGAGCCCTGATTAGCTCTGGCTGCGAAGAAAGTACCAAGGAAAGTCAAGATGGCTAAGAAATAGCTACAGAATATGAAAACTGACAGACCAAAAGAGGCAAAGATCCAGCTAAGGGCAAAACAGTGGAACCCAAGGCTAGCAAACCCAAAGCAGAGAAATTGAAAGTGATCTCAGGGTGAGAAGGTGGTGCACAAGAAGTAGATGCTGTGTGAGCATAGAAAAAGTGGCCTGCTGCAGGGACACAGACTGCAAATCCTTTAACTAACATGATTTTTTGTAATGTTTTGCATTTTTTAACACAATTTCCCCAAAGGAAGAGGATTTATTTCAATAATTTTAGTGCCTTGTTTTGCAAGTAAACTTGTGCTTTGTATTAATTAAAATTTTCTTCTTGTTATCTTCTTCAGTTGACTGCAGCAATATTTGTAGGGGAGACAAAGTTTGCTCAGAGATGCACAGCAAAAAGAACAGAGGGAGCAGATGAAAGACGCAATAAAGGAATTTCTGATCTGACATCAGGAAACTATTCTCCATCTTAAGTGTGATGTAATATTAGAACAAGTTGTGGATTCTCCATCCCCTGCTGAATTTTTCAAAACTCACTTGGAGAAGGCTCTGAGCAATCTGAGCAGCTTTGAAGTTAGCTCTGCATGTTAACTTTTAATGTAAGGTTATGTGTGATCTTAACTAGGAACATATGCTATCTCAATATCCACATTTATTTAAAAAAATTCACAGCTTAACCTACATTTATTCTTATATTTAAGCAGGTGAGATCTGACATGTCTTATTAGTTAGACACATTGGATTACATATGCTTCTCCATTATACCTTTTTGCTAATTTGTGACCACCTGTATTTGTATGGAAATTGCAACCTTAGTAAAATGCCCCAAACTGCATTCTTATTCATTAAATGAACTGAATGTTTTTCACAATTCACTTTTTAAACATACTTCAGCATACTAGCAACAAGCACATGCTGTTTGTATTTTAACTGATATAATTCACATTATTGAACATGTTTTTATTTGAGAAAATAATTTACACTAATAACAAGAGTAGACAATCAAATAGCTTTCTGGTACTCCCCACACATTTTTAATTAACTTTTTTTAATGGACTAAAATCCAGCTCTCTGTTTTGTGGGAATTTATTCAAACTTGCTGCATTACAGGTTCTAAGGATGGCAGGAACAGAGAGAAAAAAGCAATGTGCTAAAGATCAGAGAGCAGGAGGTGAAGAGATTCAGAACTGGAATTCAGATTTCCTGTGCTCCAGTCAAGGAGCTGCTCACAATTGGACAAATGTACACTGCCAAACAATGTCACCATGTGGTGCCAGGGGTCAATACTACAGGATCGTGTACTTAAATACCTCCAGAAAAAATACCCAAACAATTTTAAAAAAAATTAAAGCTAAAATCCCTTTTGGTTTCAATCCAGCTATTCTTTGTCTAGTAGAGGAGCTCTTTTTGTGGGGGTGGCAAGGACCAGTCTACACAGCAGCCGGCAGTACATCTCTGAGGGATCCTTCCAAGCTGAGATGCCCGATGTCAATGGTCTTTGTTCACCCTGTGGGTTCTTGTGGACAGGATTCAGGCAACAAGTTTCAGGAGCTTCTGACATGTCAGAAGCTTCCAACATGGACATGTCAGCTGCTTCCAACAGTCCTGCCATGCTTGTTAGCTCCACATGCCCAGCAGTGAGGCACCGCTTCACTGGGAGCAGGCATTGGAGCACTGGCTTTAACCAGCAGCCTTCAAACTGGTCACACAGATCGGTACCAGGGAGCTGTGACAGCAAAAGGAGAAGGAGCAGCCATTGTGTAGGAAGTGACCACAGGGCATCTACCTCTTGCTCCAGGTCAGGAGAGGTTGTGAAAATCAGCCACAAATGCAGAATCATGCTTCTAAAAACAGCTCTGTCAACTTTCTTTGTGACTAGCCCAAGTGCATGAGCAGCACACCTACCTGGAGGCGTATTTAAAACCACTTCCCTGGCTTGCAAGAGAAAGTGATGTCCAGATATCGTGGCAATTAGGGTTGTAGTGGCAGAGGTGATAACTGTAGGTATGGGACAAGTGCCAATGAAGTGTGGGCTGACTCTAGTGTAAGGGAAAAGGAAGAATAAGCTGAATTACAAACAGTTGACGGCATACGTTGTGCTTGGCTCACACAGCCAGGGGAAAGTGCCAGTGCAGGAGCACTGCAAAGGGTGAGTTTATGAGACAGAGAAGGTTTGGCCTGTGTGGGTGGGAGCAGTGTCTCCAGCCACTGGGGCTGAGGCTGTACCCACTACAGCAGTCCAAGACCAGGACACCACAGCTTCAGCCAGGAAAGGGAGTAGAGGAGAGTGTTGTGCAGTAATCTGCATTGTGTGGTTTAGTCCTGAAGATCTATGGGGCACTCTCAGAGGCACCTTAATGGGTAATTTGGCCCACAGCCACTTTTGTTCTAGAAATACCATCTAAATGCAGACTTGACTGCTTGCACATGAAGATACTGCTCAGAGTCCCCCACGTCTGAGTGCTTCACCTTTTCAACCAAAATATGATGTACAGTCAATGCCGGATGAAACTATGAAAAAGTCAGAAAATCAATGAAAAGGAAATTTTCCTAATCCTTTTGACATAGATGTGTAATTTTTAATGTGGTCTCTCAGATATTCCCATTATTGAGCTAAATGGTTGTAGTGAACAAGTTCTTCTCTGCTTATGTGATATTTATTACAGCTTTTCCCTTATTTCAGTCATCTTGCCATTTTATTTGGAGATGTTAATTAAAGTCATGGAATGTGCACAGAAAAAGATGTGTCCTCTGCCCAAATTTCATGGGCTGGGAGGATTTATCTCTGTGTTCAGCAGCTAACAATTGTCAGGAAAATCTAGCACAGGTATCCATGGTAAAAAGTACTGGAGAAAATGTTATGTTTCTCTAGGAAAAAAAAAAAAAGAGTTCCCAGGAAGACCTGTGATTCATGAGTGAGAGGAGGGTGACAGCAGAGGACTAGGCTAGTAGGGAGTAAAATGTTCCAGATGATAGATTTGATCTGGAATCAAGTCTCCCCACAAATCTGGAGGAAATACAGCAAGGGACAAATAAACCCAAACACATGAGAGTTGCCAAGAATAACAGGAAATATTTTTTTTTTAATATGAACTATATAAACTTTAGCATTAAAACAGTGTTCTCCTGGACAGGAGCACCTCTTCCTGTCCCTGCTGAAAGCAAGCAACAGAAAGGTTTCTAACCACTTCCCAACCTGTATGAAAGTTAAATTCCTATATGTTGTACAGTAGCTATGTTACCCAGTTATGTATCTATAGTGATGAATATTCACCTCTAAATACAGAGAGCAGACTTGACCCAGTTCCAATTTCCAAGATCCATCTCCATCCTACCTTCCTCCACACAGGCAATTTTCACAGGTATCCCTGTGGCATGGAAGCCAGTGGTGGCCAGTGGCTTGAATGTTTTTGAGATCAAGCTCTCAGTACCCTCCTCTCCACAGAAATGTGCACCCTCTCAGTACAAAGAAATCCCTCCTTCATTCCTAGTCTCATGAGCCTGGAGTACTCCAGAGGAGCATCATCCTCTGAGTAGCAGTGCAGTGCTCCTGTATGTGGGATAAAATTCTAGTCATTGCATGATTTGGAATTCTTTCTCCTGTACACTGGATAAATATAGAGAGATTTAGCCCATCTAGGGCTAATTTTGACGTTATATGGAATCTGTCTGCACAGGGTTATATCCCCCACACAGAGGATGCGACCAGCATCTTGCTGCATACAGCAGAAATGCAGGTCCTGGTGAGATGTTCCTACACTAATTGCTTCTGCTCTTTTTCTGGGACATCTGCCTCTGTGCAGCAAACTGTCCCCAATACTATGTGAGCCTGGCTCTGTGCAACAGGGCAGTGCTCCTGCAAGACTGAAGGGTTCAGCAGACGATGTGAGGGGAGTGAATGCCAAATCTAGCAAACTGGCCTTCAGTTACTTGGGAATAACAGAGAGGTCCTTGGTCTTGCTAATCCTCTGGTGCCCCACAGAATTGTGCCACTAAGAGTCACATGGAGTGATTAATACAATTCAGACTACTCTTCCCCACTTACCCTACCTGGTCTCATCACAAAAACTGCCCATATACCTGGAAATGTTCTCCATATACCTAGAAAACAAAGTCCTTGAGCAGACCAGGCATCCAGTACTGCCACAGTGAATTCTTCTGCCCAGGCTGGCCTGTACAAGCACTTATACCTGCAGATAGGTTTACCTTCCCCATCAGCACCTGGCTTTGTGCAGGTCAGCACAGTCAGAGATTCTGCAGGAAAATCCCAGGTCCCAGGTAAACAGCAATCCCAGATAATGATTGTGCTCCCACATCTGATTCCAATTTGCACCTTCTTCCTGCTTTGTGCAGGAGCTTCCAGGTCAGGAGGTAGGAACTCAACTGGAGATTGAAAGCAGGCACAGCAACTGGAGAGTGTGGAGGTAGCCAGACCAAGACACCAAGACAAGATAATTCATTGCAAGTTCTCAGTAATGTCAGGTCATACAGGTTCTTCATGGGCTTTCTTGGGCTTAGGAGTGGAGGCAGCTGTAATTACTGCTCCCTGAAATTTGCCGGGAATGGGCATCAAGAGATGTCTTCAGTGGGAAGGGAGGAACAAGAACGGAGAGGAGAGGAGAGGAGAGGAGAGGAGAGGAGAGGAGAGGAGAGGAGAGGAGAGGAGAGGAGAGGAGAGGAGAGGAGAGGAGAGGAGAGGAGAGGAGAGGAGAGGAGAGGAGAGGAGAGGAGAGGAGAGGAGAGGAGAGGAGAGGAGAGGAGAGGAGAGGAGAGGAGAGGAGAGGAGGAGGAGTAGAAGAGGCAGCACTCTGATCCAACATAATCTTTCTGAGAAAAATATAATGCCATACTAAATCCAGACTTTTTTCCTTTTGGTAGGAAATGTGTGTGAGGGAGGCAATGGGCTTGAGACAAAAACTTCCCAGAGGTAGTTATAAATTACCTGTTGCCACCCAGGAAAGGGTGCCTTGGGTTCAGGACAGCTCATCTCCCAATTCTACCACTTCCCTGAGGCCAGCAGACACAAGGAGGAGAATGTGCTATCACACAACAAACTTGGTGGCTTGGGAGAATCAGAGAGGCTCAGGCTGACCAACCACATCTGAGCTCATGCTGATGCCAGGCAAGGAATCTAGGGCAGGAGTCCCAGGGCATGAAGGTGAGGTGAGATGCGGCTTAAGGCATCTGTACCATTGGGGAGGACTTCATCCTGTCCCCATTTCTGGCTCTCTCCAGGGGCAAAGCAAGAGAAGGTGCAGCACATTTATAAGGACCTCTGGGAAATGAGCAGCTCACAGCCTGCCAGGCAGAGTGTGAGAGAAAAGAGGGGAGAGTCCCCTATCCTCAGTAACAGATTATAAAGATGACAACAGCTACCATGACAGATTGGTAGAGAGGGTACTCTGTGCCCTGCAGCACCTGAAGAAGAAGATGTAAAAGGTGGCATAGAAGCAAGGAAATAATGGGGGAATAGCAAACAAGAAGCACTTGTCTTGGACTGTAGGTAGTGGATGATGACTTCTCTTCTCTCTCTTCCTTTTCCTCTCCTATGTTGGTAGCTCACAGAGCACCAGGCCTGCGCTGCTGCTCCAGGAGTTGTCTGCAAGGGAGAGGCAGGGGCTGCCCGGAGCGGCGGAGACGTCGAGGAGGAAGGCCAGCCAGCTGGCGACAGATCTCATCTGAAGACAAGCAGACACACACAGGCTGACAGATAATCAAAGCTTCCTTCAAATTCTTCACCAGCAGAATAGTTACAGGTACATCCTTCACTGCATCTACAGAAACTGTTGAAACTGCTCAATTCTCATATACATGAGTCAAGCAAAGCAAGTCCTTAAGCTTTTATGAATTTCCTTCTGGCTTTATTCATGTACATCACATATTAAAACCACTTGAATTTGCTGCAACAAAGATTGCATAAAAAAATCTAGACTGGATCCTGCTTCTATTCATGAACAGAAATAGTGATATTTACTCTTTAACCTCAAAGGAGTACAACTTTGAGTAAGGGTGTGTCTGGGACTACTAGACCATGATCAAGATCGAGGAATAGAGAGCTATCATATTTTTTAATAGCACAATATCTACTTCCCAGTTTTTTTATCATGGCATGAGTATTGTGTCCAAGACTGCATTGCATCAGAGCTCTTCCAAAGTCCAGGGAAGATACCGCATGTGGATCAGGGTCTAAGCCAACTAGTTAGCCTGGAAACTCTATCAGATGGCTGCAGCTATCCTTCTAGCTAGCCTGTGATAGCACTCACCTTGCATGACCTCGTTCTCCTTGCAGACAATGCGAGTGCACACCTCCTTGTTTATTACGTACATACGACGCACACTGTGGGATCACCGGGATCGGCAGCAGAAAGCACAGTGACACAAAGAAACCAAAAAGGGGAACAGGGAATAAACATGTATATTCACTAGTGAGCAGGCAAATCCTAAATTTTTATGATTTCTTTGCCAAGAATAAGGCCACTCAATAGCAAAGGAATCTTTGCAACGGCTTCATGAAATCTTAGAACCATAGAAAGGCTTGGGTTGGAAGGGACCTTGAAGATCACCTAGTTCCAAACTCACTTCCTTGAGCAAGAATGTCACCCACTGGATCAGGTTGCTCAAGGACTTTGACTTGAACACTCCTAAAGATGGAACATTGGCAACTTCCCTGGGCAATCTGTACCAGTGCATCCCCGCCCTCGGAGTAAAGAATTTCTTCCTGACAAGAAATCTAAATCTCTCTTCTTTCAGTTTAAAACCATTCCCCCTTGTCTTATCATTATTTGCCCATTTAAAACATTGTTTGATTACAATATGGGCACATTACAGCTCCTTAGTGCTGCACAGACTGAAGCCATTGTGCTGTTAAAATAATTACCCTAAAAGGACACTCTGGGGATAGGATTCATCTCACCAATAGGCTCCCAGAGAAAACCTCTAGTCTTCAAAGGGAACAATTGCTGAACCGGACTTACCATTTCTGGGCAGTTTCTAGTGCTTTTCTTAGGGACTGCTGGTTTCTTACCTTGTGACACAGAGGTAGCTGATACACTGCTTTACTGGCTTGTGAACAGAGTAGAGGCGCGTGCAAGGGAACTTTTCCTCACGGCAGTCTGAGAACACACAAACAGACACGGAGGTGCAACCCAGCATCATGGCCAGGTGCACTCATTCAGGCACAGATATAACCTAATCACTAGGTACAGTCCTCCAGGCTTCTAGGGAAGGACCCCAGCCTCCATTGTCACTCTCATGTGAGAGATGGGGCTGGTTTAGAGAAGAGGAAAATAGTTTTAGTTGTTTCTAACCCCCTTGCTTTGCAAGACAAAGGAAGGGAAAGTTGAGTGAAAGTCAAACCAAGCCCACTGGACACCCAGAATACAGAAGGCACATGTTGTAAAGGGGACAGACACATATAAACAAAATGTAAATTTTAGTTGCATATTTAAGACATGAGTTTCTAATAGATGTGCAATTATCACATTTCAGGACACAAATCTAATTCCTTTCTTTTCTGAACAACCAACCCTGTAACTAACTATAATGGATTTTCTTGCACATTGTTCTGAAATGCCAAGTCTTGGCCATTGCCACTGACATATTATTGATCCATTGTATCTGGTCTGCTGATCTGCCAGCTCCTGCCTTCCAAGGCATGCCATCCAGGAGAAGGCTTCAGCTTCCACTACCATCACTCTCCAGTACTTCTAACTCAAGGACCAACTTCAAGCAATTTTGCAGGAGACAGAGCTCTGTGCCCAGCCAGAACCTCACTGGAGAGCTAATAGGGTGGGTGAAAATGGGTCTGGGAGGGGGTGCAGGCAGCAAACTTAAAACACACCTGATGAAGACGTTGTGGTTTCACTGTCAGACTGAACTGGAAGACAGAGGGTAGTAAAGTTAGTTAGTTACCATGATTTCTTCCTAGAAATCAGCTTAATCAAAACAAATATCTGGAAAACTCCTTCAAGAGCCTTCCACTGTAACTTCTAATGTGGAAAAATATTTTATTGTTACTGATGTGAAACCATAAGGTACAAATCTGATGTGAGTCTAATGCCAGCTATGCAGTCAACAACGCTAAAAATTTGCTTAAGCTTTCCCATAAAGCATTACCACTACTGTTCAAAATTACACTGTAAGGACATTCTGAGTTAAAAGGTCAAGTAAATTTCTTTAGCTGCTGTGATCACCCTTTATTCAGTCAAGAGGTGAAGGACTTTGTGACTGCCCTTCATAAGGAACAGTGACATACACCTTCAAGAAACAGCATCCCAACACCACTGGCTCTTTAATGTCCATGACAAGGGGTCAAAAAGAGGTTGATTTGTCACTCCCTCTCATAAAGTAACCCCTCTGTACCACAGCAAATCAGTACATTTTATAATTTACCCAGTAACAAACTGGAAAGGAAGTCAGAGAACTGACTGCCAGGTGCAAGTTCTTATGAGCAATTACAGAGGACTTCTGCTTCTGCTCAGATGCCATAGTGTTAGCCAGAAGACTAGACAAAACATGTGTTAAAGAGAATGAATCTTTTGAGTGTGGGGTTTAGAGGCACTCAGAGAAGGCAGGATTCCAGGTGTGTAAGGGACTGTGTGAGGAGAGGGAAGGAGGGTCTACAATACGTGGCTGCAAACTGAGAATAAACTCACCAGGAGGAAGAAGCACAGGTGGTGTAGCAGCTGCACCTGGAAAAAGAGATGTACTGGAAGATCTTAATTTGAGCTTACAGTCTCTTCCCTCCTGCCAGTTTTCTGCTGATGGTTTACCAGTTCTGACTAGTAGCCATCTCACATCTGGTTCATAGGCAATGCTGATTGTGCTGTTTTTATTATCTGATTTGCCAGAGTACCTGCAGGCTTTCCCTGCAAATATGCTGGGTG
This sequence comes from Passer domesticus, assembly GCF_036417665.1. NCBI lineage: Eukaryota > Metazoa > Chordata > Aves > Passeriformes > Passeridae > Passer > Passer domesticus. The sequence continues at coordinate 87,895,651 of NC_087475.1, read as the reverse complement.
TGCTAGAGCTGATAGGATGCTGGAGGGCAAAAATGGATCCCAATGGCACATCCTTTGTGAAGAGTTTTGCTTGACCCCTCAATAGTAAGCATTTTGAAGCCCAAGTTTGCTGTAAAGGCTTCACTTTTAGTCTTTTAACCTTTAGATGTAGGTCAGTCACCACCAGTTTGGTCTGGGCACTAAGTTCTATCTACCTTCCTACAGACTGTCAGGCCTCATACGCTGAACACAGCTGCTTCCACCTCCCATCCCAACCACAAAGATCATACATCTTGTTGATACAATATTGTGCTTCCAGTTTCCTCTTGCACTGTTGTCTTGAAGCACAGAAAAGTGACTCTTCAACGAATTAAAGTTGAAAAGAAGGATATTTATTACATGTGGAATAATTTCTAAAGGTATGTGAGAGGAGAACTCACAGACTCCTGCTCTTTATTTATCTAAGAAAGGTTTATATATTCACGTGGTTTCTATGGATGCCTGATACATAATCATTACCTGCCTGTTTTCATATTATAATTAGCTGAATATCTATTATGGCTGGGCAATTGTATCCTCTTAATTGGGTCAGTGGGATTTTGAAAGAAGTGAGTGGCATATGGGAAGAAGAAAGGCGTCTTCCTCATGGTGAACTCTCACCTATGTCCAGTTGGCAGGACTTTTTGACCTGCTGGTCACAGTCCAAGTCTCTCTTGTTTGATTATTCTTAGAGGTCAGTTATTTTTATGGTTTCTGCCCTTCTATAATACTCTATCTATCCCCTGTCACTCCTAGCTTTACTTCTGGATATCTTTGCCACACTTTAACTAGAGTACGTGATTCTTGCTAGCCACATTTATAACTTAACTCTTTAACTTATTTAAGATCTTAACTAAAATATACAGTCTTTTACTATCTTAATTATATTCCTTCTTGGCCCCTCGACTCATCTGCAGTTTTCAATTATCCTAATTAGGTTTCCAGCTGGCCTCTTGACTCAGTCTCATGGCAGTCTGACCCACAACAAATACTGCAGCCAGCTGATGAGCAGAGTCAGGGCAGAGGACAAACTGTGGAGCTGGTGTTCTAGAGAACAAGACACCACTCTCAGATGAGTTCCCATACACTCAGATCACACTCCCCAGAAACAGCCATGCATAGTTGCCTCTCTCTGACCCATAGCATTGACCACAAGTGTTCTCCCTCTCCCTGTCCTGCCTGGTCTTTACCACTGTCAGAGGGATATGTTTGGGAGACTGCTCCAGCAGAGAGACAAACCATTCCCAAGGCCAGCGGTGACAGATTTGAACTAAGAGTGGGGTTGGAAAAAGTGGGTAGGCCCCTTCTTGAGCCTCTCTTTTCTTCCATTGCCCATTGTTGGAATTGCCTATACTTCCATCAGCTCTGTGTCCTTCTCCTGGGGCCGTCTCCCCTCTCTAAGGATGAGCTCTAAGTGCTCATCTTCCAAGTCCTCCATCTACCCTTCCCTTCTCAGACATTTTGCTGCTCCCCTGTGACACAGCCGCAGGCACGGTGGGGCAGACAGTACTGAAAGAACAGAATTTCCACTTCCCCACTCCAACAATGCTCAGGGTTTGCGCTGCTACTTTCAGGGGATTTTTGGCACCTCTGTCTCCTGAGAACTGAAGCACGTCTGCTACCCGTCAGCAGGCACACACACACAGCCTGTGTCCCAATTTGAACCTGTCCAATTTCTCACCCTCATCATTTAGTCTGTTTGTTCCTGCCACCTTCTCTGGAAACCAAGGATGTGTGAGCTTTAAATTTCATGGCTTCCTTCAATGGAAACATCTTCAGGGAGTCTTGTTACATGAAGTGAGATTAGTATTTCCTTGGACAACAGACCATTAAGTCACCCTAAATTCATCTCCCTGGGTGGAGCACAAAAAGGACTGCCAGACAGCCATAAGTGCTGGAAGAACATTGCTGCACATCAGAAGTGGGACGAGGAGTTTCTGGGCATAATGGGTAATTTCTGCAACTGTGTAGGCAGCAGTGGTGAAAAGGGAAAAAGAAGCATGAAGATGCCAAGAGATTGGAGCTTACCAGAGCTGCTGTCAGGGGTAACTCCACCTGGAAAAGAGAATATCCTTGAAAAAGCTTTTCTTTACTTTATGGTCCCTTACACAGCCAGCCAGAGCCAGATTGAATTACCTCTTCTGCCATCATAAGTTCATGAGACAGTGGAATCCAACCAGCAAATACATAATCAAACACAGTACCCTCAACCCATCTGTATCCACTCCCCTTTCTGGTGGCTGGGATTGGATTTCTTTGTGCACATATTGTATCAACCCTCATAGTTGATATGAGGGAAACTGCAGATATTGCATATCAGAGGATCATAGCTGGGAGACATCTCCAGGCTTAGCCTGGGACTTGAGGTTTGAAGAAAAGGCAAGCCCTTGTGGTCCTTTTGGGTGCTGAAGCATGAAGTAAATGTACATTCATTTTATCTTACCATGTGGCAAAAATGGATTAAGGTCCAGAAGGATAAATCAATTCACCCTCAACAATACAGCCAGTAAGAAGATCAGTCACTATTCTTTCCCAATGGCCTCACTAAAGCACCATGCCATTTGTGCACCATTTCCTTTAGGATTTTTCTGAGTACCAGTAGAGTTCCCCAAGCATCTCATGGTTGAAGACGTACCAGCTTTTGTGGACCTCCTACAACCCTTGACTGTGAACATAACTTTGTACCCTTCAGCTAAGTGTTCAGGACCCCTGCACTTGAGAATTATTTGTAAAGAGCATGTAAAACTTAGCAGGTTGTCTTGGAGAGCTTGTTTAATCTTCACTGAAAGGTAAGCTCACAATGTTAGAGGCAAAGAAACACAGAACAGTATTTTCTAATAAACAGGCTGTAACTCCACAGGACAGCTGGGTCACATGAGCAATCTTCAGCACATTAACATGCCTGTAATACTTACCAGTTGCACTTTCCAGTTCTTGCCCATTGACCATCCATGGAAACCAGTCTGCAAGAGAAGAAGAGAGGGGCATGACGAAAGACAGATTTTCATAGTCTGCAGGCTTTGTGAAATTTTAATGTTTATCCAGAGACACCACTGCCCTCTGTTGAAGGGAGAAATGCTGTCTACTCAGCCTCAGCCTCCACTGCTGGCTGCATTTGCTGTTTAAAGGCTCGTGGATACAGCAGGTCCTGATCCTATCCCTGCTGCTTCCACCAGGGGCAATGGCTAGACACAGGGACAAGTTAGTAAATACCTCCAGACTTTGCCCTTCTGAAACCTCTTTTGATGCATTTTGGGGAAAATAAAAAAATCCATGTGGCCTCCCTGCTTTGGAGGCTGAGCAAAATCCCTATCTCTATTTTATAAAAGAGGAAACTGAGTCATGGAAATTATTCGCTTGGCGGCACGGATTGAGTCATTGGTACAGTAAAAAGCAGACTGCAGGTTTTGTAGCTCCTTAGGCAAATCATTCAGCCTGGGTATGGAGCACAGAGCAAAGAATCTTTTCCCTTCTCAGCCTTTGGATGAACTGGAGAAGGGGAACGATGAAGGCTTGGCTGTGCATGCTACATGAAAGAAATTGAAGCTGGGCTAGACTGTTTGTTTGTTTAAATATAAAGAGTGACAGAGCAGCTTCCTTACAGCAGCCAGGAATAGGAAAATATTTCCTGCTAGCCACAGACGAGGGAAATGTCTGCATAACTGGGGTGGAATGAAGGAAGGAGTTGTCAGGAAAAAGGCAGTGATCTGGGGCACTGCAGGGATGTGTGCATGACCAGCCCAACAATCAGTACATCCCGTTATGTCCTGCGACCTCAGCCTGCAGCTTTCTGCTCTTAGTGGGAGCACTGTGTGGGTAAAAACTGTCAGGTCTGGAGTTTTTGTCATAGTTCTTCCACATTCCAAGGGCAGTTACTTGCAGGCCGCAGAGGGTCTCTTGGGACCCCTACATAATCCTGCTCTACAGCATTACAGGAGTTGCTGGACCCTGATATTCTGTTCCCCACCCAGCTGCCAGCTGCTGGCGATTAACCCAGGGAGAGTCAGACATGCATAATAACTTAAGTACACAATTTGATACAGCCCAAAACTTCCCCTGTTCTGGCTAATCTCTTAATTGTAACAAGTAGGGAAGAAAACGGTGTTGAGCACTTTCTCATTTCTTACTGATGCATAAGAAAGGATGAAAATCCTGAAACCATTGCAGAAGCCAGCGCTGGATTTGAAGAGAGGTGTAGAAAAGATAGGGTGGCTCCTCCCCCTTTTCTAACTTTGAAAAGTCAGCTGTTATGAATCTTTTTTTCCCCTAGGGGCTGAATAGAAAACCAGTCCAATTCTAAAACAAAAGGACATAAGCGAAGTGAAATCTCTGCATACAAGGCAAGGACACAAAAAGGGTGATTCTCTTATCCCACCTTCAATCACTTCAATTTATAATTACTATGGTACCCCATATATAAGCCTTTTAAACAACTGGACTTATCCAAGCTGCAGTAAATTTATCCTTGAGATCTAGAATGGCAACGGCAACCTTAACTCACCAAATCTGTATCTTACCCAAAATCAAAAGAAACAATGAGACACCAGCTGGTGATTCCTGTTATTTTCCAAGTTAAAACAAACAAACACAAAGAGAAGCGCTAAAGCAAAATACTCAAAAGTAAGAAATATTCCTTTCAGGCTTCCTTCATGCATAAAAACCACGGCCTTTTTTTTTCCTCTTTCAAATTGTAGTCCACCTATAAGCTCATGTCTTGGATGCCTCACCTCCCTGCTTCACAGTCATAAATATGACATTGTTTATTGTGCACCTTTAAAGGAAAAAGTGCTATTTGGAACAGAATCAGGATTCAGCATGAGGGGAGGATCAAGGAGGGTATTGGAATAACCTAGTTTGAAATTGATACATACAGTCTTTCCTGGACAAAGCTTTGTCCATTCACTGAAATTAATCTTTCACTATCTGTCCTGAGTCTTCTGACTATAATGTCTGATGCTGCCCTCTTGTTTTATTCTTTTTTGTTGTTGTTGGGCTTTGTTTTAAAAAAACAAATTTGATCGGAATTTTTGTCAAAGTATCTCCAAGCAAACAAAGTAATGGAGACACAAAACAGAATAACAACAACCACCACTACCAAAAGCAGAAAATGGTCTGAACTACAGAGGTGAGGTTTCTCAAAACAGCTGTACAAATACTACAAAACCTTCCAGCAGCTGAGTGGCTTGGAATGAGGTCATTCCAGAAGGAACTACTAGTGACAGCAAACGTGTCACAACTGTGACAGAACGAATTTTGGAGAGCTCTGGGAAATGCCGTGCAGATCATGCTTACACAGGTGGTACAGCAGTAAGCACAAAGCACACCTAACCCTCCTTCTCAGCTTGAACAGGATGTTTTGCCTACTATAACATACCTGCAGTAGAAGCTGTGGACCTCTGTCTCCTGTGACTCCCAGTACTTACTAGAGAGCGTCACAGATGGGAAACTGTTTCCAGTTCCTAATTTTCTCCTTACAATCCTATATCCACCTTGCCTTTCCTGTTCAGTCCTTCCCCCTTCACTACCCCTTCACATATCTTTGTCCTTAGATCATTGCACATTATTCTGTGTAGGAAACTCCATGGGGCCCAGATGGGGAAAAAATCCTTCCCCGGGGCATAAGGACTCACCAGCTGGGGACAAGAAGAGCGTTAAGACACAAAACAGTATACAGGTTCCAGAAGTCTTCATCCCTGTGGAGTGGAGAACAGAGGAAAGCTAAGGCAGGAACTGATATACCCTCCCCTACACCTCAGGAACTTTGCTTGTTGTACCCATTTTCCTCTCAAGACCATTTGGTCTTCCCAGCCTCCCTTCCCCTCTCCCTCATCATGTGGCCAGTTTTCCAGGTATTTCTGAAACATTCTGGACTGAACTTATAACACCACCTGCTTTGTTCCTCTTTTCCACCTCCTTTCTCCAGTCCCCATCTCTTTTCCCATTTAGATGTCACCACACACACCATCAGCATGCAATGAAGAGTTTCCCCCACGTTCTCTCCCTCCATTCTCTTCTACTTTTCAGTTATTTCGAGGAGCACTGAAAGAAAAGACAGGGTTCCCATCACTTACTGCAGCCCTCAGCTTCCACTCCCTTCAGCAGCAGACTCTCTGTTTTTCCCCTTCGGCTCCCCCCCACTTTGGCTATTGGGTAAATCACATGCAGCCACACCCAGAACACGTTCTCCTTTTCGTTGTCTTCAAAATACAATTTCTGGGAATAGAGGAAAAAAAAAAAAACAAACCAAAAAAAACCCAAAACCCAAGAAGCCAGCGAAATGGAGGGATATGGTATCATCATGCATGTGGAATGAGGGGGGGAGCGAGGAGCAGCAGCCCACACCCTCATTCCAGAGTTTATTGTCCTCCGAAAGGGCTCCTCCCATTCCCCCAGGATGGCCCAGCACCAGGGATGGATTCTTGAGTCTGCGTTGCACACTGGTGTCCCGTTTCGTCCTGCCCTTGTATGCAGCCCGGCTTCTCCTCAGGCCGCTACCTCTAGCCACGTTTCCCGTCTCAGCTGCCGCCAGTCCGCACCCCAGCGCTCCGTTCCTCCTCCCCGTTTCCCTGGCTGCCTGTGGCACAGGGACACCGCAGGGCCCGCATCCCGTTCTCCCGCAGGACGCGCCCTGCGGCGCCGAGCGGGGCCGGGGCTGGCGGGCACACGGGCCGGCAGGAGGATGGCAGGATGGCGGGATATGGGCGGGCAGCGACAGCGGTCACAGCACCCCGCCGCCTCGCTGGCGCTTCCCGGCGGGATGGAGGGACTGGGCTTCCCGCTGGACTAGGCTGGTGGCGGGCAGGGAGCACAAGGAACCAAGGAACGGGAACAGGTACCGGCCACGGGGACCGTCCTGCAGCGCCACCGCCGTGCTGGCCTGAGAAAGGCAGGCAATTAAAAAAAAAAAAAAAAAAAAAAAAATATATATATATATATATATGTATATATATAAAGAGGACACAAACTGAGAAGGAAGATGATGAATGAGACCTGACCTTCACTGCCATCCTCCTGACTCCCCTGTGCCTCCAAGCACGGTGTGTTTTATGATTGATGGAGGTGCAAGCCCCACAAGTCCCACTGGAATAGCCACTTTCCCCTAACTCTTCCTCCAATAGCCCCGGGATCCGACATCCTCTTGTTGCTTTCATTGCCTTCTTTTCCCTTTACTGCTTCTCTAACAGCTCTGCTGGGTTTGAGGAGGCACTGGATGAGCTTCAAGACACAATCTCAGTCCTGGAGCCAAGGAGAAGGCTAGGAAGTGATCCCAACTCCCTACTTCATATAGCAATGAAAGACAGAAATCTTATAAGGAAAAGCTGTGTCCCCTAAGGCTCATCCTGGTAGCTTGGTAACCCCATTTGTTCTCAACTAATTGCAAACTGAAAATAAAATCCTACAATGCCTTATAACAGTTACTAAGGAAATGCTCACTATGTCCTCCCTGCCACGTGAGACCCACGTTGCCCACACATGACACAACTGAAGCCACCACTTCTTACCTGAGAGTGGCTGAACATTGTTTTTGGCAGAGCTTAAGAGGAAAACGACTGTTCCTTCTTATTTGTGGTCCTCCCAAGACTCCTGGAGGATGTACGAGTGGTGGACCATACCAGAAGAGGTGCAGAGGGGCTGGGGAAAGTGAAGCATCTCCCTGCTCATCAGGGCAGCCCTCTGAACCCAACCACCATTCTTCTGTTTTACTGGAGCAAGACACCACCATTCCCACTTTCAGGGACTCGCTAAAACTGAGTCCATTGGAAATGCTCAAGAGGTCATTAAACAAACAGAAGGATGTGATGGAAGTTATAACTACACAACAGTTTGAGGAATCCTCTCAGATCCTTGGCTTTTTGTTTGGAAGTCCAGACAGCAGTATGTTTGGACAATTTTCCACACACCTTGGTTTGGCTTTTGTTTTTCTCTGTGCCTCTGTGTTGTCATTTGAGCTGCTCCTGCTTAAGAGGGTAACAAAAACATCCTGAAGGCCTGGTAAGTCTTCAACACATTTATTTGGAAATTTTCATTGATTCCAAATGTTTTTGTCTACTAATGTGTTGATGTACCACCATCTCCCACAGAGCACAGCATCCACAGCCAGTAGTGGGTGAGGTTTGTGCTGATTGCTTTTGAGCTTTAAATTTTTCTCTCAAACTGGAAGACATTCTCCCTCAGCTGCTTGGTGGGGGTGGATCCCTTGTGCTAGCAGAACCCCTCAATTTGGAGAGCTTGGTGCGGATGGGGCGATGCTGCTGGTGATGGAACTGCTGGCTGGGAAGCTGTTCGGTGTTTTACATACCAGACAAGCCGCAGAGAAATCGCTGGAGGTGTCCTGCTGTTCTTGCTCGCGGTGGACGCCGGAGGGAGCCGCAGCACACCGGCATGCGAACGCCCCTTTTTTCTCTCGCAATCCAAGCACATTCTCCAAGAGATGTGGCCTTGCATCTGCAGGCCTTCCTCTCGTATGAAGCATCTCCTCTTAGCTCTCTCCTGTTTTTCTGCCTACTGGATTAGCAACTGTTCAAGTTGTTTTTCTTGTGCTATAAAATAATCATGACATTGACAAAGATTGATGGATGCCCTTCATGGCTGGGAGAGATGAATACTTCACATACTTCTGCATGTTCGCCTCTCACTCATGGTGCTGTTTTCTGCTTTGCATGCTGCTGTCCTCCATCACAGGGTACCTTAGGCGACATCTACAGCTGGTGACTCAAGGTAAAGCACTCTTTCTTCTAAAAGTTTAAAAGGTAGCAGTGCCACAATGTGGGGGAAGAACTGTTCAAAAAAGAACTGTTTGCCATGGCAAATGGCATGGCTGACTCATAGAGGAAACACTTCCATACATATATTCCCTCAAGGGCTGAGCCAGGGCCCGTAGGTGTTTACCTACGATCAGATACAGTGACAGTGATTCAGCAAAACTTATCTTCCTTTCCAGTTGGTACTGATCCCATTATGTTTGTCTGGGATGCTGTAGTAATGGTAGCATATTCTGGATGAGATACAAAATCAGCCTTCCTGGAAATGAAAATCTCCTGGTGCGTTTCACCCTGTAGACTGTTGTATCTGAACAGACAGTTTAAGTGGTCCTGGGGCATGCTATTTGCAAAGGTCTTGGAGACTTTTACCTTTCCTCTTTGTTTCCCTGGCCTTCACATATCCTCATGGTAACAGGGCATTAAGTTAATCCGAGTAATAAGAAATTAATGAACTGCTGTGAGATCTGTAAATGCATCATGTCAATAATGCAGCTCTAGTAGTCACGTGAATTGGGGCTGAAATTTTCTTGGGACCCCACTGCTGATGGGCTCCTTTAATACCTGAGGTCTGACACCATACTGCAGTTGCACCATACTGGTGTTGCTGAGGTCATCAGTGGGAAGGGACATGAGTTAAAGGCCAGATCCATCTATTCCCAATTTTTGGAGCTTCACATCTTCATCATATTGCAGAAGAGTGAATATTGCCAAGTACAGGAGCCTAGACACACAATTTGTCTCTATTTTACTCAGTCATGTTTTCTGTTGTCCCATCTACAAAAGTAAGGAATTCTTCATCCCTGCATTTCCAAATCAATAAGGCAGTGCTTAGGAGGCAGGCAGTCTTGCAGTCACAAAATACACTAAGGTAGTCCATGAAACTCTAATTAATACTGGCTCAGGTCTTTGAAATCCGTTCAGCATTGTGAAGAATTGAGCACAAGAAGAGGAAATCAGTAAGCTCTTTGGTTGGTTGAGTTGGCCCTGTGCTTCAGGCTTCTCATGGCCAAGGTGGTTATGGTGAGTTGTCAGGGCCTTCCTTCTTCACTGGTTGTGCTTTGGGATTTCCTTCTCTGCTCTTTCTGTAGTTCTTACTATCATAAAGATCCTTCCTTTCTGATCCTTTGTACTGTCTCAGGGTCAATTCTTCCTGGCTGTTTCATCTGTTCCTCCACCCTCTCCTTTCTCCACAGAGCTGAGCTCAAATACGGCTTTTCTCAGGGAAATTTTTCCAAAACTGTTCTCTCAGGGGATGCATAACACTTTAAGCTTAACAAACATACAAATCCCTCCTGCAGGCTCAGTTGTGTGTGTCCATACAGACTCTGGAGCACATAGAAACACCATATTTAATCCAACTGGTGCAATCTTATATACAGATGAGGCTGCAGACACAAGCAAAACACCAACAAGGACACGATGGATTCTCCCTCCCTTTCTCCCATCTCTTCTGGACATCACAAACCCTGGAGCAAAGCCAGCTGGATTAATCCTCCTGTTGCAGCACAGCAATCGTGCCCTGGAGCAGTAACCAGAGCTGGCTGAAGAAGTCACTGCTGTGACTTAGAAGTAGAGCTGTGTCTTACACCAACACAGACAGGTTCACAGAGCTGCTCTGGCACAGATCAAGTCACAGCTGAGCTTTCCAAACAATACAGTATCTGTCTTACTTAAAGTCCAGCCTCTTGTACAGTTTTATTGTCATTTAGTAGTCCTGCATGGTGGAACAGATTTTAGTGGTTTTGTCTACCTAACAGTCCAAAGCCAGCAAAACTATATTAACTATATTTTCAAATAGCATACCCTGTAAACTTTTAAACATCATTGGTGAAGGGGGCAAAGCTGTCAACTTTAAAAGCCATTTGCTTTAAATTTTGTAATGTTTATGAAAGATCTGTTGTCAAAGCCTTTTTTAAAACTGGCCACATCCAAAATATTCAAACTTGAAGTCCTTGTCTTGTTGAAGTCCTTCTCTGTGTCAGCATTGACAGCACTCAGCCTGCTTCTGCAAGGATTTAAGAGAGAAGAGCAAGGTGTACTGAGTAGAAGAAATACAAATGATGTTATATGTGAGCCAACAGATTGATGAGGGTTTACGTTGTGGGGAAATTAGGAAGCACCGCTTTCAGGTTTGCATTCCTCCATTTCCTATAACTTCACAGGGACTGTAAAGTCTGACTTAAATATTCATTTATGTTTTATTCTACAGTTGACATTACAGGAATCTGCCCAAAGATTTTGGACATTACTGCAACCACATTGATATAAATCACTATGTTTCCTGTAGGTACTGCTGACTTCAACCAGGTCACCTGACCTTTCCCAGGCGTAGTCACTATTCTCTTCAATGGCAGACTGATGTCAAGGCAAGCAGTGTTAATGAAAATCTGTCCTGATGTGAAATGTGTACATGTAAAAGGCCTGCATTGCGTTAGCTCACCTTAGCTTTAAAGAGATGAGAAAAGCAACAAATGTAGACCATTCTATATATCAACATCAACAGCACCTTCACAACATGCCTGTAAAAGGGCAACACTGGTAGCTGAAAAATCTACTTTGTCACTATTCTAATAATTTCTTGAATGTGTCAATTAATGCAACTGCACTGATACGCATCCTCTTACGAAAAAAACCTTCAACTATTTACCCATTATGTTATTTTTCTTAGAATAAAAAAAAAGTAATTTTATTTGCATGCAGCTGTATAGAATATTTGCTTTCAAATCAAAGCCCACTATGTTTGTTAAAATATAAGTGTTATTTAATCATATCAGTCTAACCTCTTTAGCAAGGCTCCTCTGGCTATTTATTTTTTACTCCTTGAGTTTTCTTGCTATGTCTGCCATCTCAGGTTTCTCTCAAATTTCATTCTTTGGGAGTTTTTTTGCTATGTTTTCTTTTTCCTGCATCTAATATTCCCCCCCCCCCCCATTTCTGCATTTGTTCCTCTGATTCTGTATATGCCTTTCTTTCTTTCTTTCTTTCTTTCTTTCTTTCTTTCTTTCTTTCTTTCTTTCTTTCTTTCTTTCTTTCTTTCTTTCTTTCTTTCTTTCTTTCTTTCTTTCTTTCTTTCTTTCTTTCTTTCTTTCTTTCTTTCTTTCTTTCTTTCTTTCTTTCTTTTCTCTCCTTCTCTAATTTTTTCTTCTTTTTCCCTCCCCTTCCAGTGCTGTCTCCCAGTTCTTCTATCTGAACGAGCTTTTCTGACTCTGGCGTTCTCTCTGTCTCCTTGGTTTCCTTTCAGTCGCCCTCACTGGAATGTTGGCAGAAACATATTTTTCTTTGAAAACAAAGAGACGAAATAAGTAAAGGAATAAATAAAATAGCTGGAAGCAGATGGGAGGTCTCAATTCCAGAAGGGTCTGTATTCTGGGAGCTTTTCTCACTTCCTAGCAAAGGAGGAGATAGTTGCACTCCCTGCCCACCCACCCTTGCCTCACAGGGAGTCAGACTTCCCCCTCCCCTGGTGTGAGGACCTTGCTGGGAGTGATGGATTGCACTGCAGCGAGGGCTGGGAAGCACTGCAGGGAGAGGAGGGGGAGGGATGAGGAAGGAAGGGAAAGAGAGAGGGAGGGAAGGAGGGAGGAGACTCGCGGCCAGCGTCAGGCTAGGAAGGATGTAACGGGGCTGATGAGGAGAGAGGAAGGGGGGATTGGAAAACGAGGATGGGGAGGGCATGGCTGGGAGAGCGTGCGTTTCTGCAGGCAGCACGGCTCCGATCAGATTGGTGAACCCAGGAATGATGGAGGCACAAGGCAGTGGGGGCAAGGCTGGCACTGGGCAGCAGGGGAGACAGGCGGGGAAAATGGAAATGACACAAGGAAAGGGAGGAGGAGAGAAAGTCGGAGCTAGAGAAAATAAGGCTTTGGTCGTACATCAATGACAAAAGGACACAACTCTGGCAATCTGGATTTCTTTGGAGCGGTAACAGAGGAGGCAGTGTTGATGTAGAAACACTCAAAAGGTCAAACAAAGCGTGCTGCAAACTGTGCTGAAATGGGCTTTCATTGCACTCCGAAGGGTGGTAACAGGATGACCTCTGGGCAGTAGCGAGGTACATCTGTGCGGCCGAAGCTACTGGTGATGGAGCTTGCAGCGTCTGGCTGCAGCGGCTTCATTGCCCTGTGGATTTTGGCAAGGGTGATTCGTCCTTTTGCCTGGGCACTGTGAGGAATGCAGATGACCTCCTCCCCAATGAACCAATTGCAAGTGCTGCTGAAACATGAGTTGTCATTGTTTGTTGCTTTTCACGCTTCTCTTCTTCTCTCTTCTTCTTATTTTTTTATATACATTTCTCCATCTGTTCCTCATTCATTGCCCAGATTTTTCCTCCATGTCTCCATTTCCAGCACTACCTTCATCCCTCCCTTCCTCTCCCTCTCCCTCTCCCTCTCCCCTGCCCCCTCGCAGGCGCAGCGCTGGGAAGGGAAGGGGCTCGGCGGGCGCCCTGCGGCGGGAACCGGGAGCGCGGGGCTGGGGAGGATGGGGAGCGGGGCGGGGGTGCCGGCAGCCATGCGAGCAGCCCGGAGACCGCTGTCCCGCCCTACAACTTCGCGGGGAGACCCTTCCCCCTCCCGCCATCCACTCATCCTCCTCTCGCCATTCACTCATCCCCCTCCGGCTACAGCTGGCTCTCCGCCCCCCATCGCAGTGCACCAGCTGCGGTTTCCAGCTACACTGACCTAGTTTTGGCCTCCCTGCGAGGCACCTCTGTGCCCCTCCTCCCTCAGCACCTGGCGCAGGAGAAGGGAAGGGGAAGGGTCCCCTGGCACTGCAGGGAGCCTCCCGAGCACTGCTCCCATCATGGCGCCGGACCCTGCGAGGGGAGACCAGAACTGGAGAGGAAGGCGCCCGCCCCTAATCAGCTCCATGGGCTCAAGGCAGGCAAGCGGAGCGGGGTGTGTAAGCGCCCTTGCTAGCTGCGAGAGGGGGCACCAGTTAGATGAAGGAAAATGAAGAAACCGCTCCCCACGAGTGAGAGAAAAACCCCCCAGATTGCCAGCTCTCATCAGCTCTGCTGACAGAACTGCCGGACACAGGAGGAAAACACTAACACGACTGGGATAAACTCGAGGACATTTAACCTGCTGCCTGAAGCTCTTTAGCTTGGAGGGCAGATGTTTATCAGACTTAATGCAGCAAAGTGCCTGCGAGATATAGCCATCCTGTGGTTGCATCAGATCCTTCCCAACAGGCACTGAAATCCAAAGTCATCACTGCAACAGCATTCATCAAAAGACAATGGAGAAGGAGACAGAAAAGGGCAAAACAGGAGTCAAAAAGAGGTAAAGGACCAGGAAACAAAGGCTGAGGCAGGCAGGAACTTTCTCAAAATGGTAAAGGAAAAAATGCAGACTGGGAAAAACAGCTGGAGAAGGGGCCAGGCAGACGACATGGACTGGGAGAAGAGAGATACAGACACAGTGTTTTCCTTTCAAATGAGTGTTTCCATCGAAAGTGCATTCATCCTTCTGTCCAGCTCCTCAGTACCATTCTCTATTTCCCTGCAGCAGAACTGCAAATCAGTTGGGAGAAATGCACTCCTGTCTTGTGGAAGTGGGAGCTGCTGGTTATATACCAGTCTTTGAAACTTGCCAGCTGCTATTCATCGTTCCCTTTGTTTCTGTGTGCAACTATGCCCGCCTGGGCTTCTTTGTGTCTCTCAGTCCTCAAACTGTGCCTAGAATAAGGATAACAGAAGCCTCTGACCTTCTCCAAAGTTACCTATTCAATGAGATGCATGCACTCCTCCCTTATGTCCCCAAACGGTTGCTGTCTGTCAGGAAAGGTCCTTCAATGCCCCTGCAAGCCCTTTTCTTCTGTCACAATTGTACCCTGAGCCTGAGACTCGTCTCAAATGCTGTGAAGAAGGGGGTTCCCATTCCTTCTATTCCACATGTGGACACCACTATTATTTAGTCCCAGTATTTACAGCAAAATAATTATTTCCCCCCACAGTAGCCTGCTGGCTCCCTTCCCACTGCCTGGCATAGAAAACGGGCAGTGGCGCCCTTCCCTTGCCAGTGCGTTCGGCACCGTCCGCCCGTCCATCCCAGCAGGGGTTCAGAGGTCCCCGAACGCCGCTACCCGGGCAGCATCACCCGCGCTGCCCCAGCCCCTCTGCCCCCACGCCGCTCCCCGCCCCGGGGCACTCCCGAGCCCGGCCCGCGCTGCCGCTGGCAGGACGGCGGCGCTGGCAGCCAGCCCGGCGGCAGAGACCTCGCCGTCGCCGCCGACTGCCATGGGCAGGGCTGGGCTCCTCGGCACCGCCGCCACCAGCGCCGCCACCGCTGCCCACAGCGCCTCGCTCTCCCGCGCCCGCACACGGGCAAGAAGGATGCGGATGCGCGCTCGGGTGCGGGTGGGCAGCGGGGCCGAGCCTGGGGCTGGACCCTCCCGCTGGAGCCGCAGCCTCCCCCCCCCGAGCCCTCTGCTGCCGCTCGGTGTGTCCGTGCCGGCAGCAGCCGCGGGCAGTCCCCACCGGGCTGATGCCCACCCGAACGTGGGAGCAGAGGAGCAGCTCGGCACTCGGTGCCACGGGCAGCAGGGCATGGAGCTGTACGTGGGGAGAAGGGCCACCTCTGGCATGGGAAGGCCGTATGTGTAGGGCAATGGACGGTGTTTATGCAGAGACATGGGTGGGTTTGGTGTGATGAACCACTTGGAGTCAGGAACACGGGCGACAGACCCACCTGCAAGCTGGGGTGTCACATTCTGGAGGGCATGGTGTGGGGCTTAGTGAAACCTGGAACTTTCTGCAGGTCCCCTTAGCTGCGAGTCCTTTGTGTTCGCAGTAGTTTCTCCATTTTCTGCTATCTTACAGTAGTTAATTCAGAACAGCAATTAGTATAACAGCAGAACCAATAAGAAGCTGGGGTTGTATGAAATTAAAGATGATTTTGCACCATTTGGCATAGTCCTCATTTTACACGGTATGAAACAAGAATGATACGGCCATTTTCCTGTTGAAACACAGGCCAGAAGTTGTTTCCCTTCACTGGACCATCTGTGTCATATGTGAATCCAAGCATTCATGTGTGAACACAGGCCTATACCTTGCCTTATAAATATTTTTTTTTTTTACCATTCAGCCATCCAAGTGGGAAGCAGAAACATCGCTTGAGACTTAGCTGACCAAATGAGTAGCTACTGAAGACACAGGGGAGCACACAGTCAGCACACAGGAAAATGAGTATAATTAGGCTTAGCAACATTTGCAGGCTGGACTTTCCATCTTTGTTGCATCACAAGGTCACACACCCAACCAGAGACAGTATATGAAACTTTACAATGTGAATAATGGGATAATATCCTGCAGGCTTTGGCTTCAGGACTAAACAGCTGGTTTGCAGTTGTAGTGAACTCAGTGATAAAAGATGTTTCATGGAATCAACCGTGAAATCAGATTTTGCATACATTAAGGCTTTGGACCAGTCCTTACATTATGCATTACAGAGTACATGGGAAAAATCTCAAGAGAAAGGTGCCAGGATTTGTTAGTGTTCAGAGGCATCCATTCCTTGTTGATACTACAATTATAATTCTTCACTAAAGGGTGAAGTTTGGTATTCTGGAGCATTGACACTGGGGGCACTGTCCAATATCGTTCTTGCACAATAAAATAGTAAGAATTTTGTCCTGAGAATAGATTTATGGATAACAGGAGAGATAACAGGAGAGACCTTGCCTTCACCGGCCAAAAAAAAAAAAAAAAAGAAAAAAAAAAAAAAAAGAAAAGCTTCTGCAGCAATAGGCACATCCTAGGTTGGCACATCCTAAGTAATAAATTAACCCTTTCTTCTGTTCTACCTCTGCAAGAAAGGGCAAAAGACTCTTATGACTCATTCCAAACTAACTTAATTTTCTAGATGATAGGAAATTGTTCTAAAGATATAGGGTATCCAAACTGTGACAAAACTCAACATACTACAATTCCAGCAGCTCAACAAACAGTAATTAAAAGGATACAGAGCTACATTTTTGCATGTGAGAGCGCTATGGAGGTAAGTGGTAGTTGGAAGAATAAATTATTACTGATAATTGTAACACCCAGCTGAAGTATCACAAATGGTTTGAGATCAAATATCTTACTGTTACCATGATGAGTATTTTTCCTGTACTTGTAGAATTACTTCCTCTCAGATGTCTTATAACTAAACATGCATTTGTATGGCCAAAAATCTACATTCCTGAATTCCCCAACTGTGCAATTCTCCTCTTTCCACAAACTGCTAACTGTGTTTGAGCAGCAGAGGCACCTGCCTTACCACTTGGCTGCTTATTGATATATTAAAAAAAATTTCTGCTATTACTGTGTCACTGTAGTTATATAAATCCTAATGCAGACATTTTCCTTTCCTCTTTGCTTTATGCTGTCTTAAAACCAGCATGCAACTCTTACTCTGAAATATGTGTGTATGCTGGCAATGTGCAGTTGTTGCACAATCTTCAGCAGAGCAGTGATACCACAGTAGCTCTTTGTTAGCAAATTCTCTGTGTAAACAAACCCCGTGCACTTCACAGCCTGAAATTACAACTTTTGAACGTGCAAACTTCATGCACATGGGAACTCTGTTCTAGAAGGCTTAGAGTGTAGTAATTCTGTCAAAGAAAGTAGTATTTTGTTACTGTCAAAACAACAAAAATGCCATCTAGCATTTTGGTGTTCTTTATCTATATCTAATATCTATTACTGGTTTACTCTGCTGGTACTTGCCTACGATTGCCTCCTGCTCTCAAGTTGTGCTTTCAAGTTGGCTTTGAAGTGGGTGATAGTATCTTTTTCCTTATACTGTTGTACAGAGTCAGAAGGAGGGGAACCTGAATTTGGAAGTGGTTTCTGGCTTGCAGCTGTGAAAAGCCAGAAGTCTTGGCAAGCAACCCAAGCAGAGAGGAGAGCATTGGATGATGTCTGCTAAATAGGGATTTTGGCCTCTGACATCATCTGTGAGGTAGCCTTGCCTCACACTCATTAAGTAAATAGTTTTCAGAAGACCTGCCTCACATGTGAGGTTTCCAGAGCAGGACCCAGATCTTTGTAGAACAAAATGAACAAATTGGCGTTCAGGTGAGAGAATTAAGATGGGTAGGAGAGAACTGCCACATGCTGAAGAGGTAGAAGAAAGCAGGTTGAATGGGAACATTTGTGGTAGGATGGTTTGGGAATGACCAGTGGCTGTACCCCATATTTGCAAAGCTGGGAGTGCAACACAGGTTATTGAGGAACACACGTGTTGTTCCCCTGGTGTGCAGTGTGTGTGTTGGGTCTAGAGGTTCTGAAAGTTGGGTGAAGTTCACAGAGGAAAATGTGAAATATGCAGCTGACACAATATAGTGAATGAAAAGGGTGTGGTACCAAGGAAACTGAGTAGGTGTGCCACAGAAACTGATCAACAAGGTGTGTCAGTTGATAAAGGGGATGTGTCAGATTTGTTTGCTGCCAGCAGTTATTATTTTAGAGATGTGACAGCAGCAAGGGTTGGTGCAGCCCTGGCTACAGGCTGGGCATGTCAGGCACATGATGCTGTATGATGTGTGGCATGGGGCACATGTCACAGGATATAAGGTGAGAGGACATAGGCTTAAGCTGTGCCAGGGGTGGTTTAGGTTGGACATTAGGAAGAATTTCTTCATTGAAAGTGTAATTAGATATTGGAAAGATCTGCCCAGGGAGGTGGTAGAGTCACTGCTCCTGGGGGTGTTCAAGGAAAGACTGGATGTGGCACTCAGTGCCATGGTCTACTGCCATGGTGGTGTTCGGTCATAGGTTGGACTTGGTGATCTCAGAGGTCTTTTCCAACCAAATTGATTCTGTGGTTCTGTCACACCTTTACCTGTCACACAAAGTACAAGGGTTCTGGCTTTGCACACCACATGCCAACAGCAGCAGCGACACGCACAACAGGTGTTCTATGTTTTGCTGTGCTGCCAGACAGCGCAGCTGCCTGGGCTGTGCTGGGGCCGGTCACCTGTGGCAGTGGCCTGGTGCCTGTACCAGTGGGCAGCCAGGGTTGGAAGGTGGGGCTGCAGGAGAAGCCGGGTGGGTATGGCAGGACCTGGGCTGGGGTCTGCCAGAGCAGTAGGAGCTGGACCGAAGCCCAGTCTGGGGCAGGGGAGAAGGGCGGGAGTGGGTGTGAGGAAAAGCACGAGGAAGAGCTTTGTCAGCAGGCCATGGGATCTGATCCTGCCCCTCTACTTGGCCTTAGTGAGGCTGCATTGGGAGTGCAGCATCCAGCCTGTGATCCTCTGTAAGGAGAGACATGAAGCTCCTGGAGCAGGTCAGGGAGGGAATGAGGATGATGGGGGCACTAGAGCAGCTCTCTTGCAAGGAAAGGCTGAGAGAGTGGGGCCTGTTCAGCCTCAAGATGAGGGGGTGACCTAAGCAATGTCTATAAGCAATTAAAGGGGGGATTTCAAGGGCATGGAGCTAGGCTCTGCTTGATGGTGCCAACCACTAGGTCATGAGGCAATGGGCAGAAACTGATGCTCTGGAAGTTCCACCTGAATATGAGGAAGAACTTCTTTGCTGTGCAGGTACCAAGCACTGGCATAGATTGCTCAGAAAGGTTGTGGAGTCTCCCTCACTGGAAATATTTGAGAAGTATCTCACTGGTGATATTTGAGAACTGTCTGGACGCAATCCTGTGCCACGTGCTCTGGGATGGCCCGCTGGAGCAGGCAGATTGGACCAGATGATCACTGTGGTCCCTTCCAACCTGACCCATTCTGCGGGAGGCCGCAGCCGTTAGACAGGAGTGGCCTCAGCTACCTCAGCGGTGGTGCCGCCGCTCACGAGCTCAGTTCGGTTCGGGCCGATCCGGTTCGGCCCCGTCCAGTCCAGTTCGGCCCGGTCCGGTCCGAGGCATCCCGGCGCCGCCGCCCTCGCGCTGCCCCGTGCCTGCCCCGCGCGTGCCAAGCCCGGCCCGACCGTTACGGCTCCGCCGCCGCTTCGCTGTGAGGCGGCGGGAGCGAGCGCGGGAGGCGGCGGCGGGCGGGGGGCTCGGTGCAGGGAACAGCCGCGGCCTCCTCGCCTCAGCCGCGGGGAGGAGGGACACCGAGGAGGGGGGAAGGCGGGGTGGTGGTGGGGGGGACGAGCAGAGCGTCGCGTCGCGTCGCTCGCTTCCCTCTAGGACCGCGCCGCCGGCGGGGAGGAAGGGGCGCGTCTCCCCGGAGCCTTCGTCGCCCCGCGCCCTCCTTCCCAGGCCCGGTGCCGGAGGGGGTGGGGGTGGGCGCCCCGCGGGTCCCCTCAGGCTCGGCGGTGCCCGGGGCGGGTGAGATGTCGGGCTGAGCGGGCGCGAGCCCGCGGGGGTGGGGTCCGCCGTGCCCGGGGAGGGGGCGGGCGGGGGGGTGGTTGGGACCGTCCCCTCACAGCCGTCCCGCCCCGCCGCGCTGCGCCCATGGTGATTGTGCTGCATCCCCCGCGCGCGGAGCGGGGCGAGCTGCCCGCGCCTCCCCGCCGCGCCCGCCGGGGCGCCCAGGTGGGTGGCGGAGGGGGAGCGGCGGCGGCGGCCGCTCGTTGTGCGAGGGGAGCGGGGCGGGAGGGGCGGGGGGGCCGCGCCCCCGGCCCGGGACCCGCGTTCCGCGGGCGGGTCGGTCGCGCTGCGAGGGCGGGGTGGGGGCCGCCGCTCCGCGGGCTCGCTCGGCGGCCGTGTCCCCGCACGGGTCCGTGGGGATCGGCGGTGGCTGTGGGGGCTGATCTTCACGTGATGCAGCCGAGGGGTGTGTGGCTGGCGTTGGGTCTGGCAGCAAGATCTTCCCAACTAGGTTTTCTCTCCCCTTTTGTTTTCCGGTGTTTAAAAAAGAGCTGGTGGCACATCGGTGTCTTTACTGCCTGAGCTCTTACCAGGGGCTCCGTGTTCCAAGCGTGCCACTCTGTTAATCTTGGATTGATTTCATAATTTAAGCAAGCATCCTCTAGACATGTTATTTTTTTTTTTGTCACCGTTCGTAAACCGCTGTTTGTTTTCTGTGGCAGCGTGGGTTTTAATGCATAGGAGGAGTACATGCTCCTAATGCATAGGAATACACGCTTCTGAACTGAAACGTACTTTTCTCCAGTCTCATCTGAATCCTAGGGGTTATTCTGGGGGAGAGGTTTAGAGGCTCACAAATAAATAGGAATAGTTTTTCTTGGTTTAGAAACTTAATTTCCTCATATGTTCCCCTGTAGGTACAGATTTTTCTATCCATTGAACACACATTCTTAAATAAAAGAACAAACTGCTTAGCTATGTGGGATTTTTCCCCTTAAAATTGGTTTCTGTGATAGTATATTTGTGTAAAATACTTAAAGTTGTGCATTTCCCCTAACTATGTTTATGTTATCATTTTCTTTTGACTTTGCTTAGTGTTTTGAATAGCACCTTTTCTTCCTTTGGGATTTAGTTTATTTCATACCTTTGCATATTTATGTCTAATAGGGATGTTTCTTCTTTTTTCTTTTTCCTCCCTAGGTGTTGGTGACTTCAGTCATTTAGGGGTTTAGTTCTGAGGAAATAGAGACACAAGGATTGAGTTTCTTTTGCATAGAAAGCTACAGCTCTTCACCAGTACTCTTTTTACTTGTTCCCATCCTTCCCTGCTCCGTAGGGGAGAACAATTTGGGAATTATTTTAAACATTCATTTAATCCCCCTTCCCTCCCTCAGAAATCTGCCCTGGTCCCAGAGGCATCCACTAGACAGTGCCTGACAGGACCAGGAGAACGTTATCATTGCTTGCTTGGTTTGGGAGCTTCAGTAGTACCCTTTTCTCCTTTGGGGTGTAGTGCAGGGAGGCATCCAGAAGACTTCCGTGCCACCCTTTTTGCTTAGTGTAGAGGATCCAGGAAAAGGGGTACCTAGCAAGACACGTGACCTCCTTAAGGGAGCCAGAACTGAAGCAGCACTTGGCACGCTGAAGGAAACACCCATCTTTAGTGTCTTTTTCGTCTTCCACTCCTTCCTCACCAAATTTCTGGTAAGTCTCTTCAGCCCATTCATTCACGCAGTGCATGTTTCCCTTCCCCCACTCCAGGCGCTGGGAGAGGCATGCACAGAGGCTGTGGGGTGGGGGAAGGGAGGAGGGAAAACTGGCTGTGTACACATGGATCGGATGGGGAGGAGAGGAGGTATATTGTACCACACTGCGGGGGAACCTGGCACAGGTGGAAAAGCAGCTGATGTGGGAGGAAATGGTGTGTTTTATTTGCACACGGGCGTGCGTGCACACCTAGGGACAGTGGAGGGGTGTGAAAAAGCTGAGAGCCTGTTGTTGAAAAAAATACCAAGATCAAAGTAGAAGGATGGCTGATACTGGACCAGTACTGGGCTCCCGTTGCGGGGAGGAAAGAGAATGGATTATTCGGTGGTGATCGGGAAGTGGGGTGTGTTAATGAGGAATCTTGCCTTCTACTTGCAAGCATGAACACAGAGGAGGAAAGATGGGGGGTGTGGATGTCCGCCTTTCAGAGGCAGCTGTGCCTGGGAGGATTGCTGCTAGCATCTTGAACATCACTCAGTGCAAAGGTGGAGACAAGGAGATGAAAGCCATCATGGGGAGTGCAGTTGCCCGTGTGCAGGGGTGGGAATGAATGGGAACAATTAATATATTCCCATATCGTTTGGCTGTTGCAATCTGCAAATCTCAAAGGGAAAAAGAGGTGAATACTGTGATGTGCTTTCAAAGAGGTGTGCTTGGGGTTCACCTGCCTGCAGAGACTTTCAATTCTCCGATGCATGTGTAGAGGGTGGATGATAATGCAGCAGCAGTGGACAGATTGTGGTGCAGCTTATAATATATTATATAAAATGCATTTAAATAAATATTTTAATTTTTCAGATTCTTCAGCTTTTAAAAATGTGTTCTTTCCAAAGATTCTCAAACAGTTATGTGACAGTCTTAGGAAAACTAGTTTCTGGTACGTAAAAGAGGAATTTTTCTTGATGTTGGCCTTAAGCATCACCATGAAGCAGCATTGTCAGGAACGAGTTGACTTATCTTGGATTTATTTTCTAAAGATGTCAGTTCTTTTCTCCTTCACCATGTGATATATTCATCATCCATACATATTTTGTAACATTTTCTTTAAATTATCATCATTCTGGTACCTTTGTGTGGAAAAAAAAAATCACTTGTGCTTTATGCTCAAAACAGCTGTGAACTGTTTGCAGACCTGCTCTCCCTATGACATAGAAAGTCCTATTTCTGGGATGTTTCAAACACTGCTCTCTTCTCATTAAGATGAGACAGAGACTTCCATGACAGTGTATGATGGATTACATGCTGGGTCACGTGCTGGACAACTGTTCATTAGCTGTTTAACCGGTCTGCTATCTAAGATGACTTTATAATTTAGGTCTGCCTTGAGGTGTCTCCTGAAGGAGATAACTTGCAAGCATCTGCCAACCATTCTTAGGTCTTCACTATCTTGAAATGCATCCTTCCAGCCATTCTAGAAATTGCTGTAATGGTAGAGATGATTGGTTTATTGGAAATGTGTACTCAGTTTCAAGCCTTATCTAATTTATGATGAAAAGGAAGTCAAAATACCTTTTCCAGCTTGAATAGCACTGTTCTGAAAATGAGTATTAAGGGATAAACATTAATGGTGTTAATGTTACTCATAGCGAAGTGAGTGCTTGGAGCAATGTTTTTCCTAGTTCTCCATTTCCCATGGCGGTTGTGACTGTCAGTCTCTTGCTTATTCCTTCTCAGTTCCCTGAGATTTTTATTGTCAGTATCTCAGCTGTAGGGATTAAACATGGCTAGAGGTGTGCTAAAACTAAGGTTGGGTTTTACCTCTCTTTTAAACACTGCAATCTGTGGAGTTTGTGTTATCTGCACAGTGCTGTAACTGGGAGTCTGAGCCAAGCTCTAAAAAAGGGGTGATTCTGGGAGGGGCTGGTCCACTGAGGTGTTTTCCTGATCCCACTGTAGGCAGTGGCAGTGTGCTGCAACATCAGATCACAGGTCAAGCAGGTGGAATAGCTAGATCACATTGATCCTTCATGCTATAAACATCTGGGATTCCATTTATTATTCCCATAGGGAAGGCACAACCTAGACTTTTTAATTTACAAAAGCATTGGGTAGTTGCATTGTGAACAAAAAGAATTTTGAACTTTTTTTTTGCATACTAGATGCCTTTTCTCTTACACATTCATCAATCATACCTTAATTAATCAGTGTCTCCTAAAAATGGGTTTCTTGCTTCATCTTAAGGGAAATACATCGTGGTGAAAAAGAAAAAGAAACTAGTCTATTTTTCTCGTACTTTTGGGTGTTGAAGACAGGAGAACGAGTAAATGAGCCATGGAGACCAATCTCCCATTCCTGGAGGGAGAGGGAGGTCTCTAATCTCTGTGAAGAGGGCACCCCCTTCAAGGTAAAAAGAGTGGTCTTCAGAGATTTCCAGATCTCTCTAGACAGGTGATTTGATTGGCTGAATTCCCTGTTATTTCAATAAATCATATTCATATATGATGTAAAGTTGAAAAGGAGCACAGTGAGTGCTTTTGTTAGAATAGCTGCTAGAGGTGTACTGCAGATTGAAGGAATGTGGGAGGAAATAGGTTTGCATGTGCTAGGGAGGGAAGGAAGCTACTGTGTGATTGCTGGAGTAAAGCCTGGCTTAAGCAGCATAAGGGTGCCACAGCTGAAAGTTGAGGTGAGCGTTCATTCCCTCTGTAAATGCAAGGAGTCTGTTCCAGGCAGTGTATTCCTGAAGCAGTTGTGGCAGTGTCTGCTTGGCTGCTGTGACACACAGTTTGATTTTTATCACAGACCCTTTTACTTTGATACCATCCTTTTTCCCTCTTCCAGTCTGTTACATGCAATTAAGTTTGTGATTATTTTTTGACTTCTAATTTCATAAATCTGTGAAGTAGTTATGGAAAGATTGTACTTACTTTGACTGTAGTAGCTTTGAGTGAAAAGTGCACTTGAAGTGGCCATTTTGCAGTTATTTAAACATCTGCTCTTCCCCTTATATATACCATAGTTGCTTTGCAATAGATGCTCTCATGGATTAGGAAGTATTCTCTGCACACCCAGCATTGTCTGAGGCTGTGTCTTTTAGATTGAAATGGGTGGAGCTGGTTTTCAGGGAAGAATTCTGGCAGTAAGATCCAAATTCAGAGCATAATGCTTTTGTGCATCTGACTGCAAGGCCAGCTTTCCTTTTTCTTGAGATTTTCTTGAGAATGTGAAAGGGATTTTTAAGATGTTTGATTAATAGGGTAAATGCAAGTTTTGTTATGTGAGATTTCTTACACAATGAAAATAGATTCTAAGGTGAGGCTGAAACTGATGAATATATTCTGATTTTAGGAGCAGAATGTTAGAAAAAGAAATTATTTTGGGTAGAAAAAGAAAGATGGTATTGGATTGGAGGTGAAGGATTCAAGACTTAGGACTGTTAGTTTCTGTCTCTGCTGCTGGCTTGTAGCTTGTTCTAAAGTGAGCTTCTCAGTCTTTACTTGCGGATTTGAGATTGTTGCCTGCCTTTCTTACAATAAGATGGGAGCTTTCAAATAAACATTTATAAAACCATTAAGATTTTGAGCAAATGACATGTAGTATTAGGAGAGAGATGAATAGCCATATCCAAGGCATTTTTATACACATGCTGGTTTAATATCCTCATTGATATATATGGATGGCCCTTCTTGGCAATGTTGTAATTTCTTTCAATAGTAGAAGATGGAGGAAAGAGAAGAATATACCTTTTTTTCTTTCTTCTTTGATCCTTTGCTGATTTTTAAGTAATTAAGTGTTGAAATTACAGTCAGGGAGAGGTGATGATGTATTTAAGGGGGTGGAGGTGGGGCCTCATAGAGAAGAGATTTGAGAAAAACTGAAGCAGACTGGCAAAGAAAGCAAAAATGGGGAGAAAATACTTGGTTCTTGTATTAGCATTAGAACCAGTACTGAGGGGGAAAAAGCCTCAAACCACAAAAGCCCAAACTAAAACCCCAAGCAGGCAGAAAATACAGTTTCTGATGATGGTTTGTGATTTATGTTTTGTTGTGGTTTTTTTGTTTTGTTTTGTTTGTTTTTGTTTTTGTTTTTGTTTTTGGTTTTTTTTTTTTTCCTTTTGTTTAGCGCTGACGAAGCGTGCGTGGTGTGTTTGCCCATGGCCTCGGCGTCCTCCCGCCGTTGTGTGGGATGCGCGGGTGCGGGCCGGGGCGGAGCGGCGCTGCCGGGCAGGGGCGGCAGGTGGCGCTGCTGGGCCTCGCCGGCCCCGTGCAAATGGCAGCGCTGAGGGGCAGTGCCCGCGGCCCCCGGGCCGGGCCCGCGGCGGGGCATTCCTGCCAAGCCGTCTGTCCCGCTGCCCAGCACAGCATGTTGTTCCAGGAAGTTCCGTGTAAACCACCCCGTCCAGGCATGCATTGTTGAGGGAGACTCAAGTGGGGCAGGGTCTGAGAGATGTCAGCCATTGCCCAAGCCTCATCTTGCCCTTTTCACTTCGAGCTGCTTTGAAGAACAGAGAGGTTCTTGGAGAGATCCTTGGAGAGATAACCTCCCACACCCATTTTTCTGCAGGGAGCAAACACTCTTTTCCTGCTTTACCTTGAACATCTTGACTGCATTGAAGAGCTGGTCTGGAGCTGTGATTGCGATTCCATAGCTTCTGCCTTTTTCCAGTCTGTTGGTATGAAGAACTGTAGTCCTTCACTTTATTATTGTACCTCATTTACCAAATCAATGAGAAAAAACTTACAGTCTTTGTGTGTTGTTACTATGGTTCTCAGTACCAGGAATAAATATGTCCACTGAAAATTTTATTTTCTTATTAAGAAAAAGCTGTTGTGGTAGAAAAAAAATGGTTTTTTGATGCTAGAAAATACCTAGCTGGTTTTTATGGTTGTAACTAAACAATCCTTTTGTCCCAAGACCTGCTGCAGAAACAAAAATTTTTTGTAATAGCATGTGATAGCAATTACGTACTGAAGGTGTTTTTGTATTTACATTATCTGCTGGCAGCAGTCATTATGACTACTAGGCAAAACTCCTGTTTCTACTCAGAGTTCAGTTCTGCTAGGAACTTATGTCAGTGATATTAGTGAAAGTTACGATTTTTGGCTCTTTATTTTAATAGGAAAGGTGGCACAGAAAACTCTGCTGGTTTTCTCCAGAATTCCTATTCCCTACACCATGCTTGTCTTTCTTGAACACAAAGGAGTAGTCCATTTATGTACCTGTAACTTGTTTACAGCTTTAAAAATAATTCAGTAGAAATATATTCTGTCAAAAATAGTCCAAGTCCTCCAAAGCAAAAGGAGAAGTACCTTGCTATTATCTGTTCTAACCCAATTGAAATTCTTCATTTTGAACTGTTTTTTTGGTTCTTGGTCCTGAATTCATTAGTGCTCTTTATGTATAAAGGTGATTTAAAAAAATTTATATGAACCAAGAAAGGGCTACCACTGAAACTCTGGCCTCGATTTTACTTTATTTTACATGTGTTAATGTTCTGTATTCCTGGCATTTTGTTGGTGCTCCTTGTTCCATTGGTTTTTCCATTATGTGTTCTGGATACTACTTAATATATATCTAAGTATATCTCACGGCAGATGTGAAATATTTGTGAGAGCAAAACAGCAAAATAGTAACCTGGAAGATTCTGTGGGAATGAGTTTCTGTTCTGCTGGTCTGCTTTTTTAACATAGAGAGTTTGTCACACTCTACTCTTCCATATATGGTGGAAGGAGACAAATCAAGTCTGTCGCTGGGTATTTCAGCGGTGCCTAGGAGAAGGGAGGAGTTATTTCACTAGAAGGAATTATCCTAATCATGAAGTTGAAATTCTGGCCTTCAGACATGGCCGTTCAAATTGTTTTCAGTTACATCTTTGTGTACTTCTTGAGGAGAAGGCTGGGATGAGGACCAAGACCTAATTTCTAGTATTTAACATTGATGTAATGTAAATGGATTTGTTTCTGTAGTTGGTACTTTAGGTTGCAGAGTAGGTGTAGACATTGTTTTGCTTCTTGGAGGTTGGAAGTCGAAGTCTGTTGAAATGGACTGGCTTGTGCAGAGGAAGTGGGACTTAGTACAGTAGGGATCATGAAGATAAGAGCCTGTGTACTCTAACAGAGTCTCATCTTCTCCACTGTCTAGCAGTTCCATTGGAAGGAAGCCTTGAAGGTTGCAAGACAAGTCCAAGATGTGCAGCTCTGTTGCTCCCAGGCTGTGGTTCTTAACAGACCGCCGCATCAGAGAAGATTACCCTCAGCAGGAGATCCTGAGAGCACTGAAGGCCAAGTGCTGTGAAGAGGAGCTGGATTTCCGGGCCTTGGTGATGGATGAAGTGGTGCTGACCATTGAGGATGGAAATCTTGGTGAGAATGAACTAAGGCTGGGAGTATGCTGAAGGGGTACATGGGAAAAGATTATAAAATGGAGCATCAATACTATTTAATAACAAATTCCATGTGTGCCAGACTATCTACCATTCATCATCTAAATAATGTAGATGTACACCATTACGGGTTTTTTTAGAATGTATTATGTTAATCAAATATAATTGTTCAGTTTGCTGATTTGCATTAGAACCACTCTTGCCTTCCCTCTGCAGAAAAGAGAGGAGGATTGTTTCATTTTGGTGAATTCAGGGTAAGGACTACAAGACCCCTGAATTAATAAGAAATCATGGAGCTCAGTTTTTGCTTCAGTTCTTAACTTTGTGGGTCACATTTAAGAGTTTCAGAAGGACTTTTTTCTTCTGTTTGTGTTCTGGCTCCAAAATAGAAAACACTGGAAATAATCTAAAAGGAATTTTCCATGAACAGTATGAAGTGTCATGGAAGTAGAAGTTATAATGTGATGTAACTAAAGCACGCTGCTGTACGGATGTGGAGTTATGTGAATTCTAAAAAAGAGCAGTGCTGATAAAGTGTGTGCATCAAATAATTTGAGTTATTACTACAATTTACAGTGTTTAAAACTTAATGGTAAGATTTCTGTTCTATTTTCATTCTAGCTTTTTTTTTTCCTTTGGTGATTAAAAAGGATAACTAAAATATTAAGTTGCATTAGAAATGTTAAGTAAAAGGATTATTACTATCTTATTACTTACTATCTTTTACTGTAAATAGTAAGCTTATGTGATGAGAAGATACTAATACCATCAATGTCAAGCTGTGTAACACATATAATTTATTTTTGTTTCAACATTTTTTAATTTGGATTTCCTAAAGCAAGTAGATTGCAGTGGTTTTTTTTTTTTTTTTAACCTTTAACTCTTTAATTCCTCTTCCCCATTTATCAGTCAAAAAACGTATTTCTGGAGGCCCAGGGAAGAATTATATTTCTGAAAGTTGAATTACAGTAATTCTGTGTGGGAAGAAAATATGAAAGTACCCTCAGCCATGAAGAACAGGCTGCCATGTATACCTTGTTCCTCTTTGGGAAATCATATGTGGGAAGGGAATCATAAAACTGACCCTGGGGAAGAACTTTGGTCAGAACTTATACCCTATTTTGGCAGGAATCAGTCAAACAAAAACATATGCATGGTAAATCCAGTGTTTTTTATTCTGGTATTTCTAAACTTCTGTTTGCTTATTTTGCCTTTTAATCTGAGGAGTCTTGTGATTTTTATCACAGATAGAAATTCTGTAGGATGTCTTCAAATCAAGGTAACTTCTTGTCAGAAAGTCTTAGCTCTGAGTGTGCTTTCCTTTGGACAGCATGTAATGGGAACACTGCCATCCTGGACTGTAGCTGCAGTCTCTGAGATGCACAATTAGTCCTTCAGCACTTCAGTACTGTTTTTGTTTTCTTGGTGATTTCTTCTTTTCTGTCTCATTTTGGGGAATTAAATAGGGCAAGTGTAAATTGTGGACCTTTCTGCTCTCTTCTGTCTAATGTCTTGTAGCGCTGTGTCTATTGCAAGGAAAAAGATAAAAGTAATACAAGTTGGAAAACTAATATTGAAGAATGTGTAGTCCAAGAACAAGAAAAATTAAGAAAATTACTAGAACAAAATACAAGAAAAGGGAAATTATTCTCATACAAAGTGCTCATTCAATATGATGTAAATAACTGACCATTTGAAAAAGAGTGAGATAAGAATGGTGAAAGATTGTGGATAGAATTTTTTTATAAGTAGTGTGGTCTGTCTAATCAATTACTTCTCTTGGAGAGTAATGAAAAATCTTCCTTCTTAATTTTCCAGTTGTGTTTTTTCTAGAGCTTTTGGACATGCTTTGATAAAGATTTCTGCTACAGGACACAAGCAAAAGCTTTGTGTTTCATTTTCCTTTTTAAAAACCTCAGTCGGTTTAGGAAAAGGTGTCCTGTAACAAAATCCAGGAGGTAGTGCATTCTGTACCCTTTTTGTTATCTACTGTTGGGTGAGGGATCCAGGTTGGGTAAAATTTTCTATGACATGGAGGAGTTGATGAAGAGAATGTATCTTCAGTGGATAATCACATGCTTTTCCTTTCTTTTCTATTTTTATTTGTCTTGAAAGCTTGGCAATTCAAGGCTCAAACTCTGAAGGTAATACATGACATTGGAGGAAGTAATAGTTGGGTTTTTTCCACATATTCACACTTTGATTGGAGCTTTTTTGGTCCTTTAAAGCCAAGACAATTTCTTAAGTAAATTGTTAGAAGGATGTCAAATTTACACAGTTAAGTTGGATACTACAGGGTACTATTTAAAATCTCAAAAATGTGTATTTCTTTAGATTATAGAGTCAGTAATCCTTCTTGTGGGCTTGCTGACTGTCAGGAACATGGTTGGAGACTTCAGAGACCAAAAATTCAGTATAAAATATTCAAAAGCTTAAATTATTTACTTCATAGGGGTAGAGTGGAAAAGACACTTCTAAATTTAGGAAAATTGAGCAGAACCATGTGATACATACATGTGAAAATTGTCCCTTTCACAAACCACATGGTTTATACCTTAACAGTAGAGCACACTGATGCAGGTATCACTGATGCCCAGGCCAAAGTCAGAAGCTTTTGTGATACTGAGATTTACAAAATTTGTGTCTGTCAGAAATTACAAGATTTGCCATGACCAAAGAGAAAGGGAGAGGAGGGGGGGTTGTTTCACTCAGTGGATTCAGCAGCAGCCACTCCTTGGGGTGTGTCTCTGCAGTACTGCAGGGCCTGATGACAAGTGTGGCTGGATGCCCAAAGCAAACCAACAGTGTAGGCCCAGCAATCCCTGATAGTTCCTTTTCTTTCACAGCTGAAACTCAGGATGAGCCAAAATCCCAAGCACCCCATACAGCAGTCCCGTATCACCAGCCACATGATGAACCTGTATGCAGCTCAAGGTCCACATTAGATACCTCAACACAGCATGAGTCCAGAAGTGATTGTAAATGCAAGTTAAAAGATGTAGAATTAAAGATTTTCCTTTTTAGTCTAAAAGGAAGTTCTTAAACTGATTTCTGCTTAAATGATTTTGAAAATAAGTTCAACATGTATTTTTTGAAATTAACTGTGGTTTATGCCTTACTTGAATAGGTGTCTGCTTACCCAAGCCATGCACTTCTTTATCTTTTCCACAGTGGCAGTAGTACTCTGTAGATTTCCAAGGCAAAAGCTGATAAAAAAATAAGAGGAAGAGTCGAGCTGTATAAGTATTTTTTTTTCAGCTTCTGTGGTGGGTTAGGCCTGCTGAGATGGTTACTGAATCAGATATGCACAACATTGTTGCACAGGAATGGACAAGAATGCATGTGTGGAAAAAAGTGGAGGGTGATAGTGGGCTGGTTTGATTTAAACTTGCACTGTGTAGCTGTATGCTAAGTTTCTTAAGAGCTAAATTCTTGAAACTAACCAGTCTAGAACAATCTACTGCCAAGTGGAGCAGCTGTGTTCCTTTTGTCCCTTTCCAGCATTGCTGTTGCTGCTTGCCTTGTAAAGGACTTCATGTCTCTCTTGGCTTGCTTTCATGTTGTACCTCAGCTAATTAAAAAAAAAGGTTACCAAACTGTCTGCTACTTTGCAGGATTTTGCATTTGTGTGAGTTGAGTTGGCCAACCCAATGGAAGATTAACTCCACCAAGTAATTAACAGTTTTCTGTTCGAATAGATTGTTGCATTAACCCTTTTTGTGGTCATGCAGTTCCTAGCTCTGGTTCTCAGGCAAGGAAGAATGGGGTTGTTCTTTCAGGGAATGGCTTGTATTTATGTTGATTTAGTTATAACTCCAGAAATACTTCAAAACAGGAATTTTCTTGTGGTTGGGATGTCTGATAGTGTCAGCTTTAGGATTATTTTGTTTGTGCATGGCATCTGATATTTACCAGATGTAAGGATTACAAACTGAAATGTCTAGTTTTCTAATCTAGTTTGGCAATTCCTATATTTATTTGAAATCAAATAGCAAGTATTGCAACAAAACTCTGCAGGACATTTTTAGACATTTATTTGAAGTCTTAGCAGTGAGTCCTGTCAAAATGTGTACTTTTAAACTATATGTCTAAGCTTGCTAATGCACTGATGTAACAGGCTTGAGGAATTTGCTGCTAAACAAATTACAGCTTGTGAGCAGCAGTGTTTAGTGTGGGATGAGGTGCCGATGAAGGAAGCTGGTAGGAAAATCCCACCCTATAGGGGGACTTTGTGGACAAAGAGACAAAACATATCCATGGGTTGTCTCCTCATTCTGAATATTCTTTCTTCTTCCCTCCATGTGTCTAGGATTGAGTAGTACCTTTCCCTACAGACTCCACACCTTACCTGTAGGGCAGCATGGTTCAAGAACTATTCTTTTGTGAAGAAAGTGTTTGGGAAATTTGGATCCTTCCCCCAGTAAAATGATATATAGTGATATTTTCATTAAAATTTTTTGCTACCAGAACAGCCAGAATTGGAATTAACTGAGTCAGCAATTTACTTGTACCTTTATTGTAGGTTTTTGGAATCTCCATATTTTCTGATACTGTCCTGTGAAGGAAAATAGTATAAAGGAAAGTTGCTGTCGTGAACTTTGAACTGTTGAAGATGCTGGAGTGACTAAAGTATAAAACATTTTTCCTAAGACTTCCTTGGCTTTTCTTTCGGGAATGTGAAACCAAATGGTCAGCTTAGGTGAGGAATAAAAAGGGCATAATAGTCATGTGTTTTAAAACAGTAATACATTGTGCACAGTCAGTTGACTTTTCTTAAATCAGATGGGTAGCATCTGGAAACAGATCTCTTGCCTTCATTTTTTTCTGCAGAGGAAGTACTTGGAAGATGGATTATTTTAATTTGGTGAAGGTTGGTGTCCTGATTTAGGGTTTCCAGTGTGTACCTGAACTTTGCAATAGAAGGCAGTGTCTTGTTTAAGTCTTCCATTTTGCAAGATGTGCTTTTGTTTTGTATGATCTGCCCTTCATTTCTTATTTAGTTTGAACTAGTAATGAGTAATTGTGATCTTTGATTTTTTTCACACACTGGATTAGACATAATTTGAAATAAACATGGAGGAATTGGCATAGTTGAAACATTTCTGTAAAGTAGAGAAAGCTGATGGGGGAAAAAACTAAGGTGGATAACAAATTCTTGTGTTTTCATGTAATGGTAAGAAAACCACTTTGAATCAGCTAGATCCATGGTAAGAGAGGGCTTTTACATATATAAAATGGTTTCCATATCAAAATAACAAAACTCCTAATATTTTTGTAAGTCACCTAAAGACTGCCTTCTATCATACACAGGGAACATAGTCACGTCCTCTTCCTTCTGGCTGTTTCAGTAGTCCCCTGGCATTTGTTAGTCCAGCAGTGCACCTTAATGTCAGAGCTTTTCCTGCAGCATGCAGCAGTGGCTTTGGAAGTGATGGAACAGAGGCAGGCAGCCTTGGCAAGGTGCCTTTTTGAGCACTGCAGAGTTGGCCTGTTTCCTGCTATTAACTAAATCCAGAGCAGCCATTACTTCCTCTGCAGAGTTGGGAAATTGGTTTGTGACTCAAGTGAGAGTGGGAAAAGGAACTGCATTGTGTGCAAAGGACTGGAAGGTAGTTAGACATGAAGTGGATTTTGTACTGTGGAAAGTGCTGGGCTTAGAATCACTTGAAACTTCATTTTTTATGTTCTTTCACTGTGGAAATTGATCACTTCCAGTCTGATTGGTGCTAAAACCATAAGCATTACTGTTAGGCAGCTGTGGGCTATATAGAGGAGATTTTGGAATGGTAGCTGTGTTTAGAGGTGAGTGTAATATAGTATGTGACACTCCAGTATTAAATACCCAAGACAAACACATATCTACTAGAAAAAAAATGTAACATTTGCTTTATTATTATATTTTAATAACAGTGCCTTTCAACAGCTGCCATGTATGTTAAGAAGAATTGGTTTGGTTTTTTTTACAGAACTATGACACCAAAGACAAATTTCTTATAATGCATATAGAAAGAAAGGATTCATACTCTGTAACCATCCCGGTTGTTCTTGCAGTTTTCTTCCTTCCTGTCAGGGATTTCTATTCTTATGTGAATGATTGTCATCTTAAACTGACGCTAAAATAACAAAGGCTAACAGTGAATTTGGTCTCCTCAAAATTGTTCTGTTTCTTCAGTATGTCACCAGTTGTAGGTATGCGCTCAGTCCAAAGCCACCTTGGCAAGGTAGAGGTGTAGGAATGTTTCTGCATGGAGATATCTTATTATGTTAATTTCAGAGGGCTGTGTTAAGGTCTGAAGTTTTTCATTTGCATGTGTTCTAGAACAGCTAGCCAGGAAAAGCAGACTTGTAGGGCACATCATCTTGAACATACGTGCATGTCATCATATCTGAAAATGACAGAAAGCATTGCCAGATTTTTAATTGTTGTAAGAATTCTGAGGAGTGACCATCTGGATGATAAACAAAACAATGTAAAAAGGGACAAAAGCAAGATGAAAGAAGTGTTTCCATACATCCTAGTTGAGAAATGAAAATTAGCCTAACATTTCACAAGACAAGTCTTTAACTGGCTAGGGGTTTCTGTGTCACTTTTCCAACAATCCCTGTTCCAGTGCTGTGTCACCTAAGCAAGTTTTGCTGGCACATTTGTCTGAGCAGTTGTATTGTGAACTGGGTCTGCATACTGATGTAGTTTTAAACCAGTGTGTTCTTGGTGGCAGGTGTTTTTTTTAGACTTCATGAGCCCTCCGAGTCAGGGAACAGTGTGGCTGCACAAACAGTTCTTCAGCACTTAAATCAGAAGGGCAAACTGTGTGTTGGAGTGGGAGAGATTAGAAGATAGCACAAGTATTGATGTGAAAAGCTTTCTTTTATAGAACTGACAGCTGTGCTTGCTTTCCCAGATTTGTGATCAGAGGAGTACTCTTATTACTTGTTCTTTAAGGACAGTGGCTTTGACTTTGTCCACCTTTTCTCAAGTCTGGTGGCTGTCCATTTGTGAATGATGGGTAGTTGATTCTCAGTGACTATGAATGTGAGAGAGACTGGTACTGCTGAACCTTGACCGGTATTGAGATGGTTTTCCAGTGTGCAGACCTGTGTTGGATTGACAGGGACTTCTAGGAGTACCAGTGTCCGTGGACAAGTCACTTAGTTTTCTTATTTTTATAAAACTCTTGCATGTAAAGTTTGGTGAAATACTGGTTTTAAGAATTACAGTTTCCTTTTATATCTGCCCTTTACTGCATGGAAAGAGTGGAACAAGGAGCAGAACAACAACAAAAAGAATGTCGCTACTGAAATGATAAATTATTTTTTATTTCCTTGTATTGTAAATAATTAACATTTACAATGTCATAAAAATCTGTAATGGTGTCCTTGTAATTATTATTCTTTGAGTAGTAGAGCTTATATGATTTCCATCTCTCTAAAGATCTAGTCCATTTTAGGATTAAAAGTCTGATAAAATGCCTTTTTATTTGTCAAAAGTTAAGCAAATTGAAGCAGAATGTGTTACAGGTGCTCTGACAACTTGAGCAGAATACCTGACAGCAAAGGTATTCTGCGTTTGTTGTCAGAGGAACCCTGCTTGAATTACACCAGTTAATTGTGTTAATTTGTAGGAAACCTTTCTTATTATACAGAAAGGTTTTCTTGCTCTGTACTTCAATATAGGGCAGGTATTGAGCTGGGGGCTCTTACTGTGTTTGTTACCCATCTTGACACATCTGTGAGTAAAGCATGGAAGAACAGATATTGGAAGAGACACACTAGTGATTTGATCCATTTTGTTAAGGTGTCAAGTAAAAATACTAGGTATGCCAGTGCTTTAGATTTTTTAGCTGAGAAGGAGGTTGGAGTCCACTGACACAGTTATTAGGGTCAAAGATTTTGTTCACCATAATAGTTGTAATGTAACACCCATGAAATAATATGCTCAAAATCCATGCTCTCAAATCCTGTTTCTTGGCAGTGTCTGTCTAAAGAATAATTAGATCTAGTAGGGAAACACATCAGTCAGAAGATCAATAAATATTTCCCTTGAGTTCTAAGAACTTGATTTGAAAGTATCCTCTAGGTGTCACGTCAGTTGTCTTGTTGTGTTGGTACAATGCTGGGCAACTTTGAGGGGGATGATTTCCTTTTAATTTAAGTTTTTTCAAGGACAGAAGAAGAAGTGTTTTCTAAAAAGCTTTGTAAGTGTTCTCTTTAGCTGTTCAAAATACACAGGTATGAATTGTTTGAGAAGCAATTTAGAAATAGAGCATAGACAGAGCTGTTGGAGCACAATGCAAAGGTGATTCTCATTACAGGTCCTTTTGATATGCTCACCATCACAGCACTGGGCATTCCCAGTCCCTGGGAAGGCATAAAGGGGGTTTAAGTCAACTCAAGCTCATTGCTCTCTTCAAAACTCTTTTGGCTAATCGTTCTGGTTTTATCCTCTAGGTTGGGCTAAGCCCTGGATACACTCCCCCATGCTGGTTTAGTTACTTTGGGAAGATATTCAGGCTCTTGCTGCTCTCCTGGACAAACATTTACACATGCAATTGATTCACTCAGCTGAGAGACAAACAATCTCCTAAGTGTTACAAACCTTTATCTTAAAAGCCACCTTTTGGTCTCTTTTGTCATAGAATGGTTTGAGTTGGAAGGGACACCTTAAAGATCATCTCATTTCATGCTCCCTGCTGTTGACAGGGACACCTTCTGCTAGAGCAGGCTCCTCAAAGCCCTGTCCAACCTGCCCTTAAAGACTTCCAGGGAAGGGACAGCCACAAATTCTCTAAGCAACCTATGCCATTGCTTCATCACCTCATAATAAAGAATTTCCTCCTAATATCTAAAGCAAACCTACCCTCTTTCAGTTTAAAGCCATTATCCTGTCACTACGTGCCCTTGTAAATACTCACCATCTTTCTTGTAGTATCCTTTCAGGTACCAAAAAGGTTGCAATTAGGTCACCTGAAAGTTTTCTCTGGGCTGAGCATTCCCAATTCTCTCAGCCTTTCCTAATGGACAGGGTGTTCCACCCCTCTAGTCATTATATAAGGTTAACTTGCTTAGCCACTGCTGTGGGCAGTCACTTCCCATATTTTCCCAGAGCTTCACAGGCACATAATGTTTGCTTATCTCTGCTGAGCCTTCCCAGGAGTTTACTGATCCATCACATGGAGAAAAGAGCTGTGAGTACATAGAATCTGGAGTTTGGGGCATTTGCATCAATGTTAGACTTGTTTAGCATCTGTCTTTGCTTGAAGTAGTAAGTACAGTTCTTCCCAGGTTCGTGCTCTGACCTTGGAGATGGAATATTTTAATCTTTGATGTGCTAGTTGTGTGCTTTATGTAACACAGAGCTATATGATTTAGCGAGAGATCAGCTTAGGAAGACTCACAGTGGTCTGATGTCTGTGTCAGTATTTGGGTTCCATATCCAAATAAGTGTCCTTGAATGATGAGGTAAAAGGGTGTCTTCACCAGCAATTTGGCTTACTGTGAAAAGTGCCAGAATCCCTTTGTGAATCTAGTGTGAAAAGTCAAGCTGCTTCTTCCAAGGTTCTTGTTATGCTCCAGATAGTACTGTGAAGGTCTTGAATTTATGAATAGATTATTTTGGTTTCCCCACCCCCAGTAAAAGTTACTTGCTTTGACATCTGAATGGTGACCTAACTGCTGAAATTGCTGATGTCCTGACATTATGCTTACTTCCTGGTAAAGTCAGGATTTATTTAAAAGTATAATTTGAGACACTCAAGATGGTAAATGGATGATGTGTCCTAATTTACAATGCCTTCTTCCTTGCTTTCCAGTAAGAAGAGCATATTGTTTTGCTTTCTATCTTATATATGAAACAAAATAAAAACATGGTTTCATCTGTTGGCCAGACAGGTGACACTGGTAAAAACTGTTACTTTGCCTAGTTCGAGTAAGGAAATTTTGAGTTTTAGTACTGATCATGTTTTAAATGATGTATTTATATCTGATAAAACATTGAGTGAGGGGTGATTTTTTGACATTGCAGATGGGTCTCACAATCACCCATCTTAACATAACAGTGGGCTAAACCTTTGAATCAGATTTTTATTGCTTAGGTTTTGTCCTTCCTTATTAATAATACATCTGACTCTTAAGTCTTAAATGTCTCTTTGAGGGAGTCTTGTGAATTTTTTGCCAAGTCGTGCAGTGGAAGGAGGGCACTTCAAGGAAGAAGGAACTTTTTACCCCATATCTGTAAGTATCTTTTTGGAAGGACAAGCTTGGAACAGGAACTCAGTTTGGCTGAAGTGGCTTTTGCTAGTGAAAGTAGGCATAAATTTGTCCCAAATTATTACCATTTCAAAAAATAATCTGTTAAGCATCTTGGCGACTTGTTTAAGCTTCACAGCTAAAACATTTGAAACATAGCTGTGTATTATGGAAAAGAAAGGACCTCTGGTGTTGTAGCCGTCTGTCTGCTGTGAGATGGAAGGTATAGTTTGGTCTGATCACACAATTTAAACTAAGGATCTTCTTTCATATTGTTTATATTACCTCTTCTCTCTGACACAAAGATCTGAATGGTCCATCCAAATATAATGATTAAGATGATTGAAATTGGTTTGGCACTGGGGACTCAGGAGCCAGTGAAGAAAAATGTGGTGTGAAGGCAGTGTACTTGGCAAACATGCTGGAACAAGAAACAGTAACAGGAAGTGATTGCAGAGGAACTCTTGCTAGATAAGGAGTTGCTTCCCTCACGAAGGAAATTGGAGATTGAAACTGGGAGTATGGGTTTTGTGTTGAAACTTGAAAACTGAACAAGGAGATTCAAGTGGGAAACAAGTTTGAAGGCAAGGCAGGCAAGTGAGTGGTTGCAGTGGTATTCAAAATTGCAGGCAGAGAAACGACATGACAGTAGGAGAAATCCATGGTTTGGAAACTAAATGGAATGTCTTGGGGCATCAGTGCTATGGGGGGGTGAGTGGGGAGTGAGAATTTGGGGCAAAGCAAGCTGGTCTCACCCTCACATGCTATTCCACCATGTCAGGTGTTAGGTGCCAATGGATGGACTTTGCTTTTGATTATCTGCAAGTATGAAGATAAAATTCTGTTATGAGTAGCAGCAGCAAATGACTTAAGCTTAGAAATTGGCAAAAACATATTTGGAATTTTGTCTTCTTTGTTGTGTATTTGTTTTCACTACTACATTTTAAATTACTCAATTACTTGCTACTTTTTTGTCAGCCTCCTTAAAGTATATGGTGTTCTGCTCTGGAAATGTAACTTGCAGTATGGTGGAGAGGACAATTTGTAGGATGCCTTTTTGTGATTACAAAAATTTGTGACAATTGAAGCAGAACATTGCTGAAAGAAAAAATGTTAGTCTGGTGATTTAAATTGAACTGCTCAGAAATTGCCTTTAATTGCATGTTTTTGCATTTTCTGAGTGCCCAGACTTTGGGTGCTAGGATCAGCTTTGTAAAAGAGCTGAATGCTTAGATCCACAAATGAAATCATTCAGAACAGCATGAGCAACTGAGAAATCATGGTGTCCCAAATGTGGCATCTAGAATTCCTTTGTCAACACTTATCTCTGGGTTTCACTCCCCCATATGGCAGATCAGTATAGTATTCACTGATTTCCCGTGGTGTTAACAAAATTGATGATGATTGTGAAGGACTTAGATATTACTGTGATAAGTACAATACATAAAACTCAAGAAGAAGTTAAAGAGTGGTGTGTTTTAAGCAAGGATTTCAGTATACCAATCCATGGATTGCACACTAAATAATGCAAAAGAAGATACAGTCCTCAGTCACTGCTTGTTAAATAGGTGCTGTACCTTCTGTGCACATGAGGTATCTGCTATGGGAAAAAATAATGTTTGTTTGTGCAGTTGAAGACAGTATGAATGTGGGGTAGTACATCAGTGCTACAGACATCCTTAGTTCTTTTTCTAACCTTTGTGTGCTTGACTTTGTGGCTGCAATAGTTTTCTCATAATGTAGCTTTTGAATGTAATACTGAATGCCTATATTCTTTGTAAAGTCTGTGCACATAGGGACTGTGTTGGGTGCATCAATACTGTTTACTATCCAGGTTTTGAAAAATGTAGATGTAGGGGAACCAGGAGTGCTGGAATGATAACTAATTACTAGGGTGACCTAGTACTCTTGTCTTTGAATAGTAGTCCATGGATCAATTTACCTTGAAGATAATATGTATTCTGTCAGTGAGACCAAGGAATTTTACTTAAATACCTGGGGGAGTTGCTCTTTACCTTGTTCTCCCTTATACTTGTTTCATGAATATGTAAATTGGCATGTTCCCATTGTTATTGTACTCAGCTACTCTGGAAATTGGCTTATTCCATTCTTGGAATTCAGTTTGCATTCTTGTGACAGCACTGCTTTCAGTGTTTATATTTCATATTTTATGAGGTGCCTTGCAGGCTGTTTTTCATGGTTAAGGATAACTTCATATATATAAAGAAGTAATATATTACTTTTGGACATCAACATGAAGTGCTGGGCCTTCTGTTCCTGGATGAGGAACAGATTCACAGGGTGAACTGCATTCTTAGTTCTGTGGTCAGGCAAGATGCCCTGCTTTGAGTTGAGATTTTGCTTAATATGAAGTAGGAGGGGAGCACTAGTGAGCCTTGCTGAGCCTGCAGTGGCAGAGGCAGCTGGTTGTTATGATCATGAAATTATTTTTTGTGAGCTTCAGATTCCCTGCACCAACCACACGGTTCTAGAAAGCAGAGCCATGCAAATCTTGCCCCTCTCTGTTGTGGGGCAGCTTTCTTTCCTCTGTCGTGCCTTTTTCTTCAGTGAAGGTTGTTGTTAATAACAGACTAGGCCATACCAAGTTCTCCTGCTAGTGTTACTATGTGTCCTTGTTCCCCTGACTCAGACAACATTCAGGAATATCCTGTAGACACAGAGTAAAGGATTGACTCTCCTTTGTCTGGAGTGCAATCCATCTCTGCTTATTCCCAGTGAAACAGAGTTTCAGTAAGTGTATCTTAAAAATCCTTTTAAGGTTTGAAGTAGCTTTTGTTCCACAAAACTAGATTCAAACTCAACTCTGGACCTAGAGGGGAGTACCCTTTGTGTCTCTGACAGTTTTCTGCACCTGCATCTTTCTGTGAAGCCTGTCTTGTTGGATGACTACATCCACCAAGAAAATGAAACGATGATGTGTGAGGTCCATTTTCACTTCTTTCTTTAGAACTTAACAGTAAAAGCTTACAACTTTTTTCTCCACTTTGTTATTTTGCTTTCCAGACAGGATTTGCCTTTACCATATATTAAATTTCTTCTTTGATGTCTTCCCAAGTTTCCTTGTGGTCAGAGAATCAGGCCTTGGGTCCTGTCTCTCCCCTGCAACTGTCAAACCTATAAAAGCACTTTCCACTTCTAGCATGAAGAACTTGATCTTTAATTTTTTTAATGATTGTAAGAACTTGTCAGGTGATCTTGATAGTGCAAAAGAAAGGATGTTGCCCAGTGAACCCACATATCTAGTTTGAGATATGAAACAGAGCATTGTGGAGCAAGCATCCTACTGTTACAGCCGGGCATAACAATACGTAACTTAAGACCCCAGGCATACTGCAGGAGAAGGCCCCAGAGAATCACAGGGATAATTGAGTTTGAAAGGGACCTTTAAAAGCTGTCTGGAGCAACCTTCTAGTTACAGCGGCCAACATGAAAGCTGGAGCCAGCTCTGAAGTTAGATCAGGTTGCTTGGAGTGTATGAAGTCAGGTTTTGAATATCTCCAAGGATGAAGCTGCCACAGCCTCTCAGTCTGTTACAACGTTAGACCACCCTCATGGGTGGGTGGTCCAAATATATGGTCACAATGTGTTAGCATGCTGTATCAGTTGCTAGGCTCTTGTCTAGCTCTGTGCACTCCAAAGCAGAGCTGCATGCATGTGATCTGCTCCTTTGTGTGGGACACAAACCCTTCTCATATTCACAGCCTGTCCTTCTAAAGGAGCCTTTATCCATTCACCACAGTACCTCAGGCATGCAAACTATCCAGATGCCAGTTGAGGAGAGATTATGGATTGAAGTCATGGTAAGTGCAGGTAGAAAGGTAGAAATAACTTAGTATTGACTGGAAATTTTTGAAATGTGCATGTTCATATCCTGCTTCCTTTTGTTTTTCTGTCAATCTTCCCAGGATCATTCTGGCCTAAGACTGAAATGGTTCTTTGTGCACTCCTCCTTACATGCTTGGGACTAAAGGTGAGGCAGGATTCTGAAAGTGCATGCCCTTTGTGGATGCTTTGAGTTGAATAAGTTCAGTGGTTGCAGGCAGAAAAGATTCTGTACGTGTAAACTGCATGTCTTATTGCTTGTAATTGTTAGTCCTACTCAAACAACTCTGTCAACTGGGCCTTTGTAGCAGTTTTGCTGCAATTTTTTCTTAACCTGAGAGAGTGGAAACCACTGGAGAATGTATTACCTGCATAGGACAGGAGTTGGAGAAACAGAAATCAGTCTGATTGGTTTGGTTTTACCAAGTTGGAGGCTGAGCTA
This sequence comes from Passer domesticus, assembly GCF_036417665.1. NCBI lineage: Eukaryota > Metazoa > Chordata > Aves > Passeriformes > Passeridae > Passer > Passer domesticus. The sequence continues at coordinate 87,853,003 of NC_087475.1, read as the reverse complement.
GCATAGTGACCGTCAAGTTGTAAATGCAGAAAGAATATCCACCTCGCTGTAGGTAAGTCTAGTCTCAAAACAGCACTATCTTGCCAATTTAAACTGTTGGGATCCTTGCTGTCCTTGCTGTGATCCAGGTTTCTCTGTTTCAGTTGACACCTGGATTCATCAGATCCTGCAGTGAGCTTGTTCAGTTTGCAACACCTGCAAGAAATTGAATTCCACAGAAGAGCAGAAGTTTCCTGCTGGTGTGGGAAGCTTACCAGCTCACAGTGGGTCTGTGTATGAGTGATAGAGAGTGGGTGGTACTACATGCCACTGTAGGGTTGCATGGAGCTGAAGAGTAAAACTGTTGGCAGCAACAGGATTTAAGTCAAAATCGTCTTAGAACCACAACCTTATGTGAGTGCTTTCTTCAGCATGGGGATTTCTAAAGAGGTGCTCATTTCTTCCACTTTCTTGCTTAGGTCTTCCAAGGTTCGTAGCATGCTGTCAGACCTTTTCCTTTCAGAGTTTTTAATCTTTTTAAGTTGTTAGAGGCAGAGTCTACGAATGAATGTAAATTGCAATTCAGTAACTAAGAACAAATCAAGAGTGACCTTTGGTAATGAAATTCTATGATTGTGTTGTGTAAAATGGAAGAACTTGAAGAAAAATGTAATCTGCAAATATTTAAAGGCGATTCTTTAAGTAATCTGTGGAAGAGCTAAATGAGCTAAGGAGACTTACCATACCTGAAGTGATAAAAAAGCTTTTGTTTCTCTTCTCTGCCGTTGACTTGTTTGTGGTGAGAACTGTTGACCCTTAGTGGTTTTTATTTCTTTGTAAATTGGGAGGGTGATTATTTCAGAAAAGACAAGAGATCTTCAGAACTTGTAGTGTAGACTAAATGTTTATAAGATATTTACCAGCTTGTAGGGATTGGTAAACACAGAATTACCCTTACGGTCTAGAGATTAGTGGTAAATTGGCTGATCTCTTAAATGTGTTGCCTTCAAAGGTCAAAACTAGCTGCATGGGAGGGATGTCCCTTCTACTTGCTTTAGCATGGTATCTGTGAATACAGTACTACCGCTAACGGTTTTCTTATTTGACTGGACTGGTTGGAAGGACTGTAATGTGTAATAATGAGGAACATTTTCTTTCTAGAAGAAAGTTATAGATTGTTTGGAGTGTATTAATTAGGGAGCATACTAAGTAAGTATCTTAATTAGTTAACATGTTTTTGTGACTAGGTGGAAGCTTCTGCATCCAGATCAGGTACAAAATAGTGCTGCAGTGTTATATCTGTATTGTCATTACAGTATGGGCATGAGCATATGTACAGCTATTGCAGTATAGTTTTAACCCTATAAAGTCAGAAAGAGGAGAGTGAGTTTGTTTACAGAGGTGTAAGAAAAATGGAATTCCTCATTCTCTACCTTTGATTTGTGTATGGTTCTGTGTTAATGTCTGTCAAAACTAAGAAATTTTGGGTTATAGCTTTTGGTCTAGAACAGCTTTTTTAGGGGACTGAAGGTGTTAGTGGAGGAAAATACTGTACTCACAAGGGCAATTGAACTGTTGTATACTGTATATCCAAGTACAAACTTTTCTCTGACACATTAAAAAACCCCCACAAAACAACAGACTCTCCTAATTGACAGGAATTGATACTATCTCTGCAAACTTTAGAATCAGTTTTAATGCAATTTGTTTCCCCAAAATACCACAGCTAAATCTGTTCTTTTAAGAAGGATACATTTGTTTCCAAAATAAGTGCTTCCAATTCATAAATTGAATGCAGTTTTGATGAGGAAGGCCTTAGACTGCAGTGACAGGTCAAAACAATAAACTGAGAGGATCTTTCCAGTCGCCGGAATTCAGGCTTAGCTAAATATATGTAGGAAAAATTGGAAAGGACAGGGAATTGGTTAGAATTTATTAAAAGTTTCTGACAGTGTAGACATTCTTTTAGGTATCTTTTCTGTTACTGGAGACAGATATGAAGAATCTGTGTCTTCATTACAAATTGAAACTTGCATTGGATGCTTCTCCACTTTGCTTCAGCACTTTGCTTAAGTAAAAAATGGCATCTCCTGGTGTCAGAATGTATTGTTTGGTAGCAGAGGGAGATCAGGTGCATTATGTTAGGCATTTTAAAGGTATTTATTAGGTTTTGATATTACAGGAAACAAATCTGATTGATCCCAGATGGGAGGAGAACCTGTTACGGGTTGCTTGAAACCTTCCTTGGGAGTTGTTTCTGCTTTTGGAAAGACTTTTTCAGTCAGCCTTTTTTTTTTTTCAGTTGTACCCTTAACTTATTTTCTTCATCTGCTGTTCAGAATGAACAGAAACAGCACATGTAAAACATAGGAAAGACTTGAGTATTAAGAGTGGAGTTAGTTTACAGTAAGGTTAGTTTACATATATTTAGCAATTCTGTGTTAATAGTTGGACTTGACTTTACAGGTTTTTTACAGCCTTAATGATTTTAGGATTCTGTTCTTGTTCTGTAACACTGAATTAGGATGGGATTGTTTAGTGTTTATGACTTTCTGCATTTGAGTTGGGGAAGGGATTCCAGAACTTGTTATTTCTAAGGCTCTTAGTGTCGGTAAGCTCTGGATAGATGATACAGGACAGACCTGCCAAAAGTAGATGTTCTCTCAGTTGAGGATGCTTTAGACATCTAAAACTCTGTCAATCATGCTTACTTGACCCAGGAATGTTCTGAGATCACCTTGTGGAACTATTGTACAAAAGTCCTAATGAGATATAAAGAGGCCTCACCTAAACCATATAGGAACTAAATTATCATGTCTGGATTATAAACAGATGTCTGCTTTTGAAGTGTGATCTGTGCTGAGCAGTGGGTTTAGGTAAAGGTTTCATCATAAGGGCTTGCTAAATCTACAGCTCCTGGTTTCCAAAATACTTTTTTTTTTTCTGAATACAGTGGCATAGTACTCTTCTAGAGAGATCAGTTTTGTCTCTGCTCTGTGTGATTTCCTTGGTGCTGCTGAGCTATGGAAGTGTGTCTTGGTGGGAAGCCTTTCTGGTTAAGTTTTTGTGGTGAAGTAGGATGAAGTCATATTAAACACATAGGGTTGAATATTAGCACTTGTTAATTTGGTTTGAAAAAACTAGTGAGCAGGACAGGAAGGGAGAGAATTTGAACTTAAAACACCCATCACAGAACTATTGGAGAAATCTGTTTCTGTGGACACTAGAGTCAAAAATAGCTTGGTAATACTAGATACTAAAGAGGCTTTTACATGGCAGTGACATTTTGGAGGAATTGTGACAACTTAATGTTCAGACTAATAAACTGTGGCTGTCAGGTGATAAGTGATATAGCAAAATTCCTGTGCAACTTCAAAGGGGGAAGTTAAGTTTGGTGTTAATAAATTGGTGATTCTCTAAAATTTCAGTGCTTAGCTGCCTTTCAGAGGTTTAAGTTCTGGTTCAAATAAAATTGCATTTGAAGTGTGATCCTTTATCTAGCATACAGCTGCCACAATCAGCCACTTCTCAGAAGAGGAATTTAACTTCAGTGACTGCCTCTGTCTTTGGCAAAATCCCCAGGAATTGCCAATTGCCCCAAAATGCTTGTATATTTCAATAAAGTTATGTTTTTCAGCGAAGGTTTGAAAAAAGAAGTTGGAAAAAAAGAATGTTTATCATCCAATTTCTGGAAACTTTATGTTGTTTATATTTGGGTTATAAATAGATACATAAAGTTAAATTAATATAGCAGCAAGCTTTTGAGATATAGAGTAGTATTTCATTAACGTTAATTCTACTTCTGTTAATTATTCCTTAATTCTGACACAGTCTTGGCAGAATGTATATTTGAAGTATGCTAAGTTTTGAAAATTTTAGAGATTTAGTTGTGATGGAGTTTAGTGAGGTAATGTATAACTTGTTATTGCGGTAATTTGCTGTTTAGGTTTGGGATATCTCCCTTCTGAGCTTTAAGCTTGCTTTAATATGGCAATTACGGTGAAACACATTTAATTCCCTGCAAGTAAACTGTAAGTAATTATTAAACACTTTATAATGATTTAATGCAAATATTGTGCAGTGTCTTGTGGGTGACAGATATTGGGAGGACAAATGAAATAGGAATGCACTGATTTGAGAGCAGGAGTCAGTCCAGGCTTGTAGAAAAATTCAGTGATGTCTGTGAGAACAACTGGTGAATTGTGAAGAGCAAGTAGCAGGATGCAATATCATCAAAATATGAGGAAAGGTTTGTGTGATAGAAGGCTTGCCTGTTTCTCCCAGCTGACTGAGCTGAATTCATTATAGCCTGCTTGCTGAGTGACTGTTCATTTGGGAAACATTAGCAGCCCCATGGATGGGTGGATGAATACATTTGTATAACAAAGTTCTGAGAGCTGGAGACTTTCGGGGTAGCCTACAGATCTCTGAGGAAAAATCTGGGTAATCTATCTGGAAGTTCCCAGACCCTGCTAGCTCCTGTTGGAAATGTGGTGGAGCTGGTGTATGTTTTGTGCTACTGAAATTTGATTTAGATTTTATTTTTTGTAGTGCTGCATGCATGATGACCAACCACTTATATGCTGGTATGCCTGTTAGAAAAAGTATTTCACATCCTGGATCTGTCTGAATACTGAAACACTTTTTTCCTGCTTTGTTTTACTTACGTATTTCAGAGAACTGATGTTTATTGGGGGTTTTGCTAAAGGCAGAGGTAGTCACTGAAGTTACAATGGCAGCCTGTGGCAGCTGAGGCCACACAGTGAGGATTTTGGAATTACGTGTACATTAACTGTGTTGTCATGTTTGGGAACTTCTCATAGCCACACAATTCTCAGACAAATTCTGTGAAATGTATACTGGAAGTCAATTTGAAAGATGCACCTTTTGTGCCTCATTCCTGCTCTTTTGATCTGTTTGGTCAGAAATAGATTTGATAGGTCATGAGCTCCCATGAGTAGCAAGGCAGTGCACCAGCTGTCTCCAGACACAGTGGAAAGCTTCGCCTTTTCTAAATTTATTTAATATTACTGAGGTTTAATCTTTGTTAAAAGTGCCTGATGTTTGCTAAATCAAGATATATAAAGCATCTGAAAATATTTTTGATGTCCTTGCAGTCTTGGAATTTTTAGACTTACATTCTGAAATGACATTTTTTCTGTGAAAGCGCTTGCATTGTTTCAACTAAAAGTACAGTTGTTTGTAACATGCAAACTGGACATGAGATACTGCTTTGCAGTAGTTACTAATCTGCTGATGAATGAGTCTTGTAGAGATTGGAAGGGATTTGTGTAGGCTGCAAATGGAATATAATGAGTTTCAAAAATGTAAGCAATTTAAAATACTGCTTGGATGTGTATTAAAATGTTCAGAAGCCACACACAGTTTCTTGAAATCTTGATCTTTTTAGCTATCCATGATGCCATCATTGTGAGTATGTTTGTCCAGAGAATGTTTGTCCACCCTAAATTGTACTAAATAATCAGTTTCTGAGAGACAGCTGTCATCCTGAGTATCTTACTATGTAAATAGGCTCTGCTGTGCTGGAGGTTAGTATCTCAGGAGCTTTCTAAGGATGTAGATGCACATCTTCTGATTTCACAGATAACAGCAGTAGTCATCTCTGCCTCTTTCTTCTGTCTTCAGTACAGTTTAATGCTCTGTCTGTTTTCTGTGGTTTTCACAGGTTCATGTGATGGCTTCTCCTTTTGGGTCAAAATAATGCTTTTTAGCAGTGACCAGCTGCTTTGCATTTTAAGCTTGCCTGCTGTTCTTTGAGAGTGAAAAGCAGGAGGAGTGGCTGGGCCAACTGATGAATAATCATGAATTTTTCCACTCAGTTCTATCATGTGCTACTTTGAGCTGGTTTTGAAAGAAACTTGAGGCTCTGACTTTGAGGGGTATGGTGTAACTGGTGAGGTTTATTCCCAGGTGATTACAGTTCACATTGCAAAAATTCCTTTTGTACTTTGTCTGAATACTGTGATGATTGGTGTCTAATGTTATAGGTGTACCATGTTCCATTTTGGAGAATTTTGTCTTGTAGAGGAAGAACAAAGACAGCTGGAACCGAGTAAAAGAATAGGTCTTGTTGAAGAGCAGGGTTTACATCTGTTTTTACTGTGTGATATTCCAGCTTATGAGTCTTTATATCATAGAACCAAACAACACCAAATATTTTGTGATAACCTAAAAAAATGTTCCTCAGGCTCTGGTAAAATGGTTGTTATATGATGAGAAAGTTCACAGTGTTGGATAAGCTTGAATTTTCCTTTCCTGGCTTATGTTATGGGTAATTCAAAGGACTGTATAGCTGTCTCTTTGCTGTGTCTGCAATGTTATGGGCATCCACTGAAAATGTCAATGAATGGATTAACTTGTTATTTGTCAAGGTATTTCTGTATGATCTGAGTGTCTGCTTTCTGTGTATTTGTGAGGTCAGTTCATTGTCCATAGGCAACAGTGAGTGTAACCTGCTTTTCTGTTTTGGGATCCTGATGACCCTATAACTACAAAGAAAAGAGGGTTCATCTCAGCTGTGTGCAGTTTTGTGTACCACACTGTGAAAAAGGTCACTTGGTTTGTTCAGCCTGGAGAAGAGGAGGCTGAGGGAAGACCTTGAGTAGTCTGTAGCTTCCTCATGAGGGGAAGCAGAGCGGCAGGCACTGATCTCTTCTCTGAGGTGACCAGTGACAGGACTTGAGGGAATGGCCTGAAGCTGAGTCAGGGGAGGTTCAGGTTGAGTATTAGAAGAAAGTTTTTCACACTGAGGGTGTCTGGGCATTGGAACAGGCTCCCCAGGAAAGTGGTCAGAGCACCAAGCCTGACAGAGTTCAAGAAGTGTTTGGACAATGCTCCTGGGTACAAGGTGTGGTTATTTGGGCTGTTCTGTGCAATGATAGGAGTTGGACATGATGAGCCTTGTGGGTCCCTTAGCACAATCTATGATTTTAAAAGAAAAAAAATTACCTCTTAACCATTATGCAACATCTCTGTAGTCTTTTTTCCCCTTATTCTTTGCATTCATGAATCAGTTCTTCGGAAAAAAATTACCCGTATGCATTACTATCTTCTGTGTTACTGCTTTCAGTGCATTATAGTGAATAAATATTATTTTATCAGCCCACTTGGCAATAATGACCATTAATAACCTGATTGTTAACTGATGGGTCTCAGATGCTGAAGGCACACTTGTTCCAAAATGGCAGAATCTGCCTCTCCTTTTTACTGTAATAAAGCTGCTTCCGTTGCTGTGTTGCTGGGAGACTGCAGCTAATTTTTATGGTGCATATCAGTAGTAGTGACTCACATTATACATTTCATTGAATAGCTCTTCTTTTGTTTGTAAACTGCCTTCTGTAAGGGAAGAGGAATTTCGTTCTGGGGAGAACAGTATCCAGACCAGAGAATATGACTGAATCTGAAACAAAAGCTCAGACTGTTCTGTTGATAACATCATTGTACTTCCAAAGCCACTTTCAAGGGGGATGGTGACCTGGCTGAATTTAACTGGTGACCAGTCTGATAGTCAAGTCTAACACAGGTACTCAGAAGAATTCCAGGTGAGACAAACACATCTCCTCAAACTGCTGTTTTTCTTTTTCAGAATCCATGGTGCAAAACTTCAGCATGTGGCGTGACTTTAAAGCAAAACAACAAAATAGACTGAGAGATTACGAATTTGAAAACTGTGTCATTTTGGTTCACAACACAGATAACGGTGGCAGTTTGGGGCTGTGTAGAAAATGCAGTCCTTTTTAGAATGATTGTTGCACAGCTTGCATGTGGGTCAGGACGTGCATGCAATTACATTGGCAAAAAGTGGGTGTAATTGGGCATGCACCTAAATGGAAAAAGACATGTGTAAGGTGGAATCTGACTAATAAGTAAAAAAATCCTCTGCTTGCTGAATCTGTACTCCTTTTCTGGCTAAAGGAGATGGTAGTCCATTTTGTGCTGTTCACAGTCTGCTTAGGTTTGTGGCAGTGTCTTGTTTTTAATCTTGCTTGAGATGCCTCTCTAAAATGGGGTGTGTGTGTGTGTCTGAAGCCTGCTTGCTTAAACACGCGAGTCATGTCAGCTGCAATGCGGCAGTGCTTGGTGCTAATGAGGTGAGCAGCCAGAGCACCCGTCTGCTTATGTTTGCTCATCTCTGTGCAATTATGGCTGTGGGGATTGGAAGAAGGGATTTGTATTGGATGTGGCTCTGTTTTGGCCTTTCCAGAGTGTGGTTCTGTGTTCTCCTGAGGACTGGGCAGCACATTTCAACTTCCATTTTGGGAGTTAGGTGGTTGCTTCATTATGTTTAATGCAAAGTCTAATATACATCCTGGTTGGGAGAAGAAAAGAAAAAAGGGAAGTACAGAGTGGGGGAAACCCCCACTTCTTCTCTCCCCTCTCCATCCCAATTCTCCCCCACTTAATTCTAATGCACCTTGAAATGAAATATATAGCTTGGCAATCAGTGCCTTCATGCAGAGTAAATATAAGTCTGAATTTGTAATGTAGCATCTTTGAAATATATTAATCAGGTAATAAAGTGTGGTTAGATCTCACAAGTTACGCACAAGCTGCAGAGGCACTGTGATTTCTCAGCTCACTTTTTCTTATTTTATTTTTTTAACCCTTAAGGTGCTGACAACAGTGTGAGCTGAGTATTTTTTTGCTGAAGTCATAAATTTTTGCTTTGAACATAAGGCAAATAAAGTAAATATCAAACCTTGTTTGTCTTTTCAAACAAAGAAAGTCCTCAGATGCCAGACTGTCTCCATTGAGCTTGATGCCTTCCTGTCCAATCCTGTTGTATGCCTATTCCTGCAGCTCGTCTTTCAGTGTTTCCTTTTCAGAGAATTAGCCTGTAAAACTATAGGTCATGATTAAGTAATATATTGATCTTGTTGGCAAAGCTGGCTTTCCTTCTAGTTCCTGCCTTTGTCACAGGGTGCTTCCCTGTTAGCTGATAAAATTATTTCTGACTACTTAATTTAATACAAATCAGATTGTTGAAATGACCTGTTAAAAATACTGCTGGTTTTTTGTGTTTTTTTAAGGATCGTATCTAGTCTCTGTTACTTTGGCAATATGTTGTGTAACGTGGTGCCACAAACAGAGGGATCAATACAGCTGGGACTGGGAAAGGTATGAACTGCATCCTGTAGGCAAGAACCAGCAGTGGGAGGCAGGAACCTCCTGAGCTGTTGGTACAGCTGATGTGAGTGTAGTGTACAGCTTACACTGTAGAAGGGATGGAGTGTCAACCTGTAAACAAACGTCCATCACCCTGGGAAGGAGCCCAAGACTGTGTGCCCTAATTAAGTCTGGTTTTTGCTTGGTCCTAGTTTTAAGTGAGTTAAGAGTGACATGAGTGAAACAGCATAGCTGACAAGATGTGTGCTAGGGAGAGTTGTGCTGTTTTAACACTCTGTTGAAGTCTGGTATCTCTCTGATCACAGATAGTACAGTATTGCTGTGCCTGTTTACCTTATCTTGGAGACCTTATGACTTAAGACTGGGTTGTTTTCTCTCTTCCTTCTTTAGGTCTCCGGGTGAAAGGGGAGCTCATTACTGCTTACCCACAAGTGGTGGTTGTGCGTGTGCCAACACCTTGGGTCCAGAGTGACAGCGACATCACAGTCCTTCGCCACCTAGAGAAGATGGGCTGTCGATTGATGAATCGTCCTCAAGCCATCCTCAACTGTGTCAACAAGTTCTGGACGTTTCAAGAACTTGCTGGCCATGGTGTGCCTCTTCCAGACACTTTTTCATATGGTAAGGCTGTTGGATGGAAAGGGTAGCATAGTTGCCTAGACAACTTGTGCTTTTGCAGTGCAAAAGATTTAGGTTTTGGAAATCCATAGAAATTTAAGTAGCATGAGGCCAGTTCCTCAGCTAAGTGTTGAGTAACCAAAAAGGAGGTTAAAATCGTGATACACAGATTCTGGTTTTGTTCTTGTTGACTGGCTTTTGATGCTTTGAAGAGAGTACTTGAGCTGTACCTTAACCTTCCAAGCAGCCGACTTTGGCTGTTAGTGCTATAATACTTTCTGTTCTTTCTGTTCTTTTCCAATTGCCCAAAACAGCAGACAAGAGCTTGGGGTACTAAGTGTCATAAGTACTACAGAAAACTGGACTTTGGTACAGCCTGAAAGTAGATTAAACTCCTATATGAATAAAAATGTCTGCAAATACATCAGTTTTTGTGAAAGGACAAGACTAGCAAGGAGTATGAGCCCTTGTGTTCATCTTTTAACAATAGTTTAGGCTTTGTTTCCTGCCAAAACAGTTAATTATTGTTCATCGTGCCTGCCTCTGAATCTCTGGTATATCTGGTTCCTGACAGAGTGCTAGATTAGAGGAACCATTTGTCTGAGCTACCCTGATGCTATTTCTGCTTTTAATTACAACTTGTTAAAGAACTGTAGATACCTCTCAACCTTCTGTTCCTTCTGGGAATACCAGTGCTTTCCTCCCCTTTGTGTGATTGCATCAATAGACTTTTGTAATGGGAATGTGACAAAATGAGAAAAAAAATGGACAAAACCATGGCTTTTCTATCAATTACTGTGAAAAAACATTTGAGAAGAAGTATACCCTTTATTTATAGATGTGGTTGCTTTAACTTGTTGAGAAAGGAATGAGTTTTTAATTTTTTGGGGGAAGGGGAGACCAGGAATGATGCTTAATGATTGCAGAACATACCTCTTTGGTCATTATGCCTTCCCACTTCTGTTAGTGTCTGCCTCTGGAATTTGACAGAAGCATGACTTTCCTTTCTTCTTTTCTTTTTTCTTTTTGTTTTTTTTTTAAACTGCAAGTATCAAGTTATCAGTGAGGGCTGACTTTGCCAAGTAAAGCAGCGTGTGCTGACTGAGATGTTACTCCATGACAAGCATTAAACTCCATGGCAGGGTCATGAAGGCTGTTGCTGGCTTTGTGACTTTGTGTCTTGGCTTGACTTCTGCACTTTACTGCATGATGTGTTAGAGGGGGCTCATACCTTTGTTTGCTGACTTTTCTCGTCTGTATTTCTTGTGCTGTGGTCAGCCTTCTTTGAATTGAACTCAAGTAACCTTGAAGTATCAACCATAATTGTGTGAATGGCCATTAAAAGCTACTCTCTAAGGTCCTTACAGATGCAATGAGATTAAAAGGTTGAAGAACTACTTCAGGATATAGGCAGAATGAGATACAGGAGACTTAAGCCTTGAGAAGGGGGAGGTGGACTGACAAGGTCTGGGTTGCTGCTGCTCTGTGGATTATGCCTTGTCATTGTGTTCCATGTTGCTTTCCTGGTTAGTAGTTTGGAACTGTTACTAGTGTTATGTGTCTTCTGTTTTCCTGTTAGACATTTGAAAAGATGGAAGTAAAGTAGAAGTGATAAACTGGAACAAGATGGTAGAATTGGGGCAATTGGATTTGGAAGATTAGAGTGAGTCTTTTGGGATTGTGATCAAGCGGCCTTTGTCAATTTGTGTCTTCAACTCAAAAGGAAGTAGGTCTTAGTATCCCACAGGTCACAAACACCTTCAAAGTCTGATCATGCTCCATGACCAAGGTCCTCCTAACTGATGATTTCTCTGCATTATCTAAGCTGTAAGGGTGGGAGGAATGTACGGCAAGTACATCCCAAATTTGGCCACAGCAGACTGGTGGCACATAATGTTGTTGGTTTTCTTTTTGCCAGGTGGTCATGAGAATTTTTCCAAAATGATTGATGAGGCGGAAGTGCTGGAGTTCCCTATGGTGGTGAAGAACACGCGGGGTCATCGAGGTGGGTGTGAGGTCAGGGGTGAGGGCAGGGAGTGTTCTGAGCAGCACTCCCAACATTTTGTCTCATCAAGGAGTGATAGTTAAGAAGATCTGTTAGGTATTGGACTTCTTTCAAATACATCTAAATTCTACCACTCTTGAATGCTGAATGTTGCATAGGCTGCAGCACTGGGAAACAGTTTTAGTAGAACCCAGTCTTGCAAAGGCAGGGGGCAAAGCATTCAGAATTATGGTGCATTGATGACTTCTATGAGGAAAGCTTTGAACTGGAATAATGGGAGGTCTGGCCTTCGTGAAGTTGAAAGAAGCCTACATGGATTTTAGGGGAGTTTTTAAATAGGCCTAAGAAATGAAATCTCAGTTCATTCAGTGACTTTTTTCCTACTCAACTTTGTCTATAGTTAGGATTCTGATTTAATTAAAATCTTACGTATTGTTTGCAAAACTGAATCTCTGTTTTTCAGAAAAATACCTCTGACAGTGCTGGTGGTATTACCTCAGGTTCAGATTAAATTGCTCTGTTACCAGTCTTATGTTTTAAATGTTGAATATAAAACAAATATCAACTTAATTTAGTGTTAAATAGTGGTTACTAAAGGAAACCATGTTTAAATCAATTTCAGAGGTTATTTGCACAGGAAGTTGCTTTGTTTCTAATATACTTTAAAACAAATTTAATAAATACTTGTTCTATAAAGAGACTAAAAATAAAGTTAAGGCACAAAACCCAGAAGGTACTTCAAACAAAATCATAACTAGAGGATACCACTTCTTTCTGTCCATCAATTTGCTCTCACTCTCTGCTGCTCTGATGCTTCTGTTTTGCTGGCATGAGTGCTTCTGTAGCCATGTAGTAAATGGATCAGGAACTGATGCCGAATGGATCTAGATGGGTTATTTTTACTCAGATTAATTCCTTACATGACCTAGCTCTTACTCGCACAATGGCTTGTGTTGATGTAAATGCTGGGGCTGAGGAAGATTAGATCTGCTGCTGTTAGCAGCAATACCTGTTAGTGTGGCTTTAAAGGGTGGGTGGAGCTCTAAAGCCGAGGTGGAATTTGGTGTTGCAGCAAGGTCAAATTGACAGCTGTGGAATATCTGAGACAGTGGATTTGACTTAACACTCCTCCAGTGAAGATCTACTAAATAATTTTAGAGTTCCAGCTATTGATTTTCTTCTCCCTTTTTTATCTAGGATTCCTGTAAATCTGTTTACAAGGTTTGCTTTAGAGCACTTGAAATTCCAAGCATTTTAATGCAAATTTATGCAAAGTACATATCTTTTCACATTAAGACAGTTGGGGAAATTTTTTCAAATTAATTGAAGAGCAGCCATTTGCAAATTATATTTAAAATAAATAGGCAAATGTGGTCATAGGTACTGGCTGATGAATAAAAGTCATACTGTTCTAGGCCAGTTTTCTGCACAGTTTGCTGCTGCAGCAAACAAGCCAATCCTAGTTTTACCAAGATGTCATGATACTGGATAATTTGCAAGAACTAAGTAGTTTGTCTCCAAGGCATCATTCTTCCTTTTCCATTTCAGGAATACAGCAGGATTATTAATTGCCTGTAGAAGAGTTAAAGTTTGGAGTGGGAGAAAGAACATGGAAGTTTTTTCTTTTTGTGAATTTTAAGCTTGCATTCTCATGTCTCTGTAATGAGAAATTCCATGTTCCTCAAGCAGTGTTCTGTGTTATGGAGACCTTAAATCCTGTCTAAACAGAGATTACTCTAGTAGGGCATAGGAACACTTGGTGGAATTCTTTACACATTATTTATCCTAGTCCTGCTACTGCTGCATTTCTGTTCTCTTACTTAAGGAGGGCAGTTTATGAACTTATGTTTGTACTCTGTTAGCACCATAACAGAACTGAATGACAGTTCTGCTTCAAGAGAAAGTGTGCAGCCTTATTGCAAAACATAAATCTAATATGACATAGAGCCCTTAAGAAAGGGGAAAAGAAACTGGGAAATGTAGGTAAAGATGGAAAGGGATGCAGTCTTCTGAGACTGGAAATTTGATAGAAAGTAGTTCAGGGATGACTTTAACCAGTGTGAATACAACTGGAAAAGAACAAAGAAGTCTTTGGTGTGCTCTAAAAATAAAAGGAAATGAAATTACTTATTTTAGGTTAAAAAATCCAAGTCCTAGAGATGTTTGCTTGCAGAAAATGTAGTGATTTGTCAAGAGGGTTTTTTTCAGTTGAAGGACAATCTATCCATTTTATGTCTCGTGGAATCTTCTGCTAAATTATCTTGGATACTGTGAAGTGGAACATTTTCCTCTGAATGTAGTTGTTCCACTGCAGACCTCATTCTGGAGTTGTGAGCCCTTTTAAGAGAAGTGGGTGGTTTTGCAGTGGCACACCAGAGACTTCAGAGTTCTTAGATGCCCAGTGTTCAGCAGTTTCATGTTGTTGGTTCCTGTGTGTCAAAGCTGTAGGCTGTGGGTCCTGTCCTCTTGGATGAACAAAATTGCTATTAATTACATGTCGGCTGCTCTTTCAGTATTTCTTCCTTTTTTTTTTCTCTCACTAAGGACTTGTACCAAAAGAAGTTGAAACTGCAAGACCATCTCCTTTATCTAAAGATTTTTTCTTTTTCCTTGCTTCTTTCTTTTTCTTTTTTTTTTAAACTCATGTCTCCTCAGCTCTGTCAGTACTTGAACACTTAAAAGTACTGAATCAGTGGAACACTGTTGTCCATGGAAGAATTTGTAAATGGATATAAGCTACAGATGGGGCCTCTGAGAATGGACAGTGTGCTGGTCAGAGGTTTTACTTTCATGTGCTGAATCATTGATGCAGCTCAGATGGGTAGCTGCTTTCAACACCCCGATGTTCTTTCCTCCATACAGGTAAAGCTGTGTTCCTGGCACGAGACAAGCACCATTTGGCAGACCTAAGCCATTTGATCCGTCATGATGCCCCTTACTTATTTCAAAAATACGTTAAGGAGTCCCATGGGAAGGATGTGCGCGTCATCGTAGTGGGAGGCCGTGTGGTGGGCACCATGCTCCGCTGCTCGACAGATGGCAGGATGCAGAGTAACTGCTCACTTGGTAGGAAAAGCATTGATCATAGTTTTGATCAGAATATTTCAACCCAGATGAAAAATCACAAAGCTGACTGAAATAAGCTGCGGGTGTTATTTTGTGTTAATTGTGCTTACCCCTGGGGTTTAAAGGGGAAACACAAGAATAAGGAGTAAGTAAGAAGCATGTTGAAAAAACACAGAAGGAGATATGATCTCTGCTCAGAGTGTTTGATAGATGGGATGATGACAAGCAGGGGAAAGTTCTAGAACACAAATGGAGCAACTGATGTGGTAATGGCAGTGTGATGCTAATGCCATGTTATCATTTGTTTCAACCTGTTGAGAGGATCAGAAAATTAAGGAAGACAGAAAGCAACACTTAAGGGAGGTGGAGGAGTCAGTCATTTGGCAAGAGAGTAGAAGAAAATGTTAAGTGAGGAAGCTGTTGAAGGCAGTAAACAATTGGATTGCATTGTGCATTTTCTGTGCTGCCTTAAGTCTGTCAGGTTCCTCCCTGCTACACAAGACCATATCTAGGAGAAAGAGTAGGTTACTGTACTGATTGTAGCATGCTCAGAACTGAGATTCTGCATAGGTTTGGGTGTTGGACTTGAGGGTTTCTGCAGGTAGAAAGAGGAAGGACGATTGAGGGTGCCTGGCTGAAACTGTACTGAATGTGAACAGGGATGGGATAAAATGTGTTCATGTATAGTGCAGTTTTGGTTAGTCAAAATGCCTAAGAGATTTCAGTTACTACTTCATGCAGAGGAAATATAGTCTGAAAGGTTTTTCTGCTATTTTTTTTGGTCTCTTATTATTTGGGTTATTTTTCAATTGAAGTATTGTGATAGGTTAAGCTGAGCCAGTTAATACTTAGTTGGTGGATTGTCAACCTGATGAGCTGAGGTTCAGACACAGAAGTTCCCTAATTCTTGCTTTAGAGACAGTAACCTGTGATAGGAAGTTGAGAGGTATGTGAGCAGATGATGTCTTAATCCCCATTCCCCTCAATTATATATACAGTTAGAGTTAGTCTTGCCAAGAGCTCTAGGTTTAATTTTGCTGAAATATTTCTTGTGATCTCGTACAAACATGTAAGGAAAGCCTCTACCTTAGAAGGAACAAGGGTGGTTTGTTAGTTCATTTTTTTTAATATCCTGGGATCATAAAAATGTGTATTTTGTTGACTAAAAAGTCATCGCTTAACTGTTTTAAACAAGTCATAATCATTTGAAATCCTGGTGTGGCATCAAGTTCATTACTAGTTACTGTGGAAAGGAGGTCGCTTTCTAAGTCATGAGCAGTGTGCTTGCAGGCTGACTTTGAAGCTTCCCAGTCAAAAAGCACTGCCTGGTTGAGAAGGATGTCAGTCACTTGTGACCTGAGTGCAGACAGCAAGTTCTTTTCACTTTTTCCAGGTGGCGTAGGAATGATGTGCTCACTGAGCGAACAAGGCAAGCAGTTGGCAGTCCAAGTGTCAAACATCCTGGGCATGGATGTGTGCGGCATTGACCTGCTGATGAAGGACGACGGCTCATTCTACGTCTGCGAGGCCAATGCAAATGTAGGTTTCATTGCCTTTGACAAGGCTTGTAATTTAGACGTAGCTGGTATCATAGCAGACTATGCCGCTTCCCTGCTGGCCCCCGGCCGCTTGACGCGGCGCATGTCCTTGCTCTCCGTGGTGTCCACGGCCAGCGAGACTAGCGAGCCAGAGCTGGGCCCTCCAGCTGGGGCCGCTGTCGACAACATGAGTGCTAGCTCCAGCTCTGTCGACAGCGACCCTGAGACCACGGAGAGAGAGTTGCTCACCAAGCTCCCGGGGGCTCTCTTCAACATGAACCAGCTACTAGCCAATGAGATCAAGCTCCTTGTGGAGTGATGCCACGTGTAAATAGGTGACCAACAGAACTCTCTCTTGTAATTTTTTTTTTTAAACCAACTTGCAATGCTGTTTATCAGAAACACTCAGAGGAGCGAAGAAAGGGGGGTGGGTATATCAGTCGAGAGAGCAAAAGTAAAAGGCACATGTGCTGTGATTGCTGTCCCTACTCATTTGCAGAACATTAAATTGTCTTAATTCTTCATCAGTTTTACAGTGGAGATGCTCAGTTCGTAACCAAGCAGCAATTTTATTTGGATGCTGCTTTGGTCCCAGATATATTGCAGTTCATGTGTCTTCACAGGCAAGCATTGAAGGTGATTCACACTTGAAGATTTTCAGAAAGTTGTCTGGCAGCTCTCTAGAAACTTCTGTGAATTACTGCACCAGTTAAGTCTCTTCTACCTCTGTAAGGCTTGATCCTGTAAATTGCTGAGTGCCTCAAATTCTTTATGTGAGTTGAAGGTGTTAAACACCAAGTATTTCAAAATTTCTGGACACCTGCTGTTCCTACTCTTGTAGATAGGAGCTGTAAGTTCAGGATCCTTTTAAAGTCATCACTTTCTGACCTTGCAGGATACAGCCTTTCAAATGATGAGGCTGTGAGAAGTGTCAGTTAACTTAATGTGAACTTTCTGTAAAAATCTGTAAATTGTATCATCTTGGTTTTAAGTGGCAGCTTTTGTGTCTAAATTCCTTTATAAAGCTTTTAAAGGAGGATACTTCTGTTTTTCTCATTTCAAATCCTGATTTTGGAAGGTATATAGGGGAACTGGTCATATCTATTTGTGGGCAGAAATGGCACGTTTTTAACTATTTTTTGCATGATTGGAGGAGATAAACAGCACTGTAATGTTTGGTATACAAAATGATGTTTAATCTAAAAATGTGAAAAAGAATTACACTAGTTTAAAGCAAACGTGCAACAACTTGTATTTGTTAGTGTTTTAGTCTTTCTGAGAGAGATCTGCAATGTTAATGTTCCTTTTTCTTTAATACATGCTAGTCCAACACTCCCTTCTCTATGCCTGCATCTTTAACAGTGGCCAAAGTGAAAACACCGCAGACTGTTTGTTAAGAAAACACTGAGTTAGCCTGTACACTGGTGGGGGGGTTGTTTGTTTGTTTTTGTTTGCTTTTTTTTGGAGGGAGGAATGTGTAAGGTGTGGAGGAGGGAAGAGCTGGTTAAAAGTGATTAGTCATCCGGAGGAATTTTAGAATAAAGCTGCAGTTCATACAATACTTACCAGGCTTACTTTTTCCCCACTGAACGTAAAAAACCGATGTTGGCATAAACCCAAAGAGTATAACTGGGGAGAAATATTCACTTCTTAGCTTTGGAAAACGTGGCAGATTTGAAAAAGGCAAAAAAAAAAAAAAAAAAAAAAAGAAAAGAAAAAAAAAGAGCTCAGCCAGAGTTTAAAAAAAGAAAAAAAAAGAAAACAACCCAGGTCCACAAACAATTAAGGGATTGATCCTAGACCCTTACATGTGTGTGGTGTGAGTGTGCACACTTGTGTGTGTTTGTGTGTGCACAATTGTTTTGCTTTATTTTTTTGAGGGTGTTGGCTGTTTAGCTCCTAACTTTTTTCCAGACTTCCTGATTTTCCTTAATCCTTCTGGCTGTGCATTTTGTCATTAGCCTTGAGCTGGTTTGGAAAACAGATAACCAAAACAGATACTGAGTCCATTTTTCAGTCCCTGTCTTCCTCCTCCTTTTCCTCCTCCTTCTCCCTTTTCATTCCCTCTTATTCTTGGGATTCATAAAGCCCTGGAACTATATATATATATATATAAATATATATATAAAGATAAGCCTCTTTTTTAAAAACAAAGTAAAACGTTTACAATTGAAAAATCATCTTGTGAAACTAGGTTTGTTTGAGGGGGGTTGTGTGTGTGCAATGCTGCTGTTTTCTGGATACTTTAATGGAGCATGTCTCATGTACCCTCTGAGGTTCTGCACTGCCCACCTCTGTGGCCCTTCCTCACCTCTCTGCTGCTCTGCTGTTTTACCTTCACTTGGACCTTAAACACAACTCACGGACACTATGCAGAGAGTCTTCAAGAGGCAATAAACAGAACAATATTAACCTACTTTATGGAGGTTTGATCATGCTTCTTTGTACAGTTTGTTTTTTTTTATTTTAAAAGGAATGTAATAAAATGGCTTTTTTTTGTAGAATTAAATATTATTATTAAAATCAAGTGAAAGGTTGACTGTTGGTGTTAAGCAGGAGGGTGGACCAGCTGGTCCAGCAAAAAAACGATCTTCAGCAGTAAAGGTATTTTAAGGGTATTTTCTTCTTACTGAGCCTTCAAGTGCACAGGTTATACCTGAAGAATATAAAGGTCTTCAGCTTCTGTGAAGAGTTACAGAATGACAGAACATGAAAGTAACCTAATTATCTAGTCACTGAGCAGTAAACTGTCTCTTCCAAGAGCTCTACTTCCCTTGCTTGTTTATCCAAGGGGAATTTGGGGTGGAGGGTGGCTCTTTTTTTGTTGTTGTTGTTTTTCCTTTTTTTGTCTCTTCCTTTTTACTGGTAGGTGCCTGCATTCTGTGACAGGCTGATAGGATCAATCCTTCCCTTTCTAGCTGTGACATACGTTGAGCACATGTGGAGTAACAGCAGGGAGTAAACATGTGCTAGTTGGTATACAAAGGCCTTTGTGTTTCTATCACAGGAAACATCTTTTAGATGAAAGTTAACAGAATATTCTGGATTGTTTTTTTTGAGTCCCTATAGTATCTTGTAGCTTACAGGAGCCTTACATTTCTAGCACCTTTTCAGAATGTCTAGGTTACACCTCACAGTTGTAAAATTCGTGAAGTAAACATAAGATTTTTTAAAAAAAGACCCAAGTGGGTTGAGAGAATTGCAGTTTGACTGCCTTCTGATAAGTTGCTCCTCTGATTGGTGCTTCCATTACTAGTTTGGGGATAAGTCTATGCATAGTGGTCACAGAGGAAGACAGGATTTGAAACATCACGTGTGTGTGTTTGGATATCCGGTATTGATGCTGCGTGAAAACCTTGCTTGAGGGTTCATTTGTACAAATGGGCACACTTGTCTCATGTATTTACTCCCTACTTACCCATTGCTCCTGAAACAGTGAAATGCAAAGAATGGCCTGGGGATGAAAGCAGGGTATCTTGTTTTTACTCAAAGGGAAAAGTACCAACAAAGCTAGTCTGTGGTAACCAGGCAGTGTTTCCCATTGATGGTGAGCTCCACAGATGTCAGCTTTATACACTTTATTTTCTTCAGTTCAGTGTGCTGAAAATCACATGCTAAACTTCCATACAGTTGCACTACCTCCTTATGTGGGTTTGGAAGAATGTGCTGAAAAAATGATCAACATAGTGGTGGATTACAGTGGTGCCAATACAGCTGATGGTAATACAACTATTTTTGTATATTTTAATGTTTGAAAGAGCCAGTTAGAAACTTGTTTGCAAGAATTAAGTTTTTTAAACTACATCTGATGAAATTTTGTTCTTTGTAACGCTGGAGATTTTATTCTGTTCAGCATACTGTGTTTGTAATTGATGTCTTGCTGTCAGTGTATGGATTGTATCTTAATCCTTGTATTTAATGCTTTAATGTGTTTTATAAAATCCTTTCTTGTAATGTTACAACACCTTATCTGTAAAACAGTGTCAATGCTTGACGTTTACATTGACTGTTACATTTTTTGTTCTGAGATGACTTTCTCCCACTTCGTGTGCTATCTTTGCTGTGTGATATTTACTCGGGAAATAACCTCTGGAACATCTGGGTGTGTCAGACGCAAAGGAGATACTTCTTCAGATGTTATACCGGACTGCACAATCCAGCAAATGAAACCAGTGACGCTCACTAAATTCCCTCATTCCAAAAATCTGTCAGTTAAATACATAAGGGACCATAAGGGCTTAGAGAGACTTTGAAAACAGATCGTACAGTATCTTTCTCATGGCTCACTCTTTTTGAGAAGGTTTATGGGCTTTATGGCTGGTGTGAGACACACGACCCACTCCTGTTCTCTCTATGGAATAGTAGGTGCTTGGACAGGTAACTTCTGTTGCTACTGTCTTTTTTAATTTTTAATTTTTTCACTGTTTTAGGAATTGTTTTAAACTGAACATTGCAGTATTTGTAACCAGTATTTGTAACCATTTGTAACCTTTTCCTTTGTTTTATTTCTTTAAATCTTTCTTAACCTTTGAGGGTGACTTTTGGAGCATTCTGATGGTGGATCTGCTGTTGGAAGTCTCCAAGCCTCCCATGTTTCTAATTTGAGTTGAAAAGCTTTTGTTTTGTTTATTTGTTTAAAACAATGACACAAATTAACTGTGTGGATTTTGGGTGGGATTTGTTTTTGTGCTATTTTGGGTGACTTATTCTCCCTTTTTTTACAGAAATATGTTCTAACAGTTCACACTTTGTTACTGTTCTTTGCAAAACTTTTCAGGAGCCAAAAAAGTCAAACAATCCAGAGAAAACCCTTTCTCCCCTTTCCGATGGCACGAGTGAGAACTTATGAAAAATCCTTGCGAATGTTCCTTCCTAAACTTTTCCCCCCAGTAATGCAAGCGGGTAAAATGGTAAATGCAGCAGTTTGGTGACATCCAAAACCAACCTATTGTCAGGTAAATTGACACTTTTCTGCTCTTACTCTAACCTTCATAAGTTTGCTAACTTGTCTGCCTTCCTTTCTTCCCATCAGTTCATTTTGGTGATACTTGTTGAATGATTTCTTTAACCGGATTTAGAAAAAACCCTGCTTTATTTCCTTATTTCTCCTCCTTATACTTGTTGACTTTTAAGAAAACTGTCATTGTGCTTTACTTTACTCAGGTGAGACAAAAGTGAGTCCACCATGCAACTGTATGAGGGATAGTTTTGTAATACATTAATTTCCCTTCCTGTTTATCAGTTTTAGATTGTCTTCAAGTGTACCGTTGTCGCTTAGATTTTTGAAAGATACAGTGCTTTCCATTTGCTAAGTGAACATAAAATATAACTGCAGAAATAAGTAGTTCATAGGAGTGAAAAACTAGTACTAAGAATGTTAATTCTATTACAATTCAATAGAGCAGGATCCTGTAAAAAGGACAGATGGACCAGTATGTGTGCTGCAGTAAAAGACTGTTGAGCTGATCATTTCTGTTTGTGGAGGATGGGGTGACACATTTTATCTTGCCCTTACTGCTGTATCAAAGTACTTGTACATTTTATCCTTCTCTGGTAACTCTCTCCCTTAATCTCAAACAATGTAAAAGTACTGGGTACTTAATATTTTTTAACTTAATTTAAGGGGGAGAATCTTGTGTTTTACTCAGAGGTAAAATATCAGACAATTGGAATACCCTTCCAAGTTGAGGAATATTAGCCTAAAAACAGGCTTCCAAGTTTTTCCTAATGCAGTATTATATTTCCCATGACATCTGTAAAGAATTAGCTCTTGTTTCAGATTATTTTTCTGTGTACATTCATTACTCCTCTATACCATCATACAATAGTCAATTTTTCATAGTCTCAGTTTATATTTTCCTGAAAGAAAGCAAACTTACCAGCAATATAATAAATTGTAGCTTCAGATTAAGGTAGGAGGGAATCATTTTAGAGCCAAATTTTGCTCTCAATTACACTGAAATAAACCTGGAATCACTCTGTGAAAGTCAGTAGAGTGATATCTGATTTCATTGGTATAATTGAGTGTATAATTTGTATCTTTTAATTTTACTTGCAAGGTAATTTTACAAACCTGTTATACTTATGTTTCCAATGCTTTTTCCTTTCAGACACACCCACTTCTTGCGTCTCAGCATTGGGCAGGCCTATTCCTTTATTTGTGTATATTTTTGTGCATCAGCTGCTATAGGACGTGGGTGTAACACTTTCAGGCATGTGGTTGGGTGTCTTTTTGGGGTTTGTAATAATGTCTAAATTAAAAATTTCTTTTCCTCAGATTTATTAATTAATTCATGTTGGATCACAGTTTTGCATCTCTAACCTGACTTTAGATATCTACTATGTGAACATTTTCTTGAAAGAAATACAGTACTAGTTCTTTGCAGAGTCTGCAATTCATCTTTAGTGGGGAGAGTTTACCAAAATTTACTGCATTTTGTAATATTTAAAGTTTTACTATTTACTGTAGCTTGAAAGGTGGTTTTAACAGGTCATGCTCCTTCCTCTTTATGGAATGACTTTCAAAGCCTTGTGTTGATCTTGGTTGTGCCCAGTGTTTTGCCTGGTGTATGGGGAAATGTAGAACTTGAATAGGCCATGACTTCTTAGACAAGGGATGATGATTATGTGCATGCTGAACTAGAACTTCTTCTATATGCCCTTCTGCTGCAACAGAATAATAAAACTGGTAGGTGACAGCAGCAGCAGCAGAAGACACTCATGACTGTGACCTGAGAAACCTCCAGTACTGGGAGAAATGGATTGCAAAGTACTAGCTGGAGTAAGGGGAATGGAGAAGAGAGACAGAGTCCCTGAACTGTCCCTTTGAATGGTGAGTCTGATTTACAGAATTCTGACCATCAAAAGACTGCTTGTAATACAAGAGGCACATTGATCTGTCTCAGTTGGTGTTTGGTTACCTGATGCCCTAATTGTCATCTTTGACTGAACATTCCAGTTTCCCCTCTGCCTTTATAAGACACAGTATTTGTCTTAAAAAAACTAAATTTCACCAAAATCATTACATATTTAGAGTACTGGAAAATAAGGCTGAAAGGAATGCATCTAGCCCAGTTCTGTGCTCCACAGAAGACTGTTCATATTTGTGCCATTGGTGAAATGTTTATTGTAACCTAGTTTAAAAACCAAGGAATAAATGAGGAAGATTCTGCAATCCTATGGAATTTTTTTTTATGAAGGTAAAAAACATCCTTACCATCATCCTTACCATTTCGGCCTCATAGGCTGAGAGCCCAACTGCTTTTTTTGCTACTTAGGAGCAACATGTGCTTACATATGTATATATATGTACGCCTTAGAAATGCCATGATAATAAAGAACAGTGTTATTTATGGAGATTTCCTAAATCTCAAGGTAGCAAAAAAAGGTTTGAATCATCAACAGTTAAAATTCTTTTTGGAAGTGGGAAATGCAAATTATATAATGCTTCTGAGTTTGTGGTTAAGAGTTGG
Organism: Passer domesticus; assembly: GCF_036417665.1. Classification (NCBI taxonomy): domain Eukaryota; kingdom Metazoa; phylum Chordata; class Aves; order Passeriformes; family Passeridae; genus Passer; species Passer domesticus. Next base: position 87,829,178 of record NC_087475.1, on the reverse strand, counting down.
TAGTTTCAGCCACCTCTTCAGTTCTAAATGGCTCTGAAACTTCTTTGATTGCACATTCCTATCAGAAAAAAAACATTTGGAGCATGCACCCCAATAAATAGTTTTCCCAAGTTACGTACATTTATTACTACATGCATTGTAAAACTTACATAAACCCAAGAAGTTAAAAAAGGATGAGGTAAAGATTAAATGAAGACTATTTTTGAAACATTTACTTTACTATTCATTAATGGTGAAAAAACCATTGTCACCCTGCAGCCTTACAGATTGTCTTGCAAAGCTTCCTGGGGAGTGTGGGCTCCTGTTTGGGGACCACTGATGTAGACACTATAAATACTTTTTGTTGCAGATGTTATCAGGATGTTCCACTGTAACAAAACCTCCATGCTAAGTAATTCTCCTGATAGAGACTAAAATGCTGACTCTGTAGTAGGATGACTGCTCCTTCTGAAAAGAAAATAAGAGGAGAGAGCAGCACTGGAAGAAGCACTGATGAACTGCCTGACATAGGAGAAGTTTGAATCTGGATCAGCTGATAATGTGGAGAAACATGTCCAAGTGGATTGCGAAAAAGGAATTGTGTCAAAATATATATTAATATGCAGAATACAGCAGTAGCTTTTGTATTTCCATAAATGTTTCTACCTCATTTACAGCTAAGCATTAGTCAAAAAATTCCAAATTCTGTTTTCTCTTGTTATGTTTAGTCACACTAAAATCAGGAACAACACTTACATACAGGAGCTAAGCTGGATCTGAATTTTGATATCCAGAGAGTTAAATGGTCTCCAGTGCACATCAGGTACCACTTAGGACTGTGGACAACTGGTGTGCTTTTCTCTTTAGCTTCTTAGTTACCATACAGCCTTTGAAAGTATTCTCTGGACCACAGGCTGAAAATCCCAGAACTGAATTTTTACAGAGTGAAATGAGATTGCATGTGCAAAATGGAAAATATTTTGGATAGAGAATTGATTGGAATCTTGTTGAATATAATAATGAGCAAAGTCTGTATGTGAGATGAAGCTCATAGAGAAAGGGTTTTAAATACAGTTAGGCTGGAGATGTGATGAAGAGAAATAATTTCTGATAGTAGAAGCAAAGGAATCTGAAGCCTATGTCAGTCTGTCATCAGAGATAGAAATGAGGCAGGAAAACAGCTTTTGCTGATCTTGAGCATTCCCAGCTGTTGCTGTAAGGAGGAATCTCACCAGACTTTCCATACATAATATATGCTAGGCATACTGGCCTTTGGGAACTGGATCTTGGGGAGAAGAGCTGAAAGTTCCATTGATGCACAAACTAACTGTAGCACCTGCCCACTTGCATGAGGGGTCATAGGGATTAAAGGTGTTACTGCACTGAGTTTACATGACAGTAGCATTTGAGAAGAAGGGTGTTCCTCTGGCCCTGGACATGGGCCTGTAACTGCTGCTTCTCAGTGCAGTAGGAGAGAGGCACATAAATGTATGTGAGCTTTTTGATGAGCAGAGACCAAGGTGACTTAGTCACTGGTCAGGAAAGAATTTTATTTTTTTTGTTGTAAACAGGAAGGCATTTAGAACACTTTTAGATCCTCCAAGCTTCTCCATGTGTCTGTCAGTACAAAAGAGTTCTGATTTTGGTTTTTTTTCTTTTAGATGTGACATACCCCAAAGCATCCTGTTTTCTGCTGCTTTGATGTGGTAGAGATTTGAAGAAGACAGATTATTTTCCATTCTTGTCATAGACTTTCACAGGCAGGCAAGGGGTGACATTTGTGAAAGGAGGAAATGAACAGGTTCCTCATGCTGACTGAATAGTAGGTGATGGATTAGGCTGATAAAAAAGTTAAAATTCACATTGCACCCATGCAAGGCATTTTCAAGGTATTTCTGTGTCCCTCCTTTGTTCCCTTAAGAAACAGTACAAGTGTTACTAGAATATACAGTCTGCATAGTAATATGTCTGTATTAAGCTCTGCCAAGTCTGTGCATGAAGGGCTTATAAAAGATTTATGTGAATTTCTGTGTCTGCTTTTTTATTTGGAGGTAGGTTGATGTATGCAGCTATGTACAGTATTTTGTCTTAAGGTAATAGATACTTTTGCTTATTTGGAGGGAGGGAACTGTGGGCAGTTAAATATATAATACTGTTATCCATTTCAATAGGAAGCAGAACAGCTAAGAAAAAGCATTTTTGTGTTAGACAAATTACAATATAATTGAGGTTTTTAATACAGAAATGAAAAATAAATGTTTTATTAAAAGGTCATTGGAATTTTTTTCAATAAAGTGTTCTAATAGCAAGAAACTGATTTCACAATCACAGTATCAGTTAGGTTGGAACAGACCTCTAAGACCATCATGCCCCAGCCTTTGAACAAACACCATCTTTTCAGGTAGACCATGGCACTGAGTGCCACATGCAGTCTTTTCTTAAACACCTCCAGGGATGATGACTCCATCACCTCCCTGGGCAGCCCATTCCAATGTTTGACAGTCCTTCTGTGAACAAATTCCTTCTTGCATTCAATGTGAACCTCATTCACTGTTGTAATATATAAAATTAAACAATAAATTAATTAATTTATCACATTTGTAAATTTCCAGGCATATGTGCTAATTTCCAGAATTTATTAGGACAATCCCTCTTGTACAAATTATCATTTGTTGTTGGACGGGGAGGGAAGATCCATGTTACATAAGCCAGTAACCCAGTTGTTGCTATCTCTTTGGCCAGCCATGCATTTCTTCTATGCAGATTTCCTGGAACCAGTGACACTGCTGAGTTTCCTTGATGCTTAGTTCATCTGTGTTGTAAAACAGTTACATTTTGGGGAGAGAGGAACTGCAGAGGTGAGAACTGTCCATGGTGTTACATGTACTGAACGGGAAGGTGCTCTGAAGCAGAGAAAGAAGCCTAAGCAGTAGCTGTATGCACGATTATCCTTTTGGTTCTGTCATACCAATGTAGTGGGAGGCCAGGAGTCCAGATGAATGTTTCAGTTACACCTTCATGAAGAATGGGAGTGTCACACTGACCGTGCAGCAGTATATGTTTCATATTGGTAAATGTTCCATTTACAATAAGTGTGGTTTGTCCAAGAGGGTGTGTGCAGTTTCCCCTCCTTGCTGCTACTGTGCAGAGCACTGCCTGGTAGTCTTTATTCTCTGGATTCTTTCTGTTCAGTGGTATTGTGCATTAGACCTGAAACTTGCATTTTGGGAGGAAACCCGGTGTGCTTTTGTGTATATTTTCCCATGCATCTAACCAACACAAGGCAACAGAAACAACACAAATGGTATGGTTACCCTGCCCACCGACCTTTACAACATTGTATGGAAGGGGTAGTGCAGTTGTAATGGATATAGGAATGCTTGTACATGCCCAAATGGAAATGGTTGTTTACTGGATGGCAAGTACTGAGGTTTTATCAGTGGGAGAACTAGGCAGGAAAATCTTGCAGTTTGACTTTGCTAAACTTTTACACAATTTTTCCTCCACATGAAATATTTCCACAGGAATCTAAGGCATGTGGAAGATGCTGGATCACCAGGTGCAGAGATTGAACTCTACCCACTGTAAAGGTAACAGGAACTAGATTTTATCTTCAGAAAACAACCCACACTGCATCTCACTCCTTGACCTGGAAAGGCCTTTTCCAAGGTCAGAAAAGGAGTTTGCTACCCATGCCTTAGTCCTTGGTATGTCTGTTTTGCAGCTATCAGGGAAGCCAGATGGGTGCTGGATACAGAGATTTTATGATGTCTGCTTGCATTTCTGGTACTCATATTTTGGAGCAAACACTAACTTCTTCACTGATTTATTTCTTTAGGTTTTTCTGCAGCAGCAGCAGATCTTCTTGCCTCTCATGGGAACACTTAGCCTTTTGATAATACCTCCTTCACAATGAAGGGAAGAAAGGATGGATCAGCAGGGATGTGATGTCCACATGTGGTGTTAACAGTCATGATGATCCCTGTCCCACTAACTTGGAGAATTGAATAAAAAATTGAATTGTAATTCATGAGAGTATGAGATTCTTTTTGGTACCTTTTGCACCCTCTCTCCTTTCTTGAAGGGCTGGTTAACTTGAGAAATCTGTTGATAAGGTATCAAAGCTGCAGCTAAGCCAGAAGAGTAAAACCTATTGGGTATTCTTCACTTTATTAACCTTTTTTTTTCCCTACAGGAATTTTATTCCTAAGAGTTCTAAATGCTTTACGTTGACATGAATAATCTTCCCAAATGCCTCAGAAACTTCAGCATCAGGCCTTTGGTTTTATCAGCCATGTTACAAATTCACCTAAGTCACTGAGGATACAAGTCTCCTGAGTTTCAAAAGTGAAGTCACCATACTGATGATGCTATACTTTGTGGTCACTTTGGTGACTGCTAGAGAAAAAGAGAAGCAACTTGGTTAACCTGCCAGAGCTAATGTGGCTTTGCATTTTGAAGCCACAGTGGCAGGTCTTGCTATAGACATGGACATTCCTACTATCTATTGTTTCTGAAGACAGCTAATCTTACCATGGATTATAGATCTTGCACATGGCTCTCTTGGTTTGTTGTTAGTAAAGCACTGTAAAGAATTAGACACACACTGATGGCATTTCCATGATGTGCCTACTTGAAATTTGTACAAAATTTATAAAAGTGAAGCAAAAAAAGGAAGCAAGATGCTGAGTTGGTACATAATCAGTAAACACCTCTTATCCTTGACATTCTTCCTGTTCCTTTAATGGATATTCATTTCATGTGTATTTTAATTCCTGTTTTCTGTGTGCTTGTTCTAGTACTTTACACGTGAATGTAACCTAGCAATGTGGCTGGTAGCCTGTCTGCAGCTATGCCTTTGCTCCAGTAGCTGCAGTTTATGGTTGGGATTTTTGTAGATCTGTGTGTCACGCTGTTCCTCTGGCACCTCTGTGAGCAGGTGGAATGGCTGCCCCAACGCAGTAATGGCCATTTCATCCCTTGTGGTTCAGTGCCTGTTTGTGTGCTGATGCATACGCTAATGCTTCCTTAAGTGCTTTTCTGCCTTAATATTTTATGCTTAAAAGGTAGAACAGCTGAGAACTTTCTAAATTCCTTCTTTGTTTCATATATCCCATCTTGCTAAGCTGCTTCCCGGCCCTGTATGTATTTCAGTTCTCTTATTTTTTTGTGAGTGTTCAGCAGTGTTCTCTGTTCTGCTGCCTCAAGTTTGCTCCTGCCTTCATAGTCTTTTTTTTTTATTTTATTTTTTTCCTTCTTTTTTTCCCCGGTCTTTTTTTCTGCTCTTAACTGGCCCCACATGTTTTTATCCTTGTCCCAAGCACACACGCACATATGGTAGCCTAAGAATATTTCTTACTCAGTGTCTACCACAGATAACCATTCTTCGTATTACTCTAAAAGTGTGTTTTCCTTTTTTCAGAGTGAGAAGTGCTCTGTTACAACACATTTCCTTTTGGTATTTCACAGCCCTGAATGTGTTAGAAGTAAAATAGAAATCAAAACAAATTTATCACTGTGTAATGTCTTAGTAGTGAGTGAAAGTTAGCAAATTGCAATACTGAGGAGAAGGTTCCTGGCTTTTACACTTATTTATCAATCTTTGTTGAGAGGGATTGGTCCTGTAATCTGTGTCTTCATGTACCTCACTTAAAAGTTCAAATTCAAGAGCTGTGGTGAAGAATCTGTTGGTGTCATGAAATGTTTTGCTTTCCTTTGTCTTTTTTAGCTTCCTTTGAATTTAAGTAGTGGGTATCAACAATTAAATAGTAGTTGGACATTCATGATACAATATTTTGATATTACTTATACAGTATAGTGAAAACAGTAATAATAGTTCAGTAATGATAATACTGACCTGTGCTGTGATGATCAGGATGTAAACAGTTCCTTTTGCACATCTGCATTTCCTATTAATTGGAATTGCACTGTTATGCCAGCTACAGAAATGGAATACTTGTAAAACTCTGCTTTGCTTAGTGTGATGAGATCTTGGGGTGGGGTGTATTTGTATTGAGGCCAGACTTGGAGAGAGGTTGTAATTTTGTTTAGCATTAGATCTGGAAAACTTCTGTAACTTGTCTGGACTGCATTCCCAGTTGTGCATGATGTAAACAGACAGCTTTGTCTTGACCACTGTCCTCTTTTATTTTCTGGGTAGTTTTCCTTATATTTTGCCTTATCACCTTGGTTGCTTCTCCAATCCACTCTTTCCCTGTCTAGACAACTTGGTTTATCACTGTGCATTTACCTCTAGGTGCTCTGCAAAATCAAGGTTTGGAATCAGACGTCACATCATCATCTCTCTGCCGCTCTCATCCCATGTTGTCATCACTTTAGTATGCGATGGTAATGTTGAGAAGGGAGAACGTGCAGTGCAATGACCGGGTCACCTCAAAAGCCTCAAGGGTGGAATCCTTGGGAGAGAGGCTGCCACTGTGTGCTTCTTTCCCCTGCATTGACCCCCTTAGTTTAGCTGGTGGTGCACAGGCCAGTCTGATAAGCACAGGCTGATAAGCTCACCCCTATACTGCTTCCTGGCTTGGGCATTTCAGCCTAGACATGGCCGGTCGTGGACATCAGTGATCACCAGGTCACTGCTGCTGTGCTCTTCTGTGCTTTGCATGTGCCTGGGGCTGAGATTCAGGCAAGCTCCTTGGTCTCCTGAATGTTTGCCCTCATCTGCTTTGTATCTACAATCCCAGTTGGTGCAAGGGAGTTGAGTAAGCTGTACTGGGCTCCAAAATCATGTTAAACACATTAGGAAGAGTTTCTGTCAGAGAAGGAGTACACCTCCATATTTTTCTCAGCATTTTAATTAAAAAAATAATTTGTATATTTTATAATGACACTTCTGAAGATTTCTAATGAAGGCAAAAATCTTCCTTCTAGTTCTGCTCATCTTTTCCTTCCTGGAGGGCATGTATAGCAGCTGCCAGAGCTGTCTCTAGGGAAGAAACAGCTGTTTCCCTACAGCCCCCAAGATTGAAGAGAAAAAGATAGGGATACAGTGATGTTCTTTGAAGGGAAAAGATCGGGAGGCTGCTCTCTAACATTCCTGGTAACCATCCACGTTCAGCAGCTGGGCAGTAACAACAGTTGTCTCTAACAGTATGATATAAGAAGCAGGGAAGGAAGGGACAGTATCCCTTACAGTTGTGATGTCACTAATGGACCAGAAGCCACATTTCTGTGGAGATGAGGCAGGATGGTTATGAGGGAGAACTTCGGCTTTTGGAAAAATAAAAAAGCAATCTGTACAGTTTTCTAGTGCCTTCTTTCCAGACTCGTGGATGGTGCTGTGTTACAGGGAAGAATATCTGCCTAATCTTCCCTATAACATCCCTCTGCGCAACTTTCTGTAGTCCTATACGCAAGGTAAGACAGGGAAGAAGTACTCTCAGAATCATTCAAAGTGCTCTCTGCAGCCTGAATACTTCTGTGTCTTGGATTGGGGATCTCTCGTCTTAGCCCAGTCTTAGTAACAGCTCATGTATTTTGAAACCAGCTGAATTTGTGAGCAGTGAATGGAAATGAAGAATTGCAGCCCAGTTATGAGACTTCACTCTGGAACAAGCAACCCTTGAAACAGGAGAGGAGGCCCAGTAGAGGGAAGGAAAGAAAGTGTTTTCAGTGTCTGAATTTCCAGATTTAGTCAGGGGTATGTGTGCAACTTTCTGTTATAACACTGCTGGCTCTGATACCATCAGTTGTCACATGGAACCATTTCAGGTGGGAGATGTTAAAGGAGTCCAGCCTTTGTTAGATGCAGGTGACTGTTTGGTGTAGAAGCAAAGGGATAAGACGGGTTCCTAATGATGTTTTCCTGTCTAAACTCTATTCCTGTTCCTCCCATTGCTCTGCTGAGATACATTTTGGCATTGTAATTTGGTAGGAGGCTTTTTTATTTTAATTTCCAAGGTTGACAGTTTTTAACTGTTGCAGATTTCTCTCCTGCCAGCAAATTAAGGTTTCGAGACTGTCCATTGTTTTAAAGATATCTGTGTTTCTGTTACCTCACCTGGAAGGATGGGGTTGGGACACAGAATTACATTTTTCTGCTCAGTTTTGTGGTTAATGTCCTTTTGTGCAAGGCAGTTTTGCAGGAGCCCCTGCTGGTTTTTGCACCATCTGAGTTAGCTGTGTTTCCTTGGAAGTTTACTTACTCATTGAGATGAAGCTGGCATTCAGCATGTCTTACTATAGACAGTACCAAAAATGAGCCTGCTCTGGAAGGCAAATAGCCAAAGCAGATGACAAGTGTGACAGGACACAGGAAAAGAGCACGTCAGTAGCTAAGAGTTGTAACTCATCTGTGGTGCAGTGACAGCTATCCATTATGCTATATAGTCCATTGGATGGAAAGAGATGAAAAACAGCCAAGATTCTTTCTGTTGGCTGGCCACTGTTCTTTGCATGCATCCTGTTTTTCACCTTCTTGTAGGGAATTACTGCCAGAGTCACACCACATTTGCAGGTAGAAATGTTTGTTCTTGAGCAACTGTGCAGTGGCAGGAAGGGCAGCAGGGACCCACCTGCCCAGGCTCAGGTGCATTTCCTTGTCACAAAGGGAGCCCCCAGTGAGCTACATGCAGCTGAAGATGCCAGCAAGAAAAGCAAGGATGCAGCACCAGGAATTTAGCATTGAGGACACTGCAGACCCATTTTTGAGCATGTTTTTAAGGCATCCAAGTCTTGCAAAATTGCTAGTCATAGCCATCAACTTTTGATTAAATTTCCATCTTTTCCTTTAGCCCACATGATTGGTGTTTAATGTCACTGCATTCAGTATCCCTTGGAGCAGAACACACTGTGGTGCATTGTTTTGTTTTTGTAGTTGGCAAGCAGGTCATAATGTGTTGCTTTGGTTGCCTGGAGGAGTTCAGCATCTTTTAATTATGTGTTTTTGGAAGTGTCCTTTAACAGATGTAACCCTTAGGAGCTGGAACAGTGAGGATGAGAAGCAAGCTGGTTCGCAGGGATTTGGAAGCAGCTGTTGTGAGCCCAGAATGGTGAAGTGCTTCCAGAGAGGTGAAATTCATGCTCATATGCAATGCTACTCTTGGAAGCTTTTTCTACAATTCCTATCTTCCCCATTGCTTCTGGAAATCATCACAGAGTTTTGGATACCCCTCCTCAGGGCAGCAATGCTCCCTTGCCACTGAACTTCTGATAAAACCTATCCTAACCCTGCACTTGTCTTTTGCATGGAGAGGGTGTGGGCCAGCAGGGTTTGTTTTTCTCACTGGCATCTCAGAAGAGCTGCCAATCGTGTCTGTTTCCAGCTGTGGTTTTGTCACAGGCACCTACCAATGACTGGTGCTTGAATGGCATCTTCCGAGGTGAAAGAGGTGAATTCCAACGTCCTTAAGTCACTTCTCACTGTGCTGGACTGGATCTTGTTTTGCCAAGTTCACTTTGGACCCATTAACTTAATGAAGAGTTGGAAACACAAACATGGAAAAAAAATCAAGCCCAAGATGTCTGAATCACATATTATTAACAGATACATCTTAAAGCAGAGATTTCTTTATTTCTGTTGGTGTACATAGTAAATACAGGAAACAAGACAGCATATCCCACTGCATCACAAGGGGTTTAATTTATCCCTGGCTAAATCAGTCCATTTCAGTGGATGTGATGGTAAAAAACATCTCCCAAGAGGGCGAGTTAGGTTTCTTGAGGCTGTGTTTCCCTCTGCTGGTGTGGAGTTAATACTGCTGATGGTTTTTTCCCCTCAAAACCAAGCTTCTGAAGCTACTACTTTCTCACAATCCCAAGAAACATTTAAACTTGTACCTCATAATAAAGATTTTATTCCTTATATCCAATCTAAATCTATCCTCTTTCAGTTTAAAACTTTGATCCTTGTCCTGTTCCAGTGTCTCACCATCTCACATTAAATAATTCCTTCCGAATATCTGATCTAAACCTGATCTCTTTCAGTTTAAAGCCATTTCCTCTCTTGCTATCACTGCATGCTATCCCTTGTGAGAAGTCCCTCTCCAGCTCTCTTGTAGCACCACTAGGTACTGGAAGGGGCTCTAAAATCTCTCTGGAGCCTCCTCTTCTCCAGGCTGAACAATCCAAACTCTCTTGGCCTGTCTTCACAGCTGAGGCTCTCAAGCCCCCTGATCAGCTTTGTGGCATTCTCTGGACTCTGAACAGCAGGTCTATGGTTGTGTTTGAGGGTCCCAGGACAAGGCAAGAGATGAGAATCTTGATTCCGTGTTTCAGAAGGTTGATTTATTATATTGTGATATTATATTATATTAAAATGCTTTACTAAAACTAAACTAAAAAGAGTAGAGAGAAAGGATCCATCAGAAAGCTAGAAAGGAAAACAAAGGAATGATAATAAAATCTTGTGACTGCTCACAGCCTTGACACAGGTGGCTGTCATTGGCCATCAAGTAAAAACAATTTCACATGCTGGGTAAACAATTCTCCAAATCACATTTCAAAGCAGCAAAACATGGAGAAGCTGAAGCTTCCCAGCTTCTCAGGAGAAAAAATCCTGACAAAAAGGTTTTTCATACAGTATGTCTGTGACACAGGTCCACATCTATCTTATGCTGGGGGTACCAGAGATGGATGCAGCACTCCAGGTGGGGTTTCATAAGAGTGGAGTGAAGGGGGAGAATCTCCTCCCTCGACCTGCTGCCCACACTGCTTTTGGTGCAGCCCAGAATACAGTTAGCTCTCTGAAAAAAAAAAGCACTGTGTGTCAGAGCCTGGACTGTCTGGCAGCATTAAGGAAGCACAGGGAATGAAACTATTTAAGTTCGAGAGCTAATGTGTTTTGAGATCTGAATATCATAGTTCCAGTACATTCACTGGCTATGCATCTCTGCAGGGAGGGCAGCTGTTGGCTTGACCATCTAAGCAAGACAGCCTCTGTATTCTGCACAGGAATGATCTCTGCAGGTGTATTTTGATCCTAAAGCACCTGTAGTACTCTGGGCATTCCATAGATACTTATCTCGTCCATGGTGGGCCTCCTTCTGACCAAAGACAACACAGATTGTCTTCCTTTTGTTCTTCTTTACAGAATAGCTCAATATCAACAGCAGGTAATTCAGAGATTTCCTTAGCTGTTACACAGCACCTCTCAGTGCAAGTGGGGTTCAGAGAAAGAGTAGAGAAGACAGTGCACAGTGGTATCAATTTCAGTTTAACCCTGAGAGCTCTGGGTTTTATATTCTCTGTCCACACAATCAGAAGTCATTACTGCTACTCAAAATCATAGTGTGGTGCAGAATTCAGAATTACTGTTCCATCAAGACTGATATTCCTCAGCTCATAGTGTGTAGTATTTCTGAGGGACATCTATGAAAACTAGATTGCTTTACAGATACCTAGACACTGCTACAGCAAAGCTCTTCTGTGCCAGAACTGTTAAGTGGAAATATTTTTCAAAGCTGAAAAAGAAAGTTCTTTAGACAATCTTCACATTCAGTTGCTTCAGAGTCTTTGTCATTTGTTAGAACTTATTTTATTGTAGGAGATAGCAATATAGCAATAGCAATATCTGCCTGCTACTTTCCAGTGCAATAAAAATCCAGTGTCTCAGACCAAGCCAGGAAGATTTCATCCCTATAGCACTTCAGGTCTTTCAACCCTTTACAAAACACTGTTTGGACCACTGTTTTCTTCTTCAGTCTTATTACCAAAGATGCATTTTTAGTGGTTATTATTACAGCTTGCAAAGACAAACTGTATGTCAAAATCAAAATTTCCAAAGTATTCTATTCAGAACCACAAAACATAATCCCACGTTTATCTAAAAATGGTGCCAGACTTTCATGATGATCAAGATTTAGGAATGCCTTTGCTTTTAAGTTTGTTTTGTGTAGTTGAGTTTTTTCCCAATGAGCCTAATCATTCTGAAATTGAGCAAAACTGTCTCACCCTTGTGAATTCTAAGCCCTAAGACTCAAAAAAAAAAAAAAAAAAAAATCCCTTAGCAGCAGGTTCTTTGATTATACCTCCTTTTGACAGAACATTTGGATCAAAGGCCAGCAGACACAACCAGCTGGAATAGCTAATTCCATAAAAAAGCGGAATCTTCCATGCCATGGTCCCCTAAGCAGTTTCTAGAGCTGCTGCAAGCATTACCTGCCAGTTGTAGGAAGGGTGAACTCCCAACTCAGTGCAGTGCCAAGGCCAAGCTGTAGCTCATTACCATAAGTGGGATCCACAAAACAAAGGTTTGTTTTTGAATTCCAAGACTTACTGATCTATTAATGGTTTTCGGCAAATACAAATCCCATGACACATCTTGTACTTTGCCTGTGACTAACATTCTAGAAAAATAAGAAATAAGTAAAGACAGGAGGGGTTATTCTACTCCTTGCTGCTTGGGAGTGGGACACAAAAGTATGTTGGGTACACATTATCCTTGATGCAGAAATATTTCTAAGCTGCTGTGTGTGCAGCTCCTGTGTGTCTGCAGGCGCTTGAGAAGTTGCAGCTGAACACAGAGGTGGCTCAGCATGATTGTTTCCCTGTTCCCTCTGGTTTCAAGGCTGAGAGCTTCTTGTCCCCCACCTTTCAGTGATTTTCTCTTTCTTGGCTTCTGGCTGTATATATAAACTTCCCAATAATTTATTTCCCTGATTTTCCTGTAGTCTTGGTCCTGCTGGTCCTGGTTCTTAGAGAAGAACCAGTGGCCAAGTTCAGCAGTTCACAGCTGCTGCTTGCAGACTGTCCTGCAGTCATCCACCCCTTATGTGCGCCTCTGGGTGCTGCTTTTGACACTTCTGCAGCTGAGCATCATCTGCCTTTCACTTACTGAGTGGTAATGCAGAGAAGGAAGTGATGGTTTTGAGCAGACAAGGCCAATAGCTGTCTCAACACAGGCATTTGCTTCTTGCTATTGAAGCTACATCTGTCCTCACTTTTGGAGTGCTAAAAAGGGATTTGCCAAGTTGCTGTGTGGGGATGGTACATGTGGTGGGTTAGTCAGCACTAGCAGAGGGGCTTCAGCAACCCCTTAAAATCCAGCATGCTCTGAGTGAGCCTGTCCTTGTTTCCAAGCTGCAGTTCCAACGTGAGCCAGGTATAAGGAAGGATCTCCAGGAAATTTTGATGTTGAAATTCAATGTTACAGTTCCCTACCTTCATACTTGGGAAGGCCTGCACTTTGTGGCAAAAGCTTTCAAAGTGTTTGGTGCAAGGAAAATACAGCCCTGAAGAATGTGACCCAGGACCAGTAACTGCAGCTGAAAACAGCTGGCTACAGTGAAGAGAAGGAACCTTAATGAGGTGCTACAGTTTTGCTTAGAATTAGCCAGGACTCTCAAGTAATTTCTGGCCTGTTAAGCAACAGGTTTTGCAGGGCCTACGTGCGTGCAAACACGCCCGATAGTTATTGCACACGTGGAATGAGCCCCAAGTTTGCCCAGAAGTAAAAGCTGAAGCCACAATCATGAATCTCCTTAGGTAATCCCTTCTGAAACAGTAACTGCTCAGCCCTTGTGTAAAGAGGGCATGTTTGCCTGCAAGGCACAGCTGTATTAGACATTCCTTTTCTCCAGAAAGCAGATGTTTCCTAGGGAGCAAACTGCCCAACAGTTCCTGATTATCCACATTTCAGTATTTGAGTGGAGCCAGCTCTGGGCAGAAATCCTAAGTGCCAGGTATTTTGCTTAGGCCACAGATGAGGAGAAAGAGGATTCTAAAAGCCCAGTAAAGATTTCTATAGTAAAATGCTCCCTTGATTTTTATTATCTGATGTTGTTGTCCGACTTCAAAAATATCTTTTGTTCTTCTTAATTGATTCAACATCTCATTATTTGTCTGCAGCTGATCTCATTTTGCTTTGAGGCAGAGAAGTGCTTTGCCTTCAGAGCTGTCTGTCTTCCAAGTCTGTTGTCTGCAATTTCTGAACATGCCTTTGTAGTTTCTAAGTCCCTACTAAAATTAAACTGTAAAATTATCAATAGTTAGTTCTAGGCAAAGTCTTGAATGAAAAGCAATGGACTTAGTTCTCTGAATTAAGGAAAACTACTGAAGAAATTACCTATTCTTGGAACATGCAGCTTTTAGACATCACAAGAGATGTCTAGACAGTGATGCCAGCTGCAAGTTCCCTGTCAGCAATGAAACTCTATGTCTTGTACCCATGACTGATGGCAGCAAAGTGTATATGAATGCTCTCTTTGAAGGGTCTCTGGGTCCTTTTTACCTCCCCTTTTTGGCTGCCTTGCTTTGTGGAGACAAGGTGTTCAATGCAAATAGCAAATAATTTAAGCACTTTCCACTCCCTCCTATGGTTATTACGGTGGTTGTGAACAGTTTCAGAGAAAAGAGCACCTGGAGATGCTGGGGACTGAACATGTAACACAAGATGGCCACAGTTCCCTCCATATGCTGGAACAGACCTGGGAATTGATATCAAGTTCCCAGAGTTTATTTGCAGTCATCGTGGGACTCTTGCCTTAAAATATGAGGTTAAGTGCTCAGTGGAGGTTTCTTGGAATCTCAGTTTGTCAGAAACTTTATTCCACCTGTTGCCTGCCAGGTTTGACTCCTAAGGAGATCTGAAGTAGATGCAGAGAAGGCAAAGGACAAAACATTGGAGAATGAGAAAAAGCAGCTTGGGGAAAAAGATGTGCAAAGAGACACTGCAAGAAAAACATCCCATCTATTGCTCCTGGCACGTGGTCTTGGGGACCTGTCATAAAACACAAGGGTCTTTGAGTGGACCACACTTCAACTCAAATGTTTTTAAAAAACTTCAGGATAGGGTCTCCTTCTCAAATGAAGGGGCAGTTTTCTTAATAGCTTTTATTGCTCTTATCAGTATTGCTGAGAAATCCTATTGCTAAATGGGATTTCTTGATGTTCAGCCTGAATTTGCCATCACCCTTCAGCTTTACCTACTCTGCCTGTTCAGCTTTATTCTAAACATTTTTCTGCTGCCTTGATCTCAACAACTTTCACATAGTTTCTAGGTTGTGTTTCTGCTTCCCTGTCTTGAAATTCATGCTCTTTTTATGAAGAAAAAATCATGTCAAGGCAAAAAAAAAAAAAGTGTTGTAAAAAGATATAATCTTTATCTGCCCCTCTCTGGCCTTTCTGATTTTTATCTGTGTTCCTCACTGTCCTGCCTCACTTTAAACTGGAAATCCTCAGGCAGTTCTGCCAGAGCTGCTTGCATGTTAAAATAAATGAAATAGTGAAATGTGGCTTCATGGAAACTCTGATGTCCTAAGGGCTTGAATGCCAAGTCCCTGTACACAAGTTGAAACAAAAGAGATAATTTCAGCTGGACAGACATTCTTTGTGTTTTACAAGATGCCTGGAGACACACTGAGAACACAGTTTGGATTTAGGGTGCCACTGAGAAGAGTAGAACCATTTTCAGAGCATGCAGTTTTGTTTAGCTGAGAGAATCAGGCAGTAGTAGTTAAAAAGTAGTTAAAAGTTAAAAAGAGAAAGTCTCCTATATCTAATTGCAAGCTTTTTTAAAAAACAAACAAACAAACAAAAAAAGAACCACCCAAAACCAAAACTAAAACCAAAACCAAAACTAAAACCAAAATCAAACCAAACCAAACAACAAAAAACACCGGCACCCAACAGCTGGTGGGGACTGTGGCTGTTAGCCTTGCAATGGGGTTAAAAACTTTCTTGAACTCTTCCCATGGTTCTTGGGGTGCTTCCCAGAAATCAGTCTACCTCTATGCAAGGACAGGAAAAATCAGAATATGCTGGTATGGGGTTGTCAATACAAAGAATTATAACTTATTTCTGAAACTTGTGTTCCTTGGTTCATTAGCTGTGACAGAAGTGTGTTGAAAGAGGAGCTTCCCTGTTATTAACTCCAATAACATCTTGATTTCCAAATATTTGTGACTGGAAAATTGCAGTAGTGGTCGTTCAAGGTTACAGTGCTGTGCAAATATGCAAGAAGACTTAAAAAAAAAAGCCACAAAGGAAATCATAGGTCTAGGCATATGAGTACATTCAGCATGCAAAAAGAGGGATATAAGCAACTTTTGTTGGAATCTTGGAACTTTCAGGCTACTGTAACACCTAATAGAAGGCAGATGAATAAAAAATAACCTGCATACATCAATAAAAGAGAACTTTTACGATCTGAATCTCAGCAAGCAGTAGACTCTCCAAAATTTAAATCTGTAGATAATCTTCAGAAAAGGCTCATTCTGAGCAGTGGAGAATTGTTTCCATTGTTCTCTGTCAACTTTTTGCAGCCTCCCCTTTGAACAGCCTCATTCCAGCAACTGCTTTCCTCTGGCTAAACGAGCTGTTCATCCAGCTGCTCAGCTGTTTACTCCTTTCTTTCCCTGTTTATCGTGCTGTCTTTGTGGGAGCGATTAGCTTCTGAAAAGGTTTCAGTCTGTCCCACCTGCCCCTTGCGGGGCCTACCAGTGACAAAAACTCAGACTGTGCCCTGGCCTCTCCAGGATCAAACTGGCATACTTGAAAAGTCGGAGCTGTAAGGCCAGATCGATTCCTGGTGACAATTTGATTTCCCTCAAATCAAGGTATCTGGGAGAGATCCCAGGACACTGTGCTCTGTGTGTCATGGAACCATGTTTCCTAGGTGAGGCAATTAGTACCTTTGAGCTGTCTGTTAAATCTCACATAAGCTGTCAAACCCCATACCTCCTGTGATCTTCTGCCACTTCAGGCTCACTGGGAATAGCAGCCACAGCACAGCTGTTCTACTGTGCTGGTGAGTTTCAGACAGGAGCTTGGTCTGCTGATGAAATAAATTGGGCAGGAGATCTTTCTCCTTTTTTAATGCCTTTATTAAGAAGAATCAGCTCACGTGGGGAGAAATCGACAGGTTGCCCCGTCGCCCACACCGCCGCTGCTCCCAGGCGTGGCACGGAGAAGGAGGATGATGCAGCTTTGTCCGCTGGTCTGCAGGCAGAGCTGGGGATTCTGTCCTGACAGGAGAGTCGTAGATTCCTGCTTGTTTGTTTAACACTTCGGGGTGTCTCTTTAATCAGTATCTTTTCAGGTTAGGGTGAGAAGCAATAGGGTCCAAGCAGGTACGGGACTACGCTCCCATCCTTAGACGTCACTTAAGTCACTTGTTGGCTCGTGATTTTAGGGGTTTTTCTTGTAAAAACTGTAAAACTGTAAAAATTCGAGGCGCAATGCATTTCTCATCTGCATACTGGGTCTGGTGTCACTGCCCATTCTCTTTACCTTGGAGGGTCTGTCCTGGTGTCTTCTTGGCACGCAGCCAGCATCAGGGAAACAATAGTTAATCACCGGCCATTAACAGGTAATTAAGGAGCCCCTCTCCGGCAGCGAAACCAAAGAGGTCTGACTTGTTTTTTTTAACTCTGAAACTCAAAAAAAAATACAACTTTCTATTCATAACAGCTGAGAGCACCTACCTGGTAATATTCAGGAATTTTTCCTACTCAAGTGCTTTACAGCTTTGGATAGATGTTGGATGAAAGGTCTGATGCCAAAAGCATAGCCAAGGAACAGGGAATACCATGGGAAGAAGAAAGGGAAGGAGACTGGCAGCTTGGTTTGAGTGTTCATGTATTATTCTTCACATAGGGGTTGAGGATGTGGTAGGTGCCCAGTGGGTGTACATCGCTGGATATAATGTGATATGGGAACCACAAAGAGCAGTAATGAGGTCTTTTTTTCCCCCATGGGTAGAGCAGCCAAAAGGCCTTAAGGAGGGAGAAGATGGACATTTTTGTGATTTAGCACAACTGTTTTGGGGGGACTGTAGCAGGGGTTTTGAAAAGCCACTAGCAGTCTTGCGCTGAGAAACTTCTGATACAACTACTCAAGTGGATACAATTTTCCCTCTCCAGTTTCACCCTCTCTTTCCTGTTTTTTGTAAGGTAGAAACAGAGGAGAGGGATAGTGAAAGCCTCCTCCTCTCATCCCACTTGCCATGGATTTTTCCCTACAAGGAATAGCTAGTCACTGCCACAGTGTCCCAGAAGGCCTAAAGAATTAGTTCAGATACACCTGCTTAAAGATGGCCAAGATGAATCTCACACTCAGCAGGTCATGCTCTCACTGCATAGCTGTCTGTCTTTATTTCTTTTCCTCCATTTTCTTTTCAAGAGGAGTTTGCACATAGGAATCACGTGTATGAGCTGGGGTAGTACTGTCAGAGGGGCCATTTACACCTGCAGCCATACTGCAGCACCTCAGGAGGCACCTCAAAGCCAGGGGTGTGCTTTGGGTGCTGGCCTGGACTGGAGCAGGGGCTCTGGATGGATTGTGATCCTGACCCTGTGGATCACTTCTTCCTGGGGAGAAGTGGGAGGGGGACTTGTGTATGAGGCAGTGGTGGCCAAAGCCAAGATGCTGTGGGCAATGGCAAAAGTGGTCCTGAGTGCAGCTTTTGTGCTCTGTGCTTAGCTCAGACAACCCTGGAAGTGGTTGTTGGATGCAGTCAGCTCTCCTCCTGTCCCACAGCATCTCTCCACCCCTTCAAGCTGTTGGTTCTCCTCTTCTCCCAGGCATAGTAACTAGCTGTAACCTTTGCACTCATTGTTTAGATATCCTCAGGTGCATTTCTTTGCTGCTGCACTCCTTGCTGTCTGATCTCAGTGTATTTTTTGTGTCATTAATAGAGGATGAAGGAATGGGAAAGATTTTCAGAGAGGGGAGTTTTCAACTGGACATGCACTGCACTTCTTCTCCAGGTAGTGGGAATGACAGGCTTGTTGTGAATCTTCAGAGACTCCTTGACCTCGAGAAGGATGTTGAAAGTATGCAAATTTGCTTCTGAAGTGAAGGGCACTGGATCCTTTTGAATGCAGTAACACTTCTGAATTAGATGGCATAATTAGGAAGGCATGTCTTGCTGGGCTGGGGAAGGACTCAAGGAGGGGGAAATAGTGTTAGGTCTGGCTGAGTAGACTCTGCCTTCCTCCTGTCATTGTCCTAGCTCTGAAGTTCTCTCTCTCCTTCCCTCTTTCCTCCTCTGACTCTGTTGTCAGCCCCTCACCAATGGACAGCAGGTGTCAGTGCTGGGAAAAAAGCTGGAGTCACGACTGCCATGTTTCCAAGGTCAACTGATGCCAATTGAAGTGCTATAAATTATTTGGTTAAATAGATTTCAACAAACAAATAAGAAGACTTTATTTAATCAATTTCATCTTCTTTTGAGCCGGTAACCAGTACACACTGGACAAATATTGTCAACGTTGCCTTTTAAACCTATTTTTACTATCCAAAAGTGTGTCCTGTGGCTGTGCATGTTTGATCAACACTGTGAGGTTAATGTTTTAGAGCATGCACTTTTTATAGTTTTTCATGACACAAATATAATGAGATAAATATAATTTTTTTTTCATTCCACAATCCATTCCTGTACAGCTTAATGGAATCTAGACTTCAATTACTGCACAAATCCCTCAGCACCTAAAATTCGTCATTAAATAAAGCTAACTTAGATGTTTTGGATTCACTGAAAGTAAGCTTGTCTAAACATATTTGACATTTTCATGGATTCAATTTAAACAAGGCAAGATTTATCTCTCAAAAAATAATTAACTGATTGATTTTTTTTCCTCTCTCTTTTTCTGGTCAATGTGTTCCTCAGTGTTTCAGAAATCATAGAGCTTAGCTCCTCATAACTATTTCCTATTTGCAGATATGGAGGGCAAAAGAAATTTCCATGCTTTGCAGTCCCCAAAGGCTTTTTCAATTTGAATAAGCTGGTCAGTACTTTGAACCAGGTGAATAAACAGAAAAAAAAAAAAGGAAATATTCTGTCGAGGCACGAACAGACCTCTCTTGTTAAAAACTGGCTGAAGGCTTTTGTAAAGTGTTTTCTGGACATTCACCACTGACTTTTGCTTCCTCAATAGTCTGCCTTTAAGACATTGTAGTAAAGGTGTAGGGGTTTATTAACATTTTACTGTAATTACTTGACTCTATTCTTAAACAAAACAGTGTCTCACCCTCCTCATGCTACATAATTTATTCCTTATATCCAAACTAAATCTGCCCTCTTTCAGTTTAAAATTTTGCCCCTTGTGCTGTCACTCCAGGCTCTGCTAAAAAGTCTGTCTCCACCTTTTTTATAAGCTCCAGTTAGGTATTGGGAGGCTGCTCTAAGGTCTTTCTGGAGCCTTCACTTCTCCAGGCTGAATAACCCCAACTGTCTCAGCCTGTCTCCAGCTCTCTGATCAACTTGGTGACCTCCAATACCTCTGGACTCGCGCCAGGAGGTGAATGTCATTCTTGTACCAGGGTCCCCAGAACTGGATGGAGCACTCCAGGTGGGGTGTCACTAGAGCAGTGAATAATGCAAGTGAACATGGAAAACTGGTTCTAATGTCTGAACCTGAGCCTGTAAAATTGCATGCTTTTTTGGTTTTTTTTTTTTTTAGTTCTGTAGGCCTTTATCCTGGGGTCTGCTTTCTTCTCTGTAATATCTCAGGTCAGTTTGCTAGAACTATTTCCATGGAAGATGAATTTTGTTAGGTTTTTCCGCTGAGGAGTTCAATGGATGTGATCAAAGCTGCCAGTTAATTGAGAAAGTAAGTGGCTTGGTCAAAATTAATAATCTAGCCTAAGACCTGACAAATGTTCCCACAAATACATTACAAGTAGTTAAACCTCCACCATGCTTTTTCAAGGTGGATCTTGCTTTATGTAGGACCCCAGACTTTACCACTAGAGTCCACTTTGGGTGTTGATTCTTTGTTAAGACTAGAGGTGATTCCTAAGCCACTGTGTAAAGATCTGGAAATTGTTGTGGGTTTGGCTGAGCCAATTTATCAATTTGCAAACAGTTTTCAACTTCTGTGAGTGCTTATCTACTTGATGACCAGACAAGTCAGGATGTTGTGGTTAAGAGAAGTCACCATGCCTGGAGTGCTGCTGAGATTTCTTCCCTTTGGTGGGGTAGGGAAGAGAGGTGAAGCAAGAGCCAGGGGTTTGGTGTTGGGCCAAGAAGGTTCAGAAGGGAATAGATTCTTTCAATGACATGTGTGGATTTTCTGAGTATTAGCTGGTGCACTAATTACTGCTCCCTTTGTGAGAAGTACGCAAAGTTGCAGATCTCAGGGATCACATGCATCCTTTGAAGAGAGATCCATGCCTTGCCCGTGGTTTGAGTACTTTCTTATGACAGTTTCCAAAATTCCTTGGGCATAATTTTGAAATTTGCCCAAACTGAATTCCAAGTAAAGAAATTAAAGCCTACAGTCTAAAAGCTGGGGGAAAAAAAGAAAGAAAAAACAGAAAAAAAAAGAAAAAAAAAGAAAAAAAAAGAGAAAAAAAAGAGAAAAGAGATTTGCAGCTTTTTGAATTATTTTAGTATATGGGCCAAGCATTGAGAAAAGCATAGAATAGTTTACACTATGTTGCCTTCAAGCTTTCTGACCCAGTCAGCTCCTGCTCCTTCTGCTGTGTTTGTCCAGGTGTGTTCTCAATTCCTTGCTTGGTTTTGGTGCAATGGACAAATCTGCTGTCAAGGCAGAAGAAAGAGAGTGCAGCAGTCTACCTTAGCATTGTGGAGAGATTCTTTAAAGGAATTCCATTATGTTATGGATACTAGTCAGGTTGCAGAAACACTAAGGCCTGGCAGATTTTTATGAACCTTACACGAACTATGAAATATCCTTAATGCAAAAGTTTACTTCACTATCAGAACTCAAGGATAACAAATCTCACTGTCTTTGAAAATGATACACAGCAGTTATGGAGGAGTGAGCCTGTGTGTAAGAGGTGAGTTGGAAATGTCAGTGATGAGGAGCATGAAATTTGTGATTGGAAAGGAGGTAACAACAGAGGAGGCCTAAGGCCTGTATGAGATTGGTGATAAGTGTCTAGAGAAGGATGAAGAGTGCTTCAGTTGTTTTGATGAACTACTCTGCACAACAGGCTCCCCAACAGATGTGATTCTTCAAAGAAAGTGAGGACTTCCTCTTCTCTGCACAGTCTCCTATCAAAGTGCTCTGCAGACATCCATACTTCTCTGATACTCTTCTCATGCAGTTCATTGAGACCACGGCCTTTTTATTTTCTTCAAAGATATTAGAACACAGGAGTGGTTTCCAAGGTCCTTTTCCGTATTCTGAACCATGGACAATGTTATCAATTTATCATATGTATGACCTTTACTAAGACTTCTCTTCTTCCTTTTCAGTTTTTGATTCAGTTTTTAACTGTGGAGAAGAGGTTTCTATATGGTTTTGTATTGCCAGAATGGACTATGTTCTTTGCTCCAGCTGAAGTGTGTTTTCAGGAGGAATAGATTCTTACTCCCCATGGGAATCATGGCTCAACAATTCTGTCACAAAGGCCTTCTTGGAGTCCATTTAGAGAAAGAAAATGAAGAACTAGAAAGGCTGCACAACCTTGCTTTGTTTTCTCTGTTGCAGAGACTTTGAGTTCGTGACACTTGTGTGGTTGTCAGTCACTGCCTCTGATGCAGATGCTTCAAATGTATGTTCATGTGACCAAAAGCCAGGTTTGCCAATGCTAAACAAGGAATAGAGAGCACACCTGGGCAAACATGGTAGGAGGGCATGGTGGGACAGGGTCAGAGAGATCTCCCCAGTGCTGGCCCCTGCGGGTGCAGATCCTGCCAGAAATCTGCCAGCATCTGGACCTCTCTGGCTGTGATTTGTGATTGATCCGGATCATGATTTTTGTAGGAAAATCTGGTTTTAGACAAAGATTTGTAAGTTTGCCTGGCAGAGTCTTTTTAGTAGTGCTCAGAAATAGGAAAAGAGGCAACGGGCAGAAACAGGAAATTCCACACAAATATGAGGAAGAGCCTCTTACTGTGCAGGTGACTGAGCACTGGAACAGATGGCCCAGAGAGGTTATGGACTCTCTCTCACTGGAGATATTTGAAAACTGACTAGACGACATCTTGTGCAATGTGCTCAGGGAGGAATCAGCTTCAGCTTCAGCAGGGAGGCTGGACCAGATGACCCACTGTGATCCCTTCCAATCTGACCTATTGTGTGACATTCTGGACATTCATCCACTCTCAATAGTGTGACCTCTTTCTTTGAGAAGGACACAAAGAGACAAGAATGAGGAGAATGTGTTCATTAAAAAAACGTGTCTAGTCTCCCTTGCCAAGGAGACTAACAGTGATTTAGACCAACTCAGAGTTGACTTCTATCAGCCTCTGGCCAGTTATCTCAATCGACTGAACAGTGAGATGTTCACTTGAGACAAAGGCAATACCAGCTAGCACTAACGTCCTGTACATAATGTGCAGCTCTCATGATGCACGTCAGCCTTCCCAACTCCATCTGGGAACAGACTGTGGAGAGCCTTGGGAGCAGGGCTCCTGAGTTAGCTGAACATTTCTGTGCATCCTGCTTTTTTGCCAGGTGAAGAGATCCCAACAGATTGCTTGAGTAACATCACATTGGGACACAGGTATGAAAAGCTTAGGCTGCATTGGCACTCTTAAACAGTACTGGGAAGTATTTCCAGGCACAGAACTGTAGCTGTCTGTATTATTAGGACAGTCCCTTGTACATCTCAGCTCAGACTAACTAATGCTGTCTCACACAAGGCTCAGATGTAGTTTGTGGACTGCTCACAGCAGGCACTTTATGTGATGACTGTGCTTTTCTGGAGGCCAAACTGTTTAACCAGGACAATTGACTACCTGCTGTACAGGCTGCCATCAGTGCTTACAAAATGTCCCACATATTTAATTTGTGAGTTTTAACCCAACCCTCATGTTCAGAAGCAGAACCAAAAGTCTGTATCCCTGGATGCCAGACCTTTCAGACCCAGAATAATGTAGAACTGGAAGCTGTTCCTGAGGCCCCCTCCTTGCAGATGGCGCCATGGCTAATGAGTGTTGCAAGGCGCTGGTGGAGGCTTCTGTGGACCAGTATTTGTTTCCATTTTCCTCGTGGTGTGCAGGGAAGGAAAAGGCAAAGTCATTAGCTCATTAGTGGTTGCTGGCTGATGGCAGTGCTGCTTCCTTATGCACACGGAAGGATTCACTCCATTCTCGAGCCAGACAGCATGAGGAGATCCACACCCCCCACATCAGAGCTCCTGAGCTCTCTCCCCAGCGAGGACACCGCTGTGTGCAGGGGGCAGCTCTTGCTGTAAGCTGCACAGCAGCAATCCATCTCCAGCTGAAACAAAGGGATGCAAGTGACAAGTGATCAGGACCTGGCCTGGGTCACTGGTCAGCAAAGTTCTCACTGTTTTTTTGCCGTGAGAGGTCCATTTGGTCAGGTGTCTCCATGGCAGCCTTGCAGGAGGGGATGTTCTGAACTGGTGGCTGGCAGCCAACCTGGCTGCTATTGGCTAAGGGGCACTTGGCACAGGGCACTTATCCTTACAGGTGCTGTGTGGAATCTCAGGAGAGAGGGAGAGGTGGGGAGAGGCTGGCTCCTCCCCACATCCCACCTCTTCATTTAGGCTGTGCTAGAAATTTCCCCCCTTATAAACAGCCTCAGAGATTTCAGAGGAGGAGAGCCATTTGAGACTGGGCAGCAAGAACCCCCAGGATGAGGATACCCATCCTCCTGAGCCTTCTGTTCCATGCTGCAGCTGCTTCTCACCAACTGTGAGTGATGCTGAACTCCTCTTTCAGTCTCTTTCATCATTCTAGCTAGATGGACCACATCCCATGCCATCAGCTCTCCTGCTTCCTGCTCTGTCAGGTTACCCCAAGGAGTAGCTGAGTCACACACCTTGCCTCCCATGCCTTAGTTTGACTCCTGCAGGTCAATACAAGATTTCCAGGGGTCTTCCAGGTCAGACCTTAGGCCCAGAGATGTTTGCTCTGCAGTCGCAATGCAGATAAAATAATTGGTGTCTACACTGCAAGGTTATGAAACCACCTCTTCTGAAGACTGCATGGGATGTTTTTGGAGAGTTCAGAAGATTACTGGAATAAGGGGTTTGAAATATATTATAGGGCTGTACTTAAGCTAATCAAGCAGAAACTATTTCTCAAGTTTTAGGGAAGCAACAACTTTGCTGGGCTCACTGTTGCTTTTGAATGTTGATGGAAGCCATGGCACATTGCTGAGGGATTCTGCAGTAGTAGGCCACAGCAGGGCAGCTTTCTTACACCTCTTGAGACCTCAAACTGATACCACCTCTGCTGTCTTCCCCCACCACAGACATTACCTGGTGGTGATCCCTGCAGCTCTCCAGTACCCATCCACCCAGGTTGCCTGCCTACACATCACCTGTCATGAAGCAAAAGTTCAAGTGAATCTGGCTTTGGAGCGCTCGGCAGGATGGGAGCTCTTAATGCAAGAAACCATCCAGAAGAAGAAGACTTTCCTGTGCACTAAGTTCTGGGTGAGCCACCCTAGACAAATGCCATCACTGATTTTCTTTTCAGGAAATTACTTGTGTTGCTCCCTAACCAGGGGTGACATGGGTGGGGTCTGCTTTGTCTTGGTGCGAGCCTTTCAGGAAGGGAATAGGTGGTGTCCAGGGATGCACAGCCCAACACAGCCTGTTGGTTATCACTGAATATCCTTTCTGAATCTAATTTTGAAATGAAATTTATATTTGTTAAAATCTGCCAGAGTTCTGGATACTACCTGTGTCCTTCTCCTCCATTACAGACCAGGTGAAGCAGCTTCAGCTCTTTCTGAAGGACTTGTGCAGGTTCACAGCTAAAGCCTGGGGAAATGGTGTCTTGCAGCAGTTTCTGTAGTACCTGAAGTCAGGCAGCAACTCAGCTCTTGGGAGCTACTGAAGACTAGTTGGATGGAAATGAATATGCTTGTTTTTCTAAACAGCATCTTAGAGGTTATTTATTGTTGGTGAGAACTTAGCAAAGGTCTGGGATAAGGCAGACATATCTAAGCAATATCCCTTCTGTTATACTGTATGTTCTGTGCTGAGGCTGCTGGGGTCTTTGGTGTCCAGAGTCTTTCTGGCTGTGTTTTTTTACTTTGGATTTCTTGCTTGTAAGTGCTGGGTAGTTCTGAAAGCCTAGCATTTGAGGCTGTGCAACTGCTTGATCTCTTTATTTTGATTCTCTGCTACCATCACTCACCTTCCTATCTTCCTGAATGAGTCTGAAGACTCCAAAGTGTCAGGTGCTTGCTTGTCACCAGTGGGAAAAAGGACAGATTCCAAGGCATGCAGGGCCTGCTGCTGTTTATGTAGGAATGAGTGAGATCTGGATGTGATCTAGTTTCAGGGGTTGTTGCTGATTGTTCCCTCCTGGAACAGTGAGAGGGAACCAGTTAGTTGTTCGTCTTTACTGCCAGAAGATTACCTCCTCTCTGTCTGTACAGGTTGCCCCTCCAGCTGATGGCACAGAGGAGGTTGCCACTGTAAAACTGACCATCACAGGAGATGGGGTCAATATTGAGGAGCAGAAAAAGGTCCTGATCTGCAAGTCCAGGAATGGCACCATCATCCAAACAGAAAAGCCCATCTATGAACCAGGGCAGACAGGTGAGATGCAAATGGGATCAGCTGAGGGTCCCAGGCTTTTTGCTGGTTGCACCATGTGGAAAGCAGTGCATGAACAGCCCTAGTAGAAGGCTCTGAGACCACATCTCTTGCTGAGTGGTGTTTTCAGTGTTTGTAATGTCTGGTTTGTGGTGACTGTGGAGTTGCAGGAGGCAGCAGATAATGATAACCATGTCCATGGTACCTTCCATGTGGGAATGTTCATGACAGATGTTACCACAAGTGTGTCTAGAATGGAGACAGGAGCTGGGGAAGCACATGGAACAGAGGTCTGTAGGGAAAAATTGACATCTCATAATATATTCCCTGATTTCCTTGTCTTCAGTGAAATTTCGCATTGTGACTCTGGATGAGGAATTCCTTGCACTCAACAATTCGGTAAGCGAGTCCTGGGGGCTATGGAAGAGGCTGCCTTGTACCATACATGGATCCTACCTCCCTTCCACCCTGCTCATCTGCCAAAGCTCCAACTTTTCCACATTCACCCCTGGCAGGTTTTATGAATGTGCAGAGGGCAATAGCAGCTGCCAGGAGGATGGCAGAGGTGTGCATGTCTCTTGCTCATCTTGGTAGAATAGTCATGCAGCTGCAAGTATGGGACATATTGATTCCTGATGTCATGGTGTCACAGGTAGAGTGAACAGATTGTAAATCAGGTTTTCCTTCTTGTGGGGAAAGGTGCTTTTAATCTGCACCCTACAAGTTGGAATGTGGGAAGTGCTGCTTAGACATTTTTAGGACAAAGTTTTGATTGCAACAATGTGGAAATGTGTCCAGAAAATACATTTTCATCATTGGAGATGTTCAGAACCCTGCTGAGAAGGCTACGAGCAATCTGCTCAGAAAGACATGTTTCAGGAGGATGTTGGATTAGGTGGCCTCCAGACGGTCATTCCAAATTATGTGATCCTATACCTCTGTAACCCTCTTAAGACCACATCTGAGCCAGAACTAGGTTTGTCTGGGTAGTGACTTCGGAGTTTTTCTGTCAGAAAATCATTAGTAAGGACTAAGTACTCCAGATTAGTTTTTCCTTTCCCTTTCTTCAGACCTTACTGTAATGAACCCGCCTGGTATTTCTCCTTTTTGGAGGCATTTGTTTTACTTTATATTGTTGTCAGTGCTGTTAAATTTCCAAATCACCAGTTGCACATCCTTCAGAGAGGGTTCTGAGTCTGAAGTACCTGTGTATGTTTCTGGTATGTGTTTCTCTCTTCTAATGTTTTTGCATTTTTTCCTCTCCAGATTTCCCTGTTTCTCCTGGTGAGTGATGCTGAAATCTCATGTTAGAGTAATGGTGATGGCAGTCATTTCACTGTGCTGTACATATTCAGTTTCTGGTAGATTTTAAAGACCTCTGAGTGGAATAGTAGATCATTTTTGTTGTTGTTGTATGTTAAATTTTTAAACTAACATACATCTTTCAGCTTATTTTTTATGCACTTCTTTGAGGTTATGCTTCCAGGCACTTCAGTAGAAATCTGTTGTTCTAGACTTGCAAAACAATAAATAGAAAACTTAGATGCTTATGTTAGAACTGCAAAGAATCTTTGCTTAAAAACACAGTTTAAATAAGTGTAGAAGGAGGCTTAGATGCTGAGAGCAGAATCTGAGCATTATCATGTTTTCAAAATTTCCTGATCAGTCTACACCAAACCTCATTTCCTTAGCTATAGAACCTGGTAGTCTACAACACTGAAATCCTGAATCTCAGTTTCTATGGGATGTGGATCAATGCGATGCTGGAACAACTCCCTCTTTCTTTTGGGTGCAGGACCCTAAGAACAACCAGATAGAGCAGTGGCAGAACGTGGTCCCTCAGGATGGCATTGCAGACCTGTCCTTCCAGCTGAGTGATGAGCCCCTGCTGGGAACGTATGTCATCAACGTCACCAGCGCCAGAGCCTACGGCAGCTTCTCCGTTAAGGAGCGTGGTATGAGCATGCGGGGTTTGGCTGAGCTGTTGACAGGACCTTGCACTCCTGGTCCAGGAAACAGGGGGTTTATTCCTTGATAACCATCCTAGGAGCAAATGGGAAAATGGTAGCATCTGTCATAGAGAAGAGTCTGAGCTGAGGCTCAGGAGAGGAGACTGCTTCGGGACCTTGGCTTAGCGTGTGGGAGGAGTGTTGTGCATGGCTTTTGACACAGCTGATTCCTATGGATCTTGGAGTCAGATAAAACAAAGCAATTTAGGATGGACTTTTCCAGAGAATATGAAGTCCAGTGGCCTCTCACTTCACTTTCATTCCCTAATCAACTGTATTGGGAGGCCAGCCTTCTCTCAGTGAAAACAGCTGTCAGAAGTACCAGGGTCATGGGCATTTTTGGTTTTAGTTTAGGAAGAAGCAAATCATCCAGGGCCTACACACAAATCTGTTAAAGATACATGGAAAATCTTTCCTTTCCCAGTCCCACCACCTCCCTCCTCCTGTTTATAATCAAGTAATTGATTATTCCACCACAGTCTGCCTCCATGCTAATTCTTTGTGAAGGCTGTCCCTGGGCTGTGTTTCCTACAGTTCTCTGTTTCTCCCTTCCAGTGCTGCCAAAATTTGAAGTGATCTTTGAGGCGCCAAATCAGATTTATTCACTAGAGACAACCTTCCCGCTCCGGGTATGTGGCAGGTGAGGATCTGATTGGAGGGATGGCCCTGTGCTCATTTCTGGCCTGATGTGCACAAGCTGGATGGGTAACCATGAGGAGCTAAGGGCAACTCTACTACACTTCAGTCACAGGAAACCAGAATATTCCATGGCAGCTGTTTGCACCCTGTGGCAACAGAAAACATTCCTGTAACTATCATTCTGATACTCTAATGCCTCTTTTCTAAAAACACAAATCTCCAATACCTGGCGAACAGCCTACCCTTTTACAAGCAACAGGTTGTGGGACAGGACATGGCAGATATGTGGTGTTCATCTCCCTGAAGAACAAACTCATGGGAAATGATGGGAAGCTTTTCCAGATTATGCTCAAGTGGAAACTAAAGGGAGGCAAAAATTGCCCCAGGTATGATCTAAGGACAATGCTACAGTTAGCCCTGTGCAAAGGTGATTTTTTTAATAGAAGGCACTTTCTTAATCACCCGTGTTTCTGGTCATAAGATGATGAATGCCTTCAGCACATCCTGGGGTTATTGCAGGTGATGCTGATATAGTGCAGTCAGCACCTACAACATGCTAGTTACCCCAAATAATTTAGTTCAGTGCTAATTATATCACAAAGCCCTTGATCTCCGATCACTGCACAGCCCTGTCCTGGCCTGCTTGCTGGGTCAGGACTCCTGGGCCTGCTGTATGGCTTGCACTATAGTGTGAGTATCTGGCAGTGAATGGTCTCTGGGGGCTATGCAAAGCAGACCATGTGTTCTCCCACTGTGTGTGACTGTGTCTTCCTTTCCCTGCTCCCCCAAACAGATACACTCGTGGGAAAAGCGTCCAGGGGGTGATTCATGCCAGCGTTTGTCAGAAGATAGCCCCGTTCCTGCCCAGTGCTTCCAAACCCGATCTCTGTTACAAATTCAGCAACCAGGTGAGATGCTTAGGAAGAGCTGAGCCATGTTCAGGGGCATTTGTGCTCAGCCTCAGGGTAACACAAGGCTGCTGGATCCTTTAACTGAAGTAACAGCGATGTTAACCCATTGTTTTGGCTGCTTGGCCACTGCTGCTAGTGCACAATCAGCAGCTGTGCCTGATAATTGTGACTGGGCGTCATCAGATGCCTGCTCCACATCCTGGGCTGCAATGCCAAAAGGAAAAGCACTCTGACAGCGGGGGTTTCGTGCTGCTGCTCCTCTGCCACTTCCATAACTTCTAATCCAAGTGCCTCTCTCAGACCTTGTTTCTCCCCCCTGTACTTTCAGACAGATGAGGCAGGTTGCTTCTTCACAAACGTGAGCCTGTCCTCCTTCAGCCGAGACTTTCGGTACTATCAGAACAGCATAGTTGCAGAGGCCTCGCTGGTGGAGGATGCCACAGGTAACTCTGGAATTTCTGGTGCCTGGGAGGAGGCAGGTGAAGATGTGCAAATCTGACCAAAAGCACTGGAGACTTTCAGGCTAGCAAGGGATCTGAGCTTTCTGAGCCCACTGGGGCCTGCTATGTTACCTCATGGATAGAGACAGAGCAGCTCTTGATGATGTGACACACTCACTCTGAGTGTGGTGTCAGGTGGTGAGGCTCTCTAAAAGCTAGAAGATAAATGGGAGAAAGACCAGGTACACAGAATCTTGGGCAGATCACCACTGGGATGTGAAATGTGTGTGCAGCTGAACATATCCATCCATATTACCAATGGGTGACTCTCCAGGAAATTGCTGAGGAGTGCTTGGCTTTCTTGTTCCTTCTCTCAAGTTTCTGTCTTGCTGCTTTCATTCAGAAATACAGGTCAATGCTTCCCACAAATTACTTATCTCCAGGATTGGTGGGATGGCCTTGTTTCATGATGTGAATTCTTACTATCACCCTGGACAGATGTACAGAGGAAAGGTAATTCCCAGTTTCACTTCTTTGAAGGGGAGAGTGTGAGCAATGTTTCACAGTAACCTTTACTTACTGTCTTTTCTGACCCCATCTCTAGCCAGGAGCTTGGGAGGGCACAAATGACTCCCAGAAACAAAACTCTGGAATTGTCCAGTGTCAGAGTAACACCCAAGACTGCCATTTACCAAATAACCCATGGCGGGGAGCAGCTATGGGCTTTAATATGTGGGGTGCAAGCCCAAACATCTGGAGTTTCAGCAGCCAGGAAGTCTTCTGCTGTGAAGGAGTGGAGAGCATTGGAGGTTGGACCAAATGACCCACTGTGATGCCTTCCAACCTTACGCATTCTGTGATTCTGTGAATGAACATGGTAGTGCAAGTGGTAGTATGACAGGAGCAGTGGCAATGTTGATAAAATTATTAGTGACTGAAAGAGTGATTTGCTGTCTTTGGAAAAATTGCTTCTGACTTGGGGTAACCAGAGATTCTGTCTGCTAATTAGATTCTTCTGCACTTCTCTTGCTCCCTATGATATTCTCAGATTAAAGTAATTGATTACCAAGGCAAAGCACTGAAGAACAAAGAAGTCCTCCTTGTAGTAAACTGTGCTGAGCAGCAATTTAGGCAGAAGTACATCACTGGGGACTCTGGAACAACTTCATTTAGCCTGGACACCTCTGCCTGGAACAGCACTTTGGCCTCCCTGGAGGTAAGTGAGGAAGGCTGTGTCGTGTGGCAGGGGTATGTGTGCATGTCAGAGCTATTTACTGCCCCACAGACATCTTCCTTGTTCCTTCCTGCAGGAGAGTAACTCATACCTGAAACACCTCAGCATGTTCTAGATCTTGGCTGAGATCTTGGCTCTCCCACTGAGAGCTTATTCTCCAGGACCTCGTTGCTTTCCTCATGAGTTCTCCACAGACAGACCTGTCATTGGCGTTGCTCAGATCATCTTACCAAGGTGATTTGTAGCTGACTTGTTTAACTAGAGAAACTAACTGGCTTGGTTTTTTAATCTCACCAGGCAAGTGTCCTGCCTCAAGATTCCGACAGAGAGCCTGAGACAGCTGACTTGAGTTACCAGCGAGCCTCTTATTTCATACATCCATTCTACAGTACCAGCAGGAGCTTCCTCTCTATCATCCGTGTGCCAGAGACAATGCCCTGTGGTAAAACACAGTCTGTCCAGGTGGACTTCAAAATTTATGAGGAAGACCTGGAACATGGGCCCAAGCGGGTCATCTTCTCCTACTTTGTGAGTTTCTGGGAAAGCACTAGTGGGTGACAGCTGAAGGGCCAAGGTCAGGATCTCTTAAAGGTTCAAGCCTGATGTTTGATAATCTTGGCTCAGGCCAGGACAGGGAGTTCCTCCAGTCATCATGGAACTGGATCCTGGTTTTGATCCTGGTACTGCACTAACAGCAATAAAGGCAGAACCTTTCTTTCAGGCTCTGCACAGGTGCAGGGCAGGTATTGGCCTTACCTGTCCTCCCCCCCACTTCATCTCTGAGCTCTCTTTACTAGCTGAGAGCAAATAAAGCTAATATTCCTCCCCCAACCCCCATTTAATCTCCCAATTTAATTTCAGGGATTCTTAGTGATCTCAAAGTCTATGTGACTATATGACCATCCCTTTCTGTGTTCTCCTCTAGGTCACAGGCAAAAGAGGCATAGTCCATGCAGGTCAGCAGACTGTTTGGGTTGGGCTGCCAAGAAGTAAGTGCACTCCCCAGTGTAATTTCTAGCAAGCACTCAGTGATATGCGGCATCCCCTCTTACTTGGACAAGTGGTGTAAGCCTCCCTTCAGTGTAGCCTCCACTTGTGTGCTGTGTCAGAGCACTGTGCCTTTCAGATTTCATGCTCCCTTTGCCCTCCTGCTTTGTACCAAGAGAAGAATACTCAGCATTTCCTAGCCCATAGGCTCATCCTCTGTTTTCTTCAAGTCTCCTTTTGCTGCTGCTTACCCTGCAGTCTTACCCTCCATAACAACTGTGTCTCCAAATAATCTGGGTCATTAGGATGCCACATCTTATAATTTTGAGGTCTGTTGACCCACTGTTTCCTATCTCTCATTCTGTTTTTTGATTCCTGAATTATAAGTATTTTGGGATAAGGTCACCTCTTTGTTGGTGATGGGATGGGAGATGTTGGGTGAGAGGAGGCTTTGAAAAATATCTGAGAATCTCACTCTTTGTGGAGCCAAGCTTGAACTCCAAAGTAGTCTCATGTCCCCAAGGCAATAAACAGAAAAGTCTTTTGCTGGCCTTGAATACCAGATCCAGAGATGTGCTGATTGTTTCAGCAGTCTCTAGAAATCTCTTTGGTCTTGAAAGACTTCAGTAAATGAGGAAAGGATTTAAGCAGGCACACACAGAATGGCAAAGCTGATCATACTCTATTTTCACTACCAGTCTAATTCCTCTTATTCCCTCTCTTCTCCATCTAGTGCTGGAAAGCTCCTTCTCCATCCCTCTTACATTCAGCTTGACCTATGCCCCAGCTCCCAGACTTGTTGTTTATGTCATCTTCCCTAATGGAAAAATCATTGCTGATTCTGCCATCTTCAGTGTCTCCACGTGTTTCAGAAACAAGGTAGGGTTTGTGTCTGAGGCTATGACTAAATGTGTGAGCAGGGATGTGTCTGCTGCAATGAAAGGAGAGCTGTGTTGCTGTGTGTGGCTGACACTGTGTGTGATGCTGTCACACGAACTGCGGTTTGTGACTGGTGAGGTGTGCTGTGATGTTTGGAGAAAGTGTGTGCTCAGCATTGTGGGGGCTGCTGCAATGCTTGGGAAAGGCAGAGAGCTGCTGTCTGTCTCCATAGGCAACTGCAGCCTGGCAGGATCATAGATAATCCAGCCCAGCACAGATCATTTGTGTGGTTCTCAGAAGAGCTCAGGGCTGCTCTGCTGCTGCAGCAATTAGAATTGCTAGTATGTGGTATTGGGATGGCTGAAAGTGGATGATGGAAGAAATGAATTTTACTGGCCATCCACAAAGGGCTGAGTGCATCTGATCATTGTGATATCCTTGGCATTCTGCTTTCTTGGCTGTGTCTTGCACTGCAGAGGTGAATTTCTGAGAGGGCATTACCCGTGCTGCACAGCTCCACAGCTGCTTGTCTGCCATAGACAGTCAGATTCAAGCAAGAACAGGAAGAGTTTCAGGAAACTGTGGCCAATCCCACAAAGAGCCTGGAGATAAGGTCTAGATTATTTTTGATCTGGGGCCCCAGAAGAAGGGGTTTCATAAGAAAGCTGTGAGGTGTGTGACCGTGGCTGGCTGGTTTGCTGGGTAAAGAAGAGAGGTCTGTGTTCTGATACAGGAATGTCTCCACGTGCACACTGATGGCTACCCCTCTGGCATCATTCCTGTTAGAATCTCAATGTGGTCTTTTTTAAATACCTCCCAGGGGTCTTTGGGAGGTTCCTTTGTTTTCT
Organism: Passer domesticus; assembly: GCF_036417665.1. Classification (NCBI taxonomy): domain Eukaryota; kingdom Metazoa; phylum Chordata; class Aves; order Passeriformes; family Passeridae; genus Passer; species Passer domesticus. Next base: position 87,794,861 of record NC_087475.1, on the reverse strand, counting down.
ATCCAAGGCAGGTAATTGGAAACTCTCTTCATGTAGGTCCCTTGCCTGCTTGGGAAGTGATAGGGTGGCCACCCTTAGAGATGTTACTCAGGCATTGCCTGCATTCTTCCTGTCCAGGTGGAGCTGAGCTTCTCCACGCCAGAGACTCTTCCTGGCTCACAGGTTGGCCTCCGCCTGCAGGCAGCTCCTGGCTCCATGTGTGCTGTCTGGGCTGTGGATCCGAGCGCCTTTTGGATGAAGCCAGGAAAAGAACTGAGCAGCCACTTGGTGAGCGAGACTACTCTGACTTTTTCCCTTCTCTCCTGACACCAGACGGGAGGGAGGCCACTGCACCTGTGCAGAACTTTACTCCAGGCAACTGAAAGCACGGCCTGGAGGGATCAGCAGCGCTCCCAGTGTGGATGGGTAGGGATTAGGGATTAAGGAGGATGTTGAGCATCACTCAGTGGTAAAACAGCTTCTGTGCTGGCACTGTCAGAGAGCCCAGGAAGAGTGACAGCGATCCTGGGCTTTCTGGCACACGTTCATGTACAGTAGCCAGAAGCAACTCAAACAGGCCTTGGATGTGAGAGGGGAAGGGAATGCCAGGTTTAATTTGCATTGATTTTTTTCCCCCTTGCTTTCTCAGATCTATGGGCTGTTCCCATCTGTTTATAATGCCAGGTATCCTCGCCAAGTGTCTGAAGATGATCGTTCGTGTGGGTTCCCAAATTCTGATGAGCCTGATGTGTTTACAGCATTCAGGGTAAAAATGGTTGATTTGGTGGGTTGAGATAATTCATGAACTGAGGGAAACGTGGCCCCTGACTTTACCAGTATCCAAGGGGTGCTGCTGCAGACAGGACAGTGAACAGGTGCAGTTTAAGCCCTTGTAACTCACTGGTTATTTGAATAGGTGACTTGAAATGTATAAAGAAAAATCATTGTGTGGTTGCCACACTTGGGTTGTGTGACTCAGGATGCCAAGGATTATTCATTACTTTAATTGGATTTCACACAATTTGTTTAATCTTCATAGCATGAGCAATTGCACCCTGCAGGCAGAGAGGCATAGTACCCAAATGACCATATGTTTTAAAAGGAATAAATTTGGCTGACTCAGACCAGATGAATTACCTTAGAAGACCTTGTTTGTTCATTGCTGGGAATCTGAATTATTCCTTCTTAAAATGAAGCAAGAGAATACAGAGGAGAGCCAAGCCCCACTGCATGAGAGGACAGGAAGGGCAGAGGGCAGAGAGGAGAGGACAATCTTCTGATAATTAATTTTTTCCAACAGGAAATGGGGCTAAAAATTATGTCTAACACCAATATCAAGAAACCCAGAGTATGCCCAACCTCTCAATTGTCACCTATGCTGCGGGAAAGAGGAATGTCTATTTCCAGGCCCATGTTGACGTTTGCCCAGCCCCATAAAGTGTATAACAGTAAGCATTTGACAGCTGTTTCTTCTTACATGTGAGGCTTAGTCTTTCATGTGAAAGCAGTCCTGGGTTTGAGCCAAGAGGCAACACTTGCTGTAAATGCAAATGGAGGAGAAAGAGGGTTTCCTGTTCCTAAACCTGTTGTGCTTGTGTGAGGGCTGTTAGTGGGATGTCTGGATCTCAGGTTTTATCTGTGGAGTGAGGGAAAGGTTGCTTGTCCCACAGTGCCTCCACATGCAAGTAAAGTCCAAAGCACCTCTGACATTTGAAATGAGGGAAGGGATTTTCAAATTTGGGACAGTATATTTTGTTCTGTTGCCATGCTTTTCAAGAGCTGACTGCAATTGCTGCAGCCTGAGCTGTGCTGGAGCTCCTCTGCTCTTGACCAGGACCTGAGGACCCTGTGGTGACTATAGGTCTTTGTTGTTTCCAACAGAGCATCTGACATCAACCTATCAGCCCACTATGTTTCCACCTTTTTCTGCAGCTGAAGAGAAAGCACACAAGCATTTTCACCAAACCTGGCTGTGGGATTTGTATTCTGTGGGGTGAGTAAAGTGAGCAGTGGGGGTTTAGTCTGGGTCATTTTGTGTGGCTGGGAGTGGCAGAAGATGCAGCTGAGTTTAGATCATAGACAGCTGTGCAAGACACTTAAGAACATACATCATGGGGCTCTTACCTGTAGGCTGCTCATTGCCTACAGGTATGAGGAGCTGATGTATTCATTAAATGCATTTTCCTCTACTAGCAGTGCTGGTCATCCATGAGAGATAGCTGGCATAGGAAGATAGAAAGGCACAAGGAGCAGCAAACCAGCTTAGTTTTCTATGCTCTGCTTTTGGTAGTCCTGTGGGCTTGCGTTTCCCAAAATGTGTTCACAGATATATCCTGGTATCCAGGGGCAGCTGATGTCCATAGAAGTCCTTCACAGGACTAAAAATTGTGTCCTGTGAGAAAGGCTTAGTGTGTACACAGGGTCTGATGAGAGAGCTTTTGGAGATTTTTCATCTGAGAATTCAAGATTTTCTTGTGTGTTCTCTGAAGACTGAAATATGTTCAGGCCAGATCCTGAGCATATTTCCCATCAACATCTTCCCTCTCCCACCTCCACTGTCCTTATAGATACATCTACCTCTTCACCCTTAGCACAACAGATATTTCTTCTGTGACTGGTTCACCAACCTGACCTGAGCCACCAAAAGTTTCTGTATTGTGTGGGTTGCCTTTCTGTACACACATGGTAAAATAAGCTGAATAATACCAGTACCTTTAGCTATACCTGCTTTTTGTGTTGGCTGTGTGGCAGCTGCAGAACAGTCTGCTCCTTTCAAAAGTTGTGATGTGTGCACAGGACAAGTCTCTGCCCTGCCCTTGTGCTGGACTTTAAGCTGTCAGTGTCTCACAGGACAGAGAATGGCTGGATCAACCTCATCTGCTAAGCCCTACTGCTGCTAGTCCTGTTGCTCTGTTGGTTTCTGGTTCTCCACTTCTAGGCCAAGAAAAATAAGACTGCTGACATCTGTAAGACATTTTTAGATGTGCAAAGGGCAAGTACTGCCTGTAAATGATGGCATCTTGCAGCCATGTACCCTAATGACCCAAGTGTTCTGTCGGTATAAGCACCTGAGGCGGGGTCCCCACTTCTACAAGGACTTACTTGTAACCCTGCAAGGGCTGCAAGTTCAGTAGGGGTTGGACTGAGGTGAGGGGATGGGTGCTCTGCAGAGAAGAACACAGAGCAGGTCACCTGGTGTGGCATCATTCAATTTAATGCTTCTGTTGCTGTCCTCTTCTCTCCAGCCCCAGTGGGAACAAGAGTGTCACTGTCACTGTGCCTGACGCCATCACAGAATGGAAAGCAGGAATGTTCTGCACAGGACGGAACGGCTTCGGGTTTGCTCCAGCCTCCCGGCTGATTGTTTCCAAGCCCTTTCTTGTGGAGCTGCCCGTGCCATCTTCTGTGGTCCAGGGTGAGACGTTCCACTTGAAGGCCACAGTCTCCAACAACCTGCAGCAATGCATGAGGGTAGGTGAGCCCTGATTGTCTCTGCAAGGAAGGCAGGACATGGCTGACACCTGTGGCCTGCGGTCATAGAGTCACAGGGGAAAGGACCTTAAAGATCACCCAGTTCCAAATCCCCTTTGGGAAGTCATGGCAATTCAGTGACGTTCCCTCTGACTGGAAAAGGGAAAACATTATCCCCACTTTTAAAAAAAGAAATAAGGAATCACCCTTGACATGCTTGAGAGTTGGGCCTGTGCAAGCCCCATGAAGCCCAGCAAGGCCAAGTGCAAGGTCCTGCACGTGGGTTGGGGCAATCCCAAGCACAAACACAGACACACTTGTTGCCCTTGATAACTCTGGCCAGGTTGCCAGGACTTTAGGTTTCTGAGCCTGATCCCTGGCTAATCAAACAATTGGTGTGTATTCCTCTCAGGCTGTGCCCCTGCTTCTACCCTCTGCAGGCTTCCTTTTTGTGTTGTTGGTGTTCAGTTATTGCCACTGCCATCCCTTCTGCTCCTTCAGATCCAAGTGAGCCTGGAGGAGTCTGCACACTTCCAGCTGAAGCCATGCAAAGGCTGTGTCTACAGTAGCTGTTTATGTGCTGGGGAAGCCAAGACCTTTCAGTGGAGTGTCACAGCTGAGCAGCTGGGTGAGAAGCACAGGGAGGTGTGGGGTAGAATTAGGAAGGGACGGGACCAAGGTGGGGGAGTTTTGTAAGAGCTGGCACAGAGTGAGGAGCTGTTTGCTCTGTTACCCAGAGTACTTATTTGCACTTATCCTATGGTTATGGTTACTCACAAGCCTGTGCTAGGAGGTACAGAAACATATAGGGCTCTGATCAAATTTTTTGTCATCAGCAGGTGATGTCTATTGTATTAACAGGAAATGTTTCCTCAGAAGTGTCTTATGCACCTAAATGTGTGTTATTTTCAGGGCTCGTGAACATCACCCTCAGCACAGAAGCTGTGGCCTCCAAAGAGCCCTGTGGTGAGGAGATACCATTTGTCCCAAAACAAGGACAGAAAGACACGATCTCCAAACTCATTCAAGTCCGGGTCAGTCAAACTGTTCTGTTACCTAAGCCTCAAAGGAGGCTTTGTGCAATTCCCAGATTTTGTGTGTGCTAATTTTGGGAGTTACCCCTTGTTATTCAAAATGTGCAATTATCATCTCAGGGCCTGAGCTGGGCTAAGCCGTGAGGGCTGATGGATGTAGAAGGTAAAGGGATGTCCTCCACTTCATACCATAGGAAACTTTAAACACTTCTTTATGTCCTTGCCTCCTGAGTTCTCTGCTGAATCTGACAGCACCATTTTCACAGATATTTAGAATTCAGGATATTCTGAAAATGCATGCTGGTTTCTGATCTGAAGTGAAAATGGTTGAAAGTAGTTTTTATTTTTGTGTGATGATGATGATAGTGCAGCTGACTGTCCACCCTGAACCAGGATTCTGAACATACCTTCTTCTAATCCACTTGTAATCCTGTTTCTCTCCTGGGTGCTCATTAAAATTCTACTTTTATGTGCTCCAACAGCCAGAGGGAGTGTTGGTAGAAAAGGCTCACAGCTCCATCCTGTGTCCCGAAAAAGGTAGATGGATTGCTTTCTACTTTCACCCTGTTCATCACACTCTTCCTGCCTAACCACCTTCTGGGTATTTCCACTGGTTGAACTATTTTTTCTGTCTGCATGATGAAGTTACAGAATTGTACTCTAATTGTGGTGCCAGCTAGGGCTTTCTCCTAGACACGGACGTGGGAGGTCTGCTCTTTAACCATTAGTATCCCTGGCACTAATATGACAGTTTGAGGCCTTTTTCACCTGTGGAAATAAAACCACACTACTGAACATGGTGAGGCTGGAGGTCATGGCTTAGGACGGCTGTTCCTGTCTTGAATTTTATGGCATATGATGGGGCCATCAGCTGATTTTGAGAGCATGAGGAGCATTGAGAAGACAAGCCTGCAGCTGAAATCTTAAATGAGATGGAATAATTGCTGTAGAGAAAACCAGGTGGCTTTGACCCCTGTGGGTTTCCGGGAGAAAATCCTCTCAACCTCTTTATAAAGAGGTGTGCTAGGACAGCACAGTTACCATGAGGTGGATGGAGGAAGTTAAGGGTGGAATGGGACATGGATTTTGGAAGTGATTTACAGCCTCTGTGAGAGGAAAATGGGAAGTTATGACAGAACAGCCTTGAACAGTTTCTGTGGTTTTGAAGGCTTTTATCATCAGAATCTCTTTCTTTTTCTTCTGACTGGTGTCAGGCAATCCAGCAGAGGAGTCTGTTTCCCTGGTGTTGCCTCTAAATGTGGTTGAAGGTTCAGTCAGAGCCACCGTCTCAGTCACTGGTAAGGAGTTAAGCTATGGTAGTAGCCTTGCAAATCCCATATCTCTGAGTTTAGTCCAAGGAAAGCCCAAATTCCCCTACACACCACTTCTGAGGTTTCCAAGGTTCCACTGCTATGTTCTTCTCATTCCCGATTACTGATAACCTAAAACATGTAGCAAGGGAGAGAGTGTTGTGTTGATGAGCTTCCCTGCCAGGATGGGAATGTGTACAGCTCATATGAGAGGCACGGTGGAATTGATAAGGTGGCTGGACAGAGGTGTCCCCACCCTGCTGTGCTGGGCCCACCTGGCTTGGTGCACTGCTGGGAATGGTCATAGGTAGGAGGAGGTGAATCTTACTGCCTAGGAGGTGCTCAGGGTGCTTATGTTTTGTCTCAGGGGACCTCATGGGGATGGCACTGCAGAACCTGGACCACCTGGTGCAGCTGCCCCACGGCTGTGGGGAGCAGAACATGGTGCTGTTTGCCCCTGTTGTCTATGTGCTGCAGTACCTGGAGAAGACGAGGCAGCTGAGCCCTGAGATCAGGGACAGGGCAGCTGGATTCCTGCGCAATGGTGAGTGCAACAGAGCCACCGTGCTCCTCTGCCTTCCCCAGGTTCCTACTCCCCTTCCACCTGGAGCACTCAGCCACCCCATTCCTGCACAGTGACTTCATTGCAAATACCACTGGGAGCACTCATGTCCTATCCTGCTTCCCAGGGTACCAGATACAGCTGCAGTATCAGCACCCTGATGGCTCCTACAGTGAATTTGGTACCAAGGATGAGTATGGTAACACTTGGTAAGCCCTGGGTTCTCTCCCTGCTGTCTACCTGCTCTCTGACAGCTAGAAGGTAGGCAGCTTTCTGCTTCCAGCATGAAATCCTTGCTGTCCTATTGGATCCAAAGGGTTCTAGAAGCTTTGTGTACTAGGGCACCTCAGTACCGGGGATGAACTGATCTTGAACCAGCGTATTAGAAATAGCACAATAGGTAAAGAGAGATCCACCAGTTTCAAACTCCCACTTTTTTCCTCAACTTCTTCTTAGATTCTTTCTTTCCACTTGTTCTTCCTGCTATTTCATGCGCTCCACCTCTCTCTGATTCTCTCTTGCTTCTTTCATGCCTTTTTTTCTGTTCTCCTCGATCAGGCTGACTGCATTTGTGGTTAAATGCTTTGTCCAAGCCAAGCCATACATTTACCTGGACAACCGGATTATCCAAGCTACTCTAACCTGGCTGGAGTTCCACCAACTTCCCAGTGGTTGCTTCAAAAATGTGGGACAACTTTTCCACACATTCATGAAGGTAGGAGCCAGTGCACCTTGAAGGACAGCACCAAGCAGTTCTTGCCAAGTCTGCTGGTAACTGTTTAAATTCACTTGCCTGTGTTGTACTGCTTTCTTGAGAGGGAGTAAGCCAGAGATACATGAGACCTCTCCTGAAAAGCTTCAGTATTTGCCTGTTAATTTTCCCAGCTTTTTGGATGTCTATGCTTTTTTTAGGGAGGTGTAGATGGGGAAGTCCCCTTGGCTGCCTACATCACTGCTGCATACTTGGAGGCAGGAGTAACACCAGAGGTAAATACTGGGATTCTTTGCCATGCTCTTGCCTTAAGATCTGAATCTTAAGTGTTTAGTGGTAACACTGGGGCAGGCAACAGAGCACCTTGGAGGGATTTGTGGGCAAAATAATTCAGTGGGTGAGGAAGATTTTACAGCTTCTCAGGAAAAACTCTCCCTTTGAGGAGGACATCCCAGGCAGGGAGAAGGTGAGGTTAAACTACTGGGAACCACTGGACTTCATGGCTAGATACCATGCTGGCCATTTCCCAGGAATGAGCTGTTCATTCCCCCACCTCCCTTCCCCTTGCTGGTCCTACCCAGCTGAAGGCTGATTATGAGGTGGGTGGAGCTGCTCCCACAGTCAAGTAAATACACATAATGTAACTCCTAATAGGGTTTAGCTTCACAAATAAAGCAGAAGTCTGGGAAAGGAGTGCTGTAGGGCAGCTGGAGCTGCATGCTTAAGTAATGACAATAGGAGGGAGCTCTTACAAGCGCTAAGGATTGTAGCTAGTTACTAGGCTGTGGTACAGGCAAACAAAAAACCAATTAACTTGATGGAGAAACACAATTGTAGACATTGAGAAGTGAAGCTCTCTGGAAAGCAGAAAAATAAGTGAAAAAACAATGCTTTTCAATGGAATGGAAAGCAGCGGGCTTAGGCAAGAAAAAGGAAGACAGATGGAAATTAACCTTCTTTCTGGCAATAAATGTCCTTCAGGTCACCCTTTTTCACCATAAGTACAATTATTCGCTGTGAAGATGAATTAAACACAGTCACCCTGCTCAGCAGGCTGTGTGTACGCATTAGCAGTTGTGCGGTTTTGCTGCTGTTGTCTTTTGACTGGGAAAGTAAGACATGGTGGTGTTACTCCCTCAGGAAAGGTGTTCATTTCATTGGGAGAGCACTGCTGAAGCCCAAAACCAGCTCGGGGGGAGGTCTATAAAGCACCTTTCAGCAAGGGCTGAAGACACTGCTACTGCTGGTAGAGAGAGTGCAGGTGTGGGCACAGAGTCACCGGAGCGAATGAACCGGGTGCTTTCTGGCACAGAAACCTGTGCATGCTCCTGCTTGTGTCCCAGAGTCTGCCTGGCTGCCGGGGGTTTGTGTGTGACCAGCAGCATGTCCCTCTCTCCTGCAGAGCACGGTGGTGCGCAGGGCTCTGGGCTGCATCGCTCCTGCCCTCCCCAAGGCTGCCAGTGCTTACACCCAGGCCCTGCTGGCCTACACCTTCGCCCTGGCTAAGGACTCCCAGCGCACCCAGGAGCTCCTCGATGTGCTTGCCCAAAAGGCAATCAGAGCAGGTACAGGGGCCTTGGTGCCAGGGGAACGTCAGAGAAGGGACAGGTGACCTTTCTGAGCCCTCGGTAAGGGGCAGCCTGGGAGGACCACAGCCTCACCCTCTAGGTCCTTCACTAAAGAGAGTTTTTGGGAATGCACCGAATGAGCTCATGCCATGTGCTGCCGGCACTGTGGTGTGGGTGCGGATTTCCTTCAGATCTCCTGCCTTTTTCTGGTACCTGAAGTGGAGGCTGGGGTTTGGGAGACTTGGGAATTATTTTGCAGGATTGCAAAATGCCAGAGAGGAAAGCAAGCTGCTCCATGTCTTGTTAGTCCCTGACCCTCAGGGCTGGCCACTGGACAGCTGGCTAGTACCAGGTTGTTAGTGGACCTGGCAAACAGAATTGGACATCTGGGAGGTAATGCATATACAGATTATTGGCATATTAGTTTTTGCATGTCACCTTGGTGTGGAATATGGAGTTTTAGGTATTGCAAAATGCATTGGTTTTTAGCTGCCCTGGTGATGTGATGACCCAAACAAAAGGTGTTTACCCAATGGTCTCTGCAGACACAAGACACTGCGTCTAGGAGGCTAGGCCACAGGAGTTCTTCCCTGACATTCCTCAAGATTCCCTCTACTACTTTCCTTTCCCAGATGGGCAGATCCACTGGAGTCAGACATCATCCAAGCCCAGAACCAGTACCAGCCCTTGGTCACAGCCAGTGCCTGTGGACGTGGAGTTGACAGCCTACGTCCTCCTGGCCCTGCTCTCCAAGCCAAATGTCACAGAGTCTGACCTCACCACAGCCTCGGGCATCGTGGCCTGGCTCACAAGGCAGCAGAATGCCTATGGAGGCTTTGCCTCAACACAGGTAACTCATGGCTAGGGAAGGGAATGTTTCTTGAGAAAGAACCTCTGCAAGATATGCACACACTGTATGCAAGTGTAAATGCTTTGGGCAAAGGAGCCCTTGGATATGGAGGTCCTCAGGATGCTGATTTCAAGTGTCTCTGGATGTCAGAGATGCAAATGTAATCATGTTTTCCTTTTCAGGACACAGTGGTGGCCTTGCAGGCATTGGCCAAGTATGCAGCGCTGACACACAGCACACAGGGGAATGCAGAGGTGAGGGTGAGATCCCGTGGAGGCTTTGGGAAGAAGTTCCAAGTGTCCTACCAGAACCGGCTGCTGGTGCAGGAGGCGGCACTGACAGAGGTCCCGGGCAAGTTCTTGGTGCAGGCCCACGGCAGCTGCTGTGTCTTTACTCGGGTAGGTTCCCACAGACCCTGCCGTGACCACCCTCATCTACTCATCTTGTCAAAACCAAAACTCTGCTGCAGCTCTGTGGAAGGAAATGCCTCGTGCCAATGCAATAAACCTATGTGTATGAGGAAACAGACAGAACCTGCCCAATTATGAGGATCATGATGCTTCCATGGCTTTCAGGAGTACTGGAAGATGAAAATGCTTTATAGTGGTCCTACTGCTGTGTGCCTGATTTGCACAGTCTCAGCTGAAAGTTTGAGAAGGAGCCCATGGAAGGTTTCCACTCGGAGTGACCTTTATTTTGGGTACTGGGACGAGTGTGCTTACTGCATATAATTTATCCATTCACTGTCTCGGGTTCAATCTCAAGGAGTCGAGTAGCCAGTGGAAAAAAAAAAAAGGTGTTATAGATGATATCAAGTTAATTATCAATGTCTTAGTCTGTCTTTTTGTCTCTCCCTGCAGATGGTGCTGAGGTACAACACGCCTTCACCACAAGACTCAACATCCTTTGCCCTGCAAGTGAAAACTGAGCCGGTCAATTGCACCAGGGACAATGCCCGCTCTGTTACTGTCCATGTTGATGTCAGGTGACTCTAAAGATCTCATCCCACTTGGGAAGGAAAGCTGGGCATGGCTGGAGAGCTGAGAGTGCTTCCTGGCTGAGTGGAGGCACCAGGCAGTTTCAGCAGGAGGACCAGATGGAGAGCCTTGGCTCTTGCTGGAGAGAGGTGTGCAGTAGTCAGCTCAGACTGGGGATGCTCAGAGCAGTGCAGCCATCCGTGCACCCTGTGAGAGGGAGCAGTGGCTGCCCTGGCCCCAGCCCTGGCTGGGCTGCCTGGTTCAGGGCACTGCGCACAGGGACTCTGTGTGGTAAAGGGAAGGAAAAGCTGGGAGAGATTCTCTTTTTAATGTTCTCCCCCAGAGACTCTCTTTCTAATCTTCTCCCCCAGGTACAATGGGAAGAAATCCACTTCCAACATGGTGATTCTGGAGGTGTCCTTACTGACTGGATTTGCCCTGGCTCCAGGATCCGGGCTGTCTGTAAGAAGTGTGGAATCAGGGTGGGGATGTGGTGTCAGTGGGACCATGTGTGTCCAAGAAGAGGGGAAGGCTGTATGGGAAGGTTGCATGGGAAGGTTATATAGGAAGGTGTTGCCTGTCTCTTCTTTGAGCAATCTCACCATCCCTTCCCCTCTGCCAACAACAAACTTGGACACATACTGTTGGCTGTTTCTACGGGCCTTGAGGATGGTGATACTTCTGACCCAATCAGCTTAGAATACCCCTGTCAGCTAAGTACCCTAGGCTCTTGTCCTTGGGGTTTGCAGGAGCTGAGTGGCCCTGCAGGGAGATCAGCATGAAGCTATAAGAGTCGAAAATATATTTGGAAGTGAGTGAATGAGCATCTGCCAACTCAAACTTAGATAAACCTTGTTGGGATGTCTCACACTTTCAAATGATGAAACTAAATTGTTTTCTCCTCTCTCCTGTCCTAGCTGCAGCATGGACACTCTGTGAGAAGAACTGAGAAAATACAAGGAGGTGTTGCCATCTACTTGGACAAGGTAATGTCTATGCTGCTGCAGAAGCTGAAGGAGTGGAGGGCACTGCCAGAGTTTTTGGGAGAATCCAGAACTGAGGCTAGCAGATCAGGATACTCAAGATTCATCTTGAAGTCCAGTGTTTGAGTCTACACAGTTGTTATTGTCAGTAGTAGGATCAAATTTAGGCGAGGAATAAAAAGAACAGCTTGTAAGTGAACTGTAATTTATTTTCTTCCTCAGCTGAGCCATATCTCTGACACATATATCCTCCATCTGGAGCAGGAGATTGAGGTGACCAACCTGAAGCCAGGCCATGTCAGGGTCTATGACTACTACAGCCCAGGTCAGTGTGGAACCATGGGGTGCCTGGGTGTCTGCACTTGGCTCTGTGCAAGGATAACTTAGATCTCTCCTGGTCTGTTGCAGAGGAGCAGGCCCTGGCTGACTATAATGTCTTCTGCATCTGAGGTAGGTGCAAATCCCCTCCTCAGCCCTCTGTACAGACCTTCTTCTGCACCCCATCCACTTCTCTGTGTCCCATTGGAGCCCTGTGTATCTCTGATTCAGCATGTTCCCTTCATCTGGACTGTATCTGAAACTCTCTAAGCAGAATTCATTGTACTAATTTCAACTTATTATATTTGGGTATGGAGAGTTTCTCTTTCTGGGGAGGAGCTGAAGTAAAACAAATATAGTGGATCAAACAAAAAAACTCTTTCCTTTAGAGTCCTTAGTGAGAGCCTGTGCTCCCTAACTGTTAGCATGCCAAAGTTAATAATTTGGGTCATATTATTTGCTCTCTGGCTTATTCTCTCTTCTGCTCTCATTTCTCCAGGGACTTGGACTCCTTCCTTACTGCCCACTGCTTCAGCTCACAGGGATCCCACTAGTCCAAGATGCCTTAGGACAGTGGGGCTACTGCATTATTGCTCCTGGTATAATGAGGCGCCTAGAAAGTCACATCTCAGGCTTGGGATTTTGGTGCTGGGACACATCTCAGGTTCGATTTCAGGACTAACTCCAGCCTTGCCTATGCTGCTCATTCTGACAGCCATTACCTGGTGAAAATTTTTGAGGTGTCTGATTAATTCTGATTGTTTTAATCCAGGGATTTTCTTGCTTGCAAAAAGAATAAAAATAAAATACAAATAATAAATCTGTCTACTGTGATGTGTGTTTGGACTCTGTGACAGTGTTTACCTGGGAAGAGTGAACAGAAGCAAACTCTTTATCTCAGCTGTGTCACTGGCATTCATTTCCTCCAGCAGTGTTGTGCAGCCATCAGTATGGGGTCAGGACTCTAGTCCTGCATGGAGACTGATTCCACTGGGCATCATCTCCTGCACACAGATGTAGCTGAGCCATGAGGTTTTGGCTGCTGGTACACTTTGTGTGGATGTAAATCTACCCTGCTGTGTATCTCACAGACTGACTCTGTCCTTCTGGCATAGAAAGCAGAAAGGAAGTGATTTCAGTTTCTGTACCTCCTGTGGAGCTGGATCTTGTGCAGGACAAGTCAAAAATGAGTTGTCAGGAAGGGGTGGTGCCCTGGGGCTGAACGCCCTGCTCATGAACGAGGAAAGTGAGCAGGGTCTTTGCCACATTACAAAGAGCTGGACAGGCAATTCAGCAGCCAAAGAGTATGTGAAAATTCAACATCTATCACCACTATTTAAAAGCAAACCTCACAATTTAAGTGCTGGTGATCACAGATCTTTTAGGTTGACAGTGTCAAGTCTCTGTATAAACAGGTAGATCTCCACAGACCCTCCCTAGAGCTGGCTGTAAGAATGTGATGGCTAAGTGAAAGGCAGGCTTAAGAGTGGAAGGCCTGAAAGACAGGTGAGGGTTGAGGGTCAGGATTTGGTGACAGCCTTGAGAGCTCTCCTTATCCTGCAGCAAGGCTAGGATTTGTGGTGGTTTAATGGGAGGGATTTGGAAAGTGTGTTTAAATTTTAACTATGATGCTCCAGAGAATCCTGAAGACTCAGCAAATCCTGTCTGTGAGACAAAGACATGAGCATTTTGAGTTTTTTTTGTTTGAGAGTGAGCACACCGAGGCTATGTGCCAGCAAGGCAGGCTGCTGACAGCCTGCTCTGTGCTTCATGTGCAGTTTAACAGGGCTAGAATGAAAGCATCAGCAGCTGGATGGTAGCAATACCTTCTGCAGCACCAGAAGTGGCTGAGCTGATGTTGCATCTTTGTTTAATCAGGTGTTTTTCCTCCTCTCTTTATTCAATTTCCTTGGTAGTCTGTGAGCAAAGCAGGTCTCAACTGCAGAACAGAATTTTTAATTACTTTCATTGAAACTTTTTAAAAAGACTTTGCAAATATTTCTGCTTTCTTTGCAAATGTCTTCTCTCTCTCTTGCCTTTACCACTGGCAAACTCTGTCCTTGCTGGTATCAAAAAGCAGAACTGGAGCCAGTCAGGCCTACAGCTTTTACTGGTATTTGGAGAGTACACTGCCTAGAGCTTGGAGTCTTGTTGAGAGGGAGGAACTCCACCTACCACTGCCAATGCCACCATGTCCTTATAATCTGTTTTGCAGAGCTTAGCAAAGCAGAGGTCTGAGAAAAATGCCCAGCACAGAGGTTTATAGGGAATACAACTTGTGTGGTGGTTATACACACACAAAAAGCCAACCTACCCCTCGCTGACACCACGAGGGGTAGCTCATGCTATTAGTCCAGTCACTCCCAGTATGATCCAAATATAAGCCCAGTGTGCTACAGACACTGCCAGTATGAACCAGTTATGCTCCACATGGTTCCAGTTGCTCTCTTTCACCCTCACTTTTGTTGAAGTCCCCCCCAGTATCTCCCAGTGTACCCCAGTTCCTTCCAGCATGTTCCCAGTCACTCCCAATTCCTTACAGTATGATCCCATTTGCTCCCAACCACTCCCAGTCAGCCTCAGTGTAGTGGCACTCACTGCCAGTATGATCCCAGCTGATCCCAATATAAGCCCAGATGTTTCAAATCACCCCCAGCATGTTCCCAGTCACTCCAAGTTGTTGTTCCCAGTTGGATTTTTTTGGGGGAGATGTTTGGAGAATGAAGAACTCCAAAGCTGAGCGGAAAAGGCCCCTCAGACAAGGAGGTCGCACACAACCCCTTGCTACTCCTATGCCTGTGTGTACACACGCTCTGGCTAAAAATTACACAGTGTCACTTTTGACTCAATATCCAATGTAATTTCTATTCCACTTTCTAAACAACTCTTCTGTGTCCTTTAAAATGTTCTTTATGAGATTTAAACAGTTGTACTTGTGATGTGTGGGTACTAGAGAGCATTTGGAAGGAGGTGGCTGTTTTCCAAGAGAATTTAGACAGGGAAAAAACCACTTTTCTACAAAACGCATCTATTTATTATTTATCTCTCTGGCTTAAACATCCCCTTCTCTGCTTAGAGCAGCAGATGTCAAACATCCCAGTCGTTTTTTTTTTTTAAACCTTCACAAAATCGAGGGGTTGTGGTGATTCAGGCTGGAGCTTGGTGGTGTGCATCCTTCCATTTAGCTTGTGATCAGCTCACTGCTTCAGCACTGAGAACTGCTGGCTTCCAGGGACACAGATCCACTATGGATGTGCTTTTTGCCTCTCTCTGGGCCAGCTGCTGAATGGATCTGTGGGCTGGGGAGAGATATTAGCACAGGACATCACCCAGCACTGTGTGCCCTGTCACTGAGTGCTAGGGGGTGCAGAGCCCTGCTAAGAGGTTCTCCCTTCCCCGGTGCCTCCTGTCTCCACTTTGTTGTTGTTGCTCCTACTTTTATTTAATTCTGTTTCACTGGGATTGGGTGCTCAGGGGTAGCTTTCCAATCAGTGCCAAGCCCAGAACTTCAGAGGTGTTTGCATGTCTGCTCTCACAAAACAGAGAGTCAGTAGGAGTCAGGACTCTCAATACCTTTGCCATTGTGAGCCCCTGTGCTGCTATGAGGGATCTGGCTGTCCCCTGGAACTGCTGTGGATCTACTGTAAACAAACAAATGCCAGCTGGGATTGTTCAACAGGCACTGCCTGTACTTTTTGAGACCCATGGAAAGAAATGAAGGGCAGCTTAGTGTCAGAATGATCCACATTCTTGCTCCGGTTCCTGTTTGCTTGTTTGTCCAGGTGCATTTATGCATTTTTCCCAACTGCTGGCACCAGCAGCTCTGACCTGAACAAAGCCCACGGAGAGGGAAGGGAGAGAGAGGAGTTGTATCTGCCCATTACATGTGTGTGCATGAGTGGGTAAAAGAAAGCCCCAAAACCTAGTTTCCTTGTTATGATCAGTCTGTACTAAAGAAGGGAAAATATTACTAGGCCCTACATGTTTAAGAGCTCAGTTTGGTGCTGAAGAATAAGTTAGTGGTACATTTTGATATGAAAATACCTTGATACAAAAATTGAAAAACTCCTTATTTTGAGAATGAGCAATTTCAAGAACCACATTCTCTTTTCAATTATGGTAAGATACTCAGGGAAAAGTTCAGTACAATCAGTGGACTAACATATATAAAATTAGCATGTGGAAAGAAGGCCCCAAACCAGACAGTGTGTGTTCCTATTACCTAGGGCTTGAGCACAGCCTTTTGGTAGCTAGGCAAGACCCTGTAGGACTTCAGCCATGCAGATTTTGACCTGCCTGACCAATGTTTAGCCCTCATTTCCTCCACTGGTGAGGGTGTGAGTAGGTTGGCCTTGAACTGGAGCACAGAGCAATGTGAAACAGCTGGGGTGAGTTGTAGCTGTTTAATTTTCTCTTCAAACTGAAATATCTGTAGAGTAGAGGCAAGGTGAGGACTCCAGCTCTGTTCGCTTCCTGTGCTTTCTTCCTCTGTGAAGGAGCAGTGAGCTATGCAAATATAATGAATTTGTGCAAAGCCTGGTCTCCATTTCAGGACTGAGACCTGCCTTGGGTGCTACAGACTCAGAAAGCCTGGGGACAGTGTGACCACAAGAGTTCACAGTGAGCTCCAGCTGGGTGCACGTGCCAAGGGGTCATGGGACAATCCAGCTGGAGGCAAAACAATGGGACTCGTGCTGCAACTAGCCCAGGGAGCAAGGGCAGTACAGTGACCAGGAAACAGGCTGCTGGATGGCAAAATAAAAGGCACATTTGTCTGAATGACACTGGTCCATCCACAGGGGAGTTGGAGAGCAGTGAGGCCGGAGTCCAAAAGGACTTGGATTGGCTGGGGAACGTCCTGGACAGTACAACCCTGTGCCTGCAGCACTATAAATGCCGGAAAGAGGTGGAGGGAAGGAAACCTTGGGACTTTGTGTCTGCTTCCTGAGAGAAACAGCAACAGCTGCAGGTGTCCTGGAGACTTTGGAAGGAGAGGAGCAGCACCCTACTTTGTCTCCTGAGCAGCCCTCTCAAGGAATACACCCCTCTGGGGTTCTCCCATGAAAATGTGGACTCCCTTCCTCCTGAGCTGCCTGCTCTGCACCCTGGGGATAGTGGCACAACCGTAAGTGCCACTTAAAAATCTAATGATTGATAAGAATGCTGAGGGAGGGGCCAAGATAGCAGGGAGAGAGTGTGGGACCCTGTGAGTCACCTCGTGGAAGGAGGGTGGGGTGCAGAGCCTTGTTGTGAATGCAGGGTGCTCCTGAAGGTGGGAATCTCTCTCAAGGATATCATTGCAGTACAAGAACTAGGTGAGCACTAGTGGTGGGAACAAGAGTGAGAGAGGGCAATATGAGGTGGGATGAAGGGAAAGGTGTAGGATACAGTGAAGGGCAAATGAAAAGGGCTGCAAGGCAGGGGATGGATAAGCAGGAGGCAATCTGCTGTCAGGGTAGTTGAGGAGCCATGTCAAAGCAAGAAGGGCAAATTCTGTTCTGTCACCTGAAAGTATGTCTTGTATTTGTCTGAAATGAACTCTATACCTTCCACCCACTCTGTGCAAGGTTCTCACTCTGGCAATCTGTCCCAGTCTCTCCAGCAGAGCAGCACCTCCTAGCCTCAGAGAGATGGCGAGCTCTCCTGTTTCCTCAGGCCAGCCTTTTAGTGCCAAGAGGGGGTGAGAGGGCTCCCGGGATATGATGATGTCTTATTCCCTCACTGCAGGAGGTACCTGATCATCATTCCAGCTGCCCTGCCCTACCCCTCATCCCAGAGGGCATGCTTGGACCTTCGTGGGGTTGAAAAGCCTATTCGTGTGGCCTTAACCCTTGTGCACCCATCTGGCAACCTCAGCCTCTACCGCAAGGTTGTCCGGAACGACTGGATCTTCGAGTGCACCAGATTTCAGGTCAGAGTCGTTCTTGGCAGGGACCCCTAGATGGCAGCTCACGGAGTGCTCATTTGCCTCTCACCAAAGAAAGAGACAATGAGGAAGACAGAAGATAAGAGGGCATGGAAAAGAGCGAATGCAAAATCAGGGGGAGGGATCAGTGGCAGCCCGGTGGCTTTGCTCATTGTCTTTGTCTGTCTGCAATGGCGTTCTTCCTGTGGGGTATCCTTTTGGCACACTGAGGAAAGGCTGCCTGGCCTGGCAGCAAAGGTCTGAGGAGGGTGGATTGCTTAGAAGCACCCAAATGGCAGTCATGCAGCTCATTCTCTCCCCTGAGGAGGATGCACTGTCACAGCGTGTTGTTTGTGAATCTGTGATGCAGAAAGTGTCACACCTCTCATCTCATACAGCTTCCCTCATGTCTGCTTCTTTCCAAGCTTTTCTTTCTGGGCTTGAAAATGTCCTTGAAGACAAGGGAAGACATGAGAGGGTGTACACACAAGCTCAGCATAAATCTTTCTTGTTTGCCAGACTCGTGATCCTTATTTTCTTAGTTTGCACTGTTAATAAGGGGGGATTTCGGTCTCTGTGGCCCTCACACTGTAGGAAATAGAATACTCCTCACCACAGACCTTTTCTTTCCTTAAGTCTTCTCCATCTTGCTCCATGCAGATTCTTAAGAGTGGAACATGAAGTAGTAAACAAAATTTCTGTGTCAGAACAGACTCCTTTTTCTCTTGTCCAAGATCTATCCCAGCTGCTGAGTGTTGTTCCCCGTGCTTCCACAGACACAGCCTTTGGCCACTGAGGGGACACCCTATGCTGGCCTCCAGAGTAAGATGGCAAAGAGCCTGCCTTGCAGTGCAGCTGAAGTGAGAAGAGCACTGCTCTGATGCCTGCTAACCTAGTGGCTCTCTTGTTTTTTGTCCCAGGTGCCCCGACCTGCAGGCAGCCAGGAGGTGGCCACTGTGCACCTGCACATCTCCAATGGCCACTACTTCAGTGCAAGTGAAGATAAAAAAGTCCTGATCCACAGGGCTGGAACAGGCACCTTCATTCAGATGGATAAGCCCATCTATAATCCAGGACAGACAGGTGAGCAATGCAGAGCACAGTGGCCCTGCCTCGACCCTCCCAGGCTTTGTTCCAAATTTCCTGTCAGTGGAGCACTGAGCACTTTGTGCTATGTGGCCTCCATGGGACAGAGGGGAGAGCTGCAGTCAGGGATCCCATGTTTTGGCAGCAGGAGGGGCCTGGCAGGGGAGGCCTGACATGCTCTAGGAGCAGAGTTGGCTTGGAAAAGGGAGCAGACCTGAACATGGGCTTCTTGCTCAGGGGCAGGGGGGACTGGTCTGCCTACACTGCAGACAAGGAAATGTAAGGATAGCCCTGGCTGTAACCCATGGGAAAACCCATAAATTGTGAAGCAGCTCTGCTGCTGCCACGTGTTTGGGGCAAGCAGAGGAGAGTGGGGCAGAGCAAAGGGTGAGAGGGGCTGCAGGGCAGGCATGGGGCTGCCACTGGGACTGGGTGTGGGACTGTGGTTCTGGGGTGAGACAAGTGAGGGGCAAGTCCGTTCCCACGTGCACTCTGTCTGTAATGTGCTTTACCCCATTCTGTCCCTCCAGTGAAATTCAGGATTGTGACACTCACTGAAGATTTTGTTCCTGTTAACAGCAAGGTAAAGCCTGTCTAAGTGGAGGCAAGGAAGTCTCCAGGCTTCAGGTGGTTCTGCTTCCTCTACCAACCCCATGCCAGGGAGGCTGGGACAGTCCCAGCACCCAGGGTGCCAATGCCAACCCTCGAGTAAACCAATTTGAGCAACAATTCCTGTTGGCTGATGGCTCTGCTGTTGCTGTCATAGGACGGCTGCTGGTTGATGGGAGGGTTGGATGGTATCTGGGGAGTGTGCCAGCACTCCCAGCTAGCTGAGTTACCTGAGTGCACCTGCCCTTGCCAAAAAAGCAGGCAGGGCTTCTGGGGAGCAGTCTGTGGGTTGCTGGCCATGGGCATAATTATCAGACAAAGTTGTGTACAGACATCACCACCCGAAGATCACTTCCCACAGCTCTGGAAAGCTCAGTGATTTGTGCAGTGTGTGGCACCTGAGGGTGGCAGGAGAGCCTAGAGCAAGCTGCAACATTTTAAGAAAAATTAATTAATATGGGGAAGGATACACAGAAGTGATCATAAAAAGAAGAGAGAAAACAGTATAACCAAATTATACTGACTTGCTGCTGGCAGCAGCTCATTGTCCCCGTGTCAAGAGGGTGAGAAGTTACCAGAGACTTATATATGTGGTGGCCAGGAAACTGTAAGGCTAGTGCCATTCTTCAGTAAGCAATTATATCTGCAGCCAGCAGCTATAGCTATTACACTCCTCAGTCCTCAAGCAATTTAAGGAGAGCCAACAGGAATTCATGCCATGACAATTAAAATACTGAAGGGCACACATTAGGGGAGCTGGACCAAATCCTTCCAGACTAAAATAAAGGAAGAGATCCTTCCAGCTTCTTTATTGCTGACTTAATTTCTTCTTTCTTGGGCTATTGGTGAGGTCCTTGGATCAAACAGTCTCTTCTCCCCAAAGGGAAGGCATGTATCTTATATTAATAAGATAATGAAGTATAAACAATACATTTTCTTCCATGCCTACAATTGTTTCATGTACATATTTGACTGTAAATGTTTGATATCTGTGTGTGAGTACAAACAAATTAACATTGTAACTGTTAATTATGCTGTGATGAAAATTCAAAGAGATTGTGTTTAGCCAAAGCTATTATAAAGGCTTGAGTGCACTGCAGCACTGAAGCTATAATATCTAGTTTGTAAAATAGATGAGTTGAAGTTAATATGGGTGCTGTTCACCAGCAGGTTAACCTACACTGTTCTTTTAATTTCAGTGAAAACAGAGCTGCCTCTGGTAAGCTTAGAATGATGAATAATGTGAATTACATGCCAATTGCATGTTTACAGTCTGGTTACTCTCCCAAGCCCTGCTCCTGCCTCTTTATGTGTTGTGATCCCATATTAGAGGCTTTTCACCAACACTGCCCCTTGGATGATAGATGCAGTGATAAAAGAAAAAACAGAGAATTAATGGGCCTAGAAGGGCTGAAATGTGTCCTCTTTTGTCCCTCCCTGTTACTGTCAGCTGCAGTCAGCATTGACGCATAACTTTCAGCCTTACCTCCTCTGCCAGGAATGTTAAAGAAAGATTTTCTGAGTATTCTTCCTATAGATGATGAGTTTTGCTAATTATTGGGACATATGTTACAAAACTGGGGCCATTTAATATTTGTTAACTTGGGATGATGGTATTTGAGTGTCTTCTAACTCTTCCCCATTTTATTAGAGCAAATTCTAGCTTTTATTGTTGTCAAATACCTATCAAAATGCACCTTAAATATTCAGGGGATCAAAAAGCAAATCTGAAGAATAGCATAGATTTTTACTATTCCTTGCTCTTTCAAAGCAGTTGTCCTGATTTCAGTAGGATCAAGCCTCTTGTACCATAATGTTTGTCATAGTACAGGGGTTGGGTGGGTAAGAGAAATTTGTATGTAGCTTGCTGTGTCATGCCAGTTTGTGAAAGTGCTGTCTGTTTGCTTTGCAGTACTCCATGGTGGAAATCCAGGTGGGTGTTCCAGACTCCTCAGGTGTTATGAGGAAAGGTATTTCAGTATGGTTAGTACCTTGGATGCTGCCTTACTGGATCAAGTTGCTTTTCTTAGGCTCTATGCATCCACATTCTCTGTCCAAATGCTTTTTGTTAACAAGACTTGATGGTAAAAATGATTTGACTTCATCCACTTCGACATTCAGAAATTTAGGCCCAACTTTAGCTAATTTTTATAGTTCATCTTTACTGGACACTGGAGAGTCTAAATGTCAGAACCTTTTCCGTGGCTGTGCAGAGCAGAGTAAACCTGGGTGGGTCGGGTTCACCTCTGTTGGTGCTCCAGCATCACCATCTGGGCTAAACCAGCAGGAACCTGTGAAAGCCTCTGGAATGTCTGATTTGCTTTTGAATCCAGTGGGCTCTGGGTAGAGAATAGCCAACACTGCTGATGCCTGCCTCTTCTTTGCTTCCCTTGCACCGCAGGACCCGAACCAAAACCGCATTGGCCAGTGGCTGGATGTGAGACCAAAACAGGGCGTTGCAGATCTCTCTTTCCACTTAGCTGATGAACTCTCCCTGGGGACTTACACCATCAGTGCCCAGTCCTTTAAGTCCAACTCAGTCCAGTCCACTACCTTTAAGGTGGAGGAGCGTGGTAAGGAGAAGGAAGAAAGGGATGGAAGAAGTTGCTTGTTTGTTGCTTGCCTGTCTGTACAACAATGTAAAGCCAAATATTGTAAAGTAGGGTTTACTGTCTGAGAGCTACAACTGAACACAAATTTATGGGCAATATAGAAATGATCACAAGGGAGATTGTGCTGGAGATTCCTGGAGAAAGTACCTTCTGGCAGATTGAGATTACACTAAAGACCTCTTCAAGACTGTCGGGGGTGGGGTGGGGGGGGGGAAAGGGGATTCTTTCTTTGGTTTCCCTGTTTTTAAGTAATGCTTGCTTTTACCTCATAAACATATTCCTTCATGGGAACATACTCTTCCCTTTTGTAATCCTGTGCCCAGGTAGTCTTTTGCCCTTGATGGATTAACTCTGTGGTTTTTGTTCCAGTGTTGCAAAAGTTTGATGTTTTCTTCGAGGGACCAACTCAGATTTATGCTTCAGATAAAACTTTCCCACTGCGAGTGTGTGGCAGGTAAGGAGAATGTTCAGGGGAAAGGAAAGATTCCATCAAAACTGTCTCTCCTTCCATGTGTCTCCTGTCTTTTCAATCCATCAAAGAGAGGTGGCTCAGGAAGGGTCAAACAGAGCCATTCCTTTAGAAGAATCCCAAATAGTTCAAGTCAAGATAATGGGTTCTTCCTTGGGGAAGAGGTACCTGAGCCACACATGAGAGAAAACATCCAGCTATAGGGAGACTTGCCCTGGGCAACAGATACCCTCCTCTGGAAGATGTGTCTGTCTAGCACAGAAAGATCTTATGTGGGAAAACCACTTGCCAGTCATGGGACAGACACTTGGAGCTAAAGAAGCAGGAGCTGACATTTCTTTAGGAGTTTATGCCATTCCTTCTTACCTACATGCTACTGAACTTACTACCTTTTTAGAAGCAGTAGATAAATTTCTCTAATTACATGATTATCATAAAAAAATTAGCAGATGACGGTGGGAAGAAGGGCAGAACCTCTGACACAAAGTATAAATACAAAGAAGGGAGGACAATGAGCTCAAAAGCACTCAAAATCCGGTGAGCTCATTTGTATTTGGGACTGCATTGTCTGGAGACTTTTGGTCTCTTTTGCCACTATTTGGTCTGACATAATTTCTCATTAATTTGGTTTGTTACAATCAGATCATATGAGGCTGTAGTAGTAAATAGTACACACTACTCTACATCACCAGGGTGGGTCACAGATGTCATCTTTTTACTGATACTGTCAGGAGCATTGCTCCAAAGGGCAAGTCAGAGGGGAGTCAAAGCAAGAAAAGGCAGCCAAGCAGGCAGAGGAAATACCTATACATCTAAATCAGCAGAGCAGGTCTGATGATGGAAACAAGAGCCCTGATAATGAGATAAGCCCATAGTGAGGCAAGTCTGAGGTCCCTCTGTGGCTCTATTACTGCAATTTGTTGTCTGCAGGGACACCCGTTTCTGCTGCTTTCCCTCTCAAACTAATATCTTCACCGAGTAGATAAATCAGGTCCACTCTCTGTGTCTGCCTCCAATTCCAGGACAGCAAGTGCCCAGAAGTGGGAGAGCTCCAGAGGGTGTGGGTCTGCTCCTGTCCATTTCTGCATCTATTCCTTTGTTCCTGCATCTGTTGGATGCAGACCATGCTATTGCACTCCCAAAGTACTCAAAGTGCTTTATTTTAATTTGTGGCTGCCTGCTTGCCAGCTGCAGTAAGACCTTTGTCACAAAGGCACCTCTGTGGTGCGATGTGCTAGACAGAGCAGGCAGCGCCTCTGCCCAGAAGCTCCTCTGGTCTTCTCCCTGCAGGTACAGTTTTGGGAAAGCAGTGCGAGGGACCGTGCACGTGACCCTGTGCCAGAAGGCAAGGAGGTGGCCCCAGAATGCCAGCAAGGACATCTGTAGGGAATACAGTGGTCCTGTGAGTAAAATCCTGGAAGGTATATGGACAGTACAGAAGCACCACAGAGGATGCAGTGTCAAGGGCTGAGTGAGCAGAATGAGCTGCTCAGAGCAGTCTGACCTTGAATGAATGGAACTGCTCCAGTCTGGCCTTGAATGTTTCTGGGGATGAAGCATCCACCACTTCCCTGAGGAACATGTTCCGGTGTTTTACAAGTTCTGCATTGTTATTTGTTGTAGTCAATAGTTATGACAGAATGACTAATCCCTTGTACTTCTGACCCCTTCCCTTCTCCCCAGACCCAGATAATACCTGTCATTCCCATTGCAGACAGCAAGCAATGGGTGTTTCACCCCTTCTGTCAGCACATCAGTCTTCAATCTGACTCCCAGCGAGGAAGACAACAAACTTTATGCAGAAGCCTCTCTCCTGGAGATGGGCACAGGTACCAAGGGGCTCAGCAGGGAAAGTACAGGGGTGAGAGGAACCATCCTGGGGTTTGAGGATTAGAGAGGGCACACATCCCCCTCTCCTCTACCTGCTGCTGGGATCTTCACAGGATATGGAGATCTACACTGCCAGCAGCAGGAGGATGAGGAGTGGCTGGGAGCTGAATGAGTGGTATGGGTTCATGAGGGTACAAAGAGTCTTGCAGACAGCTTAACTAAAGAAGGAGCTGCCACAGGAGCAGCCTCCAAACCTTGAAGAATGCTGGTTTTCAGAAGGAAGTTACAGACACTGCTAAAAGGGGTTGGGAATAACAAAGTGAGATTAAACTACAGTGCAGTAGTAACCTCTGGTACTGATCCTGCTTCCTTTGCACTCTGCATTCCAACAGGGGTGCAGATCAACACCTCCAGCCAAATCCTCATCTCCAGGACAGCTGCAAGGGCAGTATTTGAGACACCCAATGAATATTACATCCCTGGAGTACCGTACAGGGGGAAGGTGATTTTCTTCCCTTGCTTTTTTGCTCCCTGTCATTTGCCAAGGAATATGGCATCTGGTAAATCCAGCTGACCTAAAGCTATGTGCTCAGACAGAGGAGCAAGAGCACACCTTGCACTGTTTCTCATTTCTTCACAGTGTAGCTACAGTTGCTGCATTTCAGGTTCCTTGTTGCGTTTACACTTCCAGCATCTGCTGAGAGCAATGAGTGGTGTCTCAGCAGGGATGCTGGGGTGCAAGGACGTCTCAGCTGTAGGCTAGGAGAGAAACTCCTCATGTTCTAGCCACACACACTTTTTAGAGCAGACAGATTTGAACCATGCTCAGCTTTGCATTAGAGATGAGGGAGTTGTGCAATTTTCCTGTCTTCCTGGGGCCAGACTGAAGGCTGTGGGTGACCTACACAGGAAGGTCTATGCTTGTCAGAGACAGGAAGGTCTTGGTTATGACATTGGAAGAAATATCTGACTTTGGCTTTCCTGCCTCACCCTGTTGTCACCAGATTAAGGTTCAGGATCACTATGGAACTGGTATGAAGAACAGGAAAGTTTATCTTGTGATAAGGTTCATGAGGCGTCGCTTTATCAAAACCTACATCACAGATGACAGCGGAATAGCATCTTTCAACCTCGACACTACTGCCTGGAACAGCTCATCAGTCTCTCTGGAGGTAAACACCATTTCTGCATATGGGAAAGTGAGAATCCTTGAGCTCTACCTGTGCTCCCTGCTCCTGCCCTGCAGCCCCCCTGCCAGCTCAGGCTGGGGCTCACCACACAGCTCTGCACAGAGCCAGCTGGAAGGCACCAGCCTTTCCCAAACCAAGCTGATGACAGCCTAAGGAAGCACTGAAGCACGAAACTCTTCATTTCTGTGTGTCTCTGTGCCCTTCCAGGGGAAGTTCACACTGGAGGAGTTCATGCACACTCCTCGACGGCCTGACTTCACTTACACGAACGCTTACCATCACCTGCAGCCCTTCCATGTCACAACCAAGAGCTTCCTCGACGTACACCCACCCACAGAAACACTGCCTTGTGGCCTGAAGCAGAATGTCCAGGTGACCTTCACACTCAGCAGGGATGACCTGGGAGAAGACACCAGCCGTATAAGTTTTGTATATTATGTGAGTAACAGTAGCAGACAACCTAGGGGGAAAGGCTGCACTGACAGGACCAGTCCTCAATGAAAAGCTGAGGATATAATTTAGGTCATCCCTGGAGGGATGACAGCTAAACCTCATTCTCAGGGGACTAGGTGAATGCTACATCTGGTGGGGCTCAGCCTGGCCCCACCGTGATCCTGGTGCTGGGGCTGCAGTCACCTCCAAGGATAGGAGGAGATTTCTGTCTTTGTAGCCCATCACCCCCTTAGCCTCTGCCAAGGCTGCAGCTGGAAGTTTCTTCTCCCTTTGAGGATACTGGCTGGGTATCCCTTTTTCACTCTGGTTATCAAACAGCTGCTCAGTAGAAATGGATTTTGGTCTGTTCTGGAGGCCAGCCTGCTAGAGGAGAAACCCTTAATTATCACTCACCAATATGCAGTGAACCCACTACCCATCCATTGTCCTCACTGAACAGACTAGACCAGAGACTCCTGTGCTACAGCCTCTTCTCCCAGCTGTGATGTCTGCAAATCTCCAGGTCTGGGATTGGATTGAGCCCACAGTTAATTTTGGGGGCTTTCTTTTACTTTTGAGACCAAGATGCACATAGGTAAGTATGGATGCACTCTGGTGGCAAACAGCAGTCTACTCATCCCATGTCCCTCCTCCTGCAGGTCACTGGCAAGTCTGGAATTGTTGTCAGGGGCCAGAGGAATATCCAGATTGGGAAACTGAACAGTAAGTCGTGGCAGAGAAGTGGAAACAGTTGGTTTCTAGGGTGGACATGAGAATTGCTGGAGTTTCTCCCAAATTCCCTCAATGTATAGGTCTGGAGCAGTCAGCAAACAGGACAGAGGGAGGCTGAGGAAGCAGTTGTGTCAGCTGGAAGAGGACAAAAAGACAGAATGAAACGATGGTGGGACGATATAGGGGAAGATGAATACATAGGGTCAGAGAATGGAGAGAGAGGGCAGAGTGCAGCAGCACGAATTTGTTTGACACTTTGAGATTATATAGCACAAAAAGAAGAAGGGCAGAAGGAGGTGTTGGGGGACCTATGATGAAAATATTCTGTCTTTCTTTTTTTGAGTGTTGAAGGGCTCGTTCTCCATCCCTTTGACCTTCACTGCCGACTTGTCCCCATCACCTTCCTTGGTGGTGTACGCCATCTTCCCCAACGGAGGGGTCACAGCTGACAGCATCCATTTGGATGTTGCCTTGTGCTTCCAAAACCAGGTGAGACTCACTTCTGGCTGGGGGAGAGCTGATGGGCAGGAGTCATGAGGCTTGAGGGCAGGAGACCCTCAGATCCTTCCAAGAGAGAACTGGACAGAGGAGATGGAAGGGGAATCTGCAGCACAGTGCCCAGGGACCAGGAAAGCTTCAACAGTGACTTCTGATAGCCATGGCTGAGCAGCGGAGATTCCAGCTAGTCTTCCTCTTTCTGTCTGTGCCATCTGTCTGTCATCCTCCTTGCACCTCCTTCTTTTTCACATTCCTTTCCTGGTGTGTTGCTCCAGGTCAAGGTACGATTCCCAGGTAAAGAAGCCCATGCAGGGTCAGCAGTGCAGCTCCAGCTGCAGGCAGCACCTGGCTCCTTGTGTGCAGTCCAGGCAGTGGATGAAAACATGTTCTTCACCAGACCAGACCGTGAGCTCACCAGCCAAATGGTGAGTGTCTGTGCAACCAGGCAAAACCTTGGGAGTGATGGATGAGCTGTGAGAGTCAGGCAGGGGCTGTAGCAAGGGGAGCTGGAGGCCAATGAATGAGGAGGTCTCTGTGTGAAGGAGAAAGCAGAGCCTGCCTAGGAAGAAGGACAGGAACTGATGTGCATGCTAGGGGAGGATGGAGTGAAGCATCTGGAGGTATCTGCTCCTTGCCCAATCCTTCCCTGCCTGTGAGTTTGCCTAGGTCTATGGTTTGTTCCCTGCTGCCTACCAACGTGGATACCCTGCCCAAGTAGAAGAGCATTCAGATCGCTGTGTGCAGCCTCAGTCCTTGTCATCTCTGCTACGAGGAAGACCACAACAGTCCTTTCAGCCTGACATCTTCAACCTCTTCCGGGTAATTGCCTCATGATGTTTCCCAGAGCTGTTGCAATTATGAGCATCAGAGGTATTTTCTCCCCAAGCAGTTTGAGAGGGCTTTTCCTCCTCCAGACAGACCCTGCTGTCTGCCCTGACTGAACTGTGTTGTCTCAAAAGATGTACACCCCATTGAGTAGGAATACTTGTATTTCTTTCCCTCCTCATGTGCATAAAGCAAGGTGATGAAATCTTGGACCAAACTCCATTTTTTTTGACTTGAATGGGAATGAAGAATGAGTTACTGGGCTGTGTCTACAGTATTAGGGAAAAGAGAGACAGGGAGCGATCCCAAGCATTAGATCATAGGTTGTTGCCATGGCTCAGTTGTTAGCTGCTCTTTGTCACTATTTTGGGCAGGTCCCAAGCAGACCTCTTGGTGTCTTTAGGGCAGATCTCCTCCATGCCTCCCTCAGAACTATGTCTGCTCAGGCCAGTGCTCCTCTGGGCTGCCTGGGCACTGGGTTGTCCTGACCCCCATGGTTTCCAGAGTAATTTGAAGAGCAGAAGTCAGTCTTCCCCACTCACAAATGCATTTCTGCCTCCCCTGCCCTCCCTCTTTTCCTAACAGAACATGGGACTGAAAGTCTTCTCAAACCTTGTAATTAAGAAGCCCTCTCAATGCTCTCGTCGGATGGATAGGAAGCTAATCATAGGTGAGCTGCATTTTGAGCCTACCTGAGATCTTTGGGGTTTGTTGGTGGTGGATATTGTCTCTCCTAGGAGTACTGGGTGCCGCTGCCACAGTCCACCAGACTCAGTAGGAGTGACCCAGTCCCCATAAAAAAGAATGTTACTACCTAGATGTTCCCTGACATTAAAGGATGACACTCCCTTTCCTTACAGACAAACCCAAGCAGGGCCCAGGATCTGTTTCCCAGTGTCTCTTCCCATTCTTCAGGCTGTACTGAGACCCAGCTTCTGTCCCCATTTGTAGCCACAGAGACAGCCTCATGTTCTTCCTCTGTGTCTCAGTTTGCACTCGATAACTGTACTAAGCTGGCTCACATGCCTGCCTATATTTAAACCATAGCTTGCTGTGGAATGTGAGCTTTGTACAGCAAGCAAACAGTTCTATTACTCACAGAATTATACAAGTGTTGGTTAAAATGGCCCTCTGGAGGTTCTCAGTCTCTTATGCAAATCTCTGGGTCAGGTCAGGAAAGAGCTTTGTCTAACCAAATCTTGGAAACCTTGCAATCAGCTGACTGCAAACTGCTTCTCCTGCTATCACTCTCTTTTCCCTTTATTTCTAATCTCTCCCATGAAATCAGTCCAGCCCCTTGTGCTTTCCTCTGCCAGACCCTCCTATGTCTCTCTTACTGCTTGCTTTTCCTCCAGCCTCACTACTGTCTATGGCTGGCAGGACTCACCTCTTCCACTCTGGTGGGACTCCTTACTCTTTCCTTCAGGGGTGCCTTCTACAGAAGACCAAAGAATCAATGAGGAACAACCCCAATTTACAACTCACAGAAGATATCACCACTATTTCTCTGAGACTTGGCTCTGGAATGTGTACTCTATTGGGTAAGTGATTCCTGACTTTACAAGTCGACAGAAGGATGACCCTTTGCTATAGGGACTTGGCTGCCTTGAGTTTGTGTAAAAGAGGTGCAAAGAGAACCCTGAATGCAAATTATGGGGCTCTTCCCTGCATCTGTAATGTGTCAAACTAGTAGACTTTGAGGTGCAGAACTGAAGTGTACACAGATTTAAGGAACAAGAGTAAACTTCCAGACCAAATCACCATGAGTATACAGAGCTGGAATGCTTGGGCAGTGTCTTGTTCAGAAGGACATAAAGCCTTTACTGATGGCATTTAAAGAGGGTCTAGGGAAAAAAATTGTTGAGAAATGCCTTGCTGTGAGCTACTGGAGCATAGGTCATTGGCAATACAGCAGAAGTTGATCCAAGCATGAGGACCTGTGTCACCTCTATCAGCAGGGCCATGAGCACTCCTCATTGCCCTGCTTCCCTCTCCACTAGCAGATGAATCACTTCATGCGAGTTCTCTCCTCCTCTCAGCTCCAATGGCAGCAGGAATGTCTCAGTAACAGCACCTGCTGCTGCTGCAGAGTGGAAAGTCAAGATGTTCTGCTTGTCTGGGAGGGGGTTTGGCCTTGCCCCGACCACGAGCCTCAGAACAGTTCAGCCCTTCTTTGTGGACGTGGCACTGCCACATTCTGTCATCCGTGGAGAGACCTTCCTGATGAAAGCCACTGTTTTCAGCTACCTGCAGCAGTGCATACAGGTGTGGGACGGGCCTACTCTGCCCTCCAGTTTTAGAGCTCATTGTGCCAAGCCGTCTCACCTGAGCTGCTCAGTCACTCACCTTCATCTGCCATTCCCGCAGATCCAGGTGGCCCTGGATAAATCCTTAGACTTCCAGGTGGAACCATGTCAGACTTGCAGGGACAAGGAGTGTCTGTGTGCAGAGGAGTCCAGGACCTTCCTGTGGAATGTGACAGCAGTCCAACTGGGTATGGCAGCAAAAAGGAACTGGTGAAGGAGAACCTAAAACTGAAGTGAAAGAGTGTGGGAGGTCCAGAGAAGTTGGCAGAGCCGGGTCTCCTCTGGATCCTGAAGTCTGTCCTTAATGGTGCAAACATGCAATCCATTGTTTGCTTTCTTTCTCTCTTCTTAGACAGACTCACCAGAGAGGGCAGGAACTCCTGAACAGAGGGCTGTGGGACCAGCTGGGGAGGGGGAGGCTGTGTAGATGTGGGTGGGGGAATTTTGCTCATCCTGTGCTTCATATGCAATGGGAAGGGCATGCTGGGGTCCAAGGGCTGCTGGACCTTCTGTTGTTTAAGTCATATTGCAATGCAGTGAAGTCACTGCTGGCGAGACATTACTGAGTTTCATCATGCTCAGGGTGTCTGAACAAGCTCTCAGCACTGGCTGGCTCACCTTTACTGGCCAAACCACCGAGGCCATGAAGACCAACAACCCAAAGCATCTCAGGCCACTATTGGTGAAAAGAAAAGAAAATTTACTCCATTTGGGCACAGGTATAAGAAAAGGACTCTGTTGAATTTATTTGCTAGGGACTCTGAACATCTCAGTGAGGACAGAGGTACTGGACACCACGTCACGGTGTGGGGGCAGGAAGCCCTTGCCAGCTGCTGTGAGGGGGAGGCACACACTGACCAAACACTTGCTGGTCCAGGTCAGTACCAGAACAACCTCACTTCTGTCTGTGATATCCCTGCCCAAGAGGGAAGGCAGCCTGAGGTGGGCTGAATAGTTTTATCACCTCAAATTTTGGCCAGCAACAGTGCTGTACCAAAGCTTAGCAGTGGCTTAGTTCACTTTATTTCTCCCAGGACCTGGCCAAGCCTATTCTTGCAGTACTCTTTCTTGAGCTACATTCTCATGTCTTTGTTCTCCCTGTACCTTTCCCTGCTTTTCATGCTGTATCTGAGTTGTTGTATGTGCTCACTGGCCAGAGAGCCCTGTCCCTCGGGCTAACTCTAGATCCTTTGAGCAGTGAAGCAGGCAGACCTGCCAAAAAGGAGGAGGGTGGAGTCCCTGACCTCTGAATTCAGACTTGAACTTTCTCTGAAATGTTGATGTCATTTGGGAATTTTATGTGTATTTTTGTTTCTCCATGTCCCACGTGCATGCTTCTGCCCTGGCAGCCAGAGGGTGTGTTAGTGGAGAAGTCCCACAGCTCCCTTCTGTGCCCAAGAGGAGGTATGTGCCCGAGACGAGGTATGTGCACAGCCTCAGTGGGCTCTGCAGGCTGAAATAAATACACCTGAAAGTAGAGCTAAACTGTGGGAGGTCTCATGACAGAATGTTTTGAAATTATTTTTCACATAGGAAATTTCACTTCCTATCAGCCATGAATGACTAAGAAATATTACTCCCACATGTGTTGTCCTACATGAATTTGCTGCTGAGTACAAGTGGCAAAATCTTGCTCTGTAGTCTCCTTCCCACAGTGCAACCCTTGGATGTTCCTGGGGCTTCACAGTCACCAGTGAGAGGTCCTCCAACCCTCCCACCTGCAGCATTGCATGTCTCACCAGGATGTTCTCCCTTGAGTGATGTCCAGCTGTGATTCTTGTGAAGTGTAGTGAATTGAGCCCTCAGCCCCACCAGCAGCTCTCCTGTATGGCCTAATCTGAAAAGTTTCCAGGCAATGCACCTCAGTGCAGTGACCAGGACAGTCAGTGTGAGCGGGATGTAGGCAGTGTCCCACTTACCTGGGCCACTCTTGTCTCTCCAGGTAGGGGCTTCTGGCTTGGTTTTTCATGCTACACCTTTTATCCTACTGTTATCAGGAAACGTGGCTGAGGAACTCGTGTCCCTTCACCTCCCTGACAATGTAGTAAAGGCATCTGCCAGGGCTTCCATTTCCATCACAGGTAAGTGACTTCTACTGTGGGCTCACAGACTGCTGGTCTCTGTCAGAGCAAGACTAACTTGGTGTCAGATGATCCACTTGACATGGAACTGCCCAGAAGAGAGGATGCTGTGTTTCTATTCCCTGCAAACACTAGCTTTCAGATTTTTTGCTTTAATGGAAGAGTAATCTGCACAGGAGAATAATCCTTCTTTTTCTAGCTAGGACCTCGGAGCAGAGACTTTGGACCTGGGCTATTTCTGTGTAGATACAAACAGTAAAGCTGAAAAATGCTACAGCAGAAGCTCCTGGAGAGAAGATATCTTTCTCAGCATTATAAAGTTGCAAAGCAACACTTTGGAGAGGGTACTGAGTCTGGCCATACCTACCATTAAAAAAATCTATTTGTATTGCAGGTCAGACTGGTATGAAGCCAGGCCTGGCATAAGTAGCCATGAATACTGTGCAACAGAACCCAACAGAGGAAACAACACAAGGCTTTTCTGACTGGCTGGAGGATGTATGCACACCTTCACACCATCTGACTAGCACCCCTGCTGCCTTCCTCACATTTTGATACTTGACATATGGCCGGGTAGAACAAGCCTGGCTAAAGACCTGGCATTTCAACCTTTCCTTGAGTGCTGTTACATTTGATTGTCTGTGTGACACAGACTGAGCAGGTGCAGCTCTGCTGACAGCCTTTTACAAACAGTATTTGTTATAGCTGGAGCTCTTCAGAATGCAAAAGCTGATAAGGGGAACTTATCTCCAGGGACTCCATAGAGTTGTCATGACGCCAAGCTGGAAAGAGGCAAAACAGTCACCACTCTCCACCTTGCACTCAGTTGTTTACTCCTCTTTCCTCCTTTCTCCAGTGCTTTTCCCCTGCTGAGACAAAGCACTGTTAGCCCCTGTTTGGCTGAAAAGGCACCTCAAATAATATTTACACTTCCTTTGTTTTTTACACCCTTGGATAGGTGACCTCATGGGGATGGCACTGCAGAACCTGGACCACCTGGTGCAGCTGCCTCACGGCTGTGGGGAGCAGAACATGGTGCTGTTTGCCCCTGTTGTCTATGTGCTGCAGTACCTGGAGAAGACGAGGCAGCTGAGCCCTGAGATCAGGGACAGGGCAGCTGGATTCCTGCGCAATGGTGAGTGCAACAGAGCCACCGTGCTCCTCTGCCTTCCCCTGTGCCCAACATGCCAGTAACTCCTGCCCTTGCACCCCCTCTGTCAGCACTGTCCCCTCTGTGTTGCTGTGCCATATTAATCACTGTTCCCATCTCCCCAGGGTATCAGACACAACTTCTTTACAAGCACAGAGATGGCTCCTACAGCTTCTTTGGGCAGAAGGATGGAGAAGGAAACACTTGGTAAGCACTGCAAACATCCCTCACTTATTTTTCCTGTCTGGGTCAGAGAACCTAATGGATCTGAGAAAGCTGACAAGATGTTCCTTTTTTTGGGATGGAGACAGAAGGAACTCTCTGACAGGGAGAGTCTGAGGCACTTGAGCCACTTGAAAAAGCAGTCAGGCAGGGCAGCAGAGTTTCTGGGAAAGTGGAACAGCAAATATGTGGTTCCAGGGAATTAAATGTCTTTTTTTTTGTCTCTATGCCCCTGCTGTTGGCCCACAGACAACACCAGGTCATACTGCTGGTGACCTGGCAGCCAAAAGGGGTACACATGGCTAGAGAAAAATCAGGTGAGAGCAATAAAAATCCTCTCCTCAGAGAGTGGAGAGGAGCTGCCTTGGCACAACTTACACCTATGGTGCTTGGTTAAGATGAATGGTGAAAGGAAGGGAGGAAGAAACTGGGGAATTCCAGATTGTCTCTAGTAATTTGGGGGAGGTAAAGTGGAACAGTGAAAGTAGAAAGAGTAGGAGGGTTTTCACCTGTGAAATTATGGAGTACATCACTAAGTAGTACATAAGTATTATATCTGTGCAGACAGGGGCAGGGAGACGAGCCACTGGGGTGGGTCCTGTGAACCATTTCCACTTTTAGGTTGACTTTCTTTATGAAAATTACTCTTTTTTTGCACCCCCACTATGTCACTAGTTCAGGGACAAGCACAAGGAGACCTCTGACTGTCTCTGCCTTTTTTTTGTTTGCCTCTTTTTCTTACAACTCATCCTCTTCCTAGGTTGACAGCTTTTGTACTCAAGAATTTTGGCCAAGCCAGAAAATACATCTACGTAGATGACAAGAACATCCAGGATGCCCTACGCTGGCTAGAGCAAAACCAGCTCCCCGGTGGCTGCTTTGCCACCAAAGGGAACTTTTTTCACTCCTCCCTAAAGGTAATGGTGGGCAAGGGCAGGTAGCACTGCTGGGGAATGACTGGAGAGATTTGTGACAGCAGAAGATTGTGGGATCCCAAAGGATCCTAGAAAGTCATTCTGCAACCTGTGCAAGCCCTAAAGAGAGGGAAAACATGAGAGGAATGCTTTTCCTTCTGAGGAGTGGACCCTCCTAACACCCTGTAAGAGTAGAAAGATGTGTTCCCCTTGCAGGGCAGCATGGATGATGAAGTCTCTCTGGGGGCCTATGTCGCTGCAGCACTGCTGGAGATGGGTCTGCCACTGCAGGTGAGCACACCCAGCTCCCTCCTGCTCCCTCCTGCTCTCCTGGGAAACACAACGGGGGTATGCCAGCTTGTGATTCTGGTCTTCTCCAGGCCATGAACTAGGAGGGAACTTCTGGGAATGAGTCCATGTTTGGTCAAATGATGAAGTCATTCCTCAAAAGAGCCAGCCTTGTGAAACTGGCCTGATGCAGTAGTAGCAGTGGCTCCCAGTGCACACCAGGGCTGTACTGCCTGTTTTCTGAAGAGTCTGTAAATTAATGGCTTTCTCTGGAGCTATGTTGGGAAGACATGTGTGGCTCCCTAGAATGAGTTCCCCAGCCCCTCTTTCACCCCTGTCAGAGTTTGGCACGTGTCTCCTCCCAACACAGGGCAAGCTGATGCAGACTACTCTCCGCTGCCTGCAGAAGGTGGTTCACAACATCACCAACACCTACACAGAAGCCTTGCTGGCCTATGCCTTTGCCCTGGCTGGGGACTATGAGACAACCCAGGAGCTGCTGTACAAACTGGAGGAACAGGCCATCAAATCAGGTGCTGCCTGCTGGGATTCTGGACCAAAGTGTGCCCAGCTACAGCAGTAGAGAATTATATATGTATTTATAGATGCTCCTTGTATTTGTGCAGTAACTGCATTGTGTGACTTAAAGTACAGTAAAGTATTTCACAAACTGTGAGAGTGACTTAGAAATAGTTTCCTCAGACTGGAGGATTTCAAGATCCCTTTGAGGGAGGAGGAAGGAGTGTCAGCTAAAACAAAGCGAAACCTTGGAGAATAAATTCAAGAAAGCAATCCTGGCCTGAGTACAGGGAATGTACTGAAGGAGCCCTGAAAGCACTGTGGGGTTTGTTTCCTCTGAAACCCAAATTATGTCCTCCCTAAATAGCCTTCATAATCCTTTTCCTTCTGCAGGAGGACAAATCCACTGGAGCCCCAAGCCAAGCTCTCCATCTTACACAGACTTCTGGCCTGGCACTCAGTCAGTGGACATAGAGCTGACAGCCTATGTGCTCCTGGCGTACCTCTCCAAGCCACGGGTGCACGCCGGTGACATGACAACTGCAGCTGGCATTGTGGCGTGGCTGATGCGGCAGCAGAATGCCTACGGGGGTTTTGCCTCCACCCAGGTAACCAGCAGCTCCCTGTGGATCCTTTTGTGGCCCAGGTTGGCAGCACAAGTCCTCTTGAGGAATTCCTGTTCCAAGCCAGTTCCATTGCGGCTGATGCTTTCAGAGGAGCGCCTGTCTCTCCCTCCCTAGGACACAGCTGTTGCCTTGCAAGCCTTAGCGAAATACGCAGCGAGGACGTTCAGCACATCAGGCCAGGCAGTGGTGAGGGTGAGGTCCCAGAGGGCCTTTGGGAAGGCATTCCAGGTCAGCCGCCAGCAGCGGCTGCTGGTGCAGCAGGCAGCGCTGGTGGAGATCCCAGGGCAGTTCCTGCTGCAGGCCCACGGCAGCAGCTGCGTCTTCACTCAGGTCAGGAGACGGGATGAGCGTAGAGAGGGGAGGACTGTGCCTCTTTTCTCCTGCGTGAGATCATGCCTGGCCTGTGTTTTCTGCTCCTGGCCCTTACCCTGCAGACGGTGCTGAGGTACCACAAGCGCTCCCCAGGGACTCCTGTGATCTTCACGCTGCGTGTCAGCACAGAGCTGAACAACTGCAGCCAGGCGAATCCGCGCGTCCTCACCATCCGCATCCTCGCCAGGTGACTCCAAGGGCTGCTTCCTCCTCCAGCAAGATGGAGTGAGCCCGGGGACAGCAGCCAGGAAGGTCTGGGGGCTCTGATGGAGAGACCTGGCCCTTGGGGTGAACAGGACAGAGGGTGAATTGGACAGGTGGATGGCTAGGAGTGGGAAGGTGCTGGCTGACTCCTGTGAGAGGGAGCAGTGGCTGCTATGCCCCCAGTCCCAGATGGGACACCTGGCTCAGGGCGTGGTGGTGGAGGGAAGAGGAGCTGGGACGGCACTGTCCTCACAGAGTCAGACGCTCTGTCTGTTTTTTCTTTTCCAGCTACATTGGGAGCAGAGTCACATCCAACATGGTGATCATAGAGGTCTCCCTGCTATCTGGATTCATCATGACTTCCAGATCCAGAGTGCTGGTAAGAACTTTGGAATAAAAACCCCAGCTGTGGTAAATGGATCCTGCTTGCTTACTCCTGTTGAGAATTGTTCATTTCAGGCCAGGTGGTAGCTAAATTTGCTGTTGCAATTGCACCAAAACTGCTTGCTTTCTTACAGCCCCCACAAGGAAAATCAGAGGTGGTTCTGTTTCTCCCACTGGCAGTATTTGGACTTGGACCAGGAACAAAGTGTACTGCTGGGTGTGCTGACCCCAGGATTTGTTCATCAGAAAGTCAAAGACAGGATTTATCAGAGATACTCTAGCTCTAGCTAAAAAGATTAGTTTGTTTTCCAATTAAATCATGAATTAAATCACAGCCTCCATGCAAGTCTTTAAAAGCAGTTGAACACTCAGTGAGATGAAATAGGAATCTCTACTGGTGCCTGCACCCATTTGCTCACCAGCATATCAGTCATACATACTACCCACACAGTCTTTGGTCCCCAGAGGGGGAGATTCCTCTGCCCTGGGCAGGGTCAGTGTGGTTCACACATGAGATGCTCACAAGGGATGTCCAAGAGAGGCTAGCATTTTCCACTGAAAAATGCACAGTTCCACACAGAGTCCAGCTCTATACCTTCCCTGCACTGAAACACTGGCTCCCTCGGGTCAGGAATCCCTAAGAAAAATGCTCACAAATTTCATTCCATTATTGTTTCCTATCCTAGCTGGAGAACAGAACCATTGTTAAGAAAATAGAAGTGAAAGCTAATGTGGTCTACATTTATCTGGAGAAGGTAAGTGAGAACAAAAGCATTCAGTGTGGCACAGTGAGAGCAAAAGGTCAGAGGACAAGGAGCTGTGTAAGAAGCCTGAGGCTGGTCTACGTAAGAAAAGAGCACCGGTAGAATTGGGGGCAGAGGAAGTTTGCTCAATTTCCTTGTCATTGGATTAGAATAGTACTATTCCTCACACAATACTCCATTTTAAAGTCCAGAATCTCTAATGGATTAATGTAGTGCAGGAAAACATTCAAATCGGGAAAGATGAAGATGCTGTCACTTCTTTCTCCCCTTCCTTGCTAATTTCCTTCTATCTCCACTAGCTCAATGACGAATCTCAGACTTTCATTCTGGAACTGGAACAAGTAATTCAGGTGAAGAACCTGAAACCAGCTGGCATCAAAATCTATGATTACTACCAGCCAGGTAGTAATTGCAGATTTCCTATTGTTTGGGGGTGGGGAGCAGGGTTCCTGATTCTCTGGCTGGGAAGAGACATACAGTCTTCTCTGTATGCATCCATGTGTAATCACC
This sequence comes from Passer domesticus, assembly GCF_036417665.1. Taxonomy (NCBI): domain Eukaryota; kingdom Metazoa; phylum Chordata; class Aves; order Passeriformes; family Passeridae; genus Passer; species Passer domesticus. The sequence goes on along the minus strand of NC_087475.1, from coordinate 87,756,569 downwards.
TTCCTAATTTCCTCATTTCCTTTTGCAGAGGAGCGAGCCTTGGCTGAATACACCGCTGTCTGTAGTTGAGGTAGGCAGCAAGTTCCCATGTGACACCAACAGTGGCATCAGGAAATGGTGGGTCTTGGGCAGGAAACATGGAATATAAGCAAAGACAGGAAGGGGAATGGTAAGCAGTGGGGAACATGTACCCAGCTAGAAACAGGAAGTATCTGTTTCTAGGTCTATGGATCTTTTTTAAATACTCTATCTACTCTTGTGCATGTCTGCACCTGGAGAGGCAGAGTTTTGTACATGAGCAGAGGTAGAGAATTTAATTTTCCCAGCTGCTCTTAAATGCAATTTTCCTGGTTTGGGAGAAAAACAGCAAACCTGAATAATCATTCAATCAGACAGTTCTAGTCTTCTACTTTTAATAAGATGCCACACACAGTCTGAGCCTTCCAGAAACTAACTGCTCAGCAGGAAATTCCAAGCATTTTCTCTTTTCTTCATATCTCCATGTGGTAACAGTTGGCAGGGGTGACAAAGGACTGATGGGAGAGACTGCAGGGGAGGGATCTATCCCTGTTCCTGTGAAGACAATAAAGGACAAAAAAAAAAGTTCCTGAAATATTAAAACAAACCACTGGGAACTTAGGGGACTTTTTTGCACCTTGTGACCAAATGGTACTGTCAGGCCAACACCCAGAGGGTGGTTGGGCACTGGAATGGGTTTTCCCAGGAAGTGTCACAGCACCAAAACTGATGGAGTTCAAGAAGTGTTTGGAGAATGCTGTCAGGCACATGGTGTGACTCTTGGGGCTGTCCTGTGCAGGGACAGGAGCTGGACTCCATGATCCTTGTGGGTCCCTTCCAACTCAGAAGATTTTATGACCTAAGATTCTCTCTCACTTTATCTATACAAAGCTTATGTAAGGTAAGGGTGTGGAGCTTGTGGCAGACATCCCAGGACAGGGCTGTGTGCCTCCCTACCCATGATTCATGGAGCACGTGGGTTTCCCTGTCTTGTGGGCAGGAAAGCACACAGGTGCAAGGAAAGTTTATCAGGGGCAGGCAGTGGTCAAGCTTAAGCTTTGTGTTTGCTCACCCTGGAAAGAGGATGGGCAGGTGTCCATTCCCTGATATGGATCAGAAGCTAGGCTGAGATGGAGAAAGGCTTGGCACTGAAATGTGGCAAGGCCCTGCAGTAAAGGTGAGCATGGCACGTTGTGTGCACAGGGCTGGAGGAATGTGAAACTACAGAGAAAGTGGCAGGGAAGGGAACTGTGGTAACTTGAAAAAAGTGTATTTGATGCAAAGGGCCAGGACTAGTGATAGTACTTGGTACATGCAGTCCTTGTTTTCTGGAACATATCTCCAGCTTTGTCATGATCTTGTTACATCAAATCTTCTACTTCAGTTCTCTTTCTCTCAGTTTAACTGCTGGGGTACAGGAACTCACCCTTACTTGTCATTGCCAATTGCTTTCTACCCCGGACCTGCAGTCTGGCAAGTTTCTTGACCAAGGGCCTTTTCCTGCATCTCCCTCCCCTTCCCTATTCTTCAGGACCATGCCTGTGATAACAAAAGAGGTGTTGAGCACTCACCTCACTTGCATGGGACACTGTAGCTCATCACTGCAGTTTCTTCTGAAAGATAAGAAAGAAAGTGCTGGTGAGACACATTGTCAAAAACCCTTGAAAGCAATCCAGCATTCTGCCACTGCTCCTAGGAGAGGTGTTCCCTCTGTTTACAGGCTACAACTCCCCTCTATGTGACACATGAAACCACAGGTGTGTGCCTGTGACTCTGCAGCTGAGGATTCACCTGAGGCATGAGGTTGCAAGTCCCAAAGAGCTCCATAACAGTTAAGAATTCCACACTGTCTCAAGGAATAGCAATCCCTGATACATTTTGAACTTTTCTTTCTACTAGGAACCCCACAGAACAGAGGACAAGTTGGTTTTTTTGTTATTCTTCTAAGGGGCCTTTACTCTTCTGAGTCATCCCCCCACTATGGTCCCTCTGCCTTTTCTGTCTCCCACTAAGTGCTCAAAAGCACAGCTCATTGCTCCACTCTTGTGGGGAGAGCCAGACCCTCAGTGGTTCTACACACCAGCTTCAGGCCTGCAAATTCTGGAGCCAGAGGGAGGAGGACCTACCATTTTGAAAACCAACAGGTGAAGCTCATACCTAGAGAGCTTCTAAGGGACAGTCAGATAACCATGTCAGAGATGGTATTGTGTTAGACTCAACAAAATTCAGAAATTTTCTTTCCAGAAGTACATTTGGGTGGTTTTTGTAGTACAGAATCTGAGCTCACCTGGCATATAGTAATCATAGATCTTGATATTGGCTGGTTTATGATCCTTCACTTGCATGTCCTGCTCCACCAGGAAAGTGTAGGTTTGAGGCTGTCTAGTCAGCTAAGACCAAGAAATGCAAGGATTAAAAACAGAAAAGGACAGAAAAGTCCTTTAAGACAACCCCTCTCACCTACTTGCACTCAGGCTCTGTAGAGACCTCACCACTGTAATAGATCTGTTCTGCTTTCTAGTCCATCTCAGAAATAACTTTTACTTCCCATTCTGTGACTGTCTCCCCTTTTTGGTCACCGAATTTAACTCAGCTCATAAGAAATATCAAAAACCTACAGAGTCAGTGTGCACTACCTAAATGGCATGCTAGTGTTCCCCCACCAATCCCACCTTCCCATCCAGCTCCACCCTGAGCTCCTTCATGCACCTTGCCTCAGTGGCTACTTTCTTACCCACAGTGACATCAGCTCTTATTCTCCAGTCTCACATAACCCTCATCATTAAGCAGACAAGTACAAGCTGTGGATGAACATCTGCTGTAGGGTAGTAGTTACATCACCTGCTGTTGATTGAGGTGCAACTTGTGTTACCTGGCAGCATGAGGTGAAATATTTCTCTGTATTTTCTGCTCTGTGCTGTAGATGTAATGAATGCAGCAGCTCTGCAAGTCTAAAGCATCCACGTGACACTAACCCACTTCCTATGGGGCTGGCTTAGCTCAGCCTACTGATAGAAACTGAGGATGAAGGATCACAGAAATGCTCCTTAGAAATGCTGGAGTTTTAAATACACTCCAGGTCTCATTTCTGGTGCTGTTTAGGTATTCATGGAGCTAGAAAAAGGCTGGAGTGGTTGTTAATCTGTTGATTCATGAGGCTGTGGAATTGAGCACTTCTGTTCACACAACCATCTGGTTTAGTTTCAAACGATCTTGGCAAAATCCATGAGCAATCTTGCATGCTCTCTGCTGCATTCAGGTTGCTTAAGAGCTTTCTAAGATTTCAGGCTTGCTTGGATTTATTAGATGGATCTTATTACTACTCCCCAGTCCTACTCAGGCACCATATATATGGACTTTCAATAGTCTCTGAACAGTGCCAACAGATGTAGGCTTAACATGAGAGTTTGCCTTGTTTTGCTCAAGCTAAGTAGCCCTTTAAGTGGCTCTACAGATGAACAACTGCAAACTGACACTTCTCCAGATCAGCAAATGTGTCTGGTATGCAAGAACAACACTCCAGTAAACAAGAATAAAAGCTGTCAGTCCATAGCCCCTTTAATGATGATGTTAGCCCAAATTACACTCACTTCCTCCAGGTAGAGAACAACTTGGTCAGCTTTGCTTTCAACTTTCTTCACTAAAGGCATTTTCTTTAGCTGCAAATAGGGGAAAAATATCAGAAAGGCTGTAATAAAAAGCAGAAATATTCAGGGGTGTTTGTCCTTGTGAGAGTACAGGCAAATATTTATACAGCCAGGGAAGCTGTTGATGTAGAAGGCAAGGTGCAGCTTGGAAGAGACTTTGAGTATAAGGATGTCTTAGGAAGAAAATAACCCTGTTTCTCTGCCCACAGGAATGATCACATTTCAGCATACAGTCCTGTATAATGGACATCCATCACTGTTCCCATCCCAGCTGGACACAAATTCACAGTCTCACCTCTTCCAGTGAACCTGCCACGGGGCTGTATCCAGACAGCAGCTCCACTTGGATCAGGACCATGTTGGTGGACACACGGTTCCCTGTGTAGCTGCAGCAGGAACCCAGGGGACAGCACTAATGTTACTTTCTGAGCCATGATCTGCAGATACTCCAGCCCAGCTTTGGTACTCAGGTGGAGGAATGTGCCTTTCTTTCCATGTTTCTCCTGTAAGCATACCTGTTTCTGCACTGTAATAAATCTTTGTGCTTCCCTTGATCTCGCTTTTAATTGTGCTAAGGACAATAAGTTCCTTGGAAGCCTTCTGGTATTACCTTCTTTAGCATGGCAGGGAATATCATATCCTATGCCTGTTCTCTTGGCAGTTCTGTCCCAAGCCAGGTGGGTGTACAGCAGAGGAGAGTGGTGTGGCAGTCAAACAGGAGCAGAGGAGGGAACACTTAGGAGTATGTGGCAGTCCCACAGGACCTTCACATCATTAGTGTTTTGAGACCTAATCCCAGAGAGGGGTGAGACCCACAGATATTGGGAGAATTTGTGGTGAGGAGCAGGAGACAAGACAGGAGTACAGTCTGAGCCACCCCTCTGGGGCCTTGTGCCTCTCACCCCGCTGGAGAGAGCACGGCGTGGTCACCTCAGCACTTGCACCCCACGAGCAAAGGGGAACCCTGCCATCAAGAGCCTGGTGTGGTTGCAGAAGCATCTCAGCACAGGGGAGGAAAGGGGCAACTGAGTGTCTCCTACCGGGCATGAATGGTGACAGGGAACCGGGTGGCGTCGGGCACGGTGCACTCCGTCTGCACGGATACGGCAAAGGTGGCCTCGCTCCTCAGGGGAGGGATGTGGTACCTCAGGATGGCCTGCCAGGACAGAAAGAAGCTGGATGGCAGAGAACAGCAGGGTTTTTTTTGCTGGAGAGTATTCTTGTCTAGACTCAGCTACTGTTTGCTGTCTTGTATTGGTGTAAGAGAAAATCATGTGGCAGAAGCAGAGGTTCTGCTAGTAGTGCACTGCTCCTGGTGGATTTCTTAGAGCAGAGGAGCTGCTCTGGCTGGATGGAGATGATCCAGATTTCATCTGGGGAGTAGATGTTACCGTCCTGTTGGATCACAGTTACTCCAACTAACCTTGAAGCCCAGATTCTTGTAAATTACTACAACTGTTTTCACTGTTGGCGAAGTAGCAAGGTAAGATGTTCTCTGGCTTTCAAGGCTTTTCACCAGACAGACTTCTTCTTCCTGGCTGGGCTTACCTGCAGGAAAAGACACCCATGTCCCTGCACACGCAGGGTATAATCTTGGGGAATGGCTGGCAGCTCCACTGTCTGCAGCAGGAGGCGATTGCTTTTGTCTACTCGGAAGTTTTGGCTGAACCCCTTGGAAGTGAGAGAAACCTGAAGATCAGGGCTATCCTTGCTGAAGATGTTGGTTGCATACAGGGCTAGGGCTTCCAGAGCAGCAACTGTGTCCTGAGGAAAGATAAAAACGTCAGGAAAAGTGGGATTTCTGCTTCCTTTGCATGCCCAGCCCATAGCCTTTTCATCCCTCGTACTGCCGCTTTAGCACAATAAGGGTTGAGCTTTTTCCTCTGGCTTTTAGCATAGGATTATCCATAACTCCCAGGACTTGTAAATCTATACAGCCTTTTTAAATTATTCTTTCTTTCTTTCTTTTTTTTTTTTTTTTTTTTTTTTTTACTATGGGCTGTTAGAACCCACTGCTCTCAAAAAACTAGCATCAAATCTGATGATGATGATGATGATGATGATGGCTCAAGGGGATTACCTGGGTTGAAGCAAAGCCTCCATATGGGTTTTGCTGCTTGGTGAGCCAAGACACAATTTTGGATGCCTTTTTGATTTCATCTGACGACAAACTTGATTTTGTAAGGTGAGCCATGAGGATACTAGATGTCAATTCCACATCAACAGATGGAGCCCGATACCAAGATAGGGAATCTTCTTCCTGTTTGGACTGTTGACTCCAGAATATTTGGTCATCTAGAGGTGGAGTGGGAACATTTACGGAGTGTGTAGCTGTATCTAGTGACACTGGAGTTCTATTTAGCCCCTGTATATAAGTACTAAACAAACATGTACATTGGGCATAATACACTTGGACAAGATACACATGCATAGCTCCCTGTTTGCTCCCCACAGCCTGCTTTTCCCAGCAAAACCTTGGACCTGCAGGCTGGGGAGCAGCTCCACAATGTCCGTGAAGCTCCCCTGATTTGGGTCATGGGGAGGTGAGGATGTGAGATGATCCATAGGGACAATCTGTCTCACAGTGAGGATATAACCTGGGACAGCTTGGCAAACTGAGGCTTGGATAGACAAGCCTTGGATTCCCCACAAAGCTCAGGCAGTACCCACCCTCCCTACTGCTTCCCTCCATTCCAATGGTTGTTCAACCAAGGATTTCCACACGGTTCTGCCAGTGGCCTTCCCTCATGCCCCAGAGTCTGTGGTACCTGATATTATGGCAGCCTTATCCAATCTTTTGAGGATTTTCTGCCTGAGGGCCTTGTCCCCTGCCATTGCAAAGGCGTTTGCAGCCAGTGCCAGGCTGTAGAGGTTGGGACTGCCAGAATCAGCATGGACCAGATCCCTTATACATTTCAGAGCTTTCCCCACAACTGGGTCCTAGGATACAAATGAAAGCACTCTTGTTATGGGCAGGGTGTTTGGGAAGGGAATGCAGATTTCACGTGTGCAGAAGAGGGTGGAAATCAAAGACAGAGCCCAGGCAGTGCCTGCAGGAGGCTGCACACACAGCGTGCTCCTGCTGCACATACTCACGGTGTGAGGCATCCCTGAGTGTATGAGAGCTATCACAATCACAGAGCTCAGCCCCAGGCCTTCTTCCACTGCACCCTGCAGACACCACAAAGCACAGAAGAGGGATGCTATGAGAAGGGAGAGGGGAAAGTTTTCCAGTGCCTTCTAGTCCCCTAGCAAATGCCAGCACAGGCAACAATGCTGGTCCTATTCCTTCTCCTAAGGAAGCGACAGGACTGGTATCTACTTTTAAAGGTCCTGTTAACCAGAGCACTTCTCTGCCAGGGTTCCTCAGTCTCCTCTGGGTAGCTGATTCCCTCCCCCTGCTGAGGAGGGAAAACCCTTTCTCCTCCCAAATGTAAGATTTTCAGCAGATTTCAATGCCAGGAGAAAGTGATGATCCCACAACCCCGCTGCAAGGTGGCAAGTGTTAGCCCTTGAGATGGAGGTAGGGCAGGGCACTGTTTCAGTTCCCAAGTGCACATCATCAAATGCAAACCTTCATCACTCATAAATTCAAAAAGTGCCACAGTAACTAGGCAACCCTGAGTGTCACCCAGGGGCACTTCAGAGCCTTCCTCCTGCAACAGAGTTCATTTGTTCTTGGCACCCAAACTGGACCGGAGAGTGAAGGAGCTCTGAGGTACCTAATGAACCACCAGCACATGTCATACCATCAGACCATTGTTGAAGAGCTTCCCCACACTCTTGAAGCAGCCAGATGGAGTCTGACTTTTAATCAGGGCACTGGCAGCATCCTTTATATTTTGTTCATCTATGTGGATGAAGTCCCGGGCTTGGCTGAAGGTCTTCAGGACAAGAGCGGTAAGCCTAGGCCAAGGAAGGAAGAAAGAAAGATATAGAACTGAATTGTCACTTGATGCACGTCTCCAAGAGGAGACAGGAGTCTCTGTGTCTTCTACTACATTCTCCTTGTAGAAATACAAGCAGGCCACAGCCTCTGTGCAGATGGAGAACTGGAAGCAATGCACATGAGGTCAAGAAGCTTGAGATCAGAACCATGTTGCAGTAAGAGAGAAAAAATTCAAATTTTCGGGCCTTCAGAGCTCTGCTAATTCCAAAAGGGAACAGCTCTGTTGCCCTGGAGGGCTGACATTTAGTGAGCTCACTCAGACCCATTCCCAATCCTGTTTGGGTACCAAGCATTCTGAAACCTGTAAAGAAGGCACCTTTGCTGCCAAGTTTTCAGAATCAGTCTTGTTTGAGGTGCCCAAGAACAAACAATCCAACAGGGGTACTTCAGGTTAGTTCATTGTCATATTTGACAGAGGTGTTCTATAGATGAAGAGGAAGATTTTGTATATTTATCAAAAGAGATAAATAGGGAAAGTGATGGCATGGGGAGTGTCAAAGCTGGCATGACATAAATGTTATGGAGTAAGAGATGGATATTGCTCTGATTTCAGCTAGAGTGGAGTTAATTTCTTCTCAGTAGCTGTTACAGTGCCATGTTTTAGATTTGGCATGAGGATGGTGTTGAGCAAACAGCTGTGTGGTGCTTAATTTCTACCTGGGCTTAAGCCACGACACCTTCCGAAATGCCTCGGGAGCAATTTCTTTTCAAAACTCCACACCTTCAGACTGCCTCAGTTTCCCCAGACCAAAATCCAAGCCAGCTCGTGCCTGACCAGGTCAAACTGTTGTTCCCCAGTTATGTGTGGATATCATTGCTTACCAAGTGTTTCCTGGCTCACTTCCTTCCCCAAAGGCACTGTATGAGCCGTCTGTGTGCTTGTACAGGAGCTGCTGCTGATATCCTGCAGGAAGAGGCTGGGGGTAGTGAAGATGCTGTGTGCCTGTCCTGTTCTCCAGGAGCCAACCTGCCCCACCAATCCTGCTGATCATTACAGAGAGCATTATCTCTGAGGAATTTAGCAGATGGGTGCCGTGTACTGCTTGTGCCGCTGACATGCACTAGCCTGATTTACACTGCGGAAATTGCCATGATGCCAGGCAATCCTACTCAGCATCAGGCCTCTGCTGAGGCTTCTTCCACACAAGTACTGCAGTGGACATCACCAACTTAACAAGTAGGAATTCACTCACCGCTTTCCAGGTAGCCAATTGCCTTCTGTTTGATTTCTGGGGTCAGCTGTCCTGTTTCTTCAAGGTATCGTGTGATAAAGACGTTTGGGGCAAAATGAACCATGTTCTGCTCACCACAGCCACTGGACATCTGGAGAAGCTCGTCTATGTTGTCCAGTGCTGTTCCCATAATGTCACCTGTAGGACAGAACCACAGTTTTGGGAGCCATACACATTTTTGCATGTAAAACAACTCGGGTCTCACAGATTCTCCAGGTAACCTGCTAAGACTGATCTCAGTTCACCTCTGCTACGTGATGTCTACAGACTGTAGGAACAGTGATTTGGTACTTGGCTGTCTTTCCCCTGGCTTGGTGAAATCATACATCCATCCAGTGCCACTTGTATAGGAGAGATAGGATACTGCTCTGGAAGACAGTACACACCTTGCTGTACATATTCCCTTTCATTACTTTGTTTGCTAAAGAAGACACAGTGGCACCAGAAGAGATGTGTCCTGCAGGGAAAAATATTACTTGCCAAGACTCTTCTAAAAACTCACCTAAGAAAGAGATGTGGGCTTTCTCTGACCCAAGGACAGTGTTCTCTGGGATAGTGAAAGAGACTGTCTCTGAAGCTGAAGTTCCTGCAAACAGCAAAAACATCGGAACAACAGGCATGAGGAAGATGGCAGAGTCACAGGTGTCCCCCAGGAGATGGTATAAACAGGTCTGGGATCACCTCATCAGTTGGTGAGATCAGCATTCAAAAGAGAGGATCAGACAGAGATCTAGCCACCCATTGATGAGGGTCTGTGATGTGGTTAGGCTGTGGCTTGATGTTGCCAGGAGCTTTTAGTAGGACTGAATGTCTTTGCCTACCCATAAAAGCTCCAAAATCCCTGACTTTCTGCTCCCTACACACCTTCAGAGAGTCCTAGAGTTGTTCAAACACCACACTGCTTCTATCTGATCTCTCCGTTGTGCACAGCCCCAGTAAGACAGTACTTGGGGGTCTCTGCACCTACCTTCAGGGCACAGGAGTGAGGTGTGGGTCTTTTCCTCCAGCTGCCCCTCTGCCTGGTGGGGAAAAGGCTGGTCAGCTCAGAAGGGAAAGAGGTAAAATCAGAGAGTAGCTATGCAGCACCCCACCTTTGTGCAAGCACCTTTTTCATCCTTGTGGGCCTTGGCAAAGGGCTTCACACAGACAGCAGAGACATCCATGCCAACAGTGAAGTTATACTGGGAAGCAGGTTTCTAAGCTGCTGCCTGGCCTTTGACCCCATTGCCCTGCCAGCAAGCAGTTCTGACATTTCTGTCCCACCCAGTGGAGGAGCTCCAACCCAAGCTATCCTCAGAATCGCTCCTTGACCAGTCTCCCTGAGAAATGTGTCCACCTCCCCAGCTGACACTTCTTTCCCAGAGCCACCCACCAGACTGTCTTGAGCCCAACACAGCTCCAGCCTCTCCAGAACCCTGCAGTGCAGCCTGACCTTCACCAGCAGGTGTTTAACCACTGTGTCCTTCCCTCCAGACTCCGGCACAACAGCTGTACGCTTCACGCAAACATCTTCCTGCTCCACCACCTCAGCAGTGACAGTGAAATTCACCTTCCCTAAGAAACAAAACATCAAGAGGCTGGTTGGCATATCTATGCCTATGTTTTAGTTCCCTTAGCCTCAGGCTGCTCACTCATGCTTTGCGCAGGAGGCCAGCCTCCCTTCCAACCCAGCTCTGCTTTCTGAAGCAGCTCTGCCAGTGCTTCCCACCCCTGCCCCTCCCTTGGCCCCTTACCTAATTTTGTAGCCTTCACATCCCAGGAAAATGTTTTTGCTGAATCAGGACACAGGCAAAGAGTGAACCTGACATTTTCATGAAGAAACTCAAAATCCCTGGAGTCCATTAGGCTAAGCTGGAGCTAGAGGTGAAACAAAAGGGAGTTCAGGTTACAGAGCTGCTGTTGCTGTGTTTTTCCATTCAGGTCCTTGATTCAAATGACAGTCAATCCCACAAGCCAGGGGTGAGTGTGTTGATGGCCTGTTGCAGTATCTGTGGGACACCAGCAGTGTCCCATGGACATGCAATCCACATTTGTAAGGTTTGGCTTCTGGGGAGGGATAAACAGGTCAGTGATGGCTTTGTGTGGAACTAAACTGAACAACTTCTTTGGTGTCCTTTGCCCAGTGCCAAAGCAGGCAGCCCCTCTGTTTGGGTCTCTATTAGTAAAGGAGTTCCCACAATTCCTCTGCTCCAAGCCATCCTGGAGGGAGCCACTCACCGCCATGCACTGCTTCAGGTAGCTGAAGATTTTGACTTTCAGGGGAAATGACTCTCCCCGGAAAACAGAATAGGGCAAAGTGGGTTCCACGAAGAAGGGCCTGAAGCTCCGCAGGCTGGTGGTCTCTGAGATTCCCAAGCCATGGCTCTCCGAGGTGCAGAAGGTCATGGCTCTCCAGTCTGTGATACTGTCAGGTACTGTGACAGCTAGCTCAGCAGCCCCTGATCCACTGAGGAGAAAAGAGAGTGGAAGAGGTTGCCCCACCCTGGAAAGATTGCTCTTGAGAAGATGAATGCAGAAATTCAGACTATGAAATGAAAGTGCACATGAAGGTGTGAGGATTCCTGGCAAGTAGGACAGAGGTATGGAAAGGACAGCAAATAGGTGGGCAAGGAATGACTTGAGAGGAAAATGCAACCCAAAATTTGCTTCTGAGCAGTGCTGCACTTGAAATTCTTCTTTTGCGTGGGCACAGATGGCTCACAGGGGTCCATGTTATATGCTCAGTCTGTGCCATGGAGTATAGCGTGACACTTCTTATTGGGAAGGTGTGGAGACAATGGAACATATCTCTTCTGAGGTGCATATTGACAGGACAAAAAGTAACACAGCTGGAATGTGGGAGATTCTGATTTGACATAAGAAAACACCATGAGGATGGTCAAACACAGAAACACAGTTTGAGGAATCTCTGTCCTTGGGGATACAGAGTACTTTACTACAAATTGATCTAACAGGACCTGCCTTGTGTAGAATGTTGAGCTATGGATCTCTGGAGGCCTCTTACATCCTGCAAGAGTGTGATATGTTAAATTCCTGAAGCATTTGGAAAATCTCAAGCAGAGACAGGAACTGAACCAAAACCCCATTGTTCTTATCCACTTCTTCATACCTCCCTCTTTTACTTTTGTGCACAGAAGGCACTGTCTCTGCTCCTGCCCATTCCCTCTGCAGTGTCTGGTAGAAAGTCTGTATCCCTGTGGAGCCACAGCCTGTAATTACTCACTTGATGGGAACCAGAGTCCAGATGAATGTCTCTGGGAACCAGGTGCGTGCTGGCGTTGACTCGCTGCCCAGCTCGGTGTGCTCTGCTTCAGCAGCTTCAACAGCAGCATCTGCTTCTGGGTACAAGCTCTCCAAGTCTGCCAGCTCATCAAAAGCTGTTGGGAATACAAGCATTCATTCAAAGGCAGAGCAACAGTGAAACCACGATAGAGTTCAGCCAGGAAGAGCTCAGTTCTCCTTCCCTCCCACTCCCAGCCCAAACACCTTTGTCCTCTCCAAAATGCCCTCAACTTCATTATTATCTTCCATAAGACAACCCAGGAGGCCAGGAGGATTCCAATATGTGTGTGCTCCCCCATGAGACATTTTACCTGCTCACAGTTTTGCTCTCATTCCCTGCAGAAAAGCCTAGATACTGCCCAATGCCAATCTTGGTTCATTCTCTGGTTTCCACAAAGACCTCTCCTAACTGTACAAACAGATTTTCTTTGCTCAGACAGATGCCCCATTTCCTTCCTTGACTATATTATCTTCCTGTTCACCAGGCGAAGCTTCCAAACAGGTTCAAGCCCTGCAGCCACCCCTCTGCCCCTCCAGTGCTCTGGACACACATTCCTGCTAGGGCTATTCTCCTCTCCCTGTGGAGCACATCTGCTGTACAACCTCCCACTCATGCCTGTAAGCCATCCCCAGCTCCTAAGTACACTGCATGTTCAGCTGCCCATGTGCAGCCTATATGTTACCCGTCATCTCCAAAGAAACAGGAAAAATCGAGATGTACACATGTAGTCGTAGTCAAAAGTGGTCTGGGTGCGGCACTCAATTGGAGACTTGATTTTAAGGTTGGTTAAAAATGTTAGACCTGCATTCTGGAGGAAAGAAGGGGGAGAAAAGAAGGTGTATTTCTGTGGAGATATTGATGTGTCCAAGGGTCTGTCTCTACACCCTCCTCCCAGCACATCACAGCTACTCTGTGTTGTTGCACCTCATCACAACCTGCAAATTTATATCAGGAGAGAAGGCAGAACTGCCCTGCTCCCAGAACCTGGTCCTCATGCCAAAGGATTATGGGGGTGACCACTTGCATGTGCATGTCTGTACATAAAGTCATTATTTTGGCACCACAGTTTGCTGCCCACCCTAACCCAGACTATTCTTTATCCTTCACTGCCATTCCTTTCTACTGCTCTTTCTCTCCTTTCCCCGGGTTCCCCTTTTCTCTCAGGTCCTTTGCTTCTCCAGCTTCCAATTTTCTCCAGCACAGGCTGACAATCCACTCTGCTTCCAATCCCTAGAAACTCTAAAGAGGACTAATGGGGAGCTGGGTTCTAGGAATCTGCCTGATCAATGGGAATTTATCATACTGGGAGCATACAGTGTCATTGATCTCTTAGTTCAGAAGCAAATTCAGATCATGAAGTCACCAGCATTTATAGGAAAAACAATATGTTAAGCTATCCAGTGCTGAACTGGGATAAAAAAGGGCTCAGCTCTGATATTTCAGGCTTTCTGGAAATTAGATTTACCTTCAGAAGTTCATAAACATCTGGCTGGGACACTGCATAAGAATATCTGTTGTACATGAATGGTGACATCATTCCTGGTGAAGGGGTGGTCTGAGAGGCATCAATGATTCCTGGGCTCTTGTGGATGGTGCAGTAGTCACTGTAGACATCTGTGAGGGTGCTGAGCTGCTCCTGAGCATAGCTGAACATATTATACACCTGTAGAGAGAGAATGAAAACAGTACAGGTCAGTGTGAGAGGTGCGAAGATCTCAATTTCTATCCAGAGATTTCCTGTGACCTCAGAGGCCGAGCTCAGGTCCTGCCTGTCACAAAAACCCAGCCCCGAGGGGTTTTGAATTTTATGGAGAGCCTCCACAAATTTTGGATGTGTAGCATCAGAGAAGAACATGAGCCCCTCTGGGGTCTGGCTGCATAGCTGTGGCCAATTCTAGCTTAACAATTGTACCTCTGAACTGGATGCAAACACTAAGGACACCTTCCCTGCATGGGGGAACATTGGATAGCTTCTTGTCTGACGGAAGACACATCCTGGATCCACCAAGAGGTAATTCAGGTGTCCTTAGACCAAGGTCTAAAGGAGAAAAGGGACCCTTCCACTGCCAGTACACCACTTAGAGGCCACTCTGTGAATGGAAGGACTATCTGGGTCACGTGTGCTGGAACAAAGACATGGAGCTTATCCCATTTTTGGCATTTTTTTTAACATGACTTTTTTTTCCGAGCATTGTCATGAATCGGTTCAGGAGATGGATATCTCTTGTCTTCTGCTTGCCACTGTGGTAAAGCACAAGTAAGTGTGCTTTTTTAAAGTGTAAGTTTAACCCGGATGTGACTTCAGGCTGTAGCTGGGGACGACAGTGGGTTATTCCAACAGAATACACCCTCTGTAGACACTGGGAATTTTGGCTGGTGTTTGATGTTGGCCATCATTTTTTTCTCATTAAACTATGCCCTGTCCCCATTCAAGCACTTGTTGGCATATCCACCATGCCTTATTAGCCAGCAAAGGTCAGCACTGGAGTGACTTACACTATCCCTGGATAGCTCAGCCTCTGGCCTCAGGAGAAGGACACTTTTGTCTACTGCACGGATGCTGCACAGGGAGCCTGGTGCAGCCTGCAAATGGAGATGTACAGTCGATCCTGGGAGAGCCACTGCCTCTGAGAAGCCAAGCTCCACCTGAAACAGCAGAAGAAAAGGGGACTACAGGCACTGAGAGATGAAGGAAAGGGGAAGCTGCTGGATTCTGGGGCATATCTACTGCCAGTTTGCAGATCATTAGCCACCCTCCAGCCTACCTGCCCCTCTATGCTTTGTGCACTGCTTACGTGGTTCCTGAAGCAGCTGGAGACTTTCAGACGGAAGGTGTCAGCTGCCACTTGTCCCTCAGGGAAGGCGATGTAAACAAAGAGGGTAGCCATGGATGAAATGAGGTCAATGGGCAGAGTGATGTTGAAAGCCCCACTGTACTGACCTGAAGGATGAAGGAAAAATTGAAAAAGTATGGCAAGGTGCAAGGAAGTCTTCAATCCAATGATTACAGCAGCAATGTGCTCTTCCTCTGGAATACTTCAGTACAGATTTTTACATAAAAACTATTCTGCCTTGCTTCTGGGGAGGCCACAGCTAGGCTAGGATGGAGGCTTTATAGCACTGACCTTGTATCATGACACACCTTGGCAACAGTTAGCACTTGGAAGAGAAATGAGTCTTTCTACTTGAGCCCAGAAAGACTCCATAAGTTGCTTTGGCATTTTCCTGTTTGGCAGATAAACTCTGACAGTTTCATCATTTGATCAGCAGAAAAAAAAGAAAAAAGGAAATTAAAAGGCAGAAAAAAGACAGCATATTTCATATAGGTTTTTTGTGCCAGCTTAGTGGTTTCCTGTTAGTCTCAGATCTCTTTTGTCCCCTTCTCCATCTAGGCTGGAAAGACTTTCTTGTTGGATTCTTAATCTGTTCCTGGTAGTTAGATGCTCTTACCTGATGGTGGATCAAGAAGCACTGCTGTTTGGCCATGATGCACAAGGGACCCTCTGGCCATAACCTAAAGGGTAATGAACAGAACAAAGGGTTGAGAGTGCCTTTGCTACACGTTTCTGGGCCAGCAAAGGGCCCCGTGCTGACACGCCCTGGGCTCAGAGCTGACCTCACTGGTGCTGCCTACACTCACCAGGTGGTAGAAGCGTGCCCTGGCAGCCCAGTGTCCCAGTTCTGTGGCAATTATGTGGTAGTGCACAGTGACCTGCTGCATATCCCCACAGGCTGGCACTGTCTGCACGGGCTGGATCCTCACGGAGCTGTGGCTGGAGGAGTAGAAGGCCCTCAGGGGGAGCGATGCCGTGCCGTAAGAAACCTTCACGTTTCGACCATTCGCGTCCTCCGGCTGGGACTTTGCCTGGGGCACAGAAAAAAGTGTCTGAGGATTTCCTGCAGCTCTTCCTATGCCAGAACCAAGGCTGACTAAACAGTGGGCTCTGAACTATCCCAGTGTAGGGTGTCTACTTCCACCTACACCAAGTTCAATCAGTCCTCTTCTGCAGAGCTTGGCATTTGCCTGCTGTACCACACTCTGGGATAACTAGTGCCTAAACAGGAACAGGGAGCTGTATACTGCTAGGCCTTTAGCTGAAGTCTGAAATTCTGCCATGCTGCTGCTACCCTGGAAGCAATCCAGGTAATTTGACTATGTAAAGTGGCTTATCAGCCCCTGGATCAAACCACTGAACTCTTTGCTTCTGTCTGCTATATGTGGGTAAAGTATTAGCATAGGTCTGCCCTTATAATGTATTTCAATTCTAGTTACCTTCTTAGCTCCAGACTGGTTTGTAATAATGGTTCCTAACCTGTAATATAACTTTACTGCTGTTGTCCCATGCTGATGTCTCTAAGACAAAGGAGGCCATCCCAGTGTCATCTGTGAGGTAGGTCTTGGTTTGCTTCCTGCTCCCATAGGACACGGTAAGAATCACCTTCTTGTTCTTCAGGGGTGTCCCACTGGCACTTCTGAGTTCCAGCTGTAACAATGCAGAGAACAGTCAGAGAATTGGAAGCCTCGGGACTGAAAATCCACCTCCCAGTAGAAGTCCCAGATCCTTCTCTGCAAAGGGACTCAGTGTAATATTTAACTTCTCCAACCCTTCTCCATATATGCAGTAGCCATCTCATCTGGCAAAGCCACAGATCCTGCAGTCACACCTTTGGATAACCTCTTGGTAGAGATGTCAAAGGGGATACTGGGACAGAAGATTTGCTGGCAGCTTTGGGCAGCTTAGAACAAGGAGACCCCTGGGCACTTCTGTGCCCACCACCTGCTTAGGCCCAGCCGCTGGGCTTTCCATGTTTCTTCCCTTTTCACTCACATTTCCATAGTAGGGAGCTCCTTGCTGATAGTAGTAGCTCGTCCCCCAGAACTGGAGAGTTGTGATGTCAAAAGTGACCTTGCAGTTTTCAGTGGTGTTGAACTCCACCCCTGGGAAAGACAGGAGGCACATGCAGGTGAGGAGTGTGTCTAAGCAGGCATCAAGACTGGATAAACTCAGTTAAGGGGTGTACTATCACTCATAGGGCACTGCAGTTTCTCCATGCAGCTTCAGGAGTCATTTAACACACATGCACTCAGCTATAGTGCCTCCTACACTCTGATGACAGCAGTCTATCTGGCACTTTCTCTGTCAGACACTTCTCAAACACTCTTTCCCACTTTAAGATGGTCCTACTCATAATTGTCCTCTACCATTCTCCTTCCCTCCTCACAGCAGTCACTGAAAGGCAGCATTTTTCCTTGCCTTTCCCATGTCAGTTTGCATGTCTTGTCCCATGTGCCCACCTGAAATCACTGCACCTGTTTGTTAAATGAAAGTGTGTCACTGCTTCTGGCAAGGGGCTGTGAAACATTTTCTTCACAGGAAGAAAAGGAAGGCCTTCCAAAATCTTGTGGGAGTGGGAACCTTATAAGAAACATTATCTCCCTATCTGGCATGCGGAGATAAATCTAATGAGGAGCAAATAACAGTACACAGTCAGGGCCTTGGTAATCTCTAGTTGCTCTGAATAATATCTCTTTTCAATGGACTGTCCTAAAATATGTTTTAAGAACAAGAGAACCTGGCCTGGCCCACCTCTGTACCCATTTTTAATGTGATGAGAAGACAAGAGAAAGCAGCTCTTGCCCATCTCTGTCAAAACAAAATGACTGCCAGAGCAGGCATCAAGACTGCATGAAGTCAATTATCTAATAAATAAAAACACAAAGAAAAGTACATTTTACGAGTGTATAATAGAAGATTTTTCACAAAGTGTAGAATCAGTTTTTTCTACCTGTTCCACTTTCTTTCAGAAAAGCCTCAGCCTCCAGATTGAAATCATAATTATCACCATGCTTCCGGTGGAAAATCTTAGTATTCACTTCAGTGGAAAAGCAGCCGTCCTCATTTGTCTGGGAATATGAAATTGTATTTGTTAACCAATCATGAAGGCAAAAGACCATTCTGTCTCTTTGCCCTCTTTCCTGCCTTTTGCAAGAGGGGTGGGTGTCTCCCATGCTCACCTCGCCGGTGTAATCCTTACAGATACTGCGCTTGGCTTTGGAAGACTTCCGGTTATAGCGGATGTGTTTACGGCACACCACAGCCCTTACGCTACCCTGGACTGCTTTCCCATAGGTGTACCTGGCAAAGGGGGCACAGAGGGCTTACACTCACACAGGAGCATTGGCTCAGCAGTGAGTGATGTCAGCTTTACCCTGAGGTTTGCAGCTGCACAGCCCAGCAGCCTGCAGTGTATTCATGGGCCATCAGCTCAGCAGAGGAGGCCAAGAAGTACAAATGGCCTCATCAGATTGAGACAGAAGGCACCGGTGGGTGAGTTCTCTTCAAGTCAACACTAGTCCCACCAGGCAGGGCTAGGGGACACTGTGTTGACCACAAGCCGAGCCATTATTCCTACAAACCTGTCACTAACAAATACAGCAGAGGTGCTGTATTGTAGGGCACATGCTACACTGAGGGAACGCACTGCCACACTTTCAGACTCACAGAGAAAGTAGGGAGAGAGAATATGGAGAAAGGTGAGAGTCCAGGAGAATTGCTTGGCAAAGGATGATGGGGTACCAACTCTTGGGGTGGGGGTAGGGTTGGCAGAGACCACTTTGAGCTCAGTTATTGATGGCTGTGCATTTTCCAAACCAGTCAAAATGCACCTTCTGCCACGATAAGTCAGCTCACATGCCACAGACGTGGAGAGGGAAGTTTTCCTCTAGGATGGTGACCACCTGAGGCATCTGGATGGAGACACTGAACTTGGGCAGCACTGTGTGAAAGCAAGAGAAAGATAATTCAGTGAGAATAGAAAGACTTAATTTGCTCCAATCCTTCCAAAGTTGTGTTGTGTACAGAAAAAAAAAAAAAAAATCTCTCCTTTTGTTCCAGCACATGGCCTAGTAGGAAAACACCAACAGCCCAGCTGGGAGAATGGGATGGGAGTAGGCAGCTTGAGTGTCCTTCCCAGAGCACAGCTGTGGGGCATTGTCTCAGACCCATCCTCAGGACATGGGGGAGGAGAAAGCTGGTGGGCCTGGGTGAAGGTCAGTGATCACACCTGTGGGCAGGCACTTGCGCTTCCCAGCAGACAGGACAACCAGCACAGCTGTTCACAGCTGCATGGCCCATCCAGCTCTGTGTGAGGAGGCGGGGCTGGAGGCTGGCAAAACACCTTTTTCTGCTGCCACCAGCTTCCTGAGACTCTTACCATACTCCTCTACCCGAAAGGTGCGTGTGAGGCCAGGCATTCTGATGGTGTACTCTCCAAGCGGTGCTTCTGCAGCCAGTGGGAAGGACAGATCCACAATGTCTCCCACGGGTGTAACATCCAGCCACTGTGCAATTCGGTTCCCTTTGGGGTCCTGCACAGGTGGAACAGAGAGCAGTTACTTTCCAGTGCAAAAAGACTCTTTTGCAGAATGTCCAAGATACCAGGGCATGGTCTGACCACATATTCTCTTGTGCTGAGAGCCCAGGTCTATGGCACAGCTACAGTGCTCAGGTAAGTCCAAGCTCAAAGAGGAAAGGACTTTTCTCCCTGTCTCATTGACAAAGTAAACCTGTGATATTCCCTTCTGGCACTGCCATCTCTGACTGCTGCAAAACTGTTGTTTACTGCCTGCCTGTCTCACTAAGAAAAAGAAGTGGTCCTTGGAGATCTCTGTGGTCACCTGAGCTGGCACAGCCCACAAGGTCACTGTGGAGACACTCTGCCTAAGGCACAAGCTACTGGGGAGTGATGTCTTGAATTCCCAGGAAACAATGGGGAAATGATGCAGGACTCCATGCAGGGGAACCATTGAGGCCCAGTCATGAAGGACAGTGCCCTCCCACTACTGGTTCTGGGAGGGCATGGTACAGAACTCTAGGCACAGCCACACTGCCCGGCCACTAGGAGCTTTGTGATGAGTTGATGGGACTGTTTCCATTCATTCTGAGCTAACTGACTTTCTGCACCGATATTTCCCAACCACCATCTCCAAACCTGTGTCTTCCCCAAGGTGAGAAGAGTTCATCACTTACAGTAAAGTAGGAGCTTTACCTTCAGTTCCACCAGGCGCTGCTGTGGGGAGAAAACAACAGTTACTGGTGGGATGCTTTCAGATAAGTTACCATCCACCTCCCCGGTATTTTTTATTTCCCTAACCATCCACCAGTTTTCTCTAAGCCATTCCCAGGGACTGCCCATAACCCATTAGCAGGTCCTGTCTTGCAGGTGGTGCCCAACACTGTTTGTAAGCACCAAAGGCAATTCTGAGACCAGATGTACACACTGTACATCTCCTGGCTGGGCCAAGCACTGATCTAGAAGATGTGCAGGCAACTCACAACATTTCCAGACTTCAGGTGTCTTCCCTCTTGACTTACTGTTTCACTGCTGGCAATAAAGTTCTGATCCAAGGTCACAATCCGAAATTTGACTACAAAGCAAAAGGAAAACAGGCTGGCTGAAATGAAATCAAGTCTCTCAATAGAAAATAACAAGAACACGTGGCTAAGAAAGATGTGTACACATGCTTCACTGACAGGATGAGGGCAGCAGATAGAGCCATCCACTCCTAGGCCTATGCCCAAAGCTCTGCTAGGAGCTGGCAGCCTGCTAGAAAAAAAATGTGTTAGGTGGGGCAGTGTGGGGCTTTCTGGGAAAGATGGCTGTGCTGGTGGGAAAGAGCATTTTTCTGGACACTGGACCTGTGGTGGGCCACTCAGTCTTGCCTGCAGTGAAGGCCATCCCAGTGGAAAGTGTGGAGAGGCTTGGGGCAAACAGCTGAACCCTGTGGTGATCTGAGCTGTGCAAGGGCAGTGGTGGGACCTGTGGGACTGCAATCCTCACCTGAGGAAGTCTGGGGGGAAGAGAGGGACTGAGAGCCCTGACAGACAGACATGGCTTTGACTGGAGCATTCATGAGTATAACACTGTGGCTTCTAAATCTTTTCTCACACATCAAGGAAAACACACAAGCCCTGTTCACAGTGGCATACAGCACTTTGACACAGGAGAGAGATATTCCCAAACCCTTCAAGGCCTAGAAGGAAGCCTGTGGCCCATCTCCCTTCCTGAGCAGGTCTTGCTCATAGGACAATTTTGTGGCCTGAGGACCACTCTGTCTCTCACAAGACATGGCATTCTGTCCATACCAATCTGTCCAGGTTTGTACACAGGTTTGTCTGTCTGGATGAAAGTCTTCTTGTCTGCATGCTTGATTAGGACTTTCTGTTTCTTCTGGAACTCTGAGTTGGCTTCCATGACTGTGATAACAACAAAAGCCACTTCCTCAAGGCTTCCAACAGGAGCAGGGACCTGCAGGCATAGTTATAACCATTCAGGGTGGATCCCATTCACTGATCCCAAGGTTTTTGGAATAACAATTGTGATATAACTTTTGGGTTGCTCTAGTTCTTCTTGCCTAGAAAGACTTCATATGACATTTCTAGAAGGGGGAGATATATAGCAGAAAGGACAATGGCTGGCTGAAGCAGATTTACTGGCCAGTTAAGATGTCCACATGGGAAGGCCCAACTCTTTGCATTCCTGCACAGCAAGAGCAGAACTCATACAATATCCACCCTAGTGAGAACCCTTGAAAGTATCTTACTCACCTGGAAGCTTGTGCAATAAAAGAAAGGGAACTGAGAGATGGACTGAGTGATCAGAGTCTCATTCCCAGCTCTGCTTTGCAAGGTGACTGACACATGGATTGGGACTGCTTGCTCTCTACTGAGCTGGAGACACACTGTCTCTGAGAAGGGGTAGTAGAGCTGAGATGGTATTGCCACAGCATAGTTTCTGAAAAAAGTAAAAATTAAACAAAAAAGAAAAAAAAAGAAAAAAGAAAAAAGAAAAAAGAAAAAAGAAAAAAGTCAGGTTAAACTGACTTTCTGAGAGGGCAGGTTTTGATCTGTATTTAGGTACTTCCTAACAGACTTCTGGTCTCTTCACTCTGCTGTCATGACACCAGTGGGACAAGACACTGTTCTCATCTATGGGTACTGCAGACATTGACAGTGAGGCAGCACTATATGCTGTGTACACATATAAAATTATAAAGTCACTGCCTTACAAACTGAAAGTGAAAATAAGGTGAAGGGATCTCCCCATGTCACCCAAGGAATCAGCACCATCTTGGCTTTCTTGCAGGTTTCGCAAGTCTTCAATGCTTTCACTGAACCACACTACATTATCACCATCAGTTTTGTTGGCTGGTTTCCCCACTACTCTTGGGCTCAGAAACAATGCCCTCTGCAAGGACCCAGTGTCCCAGCTTCATGTCCCAGCCACAGAGACTCAAGAGCACCTTCACTTCAGCTCCTGACACTCCTGTCCTCTTTGCTCTCTACTTGCTCTCCCATCTCTGCATCTACGCTGAGCTGCGTTCATAACACCACAAAGCTTTTCACAGTTTGTTTCCATCTTTTACTGTACTGTAGCATCTAGGACCAACAAAAAGCCAACATTCAAGCAGATTTCAAAATTCTTATTACTGACTCCTCCCACTCACTGCCTCTGGACAGGCTCAGCCAGCAACATGTTTTGCAGGAAGCAGAGGGCAGGGCCTGGAAAGATCAGAAAAGCAGGAGGAAGGGAGGTGACCTGCTGGCAGTTTTCAGCTGGAGCTCAGCACCCTGGCGAGAGGGAGTCAAAGTCCTGCTGGCCAGGAGCCTGAGGCTGCTGTCACACTTGAGTGCTGCCAAGCTGCCTTAGGATCTCAAAACACATAAAAACAACATCTTGTTTTTCCTCCTTGAGCTGAGTCATGGGACCTCCCTCTTGCCACTTGTGCCAAAGGATGGGATGAGCACTAAAAAGTCACTGCTTGAAACCTCCCACATCCCCCTTGCTTTTAATGATTTGGAACATTTTATTACACCCCTTTAACATTTCATCCTTTGTCCTTGCCTTCTGAGCTATAAAAGTAAGAAAGTACATCTCTGGGGCTGTCATCCAAGGGTCCCAAAATCCAAGCTGGATCATGAATCTATGAAAAAAATTGGAATACAGGCAGGACAGCAGACAACCTGTTGACCAAGCAAGTGGTATTTCCATAAATCAAAGCTTCATGCTGAGAGTAACAGTGGCAAGCAGACAGCAGTAAAACACATCCTTTGTGTGGGAGCTTGTCAGCCTATGGAACATGTCCTAGAGGAAGTACTCCCACTGGAGAAGGTTTTTAAAACTAGGCTTGTACACACCATGCCACATGCAGCAGGAGGGAACCCTGCTACAACCCACTGCCATCTTTTTCACTGTAACATCTACTGCTCAAGCACAGCCATGCTTCCGTTGGCACTTGTGCCATGGCTGCAAAAGCAAACTCCTTCTAAAAAAGCAAGAACAAGTTCACAAGCCAGGACATCGCAGCAGTGTCTGCTGGAACAGGAGCTGCATTCCTGACAAAGTATATGAAGAGAAGCTGTGCTGGGAATTGTCCTTGAGAGAGATCTGAGGAAAGGTGTGGTGGGAGCAGACGCCCAGCCAAGCCTGAACGAACACACTGCTGTACCAAGGGCATCCCTACCAGATGCTTGGGCTCATGGCTGCTCATTTTGTAAAGGCACTCAGCTTTGCTGGCTAAACTGTTAAATGGTGACCTATGACTCTGGCAAGAAAGGCTTAGCCCAAAGGAAACATATTCTGTAATGTGAGATATTGGGAGGTCAGAATTAATCACATGCAGAAAGCTGGCAGAGTCGTTCTGCCTGAGTCCTTGCTGAAATACATGGTCCACATCAAGGGCACTAAAGGAAGAGCCAGTTAGCAGGGGGAATGTGAGGAAAAGGCACATGGAAACCAAGCAAAACCTTGGGAACCTGAGAAATTATGCCTCCCTGGAAAAACACTCCTCACCTTAAGACTTCTGTCCCATTTCTGTCATCTACTTCCACCCCCGCCAGGATCCCTCACAGACCAGAGCACATTTGCAAAGCAGTGAAGTTCTTACAGCATTGCAGGCATTCCAGCCGTGCTAGGCAGGAGAAGGATGCAGCCCCACAGGAAAATGATCCTCCTCATAGCTGATTGCAGGTCGAATTCCACCAAGGAAAGCTTAGCCACTCCTCAGTACCCCCTTCTCCCCTGATCCTGCTGTGTTCCTTCTCCCCCTCATCCAGAGCCGAAGAAGCATGCAACTCCTGCCCTGACCAGACGCCCGTTCCTCCCTTGGCTTCAAAACCAAGGTGGAGATCGGGCTGCTCCTGGCTGGAGTGTGGGCGGGAGAAAGGGGTGGTGACAGTGTTCACTGCCTACAAGCCAGAGGCAGCTGCTTCGAGGCTTGTTGGTGTTTCTCTGGGACAGGGCTTGTCTGCCTTAGTCAGCACAGCTGCTGGCAGCAGGAGTACTTACTTACTGTATTTGGTACAGAGGCCCAAAAAAAAATTCCCAGCTTTTCACTGGGGCATCATCAGAAACATTTGGATACAAATTAATTCTTTGTGATGTCTCTGGATTTTTCTCCTTGGTTCTTCTGTAGAACTTAGGTATTATTTGCTTCTTACTGAAATTTTACTCCTGACCTGCAGCCTCCAGCTGGACCAGCCCAGGGCTTCACATGCAGCTCTGCCAGTGTCCGCATTCCTCCCTGGAGGAAGGGAAGAACTTTAGCATTTTATGATCTTTTGCTTGTCTTTGTATTTTTTGTCTCACTAGTTTAGACTTGAACTCAAACCGCATTTTAATTTTACAGGCTGAAATGTGCTCCCAGATCAGTGACATACAGTGCTTTAAACCCGAGGTTCTCTGCAATGTCAATGGTAGGTTAAAGGCTGGTGTGCCCCTGTTACATCAGACTGTGGTCTAGGAGAGTGGGTGCTAAGCACACAGATGGAGACTGTGCCAAAGTAAATTCAGGGGATTGCTACAGCCGGGAGCAAGGCACGGGTGGATGGCAAATTCCCTCTGTGCTTGTATACCTTTGATTGTGCTCTGCTAAAACACAGCAGGGGCCAGGACAGAATGTGGATGTCCACCACCTTCAGGTGAGGTTGTAACTCGAGGGCAAATTCATCCAAGCCCTGTGCACTTCACTGCTGCCACTCAGGAGGTGGAAACACAAGGATGTATTGCCCAGAAAGAGTCTGGGGGAGAGGGGTGGTGGTGCAGAATCACCTTATGGCAGGGGGTGACAGACTGGGCATCCAGCTTGGACACATGTAAAGTGGAGATTTGATAAAATGTGTGTGAACTTAAAGTGTCGTGCTTTATTTGGAAAGGCCGAAGAGTGGAACTATGAGAGGAGTTGGCATAGCAGGAACTGCCCTGGAAAAGATTCTGTACCCAGGAGGATCAGACATGTCTGGGATGGATGGGTGGACAGAGGTAGTGATGCACTGAATAGGCAAGGTTTGAAAGGTTTTTACTCCCAGCTTATGAGAAGATCACTAATGTTGCTTTTTACAAGCTGAGGTCAGTAGCTGACATGCAGATTTGGCTTTCATCAGATACTACAGCCAGGATCCAGACCAACCCTAGATGAGATGAGACTCTCCCAAGTCCCCTTCAGCTTGAGTTAGAGACATGTATTTCCACATCCCTTCCCAGCGTGCTGGCACCCACGGCCTGGAATACCACTGAATGTAAATGTGGGTGGAGAACTGTGCCATGTGACCTTCACTCTGCTGTTGGTGGGAGCAAGTAAATATTAGCTCATGTCATTAGCCTAGAAAAGATACTATCTCCATATATTAACTCCCCTACTCTTTGAACCTAGCAGCATCTGAGGGGGTATTTAGGATTGCTCCAACCCATCAATACATGCAGTTTTCTCCTCCAGTGTGGATCTTGTCAGCTTTCTGTCCCAGCCCAAGCAATGGGAGCACCACTGCTCCTCTTAGCCCTGACCCTATTCCCAGTTGCAGCTGCAGCAAGCCTGGAACCGTGAGACTCTCTCCTTTTGATTTTGGGGGGCTTGGTGGAAGGGCCTGTCCTTGAAGGGTGGTGCTGAGGGGCTGCACTCTTTGGCACCCCAGAGCTGGATGGTGGGAGCCTGGCTCACAGGGAGGCTGAGCAGAAGCAGCTCCTGCAGAGCCCCGGGCATCGAGCACTGCAGTGCTGGCTTGTGCAGGAGCTGCACTGCACACACCACAAGGAGGCCACAGGAGTTCTGCCTCTGTGCATGCTGTGCTGGTGGGGTGA
Organism: Passer domesticus; assembly: GCF_036417665.1. Lineage (NCBI taxonomy): Eukaryota > Metazoa > Chordata > Aves > Passeriformes > Passeridae > Passer > Passer domesticus. The sequence goes on along the minus strand of NC_087475.1, from coordinate 87,730,304 downwards.
AGTCTGGTGTGAGGATGGAAGCCTAATGCCTCAGCCACTAAATCTTTGGCTTCTTTGGCTTCCTCACACAGCCTTGCTCTGTGTACTTGCAACTGGAGCATTGTGGACTGGGCAGCTCTGTCCTGGCTGGTGCCAGGGTGGTGACACAGAGAAATTGGGAGTTCTCTGAGCATATTCCTTCTTTCTTGTTTGAAAAGGAGCTTAAAAGTGCTGAACTTCCTCCAATGCAGTCCCCCAGACATTTCTCACCCTTGGTCTACCTCTTCGTGAAAGCAGCAGAGATGGATTCTGACCCATCCACCTCAGCCTCTGACTTGTTTTTTAACATGTTCTGCTCTCTTCTAGCCACTATATGGTTGTGTTCCCTGCTGTCATTCAGCAGTCCCAGGAGGAGAAGCTCTACATTCACTTCAGCTCCCTAACTGAGGCCGTCCACCTGGCTGTCACCTTGCAGACAAAAACCCAGAATCACACACTGCTGGAGCAGGATGTGGAGAAGCCAGGCACTTTTCAGAGCATCACCTTCCAGGTGAGTGTAGATGTGATTTGACAGGGGATGCTTTTACGTTCACGCAAGAGTATGGCACTTCTCTGGGTACACTGTCCTTTTCCTTGCCATAGGTTCCAAACAGGCTAAGTATATTTCCCTACCAGTGCTAGACAAAATACAACAGTGTCCTGGAGTCTAAGACAGTAGGGCATCTTTTTTATGTATAAAAGGATTTTTATAGAAAAGAACAGATTTCTTTTGATCTGCATCAGCACATTGCATCCTACTTAAAGCATGGTGCTAAACATTTCTTTTCAGTTTAATCAGTGTTTTGTCCCTAAAAGTGCTTGTATATCACAGCAGAAGTCAATGCATTGCAAACACATTCCTTTCATCCTTGTTTCCTCAGGAGCCTGCCCCCTCATCTCCAAGAGGACCATTCTGCTTTAAAGCTGCATCTGCATTGCCAGATGTAGCTGCAGCCTGCATAGACATTGAGCTTACTTTAATTTAGCTGTGATGGCATTGAACCCACAATGAACTGAATTTCACTGAGGCAAACTGGGTATTTCTGGAGTGGCTTGAGTTCCTGTCATTGCTAATTGCTCTAGTTAGCTTATCTAGACACTGACTACAGAACCTTTAGCTAGGTTTCTGGAGAGCCATGGAGGTGTGTGTGGTGCTGAGGCTCTACAAACTGCCCCTGTCTTCCTCAGCACTGCACAAAGTCACTGTGCCTATGCCCTGATTGCCCTGCAGACTCAGCAGAGTTCAGGGACGGGCTGTAGTCACTTCTGGTTTTTACATCAACATGACAATGATTAACTAAGAGTGCCAGCCCTTAGGAGAGAGCAAGTCTTGGTTCTGGAAAGCCAAGGAAGTCTGTTTTGCTGTTAGCAAAAAATAAAAACCACCAAAAAAATCTTTCTCCTGCTGAGCTCAATCTCTGATGTTGAAACATCCTGTTTGCCTCATCAGTATCCCATCTCCCATTACTTCAGATCTGACTTTCCTATGGTTTATTTTGTTCCATACAACTCTCACATTTATGTTAAGTGAGAGAATGACATGTTGGTCAGCTCTCTATTAAGTTAAGTTCATGAATAAGGCAGTGACTGCTTCTCCCTAGAATCACAAGTGGGTTACAGAGTCATACTGAAGAATTTGGACTCTGAAGTTCCAGGAGTTTTTAACTGTGAGATGATGTCTTATGTCTGTGATAAGATGCAAAGTTTCTGATTAAATTTTTCCATTTCCTTGTGTCAATCAACCTAGGTGCCAGATCTCATGTTAATTCCTGATAAAACAGATGATTCTGAGACACAGGTAGGACATGTCTCTTGTCTGTCTCTCCTCTTACAAATTAGAGGGCTTCAGCCTCTCCTGTGCCTGAGCCATGTTAATGTTGGAGATGCAGGGTGGGAAAGATAGTAAAGAGGAAAAACATGACAAGCAGAAAGGCAAAGAAAAGGGAATGAAGCTGGACAACAAAAAGAAGACTATGACTGGGGAAAGGAGAGACTTAAATCACAGGAGATGAAAGGAGGAGGGGGACATTGGAGACTTTGGAAGGATGGGTGCCTCAGGCTCTCTTTCAAGCTCTTTGTAATTTGAGGTAATTTGTTTTTTTCTAACCTGACAGTCAGAGGAGGTGGCTTTTCTGCATGTCCTGATCCACAGTGGAGACAATCTGCTCCTTGAGGGTGACAAAAAAGTTCTGGTCAAGCCCCAGAAGAATATAATTCTGATAGAGACAGACAAGGGCTTATACAAACCTGGAGAAACAGGTAAGGCAAGAAGGTGGCGTATGGAAATGGGGAGGGAAGGGTCAAGATAGCAGCCACACCTGGAGGGAAGATTTCACCAAGTGCAGCAAGATAAGGCTGTTGGAGATGGAAGGAAACAGATCTCTACTATCAAGTGTTTGTTGGAACAGTTTGAGCCAGGATATTCCCCTCTAAGGTGTGCTACACCAAATTCGCAGCCCGCTGCTCCTGGGTGTTGTTTTGGTGCCATATCTCTAGTGAGACCTAAAGGGAAAGCCAGGTCTCTCCAGGACACTGGACAGCCTTGAAGACTGTTGTTCATATTTGAGTAAAACCTAGAGTGTCAGTTCCAACCTGTAAAATTACAGAGTCCCCACACTCTTCTCAATATGAATGGCCTGCAGACAGACCCCACTATAGACAAACCCACTGTTTACCCCAGCTTTGCAATCTCTCTAGGTAAAGGCAGTGGGGTTCTGCAGCACACAGCTGTGTATAAGCCTCCCAGACAAAGCCCTCTGGGGTGGGAGGTGCTGGGGAGGGCTGTTTGGGAAAAGACCTGAGCATCTCTGAGGTAAACAGAGACACGAATACTGGATCATGGAAAAGGAGAAGCAGGTTTGTACAAGGACATGATGCAGCCAGAATGCTTTACTATGTTTTTCTTTATACCTACAGTGAAATTTCGAATTGTGAACCTTGATGAGAACCTTAAGGTCATTAAAAATGAGGTGAGGATCACCTTGTGCCTTTCTAGAAGTAGGAGCTTCAGTATGAGACACGTTGAGAGGCTCATGAAAGAGATATCTTCCTTCATGTCTGTTAAACCACAAGAATAAATTAGCTTAGGAGGAAACCACTCATCCACTGATCCCTTGGAGAGAGACAGTGTAAACTGGCACAGAGGGAGGAGGAGATGTGCTGTGGGGTCTGGATGGGGCAGAAATTTCTGCTCAGGGACCCATGTCAGGCAGAATTCTTTTTACTGGTTCACATGGATTCTGTTTTACAAAACTGAGGTTGTGTTTCTCTTGTTTTTGCAGTATTCCCAGATATGGCTGCAGGTAAGTGACAAAGAAGTGACCAAAGGGACATATCTGTCTCTTCTACTGTGATCTTTCACTCCCAGAGTTGTGCCACAAATGTTAACTTCATGAAGATATGGTTATAGTTCAGGTTCAGCAGAAGGTTTTTCTATGTGGTCAGCTTCTACGTGGTCAGCACAGCTGCTTCTCTTTCCCATGGTGTTACGCTGTTGCCACTTCCCAGTGGCTTTACTGTTCCTGTCAGCCTCTGTAATTCCTAAGTTTACTAAAATAATACTGGAGGGAAGCATAGGTATCTCCTGGCAATCTGGAGTCCTCTCTACTGGGTCAGGTTTAAGCCCTTGTAGTGCCTTCTTGTGCTTGAGTATGGCTGGATCTGCCAGGTACATGTGCCCAATGTGTCTTGTGGCTCTGCGTGTCCTTTCCCAAATAGGATCCAGAATACAACCGTATTGCTGAGTGGCTGAATGTAAAGGCAAATCATGGCATTGTGGATCTATCCTTCCCCCTGGCGTCTGAAGCATCCCTTGGGAGATATACCATCTCAGTGCAGCAGGACATGGCTCAAAAAACCTTCAGTGTTGAGGAATATGGTGAGAGTCCAGCATCAGAGGGGTGGGAAAGCAGTGTGGGAAGCTGGAGGAGAGAGCAGGGTGATGCAGCTGTGTCCATCCCACCTTTTGCCTTGGGAGAACAACAAGGATGGACTGTTCTGTGTGCACACCTCACATGGGTTGGAGGTTCTGCAGCTGCACAGGGTACAAAGGAGAGGCTGTGGGCTGACGTCTTGCTCTACCTGCATCTGGGCCCTGTAATGAGCACATTTTGCTGAGCTAGGTGTGTCATCCACTGCAGTCAGCTGCTGTAATGGGAAGTGGAATCACGTCTTGGTCCCATTAATTTGCATTGGTAAAGGCAAAACCTTGTGCCATTTAAGCGCTTAAGCTTGCCTGAGCTGGAGTAGAAAGCAGTCCCATGTGCAATTGCAGCAGCAAGTACAGGGTGGTGTGGCTGGAGGGAGTAACTCCACTGCAGCATGGTGATGAAGAACTAGGGGACATCACTGTCTTTCCCTCATCTGGACTGCAGCTATAACACAACTTCTCTCAGTGTCCATATTCATCCATACTATCCATTGTTTTTTTCCCTCTTACATATCTTACTCTCTTCCATACAGTGCTGACAAAATTTGAGATTAAAATTGACCACCCTGCACATATCAGTACAACAGATGAGGAATTTCAGCTGGTTGTCTGTGGCAAGTGAGTACGTGATACCATTGTGATCTCTGCCCTTTGACTCCACTGCCACCTCCAGGTTGCTCATGAAAAAGAAGTGGCCTTCCACTTGTCAGTATGATCTTTCTGTATTACCCTGTGTCTTGGGGAGACAGATCACACTCTAGAATGGGCTCCTTCTCACACCTGGTCACTTTCTGTGAGGCTGAAGGACACAAAAAATGCTGGATGTAGTGGGTGGAGAGGGATGCAAAATGATTTTAAAGGATGAGCTGAAGTTCCTGAGCAAACAAGATACAAAGCAAAGCTCTCTGGGCTCCACTTCCCCTGATGAGGATGGGAGGTGTCCTATACCAATATTTCTGCTGACAGTCAGCAGACTGTCTTTTGGTGAATGTTACTCTCTTTTGACATAGGTACACTTATGGGAAGCCTGTTCAAGGGAAAGTAGAAATTACTGTTAGGACACTCTCCCAGGCCATGGAAGACAATTCTACAAGTTCTGCAGTTCAGAAGCAAAACAGCTGGGTAGGTGAACAAATAGGAGATCAAAAAGTGTCATGTGCTGGAAATGTGTTTCTGCCCCCTTAACCTGCCTCAATGCACCCCAGATGGGCACCAACCTATTCAGTTTGGTGTCTTCCCAGTGCTGGACATGGTCACACCACTGATTCCTCTTCCCATAACACTGTTGCTTGAATTAGTGCTCTAGCTGTGCATTCCTGACTCCGTGCTTTGGGAGAAGGTGTAAGCCATGGGAAGCAGGGGTGCCTGGGACCTTTTCCAAGGGTCTGTATCACATTGTGTGGAGTCAGATCTGCCCATCAGGTGGGGCTATTCAGATCACTGGCCTATTCAGCCCTGTGACCACTGCCACCAATAAGCAGGCTATTGGAGCATCACATGGATTGTGGATCCATGCCATATTCCTTGCTCTACCCCTGCACAATGAGTCATCTTAAGCTTGCTGGTATCTGGTCTGAAATTATGTCCATTGTTGGTTACATTTTCTTCTCATCTGTGTCCATTATTTTTTGTGGTTATGCTTTGCATTTTTTTTTTTCCCACGGGTTTCAGATGCATGGGTTTTGGCCTGAGAGTCACAGGAAAATATTTCTAAATGTCAGACCAGACAGCAATGAGCCAGAATATAAAAATCTTGCTGGATCTCTGCATCTTTTAAAATGCACTCCAGCTGGAAGGCTGTGCAGTCTTAGCTGTGCAAAACATCAGCTGAATGCCAGCTCCACATGGCATGTAAGAGGCCCTGAAAGGTTCTGAGGAGCATTTCACAGGCATGGCTAGAAACACTGGATATACCCAGGTTCTGCCTCAATAACTGGCAAAGCTCTTGCCATCTGTACCTGGCAGGATGCCTGTGTTTAATATGGCCATGTCACAGGAATGGTCTTGTCTGGAAAGATACACTGTCAGGCTTTATTCATCAGGGCCATAGCATTTCAGGGAGACCTTTAGCTCACATAATGAAACTCATGCTCTCTCAGCTACAGGATTTGGGCTGAATCCAGTCTCCTGAGAGTCTCTGTGACATCATTTATGTGATTTGCCTTAAATACTTTTTTTTTTTTTAATTTTTGACACTTTTTTAGTGATTGTTTAATCCAAGTATATTGATTTTCTTTTCTGCCTAAGGTATCCATGATGGGTTTCTGTGGTTAGGATTTGGGAGCTTTCCTCTGTTTCAAAAATATCTGGAAATCCTTCTTTAGGATTGCCTGGCATCTATGGAACAGTTTGTCTTCCTCCACACCACACTCTTTCTCTCTGTTCTCCTCTCTCTGCAGACAAATAAGGATGGCTGTGCTACTTTCACAATGAAGACAGAAGCTCTGGAAATAAATGAAGCTGACAGCTACGTAACTGCAGGAGGAAAAATAGTGGAAAATGGAACAGGTACTGGATAATATGTGGAGCATTCTCTTTTTCACAGGCAACAGTTTTGGTTTTGGTTTTTATGTGGCAGTGGAATTTCTTTTGAAAAAGTAACTTGAAAGTTCCCAAATCTTCTGCCATGGCAATAGTCTCTATTCTAGTACCTCTTCCATCTGTTTTCACCAGATTTCCTGATCCTCTCCGCCATTCACCTTCCTTCACGTGTATGTAACTTCATAGTGATTGCCTGGACACCAGGGTGTTCCTCAGCCAGTTGCAAAGTGCTGGACTGTTTATAACTAAACAGTCATCTAATTTCCCTTTATCTTCAAAAAACATAAACAAATAAATATGTAAATAAATACTTACAGGCTGTGATGCATTATGTCATGAAGCAGGAAGCCCAGAAAGCTTGATGGAATCATATCCTAGAAGAATGTATTTTGTCTCCTAAATTTAGAGCTTGTAGATGTCATAGGTAGTGCTGAAGTACGTTTTTTACTTCTGCTTCCCTGAGAGCATGGCTTCAGATTCAACAGATTTTTCACCTCCCCATCCAGGAGCCCATTCTGTGGAAACAGCTCTAATTCCTGTTGCGACAATAATGAAATCTGTACAGTTTGTCAACCTCCATCCATTCTACAAACGAGGGATACCATACACAGGGAAGGTAACATTCATGATCCCTTCTCTGCTCAGAATGCACCACAAATGAAACCTTTTGTAGGAAGAAAGGAACAGTCTCCAGGAAAGTCAATGCTGCTCTGCTGGCACCCAGAAACTAGGAGTGAAGCCTCCTGTAGAAGACATTTTTTTCTCCCCATCCTAGCATAGCATATTTCCTGGACTGGAATTCTGGGGCCAGCTGCAGTTTCTGGAGGCTTCCCCAGGAGCATCTCCTGAAACTAATCTGTGCATATGGGATGGGGGTGGCGTCAGCAGGCACGTAACATTCCCTTTGGATGAAAGCTCATGGTAACTTTGCAGAAATCTCTAGAGCCTTGCATATCAGTTCACTGGCACTCATTTCTAACTCAGGTCCCCTGGGTGATGCTAGGACTGCTGTCCTGGGGCTAGAAACACTTTCACCTAGGCCAGTACTGACCCCAGCATGGAGGGCAAGGAACAGCAAGAGTTAAGTTGTTGGGGACAAATCTCTTTCTGATATCAAAGATCCTGTAGCATTGTCCAAGAAACACCTCAGGATCTTAGGAATTCACCTTTTCCCCCAACAGAGATGTCTCATTTGCCTGTAGTCCTATTTTGTTCCAGTCCTGAACAGCTTCAAATTGTTGGTTTCATGTATTTATTGGACTTTTATTTGTATTCTTACATATGGTCTGCAAGCTAGAAGGGCTGAGGGTACCCAGTGATAGAAGCAATTAATATTAAGCACTGGCAGTGCCTCAGAGTCTGGCACAACAGGGTATTAACTTCCTCCCCTTCCCCACAGATGTTCTTCCACAGTGCAGAGTCTCCCCTCAGAAATGAAACAGTCCATCTAATAGTTGATGTCAATGATGAGGAGACACAGCTGTCACTCCTCACAGATGACAAGGGGGAAGCTCACTTCACACTAGATACCACCAGTTGGAACAGCACGATGGTTTCTCTGAGGGTGAGTATCAGCTGCTGAAAATCTTTTGTCTGGTGTGGGGTGAATCCCATGAAAAGATAAAACAGGAAAAATGAGATTGTGGTCAAATCTACTAGGCTTAGATTTTTGCTAAAACTTTGTAAGAGGAAATCTCATAAGAGACTTTGATGTTTCAACAAATCATTTTAGATGTACAGATGTGCAGTCTGCCATCAGCTCAGGTGATAACAGAATTTCAGCAGGTGTACAAATTCCTTTGCATCACTTGGTGCTAACTGCATTGCCACCTTGTGTTTATGTGCTCGGAAGGCCACCTACCGCCCTCCAAGTGACAACAGTTCATTTTCTGGTGACATTGAAGGAGAGGACCTCCACTGGCTGAAACCTTTCTACTCTGAGAGCGACAGCTTCCTTGAGATCAAGGCCAAGGATGACGTGATGTCCTGTGGTCAACAGCAGGAAGTGCAGGTGGATTATATCCTTTCCCAGAATAAACTCAGCTCTGAAGAAGACCACATTGATTTCTACTACTTGGTGAGCACAGAAGACAGCTGATTCTCAGGGCAAGGTTATGCTTACTGGCATTTTACCCTTTTCTCACAGCACAGAGATACTCACAGGAAAGGTAAAGCTACTCCTAGACAGTCAGTTTGTGACTCTGTTCTGCCCAAACCTGTGCCTGCTTTCCAGGTCCTGGACCTGCTCCTAGCCCCCAGCTTCATTGCTTTGTTATCCATGTCTGGACTTAAGCTTGGGTGATAGATGCCTGCCATTTGCCCTACTTTCTCTTATGTCCACATGGATGGCAGTGGCTGGCTGGCCTAAACTCTGCCCAGAAGGTGTGCCCTGGATGTCTGTCTGTGTCTGGGGCAATCTGTCTGAGAACTAAGAGGCAATTTCTGGGGCAGCTGACATTCCCTCACCTGTATCTTTGCAGGGAAGAGCTTGAGAGGCCCTTGCACAGGGCCTTGATGCACACCAGAGATAAGCAATAGTGTTTTGATGAAGTCCACTTTCAAGAAAGTGAGTCAAAGCAAGGGTGTGACTAAAGCTTAGCTGAGAGGTTATGACTGTCTTGGTTACTGAACTGGACTCACTCGTACAATCAAAAAGTACTGGATCCTGGTAATGCAAAGATCAGAGTTCTCTGGGTCTTAAGAGCAGCTGCCCATAGCTTCAGAGGTATCTCTGGCTTTGCAAGCAGCCCCACCTTCTCATGGCCTAACCAACACCTCTCAAGTCCTACCCAGCCACACCATCAGCATCTCTGCTGCAGAACTCTGGAAATCATATCCTGCCACAAGAACTTAGGGGGCACCATTTGTTAGATGTCATTTTCTCTTCCTGTGCTGTTTTCACACTCTCCTCATACTCTTGGAATTCAGACCCTTGAATGGTGCTTCTCTTTGTTCTTCAGGTGATAGCAAAAGGCAAGATCCTTTTCAGCAGAGAGAAGAAGGTGCCAATTACGCAGCATGAGAGTGAGTAAAAACATGAGAAGTTAAGTGTCTCATAACATACTCCAGAAAACTGACCACTCTCCAGTGATTCTGTCTCTAGGTTTTATTCTTGTCCACAGGTGGGAAATATTGAACTGAGTTCTTAGTGGTGATCCTTCTCCTAAGACCAACACAATCTCCTCTCAATTCAGTGTCTTTCTAGCCAACTGTCCTCCTTCTGTCTTGTCTAATTGATCTAACATCCAGTCTTATGACTTTGCTGCCAACTTGTACCTTTGGAGAAGACATAAGTCAAAGAAATGGTATGCTTGGTTTATTGTTAAGTTGTGACAGTGTCTATGTGGGGCATTCTTATCTGTAAGGTAAAAATTATTAAGTCCCTCTTTTGATTCTTAATGTGTGTTCCACTCCAATTAGTTGATTTGTTTGGATTTGTCCCTCTCTTCCTCGCTGCTGTCTAGCGCAGATCTGCAGGGCTCCTTCTCATTGACTCTGCCTGTTGGCAATGACTTCCTGCCTGACATCAAGCTTCTGGTGTATGCGGTCTTCTCGGATGGAGAGGTTGTGGCTGATGTGGAGCAGTTTGAAGTAGAAAAGTGCTTTAGCCATAAGGTGAGCAGAAATCACACAAGGAGTGTGATAGCATCATTGATGTGCTCTGATGTACTGTAGTTCCTGGTTTTGTTTTATCCTTGTCCAAATGATGTAAGCTGGATATATGCAAACCCAGATGCCCAGTATTTTGGGTGAGAAACAAGACAGGTAACCTCCTTCTCCCTGAATTCCTAGTCCTGCTCTCCACAACACCAGCTGGCAAGCTTTGCTCAAGGAGTAAACCCGGACCCCTTGAACCCTTTTTCCCCCCCATTCCCTGTTACTGATTTGGGAACACACTGTCATTCATACGCTCCCTAACACGGAAAACGAACCTGTCTGCTCAGCTCCCTGTGGTAGTTCTGGATCAGAGGGTGATGGATGTTTGATGGTAGAGGAATTCTGGCTAGGGCTGTGTGTACTGCAGCCCCTGTAACCTTCCCAATGGATTTCCAGGATGGCCTGATTCAGCACCTCATTCCCCTTCCCTACCTTATTCAAATCTTTCCCTCTGCAGCCCAGACATATAAGAGTCACAGGGTCCCACTCTCCAAGGCTAAGTCCCCAGACCTTGTCTTCTTTTGCAGGTGGCACTGGAATTCTCACACAAGGAGGAGGTCCCAGGATCACAAGTCAAACTGAACCTCAAGGCTGCTCCAGGGTCCTTGTGCTCTGTGCGAGCTGTTGACAAGAGTGTCCTCCTGAAGAGGAACCAAACCCTAACAGCAGACAGTGTGAGTGCAGCCTGCTGTGTCCAGCCCCCTAAGGTTGCCTGCCTTCTGCCTCCATGCACGGGTGGCAGGAAGCCCACAGGACATCCCAGGACAGCTGCAGTGTTAGGTGGCTGCCCTGCCATGCCTCTTCTTTGGCCTCTTCTGAGCAGTTATGGGATGATCTTGCTTCTCATCCTCAGCTCTGTGCTGTGAGCCTCTGCCTGAAGGGTGGTGGATGCTTCATGGCGCTGCAGGGGGAGGCAGAGAGAGCTGCTTCAAGGAGATGCTGGTGCTTTCTACTTGGAGGGAGAGTGCTTAGGGGCCTCCCTCACATCCACATCTCTGCTCCACCATCTTCCACCAACCAGTGAGGTTAAGCCTTTAAAATGGAATTTTGCCCTGGCAGGGTCCTCCTATCCCTCTGCTCCAACCACTGCTGAGTTACAACCATGTGACAGATCAGTGGCTCTGATCAGGAGCAGTTCTTTAGAAAACAAGAGCACCCAGAGCACCCAGTGGCTGGTGAAAGTATCTTGTCAGCACCCAGGTGGGTTCTGACAATCAGAAGGGTTGGAGGCACCTATCTTAAAGCAGGTGTGTGTTTCAGAGGAATTAATTTAACACTTGGAGCAAAAATACTGCAAAACCTGAAAAATCCTAACATAAATCCACAATGTGTACCAGAGATAAAACAGGTGCATGCCTCATGCAAAATTGCAAGTTAAATTATAGCAGTACAGTGTGTTACAAAGAAGCCTCACCAAATCCAGGGGCATGCACTACACCTGTTGATAGGGCCCACAGTATGATTTGGTGGTCCATTTCATAGGGATGCTGTCCTAGTGCAGAGCAGTTGCATCATCTGCTAACAGGTGTTTAAAGTAATAATCTTTAAATACATAGGTCAGATGTGCCAATGGCTTGTGTTTAAACTGAAGCATTTATATCCTAATTTTGCACCCTAGCGTTGAACTGTCTTGCAGCCCAAAAGCTGCTTATCTACGTGCACTGCTTGGATGTATGTCCTTTAGTATATATTATCCTATATATGTGCTTTATATTATGTCCTTTGGTGTAAGCTGGGTCAGTGCCAACTTCCTCAACTGCAAAGCTCTTCAATATGGAATAAAGGGCAGCAACCCAAACGTTCGACCCATAGACGTGCTCGTTGGCCAGTTCTGTTTGAAGGCTTGTGCTTTTCCATTGCAGTTGTATGAGGAATTCTTCAAGGACAGCTTCACGGTTGGAGGACGAGGCTTGCCTTACCGCCTGGAAGACTTTGAGGCATACCCTTGCCTGCCCCAGCAGCCCAGACCCCACAAAAAGGCTAGGATGGGTGCACCGTGGTACCAAAGTGAGGCTGATGTCTACAACCTGTTTAAGGTGAGTGCCTACACCTCCTCTAAACTTTGCCTGAGCTAGTGAGTTCCAGTATGCCATCCTGAATGCCTACAAGAAGTCATCTGTTCCTTGCTGTCTGCTCTAGCCACGCTCATTTGGGGACTATGGGGAAAGCTGAGTAAGCATAGTACAAACCACCTGATAAGAAAAAGATAGTGTGAAAATGAACAAATTTACTTCAGGCTCCCATAACTACAAAGGGGGAGTGGCAAGAATACAGCAGTAATACTGAGCACCTCACCATACTCTGACCAATCACCACTTGGCTATTATTGTATTTACAAACCGCTTTACTCTGTGTTTTATTGAGCATCTCCTTACTTATCCTCAAGCAGTTTAAATTAAAGGAAGTCTTTCACAGTTTGGCTTTATAGCTAACTGTCAAGACAAACAACTAAATAAACTGATATGCTAACAAGCATGATAGCCAGAAAAGTGTTAAAATGTCTGCTAACTGAAATGCAAGAAGTGCAGAGTGCTGCTTCTGGCAGAATGCTCTTTAATAAAACATATGCAAGTTGAAGCACCTCAAAATAGAAGAGGGTAACAACACACTGAAAACAACCTAAAATGTAGACTGAATTGCATGGGTTTCTTAAGTTGACAGAACTCTACCATGCAAATACAGACCCTGATTCTCTTCAAAAGGCATGTTACTGTGCTGTCTCCTAGATGATTATTCCTTAGACTATGTGTCATTGCTAGGGTTGGGCATATTAAATGCACATCTAGTTGAAATCTTGTATGAGAAATAATAGTTGGTCCCAGTATTCCTCAGAAACTGGTTTTGATTCCTCATGCACTGGTCAGAATCTGAGCCACAAGGTTATGCATATAGGTGTAAAGAAGCAGCATTTAAAGTGTTGCACCACTGGCCACCAGCTCCCATTTGATACCCATGATCACAAGATAGTTTCAACATTCCTCGTTCCCTTTTATTTATCAATGATTTACTGTCTGTACTATTTTCCCAGAAACTGCGCATGAAAATATTTACCAACACTAGAATCAAGAAGCCTGTTTCCTGTGTGTTTCCAGACTTTCGTAAAAAGATATATTTAAGAAAACTCTCTATTGTTGGTAAGGAACAGACATGTCCAACTTCTTGAGTGAAGGGTCTTCCCTCTCCCAGTTCTGGCCAGCCTGCAGCTGAGACAACTGAGCCCCATCCTGCTGTGTTTCTTGTTTGTGTATAACAGCAACAAAGCTTGTGTCCATTTCAATGGACCTGATTTACAAATCACAGGTAGAAGCTCAAATCTCCATTCTTTCTTGGTGTCCCTGTGTTCACTGTTTTTCATATGGAATGTAGTGTTCTCTCTGCCAGCACTTTCACAGATTACTTAAAGGAGTGTGAGTCCATTTCATCGTGCTGTCTCCTGCTGGATCCAGACCAAATTTGGATCCGTCAGACTGAGCCTTGGGCTAAACTCTATACAACTGTCTTCCTAAAGCTCTGTTCCCCAATATACCCACACTGTGTCAGATTCTCATTGAAACACCAGCCCTGTCCACTCACATTCTGTGTCACAAAACATTTGCGGTTTGTGTTAGATTGCCTGTGAATGAAGAGCCAGTTTCACCAGTAGCTATATATGCTGTTTTCTGAGGTTTCACTTGCTCTCTACCAGGCAGCCAAGCTCCCCATGCTGAAACTAAACCTCACTCTGATGACAAGGAGAAGCCAAAAACACGGACGCTTTTCCCAGAGACCTGGATTTGGGATTTGGTTTCTGTCGGGTGGGTAACAGCCTCTGCCTTCCTTCCCCAGGGGTACTCCTGGAGTATTCTGACTGCTTTTAAGCAAGTCCTCCTCTTCTGCTTCCTGCTGCAGGGGTGATGGACAAGCGTCTCTCCAAGTTGCTGTACCTGACACCATCACAGAATGGAATGCCAACACCTTCTGTGTAGCCGATACTGGCTTTGGTTTCTCGCCTCTGACCTCTCTTAGGGTCTTCCAGCCATTCTTTATCGATGTATCACTGCCATACTCTGTGATCCAAGGAGAGACTTTCAGGCTAAAAGCCACTGTCTTCAACTACCTCAAGGACTGCATCCAGGTGAGTTCCTCCAAGTGAGTTTCCCCAATTACATGGCCTCTGTTAGAACAAAATCTTGAGCCCAAAGACAAGCTGTGAGTTCCTCAGGAGCCCTTGATGCTGGTATGTGGGCCATAAAACACAACCTCACAACTTTATGACCCAGGGCATTTGCTGCTTGGTGCAGTGCCTCTTACTAACACTAACCCAATGTGTGCCTGTACATCCAACCATGCTCAGGTCCACACCACCCTCATGGAGATCCCAGAACTACAGGTGGATGCCTGTCCAAGCTGCCAGTTCACCAGCTGCCTCTGTGCCAACGAAGCACAAACCTTTGTGTGGAACGTGACAGCAACCAGGCTGGGTGAGTCAGGGCAGAGGGAAGTGTGGCAGCCCCTGGGAGGAGGGGTGGAATTTGCCCACGTTTGCAAATCTAATTTGGATCTAATGCTCTACATACTGCTGTCTACTGGAAGTGCTCAGCAATGTGTCCCTGTGCTCCCTGCAGGCAGAGTGAATGTCACCGTGAGCAGTGTGGCAGAAGAGTCACACGGTCTGTGTGGTAACAGGATTGCTGTGACACCTTTGCAAGGAGAGAGAGACGCAGTGATAAAATCTCTGCTTGTGAAGGTTCGTCACATCTTAGGGTGGAGAACCCCTAGGGACAGGGGTTTGTGCCCTGGGGCAGTCAGCAAGATACTGAGAGGAAGTTTAGCCCCTTCTTGGACATCAGACAAACTTGCTAAGGGAGGGTGACTTCCTTTCTTGTCCTCCCTACCTGAACTACTCTTTCTCCATCTGCAGCCAGGAGGTGTCCTACAAGAGAAGACCCAAAATGCCTTTCTCTGTCCTGCAGGTAGGGGACAAAAATTCCTGACTGTCATTGATCATGAGACCAGGAGGGAAGGGACAGGGTTACTGCAAATACCCAGAAGGTGTCGGGGCGGTGCGGGGGGGGGGGGGGGGGGGGGGGGGCGGGGTGGTGGGGAATTAATGAGAGAGCAAGCACTGGTGGCACCATCCTGCCTGGGAGAACAACCACTATAATTTGTCCTTGTCAATCTTTTACCTGACAAAATTTCCTGTATTGAGGCATTTGTTTGCAAGTCTTGGCTCCTGTGACTTGATGTCACATTTTGCTTCACCTGGGCCTCCTTGGATGCTACGCTTGTATGAATGGCTTCTTCTATGGGATAAATGTCTGGGTTCTACCTTCCTCAGATAACACCATCTCTGAAGAGTTCTCCCTGACTCTACCTGCAGAAGTGCTGGAGGGATCTGCCCGAGTCACATTCTCTGTGATTGGTGAGAAAGGCTTTCCCTGCTCTTGGGTCTGTAGTGAGAAGAACACGCACAAAACTTTGGCCTTATTGATGCATTGACCCAGCTCCTAATGAGATCATTTGTAAGGGGTGTGATGTTGGCCTCAGAAACACTGATCAATTAATCTTTTAAATGAACCAAAACTATCCCTGCATACTTCCACCGGTTTGTCTCTAATTTCTTGATACCCACTCAGGAATGACATCTCTCTTTACCTTTCTTCAGACACCCTCAAGCTTCCTTTCCTCATCCCAGAACAATGATGGCTTTCCTTTCTGTGCTGGGCTAATGTAGGAAGGGTCACCAGAAATCTCAATCATGTTCAGGCAGGGACTGGGTCTTCTCTATGATCCCAGCAGAGCCTAGGGAAGGCAGCAGTCCTTTTGTTTTAAACTGCTCAGTGTCTGTGCTTTTCCTTTCTCATGTCTCTCCTCTCAAATGTAAGGTGACATCATGGGTCCAGCACTCCAAAATTTAGACCAGCTGCTAAGCATGCCCTTTGGCTGTGGTGAACAAAACATGGTCCAGTTTGCACCAAACATCTTCATTCTCCAGTACCTGAACAAGACTAAACAACTGAATCGAGAAATTAAGGATAAAGCACTGAAATTTCTGACAACAGGTAAGCATTGTCCTTCTTCCTTCTGCTGCAAAATGAAGCTGCTAGAAATCAAGACTGTGGGGCACAGATCTGGTGGGGAGCTGAAGAGCAGGAGTGGCAGCTACTACCAGAGCTGTGACAAAGGAAGGTATCACAGAGGAAAGGGAAATGTCTCATGGAAAGAAAAGTTTCTGAAGAAAGCACAACATGTCACTGCTGGTAATTGAGGTACTAAGTCAAATTTTTTGAGAAAGGTGTAGGTAATTAGTGATTTCCATCATTATGTGATGCCTGTTTGTTCCCTTATCAGTCTAAGGCTGACAGAAGCACTTTGTGAAAAGACAGCATCAGCTGCTATTACATGGAATAAAGAGTAGCCCTTAGGAGTAAATAAGAATTCAGTAGCTTAATGTTTCCCTGTGTTTTAGAAAACATATTTTGGGGTCACGTCAGTTCTCTTCAGTATAATCTGAATTTCATATAGTGCCAGTGTTCGTGTCTCATGTTGTAATGTGCCTCATATTTCAGCCTGCCAGTCTCCTTGTCTGGACAGGATTTGACTCCTTTTCTTTTCCCCTATTTCTCTGGTACTGAAGGCACGTACTAAGAACATGTACATGTATTTGGGAGAGTGGGGTCTACCCAAGAGAATGGTGGTGGCAGAGAGGAAAGACAAAGGGTAAACGCTAAGACTGTGAGGAGGGTGGAGGGAGAGCAAACAGATGCAGACAGAATTCTGCCATTAGAGCTCAAAGGCATGGCCTTGTTGCTTCCTGTACATCCCATAAAAAGTGCTTTGTTGAGTCCCAACAGGAGTAGGAGAAGTGCTGAAAAGCAATTAGTGTTTCCTTTGTGTTCCCTCTAGGAAAAGCCTTCCTCCTCACTCCTACCACTCTTTTTGTTCACAGCAAAGCCCCTGAGGGCTCCCTGGCACATGGGGAGCTATGAGGTGGCTGAGCATGTCACCCTTCTGCAAAGCAGCAGGGCAGGAAGCTACAGCACCTGCTCCAAACAGCTCCAGTGGTGCAGAGCTGCATGGCCACTTCAGCAGTGCTGTGCAGCTGCTTCTTGTCACACTGATGCTGTGGGGTGCATGGAATAAAGAGTAGCCTTTGGGAGTAAATAAGAGTTCAGTAGCTTAATGTTTCCCTGTGTTTTAGAAAACATATTTTGGGGTCACGTCAATTCTTTCCAGTATAATCTGAATTTAATATAGTGCCAGTGTTTGTGTCTCATGTTTCAATGTGCCTCATATTTCAGCCTGCCTTTAGGCCCCCCTGGGGTTGGTGTCCTTGTCTCAGCAGCTCTGACTGTAAGACCTGGTGAAGCCTCTTGCTGTGAAGCCATCTTCCCGTGGCTAGGATGCAGTCTGAGATGCTGCAGGTGCTCACAATGTGCCACGTTCTGTTGTCACAGGGTACCAGCGTCAGCTACTCTACAAACACGACGATGGCTCCTACAGTGCCTTTGGGAAAGGTGATGAGCAGGGCAACACGTGGTGAGTGACCAGAATTGCTGTTGTCACCCTAAACCTGTCCTCCTTGCTGGTTCATCTCCTGGATGTGACATGGGATTCCTCTGTTCTCTGCTCACAGGCTGACAGCTTTTGTAGCCAGGTCCTTTGGGCAGGCCAGCTCTCACATTTACATCAACAAGGACCACGTGCACAGCGCTCTGCGCTGGCTGCAGAAGCACCAGCTGCCCAGTGGCTGCTTCCAGAGTGTGGGGAAGCTCTTCAACAATGACCTGAAGGTATGGCTGCCAGACATGGGAGTGGGAGCAGGAGGAACATTGTGAGACACAGGCTTGCTTCCTCAGGCTTTCCCACTGTGAACAGTGGCACAAAGCAGTGTCCCCATGCCCTAGCATAATTAAGGCATCCTTCCAGAGCTGAATGAAAAACGTGGCCTAAACCAGCAGTCATTTCCTCTGTGTGAGGTTTTAGACTCTGATAGGCTTTCTTAATTTTCACTCTAGCCAAAAGACAACACAGCTAATTGTGCCGAGGCACTACAAGGGCAGAGGGAAATGAGAAACGTTTTTATATTTTAGTGCTTCTCTAGAATACCCCAGCTGGATTCTCCCTCTTCTCATATCTTACAGTGCACAATACCCTATGTGCTCTAATACAGGATTGTCTGAAGACACAGTTGTCCCTCCACTACCCCAAAAATATTACTCCTTTTGGAGCTTGGCATCCCCCAAATGATCCATGCAGTGCAGCTGGAAATGCACCAAACTCTCAGTGAACATGCCCTAGAGCTTAGGTACTCAGCAATGTGTGTACAGTATGGCAATACTTGGGTTCATTGCCTTTGTAAAGGTGCAAATAATCCACACAGGTCAGATTACAAAACTGCCCACATTAAATGCAAAGCAAATTTCTGAAAGAAAACAGGCTGCTACATTCACAGAGCAAATGGTTACACATTTTTTCCTAAAATTTGGATGCAGTACAAAATAAAACCAGAGTGTGCATGAAGACTGTTCATCCCTGTCTGACTGTCATTGATTCCCACCTTGAGCTTTCTATCTGAACAGAACTTTTTGGAATAGGCTTTGCATCTCCACCTGGCTTACACTTACAAAGTTTCTTCTAGTCAGTGTGAATAACACTATTTACCATCTTAGCCCAATTTCTCCCTCTCATTTTAGATGTATTCTTGTCTCAGACCTGAGGATGTAAGCAGAACATCCCCAAGAATGAATGTCCCCTGAGATGAAAAGCAGCTCCTGAAAAAGCCTGTTAAACACATATTAACCTGTGGTTTCTCAAAGTCAGATGACCTATATGTAAACTTGCATAACTTCTTCTTTATGATGCAAATCCTGCATCATAAAAACTTTATTCAAGTGTACAGTGGTAACATATTTAATGAGATAAATTGCTTTACAGTTTGCTTCATGCCTTTCTATGAGAAGGGATGTCTAGGCTGAGAGTGCCTTCAACAGCAACCTTTCAGCAAGTGAGGCTGGAGGGCTTTCCAGTCCAGGAATGCCTAGAAGCACGTTGCTGTGCTCTCTCAGATGCAGTTTTTGGGGCTATGCAATGACAGGCAAGCAGTGGTTGGGTTTGCCCTTTTCTGAGGACTGTCTGTGTGCTTGCAGGGTGGTGTGGACGATACAATCTCATTAACAGCCTATATTGCTGCTGCACTGCTGGAGCTCCATCTGGAGAGGAATGTAAGTCACACCTGAACTCCTGCAGGGCTTGGGAGCATGCTCCACCATTCCTTCCTCCCCTGGTTGAGGGCTTGAGGGAGTACCCAGCTTGAGCTGGTGAAAGGTTCTGTCACTCCCACAATAACAGGAAAAGTTTATCTTGGTGAGGAGTTCTTAATATTAAATGGCCTGTTTTGCAGCAAAGCAGAGCACTTGCTTTTCCCAGCTCATCTCAAGGGAAACAATTGTGTCTGAAAATAACAAAGGGTTTGCAGGGAGAGGCAATGGTTTTCATTAACCTGATCAACAGAAGAGAAAAACCCCCTACTTTTCAGGTATGCACTGTCCCTCCTCCCCCAGATAAAAGCAGTGATCTTCAAGACAAGTGTAGACTGTTCTAGAAAAAAAGAAATTATATTCCAGGCTTAATGGTACAGTTCTAAAAACATCATACCCTTCAGGATCAGACACCCACAGCATGTGTCTCTGTCAGTTCTGAGCCAGCATGTTACCAGATGCTTCCTACAGCTGGATTCTCCAGTGTATTAGCAATCTTCTATATCCCAATGATAAGTCCAGCACACCTTTGCTTTCAACTCACAGTCAGTGATGCTTGGACCACTCTATCTCACACTTCACAGTCCTGGGAGAGATGCTAGCACTGAAATACATCAAGGATGTGTCTGGGATTGATGTTCACAACAACCTGGTGTTTGGTCAGAGGAAATTCACTTGGTTTGGTTTCCTTTTTCAGGACACTATGCTGGAAAATGCTTTACATTGCCTCAAGAAGGTAACACTTGATGAGACAAGCCTTTATGTCAAGGCTTTGATGGCTTATGTCTTTACACTGAGTAAGGACACAGAGATGAGAAAGCAGCTCCTGGATATGGTACAGAAGGAAACTGGTAGGTTGTTGCTTTGGGGTCCTAGTGATCATGACTGTGTTCAAGGTCTGATAGCTGCAGCATTTACTTGCAGTATTCTGGGTGATTTAGCTATTCACAAATACAGTTTTGTGTCAGAAAAACATAATTTATTCATCTCTAGTTTTCTCAGACCCAGGAAACAATTTCTAATCAAAAGCAGCAGAGGTTATCCATGCTTAATCTGTGTCATTAAAATGCTTATTTGTGTCATGGTGTTCCTGTCATTCTTCAGCAATTCATACATAGCACAGGAGATCTTGCAGAGCAAATTTGTTTTACCATGTGTGTTCAGCTACTGGTCAGGACATTTACTTGAAAAATTCAGACCTTTTGACTGCTTCCCCATTGCTGCTTTACTCAGCTCAGTGCTCTTGGGTGGGTGGACCTTTACTGCTGTGCTGCTGAGCTTGGTTCTTCCTTTTGTCTCATTGGCTTGGGGAAAAAAATAGACTTCTGTCCTGAGTGAGAATGCCGGGTTGGATGTTCAAAGCACCTAAACCTATGGTTAAATATTTGGTAATATTACCTAAGTGAGTAAGTGAGTTCTTCCCCACATTTGCTTGTCTGGCAGTATGGTGAACTACATTGAGGGCTGAAAAATAACATATTAAAAAAAACAAAGGGAGAGAGGATTTTTCAGCCTGACCAGCTACCAGCACTGAATGTTGCTCACTGCATAGCCACTCGTACTGCCAGCTGGAACAGGAAGGAGTAGAATTGCACACATTCAGTGCAGTACTTGTTCAGAGCTGCCTCTGTGATAATACACATGGAAGAAGCAAAATACCTTCCATTGTGATAAACATAATGAAGGTTCTCCATAGAGGACCTTAGCTAAATTCTGAAGTCTTGAGGCTGGTATTATGCAAACAAGTGATTTGGTGATTCTCCTTTCAAAAGTGAAGGTTTCTTTCTGAAAACTGATTTTGAATGTAAAAGCATTTCAGGTTTTCACACTTGTACCTTTGCAGAAGATTCCTACACAACTAAGCCTGGCGCAATTAAGTTAAATTCTTATGTTAGTCCCCTACTACCACTACAGCAAAATATTCAACTGGACTCAGATGTATCCAGTGCTTGTGAGCTTGGACCTGAAGTGGGAGCCCAGCTCTTGCTTAAATTGCCCTTCACTATGCACTGCATAGTGAGGATGCCAGAAAAGTAAGTCAGGTAGTCTTTCTCCTCCAGTAGCCTAACAGCAATTTGCCCTCGAAGACTGAGCAGTTCTTGTACAATAGGTACAAGTGACTGGAAATGAGTCCAAAAGCTTTTCAGCACAGGGGGTCCTGTTACTCCATGCTAGGCAAATGCAGAAACAGCAAAAACACTGAAGCTTGGAGACTGAACATACAGGGATCTACACTTCTTCTCTTCCACATATTTCTTCCCCTATCAGCACAGCTACTGACATCACAATCTGCTGATGAAAAGTCTTCTTCCATGATTGAGACAGTAGCCTACATTGTCCTGGCTCACGTCTCCAAACCAGACTTGTCAGTCAATGAAGCCTCGGTGAGCAAGCTTGTGCGCTGGCTCAGTGCACAAAGAAATGCCTTTGGAGGATTTGCTTCCACACAGGTAACAAACCAGGGAAAGTCACGGAGGAAAGAGTTGTTGTGCCTGGCGTGATGTGTACATCTCTCACGTGCATGTTACTCTAGACCCATCCTTTCCAGACAAAATATATGAGCCCTGTTTGGGAAAGGGAGTGTCATGGGGAAACACTTCTCTGTGTAGTGTAACTGGGATTACCCAGGGTCTCTGGCACTGTTAAGCCCAGAGCTCACAAGCTGCCTGTTCCAGGTACCAAAAATTATCCTTCTGCCTTTGGCATAGACCCTACCTATGCATTTAGTGGGACAGAGCCTGCCTGTGTCAGAGTGTGAATCAGGGCCATGAGGACTGTAGTTCTCTCTGCAGTCCCTGAACTGCTGTGCTGGGTCTTGTCCTGCATGGCCCCTTAGCGAAGTGACAATGACTCTCCCTCCAGGACACGGTTGTCAGCCTGCAGGCCCTCGCTCAGTATGCAGCCCTGATTCCTCAGGAGATCAGAGATGTCAAGGTGGCAGTGAAAGGAAAGGGGGCTTCTCCCCTGGAGTTCCATGTGCACAGGAACAACAAGCTGGTCCTGCATCAGGCATCTCTCCTTGCAGACACAGGGACCTACAGAGTGCAAGCGACGGGCAGTGGCTGCGTCCATGTCCAGGTGTGTACGCGTGAGGCACAGAGCTCTCAGGTTTTGCCTCTGACTGCTGAAGGGAGGCTTGTCTTTAAGTACTATAGCCTCAAGTTCTGAGTAGGATTTTGTCTTCTGGGCAGAATCATGTCAAACTTGAAGGTACTCAGGTGTACTTTGTTGACAGGGTTTCATGTAACCATCTCTCTTATCTCCTCAGAAATGTCTCAGCTTTGCTTTCCTACCCTACAGAGGCATGTCATTATTAAGAGACCAGTAGCTCTGAAGTCAGGAGTAATGAGACACAGAAGAGTAGATGCTTTGATTTTGAATGTGTGTTGTTGATATCACTGGACAGGATATCAGGAACTGGACACTATATCTTCTGACACAAAATTCTTTGGGTATTTGTCACATGCAGAGATGACAAGTGATGTGGTACCACGGTCTTCTTATTCCAGTACACCAACAAACACAACTGGTCCATCAGGAAGATACATCTTATTTTTCTGGTAGTTTTGATAGTTGTTCACTTGTGAGCCATTCATCCAGCAACTTAAGTCACGCCCTTTGGTGAAAACCTTTTCTGCTGGGTCACTTCCATTCAGATGATGTCCACAGAGAATCTGCAAGCAGTGTTTAGTCAAGGGGACACAAGAATTATTAATTGTTAATGCATGTAGGAGGTAACTCGAACCATACTGCCCGGCTACACTTGCATACAGTCAATGAGCATAAGACATTTGATGAGCACAGGCAGGTGGAGGAAGATTGGCTTATGCTGCTCTTTGGATGACTGTGATCATCCTGCCTGCTGAGTTGTCTTCCAATTTTTTGTTATTCTTTTTTAAGGGAGTATAATTGTTCTACCAGTATTTTTCCCTTGAGACCTAGAGCTACTGACTATCAGCATGTCAAGCATTAACAGCTACAGTTCTTTCTCCTTGTGGGGCAGTGTTTTAGCTAATGAGCTTCCTTGAACCTTAACAGATATTTATTTTTTATGAGACTGAATGAGACCTTGAATCACAGATAGCTGAGTCTCCAAGTTTTGGGTTGCATTTGACAGGTGTAGCTGATGCAATGTGCTTAACAGCACATCTCTGAACAGAAAGTGCATCTGAGTCCAAGTGTGTTAGCCACCAATCCATTAAAGCTGGAGGCACAGGTGGTGCTTTACTCAGGGAAACTCTGGGGCACTTCACAGAGATGTTTTCTCCCCCACCAGACTACTTTGTACTATAACATCCCACCACCAAGAATAGAAGAGGTCTTTCTCCTGGATGTGGAAACAGTGCCAAGAGAATGTGATGGTGTCAGGAAAGAGTTTGACATCCATGTGTCTGTCAGGTATGAGATCCCTTGAGGTTCTTTCTTCAGTGGTAAAAAGTATGAACCCAGTTGTATGACTAGAACCCCATGAAGGCCTCCTGTCTATAGAATCACAGACACAGGATGACTCTTCTTCTCCATAGATCCCAAGGAGACTGTTAACTGAGAATTAAGGCCTGGAGAAGCGTGGCAGTGCACTGGTAGTGTCTTGCACAACCACAGCAACCATCTCAGGCAGCTCAGCAGTCCCAGAGCACCAGCAGCTGAGCTCCCATGTTGGGAACACTTGGCATCCTGGGCTGAACCAGCCCTGAGGTGCACCCCCCTGCAGTGTGAACCACTGCTGGAACTAGACAGCAGAAACTCCAGTCCCTATCCATATTTCACTTGCCTGCATCTGTCTAGAATGAGAGTCTTGATCCATATTCTTCATGCCATTTGTCCTTACTGAAAGAGAATGATAGCAACATTTCCACTCAGCCTGTAACAGCAAAGGTAATTTCTACCTTGGAGAGGGCAACAGGAAGCCATATTATTTCCACAATAACCACAACAGATTTGCTGCACAATCTCTGTCCATATTGAGTAAGTAGATGGGGACCAATTTTTGTACCTTTGTCTCACCAGTTAGACATACTGCTGAGCTTTCATATCACTGTAGAGCAGGGCAAAGTTTCGAAGTGTCAATTAATATATCCTAGAAATGCTGTGCTGCCTTCCACGTCTAACATGCTTCTCTCCTGACCCCCTTCAGATATGTAGGAGACCGTGGGACAAGTAACATGGCCCTGGTGGAGGTGGAGATGCTGTCAGGGTTCATTCCTGTTCAGAGCTCTGTGAAAGAGGTAAGACTGTTCCTCTGGCTTTCCTTGAGGATATCAAAATCTATTTTCCAGAGGTAGCTCAGTCAGAAATATCCAAACATTTAAGAAGTGTTGGAGAATAGTAATTACAAGTGCAGATATAACAGGCTATTTCACAAGGAAACTTTCCACTTGCACAAGTGGTTGTGCAGTTTTTCATGTCCACAGTGAGGATTGTATACACAGGAAGAGGTCAGAGACAAGATAAAAAAGCACCTAGCTAGAATCACCTGGGGTGCATTGGGCCCCTTTGCACTTACCAGTGCCATTTTTAGGGGTATTCCATAAAGTGGTGTTGAATCCCATAGTGTTGTTCAATGAAATGCTCCAGTGTTCCACACAATAGCTAGGAAGATCTGACATAGCCTGGTACTAACCAGTTTTCCCTTTGCTACCAGTGGTGACAGTAGGAATATGGCCCAAGAACACTTGTACCAAAACTGAAAAGTATTTTCTAAGGCTTGATGTGCTCTCAGCAATCTCAATGCCAAGGAAGGCAAACCTGACTAGTCCTCAGGCTAGGCTAAATGCTTTTGTCAACAGTGGTTCATGTACAAATACCAAACCTGGTGTGAAACAGGGAAGCCCAATAAGCTGATGTTGACCAAGCTTATCTCTTGCCTTCCTATACAGCTGGAGAAGGTCCCCCTTGTGAAAAAGACAGAGATAAAACCAGACAAAATCACAATCTACCTGGAGGAGGTAAGAGGAAGACCACAGGGAACTGCCCATTCAAGTAGTAGCAACTGAAGTACTTTGCATGGGGACTTTTGCAGATTAGAAGTACAAATCTCTAGGCTGGTCAAGCAGGCTAAACTTTATTACAGAAGAAGAAGAGGGTGGAGGAACCTGGAAAGATAGAAAAAAACCCCTCTGATGCAGAAGGAGTAAAGTTAGTATATGTAGGTGATTTTTGAGATGATCAGTGCAGTTCTGCTCACTTCCATTCGTCTCTCCAGCTGGGGGAGAGTTCTCTGAAGCTTAACATCTCAGTGGAACAAGATATTGAAGTGCAGAATCTGAAAGCTGCAACAGTGCACGTCTATGACTACTATAAGCCAGGTGAGATTTCACTGACATTGGTGTAAAGTAACTATTGTACCCCCCACCCAGACATAATTATGTGACCCTGTGACCCTAATTCTCTTTAACCCCCTTGTTCCAGTGCATGTCCTCCTGCAACTTCAAACTTGGGTTTCCTCTAGAAAACTTCAATATTCAAGTAGCAGTTGCTTAGAAGAGTTCTTGAGACAAGGCTGCCTGGCACTAGGATTATGTTGTGTGGTGTTCTATGTTCCACGACTGTGTTTTTTTTTTCTTCGTCTAGCTTCAATCTAGAAGACTTCTCTGACAATTTGCCATGAGTTCTCCAGCTTTTTAGCTCTCTTGAGAATACTTGGGCATTTATTGAAAATCAGTATTACGTAGTGCTACCCTGATCCACTAGAAGGCAGAATTTAGTTGTATGTATTTCATGTATAGTATAATAATCCTGCCATCCATTGTGTCCTGCCATGTCTCAGAGGATAAAAGGAAAATAATTTGTTACCCTTTAAAGCTCTAAATGAATTATTAGCACAGAGAAGAGAGATTGTGATGATATTTTGAGTCTCTCCGATTATTCTGTGCTCAGTATGAGACAAAACAGCAGATGGAACATTAAAAGTTATTTTTAAAAAAATGAGAACAAAATGGAAAAACTGCCACTGGAGATTTCAAAAACAGCACTATGTGTCATATACTAAATTCCATTCCTGTTCCCCCTTTCACCATGGCAAGAAAAGGACACTTTTTAATCCAGCTATTACAGAGCTAAATATTGACACCTAATATGTTCTCTCTCCACTATTTCATCCTGTACAAGAATTTTTGTGCTTAGTACATACAATTTAAAGAGTGTTATCTGACATGAAAATGCTAATTATCTCTAAATAAACCAGCCTAGCAGGGCATGCTGTGGAAAATTTTTATTTACAAAAATATGTCCTTGCATTAGAAGGTATCACAGTGCACAAGGTGATCTTTTACAGCTGTATAGGATACATGTTGTGGGGACAGACTGCTGGCCTGACCCACTAGAGACATTTCTTTGTTCCTGCATTCACAGTCTGAGGAGTGAAAAATTTAGGTAGTGGGGTTTAGCACTACCCTGCTGTGCAGTCCTGCAGCTCACCACCCTCTCCCTCTTGTTTCTACAGATGACCGCTCGGCAAGAGAATATGCTTTTCCCTGCAGTTCAGGTCAGTGTTAACAGGCTCCCAGATGGGACCGGGCACAGACTGGTGGTGAGCAGGTAAATCATCCCACCTCTGCTCTGCATTTTACCTGTCATGTGATGTAGAGCCTTCTGGGACTGCAGGTTGAATTGGGATCTACTTACTAGTTGTGGGCAGTTTCTAGCCCAGGTATTAATCTCAATGAAGACTAAGGCTTGAGCATACCATGGAAGGTTAAAATGATCTCTTTTTATTTCATTTCCATGCAGTCCTCACAGCATCCCAAATCCAAGTACAACTGAAATGCCTATGTCAATGCCTGTGTTGCAACTCATCCCATAAGATCTCTTAGTCCGCAGACCCCTTCCTAAAAATTCATCAGGCACTTTGCCTTTTCTCTTTCTTTCCACAGATGCCTCAAAGCAGGTCTCCTCCTAGTATGCTCTGACTCTGCAGCCTGAGTTTTCTGCCTGCATAGGGAAAACTTCATTGCTCCAGCTCTCCTCTTCCCTGCTGCGTTGGGAACACCCTGTTTCCTTTGTGCTAAGTTTATATGTGAAAACTGGCTTAACACACACTAGTTTGGGAACAGGTGAAATAAAGTATGTGGAACCTGGAAAGAAGGTAGTGACTTGACAGTTGATGAAGACTTCAGTGCATGAAAAAGAGGGAAACACTGTGCATGTTGTGTTACATACTTTGCATTTGGTCACCATAGTGATTTAAATCTTTCTCCTCCCCAAGTCCCATCTCTGAGCTCCCTTTTCAATTCAATTAACTCAATAGTTGATCTGCAACCAAACTCCACACAAAAAAAACCCCCTGCATTTTAAACCCTGGTCTGGTTTACTGCCTGATCCTGTGAGTCATTTTTCTGTCACAACTGAAGAGAGAGAGCAGACAAGGGAATGCCATGGAAGAAATACTTTACCAGTTCATTCAGAGAGAAAAGAACTGTACAGCAAAATCTTATGAAGGGAGGGCATGAGCCAAAATAACACTCAGTACACATTCACTGCTTGTTGAGACTCTGACAACACCTAGTCCCATCCTGTCATTAACCCAAATGACTAATCCTTACCCGTGGCACTACTTAAAAAAGACAACAATCTGAGGAATTTCAGGATGCAGCACATGAAACAAGACAGCAGAATGTATGCAGATGGCCAGCGGGATTTGCAGTGCCATTAGGGAGATAGCACTCATAAAAAGGGGGACACTGGAGAAGAAAAAATCTTATCTCAATCTGGGTACTAGTTTTACAGAGCTGATTGCCAAAAGAGAAATTACCAGAACAGTCATACCAAAAATTTGAAGTAAGGGATGAAGTCAACAAGCCCAGGGGCAATGGAAAAGAAGTCAACAAGATAAGCTTCTAAACAGGAAGTACTTTGGGAGAAAAAAAAAAAAAAAGGGGGGGGAAAGGAACATAAAGTGAAGAAGTGAAGCAGGTGATGTGACAAGGATTGCTTGGGTTGTCCCTATGTAGTAGCCCTTTGCCTGATCAACACATCTTGCAAAAGGACAGCAACTATATATTTTTTTCTCTGACCATTCAGAACAATTGGTCCATAAGGTGTGCAGAACCAGCCCTTCTACACAGGGACAAAAGGAAAATAAAAGTCTCACAGCAGTGCTTAACGAGCATTTAGTGGAGGTAGAAAACCTGAGGAACCGAGTGACACATTTTGTGAACAGCTGATGCAAAAAGCAGACAGGGTTGAGTTCAAGTTAGCAAAAATATGAAGGGACAAGCCTCTAAGGATTGTAGGAGTCAACAGAGACTGTTCAATGGTGCTCTGCAAAGGGAGCAAAGCAAGACCTGTTTCCTCTCCTGGCTGCCTTCCTGGCAAGTCTCTTCCTCTGGATATTTGGGCTGGACTGGAAGAGCTTTGAGGTCAAAGGCATCTGATCTGTTGAACTTCAGATAGGGAGGTTGTAAATAAAACCTGAAGCCTGTTACCCAACATGCTCATTGTGTCCATAAGCCAGGCTCTCCCATTTCTAAATGGACATGTTCTAAGGGTCTGCTTCACAGTTCATGGGATCAGATTGCCATGAAATTAGATCCTAATAGAAGCAGCCCACCAAGATTCCTCTGCTTCTGAAGACAGGATGTCTTGGCACCTTGTACCTGCATGGGGCAGCTAAGTGAGAAAAACAAGTGTGTGAAATATGAATACAAACAGATATTTCCAGGCAGTGGTTTCAAATCAGATAGATGTTATTGAGCTGCAGATGAGGGGCTGAGGAAGCTGGCAAAGCAGAGAGCTGAAAAAAAGCTGCTGTGTGGCAAGCTCCCATAAGCTAGAATGTACAGCAGAAGCCAGTGAGGTCTTTGCCTCTTGAATTAAATATTAGGGAATGAAATAAGTGGCTAGTCTGTGCTGAATGGGCAATCTGATGCTTGCTCAGTTCTGTGGCTGTTGAAAAGTGGTCTCTGTCCTTGGTGACATCCATCGGAAATACCTTCCAGAGCAAGAAAGGAACCTTTGTAATGTGGAAGCAAAGACAGGGCTGATGGCGAGGAGACTTCCTTCCACCACCTCTCTACAAGCAGCTGTGTGGGTCTTGGTTGCCCAAACAGTCTGGGGGCAACTGGGAAATTTCCTGCAAAGTTTTGCTGCTTTAATCTGTAAAAAAAAAAAAAAAAAAAAAAAAAAAAAAAAAAAAAAAAAAAAAAAAAGGTCCATAAAAGCATAGTGTATGCAGCAGCTAACAGGCAATCTGGTCACCAGCATCTCAGACAGCAAGGGATTTTTCTGCTCTGCAGCTTTTAAAAGGAGTGGAAAGTATGCCCCTTGAAAGGAGGATGACTGTAAACACACAAGATGGCCCCAAATGGATTCTGACCTTGTTAGGGCACTATTATAAAAATAAATGGCATATTAAAAGTCTGTACATGAAAAAAGGTAGTCTGTACAATGAGCAGTCCACCACAAGAGGCAGGATGTTTCTTCTGAGGTACCTGAAGGTGATGGTCTCACTTCCAGGCTGAAGTGAGTAAGTGGGGATGGGAAAGGGAAAGAAGGCCAATGCAGTTGTATAGACTACATGTCAATTTATATGCCTATACTATAAGAATCTGTACGGCACAGTATGCACGTGCTGTACAGATTCTTATAGTATAGGCACGTGCTGTTTAGTCACCTCTGTATAAGGTTCATTTACTACCACTGTCTTCCTGATAAATTGGAAAAAAAAACCCCGTGAGCTCGGAAGGTGCACTTTTCCTGCAGGGCCACTGAGTGTCACCATCGCTCCGTGGCTTGCTCTGCAAGATGCCGTTTCTCCAGGGAATAAACCTCCTTTTCTAAAACGGGCTGGAATTGGAAAAAGAAATCATTCGAACGAAAATGAGCTGCTTCTTGCTTCTTCCCAGAGCTGCGAAGAGCTGTACCTAAAACGTGAGCTATCTACGCAATGAATTCTGCCTTATGTGTAGGCAAAGCATTTGACAGGTTTCCAGTCAGACCCTCTAGCCAGGCTTACAATTCGCAGCATGATGCTCAGTGACAATTATGGGACTGAACAAGTGCTTTATCGGGAGACACTAAAAAGGCTGGCATCTCACCATTTGGGGAGCAGAATAGATATTGGCCAGGTGCACCTGCTTTCCCTGAAAGTATTAAGGGCAGCTGAACCTGGTGGACTGAAAGGTCCAGTGGCTTCCTTTTTTTCCTGGGTCAGTGGAGGTGAATGAGAGCTTTCTTGTTTCACACCCCAGCAGTAGCAGAGTGCTGTGCAAGACCACAAAAGACATATACACATAGGTTAATCTGACAGGAGACAATACTCAGAGACAGCCATATGAGCACAGTGTCACTGGCCTGATCCTGTTCCTAAGGATCAGCACTCAGAGAAATGCATTTTCATCAGTCTCAGGTTTTTGGCCCTATAAACCTTTCATCCTACTTGCTGATTAGACAGACCACATGCACAAAACAAAGAGCACAATAACACGGGAAACAATTAAAATAATTTATTAAAAATGTAATGCAGGCTCCGGTGATCAGATACGAATCTTGTGCAGACAAACATACTGATTGCATTTGACTGGCTTTGTTTATACCTACTTTCTCTCCATTTGATCCACCTTGATCCTACCATTTCCCTGCCGGTGATTTTTACCCCAAGCATACCAGTGCAGTTTTGAAAACCCTAAAATTCTCTTTATCGGTCTCAACATCCCCCCACAGCTGCTAACTACTCCCCCCGTAAGTCCTAAAGCCTCTTTATTGCAGTATTTTCCCCTAGTCGTATTGCAGTAACTGCCCTTCGTTTGCATACATTCCAGAGTTTCCTCCTTTGAATCCACTTCAGTGGGTTTTGCAAGTGGGACAAATGGCTTAGTCGTTCATCCAGTTGCTGGGGCTTTTAGGCGTGGTTGATTCACAGGGATTACTCTTTGCTGGGTTTCCTGCCTTGTCATTGTTTCTTTGTTCGCTGTCTGACCTTTTGTTTTGAATAACCTTAAATATCTCCTTGAAAATCAGCCAGACGGTTTTCCATCTGAATTGAAAAAGAACCCTCAGCATTTAGAGCAAGTATGTTTGGTAACAGCCCAAATGCCCTCCTGTACGGTGTGTTTTGCTGCTTTTTAGGCAGCAGCAAATATTATTCTGTGATTCTAAATCAATGGGAATTGACTGCAATTCATAATGGGAATTTTTTTCCTGTGAACTGATAGCCCAGCACTGTCATTACAGAGCCAGATGCAGCTTTCTTGCAACATGAAGGTCAAAGATGCCATTTGCAGGAGTATTTATGGTGCTTATAGCCTCAGTGGTGCTCGAGCTTCTGCACCTTGTACATGTGGATGGATCGTGACGCATTCCTGTTTGCCTTTTGCTGCATTCCACTTGTCCTTGATGCACGGGATGGCATTCTGAAAGGAAACTCATCAACTCTCATTTAGACGAGCCACTGGTCTGACTCGATGGGCATTTATTTTCCTAGAAACAAATATGTTGATTGTAAAATCATAGAATGCTTTGGGTTGCAAGAGACATTAAAGATCATCCAGTTCCAAACCAAGAGGACATGGGCAGGGACACCATGCACTAGCCTGGGCTGATCAAAGTCCCATCCAGCCTGGACTCAAACACTTCCAGGAATAGGGCATACACAGCTTCTCTGGGCCACCTGTGCCAGTGCCTCAGTACCCTCACAGCAAAAAATTTCTTCCTAATAATTAATCTAAACCTGCTCCTCTTCCTTTTGGAGCCATTGCCCCATGTCCTGTCACTGCATGCATACGTATTTCCCCTCCACTTACCATCTAAAGATGACAACATTACGGTTAAAAATTCATAAATTTGTCATAATCAACCACTCATACCCTAAACCAGGCAACTGACAGGCAACAAACTGATGCTCTTTGAGAGTAATCAAGAGAAGCACGGTCCAAGTGCCTGCACAGTGCAGCTTCTCTTCTAAAAGCTGCCAGTGAGCTCTGGCACCGTGGTTTTTTATGCTGTTCATGCAGGTTTCTACTGTGCACCTCTACGTGTGTACACATGTAGAAGGCAGAAAACCTCCTGCTGTGATCCTGTTTGTTCATCAAAGCTTGTTGCAGGTACCAACACAAACAGTTTACAACCTACATTCTTCTCTCAGGCAGCTGACGAGAGGGCATAGTCTTTAGCTGCTGTGCCAGGGGAGGTGTAGGCTGAACAGCAGGAGGAATTTCTTCATAGAAAGGGTGATTCGACATTGGAATGGGCTGCACAGGGAGGTGGTGGAGTCACTGCTCCTGGAGGTGTCTAAGGAAAGGCGGGATCTGGCATGGTCTATTGACATAGTGGTGTTCGGTCACAGGTTGGACTCAATGATCTCAGAGGTCTTTTCCAACCGAACTGATTCTGTGATACATAAACCCACTAACATGCGACAAGGCTGATCAGTCTTCAGAAGGACGGACGGTAAAGCGAGACCCGGCAGAGGGAACACGCTCTCAGGCTGGCGAAGAGCGCTGTGCGCCCGCCGAGCATCCGGGCTGTGAGTCTCATCAGCGCCGAGATGCCCCGGTGCCAGCCCGCAGGCCCAGCAGGCGGCAGTGGGCTCGGAGCGGGGCGGGCTCGGGGCCGGGCCGGGCCGGGCCGGGCGCTGCTCCCGCCGCCGCCGCCGGACCGCGGGCTCCTCTCCGTCACCCGGGCAACGGGCAAGCGGCGCCCAGGGAGAGCACCACGTGCCCGGAAGCGCCTCGAGGGAGGAAGTGACGGAGCGTTGGGGGAGCCCCAGAGGCCGAGATTAAAAAAAAAAAAAAAAAAAAAGAAAAGAAAACCCAACAACAACAAAAAAATCAAAACAAGGAAAGGAAACAAGGGATTAAAAAAGAGGGATACGGGGAATGGGGCGGGCGGAGCGGGCGCGAGTCCCGCCCCTTCGGGGCCGCCCCGCCAGACCGCGGCCCCGCCGGAGCCGCCGCCAGTCCCGCCCTCGGCCCCGCCCGCCCGACACCGGAGCTGCCGCCCCGCCCCGCCCGCTCGGCCGGGCCCGGCTGCCCGCGCGCGGGGGGCGTGTCGGGCGCGGCGGCGGCGGCGGCGGTGCGGGGGCTCCGGGGCGGCGGCGGCAGCGCGGGTCCCGCGGGCGGGCGGGGGGCGGCGGAGCCGAGCGGGGCAGAGCCGAGCCGAGCCGAGCCGCGGCGGCTGCAGGTGAGGCGGGGCCCGGGGCGCGGGCGGCCGTGGCGGGGAGAGTTCCCCGGGGCCGGCGCGGGATGGAAGTTGACAGCGGCGGCGGAGCAGCCATTGTCTGCCCGGCCCGGCCCCGGGCAGCTCCCCCGCGCAGCCCCGCAGCCGCCGCCCGGCTTCGGGCATCTTGCGGTGCATCCCGCCTCCCGCCGCGGCCGGGCTGCGGGCACGGCACGGGCGGGCAGGGCGCCCGCACGCCGTGTCGGATGAACTTTGCTGCCGGAGTTGCCGGCGGCCTGGGTGGCTGCCGCCGCGCTGTCCCCTTCCATCCTCTCCTCCTCCCATCCTTCCTTCCCTCCCTCGCTCCCGCCGCCGGCCGGGCGAGGCGCTCGGCGGGGAAAGGCGGGCTGGGCACCGAGGGGTGGGACCAGGTGGTGCGGGGGTCCTGCAGTGCTGGAGCGTCGCACCCGCCGCTGCTTCCAGAGCATCCCAGAGCAGTCAGCTTGTCCCGGCAGTTCCACACCTCTGCTTGTGTGGCTTGGAAACTGTTGTGGAAACATATAGTAGCAGCAGCGAATATGCTGTACTGCGGGGTGCTAGCTTTGCTTCTCCAAACCTGTGGTGTAAACCCGTGTAAATCTTACGTGTTTTTAACTTAGCTTCTCAAGGATGAAGTGACAAAACCACTTAGGAAAGTTAGAAAAGAAAATGTTATGCAGGCAACAGTCGTGTCCCGGGGGAATGGATGGGGTGAGCAAGTAAAACTTTTCAACCTCCTACCTAGTGCTTAGTGATTAAGAGTATTGTTTGGCTTGACGTTTTTTTTTTGTCTGCTCTTGTGCTTCAGAAAGGTCAGGAGCTTGTAGATGGGCCACCTGTGGTGTTCTCGGTGTGTGCTGAGATCAGCAAGTGTGGGTTAGGCTCTGGAGTGGCCCATGTTCTCATGCTTGTATGCTGCCTGAGCCAGTTTTCTCCCTTCTCCTTCCCGTCCTTTTTGCTGTGTGGTCATTCCTGCCATGGGGCTAAAAAGCTTTTGTATCCTTCTGTGTCTGCCTTTTAGGGATGCAGTTCTAGCTATTGTTCAAAGGTTAATTTCCAGTAGTGACCACGTTGTTAACTGTGTGTTGGTTTTCCTTTTTTGGTTTGTTTGGAAAATCCATGGTTTAATAATTTTTAGTAGGTTATCCATCTCATAGAGCAGCTAGCTGAGTCAAGTGATGTGATAGCCCAGTGATCACCAGGTTTTTGTAAGAGGAAAGTGCTTGGGGATGCAGTTGGAGGAGGGGAGGGTGTGTAATTCTCCTGTTTTGTGTGGAAATGGCCTGTGTTTGGATCGGATTACACTAACATGGAGCTGCATCCTCAGATGAACTTGCTTGGGGAAGTGCTGTGCCTTTTCACTTTTGTGTTTGGAAAGAGTTTTGCTGGATAACTCTCCTTCCTGTAAGTGACTTAAAATTCTTACTGCCCTTCTGCAAAGCAAGTGTATGCTTCTCTGCCCACATCTCCAAAAGGCCTTCTGTCTACAGAGAGACCAAAATTTTTCTATGCCTCATGCCAGAGGTGTTTCAGTAAGATTCTGTTTATGCTAGGACCTGATTTTAATAAGATCTAGATTATGGGACTCTCAAAAATGCTGGAAATCTTAGGAATCCATGGTGCTGTTTCCTGAGGAAACACAGATTGACTGATGGAGCAGAGCACCAAGGCAGAAGCCTGGCTTCTCCTGTTGAGGGCAAGGTTGTTTGCTGTAGCTAAGGTGAACATCAGTTACATCCTTTCCTCTCTCACAGGCACTTGTGGCATCACAAGTAAGGTAATTCAGCTCAGTGATCTGTCAGAAAATAGGGTTTTGGGGTACCTTTTCTGTAGCTACCAAGTTGATCTAAGAAGCACCAGAAGCGAGGTGAAGGAGGAGGATCTGCATTGAGAAGTTGAGGTGGGACAACATAAATTATCTCCTAATGGCATCTGGGCTACTGGAGAACTTGGTGCAGTGTGTGTAGCTTCATGTGCATTTTAACCCCACTCAAAGTATTTATCCACCACTGTTTCATTCATCAGAAAGTCTGTATTCTCTCTCTTCTCAGTGTTTATTTTCAGGCTTCACTTAATTTTTTCTCTCTGGGGAAGATTTTTAAGGCAGTTGTTTCTCCAAGATCTTTTATATTCTAGGTAGGTTTATTGACAAGCTGTTTCTAGCTGAAATAGGATTGTGCCTGAAGACAGTAGTGGCCAGTTAGGATGAAGTGTGTCTCAGCTGAGGAGAAGGTGGCCACTGCTGAAGCAGTGCAGGAAGCCAGTTTTGCATCAGCAGGGAGATGCCTGGGCAGGGCTTGAGGGCAGAGGTGAAGATGTTTTTGGAAGACCAGACTGGACCAGCAGCACTCTGCTTGCCAGTTAAAGAATTTTTCAGATTTTGAGGAGCAGCAGTTCCCTGATTTAGCCACCCATCCTCTGCAGAGTTAATGCTGTTGTCCTGTTTTGAAGTCATCTGCTACCCTTAGCACCATTTCAGAATTTAAAAAGTTGTCTGGCTGAGAGCGTTGTTGCGCCCCCTTTTCTGCTGCACGGGTCTGTTTGCTTATACACGAGGAAAATGTTTGGTGAAGGTTGTAAAGCTCAGAATCTCTGGATTTGAAAGATTAGATATAGGGGCTGTGCTGGTGCTCTGGCTCCTGGAAGCTCATTTACAGGGGTCTCATTTAGAGGTCTCAGATATGCTACAGAGGAACCAGATGGTACTTTGGAAACAAATAGGCCGTTTTGGCGATAATAAGACTTAACCAGAAATAATTTTTTAAAAATCTTACACGGAGTTTTAACCTTCTAAACAGTCAGGTTGGTTTTCTTTTGTTCCAGTGGAATTCTGTTTCAATTTTTCTCCCTTTTCTGACTCTAGCCCCTCCTGCTCCCTGTGTAGCTCATGTTTCTTGTTGCAGGAAACTCCCTGATCATCTCAATGTGCTACTCTTCTGCTAAGCACTCTCTTCAGTCTCACTTCTCTTCCTCTTACCTGATGAAAGCCTTCTCCAGTCCTTTCTCAGTGCTGCAATGCACTGCAATTCACGCTGCTGCTGCTGGAAGGTCTCCCTGGTTCTTCATGACCTCTTCAGCAGCTTTTGTCTCACAAGTGTTGCCAGTGAACACTTCGTCCACTCTGCTTCTGACTCTGTTCCTCCTAAAAGGAACTTGCCACCACAGATACCAGCTTCTAATCTAATATTCAAGTTAAGATCTGTTGGGAGCAACAAGTAGCTGGAAAGTTTGTGTGATCAGAAGAAGAAAGAGTCGAGGCCTGGGGGCTAAATTGAGAGAAAGAGGGACTCGGTGTCAGTAGGGCATTGGAGCTGAGGGACTGGAGGAAGAGAGGATCAGAAATTGCCAAAGTGCATTGGAGGACTGGAAGCACAGTGCAATTTGCCTCAGTTTGCTAGTCTCTATTGAAAAGAGAGGCGGTCAGGTCTGTAACCAGAATTGTTTCAGTGAGCTGCAGCTGCTTCTTCATTCCACTACCTTTTTAAGAGTTCAGGAATGTAGTTGCAGCTTGCAACTATAGCATGGCAATAAAAGTATGAGAACATGCACATTACCTTTCTGATGGTGGTAGTAAAAGATTTAAACTGTGAGTAAGATTTCTGGATGGTTTTAGAACCCCAGCTTCCCTGGACCCTGCAGTGTAGCAAAGATGTAAAAGGAGACTGGTATTGAAATATTCTAGTACAAAAGCTGTGTAATGTAGTCAAATACAGTTTGGTTCTTTCTGCAGCCTGACTTAGTTTCCAATTCTTTCAGTGTAGATCTGGAGTCCATCTCAGCCTGAGCTCCTGGGATCCTGTCACCATGGAGACCGAAAGTGAGCAGAACTCCAACTCCACCAGCGGGAGCTCCAGTTCTGGAGGAAGCACCCGGCCTCAGATCTCGCAGATGTCTCTCTATGAGCGACAGGCAGTACAGGTGAGACATGGGTGTGCTCTGGGATGGCAGTGCATCACTGGAAGGTGGTGGTGAGCCCTTTTGTGTTCCTCTGCGTTGTTGTGTGTCAAGGTGAGACCCTGCTTAGAGGACTGTCATCTTTTCAGATTTAGAAATTCTTATGCTAGGCCTGATATTTAGTACTTGTAGCCTGAGGCTTTGTGTTTTATAGGTTACTCCTTCGTTGTCCAGCCTCCTAGATTTAATCTGTACTGTGATCCAATAGATTGGTTTTAGCCTGTTGTTCTAGAGCAAATCAGTTTGTTATCTCAGTTCCTCTATGCCTTCCTTACACAAATTACACTTGTCTGCCTGTGTGAGCACGTACGTCCCCAGATTCCTGAAGTTTATTAAAATCTTGCAAGTGTGATTCCCACTGTCCTGGAATACACCTGTGATTCCTTGTGCCACCAAATTTGTAACTGTACTATGGATTTGCATGTGCTAATCTGGTGCCTGCTTCTTCATGTGCTCTAGGGATGTTCTCATGGCTTACTTACTTCGTCACTGCTCTCTTCAATCACATTTCAACGGCATGCTGTTTTTGCCAATCGAGTTTTCTTCTTTATCTAGGCCCTGCAGGCACTCCAGAGACAGCCCAATGCAGCCCAGTACTTCCATCAGTTTATGCTCCAGCAGCAGTTTAACAGTGCCCAACTTCACAGCCTGGCTGCTGTCCAGCAGGTGAGTTGCCAAGAGGCAGAAGGAGAGGAGTTAGATCATTCTCTGGGGAAGATCCAGAGGTTGTGTTTTTATACAGTGCCTTGTGCACCGGGTCATCCTGATCCCTGATGAGACAATGAGTCCCTAAACACATTGTTTAGAGGTAATACAAACAGCCAGTCAGCTGGAAGCCTGAAGCAAGGATTAATTTTTTTTTTTGGCTACAGAGCAGGGGAAGATAAAATTTGGCATCACCATCAAGGAACTTGCACTTCAGAGGCCTATTACTACCCCCTGCACCTTCTTTAACTGAAAGATGGGTGGTTAAATCAGCAGTGGATGCAATAGTGCTTAAAAACTGTATTAAAGGGATCAGTGGGTAGTTGCTTCTGTGAGCATAAACATTTGTGTTTGCATGAAATGTCAGGCAGCATTCTCTGAAATTTCTGTCTTGCAACTTAGTAGCCATGTTTTCTTTACCAGCAGGAGGGTAAACCTGTCCAACCAGGAGGCTGTCTCTAATTGACACCTATACAGATCAATATAAATAAATATATTTTATAATATATAAATGTTGAATGTTTTTTTTTTAATCTTATCAACTTTGTTTACCTACTAGACTTAATCATCAGTTCAAAATTGATTATGTGTGACATGAATGCATTCTTTTTATGTAACAATACCTCAGTAGCTGTACTCCTTGGCAATTAGTCCAGGATGTCATTGTTCTCAAAATCCCTGACTGCAGTCTTAGAGTATAGAAGAAATAAAATCCTCCCCTCAGTTTTGCACAAATTTTACTTACAAAACTGACTAAACTCTTGCAGGGAAATTCCCCTGGCATCAGAGAGGGGGAAATAAATCTATCAATATTTATGTTCTTCCACAAACCATATGCTCTCTAATCTGAATTTTGTTACTTGGAGTGCTATCACTGCATTGCTACTAAGCTGCCTAATTAGCCCAACAAATTGCTAATATTGTGGGAAACGTCTGGGTGATAAGTGGATTCCAGCATGGGGTTGCACTGTGTAGTACAACAGGCTGGGCAAGAGTAGTGCATGCACCCATGGGTGGAAGGACTGGAGGTCATGCACTCTGAGGGTAAGGGACTAGGTGTTCTAACAGAGCCAAGTAATTGGGCTGGATTGAAAAGTTTGTTCAGGCATTCATTTTTCTGCCAATCATTCCTGCAGGCTACAATTGCAGCCAGTAGACAGGCCAGCTCCCCCAACACTAGCACCTCGCAACAGACCACCACCACCCAGGCTTCTGTAAGTAAAACTGCTCCCTCACATCCATCAAAACCTCCCTCCCCACCTTGTTCTGGCTCCTCTGTCTCTTTTAGGATACACACAGCTTCTAAGAATCGTGGGAATCAACAAGATGCAGACAGCTTTGAGGATTTGGGATACTGTTGTTATTGGTGGAGCTTGAAGAAACCAGATAAGGTTTTTGTGTGGGTGACGCCTCTTAGCTGGAAAGGTAGACATGGATCTCTGTTTGTTGAGGCTTTGGGGATACATTGTCATGGATTAGAAAAGGATCAGGACTTGTAAGAAAGTAGAGTCGTGAGCAGCTTTTGTTTTAGGTGGAGCAGTAGTTTGTTGAATGAGAGGATATCTGGTTTTGTAGTGAGTGTTGAGGAGCTTGGATTTGCTCAGAGAGTAGATGAGTTGGTAGAGAAGGTTTTGTGGGTTTTATGCCTTTACTTGGGAGGGTGGAGGAAATGATGTATTTTTTTGGCTCTCTTATTGCAGTTGCATGCTAGCAGTGATTCTCAAGCTCAGCATACAAATGAGGTCAGTATCCAGGGCTCTGGCTAATATAGATTCTGTAGCCTGTAGGACAAGTCCTCTAAGACAAGAACTTCCTTCTTCTTGGTCCCCTGTGGGATACAGGAAAAAACTGTAAAATGTCTGTTCTGACTGTACCCCACTAAGCGTATTTGTACTTATTTCTTGGCCTCCATCTCTTCATATGTGATTTGAAACTTTTTTTCTCTTCTAAGATCAACCTTGCCACCACCTCAGCTGCTCAGCTGATCAGTCGGTCCCAGAGCGTGAGCTCCCCGAGCGCCACCACACTGACACAGTCTGTGCTCCTCGGGAACACCACCTCACCACCTCTCAACCAGTCACAGGCACAGATGTACCTGCGGGTAAGAGATGTGCATCAAAATGTGCCTGACCACGAGCCCCACTTAGCATCCACTGCAGAGTTTCACTGCTTGGGTTTACCAGCACCTGCAGACTAACCTAGCTTTAAGGATGTCGCAGTATGTTTTAAAATTGCATGGGGAAACTCATCCCTGAAACCACAAGTTTGATTCTGGGCTCAGCCTTCGAGAATGTTAACAATGTGTGTCTCTACCCTGCATAGATGTTAAAGGTTCCATAGCACTTCTTACTAGAGTGTAAATGTGAAATACATGTCCTAGACTTGAATGTAGCTCACAGAAATAAAGCTGCTCTTTTGGTTCCATGCTGGAACAGATACATAGTAAATTACTCCTCCACTGCTTGCTCAGCTCAGGGATGTAAGTCAGAATTCAAGTAAGCCTAGACAAATAAATCAATGTGAACAAATGTCACCCTTTTAATTGCTTTGAAGTGCAGCTAGGTAGAAAGCATTAGGCTTGACTATGTAGTCAAGTCTGGGGTTTGGGTACCTACTTGCAAAATGTTTTCTGTTTTCCAGTTGACTTCAGGTACAGATTGTAATCCCCTTCTTTTCAAGCAGCACTAATCTTGGGTGTATGTTTTGTATCACTGTTGTTCAACCAGTTCTAGATACACAGCCTTGGGCAGTCTGTGGGAGTTAGCCCAGGCCTGTGTTAGATAGAAGAGTGCTTGTTTCCATAAGGAAACTGTTCCCAGTTTCCTGCTTTGGAGGGTTATGTTCAGTGTTACAGTGCAGGGAGGGTTGGTAGTTTTGCAATGTGTGACATTGCAGCCTAGTGTTCCTTTATGATCTGTTTGCTTGTGGTTTTTTTGTCTTCCTTTCTCTCTTCTCCCTCCATTCCTTTCACTGCACATCACCCAATCCTCAACAGCCGCAGCTGGGGAACCTGTTGCAGGTGAACCGGACCTTGGGCCGCAATGTGCCTCTCGCCTCCCAGCTCATCCTGATGCCCAATGGGGCTGTGGCTGCTGTCCAGCAGGAGGTACCACCCACTCAGTCTCCTGGGGTCCATGCAGACACAGACCAGGTCAGTGACCCTCCTCCCTTGTCTCAAGCTGTCCCTGTATAGCAGACTAGAGCTATTTTATCACCAGCCCTTGCTCCTGTGCAGGCAGGAGATTTTGCCACCACGTTTTCATGTTTGCTTTCTGCCTCCAGAGATTAAATTAATTTCTGCTTAAAATTTCTGAGGTGAGCACAACTGGATCAATCCCATCTTCACAGTTTCTTGGCTGTGATTGTGTGAAAAGAACTCTTGAGTTCTACATACAGTTTTCAGTCACACTACAATTAAGAGTCTTTGCCAGAGGTGCTATTCCTTCATGCAGCTAGTTCATTGTTGTGATGATGCCAAAGACTTGTCTGAAGCAATTTTTTTGAAGAAAAATCAGCTGTGATCAAATTTTGGAGATAACGTGGCATTTGGAGTAGAAGTTAATAACAGAGGATGGAAGCACCAAAATGCAGAGTGAAATTGGAAAGGGTGTGGGCCACGAGTAGATCTGTGGCCTGGGGGGGCCTGAGGCAGTCAGATGGGACAAAAATTGAAAATGAATGACTGCTCTTTAAAGGGTAACTCAGTGCTTCTAGAGCTGTGCTGAACTACCCATGCCCAGGGTATGGCAGACAGGTCTGAAGTCTGTCCCATGCCCTGGAGAAAGACTGTGTCCCCGGATCCTGTTCACAAAGTGCCACGAGATCTTTAATTTCCATCAGAGATTGGGCAGGAGAGAGTTCAGCATAATGTGCTTCTTGGGTAGGGGCCGTGCTGAACTCTGCCCTGCAGTGTTAGCAGCTCCTCACACAAGACCTGAAGCATCAACTCAGCCTGCATCCCAGCAGAGTGTGTTGCTTACATGTGCTCTGTCACACTCCTGGCAAGTACCGCATATAAAGCGCATGGATTCTGTTTGGTGTGTGTGTCTCTAGGTGCAGAACTTGGCTGTGAGGAGCCAGCAGACCTCTGCCACTAACGCCCAGCTCCAAGGCTCTGCTCAGAAGACAGCCCTGCCAGGAAGCTCCCAGGCTTCGGGCTTACCGCAGGCCGCCAGCACGGGCCAGACCATGGCGGTGGCGCAGGCCTCCTCCAGCGGGGCAAGCCAGTCCCTCAACCTGAGCCAGGGAGCAGCGGGCAGCAATGGTGTCTCCGGGGGTGTGGTGGCCAGCGGTGGGAGCCAGCCCCCAATGGGACTGAGCCAGAGCTCCTCAGCAGGTGCTGCAGGCAGTTGCCAGAGGAAAGGCACTGGCGTGGTTCAGCCGTTGCCGGTGGCGGCTGCCCAGGCCGTGACTGTCAGCCAGGGGAGCCAGACAGAGACGGAGAACGCCGCTGCAAAGAAGGGTGACGCAGACAGTGCTGGACAGCAAACGGTGGGCATGAACCTCACCAGGACCGCTACACCAGCACCCAGCCAGACGCTGATCAGCTCAGGTAAAAAAGTCATCTGTTTTTTTCTCTTCAAAGTCATTGGGTCTTCACAAGAATGAAATTCGGAAGCCTGGTGATAAAAGGTTTTCCAACACCTCTCCCAACTTTGGTCCTCCGAGAGACTTGTCTCAAGGGGTTATCCCTTTCTATTAGCACAAGAGGTTGATTTAATCCCTCATGTCCTCTGCAAGTAAGCTGTCAATTAGTTTGGAGTTTACTGTCTCAAATCAGTGCAGTGGCTGCCTTATTTTTGTTGTTGTTCCCAGCTGCACTGTTGCTAACTTTTGTGCTCTGTTTTTCTTACTCTGTTTTTGTATAGCAACATATACACAGATCCAGCCACACTCACTGATTCAACAGCAGCAGCAGATCCATCTGCAGAAGCAGGTGGTGATCCAGCAGCAGATAGCCATTCATCACCAGCAGCAGTTCCAGCACCGCCAGTCCCAACTCCTCCACACAGCCACCCATCTCCAGCTGGCTCAACAGCAGCAACAGCAGCAAGCAGCATCTCTGACCCAGCAGCAGCAGCAGCAAGCTCCGCAGCAGCAGGCTCCCCCTCAAAACCAGCAGCAGGCACAGACCCTTGTGGTGCAGCCTATGTTGCAGTCCCAGCCACCGCATTTACAGCTCCAGCAGGACAGTCCGTGCCAGCCAGCCACCAAGTCACCCATTCCCATCCAGTCAAAATCTCTGGTCACCCCCATCAAACCCCCTCAGCTTGGGCCTGCCAAAATGTCAGCAACACAGCAGCCTCCACCACACATCCCAGTGCAGGTAGTGGGCACTCGGCAGCAGGGCTCAGGCCAAGCCCAAGCGCTGGGCTTGGCTCAGATTGCTGCAGCGGTGCCGACATCCCGGGGAATGCCAGCTGTAGTCCAGCCTGTTTCCCAAACCCATGCTGCTTCCCCATCATCATCTTCAGCTCCAGCATCCTCCCAGGAAGCTCCCCCTCTCAACACCGGGGTGAATTTGGCACAAGTTCAAGGCACAGCCCACATGGTGAAGAGCCCAGCTTCCTCTCCAGTTGTGGCTCAGATGCCAGCAGCATTCTACATGCAGTCTGTCCAGTTGCCAGTAAGTGATACCATTGAGAAGGAGAATAGCATATGGATTCTCTTTGTTCATTCCTAGGACACCAATCGCAGTCCAGGCCCAGGTCAGTGGGATGGGATGGGTAAAGGGTTTGGGGAAAGGGATATGGAGACTTTTTTACCCTCAAAAACACTAATTCTAATCCAGCCCCTGGGGTTACTGACTACAAGCATTTCTTTTCCATGTTATCATTCAACGGCTTGCATGAAGTTGATAATTGAAACTCAGAGCCTGCCCCAGCTGGGGTGGCTGTCTACATCACATACTGAGTATCCCATTTTACAATGG
Organism: Passer domesticus; assembly: GCF_036417665.1. Taxonomy (NCBI): domain Eukaryota; kingdom Metazoa; phylum Chordata; class Aves; order Passeriformes; family Passeridae; genus Passer; species Passer domesticus. The sequence goes on along the minus strand of NC_087475.1, from coordinate 87,686,200 downwards.
GGTTTGGTTCACCTTGGCTGGTTCCTGGGTGACCACCAAGTTGCTGCTCCATCGCTCTCTCTTGACAACATGAGAGGAGGAGAAAAATACAGTGAAAAGCTTGTGGTTTGAGATAAGAATGTGGAGATCACTTTCTAATGACCATCATGGGCAAAATAGACTCAGCTTTTAGAAATCATTTACTGCCAATTTAGTATAGGATAATTGAAAATAAGCACAAATACAAAAAACACCTCCCCCCTTCTTCACAGGCTCAACTTCTCTCCTGACTCTTCTACCTCCTCCCCCTGAATGGTTCAGGAGGACAGGAAATGGGATCTGTGGTCAGCTCATAAGGTTTTGTCTCTCCCTCATGCTTTTCCCTTGCTTTAGCATGGGGGAATCCCTCCCATGAGATACAGTCCTTCACAAAGGATACAGTCCTTCATAAAGTCTTTCTCCAGTGTAGGTCTTTCCCACAGGCTGCAGTTTTTCATTAACTGTTCCAGTGTGGATATTTCTGGGTTATAGATTCCTTGGTGTGTAGTACCAGCCACTGACTCTAGGCCTAAGAGGACTCCCTAGCAACAGGCTATGCAGAGGAAGGCTCAAATTCCATGGGCCTTGTCCATGCTGTTGTGAGTTGTGCAGCTAGGGCCCACCTAAATCCCTGAGACAACAGCACTTTACCAGCTCAGATCATGGAATCATAAATAATTGGAGTAAAAAAGAATCCTAAATATTGTGTAATTGCAACACTCCTGCCATGGGCAGGGACACCTTTTTGGTGAACTAGGTTGCTCCATCCAACCTTGCCTTGAGCACCTCCTTAGCCAGTTGCTGAGACTCTTTCTAAACTCTGTCTGCTTCTTCAGGAAGGTGTCACAGGATTTGTCTTGATTTTTAGAGCAGGGGGGGTCAGTTCTGCTCCTGGTGAGTGTGTGTCCCCAACTCTTTTGACTCTTCATTGAAACTGATCTGATTTATCCAAAAAACCTGTTTGGAAACTGCTGGGTGAATGCCATTCCATTTCTTCCTGCAGTAATCCTTTGAGGTTCACACAGTGTCTCGGTCTTATACCAGTGTATCAACATGACTTGGGGCATCAGATCCTAGTCTGTGGCGTAGTAGTGAGTCTCCTCAAGCTTTGTTCCTTGCTAGGCAAATACTCCCAAGCAGAGATATGTACTGAGGGAGCTAGAGGCATCTCCAGAAGAATCCAGGCTGGAAATCAAATATGATTGAGCAGGATGCTTTTTTTTTTTTTTTTTTTTTTTTTTTTTTTTTCTCTTTTTTTTTTTTCTTTATTTGGGTTTTGGGTTTTTTTTTCCTTTTTTTTTTAATCTGGCTTGTTCATCGCTTTGGAGGTTTTCTATCTGCTTACATATTCTGCTTTATTCATGCAGGGCAAATCTCAGACCTTGGCAGTAAAGCGCAAGGCAGAGTCAGAGGAAGAGAAGGAGGAGCCGGCCAGTGTCACCACAGTCCTGCCTGCCAGGTCCTCTCCCGTAACAGACAGCCCCAAAAACATGGAGGAGAAGAGTGCCCTTGGAGGTGAGGTACAAAGGAGAGCTCTGCCTTGTGTGTGCTAATGACCTGAAGTAGGTAGAGCCAAGTTAGCTCACTCCTGTGCTGTTAACTTTCCAGATAATTCTGATACCGCTGCCATTGCAACCCCAAATGCCATGGCAAGTGAAGGAGTCTCGGCAACCCCCACCTCTGCTTCCACCCCAAACCTGGCATTGGTGTCACGTCAGATGGGAGACTCCAAACCTCCTCAAGCCATTGTCAAGCCTCAGATCCTCACACACATCATTGAAGGCTTTGTCATCCAGGAGGGAGCAGAGCCCTTTCCAGTAGGGATTTTTTTGTTGTGGGGGAAGGAGGTGTAGCACTTTCTTGGGTGGGTGGTGGGCTTCCATCTTTGCATAGAAGTATCTTTCTCCATGTTCCAATTCTGCATTTTTAGCCTGAGACACAGACAGTGTCACACACGAGAGGAAGCGAAGGGAGGGCGGTGTCATGAATGAAGCAAGGCATTAGAGGCGTCATTAAAGAGAAGGAGTTTGAAGGAGTAAAACAAGTGTTGCAGCAACTGCTTACTCCAGTTGTCACCAAAGCAGTAATTAATGCAGGAATTGCAAGGAGGCTTTCTTCTCCATGAGGGAAAGATGCATTTTGAACAGGCAGCAAGTAAAGTTGAAGTAAAGAAGGGGAAATAGAGCTACATGGAATTGGACATTATTCAAGGCAGATAGTGCTTGGGTGTCTTTAAGTGAACAACCAAGCCTGTGAGTCAGGAAGCAGTAATGACTTTTTTCAGCATCTCTTCTTCCCTATTAGGCAGAGATTCTTCTGAGTTGAATTTTGAGCGGCACGTACCTTGGCAGAGGGTGGTGGACACAGGGAATCCTTTACTGGTGGGTCCTACTCATTCTCTCCCTATCCAGGTGGGTTGTTCTCAGCTGCTGAAAGAATCTGAGAAACCACTGCAGGGCGGAGAGGCTCCTTCTGGTCAGAATGAAAACCTGTCCAGCAATTCTCTGGGAGAGGATAGTGCTTCCATGGGTGAGTTTCAAGACCAGGAGGACTAGCTAGTGTTACTGAAAGTTTCTGCTCTGTATTACTAGCTTAATGGACTTGTATCTCTTCCTGCCAGCTCCTTGGAGATTTGGCCTATGGAACTAAGATCTCACTTTTTTTGAGTGCCAGAAGACTGACAATGCTTTTTTTGTTGTGACTATGATTTAACACTTCCTGTGTCAGTAGTAAGCAGGAGATTCTGAACTGTACCTGTCTTTAATGACTGTAGGCTAGGAAGGATGTGTGGACGGAGCAGAGTGATGGAGATTTCCTCCACAGCCTTGTAGGATGTGAGGAATATGCTGGTTTTTGTTTTTTCCATTAAGAGGTACTGACCAGGACAAAAAAACTGCTCTGTTTGATATCCTGGAGTCCTAATTAGCAGAGCTTGTGCTTCTCTTTTCCCAGTTGCTTCCCCAAGTAACTACTTACTAGATTCAGCAGAAAATAGTGCTTGGCATCAGTCGGCTCAGAAGGAGAGCAGTGGAATGGGGAATCATTGGGTGTGTGATATGCTTGTGTTCAGATCACCAACTGGTGTGTGTCTCTGTATCTCACTAGAGCTTGACAAGAAGGCAAATTTGTTGAAGTGTGAATATTGTGGGAAGTATGCCCCAGCAAGCCAGTTCCGTGGCTCCAAGAGGTTTTGTTCCATGACCTGTGCTAAAAGGTAATAAGGAATATTACATCTTGCTGTCATCTGTGACTACATGTTTGCTGGAACTGGGCATGTGCCCTTTCTCCAAGTAGTGTGACATCTGCCAGTACATCTGATCCTGCCTCTGTGGCATGTACTGGCCACAGAGATCCTTTACCACTCTAAATGATTTGTAAATGCTTCTAGGTCTGCAGAGCTGGATGTGATGCTGAGTATAAACAGGATTTCTGGCTTGCTCAGAAAATGTACTGGGAAGTGGAAAATTCTGGGGCTGTAAAGAACCTCTCTTCAGAGAAATGTGCATTTGACTGACTAAATAAATGCGTACTGGTAGCTGTCTCATGCATTGGTGCTAGACAAAGACACAAGGGAGCATTGGGGAAAAAAACGGGGAAAAGTTAGACTAGTCATTGTTGCCTCTTGTTGATAGCAGAGTGCTTGTTATGGGTCTTTTTTCCCTTAGGGGAATTACTTAATTGACCCTTCAGATGTTAGATCGAGACTCTGGTGTCCAAATATTGCTTGTGTCAGAAGTCTGGACTGGCTCCTTCCAAGGGGAAGTCTTAGAAGGAGGAGGAACAGAACTTGATGGTAAAGAGGAGTCTTATCCCCATCTAGAGCAAGGAGAAGTAGTTGGTTTAGATACGTGCTGCTTTCTAACTACTGCTGTGCTTCTGCTTACTTGAGGTACAATGTCAGCTGCAGCCATCAGTTTCGGCTTCAGAGAAAGAAGATGAAGGAATTCCAGGAAGCCAACTATGCCCGTGTGCGCCGACGGGGACCACGGCGCAGCAGCTCCGAAATCGCTCGAACAAAGATCCAGGGCAAACGCCACAGGGTAAGGACACGCACCTGTCAAGGCAGGTCTGTGTAGGGTTTGTCCCTTCTGGTTGTACCGCTTTGTCACAGTGGATGCAGTCGTCCAGGATCTGCCATGCTGACACAGTTGTTACACAAGACACGGGGAGCTGCTCTAATCCCTCATGGACTGCAGGAAGTGTTTTCACATTTGTACTTGTTCTGTGAGCTCTGTGTTCGCTCCTGTGTGCATCTTGAAGGTCTCAGTGAGTGAGACCAGCTGACAGCCTTGGCAGAAAGCAATCCACTTGTCCCATTTGATTAGCAGTCTTTCACATGAATGACTTGAATTGGGCAATAGATGAGTTGAATGAGCCTCAGTTCTGATGTGAGGAAGAGAGGGAGCTCTTGTGTCAGGTGCCCCTGGACCAGCAGCCTGGGATAGTTGTTCCAGACTGTTGGGACAACTTCTGCTGCTCCCAATGTCTTGTTTTGCAGCTTGTCATTGTGAGTTTCTTATAAAACCCCTTTTATTTTTTTTTCTTTCTTCTGGGCTTGTAGGGCCAGGAAGACTCGAGTCGAGGCTCTGATAACTCCAGCTATGATGAAGCTTTGTCCCCTACATCTCCAGGACCCCTGTCAGTAAGGGCCAGTCATGGAGAGAGGGACGTGACAAACTCTAATATGGCTCCCCCTACCTCAGATCTACATGGCATCAATCCAGTCTTCCTGTCCAGCAATCCTAGTCGTTGGAGTGTGGAGGAAGTGTACGAGTTCATTGCATCATTGCAAGGTGAAGTTAAGATCCTCTCCTGCACTCCTGTGATCCAGTAGCATGGGGAGATTGGGCTCAGTGGTGCCTACTGCTTTTGAACATGTTTCTGAATTGGAGTAGATCATGGAGATGGATTCTCAAGATTTATTTCTCAAGTAGCCTGTGTGCTGAAGGAGACTGTGGACTAGAGTGGGGAAAAGGGTTGGTTAGAGTCTTAGTTTGCTATTCTGTACCTGCCAGATATGCAGGAGGAATGAGGGGAGTGCCCAATGAACATGTGTTTCTCACTGCTTTTTTTTTTTGTTTGCTTCACAGGGTGCCAGGAAATTGCTGAGGAATTTCGGTCACAGGAAATTGATGGTCAGGCCCTGTTGCTTCTGAAGGAGGAACATCTCATGAGTGCCATGAACATCAAGCTGGGACCAGCTCTCAAAATCTGTGCCAAAATCAATGTCCTCAAGGAGACCTAAGAACTCTGAAGCCAGAGGTCTCACTTCTGCTCTGACTCCAGAGCAGCTGCCAGTTTTGGAGATTCCTGCTGGGGCAGGGAAGAATGGGACAGTCCCCTGTGGTCTTGCATTCAAGAAGAATGAGAAGGAATTTAACTGACTGAAACTGCCAGGCACAAGCCCATCTCTTGGTCTCTTAATGGTGCTACAAGGTTGAGGAAAACCTGCCACCTGGGGCCTTTAAACAACTTTCCTTCTTCCTCATTTTGAATATGCCTCCCCTGTATACACCACATAAAGATGTTAAGGGGATTTCTTTCTGTCTTAAAAGACTTCTGAAAGGGAATTGCCCTCAACCCTTTCTGCCACAGCAGGTCTGCTAGATCTTAGCTTTGAGTATCATTGCCAGAACTCAAGGCATAGGGAGAGCTGGCCCCACATGGACAGTGGGAGCACCTGTGCTTGGCTTTTATGAAGGGGAAATAGCACATTGCAAGTGACAGAGGTGACAAACAAGAATTTGAGCAAAAGGGGCTGCTGCTATTCCACTTTTAAAAATACTTAGGCTGCTCATGAACTGGGTTTAATAGCCATTCCAGCATGCATACCAAACTTGAAGGCCTGTGGCAATAGGAGCTGTCTTGTCTTCACTCTGCATGTCTACAGGAGACAGTAAAGCTAAAGTGTTGTGGCAGCTATTCACTCCAGGTGCTCCTCTCAGAACCAGTCAGAGGATTTTTCCTGAGTACTTATGACAAAGTGATGGGAAACTAAAAGGGGAGGGGATTGTTTTACATTAGGGAACCTTGCAGCACGAGGTTTGTCTTCCCATTGTGTTAGAGTATACTTTACAGATCCAAAGCAGTCTCCAGAAGCACCAAGACTCTTCATTAAATGGGCTGGGTTTTGTTTTGTGTGTTTTCTTTCCTGTTTGTATTCTTTGTTTTTCATGTCTGTCTTCGTTATCCTTGGGAGAGCTTACAGGACAAAATTTAGGCTGACAGGATTGTACTGCTTGCCTCAGGCGTTGTGGTTTTTTATTTTTGTTTGGTTTTTTGTTTGGTTGTTTTTGTTTTTTGTTGTGTTGTAAAACAAGTATTTCTCAGTTACAAGAAACCAAACACACACCCTATAAGTACTGAATACTGATCTTTTAATATGACTTCTCATTTTGAAAGGGTAGAATTTATGTTACAGGCTGGTTTTCTTCTACTCAGCCTCTCCAGGTTTGCTTAGGAGTTCTTTGGTTGTTTTATTTTTTTAAGGACCAAATGTGGTATTCTGCAGTTTTGTAGCCAAATTGCCAAAGGTGAAAACCTGGGCAAAGTTATTCTCACAAGCACCTCTGCTTCAAACAAACAGGCAAAACACCTGAAGGAGTTAGACTGCGAAGAGGTAAGTGCCCTCTAGAGCCAAATACCTGAAAGCAAGATGGCATTACAAAGCATGTATCTCAGCTTTTCTGTTTTCAGAAGTTTCACGTGAATATTTGAGTGAAACATAAGAGTGTTTTCTGTTAAGCACCTGCTGTTGCAGGAAAGCTGTAGTGGCATGGCAGAAAGCCTTATAGCATAGGTAGGAAAACATTAGAGATCTAAAATGGGTTCTTTATTGACCCATGTTAGAAAAAAGAGGAAGGAAAGTGCTTAGTAGATGGATAAAATGTGGCAGCAGCTTCCTAGTCTTAACTGTGCTGCTGAATCTCACTTTTCTGACATCCTTCTTCATGCGAGAAGACTGAGGCTTTGTGAATGCAAATGAGCCCAAAGGAAGCTGCTGGTGCTTGCTTGCACCCTGGTACCACAGTTTGGTCTGATGTAATCTCGGGACAGGGGAGGGGGACGTTAGAATCAGCAGTGAGCAGAGAAGGCTGCCCTTAAACCATTTTATCCTTAGCAAGCTGGGTGTGGTACAACTCCTGCTTAGTTTGACCCTTGGCAGGGTAGGCAGACACGTAGCCTGCCACCGTTACCAGCTACTCCTGAGGACTGGATTTTATTTCAGTCAAATTGGAAGGCTTCACTTCTTCATTTCATGTTCAGTGTTCTTAATAAAAAATGCTTGATCAGGCTTTGCAGGTCTGGCTGCTTTTTAACCCCCAAGTGTTTGGAAAGTACAAATCTCATCACTAAGTTACTTTTGCCTGTCATTTCTGCAGAAAAATACAGAGCATAATCCATCCATCCGTAAGTTTCAGCTTTGAAAGATGTGGATAGCCTTCCCTCACAGGCCTGAGAGGACCTGGAGTGAAACGAGGTGGCGGCAACAAAAACCATGAACTAACAAAAACATGTTCATTACTGGAAAGAGTTCAGGCACCAGGCACCACACACTAAGGACCCTTTACTTTTGGGTGAGAATAAAGGTGCTCTGGCACCAAAGCAAGGTCTTGCTACATCAGCACAACACTTCACCAGGTTTTTTGGTCACTTTATTTTTTTTTATTTTTGAAAGTTGTGTTTTGTAAAAAAAAAATTACCTTAGACACCACCATGAAAACAGTAAAGGACTTACTGACTTCCTATTTTTCCCGTTATGAGAAAGAGAGACTGTAACAAAACTCAGAGAAAGCAGGAATTGCTTGCCCACTCCAAACCCAGAAAGAAAGCAGGGCCACCCCTTTTCTCTCAACGTCTTAAAAATACATGACCCTTGTCTGTACTCTGCTGTTAACACAGTGGTGGCTTATTCAGTCTCTGCACCCCAGACTGAGGGCAGTTCTCAGCCAGTCCACACAGTAGGGTAGAATGGGATTGCTGGAGTCTAGCCTCTCAAACAAAAAGCAATTTAGAATCCAGGTGTGAAGTTCCTGAAGGTTCCCATTAAGTCTACAACTCCAGTGTACCTGCTTTTCACCAGGGCCCAAAGAGAAGGTCTTTCTCACTCCCAGCCAGTGGCAGTATACTGAGTACCATCTGCGCAGGGCAAGTGTCTTAAGATGCCTGCACTGTGCTTAAGGGGACAGTGATTTATAAAAGCTGACCATGTAAGAATCCCTTATGCACTTCTGTGTTAGCATTCTTAGCCAGGACTTCTATGGTTTCTTTGATATAAAAATAAATTCTGACGGCTTCGTAGGAAAAGCCTCTGCAAAACAAGGAACTTCTGGGGAGCGTGAAATCACAATTTCACACAAAAGGTGTGTGGGCAGTCACCTCAGGAAGCCTGTGTCAGAACTGAAGTGGCAGCTACCTGTCTCATTTTGTCTCAATGTCACTGTCAGTTTCGGCAAATGTTCTTTTTCCTTAGCAGCACATCTTTTCCTTTTCCTTTCCAGCGATTGAGAAGACTGAGTCAATACTTTGACTGAAGTCAATATTTTGACTCCATTGAACTCCTATGGTTTTTCAGCATTGCCCCTCTCCAGTCTGAGAGGATGGCATGCATCCCTTTACAGTTGTTGAAAGAAAACTGTTCAGAAGTTCACACCACTGTCATTAGGGAAACAAAAGATTGCAGAGGTGCGAATGCCTCTTCACCCCCAGAGTCTGGCACAGAGCACTCTGTGCCAATTATGCTGGCAGAAATTGTATAACAGTGCAGAAGCTAGCAAAGCTGAAAATGCATTCAATGAAAAATAATTCCAGTGTCTTACAGATCCTGTAAACCCTAGGGAAAAAAATAAAAGACACAGAATATCCCTTTTACAGTGTCAGCTGTTTTAACCCATAGCCTTTTTCCCTTTCTGCACCCATCCATGCCCCTTTTTTCCTCTTAGTGATTCATCTCCCATTCCTGCTCAGTGCTGAACTGAGCAACTCATATTGCTGTTTCCTGCTCAACTGTCAACACTTCTCCCCTGAGCTCTGCTGCACTTTTGAAACCCAACCCAGCATTATATTTATAAGACATGCCATTAGGAACCAGTGCTGTTCACATCCAGAGGCATCCATGGGACTTGACACACCGGAGACAGCGGAAGCAAACAGTGTAAAGAAAATCAGAAGTGAGAGAAGGAGAACTGGCTGGGAGGCACCTGGCTAAACAAGCACTGGGAAGATGGGGAGAAAAGATCTTGGTGTGGAAAGCCTGTCACATGGGCAGCAAGTGGTCATCCCGTTCTTCTGACTCTTCTCCCAGCTGGTCATCCCCCACGCCACGGTAGGCGGCTGGCGCGTTCCGAGGCTTGGATCGGCACACAAAGTCACAGCCATCCTACGAGCACAGGACACAGCACCAGCATCAGACTGTTTGCAATTGACTCAGCATCCAAACCAAAGCAGTTCCTGTGATTTCTCTTTTGCTAAGAGATTATGCCTATCCTTGCGCTACCTGAAACATCTCCCCAAAACCTGGGGAAAAAAAACATCCTACTCTAAAAGCTCTGGACAGTTGTGCAGCAACATCAGGCCAAGGCAAGTACGAAGGATAAATAGCACTGCCTACAATGACCAAGGAAGGATTTCACAGTCAGAAATAAGCATTTCACAGTCCCCAGGTGAACATTTCTACCTGGGAAGTGTTAACTCCTGAGGAGCTCATGTTCTAGTTTGTTATAGAGCAGTTGCAGGAAAGAGACAAGGAGTTGGTCTCAGCAAGGATTAAAAAATGGCATACTCAAGAAAAAGGAAACAGATGCCCTCTTCTTGTGCTTCAAAGTACTCCGCCCTGGTGGTAGGTCTACCCAAACCACAGAGTCAATCCTTTTTCTCCTAACATGGGCTAGGCTGAGAATACATAAAAATTTTTACTCACTGCCACCAAATTGCCCAGATCTTGCCAGAAGGCAAAGTGAGGAATCTGCTCCATGCCCTTTGCTCCCACAATGAGGCGCTGGTAGAGGAACCCACCAATGATGTAGACTGCAATCAGTGACACAAACCTAAAAGGCAGAATTAAAAAAAAAAAAAGGAAAATCAAAGCTGAGGAAATCCTACAGAAAATCTCTTCCGAGCCAGTTACCTGCCTTACATTAGCATTGGAACAATGCTAGCACCACTCAAGAAGAGAGCTGTAAACAGAAACCAGACCATAAAAGGTCCCCAAGTTATCAATCTGCTTGTATAAATCTTTTAGCAGCATTATGTGAAGTAGTGCCTCTAAGCACAAACACAGAAAATGAGTCAAGACTCCTGGTCTGAGTTCCCTGCTCTGGCAAAGAGCCATCCAGGAAGATGTTTACTGGGAACAAACCAGCCTAGCATCATGCCCTGAGCAAGAGCTTTTGACCAAAAAGCTCAGAGGCATAGTAACATCTAATGGTGGCTGTGGGAAAGTACACTGCAGTAATTTAGTCTTACTACGGCATTTGCTACGTTTCTAAATAGCACTGGAGATTATGACTCAGGCACAAACAGCTCTTCAAATGACTCACGTGATCAGTAGAATGGAGCCAGCACTGAGGTGGGAGTTCTCAGCTGGACAAGCTACACTGCTGTCCATTTCAAAGAGGTAGAAACACTCCTGCTCCTTTTCCCGCTCTTCAGATATAATGCTGAATGAACTCTGCAATTTGGGAGAAGTGAAGTCATGTGAAAACATGCCCACGCACACTGAAGGTCACTAGGAGACAGTTTTATCACTGTTGGTGCAGTTGGGCACCAGACACTGGAGGCCAGCTCACTGTCCCCCCAAAACCCCTCTGCTCAGAACCAGCCATTGGTCTGGCAGCCCCCTGGTGCTCTCTCACCCCAGGTGTCACTCACCGCTGTCACTCCCCGCTTGCAAGAAATCATTATCACAGCTCGCCTCTTCTCACCACTGCAGTGACTGCCGTATGAATCACCTCCTTTATAAATCAGCATGATCCAGTCACCTGCCAGGAGAGAAACAACACAGGCTACAAATCCAGATCAGAAGGCAAAAGGCAGCTACTGAGTAAGCCAAGTATTGAGTGGAATCATACTTCCATTGAACACCTGGGTTTCATTGATTCTTCCTATCACTGTGGTCTTTCCATTCTGCCTGTCTGTTTGCACCAGGCCACCGAAGTCGTGCGAGGTGCTGTTGACCTCCCTGCACACCCTGAAATGGTAGATGTAGTTTTCTGTTTTGCCCTTCTCCACAGTTATGTTAAACCTGCAGCAGGGAGAAGACAGAAAAGACAGCCCATTAGATTACAAAGAACACTCAGAGCAGTGGCACTTTAGACCAGGAAGCCAGTCAGAGACCTTACTAACAGGAGGAGACCATTCTGCAGCCTGACCCATTCCTCCCTTCCCCTTGGCCCAGTGTGCAGCCCCGAGGCCTGCAGGGTGTTGTGCTGTACCTCATGTGGCTCAGGGGCTCCAGTTTCTTCAGCAGGGCTCTCTCCATCTGTGACTCACTGCTCTCATCACCAACCACATCACAGCTCCTCTCTTCTGACTGCTCGGCCCCCACTACAGCCAGGGCCACCAAGACCAGCAGCAAGGCAGAGGTATGGCAAGGTGGTGACATCCTGGACACATGCCACAGAGAACACAGGATTAACTTCACAAAGGATTAGTTTCAGCCCCCTGCAAACTAACTTCAGGGTCATGGAGTCAATGATTAGCCACTTCCTCAGTCCTGACTGCAAAAAGGAGAAGCTGAAATCTAGAAACAACTCATGGTTCACAAGAGACTAAATCTGAATCTCTTGCGCAGCCAAAGACAATTCACTGGGCTGATTTGGGGCTCTCTTCTGCATTTGCCTCGAGACCACAAAAAGTTGTGCTGCTGAGCACATTAATTAGCTGCCAGAGCAGAGTCCAGCAGACTGAACGCTGGAGTAAATTTCAGGCATAATCCACTGTTTGTTATGGTGTTGCACTGAGAAGCCAGTCAGCAGAAAATTATTTATGAGACCTCTAATCAATCATCTTCACAGCTCTCATGTAAAGAGCTCATAGGGAAGAGCCACCGTGATTAGTCAGGCCCTGTTCGTTCAAGTGCCTTAATCTTTATAATGATCTTTCCAGTACTCCTTTAGCTGAAAATCTGAAAGACATTAATAATGCTAAACGGCAACTTCACAGAACAGTTTCCACCAGGGAAGAAGGAAAGCAAGGCATCCTATGTAAGATCCAATCAACAAGGCAGTAATGAAGTAACAGTAATAATTAATAATAATAGCAATAATAATAACAACAACAGTAATAATAATCTATAAGATTTGCCCTTCAGGTTCACGCTAAAACGTGAAACGTTCACATCACATATGAAACGTTCAATGATAGCACCAGCCAAAGAAAGCAGTGCAACAGATTCCCCTCTGCTTCTTGTGCCGCAGATTTCGGTACAGCTCCAGTCGCTGGTGGAAGGCAGGCCCTCCATTAAACAGCACCTGGCTGCAGGCGGGCACAGAGCCCGTCCGAGCGAACCCAGCGATGTCCCCAGAGCCCCACGGCTCACAGCTGCTGAGGCGGGCTCTGCTCGCCATGGGGCACCAAAAGAAGGTTAGGAACGCAGAAATCACGGAACGGCTAAGGCTGGATGGGACCAAAGTGGGTCACTCGCTCCAACTTCCCTGCTCAAGCAGGGTCGTCCTAGAGCACACGGCACAGGATTGTGTGCAGGCGGTTCTGGAATATCTCCAGTGAGGGAGACTCCACAGCCTCCACGGGCAATCGCTTCCAGTGCGCGGGCACCGAAATGAGGAAGCCCGTGACACGAGGGCTCGTGACTGCTCTCTCCCGAGGCCAAGAGCAGGACCTGCCCTCAGCCCCAGGCACGGCTTCTCCCGGGATCTTGCTGCGCTTCGCTGGGAGCGGCCCGACCGGGCTCCTCCAGCCGGGGCCGCTGCCCCAGACCCGCCCGGGACGGAGCGCGGCTTCGCCCCGCGGCCTCGCCGTGCCCGCTGCCCACCTCGGCAGCCCCGCGCACCCACCTGCGGCCGCCCCGGGACCGGGAGCCGCCGCGCACAGGGAACAGAGACCCGCGGCTCACGCGCATCCCATGCTGGACGGCACGGGGACCACAGGCACGGGCGGCACCGGCCTCCTCCTCCGCGTCCCGACCGGCTCCCTCGCCCGCCCCGCCAGCCGGAAGCCGGGAAGAGCGTGGCGGAACTGGAGCCCGGCGCCAATGGGAACGCGGGAGCGGCCGGGATCGCCCGCCCAGGAGCGCTTCGGAGCGAATGATGCGCGGCGGAGGAAAGGCGGGCAGGGCCGGGTGGTGCACCGGGACACGCCCACTTCCTCTCTATCAGCCAATAGACTATGAGATGCAGCGCCTAGGCCCGCCCCCGCTCGCCTTTCTGCCAATGAACGACGAGGGCGGGCAGAGAGGAGGAGCCCTCACGGCGCGGAGCTCGAGAGAGCCGCACTCGGCATGCCGATGAGGCGGGGAACAGCGGGCACCAGCCCCTCGGGATCGGGATCGGGATCGGGATCGGGATCGGGATCGGGATCGGGATCGGGATCGGGATCGGGATCGGGATCGGGGGGCTCCAGGCTGCAGATCAGCTCACCAAGGTGTCTGTGACTGTCCCTCGCTGCAGCCACGCTCTCCTCTCTCCTGTGGGGGAGAGCCTGTCCTCCGCACAGGTCCGGAGTAGCAGCAGGCAGGTGGCTGCATCAGCGGGGACGAAGGGCTTCTCGGCATCAGCCTCCCCTCGCTGCCGCTGCCGGAGGCGGTAGCAGTCCCTCTGTCGCTGGGCTTGGCCATCCCCACCAGGTACCTGCAGAGTGACTTTGTGTTGCAGGAGCAAGGTGTTTCGACTACCTCACTAAACTGTTTTGTGGCCTTGATCCTTCTGATTTTGTCCCCACTTTGTGCCGCTGGTGGATTCTCTCCAAGATTTGTTTTGTTCTTGTACTTTGGAATAAAGGTGCCTCCCCCAACTCCTGCAGATTTTGCCACTGTAGAGGAATTCCAGGTCCAGCATACAAAGTTAGTGTGCTTGAGCATCTTGGATATCATTAATAAAACTATAAATATGAGATGTAAGACTGGCCTGTCCAAAGGACATCTCGCTCCTTATGATGTGTTCCCTAGAGTACATCCACTTTCCAGGAGTCTGTTACTGGACGGGACAGATGTTCTTTGCCAGAGTTCTGAGGCTTTTGCATCCTTTAGTTAAGAAAGAAATGCTACAGCTAGTGAATGTTGGAAATGCTGGAAAAGGTACCTGTCTGAGAGAAATTTAGGAGGTTCCTCCTCTGGTATGCTGCTTCAGTAGTGAAGAACTGGGGAAGCAGTGCTGCTGGCTCCTGGAAAATTAATCAGTTTAGTCCTGCTGTGACTCCATACTGACAGTATGGCATAGCTGCATTAGTCAGATTTATTTATTCACACTTACATAATAACTGAGAGTTGCCCTCACACCTTCTGCAGTGTGATCCCTCCCACTCTAGTTCCTGTCCTGCTGATATTAGAAGAAAAAAAGTAAACCACATTGAAACAGCTCTTAATTCTTTCCCACCAGCTTTCACTTCTCCAGTTCTTCACAAATAATGCTGTCTTTGTAGTCACTCTGGGCCAGCAGGCGGCCTGAGCGCTTAAAAAGTGACAAAACTTGCAGGAGCTGGGAGAGACGCCTTTACTCCAAAGTATGAGAGAACATGGACATACTGGAGAGAATCTACCAAAGAAACACAAAGCGGGGACAAAAGCAGATTTGGACACTTAAGCTGTGTCTGAATCCTGTTATATACTTTTGAGCCATACAGACTGTATTCCCAGCTAAACTCCCCTGTGAGTATAGCAAATTCTCTCACTCTGAGCTTGAGAGCTCTTTTTGACTTCTCTATTATTCATTTCAAGCATTTAGGAGAGATGTTCTGCCTCTTGCCTTGCTCTGCTGCCTTATGCCTTCCCCATCCTTTCAAGCACACATTCCCTATTTTGCTGTCCACAGGCCCTACCTAGGATTGGAAGGAATCTTGTGGGTGCAATATGCCACCCTTACAGGCAAGTGAAGCAATTTGCAGAATTACCAATCCCCTCCCCGAGATGTGCATTGTAACAAATTGGCCACTCTGTGTCAGGTAAGCACCTCCCGTACAGTAATCTCTCACATTTAGAACCTGTCACCAGAAGGGGGAACAATCATCCCAGCTGGAGGTAGCAGTCGTCCCAACTCCTTTGTTGAGCATGCCCAAACAGTTACTGGAAATTAACTGTAGTGTACTGTGCTGAAGAAGTGCAGCCTGAGCCTGACCAATATCCCCATTCTGAGCACAAAATGGAAGGGATCAGCATGTGGATTA
Organism: Passer domesticus; assembly: GCF_036417665.1. Lineage (NCBI taxonomy): Eukaryota > Metazoa > Chordata > Aves > Passeriformes > Passeridae > Passer > Passer domesticus. The sequence continues at coordinate 87,670,846 of NC_087475.1, read as the reverse complement.
AAACAAAAACCAGCCAACCATGCAGCCAAGAGATTTCTCAGGGTGCTGGAAACATCTCTACTCCCCACCACAGAGTCACAGAATCTTTTAGGTTGGAAAAGATCCTGAAGATTGAGTTCAACCATTAACCTGACCCTGGCAAGCCCAGCACTAAACCATGTCCCTAAGCTCCACATCTGCATCTTTTTAAAATACTTTCAGGGGTAGTGACTCAACCACTTCCCTCTGCAGCCTGTCCCAGTGCTTGTTATCCTTTTTATTAAAGAAATTTTTGCCAATATCCAATCTAAATCCCCCCTGGCACAACCTGAACTTTTCTCATCAATGGTCGATACTTCAAAAGAAAAGTAGCCTTTCCTGTTGTTGCTGACCACAGAATCACTAAATGATTGAGTTGGGAAGGGACCTTTCAAGGTTATCTGGTCCCACCCCCTGCTCAAACTACAACCTGGTCCACCTACAGCCCAGGACTGTGTCCAGGCCACTCTCCACTGAGGGACACACCACAACCTCTCTGGCCAACCTATGTCAATTTTCAGACACCCTCAGAGTAAAAAAAGTGTTTCCTGATGTTCAGAGGCAACACCTTCTGTCTTTCAGTTTGTGCCCATGGCCTCTTGTCCTGTCACTGTGCACCACTGAAGACTTTGACTCTTCTTGAGTCAAATTAATGCATATAAATACCCTTCCTTCATACATATATAATGTATTTATATACATTAATTGGATCCTAATCAAGAAGTCTTTTCTCCAGGCTAGACAGTACCAGAGCTCTGAGTCTTTCCTCCCAGGACAGCAGGAGTCTGGTCCCATTATGCTCCTTGTGCCCCTTTGGCAGATTCTCCTGAGTATGTCCCTGTCTCCCTTGTACTGATGCTGTTGAGATGGTGACTTGGAGGGCCTTGAGGAATGCCAGCTCTCAGTGCCTGCCTTGTGTCTCAAGCACAGTCACAGCGGTATTGGGTATGAACAGAGTTCCCAGTCTGAAGTGGAATTGAATTGTCCAAAGCTCACAAGGCTTCCTTTTCAAACCTCTACTTCCTGTCTGACAGCAGTTGGGCTGCCACTTTGCCATAGCCATTGCTTATCCCATTTTTCACCTTGTACTCTCACTAGTCACCTTTTTTACCTTGTGCTGTCATCATCCTGCTGCTTCCACCCTGAAGGGAGCTCCTCAGAGCAGCAGGAATCCTCCCAATTCCTGCATCAGTGTAACCTCACCCTCTTGCATTGGCAACAATTAGAGTACCCCTGAACTTTGTGATGTTTGTGAACACCTTTTCCATTAGCAGCTGTTCTTGAGACATCCTCCATCAGGTTAGAAAAATGAAAGCTGCTGCAGTTCCACTGCTCTCCATTCCGTTGTAAATTTGGTTATCTTAGCAGCTGGATATAGAGGTAGCAGCTACATATTTCTTGTCTTCTGAATGTAGCCTCAGGCTTCCTGTTTCACAGGCATTGAGCACTGTTGTTCAACAGCCCGATCGAAACATCCTTTTGTGCACACTCCTTGCTTTGGCATGGAGGCAAACAGATCAGAAATTTCTGCAGCTGATGAGAGTGAGGAAGTAACTTATACTTCTATCAAATTCTCTCAGACTCCTCCTCCAAGGGCCAAAGCTCCACAGGAGAAAAGAGGTGAGGAAAGATGGATCAGGTAGGTGAATCAAAAATTTTACTTTGAGTGAAAGCAAGATTTAACAGAAACACTCTGAACTGGCAACTGATTTTGAGTGCCAGCTTAGAGAGTTGTTGCTTTGGTTTTAAAACTACTGTGGATATTTTAGTGTGATTAAAGCTGACAAGTTAGAGACCCAGCATTTTCCCCCTCCCTCTCACCAACCTCCTTCAGTGTCTACTCCTGGGCATTCAACCCAGGCATCCTTTTCTTCAAAACTGGTTTAAAGTTGTCTGCTTGTCAGCAGCAAGAGGTTGTGAGCAATAGTTCTTTGAAGGGCAGGCAAGATGCGAATACAGATAAATTAGAGGCGCATGCTAATCAGAGATCAGAGGCAGAGAAAGCATATGAGATCATCCAGCCTCTCTCCTGTGGGGCTGTGCAGGATTCTTCTGTGATTTTTTCCTGTTTTCTGTGTTCTAGTGTTACATACCTCCCAGTGAGCAAATTTTCAGCTTTTGCTGCGAAACAGTTCTTCAGAGCACTTTACTATCAGGAAGATTTTCTTCGTGCTTTCCTTAAATTTTTACTTTCCTTATTTCCTCTCCATTACCCCCGATTAGACCTGCAGATGTCACAGCAAACAATTCCTCTGGCAGCTTAGTGTAGAAATACCACCTTCAAAGAGTCAAACATTGCATTGGTGATCCTTCTTTGTAAATATTTCCTTCAGGCAAAATGATGGAGGGGTTGGAACTAGATGAGCTTTGGAGTGCTTTCCAACTCAGATAATTCTATGATTCTATGAAACATCAGTGAGCTTTAGATGAGTTCTGTTGCATTGTCTGCAACACTAATGGTTGACTCTAAATTTTCAGAGGTGTTACAGCAAAGGGGACTCTCACTGTGGGATACAAGGTTTCTATACCCTGATCAGAATAATTTTGTATACCTGTGGTGTTTACTGCTGCCTGGTCACTCGTTTCACTATGGAAACAAAGCCAGCACAGAAACTCCCCAGTTCCTATCTGGTGCTCACACTCCATCTGTTTGGAGGGCAGTCTTGCTTTTGCATATGTTTCTGCCAGAAATTATGTTTTCTGTTGCATCACACAGTAACATGGTTTCATTCCCTGCCATTCTTGTTCACCCCCACCCTGTTCAAAGGGGTTTAACCAATGCCCTCTTTGGATGTCTGCATTTTTCTTTTTAACATCTCTCCACATTCTTTTATGGAACCTCATCTTTTTGAGCTATGGTCAGACAACCGAAAATAAGGAAGCTGATATTTGAACACACTTTTTGTGCATATTATTTGATTATTTCTCATCTTTCTTCAGCATGAAAGAGATCCCTAAGGAGCTCACTTTAAGTACCTTTATTTTGAAAATCTTTATGTTCAATTCTGTTCCTACCTCCATCACTTCTGAGAGATGTGCTCTCAGGTATTTTTCCCTTGCTGACTTTGCAGGCACATTATTATGGGTGCGTAGATCAGTCCTCTGGTCAAACCAACAGGTTTTGGTGCTTATAGATTCCTCAAAAATGAAGAGCTGCCCTGGTTGTTTCTTCTGTTTGGCTTCCAGAGAGCCTTAGATGTGCTGTACTACCAGAATGTCTGTACAGCAGTCACTTAAGACAGTGTTAGCCCGTGTAGTGCTTGTGGTAACAGCAATAACCAGGTCTGTGCCACAGCCAGGAACAGAATCCTCGTATCTCAAATTCTCCTCCTTGGCTCTAGGTAGTCATGCTGCTCCCATAGTGAGGTAGGCAGGAGCTGAGGGGAGCTGTTTGGGACAGTGCCATGACATTCTTCAGATTGTCCTGATGAATTGAATTTTAAAGTGCTAACAGCTTTCAGTTTTTGAACTGAATCTGGACTCCCAAATCTAAAAATATTGGGTCATGTTGCTTGCAAATAAATGGAGAGTATCAGAGTCATTTCTCCGAGCACAGACTTATTGGGGTGTTTTGTAAACAGAAAGTGATAACATTGTATATTTACATTAAGTGCCCACCAGTCCACTTACCCCTTTGGACAGACTCTTCCAGTTCATCACATAACTACATGGAAATATTTCTGGATGCTCCATTCAGATTTTCCTCCTGTTTCAAACTCATCTTAGGTACTTCTCCTGTCCACTCCTGCAAGAGTTTCACATGTAGTTCAGGGGCTGAAGAGGAAACAGAAACCATTGAACCTGTTTTAAAAAGTGTGAACTGCAGGGGCTCCTTTTGCAGCAGGTGAAAATCCTGATTTGTGAAATATTTTATTCCACTTCTCTGGATTGATCTCTGTAGTTCGAGAGCAGCTTAAATTCACATCAAACACTTCCTGTTTTCCAACTTCACTTTGTTGGTTTTTTTTTTTTCTTCCAAAATTATCTAATGCCATATTTTTTCATTTTTGTGAACTTTAGTGACTCTCCCACTGTTGGGGTTGTGGAGGTGCCCTGGGATTTTGTTTTTATGATGAATCATTCCCTTTTTTCTGCAATTGGTTTGAAACAATAGAGAGTGAACTGCTCTATTCATTGCCAGGAGGCACCAGCTCCATGCCCGGTGTTGACATTTAAGGATTAACTGTTTCGAAGACTGCCATCCTGGTTGCCTTGTCTTGGCAGTTTTCCCTAAAATCTAAGAGTGATCAGAAGGATGCAGGAGACAGCTTCTTTGGAGAGGCAAGAGAGGAAGGAAAACAAAAATACAGATGTGATCTCAGAACCAGGAGTTGTGTTTCATCAGATGTTTATCTCCTTTTGCCAAGTTTTCAGTTGTAATATGCAGAGAAAAACCTCCACCCTACCCCTTAACCTTGGGCTGACTTCATTCTCTTGAGGCCTAATCTGATGACAAAACCCAAGCTGCCAGGAATACAAACAAGAGGAACAGAGAGCAGAGTCAAGTTTAAGTTCCCGACCCAGTCCAAGTCCTTCAGTTCTCCCACTGTGTGAAGTCCCTTTGTGTGAAGCTGAGGAGTAGGTTGTAACTCAAAAGTCTTTCTGTATTGTCTCTGAAAAGGGATGGGGTTTTGTTCTGTAATAATGATTTTTAAAAATAAGAGATGTTACTATTTTTAAACTATGTTTGGGACAGCTAGAAGATCCTACAAGCTTCAGGAAATGTGAGAAAACCTCTATCTTAGAAAAGATCTTTATACCAGAAGAATGATGCTTACAACAATGCTCCCTCATGATCTCCCTTGTTACCTTAGAAACTACTTCTGGGTAAAACCACAGGCCTAAGTGTGTCGCTATAGATGAGAAACTGGCCTTTACATAAGTGACCCTGCTCAAAATCAAAATAAATTAATTTTTATTAATTTACTGATCTAGTCTACTTTCTGTATTTGGACAAAGCTTCCAATGTTTAAAGGATGCGTTCTTATTTTTAAGTGGAGTCCCTTCACCTTCTGTTTTAGCACTGGCTTTCTTTGTCTTTCTCACAATATTCTTCGTATGTGATCTGCGTTTGTTTTCAACCTCCCCCAAGTGATGAAATATGTTTCTTCGTGGCATGACGAAGAGAGAAGCACCTCACATTTCATGAGATCCATGGAGATTTTGTTGCTAGATTTGGGTAGAAGGCTCTGGAATATCACAAGATCAGGATATGGTACATAAGTTAGCTGCACATTTACTGCTTCTTAGAAAGTGCTGTTGTCTATGGAGCTGTTGAACTGAGATTAATAAAACAAGCAAACCAAACTCCCCTGGAACTCATCTGTGCCAGTAAGTGTCATCCTCTCTTCTGTCTGGAAGAGATTTTAGTGCTGAGATTTCAAGTGTTTTATGCAAACTGAATGCCTCTTGGGTCAAACACAGCTCCAGGAGATGGCAGTGGAAAAGCAGCATGTAGCCTGGAGGTTAAGATGTTGTGCTGTACATAAGCAGACCTCTACAGGCCAGTCCTGACCAGCCCTTTGAAAGTAAGCTGTGATGGGCTACAGTGGAAGCTGCCCCAAGGACTCACTCTCTGCCATGGACAGCCAGTGAACAGCAGACAGTGGTGGTGAAGGTGTGAAGGGGGAGATGTCCCAAGGTCTTCAAGGCTGGCTCTCCCATCCTGCCACCCCACCATGGAAGATGAAAATGTAGAACTGCCTTGGGAATATCCTGGAAAGATGTAGCATGACCATGTGTCTAAGCCTGTGAACAGGATGCTGAGATTAAACCTGGTGTTATTGCTGGGAGAGCTGGGGGAAAATCTTTGGATTCCTTTTTACATGTAAGCTGGAACATGGTGGCTGTAGCAATGCAGCTCTCTGGTTTCCACCCCAAGCTTCAGCACTGAGCCAGGAGTGGATTTGTTGGGAGGCACCTGCCAGCACAAGGTGTCACATGGTGCCTAGGTAGCTCCAGCTCACTTGTGGTAGGTGCTTCCTCTTCTGGGGTCAGCCACCACAGAGGCTGGACCAGCAGGCTCTGTGGCCAGGCAGGGGCAGAGCTAGGGATGATGTAGAGAAAAGTACCCCCTGGGAAGTTCAGACAGGAACTGGTGGCCCCAAACCCAGGTGAAATGGGGCCCTGGGCTGATGGGGAGGCCCCAGTTTGGCTGGGCAGGGACAGTGATGTCCACCATGTGCAGAGTGTATACAGACACGATGCTCTAAATAGTGCAGTTCCTTGTGGAAATGCCCAGGACAGAAGCAAACTATGTAAAACCACAGTCAGTTTTCCTGTGGCTTCTGTTCACTATGGTTTCTTTTCTCTTTTACAGCCACCTGTCTGTGGTCAGCAGTTCTGAAGGGCTTGGTCATAGGCTTTGGAACGCTGAGCATCTCCCTGGCAATTGCTTTTATTTGGAAGATGAGTAAGTGCACAAAGGGCTGCTGAGCATGAGCAACCGACAGCAAAGGACCAGCGACACATCTAACCACAGAAGCTCCATTGTATGGAGTTAAAACCAGAAACTGTTCTAGGATTCTACCAGCCTTATGTACCCACTAATATCCAGAATATTTTGAAGAATATGTTCTTCATGCAGACTCCAGGAAACCCATTTCAGATCCTGTGGCAAAGAACAATTAAACATATTGAAAAGTCTTTGTAGACTTGCCTGGTAAATGTAGAGGTAAACTGTAGAACAAATAGGTCTGTAATATATTTGCATGCATGCAGATGGTTCTAGACTATGTGGAGGAACTTCCTGTTAGTTGCTTAAAATCCATCCACCCAAAGTGGGATGTGATCACACCATACCCACAGAGTGTGATCTGTTTTCAGATAGCCAGTTGGGTATAACTGGGTATCTGAGTGGTTCAGTGGAAACCTGGGGGTGGGGTGAGTGTGTGCATGCTTGCCACCAGCATCAGAGTGCACATGACTATTGTAAGATTTTGAAATTACACTGTTATTTTCAGAATCTTGTCCTGATTTGAGTTTTCTGCATTTCAACTATCCAAATGAGTTGTTTCTCAGTAGGTCCTTGCTGACAAGTGTTTCTATTGGTTAATGGTAGAGAAGAGTATGAGTATTTTGACTTCTTTACAGGTGACTGCCAACCACACTGCCCTCAACAGTGGGTGGCCTACAGAGGGAGCTGCTACTCCTTCTCCATGGAGAAGAAGGACTGGAATTCCAGCCAGGAATCCTGCAGGGCACAGGGAGCTCACCTACTGGTGATCAGTGATACCTTGGAGATGGTAATGGTTTTCTTTGGCCTTGAGGGTCTCCCATTTCCTGCAGATACCTAAGTGACTGGCATACAACCTGTCACTTCAGCAATGTTTTGGTTTTAAAGGAGAGGAAGGATTTATGACTGTGGTGTTACACATCACAAAGTTTGCAGGAAGCAGAGAAGCAAGGGGGAGAACGGAGAGTTGAGGGTCACTGTCAGGTACTCAGAATCATCCTATGAAAGATGGTAGGAGACAGCCTTCTCCACTGTTCCTCTCCACCTCCTCTCCTATTCCCAATACGACTGATATGAATGATTACAGTGGCGCTGAGCAGTCGTTGTATTCATTGCCTACAAACTGATATGTCCCCACTCTCAAGGAGTGCTTCCTTTGCAAAAGCGATACTTCTCCTCCCTGTGAGTGCTCCAGCTCCTCCTGCTCAGTGACCCATGCCATTTCCTGTGTTCATGCTTAGATATTTCTTTCTCATTCTCTTTTCAAAGCTTACTTCCTCCCTCTGCCAAAATACCTCAGCTGTGCTGGTGAAATAAGAAACCATGTGTCCCACTGCAGGTGCTCTCTGGGGACAGGGGCATGCATGGTCACTGGAGGAAGGGGTAGTGCTGATTACTGGGGCACTGAGGCACATCTGCTTAAGTAGAGCAGAAACCTTGATCCGGCTTTGCTCAAGCCAGGGAGTATTAGCTCAGGTCCAATGAACGTGGACAGCTTCCAGTCTGTGGACAGAAGTTGCATTGTGTGATGTCCTCTGGAGGGTTACAAAGCCAGGTCTCTGCTTGATTGGGAGTATGTACATGGCTCTTACATTTGCTTAGACAAATCCTGTCTCCTTGAGAAATAGGTGTCTTCCCCAGATTACCCATTTCTTCAGCATGAAGAAAGCCTTCCTGCTCCTGCTCCTTTCTTGCTGCCATCTCAGCTACTAGAGTGTTATCCGTTATCCCTGCTCAGGAAGAGGGTTAGGTTTAGAGTTAGGGTTTAGACTCACCCTTCTAAACAACACTTTTCTAGCTATCCATGCCTTGTACTGCAACGGCTGTGATTGCTTGACCTACAAGTGCTAGGGAAGTGCAGTCATCTCCAAACCACCACCAACATTCCAGTTATTCCTCAAGCTGCTCCTATTCCCACAAAGCCAGCTTTGTTAATGCTTCTCTCTGAAGATGTCTTGTCTGAAGCTTTGTTTGTGGTAGCAGGAGATAAGGATGGAGCCCAGCCATACCCCTGAAAGGCTGCTGTTCTTTGGTTGCAAATGTGGACAAGACAAACTTACCTTTCCTGGCTTTGTCTTTCTGATGGAGAGGAGGGTTGGGGATGGGGAATTTACTTCATGGCTGAATTTCTGTTGCAGGCTTCACCTTTTAACAACAATTAGAGGTTAAAAATAGCTAAAAGGAAATGAACACTGAAAACATAGGAGGAAAATGTGTATGAAATTTAAAGAGCTTTCATACTGTGCTTGTTACACATATCTGTCAGTGCCTGCACTTCCTGCCCTACCCTGCCTTGATTTTATCTTTACTTGTTAATACTTCATATTAGCTTGCTAGTTAGCTGTATAGTGGGGTGTTAATGTTAATATTAATAGCATGCCTTCCTACATAAAGCTCTGTGCGGGAGACTGCGGTGCAATTCATAGAATCATATAATCACAGAATATGCAGAGTAGGAAGGGACCCACAGGATCATTGAGTCCAACTGCTGGCCCTGTCATTAGAAGGTGTGGAGAAGCAGTATTGTCAGTCACTAAAGGGACAGTGAGGTGAGGGGATGTATCTTGCTCTCTGTTCTCTTTATTTATCTCCATTTTCAAGCTGGCTTTCATTAGTCACTTTGTAATTCATCATCATTTCTAGGATCTGTTCAAGCGCATTCAAGCAGAATGTTTCTGGATTGGACTGAGGAACAATACAAGCTCTGGATGGATTTGGGAGGATGGATCTGTATTAAGTGATGCCAGGTGAGTTTCATTCTGTTTGAAAAACAATAGTGCTTATTCAGATTGCCTGGTGTTCCAGAACACCCAGAGCTCCTCCTCCAGATGTCAGAGCTTTCTTCCTGGGCAGATTTTCTTCTTGCTGTCACCTGTACTGCACTAAGCTCAATAGCATTTACTTTTCACTGCCCTGCACCTTGTAAAGGCATGTACCTGTGAAAAGCAGGCCAAGTATTAATGTCTCACTCTCTGCTTCCCTCCAGCTGCTCAGACCAAGGACTTTATTTACCTGCACCAGCACACAGATGCTTGGTTAAAAAGGCATATGGCTTTTCTGGGTTAAGTCCCCTTGCACCCATTCTGTAAAATGCTGGTGTCACTGGGTGCAAGAACCCAGCCCTTTCCAGCTCTACTGCTGCCAACCTAAGTCAGAACCTTAATTTTATCTCAGTCTTTATTTGGACAAAATCAGTGTTTTTCATGAGGAAAAGCATTTTTATCTGGTTACTTTGCCTGGCCCTTTCCTTTTTATGGCAGTTAAGGCAATGAGTTTGTTTCTAAAGCCTCTCCAGCAAGCAAAACTTGCCCAACATCTCACTGTCAACAGGTCAGTACTCTGAGCACTTGGCTTAGCTCCCTGAATAAATCCAGCTTTCTGTTCCTACAAACTCCTTGAAAGGCAGTGATCATTCCATGAGACTTTCACCACTGCCACTCACATGCTGGTGGATATCACTGCCACTGCAGGGAACTGTGTCTGCATTTGGGTCTGATTTGGGTTCTATGATGGCAAAATTACTTAGCTGTGCCAGGTAGATAGGTTTTTTGGTGTACATCTTATTTTCTAACAGCTGCCTTTTGGAGGTCAGGTTGTTTCTCTTCCTCTGGGCTACACCCTTCAAAATCAGATGTTTTTAATTTCTTGTCTCCAGGAGATAATCTCAGTATTTTTTTTTCATTCTCACTACCATGTCTCTTACAGAGTCCACTCTAACAGCCCTGTGCAAAATTGTGCTGTCCTGATGAAAGATCAGTTTCATGCCTCCAGCTGTGAAGTCTTAGCTCCGTGGATCTGTGAGAAAACACTTAGATAAATCCCATGTGTTTTTCCATCTCACAACGACCTCATCTGTGGTATGGGTTGATCATTAGCTTCATACAAGAGCAAAGACTTGCCTTTTCCATGCCCTCACTAAAGTGTTTTACAAGGACAGGTTTGTTGTCCATAAGGGTGAGTTACTCTCAGCAACAGATCTACTCTCAGTCCACGAGTGTTGGATTACTGCTCTTTGTGACCAGATGAGACCTGGGACATATTCTCTGGCCTACTCTTTCCCTTCTTTATCCTATAAAGGCAAATAAAAGCTTTGTCTTCGGACTTTTGAGGGGGACCTAGTCATTTTCTCTCACTTCTAAGTATCAGATTTCATTACCATTCCCTGCAACTCTGTTGTCTGATATCAGAAGGACCAGGAAAAAGAGGCTTGCTGTTCATTGACAGGAACATATAAACATATTTCTTGTTGTGGAAGCTTCTCCTTTTGCATCCCAGTGGTATGAGTGGGAGAGAAGAGGGTGAAATGAAACTGCAGCTTCTGTAAATCCAGCAGTGAAAATAAATATCCAGGACTGCACTGGACTAAAAGTGTGTACCTGTGCCACTTCTTCTCTCTGTTGGAAGGAATTAGGCATGTTTAACCAAGCTTGTAAAGAGACTGGACTTCTGGAGTCAAAGGAATACAGCTAATTCTGTGTAATTATTTAATTCACCAGAAACCTGTTTTCCTCCCCACCTGTGTGTTTTCGTACTGCAGAGGAAGCAGTGGACAAACCCTTAAGGCAATGATCTTCCAGTTCAAATAGAGCAGAGACAGGCTCAGAGTTTGAATGCCATAAAACCACAGTGAATATTTGGGAACACTGTCTTCAGTTCTGAGCTGCTCAGTATAAGAGAGACATGGACATACTGACTGGAGAGTCCAGCACAGGGCCACAAATATGACAATAGGGCTGGAGCACCTTCCCTATGTGGAGAGGCTGAGACAGCTGGGATAGTTTATTCTAAAGCAGAGAAGGCTGAGGAGAGATCTTATTCCTACAATCATAGAAGCACAATAACCAGCTTCAACATTTCAATTCAGACTCCATATATTTGCTTCATATTTTTTTTATTCTAATTGCAGGAAATCCTTACCAGCTACTAGTGGCATTATCTTTCACCTGCTTAACAGGATGCTACACATGAAGGTATCAAGGCAGTTAAAGACAAAATGATGGATCTTAGCATACTTAGCTAAGTGGATGTCTGCTGAGCCTCATGTAGAGTTCACTGAGATGAGGGTCTCAGGTGAGAATGTGTTACAGCAAGGGGGAGTCTGCTTTTTAAAACCCATGACTGAAACAGCCAGACCTGGGGAAACATCAGTGTAGGAGGAAGTGAAAACTTTGGAGTTTTCATCTTAGATTGTCTGGGTTACTTTGGGTGAGTCATTTTATCTGTGCCAAAGTCCATTCAGCTACCAAAAGATGTTCCTGGTTCCTAGAAGGTTGCCAGACACTATGAAATAGTGCTGAACACTTTGCTTGCTTTGTCAAAATGATGGAAGCATCTGTAGAAGGGAACCTACCAGTTACCTTACCAGAGAATACCACTGAAGAAACAGCTTCTCATATTACCATGATATGCAGGTGAGATGAGCATGTCTCTGCGCTTGCCTAGCTTACCTTGCCTGGATGGATTGAAAACATTTCTCTTCAGTTTTTGGCTACAAGAGCACATTTTTGACCAAGGTTCTAATGTTCAGGAGCAGGCTTGGGAGCCATGTGAGCTGTTTGGCTATTTCACAAAAAGAGTAGATCTCTATAGAGATCCCTGTGCCATGTGCAGTTCTGCATCTCGTCCTGTCAGGTTGGTCTTCCATCAGTCCAGCTCCTGACCTTTACCACTGTAAATTGTCATCTTCAGAAAGGCTTTGACCAGCCCATATGTACCAGCCCATTTCTTAACTCCAGAGTTATTCAGATTACCAAAGTTTTGATGATTATATTAGGAGAAGGTTAGGACAGACAGAAAATAATTTTATCCTGCACACTTTTTAATCTGAAAATTATGCTTTACATCCTCTAAAATAGATCTCTGTTCTTTGGAGTTTGCATTAGAGCTATAAGTAAGATATTCTACTGCCACTTGCAAGGGTAATAATTACCAGAGCTATTGATCCTCCTGCTGCAGACCAAGTAAAGACAGTGGTCTAAAGACCCCTTTTCCCTCTATGGTACAACATTGCCCATAACAGTGCATTACATGAATTTGCACTTAGTTAAATCAGGATGACTCCACCAAACAAAAATAATTTGACCTAGAAGGATCAATAACTTGACCTGGAACCAGAACCAGTAGAAGGAAAGTAAGACCCAGGCCACATATGTTCTGCTGTGTGAGGGTAGCTGCTGCTCTGGGCACTTGGTTAATGTGTTACATGCTGTTAATGGGTTGAACTTTTGGCAGCTTCCCATCATGTCACTGTCCCTGTTTCTGTCAGGGTGAAGGCCAGATCATTTTAGTTGACTTGATTTTCCAGGCATTTTGCAGCGTCTTTTCCTGGCATTAGCTTTGATGAGACCAGGAACAGGGAGCAAAAGGGAGCAGTGTGGGTGGAGAGGGAAGGTTTTTTCAATTTCCATTCCCTGTTTTCACATCCTGTTAATGGGAGTTTGACACACCCAGGCTTGTTTCCCAAATCCTAGCTCAATCTCCTGCTCCCATTTTGAAGGAAATCAAACAGCTCCTGTTCTTCCAGCAACCTCCATGACCAGTGCCGTGTCCAGCTCCATGCAGAGAGCCCTGCCAGAAATGGAGGCCTTCCCCTCATGCTCTGCTGTTAGCCCTTCTTTCCTTAGCTACAGCCCTTCCTCTTCCATTGCCTCTGTCCTGCCCCAACAGAGGCACAGCTCTGGCCTGCCAGGAACCCTCCCCTCCCTCTCCCCCCCAGCCCTGGCCTTCTGCCCGGACTTGGAGCTGCTAGTTCCAGCTCCTCCTTGCTGCCTCTCCCTGTTTCCGGATGGGCCCTGGCCCCCAGCCCTTATCTCCTCCAGCCCCTGGGCTGTTTGCAGAGGAGAGTATAAAGGGAATGATTGGGAGGGCAGAGGGGGACTAAAAGCAGCACTGGACCACACTGAGTGTCTGCTTGACTCACCACGTCCTGCTGTGTACCATGGGGATGAACGGGCTGCTTATCAAATCAAGCATCTTCCTCCTCCTCTTCTTCCTTCCAGGAGACACCTCACCCATCACAGAGCCGTAAGCTATGCTGGGGGGTCTTTGGGCAGGCAGGAGACCTTGGCTGTGTTCCTGTGTCTATTTCTTTGTCCCTTGTCTTCTATCTAACTTCTTTTATACAGGAATAAAGATGCCAAGGCTGGGTAAAGTGCCTTCTACAAACAGGAACTCTAGTGCTTGAGAGAGATGAAAAACAAGCTGTGAAACTGAGATATCAGTAAAACTTCAGGGGATTGACAGGATTTCAACAAAGTTTTATGCATGAAATTAGTTCTTTTGAAAGACAGCTTTTCATAAATGTTTGTGCAATGAGGTCTTCCTAAGAGACAAACTGTTTTGCAAGGACATTGAAAGGTTTAATTTTGGGTTGACTGTCCTACTCCCAGGCTGAAATGCCCAGGAGCTGGGAGCGGCTTGTTAAAAACTATGATGAGAAGAAAAGGAACAAATAGCTTAGAAATGGCTTTATTTTTTAATTCACATTTTTCAGCTCAGCCAATGGAATGAAAATTTCCTTCTCAGCCAGGGTAATGTGACACTGTAAGACTGTGACTGTCCAGGTTTGTGAGAGTATAGTGTCCTGCCTCCCTCCTTCACTCCCTTTTGCCCTGTTTGTATGTGAAGGGCATTTGTGTTTTGTGCATGTGTGTACATGTGTGGTAGGAGCAGCACATGAGGGGTCCTGACATCCCAAAGGCTTTCTCCTTTGGCTTTTTTGCAATGTCTTTTCCTCCCCTGCAAAGCACAGAGCACCTCACCCATTACAGAGCCCATCACAAGGGGTACAGGGGAATTTCTGAGCAAGGCTGTGCTGTAGTGCTTTCATCAAATGCAGGGGAAACAGACAGTGGGATCTGAGGGGCTAGATCCCTGCAGACCAACTGTTGGACAAAAAGGTGCCAGAGCTTCTGCTACTGATGAAGGGAATGCTTTGCCTTACTGCTGAGGTATTGAGGGCTCTTCTCCCATCTGCTCGCTGCTCTGGGTATGCCCACTGGAGGCCAGTCCTTGTCCACCAGAATGGGAGCACGGTTAGCATTAGGTGGATCGGGCTTCATTCCCAGATGCAGTGCTGGGCACTGGGATACCACCGGCAAGTTGCCACCCTGGGAATGAAGGAGGCTGCCTAGAGCTGAGCAGGGATCCCCTGTTGAGCTGAGACAGAGGGCCTTGCTTCCCTGAAAACCTGAAACTTGTTTGTGTTTTTGCTTAAGATCTGGCACCACGCTGTGGCGGTTTTGAATCTCTGCGAGGAATGAGAGTAATGCTACAGACCCTTCGCAATGTGTAGTCAATGGAATTGTTTCACTGCATACTGGCATTTGTGTGGCTCCTGAATGCTTCTAACAGTGTCTAGCAAAAGTGACAACTGAGTTTCCCCCCGCCTTTATTCAGGATCCCAGGAAGAAGTGCTGCTGTTGTGCCAGAACCTAGAAAAACATATCCTTTCCAGATGTTTGTGTGTAGGATTTCCTCTGGTATTTTATATTTGAGATGTCTCTGCTTTCCCCTGCTGCTACAGACATGCTGGAAATCTTGTTACGTGCTTAGAAAATGTGCCCTTCTCCCTGTGCAGCGAAAGCTGTAGTCATCAGATTGGTTTATTTGTTCTTTATACACAGCTTCTGTTACCTGTTCCTGCTACTCTGACCTATCAATTTCCCCTGTTCCTAGGCAGTACCTGGTGCTGGTGCCCTATCTGATCCACACGGATTCTCAAGAGAAAGTCTGCGTTCAGCTGACCTACCTGAACGAGTCTGTGACACTGAGTGCCACACTTGAGTACCTGTGGGGGAACAACAGCTTGATTGATGATGTGGTGTCAGAGAAAGACGTGTTCACCTGCATCCCTTTCTCTGTGAGTATCTCGTCCTTGTGTGATGACCCTTTGTGCCAGGCATAAAATGTAAAGGCACTGAGAAGTAATGACCAGAGTAACACTATGTGGATATTCACTGCTTCTTGGCTAAAGGTGTGTTCATGTCCATCCTCAACACCCTCTTACTGCTGAGATCTCCTTAGAATGCTAAATGACTGTGAGATGCTGAATCCTAGAAAGCCACCCCCTTTCTAGGACAGGAGAAGAAAGTGGGTTTAGTATATCGACACTCCTGATGGCTCTTTGGTGAAATGGCTTTCCACATCATCCTTCAACATCCTCAATTTGTCACTTGAGTGCCTTCAAATTGTGGTAGAGCTTTTGGCCCTCAGATGCTTTCCACCTGGTATATACTGAATTAATATAAGAACATAAAGCTGTGATTGCCTGTATCTGAAAAAAAAAAACAACTAGCAAAGCGGGACATTTATAATTTAATGTAATTGAAAGCTCCAAGGACTATAATGAGTTGTAGGCAACAAGGAAAACTGGATCATTTATCTCAGAGCCTAGACTATGTCTTTGGCCTGAAGAGAGAGGAACTGGTCTTCAGGAAACAGAGAAGTTTGGCATTTTTGTCTTGGTTTGTCAGATGTAGGTTGAAGACTGACTTGATCACTTGTGAAAGAGAGGTATAGATGTCTGGCATGGCTGGTTTGGAAAAAGAAATGTTCTGTGAGGATTAGAGACATAGCCTGAAAGAGAAGACTATTCCATTCTGCTTGTGAATGTCAAAAGGAAAAGAATGGAAAGGTTTGGTCACGGCAGTAAGACTTTTTAAAAATTGGGTGCTAGAGCTAGGAGTTCTTTTGCTGCTCAATACTTGCACAATCACTACACAGCAGGAGGAGTGGGTAGGAATATAGGACAAATAAAAATCAGTCTCTTGTTCCTGATCGTTGCTCCTCCTACCTCTGTGTTGGATGCATCAGGATTATAATAGAGCTCTCATTTCATTAAGGCTAATTCAGTTCAGGAATCCTTTAAAGGTGGTCTGTTACACAGTTTCCTTCTTACTTTCCAGCTTCCAAAACCAAGACTCCCATTACCCTTTGTGTTTCTCACTGTGATGGTGAAGGGGGCCACGCTGCAGTTCAGCAGCCGCAAATTACTGGTGGTCCAGAACTCCGAGAGCTTGGTCTTCATCCAGACAGACAAACCCATCTACAAGCCCGGACAGACAGGTACCAGGAGAGGGGTGGAGATATGCATTTGAAACAAACATTTGTATTAAAACTGTTGGATCATGCTGGCCAGATATCAGTTGCTTTCAGTGGGGGTCAGAACTGCAACCTCATGGCTGAGACTTATGTTTTCTTGTTCCATTACGGGAAAATTTGGGGAATCTTTAGGTGCATTTACATATCTAGGGCACCTGCACACTCTCCCTTTCTCACTGTGGGTTCTGTTGTTGTGATCCATGCAGTTAGGAGGTCTGCATTAAAACCAGAGAAAAACTGAATATTTATCCTATAGGGAACAGTGCCAAAACTCAGCCATGAAATAGCTTCCAAAGCAGCAGCTGATTTTGCTCAATGAAGACAGAAAGAATTATGTAAGCTATTTATTTCTTCTGGGCCAGTGATTTCCTAAATTTGGCCTGGATAAAAACAAATGTCCTAAAAGAGGCACTGAATTCTCTCTCCATCCAGAGCCAACACAAACTTGCAGCCAAATGCTGAAGTAATTTGCTTGCACTCATCCTTCCTAGGAAGTCAGTCTACTTATAACAAAATTAGAAGACCCATGTGAATTCTGACATAAAAATGCCTCATTGCAAAGTAGACAAAGGCAACTTAAATTTAACTTTGGTTGCAACCAATTGGATTCTGATACCCGTGATCAGTAAGATGTTCACACTGCCATGGATTTGGTCTTAACATCCTCTTATTCATGTAACCATAGTAGATGGGTAACCTTCTAGCATGAGCTAGCATTCTAGTAAATGGAATTTCCTTAGGAGAAAACAGCCTTGTTGTCTGTTATACCATTTTTTTTTTTTGCATCTGATTTTTCTGGTTACTGATTGCACTGTGGAACCTTACTGTCTTTCTCCATCAGTCCTGTTCAGAATTGTTTCTCTGGATGAAGAGTTCCGACCTGTGAATGAAATGGTAAGCATGATACTTGTTTTTCAACTTATTTGGCCTTAAGTCAAATGTGGGTAAAGGGAAGAAAAATAGTCTCTGTTGGGGAGAGCTCTCAGTATACTGAGATAACTGTGAAAATTCTGGGTCACCTTAGATCTTTTTAACAGGATCTGTTGTCAAATTTCTGCACAAAGCTGCCCTCTGCATTTTTGGAAAGGTTTGACAAACTGCAAATGGACAGTGCTGGTATAAGCAGTGAGCAATATGCCATTAGCACAGTGTTCTTATTAGCACTGCAGATCATCCAGAGTTAGTAATTAGTAATTTTGGCTGTGTTTTGTGCTTGAGACTAAGGATTGCCCCTGTCTTCTCACACCCAAAATGCTCTGATGATCTATCTGATGAACCAGCAACTTTTTTCCTTACCCCATTGGATGACTAGCTTTTACCCTGCAATGTGGTCATAGCCCATGTCATTTGACTGTGTTGCTTGCACTCTGTCTAAACATGCTGCTTCTTTTCTTCTTTTTCTAGATCCCACTGGTGTATATTGAGGTATGTACAAACATTTAATTCACGTTCACATCTATTGCACCTCAACGTGGGCAGATTAAACAGTTGACTCAACATGATTTGTGTTTATTTTTTTGTATTAAGCTGGTCCATTATGTTAATTTAACTATACAGAATTCTAACTCATATGGTGGCTACCATGTACCTGGGCCCAGGTTACAGCTCCCCTGTCATCCTGCTGTGTGCTTCCCCCAAAACTCTGCTAGTGCCCTCCACTCCTGGCCTGCAGCCTCCTGAACCACAGGGGCTGTCTCCCCCTTCACTGCTCTTGCTAGGGCTCATTGCAGACTCCCATTGTTCTCACAATCTCCTTATGATCACATTATCTGTAGGACCCAAAGAAAAATCGTCTGTACCAGTGGACAAACACAGAGTTAGAGATGGGATTTATACAGCTGTTCTTCAACCTCACCTCTGAACCTATCCAAGGCACCTACACCGTGGTGGCACAGAAGGCCTCTGGGAAGAAAGTTCAGCATTCTTTCTCTGTGGAGGAGTATGGTAACTGTCACTGCAGTTTCAAGTTCCTAGCAGCTAGTCCCATGGCACATGAAATCTTAACTGAACAGTGTAGGCGATCTGACCAGGATGCCCTGCATCACTGGAAATTTGTTTCTGTGTCCTTTTCCTGCCAAGAATCATGTCTTTCAAGGAGAAGAAGCACTTGAGTGACCTATCTCCTCTCCTCCCTAAGCCCCAGACCATGGAGTGCAGCTCTCCAGAATGCCCACCTCAGCAAGGCTCCTATTGGGAGGAGCAAAGTGCTTGGATCAATCTGTGCTGACAGCTACAATCCTTTCCTCCTTTCAGAGGTGTTTATAGGCCACAGCCTCATCTCCAGTTGGCTACATACCTGTCGAATGTCACACCATAAGTCTGGGTCTAAGCTGGGGCAGTCTAGACTGTAAATTAAAATCTTGCCTTTTCTGCCCTACAAGCTAAGCCTGTAGCTTGTGTGATGCTGTAGTGCCTTAACCTTCCTTTGGTGCTCTCACCTCTACAGCACTTCCATCTGCTTGGCTAGAAAAATGGTATCCCAGTACACACCAGCACATGATAACAAGCAGCAGATCTTCCCACCCCAGCAAGCCAGCTGCAGCCTTTGTTACATGGTCTGACATGGCCTGGCTCATGCAGCAGAGAGCTGTCCTGGTAGATGAGTCTCCAAGTGCTTTGATCTCTTCCAGTTGCAAGACTGTGCTCTGTCCTGTGCCCTGAATCCCCTCCTAGTTCTCCCCAGACAGTCACCACCCACTTCCCCTCCTGCAGCTGGTTGTGGATGGGATATATCACTGGAGAAGCCAGGGTGTCTTCCTGTTTTGAACACTGATAAGACCTACGTGCTCTGAAAATGCAGAGACCAGGCTGCAGTCTGTATAATTGTGGGAAAAGTCTACTGATTTTTCTCTCTGTTTTACTGTATCCTACTGCTGTGGGACTGATAACCCATGTGTTACCTATGAAGCTGCTGTATTTTAATAGCTGGTGTAATAATCTTGTCTTCTTACCTGGCACAATGCTTGGCTCAGGGGTTTTCAATGACTTCAGGGATGTGCGGGTAACAGAAGCCTCTAAAATCTGACCATTTAGATGTAAAAGGTTTTTAGGTAATTTGTAAGAACAGCCTCTGAGCACCTTCATATGTTATTCTGATGTTATTCCCTACCACATAGACTGTTTTCCTTTTGTTCTGCTGCAGTTCTGCCAAAATTTGAAGTGACAGTGAAAATGCCTAAGGTGATCAGCATTCTGGATGAGGAGCTGAAGGTGACAGTTTGTGGCCTGTGAGTGTCATTCTTTCAAATTCTGCTTGTTTTCAGTGTTTTCTTGAGTTGCTGATGAAAGTTCAGTTGGAAGGCTGAGAGATGAGACTTTATTATATTTCTCAATCCTTTTGGGGGCCAGCAGGACCAAGCAGACTGTATCTACTGTTAGACAAAGGGCAACAGTTACTGTTTGATGCACATTGTGTGTAACATAGGAGCATATTTTTGACCTTTTTTTTTTTTTTGTGAGATTGTTTCTTGCGTATTTTTTGAGTAATTGAGGATTTCACACCAGCTACAGTGCTAGGGATGAGGTCTTTAGTTCAGTTTACCCAGGAATGATGTTTTATCTGTATCTTCTGCTTGTTATTGTGGAGAGGAAACCCTAAGGGATGCAGCTGCCCTCTTTCCTTTGGGCCACCTCACTGGATTCCACCTTGCAGTGTTCCATACACCCTGTAGGGTGAGCCATGGCTTGGGCTGAAGAGTGAGAGTAAAGACCCAGTGCTCATCCATACATAAACCAGTTCTGTCACAACTGGGTGGTTGGGTAGATGCTTGCAGCATGTTCTCCAGGATGAGGGGGACTCTCAACAAAATCAGCATTAGCATATGGTACCAGATTCCTTTCTGCTTTTTATTTCCTATGATGGCCCTGTGTGTCCTGGAGGCAGCTCCAGGGAAGATAGCTGGTGTCTATGGGGATGAGCCTGTAATTTTTCTATGTCCCTGTTACATTCCTGATGTCTCTGTTTTCCTTTCAATCCTCCCTGCTCGTAGGTACACGTTTGGGAAACCCGTTCCCGGCCTTGTGAACTTCCGTGTCTGCCGGAACTATGAACATGCAGACATGTCCTGTTATGGTGAAGAGTCTAGAGCAGTCTGTGAGGAGTTCTCTGGACAGGTGAGTCTGGATTACTCTGGTGGGAAGAGTGATTGGAGAAAGTGTTATTGAGCATGCCTTGTAGGCACAGGCTTGCTCTGATTACAAACTTAGTGTTGAAGTGTGGTGAGGCACTGGCATAGGGGAGCTGTGGATGCCATATCCGTGGAAGTGTGCAAGGCCAGGCTGGATGGGGTTTTGAGCAACCTGGTCTATTGAGAGATGACCCTTCCTATGGCAGGGGAATTGAACTTAGATGGCCTTTAAGCCCCATTCCAACCAAAACCATTCTGTGACTCTATGATTCTGTGAAAATCCATGTATTTTAAGGAAGGCTGAAGGATGAGAGAAGATTGGGTGCAAGATGAAATGTGAAAGGTAAAAATAAGAGGAAAGGTCTGAGCAGTAAGAGCAATGTGTAAAGGCTGGAATCTGATGGAGAATTAAGAATGAAAGAAATAACAGAAAGGTCAGATGGATGTAGAGACTGTAAGAGCAAAGATAGAAAAGCCGTGAGCAATGAAAACAGAGTTGGAGTTGGCTTACACTGGAGACTGTGTGTGGGGACAGAAGCTGGTGCTAGAGGAAGGAAAGGAGCAGAAACTAGGAGAGAGGCTGATGCATTTTGAGCAAGAGGGAAAGAAATATGGGTTTAGCTCCAGTGGTAAAGACAGACAGAAAAAAACCTGACTTTTTTCACCTTTTACCTGGCAAGAGCAAAACTGAAAGGTGTTTGGAGCACAGACAGGTGCAACAATACTGGGTTAATTGGCAGAAGTTGGAGCAATAGCTTGTGGAAAAATGCCAGGAGAAGGAAGCATGTAGATGTTCTTGTGGTCCCTGGGCTCTGCTACAGCATGAGCCACATGAGTCTACAGCTACCTCTGTCACTAGTGTAGTTAAAAATGTCAAAAGAAAATATAAATACTGTGGAGCTAACCTCTGTTCTAGGCACCTCTTCTGTGGAGACTTGCCTTGTACATGAATTTGCTGAAGAGAGGTGGCAAGCTTTGGAAATACTTTTCCAGCTGTCATCCTCTTCTTACAAATACAGAGGCTTTGGTTTATGCATCACTCATATGGCTTACACATTTTAAGTAAGCAGCTTTATTTTCTAACAAGCCTGATGCCTGACAAACATTTCTTATGTGGCACACATTGACTAATTCCCTATGCACTCATACCAAGTGTTGGCAGCTTCAAGCTTCACAAACATACACAAAAATTGTCTAGTTTGCAAACTTTTTTTCTCTAATGTTGCTGTAAGTACCTCAATATGCTTTTTGCTAAGTTATTTATGTCTTTTTCCAGTTTTGATAACAACAACAGAGGTAGATTATCTGTGAGGTTATGGGCTTCTCTTTCAGTTCAGATCAACACACAGTGATGGATTCATTAAGTTGAATAAGCATTATATAAATGAGAATATAATGGTCTTGTTTGTTTTCCTCCAACAGACAGACATCTATGGGTGCATTTCTGAAGTGGTAAAGACCAAATTATTCCAGCTCAAGAGAAGAGGATATGAGAATAAGCTCCGTGTGGAGGCTAAGATTAAAGAAGAGGATACAGGTATGATCACCTGGAAGAAAGGGCCATGGGCCCAGGAGAGACCAGCAGAAGAGTCTGCCCAGTAGGAATGAGGGATAAAAGCGGACTTTCTCTCTTCTGGAACCTTATAGTTTTTCTAGTCCAGGACTATCAAGCAAAGAGTTTGTCCAGCAAAGGAGGGTTGGCCTAGAATAAAAGGAATTCTGGTCAGGCAGAGGCAAATTAGTTCTCCATGCTTCTTTCTGCAGGAGTGGAGTTGACTGGAACAAGCTTCTCTGAGATCACAGCTACCATTAGCAGAATCATATTTGAGCTTTCAGATACTTACTACAAGCGAGGAGTACCCTTCTTTGGGCAGGTAGGGAAACCATGAGAATGGAATGCCATGAGCACCAAGCAATGATGCTACTGAACCTTCTGGTGAGAGCCTCAACTCTGCAAGGATGCTGGACCTCAGTGTTGCTAATCCCTGTGTGTCTCTTTCCTCTGAAGGCTCTCAAACTGGGGAACAGCCACTGAGAGCATAGCCTTCATTCTGTCCTTGTGCTTCTACTTCTCCAGTCCACGAAAATTCTCCTCCTACAGTCACCTGTTTAACTGGAGGCCTCAGGGGTGTGAGTGCATGTCATTCTCCACATCCACTCCTCTGACCCAGAGGCAGAGATAAGAAGGAGGCAGAGAAGAAGTATTCAGAAAGTTTGCAGCTGTCTCTGAAAGATATACACGTAAAGTGCTGTTGAGGCTTCCTTGTCTGACACAGGCTCAATGTCTTCACCTTGGTGTTCTACCAGTCTTTTTCAGGGGGCAGCCATCCCTCTCCTTCTAAACTGAACTGGTTTTGCTCCTCCAGGTGAAACTAGTGGATGGGTCTAATGCTCCAATCGCCAATGAAACTGTGAGAATTTCTCTTCAAGGAGGACAGGAACAAAACTATACAACAAATGAAGAGGGCATGGCAGAGTTCACCCTAAATACTTCTTCATTGGCCTTGGAAAATGTTGGAATTAGGGTAAGTCCTTTAGGCAGAGAAGATAATGAAGGCCCCCACAGGGCTGGAGGGGAAGCTCTAAAATTTATACTGTATATGCAAAAGTAGTTAGATTATTGTTCCTTATTGTTTGTGTGAACCTTGACACCAGTTTGGTGGAAATAGTCATACAGCAGATTGAGATTCTAGGTCACAATTGCACTTATCTTGTAAATATTTGATTTCTGCTTAGCAATTGTAATACAGGGTTAGAAGGAACATCAAGAGTTCATAATAGTCCATTCTGCTCCAAGAGATCATCAGCCCTATCTAGTCAACGGTGGGTCTGTCTCCTATCTGCACATCTCAGAGTTTAATTTAGCATTTCAAGTTTCTAAGTAACAGCTCCTGGGGTTTTTTTTTTTTTTTGGGTGGTGGGAGTTGGGGTTTTTTTTTTGTTCGTTTAGTTTTGCTTTGTTTTGGTTTGTTGTGGAATTTGTTTGTCTGGGACAAACAGGTGCTGCTGAGCATCTTTTTGTTAGTGCAAAATGCAATTTGTTGTGTAATATGCATATTTTGTAATATCACATCCTGGAGTAGGGGAGAATATTTATGTTTGGAATTATATTTGCTCTGCTCCCTACAATTCCCTTGTTACAGACTAAAACCATAAAAAATTTTCCAGAAGTTACTACTAGATAGTTGAAGTTTTCAGATTTTTGCAGGATAAAGAAAAGGCAAGGATTCCCAAGTAATAAGAAAGATAAAGAAAAAAGGGCATTTGAGGCACATCAATTGCTGAAGCGCCCTCCTAAATGTGAAAGTTCTTCCCCTTGCTCTCATTTTTAAGTGGCCCTGAGCCCTTTCCTCCTAAATTTCTATTCAGTTTAGGTTTTGAATTATTAGTTGGAGATTGTCCTTCTTTTCCATAGCATCTGTAGCTTTATCTTGGGACTGGTAATATCTGAACAGCATTATCCCTTCTTCAGTGCCGATGATAAAGAAAGAAATGAAAATTGGCTTTTTTCCCCGTCAGATTAACTAGAATATTAGAGTGGGAAAGGCATTAGTGTAAAAGGCTCTTAAAGTGACACTGACAGTAAACAAAAGTCTGATATGATTCACATTGTTTGACACAAACTCCAGCTTCTCTGGGAGTGAGATAATTCCCAATGATTTGCTAAAGATACTACCATCCTGTCTTGCACTTTCCAAACTCACATGTTGGTGTTTGTTTTTAATTTTTTTTTTTATTTTGTAGACTTTCTTGTTACTTCAGTACCAAAAAAATACTAAAGCTTTAATATTAGGCCATGAATTTTTGTCTCCAGTGTGGCACATGTGTTTGAGTATCTGTGTATGTATTTTCTCCTTTTCCAGGCAGTTCATAAAACGAACGTCTTCTGCTATGATCGTTCCTGGGTTGTTCCATCTTATGGAGAACGTTATCTCCAACTGAAGCGCTTTTACTCTCCCAGTAATAGCTTCCTCAAAATTGAGCCCAAGTCCAAGCCACTAAGTTGTGGCTCCTCCACAGAGATCTGGGTGCATTATATCCTTACACCAGCAGCTATAGGAGAGCAGAAGAAAATCACCTTTTACTACCTGGTAAGTTTGCACCTGCCATACAGTGAGGTTGTCACTGGCAATTACAGGGGATTAGAAATAAAAGCTGTGCTTTGTGGCAGCAGGCTTTAAACACTTTCTTGTCATCTTTTACATGTTCTTTAGAAATAAAAAGGAGGAAGTTGGGAATAAAAAAGTAAGAATGTCCCTGTACCCTCTGGGTGAGCACAGGGATTCTGACACAGGGAGGCAGAGAGCTGGGTGTGAGCAGCAGACACAGAGCTCAGTTGCTGTCTTTGCAGGGTCCCTCACTTTCAGGTTTGGCTAATGCAAAACCACAATCACAACGAAGTTTCTCCTTCCATTCAGGTGATGGCCAAGGGAAACATTAAGCAAGGAGGCACTCACATTCTGGATTTGGACGAGGAAAGTGGTGAGTTCCTCTCCTTCACCAAATTTTCAGTGTCAGACATACACTCTGCTTCCATGTAAATGCAGGGGTCAACATGTGCATGTCCTCTAAGATCTGGGAAAAGTTTGACCTTTATTTTCTCTGCCTTTAGGCTTTTCACAGATTTGCTCTAATCCCCTGTGCCACTATCTTTCTCCTGACACTGCATTTTCTGGGGCTCCAGTGCTCCTCAGAGATACATCTGATAGTCTGTTTTTAGAAGCTGAAGCAAAATTCAGCATACTTATGCACTGAAAAACAGGCCTTTTCAGTCAGACAGGGAGACTTACACATCACTGTGAGCACCAATTCATCCCACTTGGATGCCTGGAATTTCATAATGGCTAGGATAAAGTTCAGCATGAAGTCAAACCTAGAATTTTGACTGCTCCAAGAGAAAGTTTTTTGCACCTTAACTTTTTGCCGTTGTTTTGTTTGCTAGACAATGGTGTCTTCTCACTACAGCTGTCTGTACAAGCTGATATTGCTCCAGTGGCCCAAGTGCTTGTCTACACCACGGTCTCCAGCAAGGAGGTGATTGCTGATTCAGCCAAGTTCTACACAGAATTATGTTTCAACAATAAGGTAAGTGTCCACTTCCTGAGGGAGCAGCCACCAGACTGCAGTGTGTTCATGCTCACTTATTTAGATTCAGCCTGGTTAAGCTAATTTCTTTAGGTATACCAACACTGGACAGGCAACATCCCAATTATTGTAGGTAGTTTCACTGCTTACTGGTTTGTGCTAACCCGGAGGAGATCAACTGCTGGAAAAAAAGTGCTAGCAGAGGCTACACTGATAAAACCCGCTTTAGCAACTGGTCAAACTGCTGATCCTGCAGATGGTCCTGGCTAAGAAAAAGAGAACAGCAGCAAGGTCTTTGCAAGCTTATTTTCTCTTCACATATGGTTTCTGGGTGCAGTACAGTGACTGGTCCTAGTTCAAGGACATGCTCCACTGTCTGATCACATCTAGCCCCTATGTGGGATTGTCTCATCACACTCACAATGACCACAAAACCCACAACATAAAAAATTTTATGAGCAATTGTGATGCTTGAAGTTGCAAGAATCTTGGTGCTGATTCCCCTGGCACTGCTGGAAGGGAACAGTAGCCCAGAGGAAGTGTAGAGGGAAGTGTGCATGCATACGGGGATCTTGTAGAGTTAGAAGTGAATGTACTCAACTGGAAGGAACAGTCCTGTGAGAGTAGGGCATCTGTGACATAGCTTTTCCTGTGGTTACAGGTGGACTTAAGCTTCTCCCCTTCGGAAGGCCTGCCTTCCTCGGATGCTCACTTGCAGTTCCAGGCCTCCCCGAACTCCCTCTGTGCTGTGCGTGCTGTGGACAAGAGTGTTTTCCTCATGAAGCCAGAGGCTAACCTGTCACCCACCTCTGTAAGTTCGTGGAACAAGTCGCAGCCTGCTCAGAGCAAGAGCAGCCAGTGCTGGAGTGGAAGCAGGGAGCAGTCCCTCTTGTCAGAGCTGACACAGGGAATCTCTCCTGTGCTGCTTCTCATCTTCCCACAGTGGGCAAAAAGATGAGAACTGGGCAGCAGTTGTTTCTCAGGGATTTTGTGTGATTTTAGGGACGGCAGTTAGAAGCCCTTTTAAGGAGCCTGCTTGTCTTGGCCAAAGCCAAATGCTTTGTTTGTGTTTGATGATAATTTTTCAATTATTCTCCTCATGCATGGATTAATTTTCTTGGGGTAGCATCTGGAAGTGTCAAAGAGTTTATTTTCTTTTTGCCACGCAGAAAATGACAATCCCTGAGTAGGGACAGGGTATTGCAGACGGTTTGGCCAATGTAATTTTTACATATTTGAGCCATAATAACCAGAGTAACATGCAGAGCATAAAAAAAAGATGCAGTATCTCCAAATTTTGGTCCTCTTTTTGGTTTCCAAACTGTTATTGCTCTCAGCACAGGGTGGACCATGGCAATGTGGATGTATGAGCTGGTGATGTGACTGTGATGTGATGGTGATGTGATGATGGGTGCTTGCATCCCATTCCCTCAGTCGTGTTTCATAACAATGGACACTAAAATGCCGAATACTCTCTCTCTTTCTGCCAAGGTGTACGACTTACTTCCAGTGAAGGAATTCCATGGCTATGTCTATGATTCAAATGTACCCTTGGAGGAGACCTTGTGGAATTGCATGACCGTGGAGCCAATAGTTCGGGATGGGATCACCTATGTCCCAGTAATGGGGGTGAATGAAGAAGACACTTACAGCATCCTAAAGGTATAGCCCCCCTGGCCTGGTTAGGGAGTGGAGTGGAAGAATGTTTGAAATGCTTAAGCCTTCTGTGGCATCATGAAACTTAACATGGGAAGGGTTTCTGCATCTGAATGACCTGATACTTCTTTTTATCCAGAGGCATATTCAGTGAGGGTCATAAGCTTTACTTGTCTTGCCAGATATGCTTCACACTTGGTGGAAAAGGGATTGGTCTTAAAGTTTTCTTACAGGTAAAGGTTTGAGGTTGACTTGAAGTGAGGGTCTAATTGGAGGTAAATGATCCCATGCCATTATAGTTACCTCAAATAAATCAGTATGTCCTTGAGCTGCATTGTAGCCACAGATATTTCATTCCAGAGGGAAATGAAATCTACTTCCTGGCTAATCCTAGGCTGAAATTGGACTGGAACCAGTGTCCTAGAAACAGAGGGGATATATCCTTTGATCTCTCTGAGCCACCCAGGCACTCAGACCCAAGGATCAGGGGATCATCTCAAGGTCCAATCCATAGACAGTAACAACTTCTCTATTTTGAGGCAGTAAAATGCCAATTAAATCTGCTGTGTAAACCTCAACAGTATTCAGTAATAAAAAAGCATGTTTGGTTTTTCTCCCATAGGAAATGGGTTTAAAGGTTTTCACAAATACCAATGTGAAGAAACCTTGGCTTTGTGGCCCGAGTAATCACATGTATCCTCATTCGTCAGGAGCACCTGTAGCCATGGCTGCACCAGCCATGTATGCAATGAGGACAAGCGGTAAGGGAACTCGATTTTGTTATTGCTTCTCTTCTCAACAGAGATCCTGTTTGTGTTTTGGGGCAAATATTTAAACAAGAGCTGGGGCTGGGAATTGAAACCTTGGAAGCAGTACTAAGCTGATGGGTTTTCAGATTTCAGCCTTTGAGTGGGTTGTGTAGGTCTACAGACAAACTTTGGTAACTCTACATAAGAAATCAGCAGAACTAGATAGTGTTCAAAGACCGGCAGAGCAGACGATATTATCCTGCTGATAAATTCTCTGTTCATTAGACTTTTACAATAGACTTCTATTCCTAGATTATCACTTACAGAGTCTCCAGTACCATTTTCAGGCTGTTCTCATTGACTCAGCCAGTCTTATGTTTGGTCAAAACCATGAAGTGGATGGCAAATTTTTCAGCGATGAGTTGGTAGACTTTGGGAGCTTAGCATGGTAAGATATATATAAGTCCAGTCTTAAATGGACCCATCCTATTATCCTGTTTTTAAGGGCTATCTTAACTCTTACACTGTAACAGTTTGGGCAACAAAATTGGCCCTATTATCCTTCAGTCTCATATTAAGGAAAATATCTTAGAATTTTTAAGTTATTCTAGCTGAATAGCTGATTCAGAGAGTTTTCTTTTGCACTAGAACCTGTGCTTTTGTATGTGTCTGGTTTGAAAACAATTGCAGCTTCTGACAGAAGTTGATAACATGGAGGACAGATGCCGTTTAATTATTTTAAACTGAAATAAGCATCACTAAGAAGACTGAAATACCACAACAGAAAAACACAAATGAGCCGCCTGCCACTTTTGCCAGGAGCTATGTGATATAGCTCTGTTAACATCTTCACCCGTCCCTGAGACCTTCTCAGGCTCTGGAGATGCCTATTGCACAGTTAATATGAATACTTGTTGGCTACTCAATTGTTATCTAAATACAGAAATTCAATTAGGCAAAGTAAAGATGAAGCAAATTAGAATTTTCTTAATAACTTTTATTCTTTTTCTTCTTGGATTAATTTCTCTTTCTGTTTGTGAAAGCCAAGCAAACCAAATCCCACCCACCCCATCTTTGTTTTCCAGTTGTTGAAAAGCAAAGTAAAACAAAATATTTTAAAAAATTTCATCCCAAACACAGAATATTTTATTTGGAATAAATTTTGTATATGAAAATTTTGTTTTAGTCAAAATAGCTCTTTTTACCCTTGCCATATTCCAGCTGCATGTTTTTATTTTGACCATTTTCAGCCTAGTTCTTGAGGAGGTCATAGCTTTGACAGGAAGTTGGTACTCTGAGTCGCAATGACCCTACAAAAAAACATTTCAACAGAGGGATGTTCCATTGCTGGCTGGCCTGATTAGGGTGGAGAAGAACATCACATGAAGGCTGTGCCTGCAAGAGAAAAGGTTGCTTGCATAGAAGGTCCTAAATAGGCTTTTGGTCTAAATCCTTTTGTTTTTAATCTTGTAAGGTGCTGGCTTCCAACTTTGAAGTCTGCTGGAGACCAGCAGAAAATAATGGAGGGCTAGGTCTTCTTGCCAATAAGCCCTGGCCCTGAAACTCCACTGCCGCTGGCACCTTAGCTCACTACAGCCACAAGCATCTGCTTCTGATTGACACTTTCTCAGACTGAAGCATGATGCTGATATAGGTCTTGTTTGGAATTATCAATAGTTGATTTCTTTTTCATCTCACCACATTCAGACATTCCATCAGAGAGAAGTTCTAACCAGTTAAGCACTCCTGAAGAAGTGACAGAGACAGTCCGAAGGTATTTCCCAGAAACCTGGATTTGGAGTTTAGTACCTATAAGGTAAGTACCTTGGGCTACCTTATTCCTTTTTAATAACACTGGATTTATAAGATGAAAACGTGAATCCCAAAGTGTTTGACCTTCATTGTTTGCAGAAACCATTTGGCAATCCTCTGAGTTACTTTCAGCCATGGTTAGGTTTGTCCCAAGTGTGGACTGGAAGAAGATGTAGATTGGTCCTAGAGTAGCAAATGTACTGTGCCCCATCATTCACACAGCAAATACTGTTCAGTATACCAAAAGGGGTGCAGGTAGTCACCAAAACTGTAACATTGATCCCTCTGTCCTTGCTGTCTGTGCTTTACCAGCTCTGAGGGAAAAGCTGATCTAGAAGTGACCATCCCTGACACCATCACTGAGTGGAAAGCCAATGCATTCTGCACTTCAGCAGGCTCAGGCTTTGGCCTGTCCCCGACAGTGTCCCTCAGAGCCTTCCAGCCCTTCTTTGTCGAGCTCACCATGCCCTACTCTGTGGTGCGTGGGGAGTCCTTCACGCTGAAAGCCACCGTTTTCAACTACCTGCCTGCCTGCATCAGGGTAAGGGAGGTTTAAATTACTCTCTGTAGCTGTATACCTTCTTGTGCACCCCTTGCTTTCACCTAGCCTTCTTACCTTATCTTTCAGTAGCCCTAGACCCTTTGCCCCAAACTTTTTATGTTATTTCTCCTATATACTCCAAATGCAGAACCCACAACTCCAGTTCCCTGCTCCTTTGCTACTGAAGAATAGCTGTTTCTATGGCTTCCTAGCTTCCTGTTTCTCGTGATCACCCATTCTTAATTGCACCTCTCTCTATAACTGGCAGGTCAGTGTGACTCTGGCACAGTCTACTCATTTCCTGGCTACTCTGGTGGAAAAGGGGGAAGAATCTCATTGTCTCTGTGAGAATGTGAGGAAAACCGTGGCTTGGCTGGTGACTCCCAAATCTCTAGGTAAAGGTCTCAGGGTGCTGAAAACTGCAGGAAGGTTTTCTTTGTGTTGTTCTCCCTGTTCAATATTGGATATTACAGCAACACAATTTCCTGGGAAGCACTTCAGTTGCTTGTGACTGATCTGGGGGGCAAAGACTGATATTTGGGAGGCAAAGACTGATGTTTGGGAGGCAAAGACTGGGGGATTCATGGGGTCCAACTGTGTCTCTGGCATCACATGCAGTACCATCAAGCCTTATACCCCTTGGACAGCATCTCCTGAGGCCTGAGACATTTCTGGCCAGCAGAGAAGTTCTGCTAGCTCCATTTCTCACGGAGATTAGGGAGGACATGGGATCTTCACACTTGGCTTTCACTGTTGGTGTGGTAGCAGCTTTGGTGTGCATGCAGGGCAGCAATGTGCTGAATAGCAGTGGGGCTGGTCACACTCAGCTCTATGGTGTCCTAAGTTCTGTGAAAGAATCTCTAAAATAGAGTCACCTTTCAATAACAGCACAGCTTGTGCAGAGATCTTTTTGTGGGAAAAATCAGGGCCCAGCTGTGACAGAAATCTCCATCCATGAGCCTGCAAGTTGAAACTCCTGAACGTAGCAGTGTATCCCGTTGTCCAGCTCTGCCTGACATGGCTGACTGACCCCTGTTTCCTCCAGGGCAGGTGGAGCTCTCAGTGACCACTGAGGCCCTAGAGAACCAGCAGCCCTGCGGGAACTACATTGTGGAGACCCCTGAGAAAGGGCGGAAGGACACGGTCATCAGACAGCTGCTGGTGGAGGTACGTGGGCTGTGGGAAGGGAGGACTGAGCTTTCCTGCAGGCTTAAGCTTATACAGTGGTACAACTGGATGGATGCTAGAAAATCTCATCTAGCTCTCTTGTTAAAGGTTGGACCAGATGATCTATTGCGATCCCTTCTAACCTGGTCTGGTCTATGATTTTGTGGCATCACTATGCAGCATGGCAGTATGATTGTTTTGCACGTCTTTGTACTTTGGCAGGGCTGCATAAAGACTTCAGCTTAATAATGTGCCTTGTGTCTCCTGGTGCATTGTCTTGCCCTGTCTTCTACTATAACAGGACTCCTACTGCAATCCATCCTTCCCTTTAGCTCCCATCTGTCACCTATTTCAATACACTGTCTTTACAGCCTCACTCCTTCTTTGACACACCCCCTGTAAATGTGCCAGTCAGCACATGCTGTCTCTCAGCTAATTGAGTGGCCAAGCAAACTGCCTCTTTAGCTGAGTGTTTTGCAATTATGGTTTGGTAACAAAGACTGGCACCAGGACGAAGGGGAGGGGTTCACAAGCATCTATGGGAATTTGATGACTGTAAAGAAATCACTGTAAAACTACACATGAAAACATGTTGAAATTTTACAGCTTACCCATTTGCTGTGGCAGGAAGAGTTGCTGATGTGATGTGGAACAGAAGGAAATACTATGTGGCAGTATTGGATAGCCTTTACAGGAAATTGTTGGATATTATATAGTGAGGGTGGTAATCTGGCAGTGAGGTTCTGTGTTCTGAGCTTTCCTCTGTATCATAAAACCCCCTGGTGTTTGCCCACCATGTGCTATCAGTAGTGTCAACAGATACTACAGTGCACTACATCCTCCCTTTCAACTGTTTGCATACACAATTTTTTTCCCCTAAAGCGTCTGCAGCATTACAATAAATAGCACTGCAGACTTCTCTTCAGCACAGCCCTCTGTAATGCTGCAGTATCTTTGTCACAAGGATTTTAAGTGCCTCTCACTGTGTGCAATAGTTGCAGGTCATCTGTTTGATGGTTCTGCAGTGTTCTCCTCTCTTTTTCCTGTTCTTCCTCCACATACAACACCAGTCATTTAGGATCACATTTCTTTTTTTTTTGCTTAAGTTATTTCAGAGCTCTGTATTTCAGGGAATGTTTGTGACTGCCTCTCCTTCCTCAGTTCCCTCACTTTTCTTTTTACATATCCCTCTGTCCTTGTGAGCATTCCTGTCTATATTTCCTGTCTCACTAATTTCTCATCTCTCTTGTTTTCCTTCATCTCATCCAAGCCTGAAGGAGTTGAGAAGGAAACAACCCAGAATTCTGTGCTCTGTGTAAAAGGTAAAGCCCACTCTTTACAGACTCTCTATTTGTTCCTGTGTGGTTTGATGGGTGGGATGTTGGAGGCCTGCCTCTATCATATTCCATGTAGTCTGACATTTTTGGGTAGTCAAAACATGCCCCATTGGTAGGCAGTTTGAGACATAAGACAGAAGAAAGGCCTATAGAATTTACTATCCTCCCTAAGCATCAGGGTATGAGCTAGGACAGATTTAGCATGGAAGTTTGCATCCCTGCTCTCTTTAATTCCAGCACGAGAGTTACAAGTCCTCTTGTTTTCTTGCACACTCCGGAGGAAGTTGTAGACACGTGATCTGCAGTGCCTAGAAGTGGCTGGGAGTAGTTTCATGCAGAGATTGTGTTACAGCCAGGGAAATAGAAAGTAACTGAAATCAGGGCATTTCTGATATGAAGAGTTCCTGTTTTTGGCACCCCTTCCCCTTCCATTAGCCATTTCTTGGAACTGCACTCAAGCTGTTTGGGTCTTGTTTCTTTCTCAGAAGTCCCTGTGAAAGAGGATTTTTCCCTGTTGCTACCTGAAAATGTGGTACAAGACTCAGGCAGAGCATATTTCTCAGTGCTGGGTGAGTTAACAGCCTGACAGTAGAACCATGTGCTGTTTCTGACTCCTTGTGTTGACTTCCTACCTCACAGCTTTTTCTCTTGGTTTCTAGCACAACTCATTCTTGTCTTTAATCTCTTCTATCCTGAGCACTTTCCCTACTGTTTGTGCTAATTCTTTTCCCTTTCTGCAAGCCTTTTTCCTGTCTTCTCACAATGCCCTAACCTTTCTCTCATTTCCCTTTTTTCTTTTTCTCTGATGTTCTGTGTTTTGCTCCAGGATCTTTATCAATCCAGATTATCTTTTGTTCTTCTCTGATATCTCCTGCATCTGTCATTAAGTAGCTTCCCCTGATTCTGATAGCGACCCCTAAATATTTTTAACACCTCTCTGGTATCTCCTGCTCTCAGGGGACATCATGGGCACTGCCATGCAGAATCTGCACCAGCTCCTCCAGATGCCCTTTGGCTGTGGGGAGCAGAACATGGTCCTCTTTGCACCCAACATCTACGTCCTGGACTATCTGAACAAAACAGGGCAGCTGAGTGAGGAGATCAAATCCAAGGCCACTGGATACTTAGTGAGCGGTGAGCTGGGACATGGATTTTGCTTCTGCTTTGGCTTTTTTCTAGATCCTGCCGGAGGCAGGTCTGTCAAATGCTGGCCAGATGTTGAATGAGGTCTTCTCTCATATACAGATGGTCTCTGCTGTATGCCTGAAGGGGCCCTTTGCTGCTTTTTTCTTTATTATTTCTTGTTGCTTAAGCATTACTGTACCTGATCATTGCAAGCACTTTTCTCATGGGGTGGCAATGGAGTGCAGAGTTGTCACTGCTGCAGTGACTCATTCATTGTCATTTATAGGTCTTGCCATCCTTTTGAAGAAAGGCAGGTGTTGCTCTTCCTTGTTCATGGAGGTGGGGATGTAGCAGCACTGCATATTGGTTAGGATAGGACTGACCTATGCCTCTCTCATTTGCTTTTGTTGATGGAGCTATTTTTCTATTCCCCCATCCCTCAGCAGACTCTTTCTTACATCTGAATCTTGCCTTGTCTTTCCACTGCAGGCTATCAGAGGCAGCTGAACTACAAGCACCAAGATGGCTCTTACAGTACCTTTGGACAACGTTATGGCCAACCAGGGAACACCTGGTGAGATTTCAGTGCCACCTATGCATCTTCAATATGCTCCTCTTTCTCACACACACGTTTATAATAAATACTGCCTGACAGTAAATAAGAAATACTGTTGTAGATCAGCAGGATTTCCAGAGGTGGTGTGATCCCTATGCTGCCTCCTTCTTAATAAATAGGCTACGTCAGCCAGCTTATGGCTGAAGTGCTTCCTCCCACCAGTGGCTCTGAGGACCATTATAGACAAAAAGGAAATAAACTGGGGAAGAAGGGAGCGGGGATTTAACACCCTGACTGAAGAAGGCTGAACAGTTGCAGTGGCAGCTCTTCTAGAAGTCTGCTGGAAAAGATGGTTCCATATGGAAACACAACTAGAAAGGTTGATAATCCAAGAGCAGTGCTGAATGTTTTTTTTCAAGTGTTTGTATGCTACTGAGCAAAGACAGGCTGGAGGAGCATGTGTGTTGCCATTTTGACTTATTGAAAAGTTTTGACTTGCTCCTGTATATCATTGTCATGTGTTTCCAATTTTAAGTAAGGATAATAATGGAAGACCTCATCACCCTCAGTTTGCTTTTAGTTTCTGAAATCGTAATTGGCTTTTGACAGCATGTTGGCTTCTTACCATATGCCTGCTTCTTTTCCATAACTGCTTGCAACAACTCTTAACAAAAACTCTTTTAACATGTTCTGCTTTACTTTAAAATTCTAGGGGAGTTCTGGGAAACCCATGAAGAATGGATTTACATTTTAAGAGTTCTACCAGCAGACCATGAGCTCGTGGGAATTTAATTATTCTTCCTTGTAATTTTGAGTACTTCTGTTATCCATATTTAGCTAATTGACATGCAATTACCGATATTTTTCAAAGAGATTTTTTCCAAGACAAATCAACAATCCTTGTCCTTCAAACTGTAGCCTCAACACAAAGAGATCACAGGGTTTTTTGAACCAAAAATGAGAGACCAAAATAAAAGTGGAAAACAATTTTTTGAGGTGAGAATATAATATACATATGGTCTGACTGATTGGCCCACAGTTTCCCAGGCCCTTTTGCGTGTTTCCAGATAGATGAAGTGCACATGGGCCCTCTCAATTGAAATGGGCAACAGGCCTGCTCAGGCCCTTTTTTTTTCTCATGTTCAGGCTCACAGCCTTTGTCCTCAAGTCCTTTGCCCAGGCCCGGCATCACATCTTCATAGAGGAGAAGCACATCCAGGATGCTTTGCACTGGCTGTCCTACAAACAGAAGGAGAACGGCTGTTTCCAGAGTTCTGGGACACTCCTGAACAATGCCATGAAGGTAACAAGTCTGCCTGGTTGTTTCTTGTAATGCTAGAACTTGGCCATAAGTCAGATGGGGTCAGTTGAGCTTCTTGAGCACAGAAGGAGATGGGATATTCCCATCCCAATGGCAAAAGCTGGGAAGGGAGATACACACCATTCTGTATTTATTTGAGATACCTTCACGTCAGCTGTAAGAAGAAGGAGGCAAGCTAAAGGACTGCAATGCAGAGTAGTGCACTGCTCCTACTGGAGTGGCAGAAAAGACTGAAGATGTGAGGGGGGTGGGGTCAGCATCTACCTTTGTGTTTCCCTGCAGGGTGGAGTGGACAATGAGGCCATGCTGACAGCCTACATCACTATCGCCTTGCTGGAGATCCCGCTGCCCGTGACTGTATGTGACTGCATCCTCACTTGAGCCAGTTGTGCTGTGTCAGTCAACACAGTATTGACCAGAACTTGCAACAGATTGGAAAAATTACTTGGTTGTTGAGCCCTGTGATATAAGAACTGTCATATTTGCTATATCTGGGAGTCATGGTACCCTACTTATTTCTAGACTTCCTTTGGGCAGTACCCTCCTGAAAGTTCAGCAGGATTATGTCCTTTCAGTAAGGCAAAAGCCTTATTTCTCCCCACTCTCCTAATCACTGGATTCCTTTCCCCAGCACTCAGTGGTGCGGAATGCTCTGTTCTGCCTGGAAACAGCAGCAAATCAGAAAGAAAACCACGTGTACACCAAGGCCCTGCTGGCATACGCCTTTGCCCTGGCAGGGAACAAGGAGAAGCGGAAGGCATTGCTTGACTCACTTGAAAAGGAAGCTGTGAGAAAGGGTGAGTGTTCCTGGTGGGACGTGGCTTTCACCAGCCTTACACCTCCCCTTGGTGGATTGGCTTTTGCTGGTGGGGCAGTGGCTGCAGGCACTGGCCTCTGTGGGTAGGGAAAGGTGGAGGGAGAGGAAAGACTTGTGCAAAGGGATTGCTTTTCTGAGAAGTCCTCTCAGGGCCCAGTCCTTCTTCTCTGCTCCAAGGGAGCTGACCAGGAAGCACCAGGCACCATCCCCTTGGTGCTGAGCCCCTGGGTGGCTCTGCTCCCATCTCTCCTCAGCGCGCTCCTCTTGCCACGGCAGACGCTGCTTAGCAAAGGCCTAGCAATGCCCAGGAACGGTCCTTCCTTCCTTCCTTCCTTCCAGGGCACAAGCTCAACCCAGAACAAAGGTGACCTTGCAGCGCACAAGGCATGTCAGTCAGAGAAGAGATGGGGGTGCTGAGAGAGAAAATGAGCATAGTGGGCATTTTGGAGTCTGCAGCATCAGTTCTGAGTTCTCAGGGGAAATCCTGCAATCCTTCCGAATTATTCTGTTTAAGTCAGACTGGACAGAGGGTTTGGCCAAGCAGTGGGTACTGGAAACGTGAAGGGAGTATCCCCCACAACTTTGGCCTTCTCCACCTGCAGGTGACTGTAAGCCCTGGTCACATTCTTTGGGCCATTTGGCCTCACAGAGTTTGTCACTGCCTGAGCCTGGCATCTCTACTCACAGAGGGAAGGAGTGGCATCCTCCTGAGGTCTCTGGTTCCCTGCAGGGCCCAAGTCCATAAATGTCACCGTGAATGTGGAGTCTAGGACAAAGTGGTGTCTAGGCCTGAGGCTCAGCAGTCTCATACTCATTGTCAACCTGCAAAATGTGTAAACCTGACCCTTTCCACTTCACCCTGCGTGACAGACACATCCCGGAGGCTCCATCCTCCCAGCTAGATCCAACAGCAGGTCAGGAAGTCCCTTGCAATACTTACAAGTAACAGCTGCTTTTTGTCTCTCTTGCTGCCCCCTGTGAAGATGGCTCTGTTCACTGGCAGCGGCCTGGGAAGGAGCCCAAGGCCGATCTCCCGTTCCATCGCTACCGAGCTCCCTCTGCAGAAGTGGAGATGACGGCCTACGTGCTCCTGGCTCACCTCACCTCGCAGCCAGCCCCTGCCCAGGAGGATCTGGTGTTTGCCTCCCTTATTGCAAGGTGGATCAGCAGCCAGCAGAATCCCAATGGAGGCTTCTCCTCTACCCAGGTCAGTTGCTTCCCCCCAGCCACCTCACACATGAAGGCCAGAAGGTGGGACGTGTCAGAGAGCCAGGTGGGAGCACAGGAAGTTTTGTCAGGAAGGTGGGAACTGCAGCCCTGCAATAGATCCATGCAGTACCTGCCATGGCTGCCAAGTAAGTTCCTGAGAGGCTACGGACAAATATGTCAGGTAGTGTCCCTGGGAAGGGCAATATGCTGAAGCTGCTCTTTCCCTCTGTCTTTTCTTCTTAACACTGGAGAAAATGAGGATGGAGGGGAGGGTGCCAGCTGGCAGAAAGGGCAGGCTGTAGGGGGACGGGCTACAGGAGGAGAGGCTAATTGCATCCTCTGCTGGGACGCTGGGACTCGTCTCTTTCAGGACACAGTGGTGGCTCTCCAAGCCTTGTCCCTGTATGGAGCTGCCACCTATGCCAAGAGCGGAGCAGCTTCCAAGGTGGCCCTGCGATCTGGAGGGGACTTCCATCAAGACTTCCAAGTGGATCCCAGCAACCGGCTGCTGCTCCAGCGCGTGCCCCTTCCCCAGGTGCCAGGGGAGTACAGCGTGGAGGTGTCTGGTGAAGGATGTGTCTACCTGCAGGTGAGGGTGATGGGGACAGCTGGCATCCTGGAGGGGAGACCCTGGCCAGGCTTCAGAGGACAGAATCATAGGGTCATCTAGGTTGGAAAGCACTCTGAAATCATCAAGTCCTTCCATTGAGGCAGAGGAGAGTAAAGAACAGAGGAGAGGGGAGAGGTGGAAGGCTGTGGGTAAAGGGCAGAGGATAGAAAGAGCAGAGGAATGTGGCAGAGTGGGAGAGAAGGAGGGAAGGCTCTGCAGTGTGGAGGAGCTGTGAGAAGCGGGGAGGCTGGGTGTGAGAGGGTCCCCTCTCTGCCACGTTGAGCGCACTCACACGCACTCACTGGAGCTGCTGGCTGTCCCCTAGACCAGCCTGAGGTACAACGTGCAGCCCACACAAGAGGAGGCGCCCTTCATGCTCCACGTGCACACAGTCCCAGAGGTGTGTGAGGACTCCAAGGCTCACAAGGTCTTTGACATTGGCATAAATGTCAGGTGAGTCTGTGTTTCGGTCTGAGCTTTCCTCTTGAGCCCTGGGAGCTGGGGGAGGTCTGGTTATCTCTGGGCTGAGGCAGTCTGAGAGTGTAGCACATTCCTGGGAAGGGCGCAGGAGGCAGCTGGTCTGTGAGGAGAGGCTCTGGAGGAAGGATTTGTCCTGCTGTGTGGGCAGCCCAGGGCTGGGCTGGTGGGAGGCTGGGGAGATGACAAGGAGAACCTGGCACAGCTGGAGAAGAAGGTGCTGGATTGCCAGGACTTAGTGGGGTGCCAAGTGTTATGGAAAAGCTGGAAGTGTGCCCAGCTCTGAGTTGATGTGCACTGGATCTTTGTTGCTTGGTTTCTCAGTTACACAGGGGAGCGCAATGTCTCCAACATGGTGATTGTTGATGTGAAGATGCTGTCGGGATTTGTCCCCTTGAAGTCCTCAGTGAGGAAGGTAGGAGCTTGTTTTTAATATGAGCAACATTGAATCATGGAGTCATTAAGGTTGAAAAAGATCTCCATGTGCAACCTTCCACCAAATTGCGCCATACTCACTTATTATCATATCACAAAACGATCTATGTAGTATTTTTTTTAACTTTTCCAGGAACAGGGATTTCACCACTTTCCCACAAAGTCCCTTCTAATGCTTTATCCCTCTTTCAGTGAAGCAATTTCTCCTAATATTCAACATGAATCTCCCCTGCCACTACTTGGGGACATTTCCTCTTGTTCTATTACTGTTTTCCTGGGAGGAGAGACTGTCCCTCGCCTCACTGCAACCTCTTTTCAGGGATTTGTAGAGAGCCATAACGTTCCCTCAAGCCTCCTTTTCTTCAGACTAAACAATCTCAGTACCCTCAGCCACTCCTCATAAGACTTACATTCCAGTCCCTTTTCCAGGATCATTGTTTTTCTTTGGAGTTGCTCCAAGGTCTGAAGTGAGGGGTCCTAAACTGAGTGCAGAATTCAATGTGCAGCATCACCAGCGCTGAATACAAAGAGAAAACATCCACGTTCTTATATTCAAGACACCTTTCAAATGTCTGTAGCAAACAACATAGCTTCAGATGGATTTTCTCACTGTCATTTGCACATTTGATGTGTACAGTATCCTCTTTTCATATATGACTTAAGGCCAGCACAAGGGGAGACGATGTGATCAGTCTAAGAAAAAACAAAATAAGTAATGTTTTTTTAGACTGATGATGGGCATTTTTATTTTCACTGTGTCCCAACAGCTCTCCATAAGCATTGTCTGTACACAGTACATTCAAAAATAGTGCTGTTTCCTTTTCCCTTTGCTTACTTAAAAAACATCTTATAACATTGTGACTCTTTAGGTAACTGTTTGAAATGCTGATTAGGTACATGAATTGGAAAATAAAGTGGTGCACAACTAGCAAGCCAGATGGAATGTATTTTTCATTTAATTGTTCCATCACTGTGTTTGATCCAGTGCTGAGGCTCTTCTGGAGCTAGGTTGTGTTTCTTCAGCCAGCCTGGTGAAGGGAGGGCTGAAGACCGTGAT
Organism: Passer domesticus; assembly: GCF_036417665.1. Classification (NCBI taxonomy): domain Eukaryota; kingdom Metazoa; phylum Chordata; class Aves; order Passeriformes; family Passeridae; genus Passer; species Passer domesticus. Next base: position 87,630,192 of record NC_087475.1, on the reverse strand, counting down.
ATTTGTGTGGCACACCCAGGAGGGAGCTCTGTGCTGCTGGCTTTGTTCCCTGAGTACTGCAGTATTTCATCCAGAGTACATTCCAACCACAGGGCTGTGCAAGGGGCACAGGGAGACCTCCTTCAATGCAGTAACCTCTTGGTTTTCTTTCTTCAGCTGGAAGGCCACCCTGTTGTTGAGCGCACAGAGCTGAATACCAACCATGTTCTACTATACCTGGAAAAGGTGAGGATGGGGCACAAACACAGGCACTGAGAATTTTGGCTGCATAGAGCAAAAATCTGGGACTCAAAACTACCATGTCTCTGGTAAAAATGGGACTGAATAATTTACTGTCTTTTTCTGACTACAAACTTCAAGTTTTTAGACTTAATGCTACTTCTCTCAGCCCTCAGCAGGCATTCCCTCAACCCCATGCACAGATTTCCCAGCAGCAGAGCCCTTCAGAGGGTGGGGAATGGTCCCAATGTTTGCTTCTGCCCCTCAGCCAGCCGTACAACTCTGTGTCCCCCCAGAGCACTGGTGGCTGGGGAGAGTGTGGGAGCCTGGGGTCAGAGCAGAGGCACAGGGGAGCCCCTGCAGGGCAGAGCCCCCTGAGCCTCCGCTGCTTCCCTTCCCCAGCTGGGCAGGGAGACCCTGAGCTTCTCCTTCACGGTGGAGCGGGACATCCCCGTGCGGGGCCTGAAGCCAGCCCAGGTGAAGGTCTATGACTACTACGAGACAGGTGAGTGCTGCTAGCGCCCGTGGGAGCGAGGCTGGGCAGGGGCACACAGGGAGGGCCATGGGAGCTGTGGGGACCCGCAGCTGCCCCAGCCTAGCACTGCCACCCCAGCCCTGCCCTCAGCTCTGGGAGTGCTCAGGGACTGGGGCAGAGCCATGGATGCTGGGGGTCTCAGCATGTTCATTTGTGGCCCTGCAGTGTGGCTGTGCCTGTGCTTCCAGGCAGACCTGCTGCTCCTTGTGCCTCTGCTGTCCTGGCTGCCCTGCCGGGTGGCAGTGACAGAGCTCTTTGTGCCCACCTCAGCCCTGTGTGCTGGGAGGAGGTGTCTGAGCACCCCTTGGCTACGCTGCCAAGGAGACCTGCTGGAGCTGCCTGTGTGGGTGGCTCTGCCTTACTGCCACTGCCCCCAGACAGGGCTGGGACTGGGGCTGCCTCCACCCCAACTGGGATCTCTGGAGAAACTGGAGATGGGGGCACCAGCCTGCTCTGGGAGCCTAGGAAAAGCATGTCTGTGGCATGCATCCCTCTGCCAGCAGTGCCAGGGGTCATGGCAGCTCACTCTCCCTTCCCTTCTGTTTTCCAGATGAGTTTGCCACACAGGAATACAGTGCTCCCTGCACCACAGGTAGGTGTACATGAACAACTGAGATGCTTCAGCAGGGACTGTTCCAAGTTGTCTTGAACTAGAGTCTTTGCAGACCTTGTGTTTTCTTGGCCTGTGTCTACTCTGAGCATTTTCCTCACTGCGCCTACTGCAGTCCCCATGTCAGTACAGAGATCAAATGCAATGCTGCCATTCAACTTCCTCTGTAAGATCAGATACAGTTTTCATTTTCCTTCCCTGCATACAGCAATCTCAGTGTTTCTGCCTTTGTACAGTGGCAATTGTCTTTTCCTCTGTGTTAGTGTCACTTTATGCAAATAAGATTCAGGTCTCCCTTGGGATGGAACATCACACTCAGCCTTTTGTGTCTCTGCCCTCTTTAGGGCCACATCTGCTATGCTGCAGACACTGAAAGGTACTGAGGAATTGTCTCCCAAATACCTAGGTGAAATGTTGATGTTATTCACATCTCTTTAATGAGGACCTTTCAAATTCTTCCCCGGGTTAATTTGCTTTCCCATAGGAAATGCAGTTGCTGAGAGAGAATGTGTGCTTGGATAGCTCATGTATCTTCAGGATGAACCTGCCTTTCCTCTCTGTAGCATAGATATTTTGAATGTGTCCAGTCATTTCTATTCTGTTCTCTGTCTGCAAGTGTGCATTTTTAGGTGAGGCAGTTTCTCATAGTTTAACAGGCTTGAACTCACATAGCCACCAGAACACAGAGATATCCAGGACTCTAGATACCACTCACCAGAATATTTATCTCACTTGTCCTTTTCCCATCTCCAGTTGAGGCAGAACAAGGAAATTCCTGAAGAATGCATCTTGTCGGAGCTTTGCTGTATCAGCTCATGTGATTCTGCTCCTAGAAGATCTTGTTAAGGGAGTGGTATTGAAAAGTTAGAGGAAGACACCTCAAAAGCAAAAAGGAAGCAACACTGTAAATAAATTAATTCTTGATTCTCATTAGATGTGTCTGGCCTTGTTTTCTGTTACTGTTATGCTTGTCTCTCTTCCTATCCATGTCATGGCCTGAGATTTCAATCCAGAGCCATCCATGGCAAGGTGGAGTTTGGGAATGCCTCAGGAATACCAGAAGGCGGACAGCTTTTAGCAGCTGGGAGATTTTTCTCCATACTTGCCAGTTGTTTAAGGAGTGAGAACGTAATAGCTCATCCATTATGCACTGGAAGTTTGTCACTCTGTCTTTACAGAGGGTGTTTTCTGCAAGGTCATCCTTGGAGATAAACCTCTAATCACATATTGCCTTTGACTGCACTGTGAAATCACTGCTGGGAGGTGCAAGGACACTGTGAACCTGTCCAATCTGATCTTTTGTAGCAGCCCAGATAGAAGTGAAGACCTGTGGACTTTCCCATTCTAGCAGGTCCTGCTCTTTTCTCAACAGCTAAAGTGAAATCAGAGAGGGACTGGGACCTTAAATGTGTAATTCATATAAATTTTTAGGTTGAAGAAGACTTTAAGGTCAAGTCCTACCATTAACCCAGCATTGCTCAGTCCTCTTCTAAACCATGTATGATTGCATGGGGTTGTTGTGACCCAAGTGTAGGCCCCAGCACTTGGCCTCACACCACTGGCCTTGACCCATGGATCCAGCTGCACAGCCCTCCTGCCCTCCAGCAGATCCACACTCCCACCCAGCTTGGTGTTTCCCTTAAACCTACTGAGGGTGCACTTGATCCCCTCAGGTTGATAATTAAGCAGGACTGGCCCCAACACTGATCCCTGGGGACCCCACTGGTGACCAGCTGGATGCAGCTCCATTCACCACCTCTCCCTGGGCCTGGCAATCCAGTTTTTTACCCAGCAAACAGTGCACCTGTCTGAGCCATGAGCAGCCAGATTCTCCAGGAGAATGGTGTGGGAAATTGTGTCAAAGGCTTTACTGAAGTCTGGGTAACCTACATCCATGGCCTTTCCCTTATCCATTGAGTGGGTCACCTTGTTGTGGAAAGAGATCAGACTGGTCAAGCAGGACCTGCCTTTCCCAAACCTCTGCTAGCTGGGTCTGATCACCTGGTTCTCCTGTATGTGACACATGATGGCACTCATTTTGCCAATCTTAGGCAAAAATTCAACCAAGAACTACTTTATGAGCAAAAACCCCTTGCATTTTTCATAAGAACTTTATAATCTTTCCCTCAGTGGAGGTCCATAGATCTCCTCTGGGTTGTCTGAGTAATTTTTAAAACTTTTTTTTCTCCTTCACAAGTAGACACACAATGCTTCATCAGATTTCAATGGGGAGGATCTGGATTCACATCTCATAATTTGGGCTAAACATTTTTCATGCACATTTTCCAAATGATTATATTTTCTCTGGTCTAGATGTCTCACATGGATGAAAAGGCAGTCAGCCTCAGTTCAAGAGGTCATATGGCACCATGTGTGTTTTACTTACAAGTTTCTATGTACAGAGGTGCCTTTAGGAGTCCCTCTTGTAGCTTATTTCACAGATACAGACCCTCCTTTCTCTAGAAAAGAAATTGCCTTATGGTAGAAAAAAATAGATGGCTATATTATTTATAATTCAAAACAAAATGCAATTTAGCTGTATTACAAATTTTGCTCAGCTGTCACTGAAGCTGGTTCATTCCACAGTCTCCTCTGAATATGAGGTGTCAAATGGCCTTGAGTGTGTAAACACCAAACACAACAGAAGACAAAGTGACATAATATTGATATCTAGCAAAATAGATGAAGAATTTTATTTGTTCTCAATGACACTGTTTGTGCAGGTACACTAAACCAAAAATTGGATGAAACAGCCAACTGTTCATACTTTGGATGCACAACATGCCATGATACCTATCAGTAAGCATTTCATGAGAATAAACAGGCACATAAGATTTTTTTGCATTCACAAGTTAAAACCACAAATTCATGAGACAAAACGAAGAAAGGGGGATCATTCCTGGGGGTGTCTAAGAGGCCTATAAACAGTTTCATCAAAGGAGCTATGTGATTTAAATGAATGTACCATTTAAACTAGGCTTAGGCAGGTAGGTTAGTGGCAAATGCCATTAGGTTCTCCTTGGGAATCTGCCAGAAGTAGCAGACATGAGGCAATGGAAACTTCCACAAGATGGAACAAGCCATTGTAAGGCAGCAGCCGAAGGCATAATGCAGGCACGCATTCCTCCTGCCCCCCTGGCACTCTCTAATCATTGAGGAGTGCAGACTCTGTCTCCTCCCACTCTTCTACAAACAAGAAACAATCCCAGGAGGGGTGTCTACAGGGAAGATAACAGAGGCTGAATTTCATGTAACATTAGTTGATCTTCCAGGCTGCCTAATGGTGGGAGACATGGATAGGCCTCCGAAGAGACCAGTTCAGTGGAGGATATGGTTCGTAAGCCAGGGGAGAAAAATTATTCCCAAGAACTACCTGTCCTTCTCCATTGATTAGACTGCATTCAGATGATAAGTTCAGAGATCATAACACAGAGACAGATACATTAGAGAGGCTGATCCCCACTTAGATAATTCTGTCCTCTTTTTTTCTCCCTCAGCCTTACTGAGGGAGAAAAAAAGCCTTACTTCCCTGCACACAGGCATTGTTAGATGGGTTACTCTTTAACCTAAGAAGCCAGGGAGATTAAAGCTGTGAGAGAAAGATGAGCAGGAAAAATCAGAATCATGAACAAATTGTTCAAAAATCATTGGTGAGTATTTGTAAAGTTCACTTTCCATTCCATGGAGGCATTATTAATATCATGCTGTGGTGGTGGTGGTGGTGAGGCAGGAAGGTTCCAGCATCTGGGAGTGCTCTTCAATTATTTCCCTGGTCTGCTTCCTCTGCAAGGATGAAAGAAGAGGGGAGGGAACAGGAGTCAGAGGGATATGTCTATCTGCTTTCTAAGGTTGAGAGACAGAGGGAGCAAGATGTGGATGTGGAAGCCAGGTTGTGTGTAAAGCACAGTACAGGAGAGAGAGCTGCTGTTTTACCAGGGTGGAGGGTCATCCACAGCACTCATTACTTGTGTCACCTTCAAGACAGTGTGAGGCTGAGAGAGGGCTGAAATTCTCCCTGGCCCACTGGGAGAGATAAGCAGAGGCATTTGTCACAACTGAGATGTGCACAGGAGCACAGTGCAAAGAGGAAAAGCTGGTCAGTGTAGCACTGAGACACGTTCTGTTTATTTCTCTGCAAAGACTGGAAGAAATCTACTGCACTCTATTGCTCTGCTATACAGGACAGGGAAGGAAGCTTGGCAACTGAGATCTGCCTTCTAGTCACTGCAGGCCACCTCTGTACATTTAGACTAGTGTATGAGCCTCTTGAGTAGCAATTTCCCATCCCCCTTTCCAAGGAAGATAAAATGTCTGCCTTCTAACAGAACTGGGGAAAAGTAGCCTAAAATCTAAGGTCTCCCCATTAGTCTCACACTGGACAACCAGACCACACTAAAACACCTTTAGGGAATGCTTTACTGTCCACTCAATGTTTGGACTTATGCACGTTTTTCCATGAAGGGAGACTGTAGGTCCAGAATCAGCAGAAAACAGCTGTACCTATGCACACAGCTCAGATTAACAAGCACTATGGAATAGAAGTGTGGGAGTTCAGACTCTTCTGCTTTTTCAGTTAGAAACACTAAAGGAGATAAATGCCGCCATTTTCCAACAGCAGAAGGCAAAAGTTTTGCCCTGTCCAAGTCCAAATCACTTTATCCAAATCTGTACTCAGGTGTCATAGTCAGGTCCTGTGAAAAACCATTTCCCAGGAACTCTGCTTTCCAGAAGCCTCCATATTCCAAACACCTGAAACTGGGCAATTGATGGGAAGCAAGACCTGCCAGTCTTCATATTGGAAGACTCCATATAGGAGGGGAGAAATAACCTTGGCTAGAGCTTTTTACAGAAGTTCCTAAATTACCTGGGCTCCTAAGCCTTGCATTGCAGAGAATCCCCCAAAGATGACAGTATTCTGTCCTGACAGCTCAGCCTCCAAGTGGATACTGAGGGCTGCCTGCCCAGGGTTATGAGGCAGAGCTTTGTCCTTGAGAGGCCCTGGGGCAGCAGGAACCTGAGCAGGAAGCAGCTGTTCCTCCGGACAGTAGCAACCAAAGGCAAACTTGCCATCTCTGTAACTCCCATGCTTTTTGTTTTACATGCAAAGAACTGTGTCTGTAAGTTGTGCCAATGTCATCCAAATAGGAAGAGACCAAAAATATAATGAAGAAGATGAAGAGAGCAGTGAAGGAAGCAGTACCGTACCTGTGGTGCAGGGAGCACTGTATTCCTGTGTGGCAAACTCATCTGGAAAACAGAAGGGAAGGGAGAGTGAGCTGCCATGACCCCTGGCACTGCTGGCAGAGGGATGCATGCCACAGACATGCTTTTCCTAGGCTCCCAGAGCAGGCTGGTGCCCCCATCTCCAGTTTCTCCAGAGATCCCAGTTGGGGTGGAGGCAGCCCCAGTCCCAGCCCTGTCTGGGGGCAGTGGCAGTAAGGCAGAGCCACCCACACAGGCAGCTCCAGCAGGTCTCCTTGGCAGCGTAGCCAAGGGGTGCTCAGACACCTCCTCCCAGCACACAGGGCTGAGGTGGGCACAAAGAGCTCTGTCACTGCCACCCGGCAGGGCAGCCAGGACAGCAGAGGCACAAGGAGCAGCAGGTCTGCCTGGAAGCACAGGCACAGCCACACTGCAGGGCCACAAATGAACATGCTGAGACCCCCAGCATCCATGGCTCTGCCCCAGTCCCTGAGCACTCCCAGAGCTGAGGGCAGGGCTGGGGTGGCAGTGCTAGGCTGGGGCAGCTGCGGGTCCCCACAGCTCCCATGGCCCTCCCTGTGTGCCCCTGCCCAGCCTCGCTCCCACGGGCGCTAGCAGCACTCACCTGTCTCGTAGTAGTCATAGACCTTCACCTGGGCTGGCTTCAGGCCCCGCACGGGGATGTCCCGCTCCACCGTGAAGGAGAAGCTCAGGGTCTCCCTGCCCAGCTGGGGAAGGGAAGCAGCGGAGGCTCAGGGGGCTCTGCCCTGCAGGGGCTCCCCTGTGCCTCTGCTCTGACCCCAGGCTCCCACACTCTCCCCAGCCACCAGTGCTCCAGGGATGTTAGCAGTGCTCTCCCTCTTCATTTTATGCTACTGCCATTGTGCTGCAGAGCTCAGCGTGTGTCCCATGGCAGCCCTGGGTTATCCTCACCTGCTCGATGTACAGCAAAACATGGTTTGTGTTCACTTCTGTTCGCTGGATCTGCTGAAACCGTGTGTTTGAGAGCTGGGGAAAGGAGATGTGGAGGAGGTTGATGATGTGAAGGGAAGTTAGTCAAACTTCCTCATTATCTCCCCACCACTAAAATCTCATCATGTAGATGCTAAGAATAAAGCACAGGAAGCGTACTTCCAAGGGAACTTGTCAAACACTCTTCTATGAAGCCCCACATAATAAGACTTCCCCCAGCTCCCACCATTTCAGGCTGTTTCATCCTGACAAAAAAAAATGGAATGGGGGACCAGCATTGTCACAGCTGTCACATGTCTCCCAAGGCTCCTGAGTCCTGGTATTAGATCTGATGGTCTCCTTCCATCTTTTGATCTGGGGCTAAACAGCATATAAAACTGCAAGCTACCATAAGAACTTGAGGAGTGGGAAGGGAATGCTGCTACTGGCATCCCTTATTCACCCCTACTCCAGAGCTGAGGGGTGAAAGAACTGGAAGAAAAGATGGGCAGGTCAAAGAGTGGAGAAGATACCAGGAAAATAATTAAATGCTACTTTAAAGTAAGAAATTGATGCCCCATATTAAAAACAGATATACTCAAAGAAATGCTTCACACAGCACTATACCTTTCCTACTGAGGACTTCAAGGGGACAAATCCCGACAGCATCTTCACATCAACAATCACCATGTTGGAGACATTGCGCTCCCCTGTGTAACTGAGAAACCAAGCAACAAAGATCCAGTGCACATCAACTCAGAGCTGGGCACACTTCCAGCTTTTCCATAACACTTGGCACCCCACTAAGTCCTGGCAGTCCAGCACCTTCTTCTCCAGCTGTGCCAGGTTCTCCTTGTCATCTCCCCAGCCTCCCACCAGCCCAGCCCTGGGCTGCCCACACAGCAGGACAAATCCTTCCTCCAGAGCCTCTCCTCACAGACCAGCTGCCTCCTGCGCCCTTCCCAGGAATGTGCTGCACTCTCAGACTGCCTCAGCCCAGAGATAACCAGACCTCCCCCAGCTCCCAGGGCTCAAGAGGAAAGCTCAGACCGAAACACAGACTCACCTGACATTTATGCCAATGTCAAAGACCTTGTGAGCCTTGGAGTCCTCACACACCTCTGGGACTGTGTGCACGTGGAGCATGAAGGGCGCCTCCTCTTGTGTGGGCTGCACGTTGTACCTCAGGCTGGTCTAGGGGACAGCCAGCAGCTCCAGTGAGTGCGTGTGAGTGCGCTCAACGTGGCAGAGAGGGGACCCTCTCACACCCAGCCTCCCCGCTTCTCACAGCTCCTCCACACTGCAGAGCCTTCCCTCCTTCTCTCCCACTCTGCCACATTCCTCTGCTCTTTCTATCCTCTGCCCTTTACCCACAGCCTTCCACCTCTCCCCTCTCCTCTGTTCTTTACTCTCCTCTGCCTCAATGGAAGGACTTGATGATTTCAGAGTGCTTTCCAACCTAGATGACCCTATGATTCTGTCCTCTGAAGCCTGGCCAGGGTCTCCCCTCCAGGATGCCAGCTGTCCCCATCACCCTCACCTGCAGGTAGACACATCCTTCACCAGACACCTCCACGCTGTACTCCCCTGGCACCTGGGGAAGGGGCACGCGCTGGAGCAGCAGCCGGTTGCTGGGATCCACTTGGAAGTCTTGATGGAAGTCCCCTCCAGATCGCAGGGCCACCTTGGAAGCTGCTCCGCTCTTGGCATAGGTGGCAGCTCCATACAGGGACAAGGCTTGGAGAGCCACCACTGTGTCCTGAAAGAGAAGAGTCCCAGCGTCCCAGCAGAGGATGCAATTAGCCTCTCCTCCTGTAGCCCGTCCCCCTACAGCCTGCCCTTTCTGCCAGCTGGCACCCTCCCCTCCATCCTCATTTTCTCCAGTGTTAAGAAGAAAAGACAGAGGGAAAGAGCAGCTTCAGCATATTGCCCTTCCCAGGGACACTACCTGACATATTTGTCCGTAGCCTCTCAGGAACTTACTTGGCAGCCATGGCAGGTACTGCATGGATCTATTGCAGGGCTGCAGTTCCCACCTTCCTGACAAAACTTCCTGTGCTCCCACCTGGCTCTCTGACACGTCCCACCTTCTGGCCTTCATGTGTGAGGTGGCTGGGGGGAAGCAGCTGACCTGGGTAGAGGAGAAGCCTCCATTGGGATTCTGCTGGCTGCTGATCCACCTTGCAATAAGGGAGGCAAACACCAGATCCTCCTGGGCAGGGGCTGGCTGCGAGGTGAGGTGAGCCAGGAGCACGTAGGCCGTCATCTCCACTTCTGCAGAGGGAGCTCGGTAGCGATGGAACGGGAGATCGGCCTTGGGCTCCTTCCCAGGCCGCTGCCAGTGAACAGAGCCATCTTCACAGGGGGCAGCAAGAGAGACAAAAAGCAGCTGTTACTTGTAAGTATTGCAAGGGACTTCCTGACCTGCTGTTGGATCTAGCTGGGAGGATGGAGCCTCCGGGATGTGTCTGCCACGCAGGGTGAAGTGGAAAGGGTCAGGTTTACACATTTTGCAGGTTGACAATGAGTATGAGACTGCTGAGCCTCAGACCTAGACACCACTTTGTCCTAGACTCCACATTCACGGTGACATTTATGGACTCGGGCCCTGCAGGGAACCAGAGACCTCAGGAGGATGCCACTCCTTCCCTCTGTGAGTAGAGATGCCAGGCTCAGGCAGTGACAAACTCTGTGAGGCCAAATGGCCCAAAGAATGTGACCAGGGCTTACAGTCACCTGCAGGTGGAGAAGGCCAAAGTTGTGGGGGATACTCCCTTCACGTTTCCAGTACCCACTGCTTGGCCAAACCCTCTGTCCAGTCTGACTTAAACAGAATAATTCGGAAGGATTGCAGGATTTCTCCTGAGAACTCAGAACTGATGCTGCAGACTCCAAAATGCCCACTATGCTCATTTTCTCTCTCAGCACCCCCATCTCTTCTCTGACTGACATGCCTTGTGCGCTGCAAGGTCACCTTTGTTCTGGGTTGAGCTTGTGCCCTGGAAGGAAGGAAGGAAGGAAGGAAGGAAGGAAGGAAGGAAGGAAGGAAGGAAGGAAGGAAGGAAGGAAGGAAGGAAGGAAGGAAGGAAGGAAGGAAGGAAGGAAGGAAGGAAGGAAGGAAGGAAGGAAGGAAGGAAGGAAGGAAGGAAGGAAGGAAGGAAGGAAGGAAGGAAGGACCGTTCCTGGGCATTGCTAGGCCTTTGCTAAGCAGCGTCTGCCGTGGCAAGAGGAGCGCGCTGAGGAGAGATGGGAGCAGAGCCACCCAGGGGCTCAGCACCAAGGGGATGGTGCCTGGTGCTTCCTGGTCAGCTCCCTTGGAGCAGAGAAGAAGGACTGGGCCCTGAGAGGACTTCTCAGAAAAGCAATCCCTTTGCACAAGTCTTTCCTCTCCCTCCACCTTTCCCTACCCACAGAGGCCAGTGCCTGCAGCCACTGCCCCACCAGCAAAAGCCAATCCACCAAGGGGAGGTGTAAGGCTGGTGAAAGCCACGTCCCACCAGGAACACTCACCCTTTCTCACAGATTCCTTTTCAAGTGAGTCAAGCAATGCCTTCCGCTTCTCCTTGTTCCCTGCCAGGGCAAAGGCGTATGCCAGCAGGGCCTTGGTGTACACGTGGTTTTCTTTCTGATTTGCTGCTGTTTCCAGGCAGAACAGAGCATTCCGCACCACTGAGTGCTGGAGGGAGAGAGATACTGAGCTAGAGGTGATTGTACTGAACTCCATCTTGGAACAATAGGCATAGGATGGTACCTGTGGATCCTTAACATCCCACTCTCTGGCCTGACAACGGTTTTACCATTGTGTATCCCTTCCCTTCAGGCCTAATAATTCCCAGAACAAATGGGCAGCTAAAGGCTGTTCCTTATCTTGAATCTCCTTTTCTTTAACATGTCTTGTAGTAATGGTTTTTCCCAATTTGATTTAAAGATAGTGAAGCAGAGTTCCAATTCTTTCTTGAGAATTCCTGGCCTGATTGTGTTCTGGGGTAAGTGGAGATCTCTGAAATTCTTTCTCGCTTTAGGTGTACAGAACACTTGCTTTCTTCCTCCAGCTATCACCCTGAGACTGTTCCGTGCTTTCACCCTCTGCTCTATCCTTTCCTTTTTGTTCGTTTCCCCTTTTCCAGGGCATTTTCAAAAAAATTTCACTTGCTGAAAGTAATATAGATTCTAGTTTGCTGGTGAACTCTATCTCTGCAGAAGAAAAAGAAAAGTGTGGTTTTTTTGTATTTTCTGGAATGTTTTTTGTGATGCTCACATTAGCAATGCATGTATTGGTTTAAAAGGCCAATCACTACAACAAAGTAAAATGTAACTACTTTACATGCTGTTATGACTTACAGATACTGTTACACCACAAACTTTCTGCAAACTTTCAGCATCCCCATTTGTGATGGAAAAGCTGCTATAAAATTGAAAAAGTAACTCTGCAGGGAGAGCATGCCATGACCTGAAAGCTAAGAGCACATTTACAGCTTAATAAAGGGTCTAGAAGGAATATACATGCTTTTCTGTTGCTTTGTGCTTTGAATTTCACTCTGTGTGTACTGGAAGATGAAATCTTTTGTGATCCCCATTGGAGAAGCAGTTCAGCTGGTTTTAAGAAAGCAAAGAATAAAACCAAAATTGGTTGTGTCTATCTCTGCTACTGTTTGTAAGGTAAATGTTGGGGAGGAGCGCAATCTAATGACAAGATGTGACAGTAGTGACACACATGCTAAGGACAGTGCTAATAAGGTTTTTATCAGGGTTTAATATGGTTTATTTTACTTAAATAAATACTCTGTATGTGCCTTAATTACTTAAGGACTGTGCTAATCTTAGTTCATGCACCTTAACCTGAAATGCCCCCATACCCCACTCAGATTGTGACAAACCCCTTCCTTCACATTCAGTGGCAGTTTTGCACTCAGACAGGGAGCTGGAAAACATCCTCATTATCCAGTATGGTTCTGCCTGAGAACTTGGCTTCTAAACACAACACATGAAAAAGAAAGAATGCTCTTCTGGTGAAGTTAGTGCCATCCATGTCACCTTACTGACAAAATAATGCCTTTTGCTTGTTCTTGCTACAAAGGAAAAGACTTTGGACACAGAACATTGCCTACTACATTTGGAGCAGAGGGATTACAACAGCCTGGCAACCACACTGATTCAGCAGTCCTTCTGCTGTGATTCATTTCCCAGTTTTACCTGCACCACTACCGTGTCTCAAAGTGAGGGGATCACAATGACCAAACCCACAATGCTCTTAAATAGGCTTTAGGCTTTCCACAGAGTGCCATGATGGTATTCCTTATAGGTATACCTTATTCTTCAAGCCCTAAGGATGGGGATTTCCCACAAAACCATCTAGAAGAAGTAGAGAAAATGACAATGAATGCCTGAAAGTGCCATCCTTTTTTACAGACCTGTGGTGTTGCATCTGCCCAATAGGGCCAAGAATGGTTCAAAAGGGTTGTACTATTCTAAGAAACAGAAGGAGATTTCTGTAGGTGTAGAAAACTTATTTGGCTCACTTCAGAGAATTAAATATTTTTTCTCATTCTCAATCCAAGCTGTATGGAGCAAATCCATTATCATCCACAGAAGAACTCAGAAAAAATGTTAAGTGAAATGTGTATATGGAATGGGACAGGGGAAGAAAATGGAGGAAGGTATTCTTTCAGTCCAGGCTTAAATGGAAAGACTACTCAGACAGGATTTTTTCTTTCCAAAGGTAAAGGGACCTGATAATCTGGGCATGGGGATACTAGTGGGGCAGGTTAGTACTATCTGTGGCTCAGGTTGGGGTGCAGACACGTACGGTTACAGGCAGAGGAATCTCCAGCAGTGCAATAGTGATGTAGGCTGCCAGTGTGACCTCGTCATTCACTCCACCCTGCAGGGAAACACAGAAGTACTTGTTGATCCCATAGAGTGCCACTGGCTTCTCCCTGTGCTACATACCTACATTCTGCAGGGACAAATTCTCCCTGGCTTCTTTTTCATGCTTAGTCCTCCAGAAGATGGTGCTGACTTCTTCCTGCTTCTATGACAGCTCACATATATATTTCCTCACTCCCTCCCATACCCCAATTGCTGAAATAACTCTGTTGATGCCAGAGTGACTTATGGCCAAGTTCCAGCCTGACAAAGCCCATGTGGAGCCAACCAGGCAGACCTCTTACCTTCATGGCATTGTTCAGGAGCGTCCCAGAACTGCGGAAACAGCCATTCTCCTTCTGCTTTTGAGTAAGCCAGATCAAAGCATCCTGGATGTGCTTCTCCTCTATGAAGATATGAGGCCGGGCCTGGGCAAAGGACTTGAGGACAAATGCTGTGAGCCTGAAAGTGATAGAGGGAACCAAGACATCTTGAGTAGACCCTGTATCCATCAGAGGTCATAGGACCCATTTAACTTAATCTCCACTTCCATTCCAAACGCCACAATGCCCAAGCACAAGAGAACACCGAGGAATAAGAGGGCATGAAAAACAGAACTGAAAAGCCAAAGGTACTGAAGTCTTACCAGGTATTTCCAACTTGCCCATAACGTGGCCCAAAGGTGCTGTAAGAACCATCCCGGTGTTTGTACTTCAATTGCCTTTGATACCCTGAAATGAAGAGTGAAAATATATTTCAGTTGCCACAGTGGTTTTCAAGGAGCCATGCAAAGGAAATGCAGCAGACATGGGACACACTGTCCCTCTTGGCTATGGCACAGATGTGACCTGTGCTGCTCAGTATTACAAAGGAAGTTCATAGAAACCCCCAGCTTTGAATATCTCTATTCTTGTGCTCTTCCTGTCTCCAAAAACACCTGAAAGCTGGCTATCTGTGGCCACTGCTGCTGTCTGCCCAAGACTTCAGGAGGAGAGATAAATGCATCCCAGACTTGAGAGAAATGGGAGAACGGTTCCCAAAGGAGAACTGATTAAAAATGTGAGTCTTACAGAGGATAGGAATGCAGAAAACAGGGTAATTTTCTTTGGAGGAAATGCAATTTTCCTCCAAAAATAACTGAGTCACAAGCACCCCTTGCTAGTCAGCAGATGCCCATTGTGTACATATATACTGATGCTGTGTGTGTCATCATGCCCTAGCTAATGTGGTAAAATTCTGCCCTGATCAAAGGTGAACAGTACTTTCACACCACAGTCCTAAGGAGAATTCAAGATCTACATAAGCAGCTGCTATGATTAATAGTTATAGTCTGATTTATGTAGTTCATATAACCCTTTTCCTATGGAGGGAAATCCTGAGTTATTGCCAGCCCTGGACTTTTTCTGTGTTCCGTTTGGATGCTGCTGTCTATTATCCTGTACCTCCAACTGAGCACAGGATTCCTTCTTACAGATACTGTATTGTACCCCTCACCTGCCAGTACCCTGTTCTTTTCTAGAGACAGCCTCCAACACATCATCCAGGCCAGTGGCCAACAGTGTCCTTATCCAGTAGCTAAGGGAAGGGATGAACAAAGGCAAAAGCTCACCGCTCACTAAGTATCCAGTGGCCTTGGATTTGACCTCCCTGCTCAGCTGCCCTGTTTTGTTCAGATAGTCCAGGACGTAGACGTTGGGTGCAAAGAGGACCATGTTCTGCTCCCCACAGCCAAAGGGCATCTGGAGGAGCTGGTGCAGGTTCTGCATGGCAGTGCCCATGATGTCACCTGGGCAGTGGGACAATTCACAATGTAAATTGGCCATTAGACTGAGCACAGCCTGAAGTGGCAGTGTTTCAAAATAGCATGAGACACTTTGAGGAGGTTTCACTTACCTAGCACTGAGAAATATGCTCTGGCTGAGCCATCCACCACAGTCTCTGGGAGAGCCAAGGAGACTGTCTGTGACACTGACTCTTCTGGGATAAAAAGCAGATTAATTTGGTTACAATTCCAGATGTATCTACAATGCATGGGTAGCAGCTATCCATGGGTGAGACACTATCCCCTGAAGAGGGGTTTCCTGACTTCAACAAATCCATTAATCTGTAATTTTGTTGATGACGTTTCCCATCCTGCAAATTTTTTATTGGGCCTGCATCACCCTCATACACAGATTGTCATGGACTTCTACATGGCACCATCAACCAGTTTTGACTGACAAAGACACCTTTTCCAGCTGATTTTTCTGGCCTTTTCTGCTTTGGTGGGCAGACCTGGCTTACTGCAGAGTCTGGTTTGTCCAGATTTTAAATCTGTTAAATGAAAGGCATTAGAGATAACCATATCAAATCCCAAATACTCTCTCCTTGCATTGACCTGTCCAGCCTCATATCTTAAAAGATGTGCTTCTCCCTCTCTAATTGTAGACATTGTTATGTTCTCAGCTCTTCTCTCACAGGAAGAACTGTTTTCACTAACAGCTGAATGTATATATCTTCTTTGTTCAATTTTATCAGATCCCTACACCTTTCTTATCAGAGTGGAGCACTCACAAACCTTTTATTCCAACTTTGTCTTTAGTTTCTACCTCAGCAAAGAAAGTTTTGGAAAATCTTACCAGATGCACAGAGCACAGAGTTGTATGTGGTTTCCACTTCAGTCCCTTCCGGCTTGGGGAAAAGGGCAAGGGAAAAAAAAGCAAAAAAATGAGAAACAACAGCAACAAAGAAAAGGAAGAAATATCAAAAGGGGAAGTAAAAGGCACTCTTTGAAAATCTCCTAGAAATTTTTCTCCTCCATGTGGAAAACTGAGGATAATTGAGAAATGTAACATAATGGCTAATTACAAGTATGAAATGTAATACATTTTCTTTTCTTTTCTTTTTTATTACTGAGAGAGGCCCTGCAGCTTCACAGGTTGTGATGGAAATAACATGCAAGGTAATGTTATCAACAGGGATGTGGGACCTGGTCATCTGAGTTGCCACTCACTGTGGTGATAGCTGAGTGTCTGGCACATGGGGAGAAGATGTATGCAAGAACTTTGACTGGTGGCAGCTAGAGCACTCCAAAGCACCTGCAAGTGACATGCTACAACAACCAAAATTTAAATGTGTTTATAAGTTCTAGTCTAGTCTTTGAAGTCAGAAAAGAATCTTTTCTGTTGAGATGGGTGAAAATATTTTGCAGAAAACTCAGGAATCAAATGTTTACTAGAAAACTGGTTTTTGTCAGAATTTGTATTAGTGAGATCCCTGCACCAAGTTTTTAGCCTTTAAATTGGATAGTTCCCATTGCTTCAATACTGGTTTCCAGGTTTTGCTGGCTGATTTTTTTTCCCCAGCATGTAAACAATGGTGTTATTGTCTTCACTTTCTCACAATCAGAATACAATGCCTCTTGTTCTTCAGTATGAAAAGACAGAAAAGTATTAAAAGTACAGGGAAAAAACAAAAGAAAAAAAGAACAAGTTTTTAGGATAAACTGTGACAGAGTTAAATGCTTTTGTTTGAAAAAGCACCTTCTTGCTTGTTTCAGTAAGTCATTCTGATGTGCAACTAAATGAGAAATCCATTGTTTTGTTTGATTTCCAACAGGAAACGAAAACATACAAACTGTAATTGTTTAGAAGATTTTCCTTTCCAGATGAGAAATTCCTGGGTGAAAAAAATCGCTTTTCCCAAAGTGCTCTCAATGAGGCTTGGTTTCTCAAGGGGCAGGAAGACGCCCTGGGGCCTCTGGCACACTCCTCTCTCTCTCCGGGATGCACTGCCTGCTGCAGGGAATATTGCCATCCAAGTGCTCAAGAAAATGCAGCTTCTCCCCAAGCATGTTGCACTGCATCCACCCCTGCTAATTAATTGTTCAGCCTTGGATGCTAATCTCCAATTCCATCGTGTCAGGGCTTGCTGTAGATTAATTGCCACATTACAATAACAGGATAGGATGAGCAATCTCTCAGACACCCTGACAGAACTAACGCTAATACTTGTTCAGTAATTTACATTCCCCCGCCATCTGTGAGAAAAGACTTTACAGTGCTCTATCTCCCTGTATCTTCAAAGAACTAAACAAACAGTCTTTTTTCCTGAAGGGATATGTGAAATTAGGAAAATTTCCTGAAATGTTAAACAGTTGTTCATGTATTATACATTCAAATCAATTTGTTAAAAAAAAAGCAAGCCTAGCAGATAGGACTGTTCCACCATTACATTCCAGTTAGCAAAACATTTCCTGAAGCTACATTAATCCTAGCTCTGCCTTACTGAAAACTGGAATGTCTGCAATGTAAGGAGGACTTATTATTATATAAATTTCCATATACAACAAGCTGGTACTTTTTGTTTGCTAATAGCATTGCTGGACATCTTATCTGAGGATTGTTTTTATGACTGGCAACATACCATGTGAAAAGCTATGTTTTTATCATTGCAAAACACTACTTAAGAAGGAAGTGTACAAAAGAATGTAAAAATAAAAGGTTAGTTACACTGTTTTAAACATTCTTAGAGGTGTAATAAAAACATTCAATGATGGTAGTCATGATGGTAAAATGATGGTCAATGATGGTAAAAGTATTCACTGATGGTAGTTTTGTTTAGAAATATTTGCAGATTGCAGTGACTTTTCCATATTCCAGAGTACTGGCTGGAGGTGAAGCATAAGCTTTCTGGTTAGTGTTCTATTCACAGCCTTTCCCTGTGATTTATTACAGGCAAACACAGGGATTTCTCATTTATCTCTGATATTATGTGTCTCGGAAAAACCTGTCATTATTGCCTGCCTTATTATTCCTGTCCCTCCATGTAATATAAGACCCTGCTTTGACTGTGAGATGGCAGCATTATGACTTATGGGCTCTATTGGTCTGTGTTACATTTATCAGTGCTTCTCTTGTTACAGCTTGCAGAATAAGAGTTCCACAAGCCATTATTGCTGCTCTCACAGCTAAACCAGAAAACCTTTACCACACAGCAGCTCTGGCTGTCACTATTGCTATTTTTCTGTGCCACCAGAACGAGCAGCCCACGTACCTCCACCAGCAGCTGTCTGATGACCGTGTCCTTCCGCCCTTTCTCAGGGGTCTCCACAATGTAGTTCCCACAGGGCTGCTGGTTCTCTAGGGCCTCAGTGGTCACTGAGAGCTCCACCTGCCCTGGAGGAAACAGGAGTCAGTCAGCCCTGCCAGGCAGAGCCAGGGAAATACAGGTTTGTGTTTGTGCTGGGAACTCTGTGATGCATTACAGAGAAGTTTTTCCAAGAGGAGAACTAAATCTGAGACAGGGTTTTATCTTGATCCAGATGCAGCCTTCCAAATCACCTCCTTTGTGATGAGCACCCAAGCAGGTGTTAGTCCATCAGCATGAAGAGCAGTGAAGGGGAAGGTCTCATAAATCAAATGGTCTTTTTCTGGGAGGCTTCAGAGAACGCAAGCTTTGATTATACAATTTCAGATGCAAACACATTAAGACACGACATTCTCAGCTCCACAGCTGGAATGTCTAAGTTCTTTGCATGCCTTAAGGGAATTTGTGATTTCTATTAAAATGTTAGGAAAGCCGTGGCCTGTAACATATAGTTTGTTTAGGATCTGGAAACACTACACCCAGAGTAGCGTCTCAACCTCAGGGCTGGATTTCTGACATAGACAAGATCCTTCCAAACAGGTTTGGAGTCACCTAGCTCCTCACACCAGAGATCTGGTGCCATACACTGCTATCTGATCCCAGTATCTTCTCATCATCTGGTCTCTTACCTAGAGATCTTGGTGTTACTGCCCAAGCAACAGTTTTTCTTTCATTCACGCAGATGCAGTAGGATTCCTCCTGTTTCCCCACTGGTACAGCCAGGAAATCAGCAGATTCAGCCAGAGACACACTGACCTGCCAGTTGTACAGAGAGGGGTTGTGAGGTTTGAGAAGCTGGAGTTATTGCAGACAATGCAGTACATGGAAATGGGTAGTGGAGCTACCTATTATGGGTATTGCAGAGCAAGAGCTGCCTGGTAAAGAAGGAAATGACTGAAATTTGTACAATTGTAGGAGATCAGGGAGGTAACTGTAGAGAACAGCATCTTTGGAAAGGAAATCGATTTTGGGAAAATGAGTAGCACAGACCAGTTGTGTCATGAATTAAAGATCTCCCTCATGATTAGTTAGGTGAGGAGATAAAACACCAGCAGTGGGGAAACTAGTAAGGGAACAAAGAAAAGAGAATAAGGAAAAAGGAAAAATGGAATAAAGAGCCTGAAAATAGCAAACAAAATAGGAAATACAGGGACATAAGTGAGAGTGCATTGGAATGACTGAATAAGCACATCTCCTTGTTTCAGCTTCATTCTTTTTAGAATAAAAATCTGTGTTTATAAAAAACTAAGCAAAGGTGATTGAGATTATGTACTAATCCCTTCCCAAATTTTCTCTTGCCTTTTTATGTCAGAAAAAAATGCAGGTAAGAGTGGTGAAGCTGTATAGCTCTCCTCAGTGTTTTAGGGACAGATGCAACAAATTACAGGATGTCTGCACATTCCAGCAAATCTTCTGTGAAGTTTTGAGAGATGAGACTAAAGGCTGAATGTAATATCCACCCTGGTGAACCTGGAATTTCCATTTGTGCATGCAATGATTCTATGACCTGTGAAGAACCCAGGTTCCCTATTTCTGTAGAACAGTGACATAAATTTGTGATGACAAGTCTGGGGATCTCAGTAGCAGAGCTTCAGGCTCTGAATAAATGCAGCTTTCAAAACTTTGACAGGAAAACACATTTCATTGAATGCAACAAGGATTTGTACATACGTACACATATATGAAATTACATTTGCAGATCAGTCATCTGGCTTGGAACACCTGGTAGAAAAAGGCCCACTGCAGTCTTCCATGGCTGTTAGGCTGAGCAAAGCTGAGAACATCCCTTACCCTGATGCAGGCAGGCAGGTAGTTGAAAACGGTGGCTTTCAGCGTGAAGGACTCCCCACGCACCACAGAGTAGGGCATGGTGAGCTCGACAAAGAAGGGCTGGAAGGCTCTGAGGGACACTGTCGGGGACAGGCCAAAGCCTGAGCCTGCTGAAGTGCAGAATGCATTGGCTTTCCACTCAGTGATGGTGTCAGGGATGGTCACTTCTAGATCAGCTTTTCCCTCAGAGCTGGTGAGGGACAGAGAACAAGATTTCAGTTGTATTCTGGTGTTCATCTATTCTCCTACTGAGCAATATCTGCTGACAGCAAACCCCTGCCCAGCTGGGATATAGACACTGGCTTTTGCATGTTCCTCTAAAGCATCCTATACTTAATGTCCTTAAAAAATCCCTCTGTCTGCTAGAAATACTCCTCTCACTGAAATACTGATACATCCACGGAGACTTTAACCTAGTTCAAGGTTTTGGCCTAGTGACCACACTCTACATTCTCTTGAACACTTACTTCACTGAAACTATGTCCCAGATCCATGTCTCAGGGAAGTACTTCCGGACAGTCTCCATTGGATTGCCATCAACCATATCTTCTGCCATGCCATAACTCAATTCTCCATGCAGATTCATTGCAGAGACTAGCAAAATTATTCAAGGACAGGAAGAAAGGAAATATGTGTCAAACTCCATTCTAAACCAGAACAACTACTTTCCCTCCAGGTAGTTGCTATTCTTAGGTCAAATTTTAAAATGGAAAGAACAGCTTTGACATCTTGGCTACTAGAAACATAAATTTCTCTGTTGCCATCTCAGTTTTTAATTTTTCTTAATGTTGCTACTCTTCTTACAGAGATTGGATGGAGTTGAGCATTCTTCCCACACTGCCAGCAAACCCCTCAGTGCCAAAAGAACCATGCATGATGATATGGGGATATATTTTTATAGCAATGCAGAATCAAATGTGAAGCTTACTGTCCCCAAATATTATCATGGCATAGAGTTTAATAATCTGGTTGAAGAATTGATTGCATTTATATGTGACCAGAAACAGAAGCCACATTTAGCCCTCCATTTAGGAATTTTTTAAAAATTAACATGGGTCTTTACATCTCTGGCCATCTCACAGTGTTGCATACTGTTATGCCTTATGAAAGGGTTTTCCAGGAGGCCTAGAAGACTTTACATCTTCTCAAAGCAGACAGCTGTCTTGAGCCATACTCTGATGACAAATCCTCCATTTGTCAAAACCAAAGATCTGATCCTTATGAGTAGGAGGCTAGAAGCTGTCACTGGACCAAAAGCTACAATTGTTTAATTGGAGCTGGGGTACTGCACCATAAAAGTAACTGGAAGTGATATAGGTGAGTCTTTTATATAGTCTTTCCAATCTCAGATCTGTTTAAGAAAACAAGCAAAAAAAAGCAATATCATTCTATCTTCACAGTCACTGAACGTGCAGAGAAGTGACGTGACCTACCTAGCCCCTTATAGTCATGTAAATGGGGAAACTGGGAACAGAACCAAATTTGTCAGCCCCCAGTGGTAAAATACTGACCCATGGGATTGTACCACCTTCTCATTTGTCTTGGCCCACTTTCACCCTAGTTGTTCCTCTAGCTTTTGCTAGAATGCGGCTGCCTAGAAGCAGATGCTCCTTTTTTAGGTTTTCATAGCTGGACTCAGGTCTGATGGGAAGAAAACTCTGTTACTCTGTGCTGAAAAACTCCTTTATTGCCTACAAGCCCTCTGCTGCTGTAGGGGCTGGCATGGGAGTCACCAAGCACACACAGTTCTAGCCAGGCACATCTGGCTGCCTGGGAAGATGCAGGCAGAGGTGAATCAGTTTCATATTTCAGGACTAGGTCCAGAAGGGAAGGATCCTGAATTAGATCTGAATCTGAATCAGATCTGAATCTGAATCAGATCTGCCTGTGTAATTAATATTCAAGGATTCAAAGAGGGAAGGAAAGAGACAGGGTGGTAAATTTTAGGAGGTTGTGTGAGAGGTAAAACCAAGAAGGTACTAGAACCACTGTAACTCCTTTCCATCATGTGTTCTGGGTAATGCTCGC
Organism: Passer domesticus; assembly: GCF_036417665.1. Taxonomy (NCBI): domain Eukaryota; kingdom Metazoa; phylum Chordata; class Aves; order Passeriformes; family Passeridae; genus Passer; species Passer domesticus. The sequence goes on along the minus strand of NC_087475.1, from coordinate 87,607,825 downwards.
AGAGTTCAGGCTTATGGATCTTGCTGCTAGTGAAGACTTTTAAGCCCAATTCCTAGTAAACAAAGAGAAAGAAGAACAAAGAATATGCAAAAAATTGTTTGAAAATAAACTTTATTTAGTATGTCAAAAATGGATGTACCTAAGTCTGGTATTGATCAGAATAACAAAGACTTGTGTGTAAATTCCAGATAGGCTGGTTTGACACAGATGTGGAGTCTCTATCATGTTATTCTCATACTAAGGCTAAATCCTGGTATGATCAGATGGAAAAGTAAGGCCACAGGCCTACCCTGGGGACAGCTGCCTGCATGAAAATGGTCTGTGTGAAATGCACTGGAGGGAGGGTACTTATGCAGGACACTTTGAGGGGATACGCGTGGATTTGTGGGTTATCAAATTAACTGACACTTTAATAAAGACCTATTTAAACCAGAGAAAGAAAACATGAGTGAATGAGGAGTTTCTAATATTATGGCACTAGAGGTAATTTCTCAGGACTGTTTCCTTATCCAAGCCCTTTTGTAGGTGTCTGTACTATGAGGAGACCTTTCAAAGCTTTAATGGTTTAGAAAAGGACTCAGTTGCTGTTTATGGGCTAAGTAGATATAGGAACTGAGCCTGGTTATTTTCTTGCATACAAACATGAGCGAGTTTACAGCAAATGAGCTTATTTTTTTATTAAAAAGCCCTTCAGGGCAGGTGAGAAGAAGAGAGGAGACTGAATTAAAAAAGGGAACAAAAGAGAAAAGTGAAAGGCTGGTGCTTACTTTGAGAATGTCATAGGCATCCCCTTCGCCATCAGAAGAAATGGGTATGTAGAGAAATCCATTTAATGACAGATTGTCAAGCGATACACATGGATTGACGTTGTCTTCTTCCAAGTAGTATTCCCTGAAGCTGTAACCCTGGCTCTCCTTCACTGGGAGAAGATTATACACCTGGAGAAATGCAAATAACAGGGAACAATGCAGCAGGTCACCACTTACAGGGACAGAAACAACCTAACACTCCACTGGTAAATGCCAGCTTCTAAAAAGCAAGTATAAGGAATGCAACTGTAAAAATACATAGCCCCGTGTCTATAGTGCTGTTAGTGAGTGCTTGCTTGGTTCTTGTACTTGCTCATTACCAAAAGTAGCCAAGACTCACAGAGCTGGGAGAAAGCTCATTTTCAGGCTTCATAAGGAGAACACTCTTGTCCACTGCACGAAGGGCACACAGGGATCTTGGAGAGGTGTGGAGTTGCAGATGTGTGTTGGAAGAAGGAAGACCTTCCTTGGGTGCAAAACTCAATCTCACCTGCAAATCGAAAAGGAAGTTCAAGCATCCACTTTTCCAGACACTGTTACATTATTAGTCTGACTCTTCTAGCTGTGTGAACTGAAGTCAGCTAGTGTCTAATGGATATTCATCTTTGATCAATGTAATTAATAAATGTAATTAATAAGGATGAGTGATTCTCTTTTTGTTTCTGTCTTACTCCCCTTTTTTTTATTTTCATAACTTTGTAGCTTATTTTGGTCACCAATCCTCAGTCAACATCTGGTCAGAACATTTCATGAACCCATTGTGAATTCTGCCTTCATTCTGGAAATCTAAACTGAGCTGCTGTCCACAAGACAAACATGGATTGCATAAACCATGACTTGTACTCACTTTATTGGGGAGGCACATTTCAACCTGGAAATCCTGTGAACTGGCAATGACTTCCCCACTGGGTGAAGTGGTGTACACAAGCATCTGTGCCACAGGAGCAATTGCTGCCTCGACAGAGAAGCTCAACCGAAATGTCCCGTAAGCTAACAGAGAGAGTAAAAGGCTATTCAATATGCAAGGGGTTCCAGTATATGCATTTGCCTCCCCCAGATAAAAAAAGTCAAGTCTACCCCTGATGAATATTTTTAATTATCAGGGGCTGGCAAACTGACACATGACTAAAACTTATGGCTGCTACTGAAGACACCTGCATTTAAAGACTGATTGTGAATTGACAAAGCACTTGAGTTTGGAGGGCCTCTCCCTGCCTTCTAGATTCTCCCCAGTTAACATATGGTGTAATTTCTTGATGCTCCCAACCCTTTTTTCCCCTCAGGCTCCAAAATCTACAAAAAAATAGTTGAGGCAAAAAAAAAACCAAACATGACTGTTGCAAAGAGTGACAGAAGTCAAGGTTGCAGAATGGCTGAAAGAATAACTTGGCAAAGTTACTACTAAGCAAGCACTTATCTGGAACACCAAACTATTGCTCCAAACACAGTAGAAAATGCCCCTTTGTACTGGAAAACTCTATCAGGGCCTGAGCTTTATGTCACAATCCAGACAAGGTGACAGAACATCCCTTGGTACCAGCCTGCATGGGAGTTCAGTCACTGCTCCTAGTGAGGATACAGAACTTTTTATAGTACACGAGATCTTTTACTGCCATAATCTGTTTATATCCACTGCAGTGCAACTCCTTCTCACAGACTTAAAAAATGTCTCCCTCTTCTCATTTTCAAAAGACATTTAAAGTTGCATCACAGCCTGTCTCTGGTACTGAAATGTGTAATCCTTGGACATTTATGTGAATAAATTTAAATGTGTTGATTAGAATATAGATATGCATGTGTTTGCATGCTTACAAGGCAGGAACAATACAAAAAATAGGGGAAATGAGAGAGACAAAGAAATGGAGGCACGCTCTTCCTACTTCTTGTATGCATGAGTCTCACAGCACTGGTAAACATCCAGAATCAGAATAGGGTAGAGTGGCCATCAGAAAGTGCTAGTTTTAGGAAATGGCCAAAACATTATACTTATTTTTGGTTGAATATTCTAAGATTTTGTCATTAAAAAATAGCACCTGTTGAAACTCAGAGCAAACAAAACTAACCAAAGCCACGCCATCTAAAAAGGCTTAATTTTGAAAATTCAAACATTACGTGCAAAGTTTGAATGAAATGCTAAATTCAGTGCTTAAATTGAAGTAACTTATCTATATTCCCCCTGCCCCAAATTAGAATCAGAATGCTAAAAAGGCATAGATCTGCTCACCATCTCCAGGATTCACATTCAGATCATAGGTGTCAGCTAATACAATTTGTCCCTTGGCCATCACCTGTGTAACAGAGAAATCTTCCTCGAATTGTTGTCACAGTGTTGAAAGGCAGGAGAAGGAATCTTCATTGGGTTAATTGTAAGAGTGTGAGCAATACCAAGAAGATGCTAAGCAAGTGCCAGGCTGGAATTTACTGGTTATTTGGAGACAGAAATATTTGCTCCTAGGAGGACCACATTGATCATACTTATCTTTGCTTTTGTACATATTACATATATAGATCAGGTTCAAATGCATTTTGCCTCTAACCACACATAAATCTGGGAGTCATCTGCACATTTCTAACAATTTGGAATGGACTGGAGGTCAAAAAGTCTCATTCCTCTCCCAGCTGCATTATGAAACAGTATGAAGAAAAATTTCACCAGAATTAGTTTTATAACTGCACAAAGCTGGGACAGAAGACCACAGGATGCAAAGAATAAGAGTTTGAAAAAGGTACCTGAAGTCAGGTAGTAAGCAATAGTCTAAATTCTTGCTGTAATTCCCTCATTTCTAGAACAAGATTCCTTTTGCACAGTCAAAAATGCTTTTTATTCAGTTACTTTTGATATGGACTGATTTTGATTATTTATTCCACAATACCATATTTTAATTTCAAGATGTGGGATCCACATCTGTAAAACTGAAGATTATCTCACTGTTTGTTTACCCGCTTCATGTACATCCTAAAATCAATTTTCCCAGGCAACTGGGATAAGCAGGTATCTTGTCCTTCCATGAATTGTTAGAAGTCTTGAAAAGAAGGACATAGACATCTCTATCACAGGTTTCTATTTCCATTTTTGACTATCAGTCTAAGTCCCCTGATGTTCTGTGCAGTCCATCAGAAATGAAGTGTCTGTTCTACTCATATTTTATTTTTCCCAAAGCTACTCTTGTCTTCTCTGCTAGTGTCATTAAATGGGATAACCAGAAAAACAAATTTAGGGAGAAGACATTTGGATATTCATTTGAATCTTCCTGTTCTCCCAAGAGAGACTGACATGTCATTGTTTGGGCACAGTTCAATTAGTCTCTCTTCTCTGATCCCCAAAATGAACAAATTCATAGTTCTTAATGCCAGCATGTTACAGTCTGTTCCAATTACTGTGGTCTCCCAAAATTCTGCACACAGACGACAGAGAAAAGAGAAACACTAGCGAAGTGTATTTAGATTGCACTGTTGCAGGCCACGCTTTCCATTTCAAATGCTCTCCATCATTACTGGCCATACAGCAGTGCTCTGATTGCTTACCATGGAACATAGCTGGAGGTTACACAGTAATTTCTGTGGCTGTAGATCAAAGTAACTCCAAATATGTCTTACCAAATAATAAATGACAATTTTCTTCTGGTCCCCTATGGCCTCTGGTGTGAAGATATAGTGCACCTGGACCTCTGCTGAGGAGCCACAACTTAATGTCTCAGGCTTTGGCTCAATTTTGAGGAAGCTCTTACTGAGGGAGTAAGAGCGAGTTACTCTGCGCGTACTATGCTCATAGGACGGTGTCATCCAGTCACTGTCATAACAGTTCAGCTCAGGTTTATGCTCTGCCTGAGAAGAAAGAATAAAAGGTTCATAGCCAAACAAAATCAGGTATAAAGTCACATAAAAGTCCACAGAAAAACTCTGGATATGTTCTGTATTTTGCATTCTTAGGAGATTGTGAATAACATGCAGAGAAGACACAGAGAAGTGAGGTGACCCACCAAGAAACTTGCCTTACTTTGCAATTGTCAGAAAAGACTGATAATCCATGGACAGACATTTCCCCTGTTGAAGAGAAAGACAGAGGCTTACCCCTGTCTCTGCCACTCACTCGGATTTCCAGGGAGAGTTCTGTGAAGCTGGTAGTGTCTATGGAAAACCAGGATTGTCCCTGCTCATCTGTAGTGTAATTCCCTTTGTACTTGTTTCCACCCACAGTAATCGTGATGGTTTCATTGGCAAGTGGAGCATCAGTGCCATCGACCAGCTTCACCTAACAAAGCAATAACAAACTTCAGGTTTTAGACTAGCAAGAAAAAACAATTCCCAAGTAATACATCCTCTTCCCTCTTTTCCTCCTTGCCAGGCAGGATATTTCTTGATAGAGAAGAACAAAGGAAAAGAATGTGGAAATGTGTGAGGCATCCCCTGAGGTGTCTGAGGGAACAACTGAGAAAATTCTCAGCAAAACAACCTGATCAGCCCATGGAAATGATCTATTAGGATCCTAAGTTCCTCAGTAGTTTTAGTTTTTCCGGCCAGCTTCATTTGGGACCTCCACCACATATCACCTGCCTCTTGAACCATGTAACCCACACACCCCACGACTCCACCTGATGGGATTGTGCACTTGTGTGTTTGCTGTGCCACTCATTGCCCAGGGTCTCAGAAGTTCCCTACCGTCCCAAAGAGTGGGATTCCTGGTTTGTACACATAGTCCAACAGGTCAAAACGGATTTTGCTCATGGTGGATGTGATACCACAGGAGCCTGTTCCAGTCATCTCTATTCCTGAGAGAGAGCACAGTAAAGAGGGATTATTAATGAATTTCTAGTCATCTTATGCCACCTTCCACGTTTGCCAGTTATGTAGGCCTGCCATAACTTTGCCTTCTTCATGTCCTACGTACCTGTGCCATCTTCTGTGATTTTGCCTCGTACATCAATGCTCATCTCATATCCCTTGCGTAGGAGCTGAAACACCTTGGTCCTCACCACACCAGAAACACACCCATGAACATCTGCCTAAGCGAGGGATTGAAGAGCAAATCGAAATTCTGTGAACAAAGTCTGTGCCTTGAGGAATGAAAATAGATACCCCAGACCCAACATGCTTAACTTCTATTCTGAAGTTCCAGAATTTCTTTAAGAGTTGTCTCCAAGAATGTGTGTTCAACCTGTTTCCTAGTGTTTCATCCACATATTTTCTGTGTTCTGTGAGGTACCTGACACACAGTTTTCCAAGGGCCACACTGGTTTCCTTGTTAATTCCCTCCTGCCTTAGTTCTGTTTTTCTTCCTGTTTCTTCCATTGTCTTCTCTCTTTATGATGTTGCTCTTTCTCCTGTACTTGACCCATATACAATACCACCTTATCTTTATTCCTCGTTCTCTATACAGCCTTCTTGTTTTCTCCTCATCTTTGCTCCTTGCTCACAGTCAGTCCCTCTCACAGTTAGAAAATTCCTTCAAAGATTCTTTTCTCAGTTTGTGGAACAATGCCAAAGACCTCATGGCTGTCACTAGCTTCAATGGGCTCAGGTTTTCATCATCAGTTCTGTTTCCAGTTTAATGATCCCTCTGTTAGGAATGCCTTCCTCTGAGATTCTCTGCTTCTCCCTGGAGAGAATGCTATCTCTGATATCCTACTCTCTCCCAACATATTTGATCTTTCTTGAGACAACATTGCCCACTAACCTTCAGAAAAACCTCCACATTTTGATCTTGGGACTCACCCGCCTAGTGAATTCTTCACACACAGATTCTGTTTCTTTTCCGTAACAACTTGAAGCAGACTGGGAAAATTTCCGGCATACTTGGACATTCACCAAACCAGGAACAGGCTTCCCATATGTGTACCTAATCACAGTGTGTTAAACAATGTATCAGATAGGGAGACAGTCAGTCACAGTCACACAGACACATCTCCTTAAAGACCTCTGTGGATGATTTCCTAATACTTCTGAAAGGATGACTAATCTGACATTTCAATGATTTCCATCACTTCCATGGTGAGATTCTTCCATTATCCATGGAAGATACATTCATCCTGTTCTAGGTGGGAGGTCTCTGCAGAAAAAGGTTGACTTTAGAAAATTATTTCAGCCAGGAGCATTTGTGTATTACAAACTGCTCAGGATTCAATGAAGAAATGGAAAGACAACCAGTACTCAGAAGGAGAGATTTATGAGTTAAAAATGAGAACACTGGGTTAGCATCACCAATTTAAGTGATGTCTGATCTGGCATATTGGAGTATTTGAGGGTTCAGCATTGGCAGAGAAGATCTAACTGAAGAAAAGTAAAGCCAGAAAGAGAAAATGTGAAATAAACTGGGAAGAGAAAGATGCAGATTTGTTTGTCATGATCTTTCAAGGAACACAAGGAAGACCCTTCACTTTGACTGTTCAGGCCAAGCAGCAGGTTCAGATCTGACAGAATGAAATAAGTGTTCACTATATATGCCTGGGAAAAGTTTAAAAACCCTTCCTGAGCACTTCTTTTGGTCCTCAGCAAAAAGGACCAAGAGTGAAGGATAAGCAAGAGAGATTTACAGGAGTTCTGTGACTCACAGACCACAGACAGACACTGGAAGCTCGTTGTCCTTAATAGTGATCATCTCTGGGACCTTCACCAGGACCTCGAACCTGGGCAGCACTAGATGGAAGAGAGAAAGTCTGGTATGAGAAGAGTGAATAAGAGTTGTTTACTACACAGCAGCCCAAGCAGGATCTTCTTCATATGAATCTCTCTGTGGTCTTCAGTATAGATCTCTACCCCTTTCATAGGTTTTCTCAGCCTTCACCACTGTTTGGGTTCAAAGGCAACTAAGGAAATTTGTAACTCATACCTTGCCTTATTGGCAGCAGAGGCTTATGTGGCACCAGAGAGTTGAGCAAATCCCTCACCTGTGTCCATTCATGAGGGCACACTGGTCCTGGGTGATGTCTTCACAATGCATAATTTGCAGCGTGGGATTTGGAGCAGCACATTCACCACCTTTATAATTTACCACATTGAAATGCCCCAGATCACTGATTCTCTTGGCTGGTTCTTGCTGTTCTGGAGATCCAGAGCTGCCCCTAGGCTCACTAAGATGCACTGTGGGATATTGTCCTGCATACCCAGAGAGTTCAAGTGAATCTAGCCACAGACTCTCAGATATATATTTTCAAGTGGAAAAGGCAGCACTAAAGCCCAATATAAAGGGGCACAAGTAAAATACATCCTTTGCTCCTGAGCATTGTTACATCCCTCTTCCCATATTGCATCCTGCAGCCCTACACCTCCAACTCCTCATGCCCAGGACTGGACTGAAGCATGTAATGTCCTGCTTTCAGGTGGTGCAGCTGAGGGCTTTTTCACAGCACAAAGAAATAACAGCAGAGTGGGTGCACATCCAGGGAATGCAAAATAACCCTGGGTTATATATAGTTTAGACATAAATTTGTCTCTAAGATGGGAGGCAAGGCTCAGTGTTTCAACCCCAGGAAACATTTCCTCAAAGACTGTAAGAGAAATAGCAATAGGAGAGATTCATAAGAAAAAGACTAAAGGACAAAGGAAAGAAAAATCAGGTTAGGAGGAGGCTAACAACGGGACTTAACATTGATTTTGTGGGGCATTCAGGATGGTCTTTGTGGGAGAAGGAACAGGCCATCTGTCGCCATGGCAGATTGAAGCCTGGTTTGTGGTCAAATTATTTACCATGCCTGACTCGAAATCAAATAAGCTCCCATGGACTTCAATGGCAATCTAAGGGCTGCATATTACAGAAACAGCAGGTCTTGATCAATGGATCTGCTTTTTCTGGAATAAACATCTGGTCTTCATGCAGAGTCAGTGGAGAGCCTGAGAGTGTGAAGCACTGGCCAATCAGCCTTCTCAAATGTTCACTATGTCAGAATACACATCTATGGTCAGAATACACATCCAGGATCACCCAAGAAGCTTTGTTAGAGAGCTGAGGGTTAAAAGGCTCCCTGCAGCAGCATATTTCTTCTTACTCAGTCTCTCCTAGCAGCCTTTTTGTAACATTCATGGATTTTTTTTAATCATAATTTTTCTACTAAACATGTTTTTTAAGCTGTCACAGAAACAAGGAAGAGCAAAGATAGAGAGGACTACGAGTGGAGAAAGAGGCCTTATGCAGATGATGAGAAAAGCAAAATAGAGCCACCAAAATATTTTCATCTCTTACGTTCATATCTAGTGCTACTTGCAACAAGCTGCTGGACTGGAATCAACTGAGACAAAGCTGAAATTGGTGCCACAAGCCACACACAGGAATTCTGGCATGTCCTGTGCTCCCCAGAGCACTTTGAGCAAATACAAACTTGGACAGATTGCAGAGATGCTGTAAAGTCAGCAATCACTTTTGATACTTGGCGCTTTCTGGCTCAGCCCCTATGAACCCCATTGCTGTTATATTCCATCCATCCCTTCTCCATGTTGTTCCCAGGAAATTCCAATTTGAGTGGTCACAGTAAAAGGCATTACTGTCAAATTCCTCTCCTTACCGAATTCCTCCACGCTGAAGGAGTGCTCCACATGGGATGAGAAGCTCTTCTGCACAACTATTTTGTAGAAGCCTTGGATGGGATCCGAGGTGAGGGGGAAGGAGAGTTGTGTAAAGCCTGTTTCTAGTTCCACCCCTTGCCACTGGTACACACGGTTCCTCTGGGGATCCTGCAGGTGAGGGTAACAGGCACAAGACAGTACAGGAGAGCTCCAGGGACAGAGCAGTGCAGTGCCCAGTGCATGCACATCCCAGCTGGGAAATACTTATCTAGAATTATTTAACAATCTGTGAGGTTCTGAAAGTACTTACCTGCCAATTCTGCATAACTTGCATGCAAGAAAGCTTTTAAACACTTTTGTGTTGTCTTCCCCTCAGCTGTACCTGCAAAGGATGGGGCCAGGAAGCTAGGCAAGACAGACTGGCAGGGTAACAGAAGGGAACAGAACTGGTATCAGAAGTGAAACACATGGAGAAAAGGGGGAAGTTTCAGCTTCCTTGACTGACAATACAGCATGCAAAAGTTGTGTTTTTCCCCTGGCTGGAATGAAGACTGCTGAAGTATCAGTATGCAATCTGCTGAGGAATCAGACACCTGACTTATCTATGGGACTGAGAAATGTACATGTATAAGAGTCCTAAGCCAGTGACCGGGTGGGGGAATGGTGACAGGAACAGAGGAAATTATACTTCCACATATAGGCATCCAGCTGAGAGCCCTCCCTTGTTTCTCCATGCTCCTAATGCTGGAGCTGAAGTCTCACCACTACTACCACATTTGTGTATTGCTCATTATTAACTGACCATCAATTATTAATTCCCTCAGTCCCAAATTTCTTGTAGAAGTCACTGAAACAGCACAGTGGTTCTGCATAGTTTAATGCATCCTTGTGCCTTGGCTGTCACCAAAAGCTTATTTACTCTAGATAGGTGTGTGACTCAAGGTATGTGACTACGTGCATTTACTTCCTTGAGATATTATCTCAGGGCTTAGGGAAAATGGAGATGTGAACAACATTCTCCTAGCTGGAGGTCATCATTCAGGGGGGAGAAGAGGGGGCCATGTTCCCAAGAAGCCACCTGGGAGGGTGGCACAGTCAGTAAAATGCATCCCATAGCTCTGACCAAATCTTCTTCATCACCACATTTCAACCCTGCTGACAAGCTCATCACTTATTGTGAGGGACACCACTGGGCTTCCTCAGAAGAGGAGTTCAAGAAAATGTTTACAATGAATGCTTACATTTCAAGCTGGGCTTGTGAACTTGTTGCCATTCCTGTGATGTATTTATAAGGAAGCCCTGAAAACCAGTTTGTTTCCTTCCTCAGAAAGGTGCTCTAATTTTTTTTAAAAATTACACTAAAAATAGGTCAGGATAATAGTTCACAAATAGCAGACTCAAACTAACTTCTGCCTTTGTACTTTGTAACATAAATTAGTGACATCCAGGGTGTGGATTGATGGACATTTATTTCCTTAGAAGTGCTGACGCTTAGGCTGTTACCTTTCTTCACTCCTGCCACTCTTTCCTTTGGTCCTGTACAAATTTCATGCAATCATGTGGTAAAGGGCACTGACAGGTCTGATCTGGCTGAAGAAAGTACTCTAGAATAATCCAGTGAATTTTCTGCCCCAGGAGTTTCCCGATGTACAAGAGTGCCTTGTAGACAGTTGTGAAATCCAAACAAAGGGCAGTACTGGGATGAGAAGGAGGGAGAGGGGATGAGGAAGGGAGAGAGAATGGTGAAGATGAAGGACAAGGCCTACATAAACTGGCTTAAACAGCACAGACAAACACCATGCTTTACAGACTAGAGCTGAAAACACAGATGGCCTTCCTACGGGTTTAAAAGTGAAGGCTTTCATGGCATTGACACATACACACAAAGGTTATTGAATTATTCAGCTTGTTAGGCCAGGACATATTTCTGGAAGATGTATTTGTTCTTGCTCCTTTAAATGCTCCTTGTTCATTACATTTCTGTGCTCAGTAAAGTATCATTTTTTGAAAGGGAAGGGACCCCATGGGACAGCCCTATCAAAAGGTGGTTCAGCCTGCTAATCCACCCCTCCCACTCTCTTTCTCTTCTTTCTCCAATATTCACAGATCATCAGTGGCCCACCAGCTCTGCAACTCTTTTTTGGAAGTTTGTTGATGGGAAAGGAGAATGACAGCACTCTGAAAAGGGGATACAAAAAAGCAGCACAGCCTGGTTTTGGCCTACCTTATGCCTCCTCTGTTGTAAGGACTCCAGCTCTAGACAGAGATGGTGCAGAATGGAGACAGCAACCCCATGCAGCAAGCAACAGTAAAAGGACTGACTACAAGGATTCATTAATTGCATAAACTAAAATAAATCATGTGCACACTAATTTCAGGGTCTGTCCATGAGCCCTCATCATAAGTTTTTTCAAAAGAAGATATCCCAAATAATAATTGTAAATTTTGTGTTCTCATCTGAAAAAGTGAGAGCTTGAATCATTGAAACATCCTTCCTATATCTTTTGCCTGCCACTGAAGTTCAACCATTAAAAAAAAAAGCCAGACCAAAAAAAAAACCCAAAAAACATGCTTGGGAGGACAGTGGATGTCTGTACCTAAATTTATTTCTTTGGTTTTGATAGCTTATTTAACTCTGCTCTCTAATTTCAACCACACTTGGCAGACAGAGACCCATTATTGATTGGGAAGAGGCATAAGACATTTTGATGACCTCTAGCCAAGTGTAGTTCTGTTCACAGCATGGCTTGTAATTGTTAATTAGTTTTCTCCACAGCTCATTCTGTGATCAAAGAAACATTATTGGAATTTATTTTGATTCCCAACTACTCAGCCTTCCTTTTTAAAGGGAAAAGGTCACAGACCTGTAATTTTTCCCTTGCCCTTCAACCTGAAAACACCACTGCTGGGGACTGGTAGCTCTGTGCCTGCACATTCTTCTGCAAATAATAATATAGTTATCCACTCACCTGAACATAGACAAAGGGAAACTGTGGGGAAAGAGCAAAAGAAAATCAATGTTAGAAATATTAATCACAGGGGAGTAATTTCCAGATTTGGACTGAAGTGCAGAAGAACAAACTTCTAGGAAGTCCTTTATGTTGTTCCCTTTCTGTACTCGCTCTTTTTCCCTGGTTCTTGATGGCTAATGGAATCTTTTCTATAATATTTTAGGGCCCTGACCTTTTGTCTTACCACTGTATGAAGATGTGATGAAGCACAATTTTCAAAGGACTTGTCTGCATGAGGAACTGATTGTCAAATAACACAAAAGGTGGGCTTGCACCTCTGACCAGTTCCATAAAAACAAGTTCTTGTCATGCTGCTCTCTAAGTGTGGGATCACACCCACTGCCAGAAACAATTGCACACTTGTCATTACCCATGGAAACTTGTCCCACACGTTTTTTTCAGGAATTAGATCCCTGCTCACATGCTTAGCCACATACATTGATTTGCAAATCTGGCTTTAAACTACTATATGCTTCTGAAAAGGGGGATTTTTTTTTTCCAGCCATTAGAAACAGGTGGAATGTATCCTAGGATAGAACAGGGAACAGGTAAAGAATGGTGTGAGAGAGCATATGCTTTAAAGGCTGTCTTCAGTGGTTCTGGGTGATGACAACAATGGTGTTAATTTAAGAATTAAATGTCCTGGCTAACAACGAGGAATTAAGGCTCTACCTTCTCATTCAGTGGGTAGAAGTCTTTGTCCAGAGAGACGATCCGAAACTGAACTGAAGAGTGCAACAGAAAAAAAGGAAATTCCACTGTTAAATTTGTAGCCGTCACCAGGAAATGATAATGTTTCAATCATTTATAAGTCAAATTCATTCCACAGATCAACAGGCTCTGAACTGAGATCTCTAAGTAATAGAAGCAATTACTTCAAGCTCTTTCTCTTGCAGATAGTGAGGGACAGATAAATTTAGAAGGATAATCAGGTCTTGGCTGAATTGAATTAACTCTTGGGAGTGCTTGTCCTGCTTTGTTGATTCTGGTGCAGCCAAGGGAGTCTATGCTTTGCAGTCATCCCAGTTTTGTGCCTCTACTTGAATAGAATGAGTTGGAGCCTGTCTACATCTGGTGAGATGCTATGCCTGGAGAATGAGGATTAGGAATAATGAAAGTGCTGTGAACTAGACCTCAGCTGACAGAAATAAGATTTACTTAGATTCCCCCATGAAGAAACCTGAAAACTTCAACACAAGTACAACACCGCTGTAGAATGGAGCCCTTAAGATGTTTTGCTGTCAGAGTCAATACCAGCCCAATTCCTGGTACCTGTCTGTCCAGGCTTGTACATGGGTTTGTCTGTCTGGATGAAGACCAAGCTTTCGGAATTCTTGACCAGCACTGACTTGCGGCTCTTGAAGTGCAGTGTGTCCCCTGTCACCGTCACAGTGAGAAACGCCACTGATGTGCTATTGGATTTTGGAAGCTAAGGAGAATGAAGAGTATAACTGCTTTATTGATTCACCCCACTGCACTGAGCATTGAAGGAAGAAGTGCTAGCTGGGTCAGAAAGTTCCCTAAAGGGACAAAAAAGACTCAGTGCAGGGAGCAAAAAAAAATATTGCCTTGCTTAATTTATATACTTCTCTTAAAGAAATACTGAACCTGATCTTATTCGGTCACACAATTTATCAAAAATAAAATTAACCTAGATTCATTAATTAGGGTACGGAACCTGTTGCTTACATTACTCACAAATCAACCTTCTGCAGTAAAAAACTCGGAATATGCTCCAGAAGCAGCCATATGACTTCATGGACCTCACTGTCTTTAACAAGCCCCCAGCGTCTACAGTTTTCAGTCCACACTGGTATGTTTCATCTCAGGCTTACATATATCAAACAACCATGGGGCACATTCTGTCAGCCAAAGTTGCAAAAACTTCTCTGACATGCATGCAGAGAAGTATCATGTGGGACACAGAATTTGGTAACGGGGGAAAATTAGTCCTCGTAAGACTACCACAGTCAATCATCCCCATGGAGTTAATTCTTTTGTCCGATGTAGCTTAGGGGTCTCTGATTGCAGTGTGTCTTATTTCTAATTTCTGGACTGTTTGGATCTACTGTGCCACATCAATAAACACAAAAGACCATCCCACAAGGACGAGATACTCACAGAGAAAGGGATGCAGGTGAACACGTCTTTCTCTGACACCACATCATCAATCAGGCTCCTGTTCTCCCCTAGGTACTCGAGTGTGGTACTCAGCGTCACAGACTCGTTCAGGTAGGTCAGCTGAACGCAGACTTTCTCATGAGAATTTGTGTGGATCAGAAAGGGCACTAGCACCATGTACTGCCTGTGAAGGGAGGGAAGCAAGAAAGATCAGAAATGTGAAACACTTTTAAGGCAACAGTATTACGTGAAGGGAATTTAACAAATCAGCATGCCTAATCCATTGCCATCCCTGAGAATTGCAGTGCATATAACATGAGCATTCATTTTATTTTGGGGTTATACATATTAAACGGTCTAACTAATTAGCCTAAAAGCAGGAAAATGCTTGCAGTAGAAAGAACAATTTCTATGCTAATGGGGAGTGCTTCACAAAGGATGTTTTGTTTGGCTTCACAGCAGGGAGTAAGGATGGTTTGAAAGGTTTCAGGCTGTTAATTGAATTTTGTATATCCCACAATCTCCTTTTGAGACTCAAAGGCATTAACTAAAAACAGCTGAGGAAAAAACCCACCCACTTGTCTGACTCCTCCAGTCTTTGCCTATCCAGGTTTCCACATCCTTCATATGCTGAGCAAACATGTGAGTGCTTGCAGTTTGGGACCTTACTAAGATGAGCACACAAAGGATTTTAGGGTGTAGTGTTTTATTGCACCCCAAGTGTACTTGCATCTTCAAAGAGCTTTTGAGAAAGGACCCTCACAGAAGACCTTTAAACTAAGCTGCCATTCAATAAAAGGGATCATTTTACTAATAAATCAAATTATTAATTCTGTCATGGATTGATTGGTTGAAAGATAGGACAGAAGGGATAGGAACCAGTGCAAACCTCCACAGTTTGTGCTGAGACCCCTATTCTTCAGTACATACCTAGATGTTCTTGAAAGTACATTTTTCTCCTAATTGTGCAGGATAAGAAAATTCTAAAAATTGACTTAGATATTTGTGGAAAAGACTTTCATATGATAGAACTGAGTAGCTAAAATAGCAAATGAACTGTTCATAAAGGGAAAATAATAAGTGAGCTCCTACCACTCAAACTTGAGCACTGTTGGTCAGCCTTGGAAAATTCTCAATCAGTAATAAGTAACAAACAGGCTGTCAAGAAGTGTTCAGAAAAGAATAGAGGACAAATACAGATGCATCCATCCAGAGCTACATTTTTGCCTGGGCTCTGAGTTTTCTGGGGAGTCCTAAAGCTGTAGTGGAGGCAGTGGGATCCCAGCAGCCTCCTGCATTTCCTTCACTATGAGGCAGCACTGTGGTGAAATGTAGTTGCCTGCTGGCAACGCTGCTCAGTCAGCACTGCTGCAGAAGCTGTGAAAGGAGGGAACCCCAGCCTCCCAGAGACTGAGTTACAACTTGTGACTCTCTGCTTTCTCCAGCATTTCCTTTCTTCCACAACCTTCTTACCATGGCTTCAGCCCATGCTGCTTCCCCTAATGCCATTCCCCCTGTCCCCTGTCAGTGGCACTGGCAATGTGACAATAACATCCAGTCTACAGAAAGGACAGCATGACCTAGTTCGTGGGGAATTTGGCCTCATTTCTCTTCCTGTTCACTGTTCTGCTGAAATTTTGGCCAACTTGCAGAGCTTCCCCTTAGGTTGGCTTCCCTGCCTTTGAAACAAATATATAAACCATGCTGTTTATAGACCTCTCTTTAGGTGTTTGGGCATGTGTTGTTTAGAAGAGACAGAAGAATTAAATTACCATGAGTGTTTTAAACAACTGTGGTCGCAAATTCCATGTATACACATTCTGGGACAAAAAGCATCTGGGATGACAAAAGAGACCTCAGCATGCAAGGAGATGCTCTGATGGGAGAGGCAGTGACTCCAACAGAGGCACACATCAAGGAAGAATAGGAGACCCTAGAGATGGTGGCTGAAGCAAAAATGGTGAGTTTGTCTATACAAAGAAGGTAATACTGTAGCTTGAGGTGGAATGATGTCTGTCTGTGTATTGACTCTCAGCTACTTAGTAGAACAAGCACCCAGCCAAAGAAGGCAGTGAACTTCATCAGCCTAAATACATACCTGCCAATTCTAATGTCATTATGGCCTCACACTTAGGACCAAACACAGAGTACTCCCAAGCATGTCCACTGCATTGTAAAACATCTTACATGTACAGCCAGAGCAGGAGAGCAATACCTTTGGCTGCATTCTTCCAAAATCATTGAAGTTTTGGTTACAAAGGACCTCCGGATATCTCAAGCCCACCTTCCCTTCTGGAACAGGACTTTTGCAAAGGACACCATAGATGAAGTTTCTACCATCTAGCATGTTCCAGTGCTGCACTAACTTGATTAATATGTTTTTTTTTGTAATGTGCAGTCTGAGCCTTAATTGTGTCTCCTGCCCAGCTGGTCACCTCTTAAACAGAAATAGCAGCAGCTATTTCTGCCCAAATAAGTGATACCCATACTTGCACAGGGCACAGTAAGCATGTCTTGGTTGGAAGTTTAATTTTTGTCTTCAGTTCAAGGGTTGCTTCCATTCCGTGTTTTATACAGCATCTGATCTATCCTGCACCCACAGCAAAACCACTACCCTTATGCAACCTAGCAGTTCACTGCTCAGAGCTACCTCCCTACTGGGCTCCTGTCTTCCTTCTGGGGACCCCAACAACACCCCTCTCTCTCCCATCTCTCAGCCTTTCTCTGTTCTTCCCTCCCAGAACGGGGCTCAGTTAAGGGACAAAAAGAGGCCTACAAGAAAGATGGAGAGAGACTATTGCCAAGGGACAGGACAAAGGGGGAAGGTTTCAAACTGAAAAAGAGTAAATTTTGATTAGATAGTAAGAGAGAGAGTAAGTTTAGATTAGGTAGAAAATTTCTTCACTGTGAGGGTGGTGAGACACTGGCACAGATTGCCCAGTCAAGCTGTGGATACCCCATCCTCAGATGCTTAAAGCCAGGTTGAATGGAACTCTGAGCACATTGTCTAGAGAAAGATGTCCCTGCCCATGGCAGGGGGTTTGGAAATGAGTGATCTTTAAGGTCTCTTCCAGCCCAGGCCATTCTATGATTCTATGTTGTCCATAGGTCTGAGCAGTATGGTTTCATTCCCTTTCCCTCTGATGTTGGGCAAGAATGAATTAAGATTACTTAGTTACATCAGTTACTGTAGGGGGACCAGAGAGCTCTGCCTGACCCCAAAGCTGACTTGCCTGGCTGATCTGCCCCAGAAGCACCCAAACAGGGCAGACAAATGAGGGACTGATGGTACAGCGTGAGTCAAAGGTCCTTCAGGCTGACCCAGTT
This sequence comes from Passer domesticus, assembly GCF_036417665.1. Lineage (NCBI taxonomy): Eukaryota > Metazoa > Chordata > Aves > Passeriformes > Passeridae > Passer > Passer domesticus. The sequence goes on along the minus strand of NC_087475.1, from coordinate 87,590,061 downwards.
ACAGCTTTACCTCTGACCCCACAGCAAGGGGCAGCAGCAGTGCTGCACCTTCTGCCAGTGCTGTGGCAGTACTCGTGGGCATGAAATCTCTGCAGCAAGCATTACTGCACCCGTGCTGGACAGAGCTGTGCCTCTGTCAGCACAGCAAGAGAAACCCAGCCAAGCTCTGAAGAGGGAGGCTGCTCCCACCTGGACAAGAGGCTTCAGAGCAGCACAGTCTGGTGGGCAAGGCTGGGGTGGGCATGCCAGGCTGCAGCCTGCCCGTGCCATGCCGGGCTGCCCCTCTCTCGGGCACGGTTGGAGCTCAAGCTGCAGCCGTGCTGCTGGGCCGCAGAGCCTGGCGCGGCCGGCCAGGGAGGGCGCTGGCACCGGCCTTCGCGCCTCAGGAAGAGAATCTAGGTCACAGATCTCTCTGAGAACAAGCACGTCTGAGGCTGCCAAGGGAAACAAACTGGCAGCAGAAAGGGGAGCAAACTGGCTTGAAAAGCAACAGGAGAATGGGGAGAAGTAACTCAGTGATTGAAACAAGGATACTCTGAGAAAGGTAAGAACCTGGATCCCGGCATCATGCCCACATCCCAGGCCCTGAGAGGTTTCGAGGCAGAAACATACTTGTGCAAAAATGTTGTGAAGATCCAGGTTTGGACTATCAGGCAGCTGCAGGGCAGGACTGTGGGCACTGTGGGCAGAGACTGGGGGGAGGATGGAAGGAATACACTGGCAGAGATAGTGGTGGGGAGGGGTCCCAGGTCTCGACACCTGGGGGATTACAGGATGGGAGTGGGGAGCACTGTCAGAGCTGTGCAGGAAACTCAGGGCTTGGTTATTAGTGGGAAGGAAACTGCAGGAAAAAGGGAGCACTTAGACATCCCTCCCCCCACCCCCGCACATGTAGCTTACGGTTCTGTGTTGAGAGGAGTATTTCCAGGAAGGAAGAAGAGAAGAAGGAGGAAGATGTTTGGTTTGCTGGGCAGCTTGTCCTTCCCCATGGTGCAGAGCAGGTCGTGCTGAGCCAAGCAGAGCTGCTGTTTTCCTGCACCTTGTAATTCTCCTGCACTCCGTGCTCTGTCAGCCTCTTTATAAGAGCTCTCTGCAAACAGCCCAGGGGCTGGAGGAGATAAGGGCTGGGGGCCAGGGCCCATCCGGAAACAGGGAGAGGCAGCAAGGAGGAGCTGGAACAGAGGGACAGTATTTGGCCAGAGACTCTGCAAGTGGGGGAAGGGTATTTATTTGGGTAATGTTTATATTAGAAATCTTTGAATGATTCATACCCTGTTTTCCTTAACCCATCAGAAATCCGCAGTGTTGGAGATATGAACTGTGTTCGGCACATGGTAATATTCCCTGTGGGCAGCATCCAATCACAGCAATCTGATTTAAATTTCCACAATATTTCCTTCACAGTTCCTCTTCATCAGCACTATAAAAGATACTGTTTTGAGTTGGAATGACTGACACAGAAGATGAAATTAATAAGTTAATACAGGCCACCATGAATATTGATAAATTCCAGTCACAGCATGCCCCATTCTGCAAAGTTTTCTCCGAGCCTTACAGTCCTCACTGCTTTGCCTGGCAAAGATGACACAAAAATTTGATGTGTCCTACCCCTCCAAGTTTATGACCACTATAGAAAACACATTTTCCTTTGAAAACAAAGTAAGATATTGAGCTCTGTAGTTTACATCACTTTCACCCAATCCTGTTATAGTTTACTCTGATTTCTTTTCAGTTTCTATTTTTTAGCTTTGTAGGTGACTGCCAATTGTCCAAAAGCCGAGTGGCTCACTACTGACTGCAACTGGAGGAAGAAAAGGCATATGTGTTTGGTTGTAAATACTCTTTGTACTATCACAACAGTAGTGCATGTGGGAATCCTTGTCTGCCCCAGAAGTCTTAAGAAATTTTGGAACCTCTGCCACGAAAGATAAATAATCCCAAGAAAGACATTTGTTTCTCTAGTATGATCCTGTTCAGTCTCCTCAAGGACTGTAGCACAACGATTGACTCTCAAGGCCAAAGCCAAGCAACAAAGTGAACTTTAACTTTTGGCTTTGAAGAACAGGCATGTGTGAAAAGAAAAAAACTGTGGAAACATTTCTTGAAGATGCTGGTATCATACCTAAGCTGGTCCATGCACTTTCACCTAAGAACTCCTGCTGGAAACCAGCAACTCTAGCAAAGGAATGTCTCTCCTTAATGCCTATATCAGCTTTGTGTGGTGACAGATGAGAAAAAACCCACTGTAAAACCCAAGACTTGTATGAACAGTTCCAGTTAACAAATTGTATTAGCTGTTCAACTAAAGACAGAAAAAATACTACAGAAAAAAAACCCCAAACATCAGTATTGTTATTTTAAAGGAAATCAAAATTATTATATTAGTTTTCCCAGCCTGAGAAAAAGCAAAAGCAAACAAACCCAAAGCAATTTATTTCATATGACAAAAAAGTATGACAGGAAAAAGTACTTAGATAAATCAACAGGAATAATAGCAACACCCAAAGACATAAAAATGGGTTTCTCATTGTATAGGAGACAAAATGCTTCATAGACCACAGTGAAGTGAAGGTCATCTATTAAAAAACCTCAGACAATATGAACATTTTACAAGTTGTACCAAGCAGGAACAGGAAGATACACAATGAAATGAAATACCATAAAATAGCTTCATCAGCTAAACTTCAAATGAAACTGGAAATGTCAGAATGAATAAAGATAATCCACTTTAGTTGCTTGTTGAATAATTTGACCTGAGAGAAGGACCTGACAGCAGATGAACTGCCTTTCCCAGACGTGGACAGCTGGGCTGTCAAATATAACTCATATTTCTGAGGTGTCATGTGAACAAATGACTAAATTCAGGCATGGCAAAACCACCAATGAATTATTTTCATTTTAATGCACTTTGTAGATTAAATTGCAAACCAGATTGGTAACTGAATTTTATAAATGGTCCTGTGACCATATTTTGTGTGATGTGAGGTGGCCATCTGTAGGGTAAGCCACATACAAGGCATATAGAGGTTTTCTGTCTTTCTCTGCTATGCTATAACAAACATCCACAGTATGTATAAATTTGGTGTTGCCTTAGAAGAAATTTATATTGTATGCTGCAAAAAAGGTTGTAAATAAGGTTGTTTACCCTCAGGCATGAGAAATCTACAGTGTGTGTGTTTGATACTTACAGTACACAGCACACACAGAGTAGAATAAATGGCTGAAATCTCATTATAAAATCCATCCAGGGTAACTAGTGAACGATCCCTAATAATTTTAAAATGTGTAAATAGGAAACTGCTCACATGTTAGCAGATATTTTTGGATATTTTAGAGAATTGAAGATAAACCCTGATGCAGTAACAAATTACAAGTTATTTTAATTTATGATTTTGTACTATTCAGAATTTTGCCAAGGAGGGGGGATAGAAAAAGCCAAAACATTTATAAATGTGTCTCTGACCAGCACTCAGGACAGTCAACTATGCTTTTTTTTGAGTCATATGACTCTTCAGATAAAAATTTACCATATAAAAAATATATTAAATGCATATAGACTTTCTGTTTAGCTTTGGCTATTAAGTTATTGTTTGGACTACCTCTCTCCTCAGGTACAAGCATCTCATGAAGGTTCTCCTGCTGGCCCTGAGGTTATGTTCAAGTCAGGCTGAACAGTGTTGGAGCCAGGTTTTCCTCAGAGGTGCACAGTGGTAGGAGCAAAGGTAAATAGGCCAGGATTCATACAGAGAAACAATGAGCACATGGAAGGAAAAAAAGTGTTTCTCCCAAGGGCTATGTAACAACAGAACAGATGCCATGAGGCATCCATCCCCAGAGACCATCCACACTTCATAGAACAAGGCCACGAGCAGAAGTGCCAGTGTAGAAAAAACCTATACTCATAGTGTGTAGGCATTTCAGAGATTTCTCCCATTTAGATTTAAAGTTCACTTAGCTATAAAGCAGTAAAACTCCAAATCACTTCCTCCCTCTGGCAGGCTGCTCGAAGAAGGTGGCAGAAGGCTGTGCCAATGCCACTTCCCTGTACACATGGTGCACCCACCTGGTGTAGCACCCACCTGCTGCAGAGGTGTGCAGGGACTCTCGCTCCTCTCCTGTCTCACAGAGCCTTCTGTGCGAGCTGAGGTGGCCAAGGGGAAGGACTTTGTGCTTAGCTGGGTTCCTGCCTTGCTGGGTAACATCATGCAAGGCCACTGGGCTCTCTCTGTGCTAAGCCAAATGTTTGATACCCAAGACATGAGTTTTTTCCTGGTGCAGAGAGGAGCTGGGGCTCAACTGGTGTGTTTGTCCAGGTTTTTTGAGAGTGAGGATGCTATAGGAAGGCCAAACAAGAAAGTCCTAGTGGAGCATGAGGCAAGGAAATCAGATATTGTCACGTTTAACTCTTTCCCCTGCACCTCTGCTTTGTTCTGTTGCAACTTGTTAGGCAGGACAGAACTGACATTTCAGTCAGGGGAAGGTGTGTGAGCCATGACAGTGTAACATAGCTGGAGAACACATTTATCAGGAACCTTTTTAACACAGTGTGCTGCTAGAGAGCCTGTCCTGGGAAAAGGACAAGCCATGGGCTCTGAAGAGAGAGCCAGCTGTGCATGCCACAGTCAATGCACAGGACTTCCCAGATGTGCTTTACCTTGCACACACCTTGGGGACACACCTTGCCTTGACAGCAAGGACAGTAAGGGTAACTGGTGGGACCTAGATCTTATCACTTCTAGGGAAGTGAAGTAGAAAACATCTGGCACAGTTATGCAATTGCTTCCAGTAATAACCCAGCCTTAGCCTCCCTATGGGCAGTGAGTCAAAGGGTAGGAGGCTGAAAAAATGTGTGAGGTTAGCACTCTAGCAGTGTGCACAGAGTTCTGCCGTAGCCAGTGGTGATTTTTATTCCCTTCACCTATGACTGTCTTGTTCATATGTCTTTCATCCCTCTCAAACAGGACTTTTAAGATCTCCCAGCTGCCAGGTTGTATACACACAGTGTGACAACGTGGGGTCCAGAAGCCATGCTGAAGTCATGTTCTTAAGGGAGATCCTGGTTTGCCCAGCAGGAGCAGTGGTGTGCCAGAAAGGAGATCAGTGTGCTGAGCTGCAGGAGTATCAGAAAGGGGGAGAGTGAGATTCCCTTGAAGGAGGCTATTAGGTCCTGTATTCAATGTAATGCCTCACTTTTAGGATTTTTTTCACCCTCAAAATGTCCTTTTGAGGGTGAAGAAAATCCTAAAAGTGAGGCATTACATTTTAAGTCTTCTTAACTTGGCCATAACATCAGCCTTTTGCAGATCCTTGAGTGTGGACTCCACTTGAGCAGCAAATCAATTCCCATGGTACAACTAAACTTGACAAAGAATTACCTAACGCTAAAAAGAAGTAACCTTACAGAGCATTTCAGTCAAAGACACTATGACATGATTACACTTCATGAACACTTTTTTATCAATAATGTTTGCATTTCAGAACAGCTTTTTATGTACTTCTAGCAGAGCCATGCATGGACCCATAGGACATCCAGAGCAGGTACAAGGACACTGGCAGATACCCACAGTGAAGCTGGGAGTTTCCCATTTATTGTAGTGCTTCTGACTCAGTCCAATATCCTGCACAACAATTTCAGCTTTTTTAAACTGAGATGTGCAATACCAAGCACAGTAGGCCAGTGCATGTGCCTTTGAGTTGGCAGCAGTATCGTACCCCTAGCAGCTCTTGGGACAGTGAGCGTGATTTTATCATGTTTGGACAACACAGTTTGCTTAGTGTGTTTGTCTAAAAAATTACAGTAATTCTACCTTCTGAGGCCTGGAACACTCTCCAGATCCCTGGCACCTCAGGATTATCAGATGACAGAGGAAGAAATGACATTCAGTCTGGTGGGTGTCCCTGGCTTGTTCAGCCCACAATTAATATACTTGCTTCAGTTTCAGGTGTGTGGTAAAAAACCTAGACTGAAACATGACACCAAGGTTCCAGACATCCTGGAGGTGTTGGAATGTGTTTTAAAAATCTTGCTGTTCCCTGTGGGAGTGGAAGCCAGGGAGACATGATCTAGATGTAAAAATCTGGAGGGAGAGTGTGAGCATGGGATATTTATTAGATCTGACTGCAACCAGCAATTATCTGTTTGAGTTGAAGGATAAAATTGGGTAACGAACATTTCATTTTCAGCATGCAAAGGAAGAGAATGCAGTGGGAAATGAGCATTTGATATTTTAATTGTCAGGTTTGACCTAGCAGGAAGATAAGATTTCGAAAGTATGATAAAAATGCACTTTATTTTTTTTCTCCAGGACCTTGTTTCTTCCCAGGAAACGATGTTCAGCAGAACAGAATAACATATTTGGCCAGACCTGAGGGGATTTTTATGAGTTCCATGTGAGATGCTGAAGCCTTAACTTAATTGGCCTTACATTCCTCAGGAATATATACACCCCGTATCCACATCCACTCAGTCTGCTCTCCTTTTCAACCTTGTTACCGTAACTATTGATTTCTCTTGCTGTAGTCCAGCCTGAAGCTCATGTAAATCAAGTCAGTTGCTACAATCTGGGCTGTGTCAGGAATGCAAAATTCACAGCCTTTCTTGTTTTTCTCCTTTTCCTCCTACTGCCAGTGATGTTTTAATTTTGACATTCTGCATGGAGATCAGAAATGTACCCAAAGCAGTTTCATGTCCCACAAATTTCTTGTCTGTGGAACTTAAGAAAGTGTCTTTTTATAACATCAGTATCATGCATATCCCACACGGCAAGCCCTGCGGGGTTCTGAAAATCAAATTTTTTAGTGCACTTTGAAAAAAAAAATGTTTTGGGGAGACGAATATTCTCCATTGGCCTGATTAATTTTCACCGGGAAAAAAAATGCAAGCCCGCATGCAGCTATTATCAAATCTCCTGGTGGAATGGATCCTGGGTGAAACACATCCTAGCCCTCGGCTGGATGTTAGCCCTCGGCACCTGAGCAGTTTGCACTTAAATTCCTGCTGGGGCCTCTGCTCGGAGGGTCCCGTTGTCCCCCGGCTGCACGCCCGGTGCCCTCCAGGCTCCGTGCCCTCTCCCGGGATGCAGGAGAGCGGAGCGAGCACTGGGAGCCCTGCAGGATGGGCCAGGGCTGCCGGCGCCGCTCCTGCCCCCGGGAAAGAGGAGCAGCATCCGTGTTTCTTTCCCCAGCCCTCCCGATGCTGCTCTGCTAGTGTGTTAGTGTTTGCAGGAACCACCACGACTCCAAGCGTGATGAGGTAGGGGATGAGCAGAGGTGTGGGTAAATGGGGAGGCTCGCTGCTGGTGGCGCTTACCATGATCCATCCTGGACTGGTTTGGTCAAACTCTGGTTGGACTTGTGAACTGGAGGGCCTGGCAGGGTGAGATGGAGGATGTGGGTCAAGGCACTCACAGGTCCGGACTGCAAGCTATCCCTTTCCTCACCCTGTCCCCTGCTGGGCATCACTCTGTGATGTCCACACCTAAACCCTTACTCTTTTGCCACAGGGGCAAAGGCAGTGCTGTCTCAGGCCTGGGGAAAGGTGAGGGGCTGTCCAGCAGCTATGAGCAGTGGGTGCCATCTCTGGATGTGGGGCACTGAACACCATGCGTATTGCAGTAGTGGCCAGTGGTTATCTGCTGTAGCTGAAGGACAAGGCAAATGCTGCAGGCAGGACAAGCATGTTCCTCTCCTCATCCTCCCTCAGCCAGCAGTCCTGACATGTGGACCATTATCAAAATGCCTGTTCTGTGACACTAAAAAAAAGCCAATGACCAGTGTAAAAGAAGTTTATTGGCGGAAAGGTATACACGATTGTGCTACAGAGCTGGAGAGATGTGCTGTGAAAGGAAACAGAGAGTCAGACGCTAGCTCAATCAACGTCACAGAGTCCCACTGTGAGTCCTAGGTCCCACTGTGATGCAATGGCTCTTTCCAGGACTTCATGACAGAAGAAAATAGGGTGCTTGACCACTTGTTCAACATTTATGGTGCTCCTGAAGGTGAAAATCCAAAAGGAAATAACCTCAGTGAGAACCAATAGTTGCAGGTTACAAAACACATGCATTTTTTTCAAGATACAGGGTAGTCAGTTCTTTCTGTGTGAAACAGACAAAAGAAGGACCAAGGTCTCGCAGCAAGCTGTGCCTGGACTCCTGAGAAACTGCTCATGAGACAACAGCCACCAGAACTGCTGTGCTGAGCAGGATGCAGACCTGACCTCCTCTACAGCCAGGCAGCATTATACCCCTGACTAGTTAATACACTGCCTCCATGATTCATGTCACCTCGTGTTCTCCTCAGATAATGTATTTCCTGTCCCAGAAAAAGTTTCTCTTAGTCCATGTGAAAAACCCTGCTGGGGCCTGGGAAGCATAGACTTCAGAGGGAAGACTTTCAAGGACGGCCATAGGTAAATGGTTCTTTGGTACATATCTGTGCTTTTGAGGAAGCTTTGAAGGTATTTCCCAGCCTTTCCATTATTCTATACTTTGGTTTTCATTCTACATGCTAATCTCTTCCCATGAACAGCAACGTGGTCCCCACTTGGATTCCACCCGTGTCATGGGACAGGATCTGGCCAGTCTCAGCTCTCTGAGAAGCCTCATGGAGACTTCATTTCTTCAAGAATGGTTACTGTTCTACTCACTCTGCTTTTGCTGCTTTGTAGTTCACTTTCTTATCTGCCCATTTGTTTATTTACTGGCTTTCACTTACCTTTTTGAATCCTTAGTCAATTTCTGCAACAACCTCTTTGCAAGGTGATGAATATTGAGCAACAGCATACTCTTCTGGAGAGGAAGAATAGAAACGTTCTTGTTACCCTGGAGAACACTTGTTGTGCCTTTCCCTGGAGGTGGATATAACCTATGCATGCTTAAACTGGATATCCTTGAAATATCCTTTATTCTGGTGCATGTATTTTCATAACTTTCTAGTCATGCCTATTGATTGCATTGGGCATGAGACCAAGGTGAATAAAGTGAAATGAGTCTCTCCCCTGGCCCTAGATTCAGGTGCTGATGGAGTCCAGAGGGGTGCTGGTTGCAGCAGGGCTGTACATGCTCTCCCTTAAGGCACTGTTTCTGCTGTCCCTGCCCCTCCCCCAGACTTCACACTGGTTAAAATCAAAAAGATACCTGTTTCATAGTAGTCATAGATCTGCACTGGTGCTGGCTTGGGGTGGGTCACTACAAAGTCCTGCTCAACTGAGAAAGTGATTTCTTTACTTTTCTTCTGTGAGATCTGGAATGGAAGGTCAGAGACCACATCAGTCTTTTTATTTGTACATCACCATCTAGAGGGACAAGGGTGGTAACTCACAGGTTGCATATTCCAAATCCCACTGATGCCACACCTACAGATATGGGACAGCCATTATCCAAACATGTGGAGAGTCCAAAGTGAAACTGAACTGAAAAGTTAATAGATTTTCTGTCCTGCTCATATCACTGGATTCTGTAATTATTACATATCCTGTTGCCAGAGGTGGGAAAATTGTCCAAAGGACTGAGTTTAATTTTCCAGGATCTCCCAGTGGTCAGGATGATAAAGTCCAGTATTTCAGTCCCTCCCATTTCAGACATGGACATTATGTGCCACCAAGAAACTGTGAATCAATTTACAGTGTCCATCACTGGAGTATTAGCTTCTATTAGTTTTGCAGTGCCCTGAGCAAATTGTTTACTAAGTAAATTCTGATTCAGGAATCAGATTACAAGTAAAATTTTGCAATGATCTAATGTAAGAGAAACAAAGAAAATCTTTCCAGGGGAGAATGAAAGCAGTGTTTCCTGTCGTGTTGGAAAGACCGAGGTTTATAAGAAGCCTAGCAAAGAGGCATGCATGCACACAATAGAACCTCTTTTCTGATGTTTGTCTGCATTTTACTGAAAGGAGAAAGAATTTTGATTAATTTCAATGTGATTTTTTAAAAAACTTTTTTTATTTTTTTATTTGCTGGTAGGACAGGTGTCAGTTTGAAGCTGTTTGGAAGGTTGGGAAATTACAAGCAGTTTGGGAAGTAAGCAGCTTAGTGATAGAAAATTGTTGAGGAAGAGAACATGATAAATGCACCACATAGGGTATATCTATATTGTGGTTATACCTATTGCATGCTGTTTCCATCCTTTGTGAAAATCAAATAGACAGTGACCAGAACTTACATTTTGCAGATAAAGGAGGACATGATTTTTCTTGCTCTCTACTTGCATCACTGTTCGACTGTCAATGAGCTTTGAAACAAGAAAATGGAGATAAATATATTTGTAAAACGTTACGAAACAAGTGCTGCCTCAGACCCTACTGCTGCATGTTGGTGGTATTCATTCTTCTCCTAGTCAAGTTTCAAGAGCTGGCAGTTGTCTTTTGTAGTCCAAATATTGCTGAAAAGATTGAAAGGATGGACAAAAACCTACCACTTGACTCAGTTGGGTGTATGAGCTCTTTCCAAATGCACAAGTCACTGCGATTTACTTGGGGGATTCTGCCAGACTCTGGTATGATCTGAGATGTTTCCCACCCTTTCCCTACCTGGGCAGAGCCAGCTCCCAGTTGCAGCTGCCAGCTGCTCAGGCTTGAGCTGAAACCCTTCCTAGTTTTAAATATAGGAGGTTCTGTGTGTTTGAAGCTCCCTGGAGGGCATTCCCTCCACCCAGTAATGAACAGTGCAGCCATGCAAACACCTCACAGGGTCTGTGGCTGAATGCTTCTTAACCATGCCTCTGGTAATTTCGGCTTGCTCCTCTAGGTTTACCTTATCCAGGGAAGACTTAACAGGAACAAAGCCAGAGAGCATCTTCACATCAATAATGATCATGTTGGAGCTGTTGCGTTTCCCTGTGTAACTGAAACAACAGAGGGCCCTGTCAGTGGTCTTTGGGGACACTGTGTCTTACAGGCTGATACCATCAGCATATTGATCAGCCTGTGGCTCTTGACTTCATAAGCTGAAGTGAAAACACACAGCAAGGTTTTCTGTGTGCAGCTGGTTTGCTGGTGGCACATTACCTGCTTATGAGGACAATATCAAATTTTGCTGGTCTGTCCTGTGGGCAGGAAGCATTTGATGTCTGTACTGAAAGCAGAAATCCAGAGGACCCCTCTGGAAGGTGAATGTTGTATCTCAGTGCTGTCTGGAAGAGGAAAAAACCCTTTTGTTCAAGAATGCCAAAGATTTTCTTTGCATTCAAAAAAAAAAACAGACTTAGTGAACTTTTCTGGAAATGTTGCACTTGGTTTTATGTGGAAGATGCTTGCTTATATCAATGATGAACACATAAGACTTCTACTTTTTAACAGTGAAGGTCCTTGTACCGAGAGTCACCTCTCAGAAAGAAATCAGATGTTGATCAGAAAGGACTCTTTTTCCATGCCAGAACTCCCCAGGAACCAGAATGTGGGATGGGACAAAGAGTGTTTAAGTGGTTTAGGAAAATCAAGCAATTAGGAAAAATAAAGAGGAGTCACTAGAAAATCATCAAAACAATGGCTATCTTGTATGCAAAATGTGAGACACAATGAAGAAGAAAGCAGACATTTACTTGCATAAATACGCATCCACTGCCATTCACTGTCAGGCTGTATTTCCCAGGGACCTCTGGAAGGGGAGTCTGTTGCACCAGGAGCCTGTTCTCATTGTTGATAAAAAATACTTTCTCAAAAGGCTTTTTGGAAGTGATCTTGACTCCATTTTGTGAAGCAGATTTGTGGGTGGCCTCACCATAAGCAGCAAGTGCTTGAAGGGCAATGACCGTGTCCTGAAGAAAAAGAAAATAAAAGAAAATTGGCTACACAGCATGACCAGTGCAGAGGAGATCAAAGTCACTGCTGCAAAACCCATCACAGTTGCTTCTTCCTGAATTTGTGTATAATTCTAGGGTTCCCATACAAAAGGAGACATTTCATTCTCTCATGTATGTTTTAGGGTAGGAGAATCTCTCTCCTGACACAAGGGTCTCAGAACATAAAATCTGAGAAGTGGAGTGTACTTCTAGAGTTTTTCATAATGGTGAAGCCTGTGTTTTCTGGGGAGCTACAGAACTCATGGGTCATCTGACAGATGGGACTTGGTGTTTTCTAGGCTTATCCTCGACACAAGTATCTGTATTTATTGCTAGTCAAATTACTCTTTCTATAGTTAAGGAGAGGTTGGAGTGGGGAAGAAAGTATTTTGGTCTCCTAATGTAAAGGTTTGGTTTCTCTCAGAGACAGCAATTAGAAAAGAGAAACAGGACTAGGTAGTCAGAGCCCTGCTGGAACCCTGAAACAGTGCCCTGATTCCTAGGACTAGCTGTGGAGTGGAAGGCACTTTTGGCACCTGGGTAGAAGAGAAACCTCCATAGGGATTCTGCTGCCTGATGATCCACTGCACAATCCCTGAGGCCTTTGTGAGATCCTCTTTACTCCGGTTGGGTTTGCAGAGCAATGCCAACAACACATAACTGGTGATCTCAACATCAGCTGAAGGGGCATGGTCAAGGAAGGAGGGAGATTTGTCTGATGGAGACCTCTCCTCCTGCTCCCAGTGCTGTGAGCCATCTGAATAAACAAAGAGAGGAACCAATATTGATTACAGGTGTCACTGCTCTGTATTGCCTTGGAGCCTCACTTCATCCGGGTCTCTTCCTCAAAAGGACTCCCTGCACATCAATGAATGCACTGCAGATTAATTCCACAGATCGTTAATGTAGTTTGGTTCATGTGCCCACTCTCTCAATCTTGTCAAGGTTAGACCATCAGTAAGATCTGCTCCATCTTCCCATTTCCCAAGTTCCCCAAGTGACTGAAACTCACCAACTTCCTTTGCTGATTTCTGTAACTCTTCAAGGAATGATTCACATTTTTCTGCCTTGCCAGCTAAGCAGAAAGCATAGGCCATGAGTGCCTGAGTGTAAACTTCCCTGATACTCTTCTCAGATGCAGTCTCCAGACAAAAAATGGCATTTCGGATTACAGGGTACTTAAAAACAAAAAAGCATGTGGGTTTAATTCAGGACAGTAGTCTTCACCTGCTCAAAAATTTATTTCCTTTTCTTTAAACTTCACCTGCTCAAAAATTTATTTCCTTTAAACTTGTTCCTCATCCTGTCACTATCATAGCAATGAGAGTGGGACTTCAGCTTGTATAATGACTTCAGGAGAGAGAATACAGAATTATTCAAGGAGGGATTTCTCAGAAAACACCAAACATATCAAGTAGGTTTTAATGGTGTTCTTGACAAAGTTGGTCTGCAGATTTCACAGATAATTCCTTCTTCTTATGTCCATGATAATTATTTGCTCTGCATTTCTGTAGTCAAGAGTTTGTTGTCTTGAACAAATCTAACGTAGTGGTTTCTATCCTCACTGACATTGGTGTCACTTTAATTCTGTGATGTTGTACTAGGTTCACACCCACAAAAAAAGGTACAATTTGACTCCATGTCCCCAGAAAGGATATGAAAATGTGGAGGTTAACTCATGCATTGAAGTCTAACATCTCCTCTGTAGTCACCTTCATACTGCCAAGTTTTTGAAAAGGACAGATCAGCTTTTGCTCTGAAGGACATTTGTTTTTCCAACATACCTTTTAGTTCCATTTGTAGATTTTATAGATTTACCTGCAACAACTTACTTTCTTGACTGGGCTGTCTTTGAAGCTAAGCCAAAGTGTGTGGGTTACTACCTGTCGTGTGTAGGTTTCTACCTGTCAAATCTATTTATTGGAAGCTAAAGGGTGTCACGGAATGCTTTGTGTCTCACAAATAGAAGATGTAATCCCACAGAGGTTTGTACAGTTTCTTCTCAAAGACTGGTGGTTTAAGAGGTGTAGAGATGGGGATTTTCTCTATCACTGCAACCAGTGTAGATACAGACCATGGTCACCTACTCTGGGAGCTCTCTCTCTCTCTTTCTCTCTCTTTACTACCTAGACAATTTAGCAGATGCTGGACCCAAGGCAACAACTGGGCACCAGTTCCATCTGAGTATCAGGCAAGTCTCCTTACCGAACTGGAGTGCCCAGCTTCCAGCATGGCAATGGTGATGTAGGCAGAAAGAGACAGCTCGTCATCTACTCCTCCCTGAAAACAACATGGAGAGAGGAATAATCTGTCAATGCCACAGATGAAAGCCTTAGAATATCAATTGTCATGTCCCAGCTGAGACAGTATGGACAGTTCTGGAGGCAGCCCAAAGGGAAAGAAAGCATTCACATAGCTCTTGAATAGCTCACAAATCCAGAGAAGCCCTTTGCCATTAAATCCAAAAACATCACTCCTTCAAGCTTACAGTCCTGTAATCCTATCTCAGGTGCACATAAATGTAAAGTAGGTGGACAAAATCTGACTGAGCTGAAACTACTCATTATAAGATGTGGAGAATTAGCCCTTGGAAGAAGGCAGGCATTTGGAGCAAAATACAGTTTTTCGCAGTAATTGGAGAACATATTCGTAGTGAAAAAGTATAAATTTGACCAAGTAATGATTCTCTCCCACCTTCAAGGCATTGTTGAAGAGTGTCCCAACACTCTGGAAACAGCCATCTAGTTTCTGTTTGCTGGACAGCCACATCAGGGTTTGAGACTGGACACGCTCATCAATGTAGATGAAGTGACCAGCTTGTGCAAATGATCTGTACACAAAGGCAGTGAGCCTGCAAGGGAAAGATGGAGCTGTGAGATGAGCACTGGAAGAAACAGAAGAAATCAGCCCTCCCGTTCGTGCTGCTGAAGAGCATGAAGAGTTACAGCCAGCGTGTTGGTGGCTTGCTTTCTCTTTGTGTGCTCCTCAGAGAGAGAACAGCTAAAGGAGTAGTAACTAGATGGGATACGGAGAGGATGTCCAGCACGCTCTGTGGCTGGTCCTGTCTGCAGAGCACTACAGTGCAATGGCTTTCATTTGAGACAGCAGAAGTATGAATCAGAAAGTCAGCTGGGTCTTTAGGGATCAACTTCTTTTCATGCACCCAGCCTGGCAGAGGATGGAGAAACATTTCCTTTAGTACTTCTCAAAGCCCAATCCTAGACAGCTCTGTACATCTGATTCAGCCAGTAAAGTTGCCTCTTACATGCACCATAATAATTGAATGTAATTAATCTCTGAGCCAATTCTCAGTCACTCACCAGGTGTTCCCTTCCCTGTCTCTGGTGCCAAAGATGCTATAGGACCCATCAGGACGTTTGTATAACAGCTGCTTCTGGTAGCCTGCAAGAACATGGAAAAGGAGGTGTTCTTGGATGTAAAAGCACAACCCTATTTTGTTTGCTGACTTATTGTCTGGGAAAGAATGGAAAGGCAATGTATATATAACAAGCAGGAGGGGAGCTCTGAGAGATCCTATGAATGGAAGTATGGAACATCTTGTCTGGCAGAAACACTGAGAGAATAGGCAGAGCTCTATCAGCTCTGTGCTCCAACTAAACGTACAGGATCAGGATACATGCTGTGCCTGAGTGGGAAAAGAGAAGGGGACTGGAAGACAAAACCTCAAAAGAAACGTGGCAGTTGAATGTCAGCAAAAAGGCATAAGATAAGAAGATAAAGGAAAATAAAAAAATGTCTTGTTCAGGGCAAATCCTTGGGTCTCTGGGCTGTGCTACATCTGTGATGCCATCTGCCAGGGTAGCCATGCTGTTGTTGCTGCTTCTGTTGTTCTGGACCTCAACAGGAATTTCAGCACACATTGTAAGGGAACCACGAAGCTCTCACCGCTCACTAAGTATCCAGTGGCCCTGGATTTGACCTCCCTGCTCAGCTGCCCTGTTTTGTTCAGATAGTCCAGGACGTAGATGTTGGGTGCAAAGAGGGCCATGTTCTGCTCTCCACAGCCAAAGGGCATCTGGAGGAGCTGGTGCAGGTTCTGCATGGCAGTGCCCATGATGTCACCTGGGGAAGAGGAGATGAGAGTGGGGGGATCAGCACAACTCGTGGCCACTGAAATTACCAGTAATTTCCATCTCACAGCCAGAGTAATAAAAGCCTAGCAGGGGTTGGGAACCTTCTGAACAGAACTTTGTTCTGCTTTGCCTCCAACAAAGAATCCTTTCCCTGCCTCTCCTTACATAGTCTAAATTGCCCTTACCAGAAACACTCCTTGTTTAGCTGACACTTCAAGCAAATACTTCTTGTTGGAAATGAAAGGAACTTACAGGAAACTTCTGTTTCCAGAGGATGGAAGGGAATAGCCAGAGCTATTTATTGCAAACATTTATTGCAAAATTAACAGCTAATGCTGCAAAGGGACGTTGATAATGCAGATGTATCACAGCCCACCTCTTAGTTGTTATTTCTAGGAAAGGTACCACAGACCTAGCAAGGAATTTCTGGAAAGAGCTTCTAAAAGTCACCAAGCAAGAATTTTATGGCTGGTGAGTCATGTAACCAAATCTATGTCCTGAAAAGACTGAATAGATTCTATTCTGTTCTGACATCTCTGATTTGTAGGTGGATGTGCAGAAAAATGCCATACTGGTATGAATCTGGCTGAGATCATAAGTCAGAACTGTGCTGCTGCTTCAGAGAAAGACTTTCAAATGAGCTAAATTTAAACAGAATAGTGAAGAGTGATGCAACTGATATTTAAACTTCATCTTGCTGATGCCGAGCATTGCTGGACAAGATGAGTCTCAGTCTCTTTTCTTAAAAGTTTTCCACACTAGGAATGGAAATTCACATTTTGAATCCTGAAAGAGCTTTCATGTTACATTTTCTAGATCTTCTTTTTAAAAAATGTTTTATTAATTATATATTTACCAACAACAGAAAAGGAGGCTCTGGCTGATCCTTCCAAAACATTTGTAGGTAGCTCTAGAGATATATCTTGAATAACTACGTGATCTGTGGAGAAAAATAGTTGACATTTGTATAGGAATACTAATAGCAGTTGAAGTGCTCCTGTACAAAATTGCACACAAGTGACAGCAATAAAGTGAAACTCACAGCATTCACCAAGAACATGAAGAGAGAAGGGGACACAGAAAAATCAAAATTGTGAAGAAAGATCAAGTGGTGTAGTCAATGTCATTGCTCAATAGAAACCAGTAAAACAGGGTAGGGTTGGTGCTCACAGGTTGTAGTATCTGTGAACCTTGGGGATTCCCTCAGTGGTGCAGCTGGTAGAGTTGGTTGGTGAGAGTCAGAACAGATTTTTTGCCTCTTTCAGGCTAGTCGGGAAACCTTAGGTGCTGTTTGCTGTCAGCACTGAGATAATGTGGAAAGGAACATTACATTCCCTCTCCCATTCCCACCAGAGGTGGAAAGCTGTAAGCTACAGGTATCTATGGACTAGAGGACAGCACTCAACATGAGTGAAAGAAACACAGGACATAATTTGCACAGAAAGGTTGTCTCCCTTTGAGAGCTCCATAGCAGCCTTCCTGCAGCATCTGAGCACATCTAAGCAAGGCACAGATGCTGCCTCAGTGATATGCACCAGACCACACAGGAATTTGGTAACAGGGAACTGAACTATTGGAATCATACTAGCTGTCCTATGGACAACTCTGGGAAAAAGGGAAGGGAAAGCATCAATAAACACTGCAGGAAAGAGTGCAGACTCCAAACTTCCTTTCAGTTCTTCCCAAGACAGTGATATAGAAGACCCTTACCTTCTGTACAAATTAAGAAGTTTTGAGTCTTTTCCCTTCTTATTCCTTCAGGCTGCAAGAAGATGGAAAGAAGACACACACAGTGGATGAGACAAAAGCATGCAGGAGAAATTCAGTGTCAAAATGCCACCCCTTTCCCCAACCTTCTACATCACAAAACAGGTGGATTGAAGCAACAGTTTACAAGACCATGTATGATGTGACAGCTTCTAAAAGGGAGATCTCATCAGATGGAGTCCCTCATTTCCAGTTTCTCCTCTGCACAAGGGAGACATGTCTGATCCTCATGGAAGAGGATATCTCATGGGAGTGGACTTGGTCTTAGATTGAACATCCTGACCCTATCCCAGCCAAAAAGGTCGAGCCATACCAGGATTTCTTTAGGTACCCTGAAAAATTTTTACTTGCTTTTGATACTTCTGCTGTGTTTTAGTCTCCTCATGAAAGGGAATGCAGGACAAACAGTAAGAGCTGCCAGCAGTACCTCAATGAGCAGTGTTCTGATCTGGGTGTCCCTGTAGTCAATACTGATGTTCCTGGGAGCTTTGTCTCCACAAGCTTCATCATCCTTGGCCTCTGCAGTAATGCTGAACACCACATTACCTTAAATAACAGCAAAAAAAGGAAGGAAATGGACCTCTGCCATGCAGGATGATTGACAAAGTTAGAATTTTCATCTGATGAATAAGATGAAGTAGTTCAACATAATGAATGGTCAGTCACTGTAGGTGGGACATATGGGAAGAGAACTGATCTCTAAAATGGCCATGATAAACACACTGAAGCTGTGGACAAGCTCTTTAACCCAGAGAACTGGAAAGAACAGTGGTAGACCAAGCTCTCTGGGTTGGAAAAGGATTAAGTTTTTTCAGCTGAGATATAAATTAGTATCAATCTTGGAACATAAAACCAAATAGATTCAAAGAACTTACCGATTTCTTTGGGGAGAATATTCCAGACATAGGTCTTTCTTTGCTTGGCACATACACATCCATCATCCTCTGGGGAGATGGGTTTGGCTTGATAATCAAGGGAATCCAACAGTGAAACATTAATCTGAGAACAGAAAGAGTAGTGTAATGGGATGAAGGTTTTGTACCATATTGGAAATGGTGTTTTATTGTTAGAGGGGGTGAGACACTATCTGCTTACATCTGGAGTTAAGTGCAGGGCAGATTTAAGGCCTCAGATGATGATGATGATGTTTGATTAATCATCTGTCAGATGTAACCTGAACAGTTTGCCCTCTTGCTTCTCTCAACAGTCTCACTGTTAACACCAGATGTTAAGCATCCTATGCACACCTGCTTCTCAAGGAAAAGTGAAACCATTGATGGCTTGCATATCTGTGGATGGTGAATGATACTCTGCAAAGCACTTGCTTCCTTTCTCTATGGATCTTGATACAGTTGCTTTACAGATCTGCCCTAGTCACAGCTCACAAGATCTCCCTTTGCTCTGTACTGTTTGTTCTGAGAGGACAAATTCAGAGGACAAAACAGAGGATAGTCTGTTGTCAGGTAGAATGAGCAGTACCTCAGTCAAGAGCAGATCCAGCCACTTGCACCATTTTCTTTGGAGATGGGATAAGGTCTAAGAATGTGGGCAGAAGTACACACCTTAATGCACTGGTCAAGGTAGTTGAAGACAGTGGCTCTAAGCAGGAAATCTTCTCCTCGTATGATGGAGTATGGCAAGGTCAAGTCAACAAAGAAAGGCTGCAAGGCTGTCACGGTGGCAGGCACAGACATGCCAAATCCAGCCAACTCTTCCACACAGAAAGCACTGGCTTTCCATTTGGTAATGGTGTCAGGGATGGTGTATGAGATGCTGGTTTTTCCAGTAGAGCTGATGGGAATGGAGAAAGAATGAAAGCTTTCAAAAGGGTAAATTTCAGATAACTTCCTTCTCAGTAGATGCAACAAGTTTTGAGAACCAGAACTACCCCTATTCTATCTGCAGAAATACCACGTACAATCCCTGGAATTTATCACTAAAATTTGAGAAAAGTCTATTAAAATGTTCCTCTGCCCATCATATCCTAGAGTTTGGAAAGACAACTCAGAATTCTTGTTCTGCAAATCCATATTTTAAATAAAGGTGTTCTTCTTCTGAGGACTGGAATATGACTCATGGTACACACATTGTGAGAACAGGTGTCTAGGGATATCTTTGGTAATTTGATCATGGAAAAGAGAAGGGCAGATGGACAGCTGATGACTGAAAAACTAGGTCTTCTGGGCCAGAAACCTTGCAGGACATCAGAGAACATATTCACTAATTCCTAAAGCAAGGCGCAGATATGAAAGAAGCAGTACTCACTTAATTGGAACTATATCCCAAATCCAAGCTTCAGGAAAGAATTCCCGAATAGTCTCAAGGATGAGTGTCCTCTCTTGTTCCTCCTGAGCAGCTTCAGCTGGTAAGAGATAATGAGACCATAGGAAAGCCTGGTTCATGTAATGGAGATGCCCAGAAAGGACAGGTTTGAATGCGCATGGGCCAGTATGAAGGACAAGAAGTGTTTTACCATTACCTTCTAACTGAGAATATATAATATTCATATATACACACATGCCACACAAATATTATTAAATGTTGCTAATATATCCCTCAGTTAGGTATAATCTGGTGGTTATATCCAAGGAAAAAGAAAACATTGCTTTGGTCTCTCATAAGCGTAAGACCTAGGGCTAGAACTCAGGTCACTTGGCTCTTAGCTCTGATTACTGTTCCCACTGTCACACAGTCTTTTCCAACTAGCTCTGGTCAGAAGGGAATCAACAGAAGGGAGTCAAATTAATTTTGTGTGACACTTCCAATTGCCAACAATTCACGGTGTGAAACTGGACACGAATCAGAAGTGTAGACCTGAAAAACTCCTTTGGGCATTGGCCATTAGCTTAAGCCATCTCATTTGAAGCCAGACCAATATTTAATATAAAAACCAAAGTGATTAATGAGTACAGTCCATGTCTGTATAACAAGAATACCTCTTCCTTTAAGAAGACAGGTAAAATCTCTTTCCTGTCCTCTGTATTACCTGATGATTTGACATGGTGTGCTGAAGCCACGTGCCCTGCATTCATTACATATGGTTGACGCCTTACAGTCTCACCAGTGCATACAACTGGTTGTCGAACCTTCGAGTTGGTAAAAAATTTAATTCCCATATCCTGTAAAAAACACATTCTAGGGTTAGTCATAACCACACTGTAGATGAGGTTTGTTCCATTCTTCACTCTTTCCCATTACTGTGTTTCCACCACAGAGGTGCCCAGAGACATGTATACAGAGACTTTTGGGAGTTTTGTGTGGAAAATCACAGTAGGCACTGGAATAAATTGAGAATAGAGGTGTAAGAGGGAAGTTTGTCATTTATGAGTTTTACTAATAGGGTTGTTTGCAGAATTTAACACTACATAAGCAGAAACTCACTAAAGCATATTTAAGTAATGTACAGGACATTTACCCTGAGGAATTGATACACATCTGGGCCTAATCCAGATATTACAGGTGTGTAATACAAGCCTTTGTGAAAAATGTGGTCAGATGAGACACAGGGCTCTTGGGAGTCTTCTTCTAGATTGAACCCACGGAAGACGTAGCCTTGAAAGTCTTGTAGGGGATGCAGGCTGTATACCTGTGAGGGGATAGGAAACAGTAACTGTGTGTATGTAAACCTCAACCTTACTTACACCATCAAGTACTGCAAATTGCCAAAACTGAGATGACAACCTGTTTGAAACCATTTTGTTTCCTGGACTGAGAAACAGCTGAATGGTTGGGATCAGAGGGCAGTGATCAGTGGCACAAAGTCTAGCTGGAGGCCAGCAACCAGCGATGTACCACAGGGTACTCCAGTACTGGGTCTAATCTTTCTCAATATCTTCCTTGATGATCTAGATGTTGCAGCAAGGGTCTACCCTGAGCAAGTTTGCTGACAGCACAAAACTAGGAGTAGTGGGTATGCTAGAGGGTTGTGTTGCCAAAGACCAGTCACAGGTTAAACTAAATCCCAGATGAAAGAGGATTTACAATCCACATGAAACAAAATCTGTTTATTGCCTACTAGAGATGGCTTATGACTGGCACATGCCAGAAGCCATAAAACTCTAATTCAGCCTAATAATCTCAAGTGAAGAGACATTGTAATGGAGGAGGAAGAAGCAGTGGAAGGAGACAAGGCATTTGGCAGCTTACCATTTCCATGGACAGCTCTGCCTCTGGCTTGAGGAGCAGCACGCCCTGATCCACTGCCCTCACAGCACAGAAGGAGTTGGCAGCAGCTTCAATGACCAAACTGACGTTGGAAGCTGGGTGCATCTGCTTTTCAGAGAATTCCAAGTGGACCTGAAATTCATCAAACAGGTGTTGGCATGACTAATCCATGCTACTGGCTGTGTGTGTGAGTGGAGGACAAGAAGGACAGCAGAAGGATTTTCTGTTAAGGCACAGAAGATGTGCCTGGAGGAGAATGTCTGGTCTTCACTGTAGCTGTTGGCCAGGCCTCTGTTAGAACAGGGACTTAGGCAATAAGCACACTTAGATTCCTGTGATAGCTTAAATGAAGGCTACCTCAAGTGATTGAAAACAAAGTGTGATTCTTTTGCTGTCATTACCGAATCAAATCGAACCTTATTATGACTTGGCTACATGTAATAAACCCTACAGTGAGCAAGTACTATTTTTCCTAGGTCCATGGCCCATGTTAGCAAATGTATAAAACAGATTTTCAGTCTATTCAGAACAAAATCTGTTTCCCATTTATTTTAGATAGGAGGAAAAAAATAGGAGGGGCAACTAGAAACATTTTGTTTAATGTCACTTGGTTTGTTTTGTTCTATAGTTTCATGCATTTTAGCTTTTAGGAGCTAAAGATTAGAAAAGTATTACTGGTGAAATCTGAGTTTATAATGATGAATGAAGATGTACAATAAAAAATTAAAAAAAAAAAAAGAGGAAGAAATATTTAACCCGAGACTGCTATTTTGGCTTTCCTTTTTATGTGTATTTAGTTCTGCTAAATCTAAACTGCATTTTTCAACAAAAAAGTGTAAAAACTTAGATTGAATGATGAAGTGGAATAAGTCTAAAGTGTGTTCACTATGTTGAAGAATAGAAAGTCTAAAAACTGAATGGAACACTAATAGAGTTTAAGCGAGGCAAGAATCATTTGAGATTGATGTGGGTCTCCTGAAAAGTTCTTAATGTTAAAACAAGATATATCTTCTGATGATAAGGCCAGGAGGTAGTGGTAGAGAAAAGATATAAGCTCAAAGAGAAGAAAAATAAAAGAAATAATGTAGAGGGAAGTAGAAGGAAACAAGAAACAAAACTCTTGTGGATGTATACACAAAGAATTTGTATTTATCTGACAGCAGGAAAGGCTTGCTATACCTTAGCGCCTCTCACCTTGTTTTTGAAACACTTCTCAACTGGCAATTGAACACTGTCTGCCACCAGCTCCTTGTCAGGGTGTAAGGTGTACACCAGCAACCGAAGGGCTGGAGCCATTTTCTGCCTGACCACAAGGGGAATGGTGAAAGTGCCATTTTGGCCTATTAGAAGAAATAAAGGCAACAATAAGGAAGGAATATCAAAGATTTACTGTAGTAGTAGCCAAACTCAACAGGTATGTAACTTTATCAGTCAGTGGAGCAATCTCAAGATGATAAACTGAAAAATTTTCCAGGAGATGATGGGTCTAGATTTAATCCAGGTGGTCTCAGATTTATTGTAGATTTAATCATATGGCCATATTCAGGTAGGATCCTAAAGCAGACGCGCTGCATTCCCTATGTCATCCTTTGGGAATATCTTTAGAGAACACTATTTGACTAATATAAAATTCAGTAACTGCTGGACTAAACATGACTTTATAGTGATCTCAATGGTAGTGCTACTGTCAGGCACACATGCATGGGTGGAGAGAGATACGGCCCTTCCTGTTGCTGCTCTGTTCAACCAAACTCTGGGTGTTTCGTTGTTTCTTTGTTTGTTCTAATGAAAAAATAGGGATTGGCAACTTAACTTACCAGCTTGGATATTAACTTTAATTTCCCCTGTGAGGACAATCTTGCCTTTTGTCATGCCCTGTGCAGAGAAGATCAAGACATGTATGAATTGGCAGAAGTTGGAGGGAGAAAGCAGCAATCAGGTTCATTGTGCATCAACAGGACAATGTACAATTAGATGATCTCAAATGCTTAAACATAAGCCTTAGGGCATGCTGAATGCTCCCACTGCTGCTGCTGGGAACCTTGCTGCTGGTCACAAAGCAGAAGCAAAAGGAAGGGAAAAGGGGGACAGAGAATACCATGAGAATGACTCACTGCTGTAATTCCTGTGGATGGACTGCCAGATAGATGCTCAATAAAGCCTGTTCAGCAAACCAACCCACAACTTCATACTCACCACATAGTAGAAATTCATGGTGTTGATTCTTTTGTATCCTTCTGTGTTTAAGACATAGTGCACAGTGATCTTCCTCTTCTGCCCACATTTCAGATCTTTCCACACAGGCTCAATCCTCACAAAACTGCTAGTCCAAGAGTAGAAGCGCTGGACAGAGAGAGATGCTTCTGGGTAGTAAGGCTCTATCCAGCCTTCATAGTGGCAGTGGTCACTGGTTTTATAAACTGCCTGAACAGGAGAGGGAGTAGGGAAGAAAAGGAAAACAAACATATATCACTAGGGAACTTGTCATCACATTCTGACATCAGAACTATTAGTTCATGTAATGCATATGGATAAGAACTGCATCTAAAGCAAAATTGGTAAGGAAAGAGCAGCCTTGCAGCATTCCATTGCATTGTAACAGCTCAGATGTTTTCCTCACTCCTCTTATAGTAGTTTTTGAGAGCTCTACATAATGAAGAAAGATGAAGAAACGTATTTTTATTACCAGAATTAATACCTCATCCCATCATTTTTTGGGTTCATTTTGAGAGCAGCCATCTCTCTCTTTGTCTCTATTCAGCCTTGTTTTGTACTCACTTTCAGACTGATCTCGGGATCAAACATTTCAGATGTGTCAATGCTAAACTCAGCAACACCATTATGATCTGTGGTGACGTTGTCTGTATTCTTGTTATTGACAAATAGCTGAATAACCTCATTGGAAATTGGAGAGTTGTCTTTGTCTACCAGCTTGATCTGTAAAAGGGAATGTGAAACATGTTGAATGTATTTCTGTATGTAGATACTGATATTTGCACTCCTTTGCTCTCCAGACAGAAGAATTACTTTTTCATCTTCCTTCAAAGCAGTACTTGACAACTGAAATTTCTGTCTTCACTTTCTGGCAACTATCTGAGCTATCTTATGAGGTTTGGAGCAGGAGCTTCCTCAGCATCTGCTATGTCATTGATAATGTCTTTTTGTGGAGCAAGAACTTTCATGTCTCATCTCTTTCCTGATTAGTCCCTTCTGACTATACACTTCCAGTTTAAAAATATATTTTCTTTTTTCCCTTCCTTTTTTCCCTCCCCTAGTCTTGAGAGTCTGCTGCTGCTATTTTCAGTGTCTGAAAACCTTTTCTCCACATCTTTGTTTTGAGCATTTTTCTGGTTCTGTCTATACTGTCTCTGCTGTTTATGTGTTAAACAAATAACAGATCCCACTAAGTAAATTCTATGTTGCTAGGAATGAGCATTCATTTTGATTTTTTAAAAGAAAAGAACAGATTGGGAATGGGAATCAAATAAGAAAGTTAAATAGACTTTACAGACTTCACCCTTGAAAGACGATCTCATCTGCTTTCAGTGTTACTGGTCCCCCTTATTTTTTCCTCATTGGCAAAAGATGAACTGAAGTAGAGAGATTTATCCCTACCCTTTAAACAACTGTCAGAGTTATGTAGATATTGTCATAAAACAAAATAATGAAAAACCTTTCTGAAACAGAAACTCTTGTTATTTCCCTGAGTTTCTGTGTGCCTTAAATTCCTTTCCCTCTTTCTTCCTTAATCCACCAGTGTTTCTATTCATGTCTGGCTGGCATGTGATGGTCAGTTCTGAAGAGAGAGGCAGTGATTTATAGCAAGCTTAAAATGCAAGTTAGAGAAATGCTAGTTAATGAATTGTTCTGATTTCAAGTATTTCTGGCAGAATCAAACTCAGAATAAACTAATAGTCTTCAGCACTCAGAATTACCAGTAGGGCATTGCATGTAAGGGAAGAAGACTGGGGAGAACCCCCCCACCCCAAACAGTCCCCTAGATACTGCCATCATTGTTGTTATGTGATTGCCTGTCAACCATCTTCAACACAAGGCCTCCAAGCTCTTGCTTACCTGTCCAAAGTAAGGAATTCCTCTTCTGTAGTGGTGGTCCATGTTCGCAAACTGTATGGTGTTCATCACCCGAGTTATGGAAATAACATGAGCCGCTGTAAATTGCAGGCCTGGAAGATATGCCCAGAGTCATGAGAAGATACACTTTGACTTGCACAGAGCATCAGCAGAGTTTGCCTGGAGATGGTCCCTGGGCTTGTAAAAACGACCTTCCTCAGGGAGACATTCTTGTACTCAGCAAGCAGAGGCTATCTCCTACTCTCCTTCTTGACCACACATCTTTTGCTGTTTCTGTCTGTCTGGAAGAGATTACCTGTTCCTTTCTCTGTCACAGTGGCTTTCACATCAAGGTTCCTCATGTAACCAGTGCGATGTAACTCAAAGATGTTGGAGCTGAAGACCTGGGAGAGGCAACCATCTGTCTCCAGCTGGACAGGGAAGAAAACAAATCCTGCTGTCAAGGATCATATCTTGCAAAGGGTGTTGACAATACACAGGACCCTTCTTTAGAGAATGATGCCTTTTCTCAGTACTTTAAACATGTTTATGCATGATTTATACGTGTTTATGGGAAACTGAGTCATGAAGAAGAAACATGTCAATCCTTCAGGCCTGCAGGAAGCCAAGAAGAGAAATGAGGTACCCCAAGATCCTAGCTAGTCATAAAAACAAAGAGATGAGTAGGGTGAAGAAAAGTATCAAAGAGAGAAAGCAAAATGAGATGAGCAAAGGGAGAGAAACAAGAACACAGAAGAGAGGACAAGCATGAAGAGGAACAATAATTATGTATCATACATTTTTGGTAAATGATTGACAAACTGGGCTTTTCTTGCACCTCCCGTATGAATCAAAATCCCTGCACACACTGAGCTTGACTTTCCCTTCGATAGGCTGGCCGTAGGTGTACCTAGGGGAAGAGGAAATATGATCTGATGAGGTCTATGAGCTAATGCTTGACAAACAATCTTAAACTAATGTGTGCAGGAATAGATTCAGGACAGCAGCTCGCTGGGAAGCCAGAGCATGGAATAGTTTCACGGGTTTTTCCTAATTCTCATGCTTTAACAAAATAGAAAATACAACTCAGTAATCAAAATTAGTTCTTTTTCACACTTAAACCTATGAAACAAAGCTACACTTTGAATGCAAAACCAAATACCTTTATAAAACTCCTCATATCTGCTAGGGGATTGGGATTTCAACTCGGTATTCCAAATTACAAGATCTTGGTGTTGATGTAAGCAAGGTCCTTCTGAAGGACCAAGATTGGAGGGGGAGTTAGACAGCTGGAACCATAAGATCCCTGCTAGAATGTACTGGTGCTCTGCTTTATGAAGGTCTCCCTCTGAAGTGGGTTCTTGGGAGTGGACACATCCTACTTTACCAGGGAACCTCTCAAAAGATTTATCTACCTTGCACAACACCATGTAGAATCAAATATTTTCACAATAAAATGAAAAGAGCACACAAATAAATTAAAGCTCTAGAGACCAAGTCAACCCTCACCAACCTCTTCTGGGGTCCTACACATTTTGGCTTCTTCTCTAAGCCCTGGCTCTTTACCCAGTCCTTGGGAATTTCTTCCACTTCAGCATATTTCCTAACAACTCTGCATGTGGTACTTACAACCCACAGACTTTCACTGTGAACTCTGAATCCAGGACTGTAAGGCTTTCTGGTGCACTGACTGTGACATCAAATTTTGGCAACACTAGGACAAAGAGCAAAAAGAAAAAACCCAATACTGGCATATTGTAAATTTGCAGACCCTCCTAAGATGAAAGCAAAAATGAGGATATATCTTATTGTTAGTCATAGAGGGAATGGGATCTCAGAACCTGGGTGGCAGTATGATTAAGAATTGGCCTGATCTGCAAAGGCTTACTGAAGATTTCCTGCAACACTTTGAAGAGAAGACAGGACTTCTGAAATTAATCCTGTGATGTCTAGATGCCTTGTGGAGTTTTGGAAAGGAAAGTTCATGGACATAGATGGGAAAAATTTAGTTTGTCTCATTGAAATTTGCAATCAACTTGCTGATTTCTTATGCAGATTATTTTGCTGGCTGAGTGTATGAAAAATTGTAAATTTTTCTCGGGTTTTTTTTACTGTTCTCTTTCTTTTTTAATCTCCCCAGTTCTTAATGACAACTAATTGAAGCTGCATTTCTTAGCAAGCTTTTTGAAGTTTTAGCAGTCAAAAAGGTTGCTTCATATGGGCTCATAGCTAATGTTTCCTACACTGAATTTAAAAAAAAGGGTGGCATTTACCATATTCCTCCACAAGGAATGAGTGATTTGTTCTATCTCCTGACTTCTTTGCTACAATAATTTTGTAGTTCCCCAGGATAGGCTCTTCAGTGAGTGGGAATTCCAGCTGAATAATGTTCATCTCCGACTTCACATTTTGCCACTGCAAGATCCTGTTGCCCCTTGGATCCTGAAGAAAAAAGAATACAGACTCACAATCTTTTTGCCTTGGAAATCTTTTGCTACTACCACACAAAACCCGCAACAAAGAAGAAAACAGAGCAGGTTGCTTTAATGCACTGGAGAAGCTGCTTAATGCACGTGCATTGAGCTAAATTGCACCTTTGTAGTCTGATTATTCATGTTATTATTACTGTTGTTAGATTCTCATCTATTGTTCCCACTTTAGGCATTCTCTGCCAGCCTACTTATTAGTCTCAATCATCAGGGAAAGTTTCACAATACTGCTCTTTCCTGCTCTTTAGTATATGTTGCTCTAGATTTGTGTCAAGAGGAGAGAGAAAGAAAATCTTCTTTGTGCTTTCCCTTCAGCCAAGTTTATCCCACACAAATCTTGGCCTTTAGCAGCCCCAGCTTTTTTTTTTCAGCTGCCAGAAGAAGGAAGGAAATCTTTCTTCTGCATTCACTGGGGTGGCATTTTCCTCTCAGTATATGTTATACCAGCTAGACTAAAGAAAACTCATTCACACCATTTCCTTGTCTCTTTACAGCAACAGCTGGAAGAAAAACAAGTGGAGGGCTCAAAAGATGTATGTTCTCACTGCAAAGAAAATAAAGTCCCCTGACTTCACAGTGTAACATGAAAACTTGTAAGTATGCTGTCTAGACATGAACTGATATTGTTTTAAAAATCACCAGAAAATACCATGAAAGTGCTGACATAGTTAGTGCTTGTATTCACAACCTATATTTGTTCATAGTTTTTAGCAGCACTAGAGTTACAAAAAGATATATCCCAAAGTAAGTGGAGCAAATGGGGAAAGGGGAGGGAGGGAATTAAAGGCAGACATAAGAACACTAAGAATTTTGACTGCTGGAATGATTGTAGGTGTGCTTTCCATGCCAAGCTCAAAGAGCATCCTTGTTCTGTGTTAAGGAGTTTCTGTTAATTTCTGCTGTTGTACTCAGCAGCAAGATTTTTCTGGGTATGGACACATTCAAACCCACGTAAGGACATGTGCCCAGAGTAATGCAGTACAAACATAAAAATTTCTTACCTGAATTGCAATCAAGGGGTACTGAAAGAGGAAAAAACAGAATGGAAGAAGATATTAGGTGGCTGATCAAACGCAAATTATTTTTCCTCAGGGCTGTGAGAACTATATAATCAATATTCAGTATAAT
Source organism: Passer domesticus (assembly GCF_036417665.1). Classification (NCBI taxonomy): domain Eukaryota; kingdom Metazoa; phylum Chordata; class Aves; order Passeriformes; family Passeridae; genus Passer; species Passer domesticus. The sequence goes on along the minus strand of NC_087475.1, from coordinate 87,560,571 downwards.
ACTATGAATACTATATACTGAAGTATATAACCAATATTCAGTATAATACATCAGAGGTCTTCATCTCTTATTTTAATCAATTTAACAGCAATTTTATTTCAATAAGAAGCTTGCATAAAGGAGAGAGATGAAATGAGAATGGTGGGACAGTTTCATACTGTTTTTAGCACAAGCTCAGAGTGTATGAGTGAACAGATTCATGGAGGTGCACATAAACCATGATTTGTGCTTCTTATTAGTACCAGCCCTTTTGCTACCACTGTACTGTCTCCTGCATTATGAGTGCAGGAGAGGAGACCAGTGAAGACCCTTCCATTAATTTCCCTTATGCACTATGAGCATGACGAGAGACTGCTGGCAGTGGAAAGAATATCCCCGAGGAGATATATAGTTGTGGCAGCACTTTCTCTTCAATTTCCCGCATTTCTAAAATGGGCAAAGTACCAGGTGGATGATTTACTGATGCCTGCAAGCAACATTTGCTGAACTGTAACAGCAGGAGACTGAACCGTGGGCTTTCTGGTCAGAGCTAAGATAATGTCTGTAGCAACAAAGTGGAGGGGGTTTTGAGTCTCTTTCCCAGCAACAATAGAAGGTGTTGTGTCAGGAATTCAAACTGCTATACACTTGCCTTCTTCCCTGTGATTCTAATGAAAGTCTGGATTACAGCATGTGCTTAGGAAATCAGGTTAATTCTTTTGCATTTAGTCTCCGCAACATCTCATTTTATCCATAGGAGTCCTCTATATAAAATTTGAGAGGAAATTGTCTCCCAGAAATTTGAAATACAGGGGAATATTACTGGTCACTAACCTTCTCCTGAACGGGTTTAAAATTTAAATCCAGGGCAACAACACGAAACCTCACTGGAAAAGCAAGAAACAGAGTGTTAGCACTGACCATAGTTTGTTTGGCTAAGCATGTTTTACATTCATTAGTACTCCCAGTTTCACAGGTCTTCCAACAGTCCTGCTTGCACAGGATGCACATAATAAAGTGCTTGTGAAGGTAAAAGAACCCTACACAGTCTTTGATCAAAGATCTTTTCCCTAGCATCAAGCTCTTGTACCCTTTCATAAAAGTTTCCTTTATTTTAGTAATGAAAAGTTTACTTTCATGGAAGTTTAACCTCACAGAAAGGAATGACGGAAGAAGTAAGAACTACATTACCTTTTCATAATTTGATTTTGTCTGCTGCTTGCCCCAGGTCAAAACCAAGCCATTTGACCAATAAACAACCCATATTGCACACCTTAGTGGCATGAAATTCCAAATGGTAAGCTTTTCTTCATACTGTGTATCTATGTAGATAAAACTGATCTGAATTAAAGTAAAACTAATCTAGTCTAATGGCTGTATTATGTGACTAATCTCTGGGAAGAAGTCTTCTCTGGTTTCCTGTAGTATGTGCTAGAAACCTTAAAGCCTAGAAATTAATTTAGGAATGGATCTAGAAAAATGGAGCTCTACTTAATGGGCATGTGTGAAGCATGGATGGGGGGATAGCGTAAGTGCAGGAATACAACTCTGCAAGAAAATGAAACTCTAGATGAAAATCTAGAGTCCAAACATTTCAGAGGCCAGAAAGTAAATATAATTATTTTGTCTTTAACAACTTTCAGTTAATTTTAAAATAACAGATTTCACTCTTGTTGTTTAGGCTATTTTGATGCTGACCAACACCACAGAGGGAAGCATTGTCTTATGCCAGGTGTTGATCTAATCACCTCTCCCCACTATCCTGGCCTGTCACCAGTAATGAAACAGCAGCAGTAATAGCTTCTGTCACCTGGGAGGAAGGGATGAATAAAATAATGGAGATGGTGGGATGACAGTCTCCTGACATCCTGAAGATGACTCCCTAGGCTCCACAGCAAATAACTTAATAGTTTTAACAAGAACTCTGAATAAACTGTCTAGCATGTAGCTCAGCCTGAAAAACACCAGACAGAGAAATTCTGCCTGAAGAAATTGCCTCCTAAGGTCATGTTATGGACAAAGTGGACATTCACCAGTCTGTCCTGGTTTGTAGATGGGTTTGTCTGTCTGCACGAAGACGATGCTGTCTGTGTCCCAGATCATCACTGACCGCCGCTCCTTTAGGCTGATGGTGCTGCCCTTGGCAGAGAAGGAAATGAAAGCCAGGGGTACAGAGTGGACAGGAGGAATCTGTGAAGAAAGAAGAAACATGGGGAGGTTGTTAGTCTTGAAGTCATTTGCTCCAGAACCTGTTGAACAGCAATGCCTGTGGCCTGGGCTCCTGCAATGAGACACAAGCTCACTTCAACCAGCTTCATCACCTTTCTTGCGCTTTTTCTTATTAGTTGCATCTGCAAAAAAAGCCTCCTTTTCTGTTACTATGTTGCTCTTCTATGCTTCCTTTTTCCTTTAACAAGTCTTATTTCTTTCCCTGTTTGTTCCTTGCCATGCTCTCTAACTTTCTTTTCCCTGTTTACAATCCTTTTCCATGGGGACATAAATTAAAATTAACTTACCTTGAAGTCAAAGCATTGTAGACCACTGCTTGCTGTCATGGTTTTCTTAAAAATAGTGGTATTAACAGAGCTGTATTCTAGGATTACTCTGACAGATACTGTCTCGTTGAGGTTATGGAACTGCAGGCAAACCTGACCTGGAGAGTCATTTTGGAGGACAGCAGGCACCATCAGGACATACTGCCTATGGAATTCCAACATCAAAGTGATCACATTCATATGTAAAGGAGAAACAGCCTCAACAGGACAAACACATAACACTGTTATTATTAAGTACCCACCAATTACTTTAGATTATATAGGACACACTGCCAGTGCTCCTCACTCCATTCTGCAGCTCTGAACTAGCTTAGAGCTGCTATTGCCCCTAGCTCTTGCCCTTTTGCTCTTTATCTGAGCCCTGGGCCCAGATAAAACCACCTGGTTTTAGCAAAGCACCCTGCTGTCACTACTGCTATTGCCTTATCTGGACACACATCAATTTCCTTGGAAGTTCTGCAATAGGTAGAAGGTCTGATCATATTAAATGAGAATTGTTCACTTGCCATCCCCATTCTGCTTTAGCTCTCCAGATATAAAAGATGAGCCCTGGCAGTATTTAAATTTTAGAGAAAAATCAATAACACTGACTAGCACTGTCTTTAAAGCCTTTTCACAAATACTAATAATAGTAAGAGGGTAGTTCTTACGGCTCAGGTTCCTTTGCAGCTGCTACATGCCAGAGAAGAATAGCCAAAAGAAACTTCAGCCACATTTTTCTCACTGGGACACAGAAGAAAGAGATAAGTTCTCTTCCCATGAAACAATTCCTTGCCTACTAGTTTAACAGCTCTGCAGCATTCCTCACCCAGTTCTCCAGAGGAAAGGAGTTTGCTGTTCAACTCCTCCCTGGCTCCTTCCTTTGATGTTGGTGCCTTTATAACTGCAGCAAGGGGTGGAGATCCCAGTCTATCCCACTCCTTGCAAGAACCTCCCCTAACACTACTGCAACCAAAATCAACCCACCATCTGCAACATTTCACTGCACTTCTCTGAATGTCTGCACAAAATACCTTCAGTGGTGTTGTTTCGAGGAAGGGGGCTTTGGGTTTTACACTGAGACTTGTCACACTACTGAAAAGCACAAAGTGATCTAAACCCAAGTAAGTCTGTCAAACCAGATTAACATCTGAGCGTTTTCCCCATTGTTCTTGGAATTTACCAACTGGATTAACAGTGTGGGTGAAGTAGACCAATTTTCTGCATTTTGTCACCAGATTCTGACTAATATTGACCTCTCTTTTCCCTTGCTTCATTGGTGTTTTGAAAATTGACAAAATGGAAAAATAGAGAAGCTAGAAACAGAAAGAGCTCTAAAAAGTCTTAATTGCTTCTACCTTAGCCATTGAGCACTTGACAGTGCTGTTGAAGTTTGATTCATTTCAGCTTGGAATTAGCCAGTCGCTGGGTCTATGGGAATTTGTTAGCTCCCCAGGTTTCCAGTTTTCACACCTGTGTGGAAGCTAATAGAGTTTTTTATTAGGGAGAAGGAATTTCTTTTGTTCTCTTGTACTCTGAAGAGAAAACAAAGCACTCAGGTGGGCTGCTCCCTACAAGAAAAACAGTGCTGGAAAGCAGTTATTTGATAACTGTAAATAATTTTTTCCATTAATTTTGGCACTGGGCACTGGGTCGGTCTGGCATGAGGTCATGAAGTCAGCTTTCTGCACAGTAGTCTGCTGTGCTGTGCATTTGAGGCTAGAACAGTGCTCATAACTCACCAGTGTTTTGGCTCTTGCTGAAGAGTGCTAGCAGAGTGTCAGGGCTTTCTACCTCCCCCACCTCCCAGCCAAAAGCCAGGAAGCTTGGGGTGAGTAAAAGACTGTGAGGGGCTACAGCCAGGACAGATGACCCAAATAGGTCAAAGGAATGTCCTGTACTGCCACAGGACACCATGCTTAGCAATAACAGGTGGGGGAAAGGAGGAGGAGGGACAACATTAGTGATAACAGCATTTGTCTTCCAAAGCAACCACTACCTTACTGAGGCCTCACTTCTCAGGGAGTGGCTGGACATCTGCCTGCCAATGGGAAGCAGTGAATAAATCCCTCTTTTAGCTTCTGCTTTCCTTTTTAAACTCTTATTTCAACTCACTAGTCTTTGACATTCTTCCTGGAAAATGGGAATAAGTGAAAGATTGGCTGACTGCTTGGCTGCCAGAGAGATATGGGTCCAAGGGCAGAGTACCTGTATGAGAGCACAATTTTCTCTAATATCCTGATGTGCTCTATGACTGTCTATTCTTGTTTCTTGCTAGTCTGTGAAACTTTCTCCAATAGAAACATGGGGCACATAGGGTGGCTGTAAAATGTTTTCACTCATGCCCTTAAATTTTTCACAGAAGTATCAAACCATATGGAAATGGAACACAGCAGAAGTAGCAGATGGTTCCCCAGAGGTCTCTCTGAGTCATGGTGTAGGTGCTTAGAACACAGACAACAGACTGAGGTTCTGTTCTGAAAGCCCACTTCATTGTCATTTCTGTTGCAGAGGATCTCTACAGATTCTGCAGTTAAGGAGCTTCCCAAATGATCAGGCTTTATTTTCTCTGCAATGGGATATCCCTACCAGGAGCTGCAAGATCAGAAATTCACTGACAAGGGCTCGAACTTGAGTGGACATTGTGGAAAAAGGAGATGACCAGTGTTGCAGGCTCTTGCTTTTCTTGGCTTTCTCAGGTAGTTATAAATTTATTGCGATGTAATGAAGTATTAATTCCAAACAAGTCAATTTGATAATCATCACAATCCAGAAGCTTTCTGAGTCTACTTTTGAACATTTCATCAGAGAGTGTAATGGTTTAGGTGACATTCAAAGGTGTAAGAGGTAGAGAAGGGTAGTTGTGTATAACTTACTGTTATAACAAGCAGGCATTTTTGCCCCAAATCTAGGCTGGATTGTGGCTTTGGTCAGAAAGTGCACTGTTGTGTCTCCAGGAACTGGCACTAATCACAATGTCTTTGTGCAAAGGTACCTTCTGTACAGTAACCAAATGAAGGAAAAAGATTCCTCATGTATCCTATATCCAAATAATTCACTGCACTAGTTTAAACCCTCCACTAATCACAATGAAGGAGGTGCATCTGGTAAGGAAATAAACAAACAAAAAATGCAATGATCTATTGAATTAATAGGTTTGCAACCAAACAAGTTCTCTGGGTGAAAAAGGCCCCTCTAACTTTATCATAACAAAGGAAAACAGAGGTCATCTCATCTTCTTGGCTATAACATATAATAACTTGTCTTTCACAGGAGAATCAAACAACATTCCACTGCATACAACAAAAAAAGTTGTTTTCAGGGCAAATATTTATGAAACCATTGACATTTGTTTTTAATTATTTTTTATTCTTATTATTTGCTGACTACATGTCTTTGCTTTTCAAATCCTACCCATTCTTTTTAACTCAGCTGCATATGCTCAAGAAGCTTCTGAAGATTGCTCTGTGGGGAAGTTAGAGAGATGATACTTAATCATCAGATCTGTATTTCATAGAATCATGGAATGGTTTGGGTTGGAAGGGACCTTAAAGATCATCCACTTCCAACCCCTCTGCCATGGGCAGGGACACCTTCCACCAGACCAGGTAGCTCAGAGTCCTATCCAGCCTGGTCTTGAACACTTCCAGGGATGGAGCATCTGCAGCTTCTCTGGGCAACCTGTGCCAGTGTCTCCCCAGGTTCACAGTAAGAAATTTCTTGCTAATATCTAATCTAAACCTGTTCTCTTTCGGTTTGAATGCATTCCTCCTGTCTTGTCACTCTATGGGCTTTTAAGCAGTCTCTCTCCACATTTCTTGTAGCTTCAGGTACTGTAAGAGTTTCTTGGTTTTGGGCAATGTTGGAGAAATGTCTGTATACAGACAGATTATCTTGCATTCTTGACTCAAAAGGAGGTTTTTGCCAGCTAACTTTGAATGTTACCTGAGCCATAACTTCAGACTTCAGATACTTTTGCTTAGCTGTAGCACACACTAAGAGAGATCTGTGCATTTGTAGATGGAGAGCAATGAGAGGGAACCTTGGCAACAATGGAATCAGCTATTTGATTCAGTTAAATTTGATTTAGTTCTCTTTTTTAAAAAATGTCCCACCAGCTTAATACAGATATCATTCTGCCACTGAAATGGTCCTGCTGCAGCCATAGTTCAACACCAAAAACTGTGCCTTTATGGTTGTGGTTTGGTTTATTTGAGGCACTAGATATGTTCAAACAGTACAAGATTATCTTTACAAATAAAATCTGTCTTGCTGTGAAAAACTACATTAATACTACTTGACTGCAACTAATTATTTCATATTGGGCTGCTCAGTCACAGTAGTTTCTGTGTCTTTCTGTGTGGTTTCTTGATCTCAAATTTCACTCACTATTACTGAAAAGAGCTGTATTTCTTTCCTGTGGGAATCATCAAATGGCTTTAGGAGAATTACAAGAGTCTCTGGAGCAACATGGTTTTTCCTGTTTTTGATGCATTTGTGGCTGCTAGCATTTCATATAATTCTAGTACTCCTTCTCATTCATGCAGTCTAAAGCCAGCTTGGATGTGTCTGCAAGATCTGAATCCATATATTTGTGGTGTGGGCACTCTCAACTTTCTTGTGAACGGGTTAATTGCTGCATTCAGAATAAGATCAGTGCAAAGAAACTTGGTCATTACAGCTACAAAAATTAGTTATAAAGCACTGAGCCAATCTGTGATTTTGGCTATGACTGCTTCCTGTAACACTGCCTTTTAGAAAATTAGATTGTAACAATTTGTTTAGACATGGTAAAGGTCGAAATGCTTGGTTTGGCCCAGGTGTTTGGGGAACAATGCTGAAACATGGTAACTATAGATAAAGTTCCGCTTGGTCAATAGGGTCTCTAGTCAAGCATGCAAGATTTCTTCCATTGTTCTAAGATGTGTGAGCCTTGGCAAAGTCCTTTAGTAGCTGAAAGGCTGGTGAGGTCATAAAAGAAAATACATCTGTCCCTAGTGGAATAGTCACAGCTTGCAGTGATTTTGATGAGTGATGGAATTTTTTTCAACAAAATGTGGTGGTAGGGAGGACTGCAGTTTATTTCAGTGGTCTATGATGCCTGGAAAAGGCAGCCACGCAAAAGACGAAGGTAGTTGAAGGTCAGCCAGTTGCAAGGCTTCAGTGACTGTGGAGCGTGGATGGGTCATCCATAACCTGTTTTCAAAACTGAGACCTTTCTCCACATATGCGTGGAGGCTGAGGTCTGAGCAGGAATGACTGTGAGCTGAAGTATTAAGCCTTTGTTGTGCAGTTTTGGTGAAAAATGCCAGTGAAAGGAGAGTGAAGCTGGAATCTGACTGCTGTCACTGCACCTGCACAAGCCTCAGAGTGGATACTAGTGGATATAGAAATGAAATTATCTTCCTAGTTGTACACAGATCACCTGACAGCTTTCAGGCTAAACTATGAATGCTGTGCTATAGTCAGGCTAATAAGAGTCTGCATTTCTTTTGGGTGTGCTTTGCATTTTTTCTGTCCTTGCATGGATAGGAACTAGAGTTTTTCAGCCCTCCTTTCTTTGTGGTTTTTCTAGGCAGCATCAAGTGTTCAGTTCAAATGTGAACAGGTCACAAATAAAATATCTCAATAAGCCCCTCAAAAATTTTCTGGTACTCAGTAAGTTAATTCTTCACACTTGCAGATATAAATCAGGCTTTTATTAAAGGAGGAAAAGAAAATACTTAACAATGAGTATCAGGTGGGGAACATTTGACATGTAATCCATAAAATGTAACTAGTCAAGGTGGGACAACTACTCTGGCTTCATGTTCCCCCCTAAACTTCCCGTGCCAGCAATCAGCTCATGAGTGGTACTGAGAAATCATCTTGTGTACCAAGGGCTGATGCAAGCTGCACATGATGTTGTCATGTATTGGCTTTTCTGGCTACCAGAAAGGTGCCTGAGACCAGCCATCTCTAGCATGCTGAGGAAAGCCCAAATAATTCTCTGACCTTTTCAGCTCTGATCAAACCCCTAACCCTTTGTTTCTATTTCACAGCTGTGCACAGCTATCCTCTCTGTAGCTGCAACTTCTGCACTCTGAAGCTAGAAGCATTTGCTTTCATCTCAGGTGACAACTTGTGACAGGCATATGTAGAAAGATGTAGCTCTCTGAGGCTTTCATATTACAATGGCTTTTCTGTGCTTTATGGAAAGCCTGTTTTTTATTTTCATTCTGCAGAAATGACTCATGAACGCATTGCAGTGACAGACTTGTAACTGTTTGAGGCTACATTAGTCCCACTTATTTTCTTCTCCTTCCCTCCATCAGTTTAGAGTGGAACAGCCTTCCCTGGCTGGTTGCCCTTCTTCTCTGGATTGACTTGAGGTCATACAGTTCTGCTTTCCCTTAGGAATTCAGCCATCAGTCTACAGATCCTACAGGAGTTTTACTGAGGTAATCATACCCCTAAAGCATTTTCCTGCAGTTTCGGGCACTGTTGACATAAGAGACTTGAATGATCTGTCTGAACTGCAGGTTGGTCTGTGAGAGGAGCACTACAGAGGAGCAGTGTTTTACATGTGCCTTCGGATGCAGTTTTATGTGCCAAAGGAAATTTCATATTTTTTTGGGAAATGCTATATGTCTAATCCAAGTGCTCTAAGAAGGGAAGTGTTGATCTCATTTTAAGCTGTAAAATTATTTTATCAGAGTTCATAGGAGATGAGTGCACAACATAAGATCTACATCTTTTAGAGCAGGGACTACCTCTTCTCATTTCTTTGAAGTCTGTCTTCAGTGTAGGCGTGATGCTGCTAGGGAAAGAGAGCTTGGGGTTGGGAGTGTCTCACAACTGGCTGATAACACTAAATGTTGGAGGCTCAGTCTCTTTTGAGTACTTTGATCTTTTTTGCCATTGACCAACATCTTGCTTCTAAATCCATTTTTTTCTTGTTACAAAGAATTTTTCTTTCCACTACGACATCCCAGAAATTGAACTTGCTCCAGACACATTATGGAAGGCGTGCAAATGCTATTCAGAGCCTGCAGCTTTCTCTCCCTTTATCTGTTATTATTATCTACTTGGCAGCAAAACAATACCCTTGTGTTACCTGATATATTAATTGCACTACTTTAAGGACGCCCCCCAGGGAGAGCCTGTTTGTGCCTTCAACCCCTGACCTTATGCCTGAAAAGTTTTTTGATTCATTCCCCTCACATAAAGGCTATTTTTCCTTTGTCTCCAGTGAAAATATATTCTGCAGCTATATATTGAATTGCTAAGCACTGTACTGAACAAGCTGGAGGATGTGTCCTTGATGAAGATTGTCAGTCTTTTTTAACTTTTATTATCTTCCTAAACAGTGGAGGTTTCCAGGTTGTCTCAGGGCAAACAAGCTGACCTCAGGCAAACAGGGAATAAGAGAAAGTCCTGTTGTCCTCTTTTGAAGAACTAGGTTTTTTTATTGTTATTGACCCATAAATGACCAGCACTAGGCAAAACTGTCTGCTGGAGAGCACTGTGTGGAAAAGAGGGAGTGACTGGTGCATCACATCCATGCCTAGTGTCACTCATAGTTGCTCATAGCACGAGTACTTTGCTGTTACACAAAACTGTCAGAGTCCTGGCAGCTTATAACTCTGGGAAAAATTTCCAGAGCCTATCCTGGCACATTCCCATGGGCTACAGCAGACGGGCCCTATAGAAACTGCACCTTTTTACACACTGAAAGTCCAAGGGAAGACTGATTCATGGTAATTTCAGAGTTCTAGAACATCTTTCTAACTATAGCAATCAAAGAAAACTGAGTGTAAAAGTATTTACCATTTTTGGAGATGGGTTGTGGCCCTTACCATTGATTCACATGGTCCTACAAGGTCAGTGTCTAAAGCTCCTTTCAATTGTTACATCTTTTCATCTGCTTCGTACTGAGGTTAAACAAACTGAGTTTGTGAAGCAGCAGCATCACATGATGCAAGCTCCATGAGAAAAAAAAATTGGGTCACAAGTTTGCACTGGAGTTAAAAGTGTTAAAGAGGTAAAAGAAGGCTGTAAAATGCAGATTTTGCAAGGTACTGCTGTCATTGTCCCATCCACTCCCTCTCAGCCTAGTGTTTTGGAAATTTGTAGTAAAATTTAAATGCTGTGCTTTTGAAAGCATCTGCATTTCATATCAGTTTCCATCTGACCAGGCTTGCAGTTGGCCATTCACTGGAATGGCATTAAACAAAGGCTTTTGTTTAGCAGCAGGCTGAGTTTACACAGCTGAGGAAGGTGGATTGAAGTTGCCTGACTGACCCCTCTTGAAGCTCACACAATCTTTTTTGCTGACAGGGATGAGAGAGCAAGGGGGAGTTTGGGGTCAGTTGGCCCCTTAACATCTTCAGAGTCATAACTTACTTCTCAGCATGTGTCTGTCTGTAGCAAAAGTCACCACAGGTCTCATGCAAACATGAAAACATTGCTTTCAGTGTGACTTTTTGGGTCAAGGGTTGTGCCCAGGGGTTGCTTCTGATGGGAAGAGAAATGCTGGGGATAGAAACTCAATGTTTTGAGCAGAATTGAAAGAATTGAAAGCCACTCACCTTACAATATCTTTTTTCTCAAAATGTCATTATTTTTTTCACAAGGTAAACATTTCACCAGAACTGCAGGGAAGAAACTATTCTTGTTTCTCAGTAAACCAAGCTTATATGCAACTTAAAAAAAATAAAAGAAAAAAGAAAAAAAGAAGAAAAAAAATAAAAAAAAAGTTGAGAGCTTCATTCCTATATTTCTGTACATCCTAAGGAGAAATATGGGAGGTACATGTTGTTTTATGCATTGAAGTGCCCCTTCAGGCTCACCTGCATGCACAGTGCTACCACATCAAAAAACTGCTCTGTGCTTGCTGCTTTCACATGCTAGGTGGTATTTAGACAGCTGAGAGAATCAGGGCCAGGTTCTCAAGGGTGTTAAGTCACTTAGCTCACATCAGCCAGAACCTAAATTCACAAAGAGCCTTAGGTTCCTATGTCAAATTCCTCATAAGTTTAGAGCAACTCTCTAGCTGCTTCCCAAGGTTTCCCAGGTACTGGTGTTGCTGAATTCTGCCTTTTTCTTTTTTTTTTTTTTTTTTTTTTTTTTTTTTTTTTCCTGGACCCCAAGTGCCACTCAAGCTGAACACCCTTCAGCTGGTAAATCTCTGTTGGCCAGTTCTTAGAACAGGAAGCTGCAGCTGGTGACCTCCCAGGTCCTTCCAAACCAAGATTAATGTTCTCCCACAGCTCACAAATTTCTTTTGCATCTTTCTGGGATTACAATGAGCCTGAGGGTCTCTGTCATGACTTCCCACTATCACAGAGGTTCCTGCACTGTGAAGCAGGATTAGTTTTACTTGAGCTATCTCTGGGCAAGCATCTCTAGCATCCTACTGCTCTCACGGTGTGCACTGGACTGCTCCTCTTCTACCATATCCTGGGCTGTTGTGTCCACCCAGTTCTAGACAGACCAAGGAGTAGAGGCTGGGACAAATACCATTGCCAATCAGAATGTTTTATTACAAAGGGGAGTAAAATATGAGATGCTAATCTGAAGAAAACATTTCTTTCTAGATAGAGGCAAAACTTGCACAAAAGTTGTCTTCCTGTGGTTAGACTTCTGTCATCTGTAGGTGATTCAGTTCAATTGCTGAAAAAGCTGAGGATCAAAGCAATTTCTTCAGGATTTTCCTTCTGCATAATGGAAAGACCAAAACAAGTAAAAACTACAGAAGCAGCAGCAGCGCATTATTCTCTGAGATTAGGATTCCTTAAGAGGAATCTATGGCCCAGAACATACATTTCAAATGAGTACCTTTACACAAATCCCCCACTGGAATATGTCATAAGTTTCAAAACAAGATGGATGGTCAGAGTCAACAATTGCACAGCATCTCCCTTGTCAGGAAAAGCATTTTATCTGCAGTTCCTAATCCACACTGAACCCAGTTATTTTTGAAGTGCAGGCCAAAATGGGTTATTCTGATCTACATGATTAGGGGATTCACTTATTCCTTATTATTCTACATGTTTTTCATTGTGCTCCCAGAAAAAAACAAGTATCTTATCCTCTTCTTGTTCTACAGCTGCTTGCCTGATACTTTCTGAGTCATTACCTCTTCTGGCACACATCTGATTTCAACTGGAAGACAGGGAGCAGGGAGTGTTGTACTCTGAAAGGGCATATTCATCTGGAAAGAGGAAAGGAAGACATTTGTATGAGAGTGAGAAATCATTCTGACCCCAATCTATCTGCATCTGTCATTAACATGCTACAAAACAGAAGACATTTGATAAATTTTTTGGTAGACTCCCAGTTGCCAAGGCACCCAGTTGCAGGGCTGCACAGTCAGAAACCTGTGCACTCTGACCATGTTTGTCAGGACACATCATTGCTGTCACCATGTAAGACGTGGCTCAGGTGGCAGAAAATGCACTCCAGGTCAATTCTCTGACTGCTGCTGCTGCTGCTAATCTGCTAGGATTCAGTTCAAGAAAGGTGATCAGGCATTTAGTTTTCTAGTTCTAGTTACTTAAACTCCTTTTTTTGTAAGTGGGACTGTCATTCATGCTTAATATATAAATTCCACCAAGGAAAATCTTTTTGCTGCAGCCTACAATGACGATATTAAGTAAAAACATGAGCTAATGCAGTTCAGGGAAGTCAGGAACACTGCTGCTTTTGAGTTATTGATTTTAACCATCATGTCCAAACTGTTGAAAGAAAGTGGAACCACGTCTTTTTGTATGTGTTTTGTAAGAAAGAAACTCTCATGTATCACTTTCTTATCTGCTTTATGCTGAAATGAAGAAAGAAATGTAAGCATGGGAGGGCAGGAGCTGTTTATGCTCTGTAAAACCTTTGCAGTCTAGCAATCAAAACCAGCAGAATGGCTAAGTGGGTCTCTCCTTGTCCCTCCTTTGTCACAGGTTTTCCTGAGACCTGCTGGATCACCTACCTGTTTCATAATAATCATATATGTGCACAGGCACCGGTTTGATGTCTGAGACAGGCAGGCTTTGCTCCACACTGAAGGAGAAGCTGATTTCCTTCTGGGAGACCTGGAAATGGCAAAACAAGAAGATGCATCAGAACTTTTCATAACTATCCCTGAGGCTAAGGTTGAACAGTTTGAACAGATTAATTTCTGAATCAGACTGTGAGACAATGTGCTATTCTACAGTTTCCTCCAGTTTGTAAACTTGATGTGAAATCAGATTATTGTTTAAAAGCTGTTGCTAGATATGTTTTGCTGCTAAAATTATGTGCTCTTTTCTTTTCGCCTTCTCCTATTTCCATTGCCAATTACCCCAACCTATATTCACTGTTAGTGTGGTTTTCAGCACTTCAGCATTCATCCTGTATTAGAAATTTGCGATTAGTTTCTTTCCTTGCCCTTTCCCAGCTAAAATCACCTCCAGTACCCCTAAGAATCTTCCTACTTTTTTCCCTTTAATTGCTTTGATCACAATATCTACATTATCCCCTGTGATGTTGTATTGAGTGTAGTACCTTTACATCTTTAAGGCATGGATATTGTTAATATGCTATTAATAAGATTTTCCTTTTATCTGGGAGCCTGTTTTAGACTTCCAGTTTTATTAAACTGAAAGGAAACTTCCCAAACTTACTTTCTGAAGGTAGAAGAGTACATGATTGTTCTTGATGTCTACACGATCCACAACGGAATTCTCGAACCGAAGCTTTAAAAAAGGCAAAATACAGCAATGTTAGCACGGGAGACTTGCCAAGGAGACTTACAGATTCCTCAGCAAAATGCGTTTAAAACGGCTGCCGTGCTCCTTTTATGCCACCCCGCCATCTAGTCGCCAAAAAAAGAAATGCAGGTTCAGTGTTTTTATATCCTGACGCATGCAGACCAGTCAGAGTGGTAAACAGTTCCACCAGCCAGCTTTGGTACTTGTGATTTCCATCATCAACCTAAGAATTCTCCCATTTCAAAGAGAATTTATAATTAATTTCTGCAGCTCAAGCTGATTCACTGGCTAGTCCACTGTTGGTTTTAAATAAAAGTTTAAAAATATTTAGAAAAGAATGTGAACAAAATTATTTTAATATCAAAACATAGAAACCGAAAATATTCCAAACTTTAAAAAACAGCTATTTTTCCCCAAGTGTATATGAAGACGAGGAGGATGCCAAACAGAATAGCATCTCAACAGAAAAAAAATCTTCCAAAGAAAATTTATTAATTTCATACAGTTCTAGCCAAAAAAATTCAGGCCTAAACACTGAATGATTATAAATACACAAAGGTATGAGCAGACTCTACCAAGAATTTCATTCTTCTTTTTATATGCTCGAAAATTACAGCTCATGACTTGAAGGTAACTCATATATTGTGAACCTAAATTGCATTAGAAACCTAAATGAGGTGCTTACCAGTGTTGTCCCCACAATTGTCATAATGATAACCAAATTTCTGGATAGTAAAGGAGGAGGAGGATCAAAAAAGGACCTCCTTTTTTTAGGCTGTTTGTTAAACTATAGAGGAAGAAATAACCCTTTTCAAAGGGATAATAATGCAAAATGCCAATTCAAGCAATTTAACTATGGCAGAAGTATTTCTCACATGGATTCTGTCAGGCTGTATGACTACAGACTCATGCACACAGACACTAAGGAGCACAGGGAAACCCCAGTAACCTGAGCAGAGCCACTGGAGCCCTCTCACCCTCTTCCCCTTGGTTGCCACAGGGCAGTGACCAGCCCATTGTCAGAGTGTGAGACCCACCAGAGGAGTCAGCAGCAGAATATCCCCAGATCACCTTGCAGACTGAAGGGGAATGCTGCCTACCGACCCTGTGGCTGAGTATGGGATGCTGGGACTCAAGAAAGAGGTTTTTATGGGGTGTTTAGGGGTAGAACCAGAAGTAACAAAGAGAGGGATAAAATCCAGTTGGAAGGCAAAAGGGTGGAAAATGAAATAAAAGAGGCCAGCTGCACATGAACAGGTTGGTGGTCAGCACACTTGTCTGCCCTGGTCACCACAGCCTCTCCTGCCTTCTTATTATCTCTGTTCCTTGCAGTTTTCCAGGGTGAAAGGCTCTCTATTCTGTGTGAACGTGTGTGCAGGGAGTGCAAGTCACTGAAGACAGGATCAGAGATCACAGGGACAGTGTGCCTGGAGTGCCAGCATCCTGGCAACAGCAGGCTGCAGGCTTGTAGTGATGGGGGTATGTATGTCAGCATGTGCTCACTAGTGATAAACTCGAATAGCAGCCAGCTACTGAGTCAGGCATAAACCTGACCCAAATGCTGGAGACACCAGAGGATTCAAGACAGCTACCAAAGGTACCAGAGTGTCTGAGCCTGTTTCTAGAGAAACTATACAGTCCTGGAGGTGGACATTGGTCTGGAGCAGTGAGTGGAGACCTATTTGCACATCTCTGTGTTTATGTGTCTGTTTGACATCACTGTGAAACCAGAGGACCCCAGCTCACCTGCTGCGTGTTTAAGAATGCTCATAGAGGCCCTCACCATGCATGAATGTGGGTGATGGGGACCCCAGTTTCAGGCACTGAAGGAGGGCTCAGGCCTTGAAGGAGGCACATGTCCAGGTGTCAGCAACTCAGGAGAGCAAGGGTCCAGGGGCAGCTGCTGGGCAGACTGAGTGCCTGAGGCCAGCTACTGTGAGGAGCCACACTGTGTATTTGCATGTATATATGTTCTTGTGTATATTTATGTATTTATTTATCTTTTTCACAAATTAGATTTTCATCTGATGAGGCAGAAAAAAGGAAGAGGATAAGGCCATTTGTGCTATCTTTGTTTGTGGAAGTGCTGTCTTTCTACTGATCTGTGTGGCACATATACTGTGTACATATGGCTATATATGTGCAGTGTGTATGTCTGCTTATTGGGAATATACACTGAACTTTGCTGTTGGTTGGACCTAGGGATATGAAGTCTTAGTTCTCCTGGGCTAATCTCCTGGATTTGGTAATTCCTAACAGATTTGTCTTCAACATATAAACGGCTACAAATTTGAAGCCCAGAGAATGTGAGAGCTATGGGCTATGCCCACAGACTTTGCAGTAGTCCCATAGGCGAAGATTTGCTAATCAGAAACTATGTTTATCAACTTCCTACGTTCTTAGGATTTATCATTCACATTGGTACCATTTTTTACCTTTTTCAGGGAAGATTCTTCAGGAACAAATCCTGAGAGCATTTTCACATCAATAATAGCCATGTTGGAGACGTTGCGGTTTCCTATGTAACTAAAATCAGAGAAGTTCTGTTAGTCTGGTCTGCAAATGGAAAGGAGACCAGTGAATGACATTTTTAGCTTCCAATAATCCCATTTTTCTTCCAACAGCTGCAGAGCAGCAGTTAAATGCCTGTACTTAGGTCCTTTCTTGGATGCTTTACCAAACTGTGAATGCAAGGGGGTAGGTCAGTAAAAGGAAGTTACCTGGCAGAAAGGAGGAGGTCAAACTTTGGTGGATAGTTGCCTGTGCAAGACACATTTGCTGTTCTTATAGACAGAGAGAACCCTGCAGCTTTTTGTGGCAAGTGGATGTTGTATCTCAGGGTGGTCTGCAAGAGAGAAAGTGTGGGATGGTCATAGATGTAAAGGAGAGCATGACATAAGGGGAGGAATAAAGCATGGAGAGCCGCCCCCCTGCTTAGTTCCCAGAGGGTGGTGCTGGGTTCCCAGCTTGCTTACCTGCAGATAGACACAGCCAGTGCCATTCACCTCCATGCTGTAACTCCCTGGAATAGTGGGTAAGGACGCCTGCTGCAGTAAGAAGCGGTTCTTGTCGTTCACCTGGAAAATCTTACTGGGAGTCTCCATGAAGTGGACTTGGACCATATTAAGATTTTTTTTGGAGAAGGTGAGATATCCATACTGGGATAAAGCTTGGAGAGCAACCACAGTGTCCTGAAAAGAATAACATGATCCCCAATTAGATACCCAGGTATAAGATGGTGTGTGAGGTTAGCGCAGCTCCTGTTTCCCTGATGCCTTGTCAGTACTGATGAATGCAGGGGGCTTTGCAAAGAGCCAAGGAGACAAGACACAAGTTCTTGAAGAACTCGTCCGTGTGGACAGAAAGCTGTTCCTAAGCCACTAATGTGCTCTGGTGACCAGTAAGTCCATCTGTGGTGCATTAGGAAGGGCTTTGACAGCAGGTGGAGGGAGTTGATACTGCCCCTCTACTCAGCCCTAGGGAGGTGTATCTGGAGTGCTGTGTCCAGTCTGGGCTCCTCAGTACAGCAGAGACATGGAGCTCCTGGAGCAAGTCCAGAGGAGCACCATGACAAGAATGATTAAGGGACTGGATCCTCTCTTACAGGGAAAGGCTGACAGGACTGGGCCTGTTCAGCCTTGAGAAGAGACCACTGAGAGGGCATCCCACAAATATCTGAAGGGAGGATGTCCAGAGAATGGATCCAGGCTCTTCTTGCTGGTGCTGAGCAATAGAAGAAGAGACAATGGGCAGAAACTGATGCCTGAACATGAGGAAGAACTTCATCACTGTGCAGGTGACTGAGCACTGGAACAGGCTACCTTGAGAGGTTGTGGAGTCTCCCTCACTGGAGATGTTCAAGAGCTGTCTGGACACAATCTTATGCCATGTGCTCTGGGGTGACCCTGCATGAGCAGGGAGGTTGGACCAAATGACCCGCTGTGGTCACTTCCAGCCTGACCCATTCTGGATTCTGTGATTCTGGAGCAACGGATTTTAATTATTACAGAAGACCTGGGATAATGTTGTGTCAGCAGTGACTGCTGCCCATGGCTAACTTGGAATTCAGGTAAATTCTCATTGCTTAAAACCAAATTATGTGTGAAGCTATGCAGATCATGGTGTGCCTTTGACAACGCAACTCATGAAAGCAGTAGTTATCCAGTATTCCTCAAATCCATATGCAGTCAGACAGATTATTTGTCATTTATGAAGATTCAGCTTGCAGACTGCACTGCTCCAAGACACTTTCTTTTTACCACAACCAGTTGTTACCTGGCTGGAGGAAAAGCCACCATATGGATTCTGTTGTTTGATAAGCCAGTACACAACGCGAGAAATATAAGACAAGTCTTCTGGAGTGAGGTTGGCTCTGTTGAGCAGAGCCAGGAGGACATAACTGGTCATTTCAATCTCAGCAGAAGGGGCACGTGAATAGAAGTCAGAGAAACGTTCTGCTGGTGGCTTGTTTTCTCTCTGCCAGTGAACAGACCCACCTGAAAACAGAGAAGTAGGGTGTAAAATGCATGGAAAAACCAAGGTTTTTTAGATCTTGGTGTCCTGAACTGTGCAAATTTTACTTCTGAGCTGGAAAAGGAAACAGGAAGGGATGGAAAGGGAATTAATAAAAGTAGGCTGTATATGACAAAGAGGGATTGAAGAGAAGGCAGTATAGTAGAAGGATGCAAAGGCAGTTGCAAACAAGAGCACGTGACATAGCCAAGGGAAGTAGGTTTGTTCAGCATTACAAGAGGAAACTAATTGAAAAATTAGGTACAATCTTTCAATACCTTGGACTGAGACATGCAAGAGACTCTCTCTCCCCCTAAATTATTTCAAAATTTCATAGACCACGCCAGAGCTCAAACTTTTGTGAAGCCAAAAGAGACAGATAGAAAAACTTGTAGAGATAAATTCAGTAGCTTAGCAGGCATGAAAGGCAAGGGAAGGGAGAGCATTCCTGACAAAACTGTGCATCAGAAGAGCTCACATGAACCAACAGGTTCCATCAGCTGCACTGCCTCTGCCATGGCCGTGCTGCACTTACCAGCCCTGACAGCTGCCCTGTCCAGCTGTTCAAGGATGAACTGGCGTCTTTCCTCTCTGCCAGCTAAGCCATAAACATAGGCAAGGAGGGCCTGGTTGTACAGGTTGTGCACCCCACTGTTAAATGCAGTCTCCAAACAGTTCATGCCACTCCGAACGACGGGATGCTGGTAATGCAAAACACAGTGGGGTGTCAGGTACTTGGATTTGTGTCTCCACACAATACTTTTTAAATACTTCCATCATTGCTTAAGCTGCAATCTCTGATTCTTCATGCTAGAAATATACAGAATCCTTGGCATGTTTAAGGGCCTACAGAGCGCTTTAAAAAAATGCCCTTCCAGTCATTCTGCCTCCTTTCTTAATTTATTTAGAGGCTGCATGGCCAAAATAAGAGAGCATGGATTCTTTTCCTGACTCATGAGATGAGCCTATTCAATTGAAACTTTTGTCCCTTGGTTGCTTTAGCAATAAAATGTGGACCATTTTTACAGGCCTATGTAAAGTGCATTGAGACCTCATGATTAAGCAGGCTCTCTCAAATGGATATTGCTCATTTCCTAGATATAGCTACCAAGGTAACTTTTCAGACCTTTTAGCCTTATTGACTATCTCTGTGAACTCTTCTTCCTCTCAGACATCACCAGCACACTACTAACCATGTTGTGTCTCTGCAGCTTCACTTAAACATGCGACACCAGGTTTTGGAGCTACTTAGGAAGGTATTGGAAACTAAATTCATGTTGCTATAGAACTGTTTGATTCTGCACAATGTTTTCATCCTGTTGGTCTTGTGTACCTTGATGATGGCCCATACCCCATGAATGAGGGATGTTCAAAAAAACAGCACATCTAGAATGGGTTTGTCAGATTTGGAACAATTCTCCTCCTCCCCATTATATAAAGAACAAAGTCGGCATAAAAACAAGGTCACAAGGATATGCAGGAAATACATTACAGAGAACAGAACTTGACTCTCATTTCCCAATGCCTAGTACTACAACCAGCAGCTCATAGTTTCCTTTCATTATTAAAATTTCCACAGGGAAGTTGGAACTAAATGCTCAATGTCTGAGTTTGCGGACTTGTAGAAGATTTGGATAGCTTGAACTTTGGACTGGGCAAATTCAGAAAAAATTTCAAAGTGGACTTTGGATGGAGTGGGCAAATTCAGTCTGGATTTTGCATCAACTTAGACTACCATTGTCTAAAACAGCTGGATTCCTCAGAGCTGTTTCAAGTGAATCCATAGGCACTGGATATGTAACTGAATTGTAACACTCATTAAATACTTGCAGGGGACTGCAGGGTTCTGAAAATGACTGTCTACAATCAACTACTGTCCTACAAACAGTATTTGAGTTCCTCATTGTAAAGGAAAGCTGATGTGAGGACTGTGACTTGAGCAGTTTGACAGATGTCTGACTAGGCTAACAGCACCAAAAACCTACTGCAGCAGAGTGTCCAGCCTCCAGCAATGATGCCACAACATAGGCTGTGAGGGAGTATTCAGTTTCTTCTCCACCCTGATGAAAAACAAGCAAAGAACTGGTTAAGACTAATGTCCTAGAAATAAACAATATATGAATTAATTGATAGTTCATATATCAGTCAGATTTGAGATCAACAGTAATTTCTGTCTCCCTGTGTGCACAGGAACAAGAAAGATCAAGATCACATAGGATAAAGCCAAAGTAATTGACTGCATCTTGACTTTCCTACGTGTGTCATATAGCAGACAACAGTTTGTGGCTGAGCACAAAATGCAGTGGTGGAAAATAAAACCTGAGAATTAGAAAGTTCTACTTGTTCTTACCTCATCATCAAGAGCACACATAAGAATCATGCCCTGCTTGTGTAGGAGACACATGAGATAACACTACCAAGAAGAGTAAGGGTGTGGTGAAGAGTAAGCTTGTGTCTTATCCAAATAAATCCAGACAAGACTGGAAGTTTGTGGCTATACTTATCTCAGTTACCTTCAAAGCATTGTTGAAATGTGACCCAGCATTTTCAAAGCAGCCATCTGACTTCTGCTTGCTTGCCAGCCAGATCAAAGTTTGGGACTGGACGTTGTCATCGATGTAGATGTAGCGTTTGGCTTGCTCCAGTGACTTGTACACAAAGGCAGTGAGCCTACAGGTGATCCAGAAAAGCAAGGACATTTACCAGTGCACAGGATGTGCATAGAAAATGACATAAAAAGAACTTAATAATGTTTGAGGTAAAAGAAGAAAGTGTTTTCTAAGTTTTAAATAAATAATATACATAAAATCCTAATACTAAAAATCTACCTGATATGTCTCCATTACTGTGCTGAACCATTATTTTAGAGCAGTGGTAAAGTATAGACACAGCTTGCAAATGTTTAGCAAATTCTAGTCTTAGTTAATTGAATTATGAAACAAACCAGGTTGGAAGGGACCTTTGGAAGTCTCCTCTTCAACCACCTGCTTAAACTACGGCAAATTTCAGAGCTGTATCAGGCTGCTCAGTCTTTTGTCCAGTCATGTGAAAGTCTCTAGGGAAGAGATATCCACATCCTCTCTGGGCATTTGTCTCAGTGCTACAGCCTTCTCCTGGGGAAGATTTTATTCCTTCTACTCACTTGGAGTTGTCTCTGTAGCAATTTGAGTAAGGACAAACTCTTGCCCTTACTCTGTGCAGCTCCAGCAAGAGTCTGACTCTGTATTTCCACAGTCCCCATCTAGGCAACAGAGAAGTTTACCCAGGTCTCCCATTAGTTTCTTCTTCTACAGGCGAAACAAACCCAGATCCTTCAGTTTCCTGTTGAACATTATGTACTCCAGCTTCAACCATCATACCACCCTTTGGTTACCCACTTTCCAGTTATTAATTTCTCCTTTATTAGGGGATCCAAATCAATTGAACTATATTTAGTCTATTAAAAATAAGAATCACTGAATACTTGCATCTTTTTTCAAAGTCTAAATATCCTGTGCCAGGGAAATAGAAAGTGCCATCACTTACCATACACTCCCTTCCCTGTCTCGTAACCCAAAGGAGCTGTAGGATCCATCCCGGTGTTTGTATGATAGCTGTTTCTGGTAGCCTGAAAACACAATGAAGAAGACACGTTTTCTAATTCCAGAAAAGGATTTGTTCTGCTGTTTGTTCAACTGAAGCAGTAAGACTTTTGGATTTAGTATCAGGTAATGTATGTCTGATGAATAATGCCAACCACTAGGAATTCCAGCTGCTTTTACTCCTGGAAGAATGACATGCTGCTTTTGGGGTGCTCTCATTGCCTGCTCCTCTGCAATTATTGTGGTACTGGAATTCAGAGATCAGTGCTCACCATGTACAGCTGAAGAGTTCAAGGCAAACAATCATAATACTAGATCACAGGATCACAGTTTATTCTGAGTTGGAAGGGACCAGCAATGGTCAACAAATCCACCTCTTAACCATGCAAAGACCACCTCTTAACTCCAAAAATCACACCATCTGCCTGATAGCATTGTCCAAATGCTTCTTAAATTCTGTCAGGCTTGGTCCTGTGAGCATTTCCCTAGGGAAGAAGACGGAAGAATCTGAAAACCTCTTACCTCTGGATAAATAACCAGTACCCCTGACTCTAATCTCTTCAGTCAGCTGCCCAGTCTTATTCAGATAATCCAGGGCATAGATGTTGGGTGTGAACAAGGCCATGTTCTGTTCTCCACAGCCATAGGGCATATGGAGCAGGTTATCTATGTTCCGCAGGGCTGTGCCCAAAATGTCTCCTGAAGAGTGAAAAATGTGAGAAGTCAGCCCAGTTCAGACATGTTTTTATTACATAGCATTATACATTGCTCTATACTTTCTTATTATGAACCCAAGGGCAATGACTAATATAGAGTAATCATAGTAACCAAAGACACATCATAGAAGAAAAGTGCTGAGCTGTCACCATTTTTCATTTCTTATCTGGATGATGGACACCTGAGAGAAACTGAGAATTTGAGAGAAAAAAATGAGCACCAATGCTGGCTGGCACGGCTATAAGTCCTTGGAAGGCTTAGATTTCCCTGCCCTTTACAACCTGCTTCCTGTTTTTGCATGTACTTGTGAACATGTTGTGAATGTGTTGCCAACAGGCTGTGGAGGCTGTAATTGTACAGCATCACACAGACACAGACAAACAGACACCTCACACAGACATGGGCACCCAAAGCAACTGTGTTTAGAAAACAATCTGAGTTCAGAACATCAAAAAATTTTCACTGAAGAGAGCCCTCAAGTCTTACTAATGACTTTCAGATTAATAGAGTCGATTGGGACCTGAAACTTTTATTCTATGGGAACTTATTGACTTACAAATGTTTTTCATTATGCAATGTGATAAACTTGAAATTATGCAGTCAGCAAAGTTCCGAAGATTTCTTTCCAGGAAATTACGATAATTTTTTTTCAAAGAAGTCTGCCTTATGCTACTTTTCATTTGAATTAGCTGTTTTACTACATTGAACTGGATATGCTAATGCAGTATAATCTGAAATGCAATATAAATGAAAATTATTGGACCATTTTGTCCTCTCTTGATATGAGAGAATTTTGAGCAAATTTTGCCTCCCACTGCCATTTTGCAAAGTAGAAAACTTACTTTCTAAAATCAGGAATAATTATTTCTTCAACTTTACATAAGGTTTGTGTGTGAATACATGATGGCACTTGGTGCAGCACAAGGGAAACACCATTTTGCATTCAGTATAAGTACTAAACTTACCAATGACAGAAAAATAAGCTCTGGCTGATCCCTGCACTAGGTTTCTTGGCAAGCTGAGAGACACTTGTTCAGAAATCATTTTGCCTGAGGGGAAAATGTGAAAAGAAGAATTATTGTTTTTTTACAGAAGTCTTGACTATTATAGTGTTCATTCTGGAAAACGCCAGAGGCTTGCCAAATGAGCCAAAAGTATATGAAAATCCCAAATTTCAGCCTAGCATCCTGACCCTGTGTTCTAGTCACCCTAGGACACCCTGAATATCTCTTTCCTCCCCCACAAGGGTCTCCGGCTTTGTAGGACAAGATCTACAAGACAGTGAAGCAGTTCCACTTAACTCCCTGGAATGAATGAATGAATGAATGAATGAATGAATGAATGAATGAACGAATGAACTTGCCTTACCTTTTGCGCAGACAAGGGAGCTCTGAGTCAACTCCTTTTTAATGCCTTCAGGCTGTTTTATTGCAATGAAGTGGTCAGGAAAAGAAAGAAAAGTTCAGAACATCACCATGAAATGATGACATTTAGCAGTAAGACAGTATGTGAATATGGCTATCCAGGCCATGCACCTCTTGTACTCAGTCCTATCCTAGCTCCACTAGAATATCTCTTGGTCCATGGCTCCCTTTCTTACCCAAGAGCCTTTCCAGAGCACCTTCCTACTCAAAAAGCAGTTTAAAAAGTAGGTATTTCCAGCCTCTGAGAGGGACCCTGTCCAATTAATCCTATGTAGCTGTTGCTTTATGATGCTTAAGATAAACCCTTTTCTTTTTATATCTTCCCTCCTCCCTCCTCCCTAGTATTTGAGTCATGTGCAAAAGGTGCTTAAAAGAAAGGTCTGGAATATCTTCCCTTCTGGCACCATGAGCTGTCAGGACATGTGCTCATGGTCCCAAGAAGGAGCCAGTGGGAGGAGGATGGCGGATACTGTGACCAGCATGATTTCATTCTTATTTTGATATGGAGAAGACTACTGTACTCCCTCCTCACTGTGCTGCACTCCCTCCCTCCCTCCTAACAGCTTCTAACCCCCAGCCACAGGAATTCCAGTTTCCACCAGGCAGAAAGCACCTTCAGATTTCAAACCATACCTCAACAAGTAGGGTTTGAAACAAGGTGTCCCTGTAAATGGTCCTCTCTTCTGGAGATATGCTGTTTCCAGTACCTCCGGTGTTCAGTTTGGCCTCAGCAGTAATCACGAATTTCACCTCACCTGGAAAGACACCCACCAGCCAAGAAAATGCAATTATCTTTAGTGTTGACAATTACCCCGGTTTTGACTGCCTCTTCTCGGCTGATGAACTGCTGAGAAATTTATTTTCTCCAAAGATAGCTCAATAAAACCAAATTTCATCAAGATTCCATACCTGTTTGTTAGTGGAAAGGAGTGCTTGCCTGGGGCCATGGGATGAGGAATGAAAGAGGGGTCATCCTGGCCAAAAACCAGAATTCACCACCAATTTCTATCTCTTCTTAGCCTTGTACTGAGTTTTCTCTGGCCTAGGGCAGTGTTGCAATAGCTTAATTATAGCTTTTCTGCCTTTATTCATATTTCAAATTTTGGAGCACTTACACATGAAAGTAATCAGTAACTGCTTTTAGAAAAAAGACAATGTGGACTTGAAGGCAGTGTGGATTAACACAGCTACAAAACTGGGAAGGAGCAGTGTCTTTATTGCCCAGTCCAAAATTTTTAGCAAATTTATTAGCAATTAATGGAGCTGTCCAAAAATGCCTGCTTGTGGATTACTGATGCTGCCCTAAAGGGTGGGGGTAGAAAGACCAAACAGGGATATATCAAGATGATAAAAAGACAAGCTTACCCAGTTTTTGGGGGCTAACAGCCCAAATATATGTTTTTCTTTCATTGGCACACACCGTTGCTGTGTTGCCCCCTGATGAAAGGATCTCTGCCTCATAGTCATTTGACTGTGCCAGTATGGCACTGATCTGGGACAAAGAAAGAAGAAGCAAGATTACAAATGAAAGAGAATGACATTAAAATCGGGCTGCAGAGCAAAGGAGGCACCTGCATTAGTATTTATTGTGTTTTGACAGCACGGTACCACACCCTTGGCTGAGGCTCCTCCTTCAAGAGCAAAAAGATCTCTGGGAAATAAGCAAACCACATAGGAAGTAAAAGGGAACTTGATGTACCTGGACACACTTGTTGAGGTAGTTGAAGACATTAGCTATTAAGTTAAATTTTTCTCCTCGAGTGACAGAGTATGGCAGGGTGAGGTCCACAAAGAATGGTTGGAATGCTGTCAGGGAAACAGGTGAGGAGATGCCAAACCCAGCATCATCCTGAACACAGAAAGCGCTGGCTTTCCATTCTGTGATGCTGTCAGGAATGGTGTAAGAGACATCCACCTCTCCTCTGGAACTGGTGAGAATAAGAAACACAGAATGAGAAATGATCTTAGGAATTTTTCAAGACAAATTATAAAATAGGCTTTCTGCTTGAGTTAGAACTTCTGTTTTCATTTCACTTTCTGTAAGATACCTTTCCATATATTAAAAAAGTTATAATGCTTGAAGTAAAGGTGCTAGTTAACTCAGCACTCAAATACTCAACTTTTTAAATTTAGAAATACCAATTGCTGAAAAACCAGAATGCCCAAATATACAGATTAGAATAAATAAATTTAGATTAATATTCTAGAACAGCATCTGAAGGCATAGTTAAGATGGAAATGTTATGATTGAAGATGCTGTGATAGCCTGAAAGAAAATAAAATAAACTGAGTTTTTGCTGCTGAATTAAAATTGGATGAAAAATAACAAGCTCCTTCTCTCTCCTTAAAAAATACTTTTATTTCATTCTTAGCCCCTATATTTCTCCCCACCAGAAAGACAGGGAACAGGATGCAGAATATTTGTCTGCAATTGTCATGGATTAAGATGGGAAAAGTAGACCCACATCTACAAAGCAAATATATGTTCCATGGTTCCTTCCCAGAGTCCATTTTAGCTAAATGAATCAACTCAAAAAGGAAGAAAGAAGTGAAGATAAACATACTCTGTGTTAACCAGTTCCCAAATCCAGGTCTCGGGGAAGTACTTCCGAACAGAGCTGAAACCACCACTTCCACCAATAATCCTTGACTCGTCTGGAAGTGGGGATATGATTAAAGGATAGTGTTAGAGACACCATGTGAGAAGACTCTGAACTTCTGTCAGACACACTTCACCACACATGAACACTAAATATCCTGTCTGAGCATTCTTGGATTTCCCACCCCCCATATAACAGGGACAATTCCAAGAGATATGCGAAGAAACAATTTCTTATCTATTCTCTTTTCCCATGGGAAAATACTGGAAATATTAGCTATTTTACAAGACATTTCACTTAATTTCATACTGAAAGGTCTTGTCATTCAGTTAAAAAAGTGTGTTCCCCATCCTCTACAACTTGCTCTCTTTGATTTGCAAATGGGCACCAGCAGCCAGTATTATCATCACGGTTTAGAAATGCTTTACAATGACTTAGAATCACAAAATCATTGAAAAAAACCCACTAAGTTGGGAGCAACCCCTGTAATTCTCTAGTCCAACTTCTTAAAGTAGGACTAACTTCAAAGTCAGATCAGGTTGCTTCTTATGCAGCTCAGTTTTGAAAACCAGCAGTGATGGAGCTTCAAAAACCTCCTGGAGATCCCCTTCTAGTGTACTACAATTCTCTCATAAGGAAGATATTTTTCCTAATGTTGAATAACACTTTCCTTTGTGGCAAATTATGACTGCTACTTTTGTTCTTTTGCTGAGCAATCTGACTTGATGGAGAGAGAATCTTAACTTTTGCTGATCTAGAAAGGCTTTTGAGACTATGCGCTAAGTGTGCCATATACTGTGTGAAGTCTTGACTTTTAAATATTTAATTGAATAATGATTTGATGAAATATTCTGACCTGAAAACCCCTGAAAAGCCAATATCAGTTTATAAAAGAAGCATCACAGTATTCCCTGTTTTTTCTACATGCACCTGCACCTGAAACAAAATCGATTCTACTGCAAGGACTGCCAGAAGGAGATTATAGGGTACAAACCAGGACAAACAGGTCTATTTCCCAAAACCCCCCACTACACTGGCTTTTATTTATACAGGCAACAGTTTAAAGACCAGGTAGACTGAGACTGGAGATACAGAATAAACCTTCTTTTACCTGAGGCCTTGAGATTGGCGTCATAATAATGAGAAGGGTAATTTTCCATATCTGATCTCTCTTCATTGCACAGAACTGGTTTCCGTAGCACAGAGTTGGTGAACACTTTCAGACCCATATCCTAAATGGGAAAGAATCTATCAAATCACTCAGGGCATTCACTAGCTGCCAGTGCATATCACTGATTATCATTCCTCATTTCTCCCCTCCCTCATCCCAATTAATCCCGTTCTTCCAGCCTTGAATGTCTGAGCTGTACCTGGCCAACCTCTGTGTGTTTCTTATGGAGCAGTGACACCTCATGTTCTGCAAAGAGCAGCAATGATCAGTCTGATGTTGGTCTTATGTCTTAGGGCACAGGGCCAGTGGATTCCATATAGGAACTGAGTGGCCTGCATCGCAGACACAGATCTTTAAAAGGAATGCCTGGAGTCATGAGCCAAGGCTCATGCTTAGGTATCATCTACTGAACCATGGGCAGCAGCCCAGTGATTTTCTAGCAGTGATTTTCAGAGCTCCTGAGTAAGTGATGAAGGAAAAAAGTGCAGAAATGGGGTGATTGCAGGCTTTAGGCAATTCAGGCATCAGCTGCCTTCTCTCAGCCATAAGAACCACCACCTGAGAAAGTTGAATGCTAATGCTGATGAATTCTTCTGGAATCCCTCCCACTTAAAGAGCCTCCCACACAGACCACATACCCTGAAAATCCTGTAGACATCTCCATCACGACTGACATTCACAGGTTCAAAGTACAAGCCATCAGAAAAGATGGTTTTGGATGGGGTACACGCCTGTGGCCTGTCATCTTCCAGGTTGAGCCCATTGTAGTAATAGCCATATAAATCACCCCTATGAAGCTGATAGTACACCTGGAGGTGAGAATGAGTAGTTTAAGCACAGGAAGGTCTCAGGCAGGTGCAAAATTACATCTGTTCAAAGCTTATGTTGGTCCCTGAGCAATCCTGTAGACTTCAGTGGGCTTAACTAGTGATGCCTGTCTAGAGATGAATAAGCAGTTTGGACTGAGTTGTACCCTCCTCCTTCTGAGCCACAATGGTTTTGTGGGGTGAACTTGAGCAGAAAGCATGGAGGTACACTCTTGAGTTAAGCAAAGAGGAGACGAGTGTTACAAGACATTGTCATCTACAGCTTTTGTTCTGGGCCCAAGGCCTATCTGAGCAATGTAAATGATGCAATTATGTAAAAATTAAATAAAAATGCAATTTTGACATAATCATTCCACAGTGAGGAAATGTGGTGTCAAGGATTTACATAAGGCATATTTTTGGGATATGTATTACACTGCCATGCTTCCCAAAAGCAGTGCTGTGCTATCAATTTCTGTCATGGAAGCGTACAATTGCCTTACGTCTCCCTTTAATCACAGACCTCTGTTTCCAAAGGAAAAATAAAAATACAGTCAGCAGCAGAGATATCACAGGTGGGAACTGGGTTGTTCCTAGCTCAAAAGAATCAGGACTGGAGATGTGACTTACACTCTCAGCAGATAATTCTTGCCCCGACTGAAGAAGGACGCTCTGAATTGCTCGCAGGGCACAGAAGGAGTTGGCAGCAGCTTCCAGGTGGAGTCCCACTTTAGAGCCCGGGAGACCCTGCTTCTCAGAGAACTTGAGCTGGACCTGGAAATTAGCAAATCCAAGACAACCCCACGGACATTAGGGGAATCGGATTGGCACAGAGATCTGAATCTCCCCTTTCATCGGCACTCAGTAACAAGGCTCCTACCGCTAGATGGCCCTTCTGGATCAGTCTGTAAAAATTCACATAAACCCCCCTAGGCACCCTTCTCTCTCCACTGTGGGGAGTGTTTTTTCTTAGGCTGACCATATGTGCCAATTCCAGGGATGGCTTCTCATGATCCCAGACATACCTGCACCTTTTCCATTCCTAAATGCCATGCCCAGTGCAGGGCTCTTGATGAGATAATTTCCTGACCACTTTTCAGCAAACCCCAATATATCCCTTAATGAGAAAGCAAAGGTTTCCACCTTGTTTTTGAAGCATATATCACTGTGTATCCTGGAACTGTCAGCCACTATCTCTCCATGAGGATGCACTGTGTAGAGCAGCAATCTGGAGCTGGGGACAAGCTTCTCAGTGACAGTCAGTGTGATGGAGAATGTACCTCTGGAAGCTGTGGGAGGAGCATGGATCAGAGAAGGACAAGCCAGCAAAAGAGGTTAGACAAACCTCAGCTTTGGTGGAAGGACCACATATTTATTCATAACCTATGAGCACCTTTAAAACCCAGGAAATTGAATATTGGAAGACTCATCTCTCAGTGGCTGAGGCACAGCTCCCATAGCAAGATAACAGATATCTGGAGGATGCTGAGACGGGGGTGCTTTGCAGAGAGAAGTCTATACTGGGGAGAAGTTAAACATGGAAATCTGTGCACAATTGCTACAAGAAGAGCATAACATTGCCTTTGAGTCTCAAAACTAGGACCTACTACACAAGAGGAAATAGAGCAATATCCTGAGTTAAAGGAGAGTTTTCTTAACACTAAGAAATAATAAAATCTTCTCTACATGGATGAAAACTACAAGTACATGGACAGGGAATTAAGCTTAAGACCAAAGATGGTAAATATGGAACAAGTCTTATATAGGGAGAGAGGCTTTCTTAAGCCACCTCCTGAAGTGTGCAAATAGGCCACGTTCTGCAGGAAAATGGATTCTTTTAACAATGAAAGAATGAAGGTCAAGATCACTGTCGTTTGTGGGTGTTTGGAGACTTCTGAAAGAGCAATGAATTTCAAGAGTTGACTGCTAAATATCCCTTTCAAATGGGACACCTATTATTCCAAACTTTAAATTGTTTTATTATTCCAGTTGGTGAAGAGTAGGATGTCACACAATAACTGTGAGAGCATAAAAACTCCTTGGAATTATAAAATAATACCATAAAACAGATGAAGGTTGCATTCTATGTGTTTGACCACAATGAAATATCTTCCAGTTAGCAAGATAAAATTGATTATGATATGAAGGGTTGGCTAGATGCTGCAGTAAAAGAAAATGATTCTATGAGCAGTAAAGGGTCATGGGATTTAGGAACTAACACCTGGTTTAGCCACAGTTCTCTGCTTTCATCACTTGTGAAACTTACTGTGCTCTGAAATATGAGTTGTAATATGGTCTGGAACTTACCACCAGAAATGCTGACTTGCTTCTGGCCACTGAGAGTAATTTTTCCTTGTGTCATCACCTGGGCATAAAAAAGTCTCATGAAAGGGGACCAAAAGCACCTTCTTCCTTCCACCATGAAATCATTGTTTTGAGTATTGTTCTGAGAAGCCTTGAAGGCCATCAGGTTGAGCCATGATCCACAACCAGTGTCTGATCATGAGATTTCTGCCTTATAGGGTGATTGAGAGAAGGCGAAAAAAGGTGTTTTAGGAGTAACATTAGGACTTACTACATAGTAGAAGTTTGTGTGTGTGGCATTGCTGTAGCCTTCTCTGTTCAGGACATAGTGAACATTGATTGTTCTCTGCTGGCCACAGCTGAGCTCCTCTGTCACTGGCTCAATTTTCAGAAAGCTGTTGGTCCGTGAGTAGAAACGCCGGACAAGGAACGAGGCTTTGGGCTCATTATCAATCCCCCAGATAAAGTCTGCACATTCATCTGGTGCCTGTTTGACCTACGAAATGGAAAACCATAAATGTGGAATCAACAGTGTGGAAAAAAGAAAATGCAAGGCAGGTGAGAGGCAAAGGTATCTTTTCTGTAAAATATTCTGTTGGGAAACCGATTTTGTGAGGCTGTTTAAGCCAAGAGCAAGAACTGGTGTGAAAAAAAATTGTATTTCACCAATGAAGAATCAGCGGCCTTCTGGACACATTTAGGCAACCAGATGCCTGTGACACATTGCAATAAGGAGGTTATTTTAGTTTTTTTTCAGGCTTGGAACCAGTTGCATAAACTGCTGGGGCTTACACTGAATTAGAATGGCATTGTTCTAAATGACACACTTTTACTCAGTTCTTCCCATCACACCAGGATAAAGGCATGACAATACAAGAAGACCATGTGATGATAACAGGCATGAGTTTGTGCCAGCACAAATGCAGGGAAGCAGTCAGCAGCAGTGAAAGATGCTGGCACGCACACAGGCTGCGTGGATGAGGAAGGCAGTGCAGTCTCTGAGGAAGGTTCACACAGAATAAAGAGAAGGAAGATGAATGCAGAAAGAGCATTTAAAGGGGAGGGAAAAGCAGGGAGGAACTGAAGATCACTATAACCCAAAACCACAGGTGGGGTGCAGTGTGCATCTTCTCAGGCACTGGTGTTTTCTCATACAAGTTTCATGGTTTGCAGGTGTTCCTTCTATGGAATACCCTCTCTCCCATGAAATATTTATTAATGAATTAAATTGTAGCCTGCGTTTACTTACTGTCAGCTTCAAACTGGGATCGAAGAAGTTGGATGTGTCAATGGAAAAAGCAGCAGTGCCGTTTTTGTCTGTGGTATAGCTGGCCAGATAATCTCCATTGAGCTCCAGCAGGACAGTGCTGTTGGCAACAGGCTCACCATCCATGTTTGTCACAGTGATCTGAACACAATGAATACCCAAGGGATTCAGAAAAACACAAAGAGCAACAACAAAAGAAAAGCTCTGTTTACTAGTGGATGGTCACTTAAACACTGAGGACTGTTGCAGGGAGTAGAAATCAAGAGTGAAGTGTAGAGGCACATGCTCCTCAATATTTTGAGGGAGCGGGAATTCTGTGACAGGAAAACTCCCATCAGTGGGAAATTCCCATCAGGGCAGAATAACTATGTGTCACAAAGGGAGGAGGAATATTTATTGAAAAACATTGATTAACACACCTAAAACAACGAGATGACTTCATGGCCACAGGCAACCTGTGGAGCTCAGTAGCACCTTTTAACTCCTACACATCTGTGCACACCCACAGTCTCCATTGCCTGTCAGGATGATGCTGTACAGGTCATCAACCTTTTTGTGCCTGGTTTATCCTGCATGTGTAGGTTACTAAGTAGGAAGAGAAGCACTCCATCATCTCTACTGCTGTAAGTAAACACCTTGCACCTGGGATTGTGTGGTGCAACACACGGTGAATTCTACCTTTAGTTTAGGCATAGCTCTTCCTGAAGAATTTTCTTGAAGACTCCTCTTCCCTGCTCTATGACCTTCCACTTACTCACTTTTTAGGCATTCTCTGACTACAGCAGAAAAGAGACCCTGACATGCCAAGTGTGATACAATTTTCTTTTTCTCTCTAGGAGTATCAAGAGAACTATACAGTCAGTGGTATGCAACATTATCTTGGGAAGCTGACAGCACATTCAGGTGACAGCCATAAATGGGGCAACATGGAGATCATCATGCTGGACCTCAGGGAGTTTGGGTCTAAATGTATTCTCTCATGTACCTACCTCACCATGGTAAGGAATTCCCCTCTTGTAGTAGGAATCCATATTCCTGAACAGCACTTGGTCATTTCCTTGGTTGACTGAAACATAGTCATAGGCCTTCTTCTGAATACCTGTGAGACACAGCCAGTACAAAGGAGAGGAAAGAGAAATCAGACATGGGCAGAAAGCTGTTCCTTTTGATAAGCTCTATGCAGTGGTGATGTTTTGGAAGGAGAGCTACACAAAGAAAACCATAATTGCTGCCTGTTTGCCACACAGGTGGTGATCCAGGGGATTCCTGTCAGGATTAGCTATAATCAGTTACTCCCAACCCCAGTTGGTGTTACCTGTCCCATTTTCAGTGACAATGCTTTCTATGTTGAGGCTGGTGTACATCATGGCATAGCTGCGGTAAAGCTGGAATTTTTTGATGGAGATGACAGTGTTGAGGCAGCCATCCTTTCCCAGCTGAAACAGCAGCACAAAGGGGAAAACCCATTTTTCTCAAGGTCTGCAAAATTGATCCTCATTATGTATTTGTGCATCTTTGAAGAGCTCCCCGCCTACCTTACATTTCTTCCTCCCCAGCTCCCATCCCAGATGACTGTTTCAATATTATTTACTCTAGCACCTGGAAACTTCTCTCCTTATCCCCTCTAGTCTTCTCTATGCTCATGCTCCTTCTTAAGCCCATTTTGCATGATGCTTTTGCTCCGGACCACAGCACATCGAATCTGAGCTAGCGGACAAATTATTCATTCATTTAATATTAAGTGTCCTCAAAGACTCCCAGCAGAGTTCTTCTGATTAGATTTGGTAAAAACACATTCCCAGTGTTTCAGAAATTATTACAAATTTGCAGTTTCATAAGCTTGCCTCCTTCCTACTGATTCTTTCTGAGGGAAAAATCAGTCTTTTAGTGAGGTCTTTCAGCATTGCCTGTGAGATAGTGAGAAAAACCACACCACTGAGATTGTCTCTCTGCTGTTCCCTTGGAAATTAATGAGGCCACTGAATCCTGTGCTGCATGCTGGGTAGTAAAGCTGACAGGGAAGAAAGGACTTGTTATGTATCATACCAGTCCAGTGACAGCTTCACAGGTTTTTTTCCAGTTTCGTACACACAGTGGACTATAAAAGCGCTGCTGACACACATTAATTTGGGCATTCCCTTGCACTGGCTGACCATAAGTGTACCTAGAAGAGGAAGAAACATGAGAATTCAATCATGTGAATTTAACATGAGACCTGCAAAAGTTGCAGAGCAATGCAGACTCTAAATCCTCCCGCAGTATCCAGAGCACAGACAGAAGAGCAGTTGGGAATTACAATCAGTCAGCCCTAGTAGAA
The DNA here is from genome assembly GCF_036417665.1 of Passer domesticus. Classification (NCBI taxonomy): domain Eukaryota; kingdom Metazoa; phylum Chordata; class Aves; order Passeriformes; family Passeridae; genus Passer; species Passer domesticus. The sequence goes on along the minus strand of NC_087475.1, from coordinate 87,525,636 downwards.
TTCCCCTCTACTATTTTTAGGCTGTTTCTGCCATTTTGTTAAAAAAAACCCCGTTTCACCATAGTTTTGGTGCAATCATTCTTTAAGGTCTGAAGCTGGAAAGCAGTGCTAGACTCAGGATATCATTCCCTGCACCTTTTTCTCCTTGGTACCTTACACAAGGCAGAACATATTGACCTATTCACCCTTTTAGCTCCTGGCACCCTGCACTTTGGCAGGGCCACAGCCCTATTTTGATGATAGACTCTTATTTTCTGTAATAATAAAACACAGCTAGCAAGTAGGAAGTGCTTGAATTGGACACACACAAACTCTCTCTGTTTTAATTCTGCTATGTAACAGAAGAATATCATAGACTCATAGGAGAAGAATATAATGTCTTTCATGATATTTTATATCATGAAAGTCACAGATAAAGGAATTGTTCTGAGCCATATTCTGAACCAGCAGAGCACACCATCCAATGCCAGCTCTTCCCAGCAGAGCACACCATCCAGTGCCTATACCATTTGTTGTGCAAAATTGTGCTGTCTTCAGCTCTGATACTTACGAAGCACAAACGTTCACCCTGACTTCTTCGTCAAAGAAAGAAATCGTCCTTGGCACAGTGGTTGTCACTTCAAATTTTGGCAACACTGAGAATGTAACATGAATATGACTGATCAGCAATTGCATGCCATACACAGGTGTGTGTGTGTGTGTAAGACAATAAAAAAAAAAAAACAAACCAAAAAACAGTTGGCAAAGACATTTTCACCAACAAGGGAGAGGAAATGGATCAAAGAAGAACCTAACTAGGAACTGGCTGTAGCATATTACAATAGAAAAATAACCTTCTGTGGCAAGATGAGTAACTTCGGTAAAATTAACTAATAATCATACTAATAACTATAACAGTCACAGCAAAACTCACGGTAAATCACTTTAATCTCCTTTCTTAAAGAAAAGTGAGTAATGACAATGTCTCAAACTAGTTAAGCCCTGGAGTACAAAAGTTATTATGCAATCTGGTTGCAGTGAAGGAGAAAGGCAACAGATTAAGCGAAATAACCAAATCAAATAGATTGCTGACACCACCTCTCTTCAACTTATATTTTATCCCAGGTCCCATAGCTGGGAAAGGCCTGTTTCTCATGCACCAGTCCACCCAGCTCTCTCCAAGACTTTTCTTTTCCAGGCATGATGTGGAGAATTCAAAGGACTTAAAATCTGCATTAGTAGCTTTCATCTGACTTAGGCTGAGCCTCAGTGCTAGCACAGAGTAGTTTATGAGCCTTTGCTTACCATACTCCTCCACTCTAAAGGACTGGTACTCTTTTCCACCTGATTTTGTCTCCACAGTAATTTGGTAGGACCCCAGAATGGGCTCTGGGATTAGTGGAAAGGAGAGCTGGACAATTCCGTGCTTCGATGTTACCTCCAGCCACTGGAAGATCTTGTTTTGCTCTGGATCCTGGAAGAAAGAGATGTAGCAAAACCTTTATCACTGTTTCTTGCCTTCTTTCAAGGCCTGTCTTCAGACATATTGGCTAAATGAATCACAAGTGCTTTGGGGCTGATGACGTGTGCTTTGACTTTCCATCTCTGCTTGTGGATTTAACAAAACTAAGTTTATGTTTAACTGGGAATTAGCTACACTGACAGATGGCCTCAGATCATTCAGAAACAGTTCCTGATTGGGACACAGGTTGCATATGGGACACAGGCTGCCTATCTAGAACACTCATAGCATAAATCTTTCTGACTCAACTACCTTTGTAAAGCAGGAGTATTATCCTGGCCTCTCTCAGAAAATGCTTGGAGATGTAGTGATGTGAAATGTAGTAGAAGATGATTCATTGTTAGCCCATTCCCATGAGAGTATGGCATTTCAGAAAGTCACCATTCTTGTGCCTAGGTATGAGAAGGAGGCTATTTCACCACTTCTTTGCTGTAGTCCTCCCAAGGTAAGCCTGGGACAGAACACTCCTGTTTGAACTCTAGTGAAGGGCAGAGCAGCAACCCCACGCTGCCTCTCACTAACAGCTCCAGTTCTGCTGATTTCTTCTCTGGTGCTGGGAAAGGATATTGCCACTGTTCAACTTCAAATCCATTGGCTTTAAATGGTGTGCTCTGGATGAGTGTCCCTCAGCTGTTGACTCTATAGGAAATGGTGAAATACAGTCTTCCCAAAGGAGCTTGTGCTTTAATTTCATGTTGTATCTCTTACCTCAATGATGATTCGGGGATACTGGAGGAGGAAATTAAGGGAGAGAAAAAAAAAATCAAAATGATAATCTAACAGTGGAGGTTGATAAACACTAGAACATAAGGAAAACTGTGAACAGCTTTTTCTGGATAGAGAAGACTGAACTAGGGAAACAATTTACAATTCACATCTGTAGTTAAAAAGATAATTTTAAGAGGATAACCTGTTGGTGAATTTTTTCTCAAAAATATCCAGTCTTTTTCTACATATCTGGGATTACAAAATCTGTGTGCTGTTAGAGATTTGCACAGGTGCTTTCAGAGCCTTGACCTCTACAAAGGCAAGGAAATGATGGAGTGCAAAGGTAAGGAGTTACAGCAAATATACAAAATACAAAAAATACAAAATACAAATAATATCAGGAAGTCTGTTCCAGGCCCTTCTTATTCAATATCTAAGTGAGAGAGTATCAGTGAAGAGGTACCTCAAGAGGGTACTTGAAAAGTTTTGACTATCACTCACACTTACCGTCTCCTGAACAGGTCTGAGCTGGGTGTCCAAAGTGACCACACGAAACATCACTGAAAAAAAACAGGACAAAAAAGGATTACAGAATCATCAGGGTTGGAAGAAACCTCAAAGCCTGTCTAAGCCAAACCATCAACCTGGCACCAAGTGTCAGATCTTCAAGTGTCACATGCAGGTGCTTCTATCTTGTATTTTATTAGCAGTGATAAATAATTTTCAATACACAGCTTTGACCAGGCTTTTTTGGAAAACTAAAGAGTGCCCAGAGAACATGAAAGGATTGTCTTAGCCAGTGAAAAAAGAAAAACAAAATAAATGTCAGCTGAAATATCTTCGATTATTACCCACTTGGGCTAAAGTATAATTATGCTAAAGAGATAGCTAACTCCACCACAGCTAGTATTGTCATTTAAATATTGTGATGGAATCGGCACTTTGAAATAGATAACAGTTAAGGGGAAAGAGTTGTTGACAGGAAATGAGGTGTTTGCTCCATTTTTATAGTAACTTTATTAGCTTCAAACTTAATCTATTATTTTCTGTATTTTTAAGGTTACTTTTTATGTGACTCTCCTCAAGTAAACCTGACAGAACTCAAGATCCTGTAAATTCAATTAAGTACAAAGACATGAATTCTACTATTTTGTTGCACTGTTGTGAATTGCTTCTATTTTTCACTAACTTTGATATCTCAAATTAAAATGAGATTTTTATTCTACAAGAATAAGTTTCTGTCATCCTTGACCCACCCTTTCACTCAATTTCTCACTTTTCTAGCTGACTCAAACCCTTCTTCCACCTGTTTGTCCTGGCTTGTAGAGGGGTTTGTCCGTCTGGACGAAGACAGCACCATCCACATTCTGAATTGCCACTGATCTTCTCTCAACTAAGTCAACTGTGGCACCTTTGGCTGAGAAGGAAATGAATGCCAGTGGATCAGAAGTAGCAGGAGGAACCTGGAGAGGAGCAAAACCCCAGAGGAAAAGTGGTAAATGAGACATGCTGAGGTTCCCTGACGCCCAGGGTTTTAGAGTAGGATACTGTCAATTGAGTCATAAACAGCTTATGGAAAGTTATGAGAAGCCCCACCTTTGTCAGTGAGATAATTTCTGGGAATTTCTGCTGTGGAAGGCGCATAATCTGTCATCAGGTAATAAGATTTGAAGCTGTGTTCTGTCCTATGAATTTCCCGGCTTACATGCATGTTGCCACAGCCATATACCTTTAATTCTGAAGTGTTTTCTCCTGATGCCTTCTGGAAGACCTCACCTTGGGACTCTTTTTCTGGTGTGTACAGACCTTGCAGAGTCATGGGAAAGGGAATAACTGGGATGATATGGGACCTATCATCTTGTTTGATACTTCAACATTCCATAAGGAGCATGCAGCTGTGATAACAATCTAAGGCTTTGCTCTATTCACTCTGGGAATGGAGAGGGAGAGTCTTTCTCTAGCTCCCTTCTACAATCCATAGGTCTTTTTTTCCTGTTTTTTCAGCCTTTCCAACAGTTTGTTTTATTTTAAACACTTTGTCATCTTTCCCTCACTGACAAGGCGAGTTGCAATCAGGATTATTTCTAGCTACTACACCCCTTCAGTAGTTTCAAAAGTGAAAATACCTTGAACTCGCCACACTTGAAGAAGTCATTCTCTGTCATGGGCTCCTCAAAGAGAGTCCTTTGGACACTGCCATATTCCAGGACAACACTCATGGACAGAGGCTCGCTGAGGTTGTGTAACTGCACACAAGCTGTCTGCGGGGCGTCGCTCCGCACAACCGATGGGACCAGCAGCACATACTGGCTGCAAGAACAATCAGAAAGGTCAGTCATGCAGGAACGTCAGAGCAAACAGGAGAGGAAAATACCGCAGAAGTGCCATAGGTGTGAAGGAAGACATGATCCAAAGCATGCTTAAACCAATGGAAGGATTTCAATTTCTTTCAATGGATCTTAAATATGCTAAGAAAGTACAAATGTCAACTTTTTAATCCCTCACAATTCCTTCAGAGCGGAGGGACTGGCATCATTCTATGCAGGGTCTTACCCAGTATGATACTGCACCTCTCCATTCCAGGTATTTACACATCTCCAATTACTGAAGTGGCTAAAGCATAGCTACATTTGTCCTCCCATGACCTAGGTGTGTACTTAAACCTCTGCAGCTTCCCATAAGGAGGAGCAATATTTAGCTTCTTCTTGGCACCAATGACAAAAATACTAATTAAGGGTTGCAACAATCTTTAAATTTCTCATTCTCTGGATATCTGTTGGATAGGAACTGCCATAAGTCAATCCACTTAATGCACAAGAAGTGATGTTGCTTTTCCATTTTAGCAGAAAATTCCAGGGAACACTCAATCTAATCTACATGTGCAGTTCTGTTTCCATGCTCCTGTTCCATGTTCCTGTTTCCATGCTTCTCCCTGTCTTCTTTTCTTTGTTTCTTTCTTCCATTGAGGTTTTTTTAATATACTTTTTCTCTCTATAATTAGGGTTGCCTTCTTTCCCCGGAATACTCCTCTGAAAAACATTCCTTCATATTTGCTATATTTGTCTAAAACTCTGTTGCTGTCCAGCAGTTTGCTGCCCAAACTACTCTTTCCAAATAACGTATGACAGAATTCATGAACTGGTTTTGTAGCAGAACATGAATCACACAATCTTTCTTTCTAATCTGATCCTTTCCCTTTTTTTTTTCTCCCACAGCTTTGCCAGCTCATATTGCCTTTATTTTTATTTTCACTTGCCCAGTTCCGGCTGCATGAAATTCAAAGACCAAAATTAAAAGTTATTAAAATTGACAGCGTATTGGAGGAAGCTAAGCTGTCCTTCATAGCATTTTCCTTTAAAATTTTTGAGAAGAGGGTTAAAGCTCCATGTTGGTGTATTTTTGAATACTGTGGCTGAAATCTTCCATTTGTATAAAGCCACGGGGTCTGACAGTGCTAATGAATACTAATTGTACTGGGTTTGCCATTCAGCATGGTCTCAGTCCCAGCCACTGCCTGGCCTCTAGCACCTCCCCATACACCGTGCTCTCTCTGTGCTGCTGATGCATATCAATTCTAATTACTAGTACTACTTGTTAGTCTAGTCCTGAGTCTCCTTGCCGCTTTACCCACACACATCACACTTCAGGCACTCAGATTCCAGGTTTCTGTCATTCACACTAGATTTCACATCAGTTTCATGATGGAGAGCACCATTCCAAACCATCCTTCAATGTCATCTACTTCCAAGTCAACACATTTAAGGTCTATGTCTCAAATATCCTGTTTATCATATAGCAGTGTCCCAGAAGAAATAAGCTGGTGGGATATACAATAACACATGTTATCTTATAGACACAGAATGTGTGACCACTTACGTTTCAGAAGACACTATGGGAAACCAGTTCAAGGACAGAATACAGAGAAGAATCCTTGACCACATGTCTGTGCATGAAGAAACAGAGAGACTGATCTCAAGCTGACAGCCTGTCCCTGGTTTTTAAATTGACCTGAAATGGTGCTCCTCCTCCATGGCTTCAATCACAGTCTAACAAAAGCTATTAACATAAAATTTGCATATGTCCAATTTCCTCACTACTTTCTGGTCTCACACTCCTTGAACTCCCAAATAATAGCTTTGGAAAGCTCTCATGTTTCACATACCTCTGTGAGGTATTGCAAGCCAAACCGGTTCCTGCCTATATGATTGTTTCATTGAAGCTTACCTCTTTGATTATCGTGTCACTGGCTGAAGATTCCTTAATGTTTCAACTTGTTAGTATTTGCCACTACTTAAGTATTTCCTTATTCTGCAAAGGTGTCCTGTAGACGCATCACACAACAGAAATAATCATAATACACTGCTTTTTTTTCATGTCTGCATGGGAGCCAGGATGGGTAAAAATACAAGAATACATCTACAGCTGCATTCAGAATGGCACTAAAGCAAACTCCTAATGGTAATCTGGATTTCTTACTGTAGACACTAACATTTGGCAAGGAATGATGCTGGCTGATGGTCTACCATTTTTGCCAGTGGAGAGGACAAGTATATTTCTAGGGAAAGGAATCTGATAGCATTATTTCATTTGCTCACTCATCTGTCTGTCTATTTTTTCCCCCTCATCCCTGCTCCCCCCATTAAATGACTTGTTAGTTTGTTGGTGAATTTTAGTAAATCTGAGAAGATGTTTCAGAGTAATTAATATATAGAATCATAAAATAACTTAAGATAGAAAGAAACTTCCTGACATTTTGTGCTTGAATCTCTCATTTTAAGCAGGGCTAACTTCAAACAGGTCATGTTTTGAATATCTGGAGGAATGGAGAGTCCCACCATCTCTGGACACCTGCTCCCATGCTTAACCATCCATGCGGTGAACGCTTCTTTTCCTTAAATCAGAATTTCCCAAATCATCGCCTGTGTCCATCTTTTCTTGCCCTTTCACTGTGCACCTCCAGGAAGAACCTGCCTATTTCTTCTCCATAATCCCACTTTACGTTGTGGAAGACTGAAATTATGTCTTCATGTAGCCTTTGTTTCTCCAGGCTGAATTAAATTTGACTGTTTCTTTCTGTAGGTTTGTCCCAGTCCCTGATCATCCCAGTGACCTTCCACTGGACTCCTTCAGTCTGTCAGTGCCTTTCTTGCACTGGATGCAGAGCTTCATTGTGGTCTCCCAAGCACTGAGCACAGGGGAAGAACCAGTTTCCTTGACATGTTGGCTAAACTCTTGATAATGCTACCAAGGAAACAAAATAATATACAGTAATTGGGGATTGGATTCATACCCTTACATAAGAAATGGAAAAAAAGAGCCAATCTGAAACAAATAAGGTAGGCCAAACAACAACAGTCTCTAACTGCAGCCCTGGGGAAGTAAAAGGCAATTTCCTTTCTACTTTGTCTTCTTAACCAAGCAGATAATGAATGGGAAGAGGAAGCTGAGTATCCTCCAGGAGTAATTAAGAACACTAAAAAGAGCTGGGGGCACTGAAAAGGTGTTGTGCAATGCAGAGAGGGCATGAAGTTATTTCAGGTAAAGAATATGAGGAGGAAATGAGGACTACTATAGTAATGTGGTGTAGAAATTGATGTGTGCCTGCTAAAAGCCTGATTCTACCAATTTCAGCTTTAATGGTAAAATATGTTCTTTCAACCCTCTAGCTAATGATTCAGCCACACTTATTTATTATTAAATAATAAATTTAATAATAAATGAAATTGCTCTTCCCATCAGCATAGCTGATGTTTAAAACTACCTGTGCCTAACCAGGTTACCTACTCATCTTTCCTAAAATCCTTCTGATGACCAGGTTGGGACACAAAGGGGACTGCCCCAGATGCTTCTGGAACTATGGGAGCTATTCCCACTGTGTTACTAGTGAGAAATATGACACAAAGCTTCCCAGAATGGTGAGGCCTCACAGTGACAGTGCTGAGTGGCAGGTGTGTAGCTTGCAAAGAGGCCAGTCACACTGTTGAAAGCAGCTGCTTGCATTAGCTGAAATGATGTCAGAAGACAGTTAACAGTATGTCACAGATATTTGCAGCTTTGAAGTGCCTCAGACCCTATCTCTTACTTTAAACGGGTTGTAAGTAACAGACAAAAAGAATTAAGGCGGGAGGAGGAAATAGCAAACAGCCCCAGGGTCCTGGTGTAAATTGCTTCAGAAGCTCACCCTTTATTTAAGTGCAATGCGCCTTTAGCAGGATGGTGAGAGGGTCTTCTTGTTAACAGCCAAACATGGAAAAGAAAAAGATAAAGCATTGGAAAAACTGAAACCCCTGAAGAATGTATGTTCAGAACAATGGAAAAGCACGTTTCTCTGGAAACAAGCTATTGAATTCATTACTTTAGTGAAATTACTGATTCCAGAGGACCTCTTTTTATTGTAGCAATGTTGTGATAAGCACACATCAGTACCAAGACAGGAATAATTCTTAAGACCACTGTACAAGGAGGAAACTATTTGAGGTGTCTTTGGTAGGAAGGGAAAAAGAAGAAATTTTCAGTTGTATGATTAAGAAACTGGGAGCCAGAGAGGATAAATCCAGAAGCGCAGAGATTGGGATTTAACATGGAGAGATAATGAACCTCACACTAAGCAGCTGTTAGAAGACACACAGAAAGTTCCTTGATAATGGAAATCTTAAACCAGTCTGCGGACCTGCTTTATATTGGCAGAATGAAAGATGTAACTGGATATCAGAGTCTGGCTAGAAATTTGATGAAATGAGGAACAGTGTCAACTTCAAGACCAAATCAATACAAATACAGACGTATGCTTGCTTTTCAAAGTAGAGTCGTGTCACATGCCTTTTGGACAGCAGAAAATCAGTATGTCTTCAACTCACTCTGTCCAGACTTCAGCAAGTTACTGCATTAGCTCTCTGTTATTAAGCAAGTTTATATACACATACTTTCCCCCGCCCTCCATTCTTTCTCTAGATGAGTCAAAGTGATGATTGGAGTTGCATTGAAAGTGTGTTTTTCAGAAGTTAATTTTCTTTCAAATAAAGTTGAATTTGCCAATCCATTTTATCAGACTAAATATACTTGCCTTCTTTTCTCTTTCCAACTGGGCACACATACAGGCCACAGCAATGTGAAATTTTTCAACCAAAGCTGAATCTACTCATTTTCTGTGAGTATTTCAGTGTTTGGCATGTACACTGCTCTAACAGAACATTGTGTGAGGCTGTGACTAGTCACACACAATACCCCAATTAGCTTCTGTAGGCCATGTCAAATACCCCTACACTGTCCCAAAATGCCCAGCATATCTGTATGTGCAGGATCAAGGCACTAGATACAGTCACAAATTAGAAAATAAAGCAGTTGAACAATATCCACCTGGCATGCAGAATGGTGCATAGTCTGAATGTGGAGCTGAGACATTCAAATTCTTGGTCAATAGGGATCTAAGTAATGCCTGTTTTCTTTTTTGTCAGAGAATCAGCAGGAAGTTAATGAGAAATGTGAGCAGCTCTTAGCAGTGAGGCCTTGGATTTTCCAGAAGACTGAGTAATATATAATTACTTATTTCTGCTCTGTGGCTTCACTTTATATTTGCATAACACTGCACAGCAAGGACTGTAAGTACTTTCTAAGCCATTACTTCATCTGAGATGACGTACAGACAATCCACCACACCTCACACATTACAATACCTGTTTTATTGCTTGATTTCTTTACCTGAAAGAGGTGGATATGGCATCAGAACTCCAGCTTCCATTTTACTTAGGCAAACACTCTCACAACAGTCCCAGGCTACTTACTAGACTGTGATTTTCTCAGGAAATTATAATCTGATATATGCTTTCCCACAACACATTCATCAAATGTTCTGTGATAAAACATCTTGTTTTAAAAAGCCAATGTATCTCTGAAAATTGTTGTGCATATCCTAAAATTCTTAATTTGGATAAATTTGCCCATACAGCCTCCTATTTTTTCAAGGCACATCCTTTTCTGCAAACTTCTGGGTTTGCAAGTGAAAGTATTTCTCAGAACGTTCGTTGGCAAGAGGCCACGGTGTGGTTTGTAGAGTATTCTGTATAATTTCATATTGAATGGATGGAACATTTTTCTGATATTGCTAATTTACTTTAGTGGTAAAGATCAGGTAATTGTAACACTATTCTATTGAAAGAGCAAACCATAAACTATTGAGTACCTGAAAGGTCTTTTTTACAGATGTTAGTAAATAAAATGCTAAGCTTTCAACACCATATTTATTGAATATGTTTTAGTTCTGCTTCTGAAAAATTAAGTATTACAGCCCCACATGTCATGAAATACCAGTACTTGAAATACCAACCATTTTTCTTTATCTATGAAGTAATGTAATGTATACAGACATTCTTGAAAGATGCTTGCTGTGTCTAAATTATGAAAATAGGATAGTGTGAACATAGCAGGGCAGGCCAAGAAAAAGAAAGTTTAAGAAAGACCACCAAAGACAATCAAAACCAGTCATCAGTCTTTCTTCAGAAACAAACAGAAATAGGAAGCCTGCCAGAGAATCCACGCGGCCATGGAATGAGAATAGATGAGGTCAAGCAGAGTGCAGGAACAGTGCAAACAATCAGTATTGTTACTTTCTGGTTTAGTTCATCTAATTATTAATGAATATTACTGTTTTTTAAATGAACAACTTGATATAAAACCTTCATTTATCATAAAACAAAATACCCAACAATATATGAAGAAGGCAATTTTTATGCAGTAATTGTGTTGCTGACATTCCAAATTAGCTCAAAATCATAAAAAAAAATCACATATTCAACTCTAAGATTTGATTGTTACAGAGCTTTTTCATAAGGAACCATGAACATGTATTTCATTTGATCACAAAGGACAAAGATGTGTGACAGCGAGCCTTTTAAGAGTAAAAGTAATTTTTACTTCACTAGAAAAGCTTTCCTGTCTTCACTGTTTTCTTTGATCCCTTATTCATATTGTTCTGTGTGTTAGGTCAACATGGGCAGACTGACTCACCAGGCTTTAAAGCACCCAGACAGTAATGGAGTTAAAATAAAGGAACCTATTTGACAGCCTCCTTTTTGAAATGTCATCATCTGAAATGTTGTGCTCTGATACAAAGAAAATGAATCAGTTCGCTCCAGATTGAGGCTCTGAATAATCTCCCACTCCTTGTAGTTAGGACCTCTCCTGGGTTTTACATATTTTCATTTTTTAAAGAGAGCAATACACAAGCCCCCACACTAGTCCACTCAAACCCCTCCCATTTCATGGAATCCTGTGGTTTTACCCTTTCAGAAACATCCAGACTCTACCAGTCAAAACAAAAGTTTGCAATCTCAGGAAACTGAGATTGATATCCCAGAAACATTGCTGCTTTTACCTCTTTGAGTCTACCCAGATCTGGCCCCCTCAGTTCAGGAAGGACATTGAGGGGCTGAAGCATGCCCAGAGAAGGGCAGTGGAGCTGGTGAAGGGTCTACAGGGTTTGTCCTATGAGGAGTGGCTGAGAGCTGGGGTTGTTTAGCCTGGAGAAAACAAGGCTGGCAGGGGTCGTCCTCACTCTCTACAGCTGCCTGAGAGAAGGTTGTAGCCAGGTGGGGGTTGACCTCTTCTCCCAGACAAGCAGCAATGGGACAAGAGGAAATGGCCCCAAGTTGTGTCAGGGGAGATTCAGGCTGGACATCAGGAGGAATTTCTTTGTGGAAAGGGTTGTTAAACATTGGAATGAACTGTTCAGGAAAGTGGTAGAATCACCATCCCTGGAGATGTTCCAGAAACAACTTGACGTGGCACTTTATGCCGTGTTCTAATTGACAAGGAAATGGCCAGTCAGAGGTTGGACTTGATGATATCAGAAGTGTTTTCCAGCTTTAATGATCCTATGATCCTTGCCAATAGACATTCCACAAGGTCTGCGCAGGCTGAGGCTGTAGCTGCTCCATGATTCAGGAAAGATCTGCTCACTCTAGAGCATCAGCTAGAATTGAGTTTGAGCAAGAACCTGTGGGCAACTGTTCCTCAGATGCAACATCCAAAGAAACAAAAAGACAAGAGGACTAAGCCATGCAGGTAACCAGGCATCTTGGTCATGAAACTTCAAACTGTAAACACTACAAATCATTTAATGGATAGCCTGAGAACTAGTTAACATGGATTTATGTGCTGCCAGTTGTTGAGGAGAATTGGTAGTTTAAAGACAGAAGAGATCTCGTGTAAAGTGAGGTGATCTCTGTATGTAAGACCTCATTTTCCAGTCTTTTATACAATGTATAAGTAATGGCTCCAAGACAGGCCTTGCAACTCCAAGATTTCCATTTTGTCAAAAACACTTTTCAGGGATGTTATTCAACATAACGAAAGCTCAAAAGCTTTCTTTGGTGATGTGAAACAACTGCCATGTGCAGTTTGAAGTCACATGCACCTGCTGTGTTGTCTGCTGTAATTCTGCAAGGGGCAACACTTGATTTAACTAATCTACAGGCAAAATATGCTGGAGAAGGCTTTAAGAGTGACTCTTCAGGCAGCACAAATAAGTCTTTTGTATTCCTCCTCATTTTACTGACAAGCCAGTCATTCTTCCAGTGACCAGGGACCAAAGACCCTGGAGATCAAATCACTTTGTGTGCCCATCTGACTTTTTCCAACCAGTAAGATCATGCTGCAGGCCATTGCTCTGAGGACCTTGCATTTTCTAGGAGAATCACTTTTGGTGGTACAAAGCCCTGACAGCTGTTGATGCGTTTTTGGGATCATGGGAGTGATGTGTGTGTCTGTGTAGAAGATCTGTGTGGTGGCCGTGCATCGTTTATGTGTGTCTGTGGTGTGTGTATGTGCGTGTCCCTACTAGGAATAGCAACCTCCACCTCACTACTAGTTGCACCGGGAATTTCACCTCTGTTAGCTGACAAATTCTGCCCTCCTTAAAACTCTGCTGCACTGTGTCCTTTAAAACACACATTTAAGGAGTCAAGCACAAGAAGAGGGCTCTGTCTTCTATCTGATTAGGGAAAACATTTTAGTAGAAAGGATGTTGAAGACATGATCAGAGCCTGAAAGCATGCTACATTATTTGCAGACTTCTGTGTAAACTCAATATTCTGGTCTTTTCCTAGGAGGAAAAGAAAATGAGCAGAAGCATCAGTGTCCCAGTCTCTCTCTATTTACCCATGTAAATCTTAGAAATTTGTAAGCACTCCTAGCTGCTGAGTTCCTAAAAATAAGGCCACATAGGAAAAAAAAAAAAAATCATAAATTAACAAAGGAATGCTGTAATATATAATTTGTATTCAGTGTTCCTAGAGATCCTCACATGTATGAACATGGGGAGCCCTTATACTGAAGGCCATGTCTCTGGAAGCAGCATAGGGTTTTACATTTCTGTAGCCAAAAATCATGTTAAACCTTTGCAACCACTAGTGGAATAAGACAATAAGTCTAGGTGTGGCCCAAACCTGCATTTTTTTTAATGCATCTTTACTTATAGTTAAAGTGCCTTTAATTGTATTGTCAAGACCCATTCCCTTCACCTATATTAGTAATTGCTCTGATTTTCTGTGTGCCTGAATCTGAAAATTATCTCTCCCTCAAAGCAGTGAATACAGTTCAATCAGTGCTAAAAGCAAATGCTTTGAGCCACTGATACTTAAGGAAAAATTTAATATGCCAGGAAATGGCCTATGTCACCTTCCAGTCTACAATAAATTTTTCTGAGTACTGGTGCTGCAGTACAAGGAGGGCTTTTCTACATGCTCCTGTTAATGCCAGACGTATACTTATTAAAATCCTGGATCACACTGTTGTGTTGCAGCCTTCTGACCCTAGTTCAGGCTCCACAAGAGCTAATAAAATTAGCTGTTCCTGAGTGAACACGAGAACAAGTCCAGCTGCATAGTTCAGGACTCGCTTGAACAGGTGGGAATGAGGTACTCCAACCACAGACCAAAGCAGAGCTGGTTTGGAGATGATTCTGCAGTAAAGTCTTCTCCAGGCCTAGTGAGCCACACTAACAAGGTGTACAGGAATAGTATCAGCTCGGGATTATAGTCTCTGGATGACTACCTAGTAATTAATGAGCAATCATGCACAGCTCTTGAAATGTCCCCAGCCATCCTGGGGCTGTCAGGAATCGGGAGTGGTGCCCATGGGTGTGGTGAAAATGCACAGATGAGCAAAGATAAACTAAATGCACAAAGAATTGACAAGGCCAAAAGCTGCTGTTAGGTCTCAGTTTTCCTTGGCATTCTCACCCAAAGCCACAAATCCAGAGTTCTCTCTCTGCTGTAACACCTAACCACAGAGGTGACCACAGCCAGCAAGAAAAAGGCCAGCTGCCAGCTAAGGCTTACACAAAAGACTTGGTCAGCCCTGAGCCCATTGCTATTGACAGCCCATTCTCTAGTCCCAGACAAACCAGAGGTCTGTAACACCAATCATCACTATCACCTGAGCCTGTTGAAAGGCTACAAAGTCAAGAGGAAGCAACTAAATGCACCCTGACTCTCTGCAGCTCTCCTCAAATTTAGATCCAAAATTGAAAATTCCTGGCAAAGGTGCCTGAAAGGTCTGACTGGCTTTTGCTTTTTCCCCTGTAGCTTTTCAGCAGCAGCACCAGCACTAACGGCTCCATGCTTGCCTGGCCAACCAAGTGTACAGTCACACTTGGACTTCAACAGAGATAGAGCTCCAAAACTGAAAATGCCTAGATTGCTCCAACACAAAAGGTGACCGAACAGCTATTCCTGGCTATATCCTTCCCCTTTCAACAGAGCATCCAGATGGGAATATGAACTTGCCTAGCCAGCTAAATGCATCTCAACACCAAAGAAGCTCAGATACTCAAAATACCTGGTGATGGCTCCAAAACAATAAGTGACAAATCAGAAAGGTATTGCTGGCCTTTATCTTCCTGCTGTAGCCTGCTCTTTCCCTGTGCATCCTACAAACTACAGCACCAACACTGGAGCTACGCCCTTGCCTTCCTAACTTAAGTGTACAGTCATTTTTTTCAGTTTCAAACTTCATTCACCTGGGATGTTAGCCTGTGCTGGGAGTGCAGTTTACCAACAATTATAGCAGTTTACAGGCTGCAATAGGAGAATGAAAGCTAGCAAGAATTTTCTGTCCTGGCACTTTTGTGTGTAAGCAATCCATGAATGTTTACCATTTTCAAGCTTAGTTGCAGGCAATAGTAAATTAGGGTGCTCCCAAAACCTGGGAAATTATTAGCATCTGACTCTAAGGCTTCAGAATATTGAACACTTGTTTTATTAAAACTATACTATGTTACATTATACTATATTATAATTATACTATAAAGAATACTAAAGAATATTTACTACTAACTACTGAAAAACTTGTGACTGTCTGCTGACAGTCAGGACACAGCTTTTTGTGATTGGCTAAGGAAACAAACAATCTTCAGCAGAATCTAATTACCAAATTCTTTCGGGTAAATAATCTCCTAACACATTCTACATGTGCAAAACACAGGAGCAGCACATGAGATAAGAATTGTTTTGATCATTCTTATCTCTGTTTCTCTTACAGCTTCTCTCTATTCAGAGGGCATGTGAATACCACAGCAGGCTATTAAAAGAACAGGATTGCACATTTAAGTGAGAAGGAAAGCACATGACCCCACTGTTTCTGGTGTGGTGTACAGCCTGCATGAGGAAAAAAAACCAAAAACATGCAGCAGCTTTTTGGCCTGGCAGCTTTCTGTGAGAGCAGTCGCTGGACATTTTCAATTTTGGAGCTGGAATCTGACAGGAGTAAATAATGCTGTGTACATTGAGGTGGGAAGGAGCGCGCATACCCCAGAGCTGGTGGGGCGGTTCATAGGCTGCAGTGGATAGAGTGAAGGTCAGCTCTGCGTTCTGCCCGGCTGTTTTCTGCGGGAGCAGCGCGTGATGCGCTCGGTGCTGGAGCTGCCCTTGGCTCCGTCAGGGAGCATCGCGGTACACGGAGCGGGTTCCGCGGGTGCCTCGCCCCATCTAGTGGTTACATCGAGCGGACGTAAAAGCCAAAACAGCTTTCGGTCCTGCCACGTTTCCTGAGGCTGGGCTGCAACTCCTCAACAGCAGAACACCAGGACACCAAGAACGCCTGCCAAAGCCAGGATTTCCATACCCACTCTAGGACAGCACAGGTAGTTGTACGAGACCTTAGAGTGTCTTCCAGTACCTGAAGACTTTCAAGAAGGCTGGAGAGAGACTTTTCATGAGGGCAAATTGTGATGGCACAAGGGGAAATGGTCTTAAGCTGAGGGAAGGTAGGTTTGGACTACATTACATTCCTCACCCATCCTAAGCCTTCCCCCTGAAGCTTTTTGGAAAATTCTGCCAAAATTTGGGATAAGTTCAGAGGTGAACAAAATTATTTTGTCTGGTGCTTAAAATTATTGATAACACCAATTTCCACATTTCAGTCCCTGCAGTACATAATCATAGAATCAGAATTACACAATGGCTTGGGTTGGAAGGAGCACGAAAGATGATCTAGTTCCAAGCCCCTTGCCTTTGGTAGGCATGACACCAGGTTGCTCAAAGCCCCATCCAACCTGGCCTTAAACACTTCCAGGGATGAAACAGATACAGATTCTCTGAGAGACACATGCCAGTGTCACCATCCTCATAGAAAAGAATTCCTTCCTAATACCTAATCTAAACCTTTCCTTTGTCAGTCTGAAGCTGAGGCCCCTTGTCCTATCACTCCATGTCCTTATCAAAAACCCCACTCCAGCTGTCTTAAAGTCTCATTAGCTATTCAAAGGGGCTCTAGGGTCTCCCTGGAGCCTTCTGAACAATGTCAACTCTATCAGCCTATCTCTATAGCAGAGGTGCTGCAGTGCTCTGATCATCTTCATGTCCTCCTCTGAACTCGCTCCAACAGGTTCACATTCTTCTCATGATGGGCACACCAGAACTGAACAGTCCAGTTTTATGTGATTTTTAGAGTATCACATCCTCTTGTGCAGTTAAGTCCTTCCCAGGATCTATGATGAGTGTTTTAGAGCAACCTCTCTTTTCAAATCTCCTTTGAAAAAGGCTTTGTCCTTTGCAAAGCCATTTTAAAAAAGATATGAGATTGATCCTGTCACAGACTGGTGTGTGCTCCCTGATGGTGCCAAGAATTATTTTGTTGTTTCCTCTTTCTGAGTGCACCTCTGTGTTTCTAACAAATGAACTATTGTAATTCACACAACTCAGGTTTATTCAGCACACTCTTAGACCTGAGTGCTGTCAGTCTTGTTTATTGTTTTATGTCCTTTCAGGCCTTTTGTAGGAAGGCACAAAGAGCCTTTCTTTCAGCACGTACACCTCTGGTATCAACAAAGTGCTGAGCAACACTGTTGTCCTTCTTCTCCGTGATGGCTTGTTAAATAAATTTATATCTTTTGTTTCTGAAGAATTGGTTTTACCTCCATAGATGAAGACCCAGACAAGCTGGCACGTTTCTATAACATGTTCAACACTGAAATATGTTAGTTTGCATGGCATTTCTCAAAAAATCATTTGTAAATAAAAAGTTTTTTATATAGTCTTTTAAATTTTTTCCTGCTAGTCAAAGGTTCACTCTGTTTGAGTAAATGCTTCAGAGAAATTTCAGTAATCACTTCAGCTGTGCAAATCTTTTGAGTGTTGCTCTTTCTTGAAAGAGGCAGTGCTGAGATAAAGAATTATTTTTCAAAGGATCTACAGGTCCTTCCCCAAAGTCTACAGCAAGATTTGTGCAGATCCTTGAACTAAAATAGAAACACACTCCTCATCCCCTGCACAAGTCCTCCCGTCACTTGCAGTGGTGACCTTTGGAAAGTGGGTTTGAAGAAGGATGGTTCAGGGGGTTTGGCAGCACAACTCTGCTGACCTTTACTGAGATACTGCTTGCTGTTGAGCTGTCATCACTGTGCATGTTCCTGCTCTAGGTGTACATCAGCTGCCCTGGGAGATGCTTGTGCTTAAATCTCTCCTCCACCGCTCGTGTCAAAGTGGAGTTGTGCACATTAAGGACATTCACAAGCCAAGTACCAGAGCTCAGCTGACAAGCTATGACTTCCTAACCACCCACCTGAAGATATATAACTGTTTGCCTAAGGGCTTTCATTTAGTTTTTGATCCCCTGTGCTAGTGATAATATTAATACACTTTGCGTGCATGAGTGTCTGATGTCAATTAGCCCACTCTGATAAATGAAGTGTAGAACATAAGTAAATGTTTGCAGGAAGAAAGTTTAGATCCTGTTTATATCTTTCTTATCTTTGAAGGAAAATAAACTATTGTCTTATAAATCAGTTGCTATGAAAAGCTCATCATATTATTTTGCTATTGTGCAATAATATTGCTCTGGTGTGGCAAGAGGACACAGTCTGAGGGCTTGAGAAGTCAGTCCTAGGTAGAATTCATTCTATGACATTTAAAACTGGGTCAAAAATATCCAGACTGGGGAAAAAGCGTCCAAAGTTCAGACATTGAAAAAAACTTTGGTGAGATTCAAATTAGAACTTACTGATGGCGGAATTTACTACTGCATTTGATTTTGAGCTTGTCTGAAAAATATATGTCAGGTTGCCAGCATGTAGGGTAAAGATAATATGCTATCAGATGTAGAAATGAGGTGGAATAAGGGTTATATTTCTTCTTGAACTATGCTGAAGTGCTCATTCTAGTAATGCCTGGGATTTTTAACCCAAGAGGCACCATGCAACTGAAACTGTGGTCACACATTTTCTGATGAGACTGATCTATTTCATCCCTGCTCCTTTTCAAGAGGTCTATTTGGCATAATGTTTTGAAGGACAGAGAGAGAAGTAGTTTACTGTATTAATCCCTGATTTGGCATTTTGGTGAATGGGTCAGGGTTATAATTCCTTTTGCATACACACAGGAAGAAATCTTTGGCTTCTCCAAAGACTAAATCTATGAATTGCTTTGACTTTTATGCGTTCCACTCATTTATCCATTCAACTTTATTATAACAATATGTTAGGAAGGGATCTCCAAAAGATTTTAAAATTCAAATAAAACTGTTTTCATCCCACTAGTTTATTAAATACTGTCTGTCAAAGCCAGACCACAACTATTTTCATTGTTAGAAATTTTCATTTTGACAGTGGGCATACATGGAATTTCTCTCCTGGTGCAGCTTGAAGAAGCCAACTGATTTATACTCACATAAGTTGCTGGAGAGTGTGTAATCTTCAGTTCTACATTATCATCCTCTCCTCAAACCTTCCACCTACTCAGTGCTAATCATCTTCTTGCTTAAACATCTGGTCTCTAGACAACCAGAAATTGCACTGAAATATAAACTGTGAGGTTGCTCTCCAACCTCTCACATTATCACTCAATAACAGATATCAGAGAGACTTTACTCTGTATAAATACTGTATGCATTGCAATGCCTTTGGAAATCTTTGTCCTGTGCTAGAAAGTAGGAGGTACCCAGCTGCAAGATCAAAACTGTAAATATTTGAGACTAAATTGCACAAGATGTGCTTTCTATTTGAACTGTAATGGTGGGATTTGCTAGATTAAACACAAACATTTTCGATGGTGATGTTTGTGACTGAGCTCACTTTTTTGCTGTTGGAGAGAAAGAGGCACTTTTAGAGACTGATTTTAGAGGACTCTGATGGAGTAATTGATCTTTATTCCATACAATGTTATAGAGATACAGACAGGGAAGGTCTGGGAGAGGTTACCTGAGCCCCCATTCAGTCTCTTAGGGTGAATCAGGCACTCCTGGAACTTCCTTTGGAAAAGTTTGTCTGAGCTGTTACTAATGAAAGGTGCTGTGTTGACTTTGGTAAAAAAGATAGACACAGATGGCTTAATCCCTCAATAACTGATGATGTTTTCTTTGTATCTGACACTTCATTTCAGCTTCTGAAAAGTTATGTACCTGCTTTTAGTTGTTCTACTATTGGCCACGGAGAGAGAAAAGAATCTCTGGAGAACATCCTTTCTGCCCCAAAGTAGGTAAAATAATTTCTTAGTGATGTGACTCCCCTGGAGGTACCTCTTTCTCTCTGTTGGTTATAGGCCAACACCGCAAATTATCTGCCCAGTTTTAAGCATGATGGAGTGAGATGGAGTTGATCTGACCATTATACCAGAGCCCATATCTGAAAAAAATTTTCATAAAATGACCCTGAAGGTGATCAGATTCCAGACTCAATTAAATAAAAATTTATTTTTAAAAAGTTTTAAAAAATTAAAAAAAGAAAGTATCCTTTACCAAAATAAAGACTTAAAACATGTTTTATGAACAATGTGAACTCATCATAGCTTAGGTGGAAGAGATTATCTATATGTAAGGAAAAATACCTGGCAGTGGCAAACTAAGATCAGATCTCCTTAAATGGTTTATTTGATTCAAAAGTGTCATAAAGATTCTTGCAAGGTAGAGAGCAAATGGGAACAGCTAAATGACCAGAAGATCATCAGTCTTCTCTCCCACCTGCTATTATTATTTTTCCATCAGAGCCTGATGGATAAAGTGCATCTTAAGAATTCAGCGCTCCACTCTGGTGGCACCAGGAAGAGTTTTTCTGTCATTTGCAGTGTACACCAGGATATTATCTTGACTCTCAGGATTGCAAATGCTGCTGCTGTCGTATCACAGCTTTAATGGGCACTTAAAGGGACTACTTGGGTAAGCTGAATTCTGTAATTGAAAGGCCCTTCTGAGTTCTGGTTATGTCACTAACTACACAAAGTGCATAAGAAAGTAAACATTGTGGAAAGGAATAAGAGGACAACCATTGTGTAAATAAGGAAAATGCTTATGTGCCTAAAACAGGATTTCAGATGACTGATTGTTCAGCATTACACTATTATGCAATTTCTATGTATCATTAACAGTCTCCCTTTGTAATCTGCATATTTTTATAATATAAGATTCCTTTGATGATAGTCCATTTTATGAAGCTTGGTGATTTTTCTAATTACCAGTGCATCATTATTTTTGCTGTTATTACACTCATTAATGATCTGTGAAGAATTTTTTTCCTTTTGGATATTTTTTCCAGCACAACATAGCACATTGTTGTAATGGGAAGTATTTTGAAAACCAAACTAATTTTCCCAATAACTGTTTCCTGATAATTTCCCATTTTCTGTAATCTCTTGGTGTGAGAATGCTGTCTACATGTTCTGGAAATGCTGGTACTGAACACATTCTCCAATAGCAGTGGTGCAGTGATTTATTCTGGACCCTTTTAAGACTGACTCTTGGTGCTTTTCGTGTGCTCAACCAGTTGTACTTGAGCTTAGGTGAATCTCAGGTCTTCTTGAAATCTCAAGCAATGCTTTAGAAGTAAATGAGATATTTCAAGTGTAAAATCTCACATCTTGAGACTGGAATACCAAAACTAGAATGCAATAAACCTGAATTCATTCAGGAAAATATCTGCTGGAGTCAAAACTTAGAGCAAACATTCCGAAGCACAGACAATAAGAGAAAAGAGAAGAGCTTAAAAGGAGCAATGAGTATGGGTTTTATATTTTTTATAAGAAAACAAATCCAAATACAATGTTTTGGATATCTTCTTTATGAAAGAAGCACAAACCAAGTTTGGAAGCATGGATCCACTCTCAATTCAGTCTTTGAAATATGAATCAAAGCTGTCTGCACTATGGAGGCATCAGCCCGCTCTGCTCTTATGTTTCTTGAAGGCATCTACTTTGTATCTCATTGGAACAACTGCAAAATTGTTTTCTGCTATAAATTTTGAATGACTTTTTTTCTCCTGAAAATGAAAGACAAGCGGCATCTTACTAGTTAGCCAATAATTCCTGGGTCTGGCTAAGGCTGTGCTACTCTAAAGGGTGACTGCTTCTGTCTAGATAGAGCTGGTGGAGCTGTGGTCGATAAAGATTAATCCTATCACACATGCTGCTGGTTCAATTACCAAACTAGAAACTATGCAGATAAGTTATATCAACTTGAAATGAAAATTTTAAAGTAATTTTCTGCTGAGGTGTTAAAATAAAACAGTTGGGTTGAACTCTACAATTTGATCTATTTAGATCAGAAATCAGCAGAAACTCAAGGTGAGGATTATGCGCTATTCATGAAATGGAAGATTAGGATCAGCTCAATATCAATTGTGGGGAAAAAGAATATCCCTGGAATAAAGAACAGTGGTTCAAATATCCCATTCCAAAGTTTTGGATGTGTCCTCAGTGCTCTGTGCCACTCACTGTGCTGAGTTGGACGGAGGACAGAGGTAGCAGCACAATCTCTTAACATCAGTTAACCATGATTAAGAGGTCCGTGGGTTAAGTGACTCTGGAGTGCAAGTACAGCTCCAAGGTTTAAATATTATTTGGGGCAAAGAAACCTGTTTTTCCTTCACAGGCTTCCTTCAGAGAGCTCTTCTTCAGGATCATCCTTCTTCTCCTCCTGGTGTGCACAGCAGTCTGGATTCATGCTTGGAGATGAGAGATGGGCATCAGGATGCTGTGTCTGCCTTCCTGTGCCCTTCTTTGGCATGAGATCTGGATCCCTGTACCAGGCTGCTCCATGGCAGCACCTCCATCAGTAGCACCTGGAAAGCTGTCACATGAGTCATCATCAGTCACCACTGATACCAGTAGCTTCCTGCTCGCACCCTGTGGTTATTCATGCAGATTTTCATGTTGAAATTTGGCAGGACATACAGCCATTGGTGAAACCATGATTTCAAGGCACCCTGATGCATTCTTTTAGAAAAAAATAAATAAGATCTCTTCAGTCTTGTTAGAGCCATGTGTCTATACTTCTCAAGTGGGGCTTCTCAAGTCCACAAGATGTGTGATCAAAGCTCCATTCTGCTTCCTCTTCACCCAGCTGAGTGGGAGAATGCACAATGACCTTTCCCTTGATATTGCTGAATGACACGTGTGAAGCCACACAGGGGGTTCTGGGATCATGTTGGCACATTGGGTTAAGTCAGTAGGACTGAGGCTGTTATTTCTCCTCATCTCCATGGTAACCTCTTACAAACTGATATTTTACCCACATGCAAATTCTTAACAAAGAGCATATGCAATTCAGTGGTATAGGAGGTTATGTTAAAAAACCTCCTGTACAATAACCATGGTTCTTCCACTGTAAGCTATGTTCCACAGCTGGAGTTCAGGCTGATAAGCTTTTGAAATATTTTGAAACTGTAATTTTATATCTCAGGTGAAATGGGCTAAAGATATCTGTTTCCCCTGGTTCTCATAACAGATTGTCAATGTCACACCGGAGGAAAGGGATGTCATCCAAAGGGACCTGGTCAGACTGATGAGGTGGGCTTTGTGAGCCCTTTGAAGGCCAGTGCAAGCCCTCAGCAAGGCCAAGTGCAAGGTCCTGGACTCGGGTAAGGACAATTCCATAGCACAAACAGAGGCTAGGTGGAGAATAGATTGAGAGTAGCCCTGAGCAGAAGGATTTGGTGGCACTGATGAACAAGAAGCATGCCATGAGCCAGCAATGTGCACTCACCACTCAGAAAGCCAAGCACACCCTGGTCTGCATCCAAAGCAGCGTGGCCAGCAAGGCAAGGGGGGGATTCTGCCCCTCTACTTCCACCTGGAGAGTTGCATCCAGCTCTTGGGTTCCCAACACAAGGATGTGGACACACTGAAGCAAGTCCAGAGGAGGACAGGAACATACTCAGAGGGCTGCAGCACCTCTGCTAGAAAAACAGGCTCAGAAAGCTGGAGTTTTTCAGCCTCATGGAGAGGAGGCTCTGGGAAGACCTTAGAGCTCCTTCCAGTGTCTAAAGGGGCTGCAAGAGAGCTGGAGAGGGACTTTAGACAAAGGTGTGGAGTGACAGGACAAGGAGCAATGCTTCATATTGAAAGAGGGAATATTTAGGTTAGAAATTAGGAAGAAATTTTTTCTTGTGAGGGTGGTGAGGCACTGGCACAAGTTGCCCAGAGAAGCTGTATCTGGTCCATCCCTGGAAATGTTTAAGGACAGGTTGGATGGGGCTTTGAACAACCTGGTTTCATGGAAGGTGTTGAAACTAGATTGTCTTTAAGGTCTCTTTCAACCCAAAACATTCTATGATACATTTTTTGTGCCTTATCAACATGAATGCCTTTAGAGATCATAGGCAAGTACAGTGTGTGTACAGGCACTGTTCTTCCCCTTTCTGCATCAATAGTGTTCTATTGTCTGGTTTGAATCTGGAAGCTCCTTTAGCTTCCTCAGTGGGTTCTCAATTTCCTGTCTGACCTGGCATTGGTGCCCTGGCTGGACTCTTGCCACCCTCTGCCAACCAAAACCCCACACAGCCCTTTTTTGGTCATGCCATCAGTTAACCTTTTCATTAAAAACATCCTCTCCAAGAAGCAGAATGTTTCAAACTCGGGATGTCAGGTGACTGGTAATATATATATAGTTATATATATTGGTTAGTCTTTAGGGTATTTGTTTCTCTGATGTTAATTATAGATTACTGTTTATTTCTACTGGCCTGGCTAAAGCTTCCAGTTTTCAGAAACTGAAGGTCTGAAAACAGTACAAGCAATACAAACAATACAGGGAAATGAGAAATTGACTGTGACTCACAGCTTCTACTTTTAGTTTCCACCTACACTGCTACATTCAATTAACTCCTCCAAGGCTCAGTACTCTACAAGAGCCAGTAGTGCCATAGGAGTGTGATGGTTTGGGCAACCTTCAAAGAAAGGGACTTAAATATTCAGACATTGATAATTAATTTAAATACTGTAAATAGATGAAAAAACTTGATTAGTTATTGACTTCTACTCTTACCTAGTGATGACAGCTACTTGCTCTCCTCTGGACCTCTGCTCTCCCAGCAATAAAATTCATGTGAACTGTGATTCAAGCCAGAATTTATGGGAAAAAATAAGAACAGAGATCCTTCTATCTCGGCAGTGAGAGCCACCTGAACACGGAGCAAGGACACAGGAGAAGGGAAGCTATGCCAGAGGGGAGGATGCTTAGTTTGCCATGCAATCACTTCCAATAAATGGGTAGAGAAATAAATAGTGAAAACAGGAAAAAGAATAAACAAAATGCCCTGTGCCCTATGTCCACAGGCACACCAGTCTGCACTACCTAGAACTTTTCAAGTGGAGGCTGAAGTCTGAAAACTACCCCTCCTACTTTACATGATCTTTGCCTGCACTCCAGCCAATTTCTTATGCCCATTTGGGCATTTTCCAGACCACCCCAATAGGGATAATCCTCCCACTGTGAGAAAAATATAATATTTGGCTTGTTAAATTGACTATCACTTCTGAAGCTGATAATCAGGGAACTACTTACTTGTTAATCATCCCAGTCAGGGGCAGGCAACTAAAGATTCTACTTGAGTTACATTGCTGAATCAGCCAAAAAATCCCTCCTCTGTGCTGTTCTATGACCTTTTCACCCCTCCCAGGCTATCTTCCCTCTCCAGCACACAGAGAGCCAAGGGCTGTGGTCTGTGCCAAGGGACTGCTTAAGCTTGTCCCATCTATCTCTGTGCTTTGCTGGAGTGTAACCACAATATTGCACAGAAAGCAAAATCCTCTTGAGGTCTGGGTCACTCTACTTCAGTGGGAAGGAATGGGTTGCACCTAACACAGTCCTTAGGCTGCAAAACTAGTTCCATCCTTACTTGCTTCTTCATCCCCAGGCACCAAATATAGTTTTCTCTGGAGCATTGCTATCCTGCAAGTACCACAGCTTTCTCCAGAACCCCAAAGGGAAATGCTTGTGTTGATCATGGGTGAGACATAGCAAGTCCTTATTCCTCACACCCCAGCTGTCCATCAGCCCAGCTGTCCTGGGTTTGTGATGTTAGCAGCAATCTTCAGACCATTTTGCAAACCACGTGTTGTGAGGCATGCTAGCACATTGTGCTGCCCTTTCTGGGGCAGCTTCTTTAAACTGGATAAAAGCAGCACTGGACACCAGAGCAATCTGTCTGGCTAGGGAGCTATTGCTTCCAGCCCGAGGGGACCAAGGGGCTGCATGGCTAATTCCTAATTTAATGGAGTCCTGCAGGACAGCTTCATCACCTCCTGGCTCTTCAGCCTTTGACCTCACTTTGGCTTCTCAATGTAGAGATGTGGTAGGGCATGAGCTCACCCTGTCAGGGGCTGTGCCCATGAAAGCTCCTGGGTGGAAGCTGTGAGCTCAGGCACTCAATGCCATCCAAATCCCAAACAGAGCTGAGGCTGACCAGCTGAGCACCAGGGTACAGCAAGTATACAGCTGTGTGTAGCCATCCATTCAGGGTACCCCCATAGAGGCCAAAGGGAGCTGCTGGCAGGGGTTGTCCAATGCCTTTTCCCCAGAAGCATTTTTCTTGGCACAGGATTTGCCTGGAGCAAACCCTGTGCCGGGAAACCCTCCTTGAGCAGCTGTTTCTTTGATGGAGGAATGCACTCATAGCCTGGTACAATGCTGAGTTATAAAGACATGATTTATGACACATATTACTGCCTGAAAGGACAACACCGAGGAGGCGGGGTCTGGGGAGACACGATTTGTTCCCTACCACTGTATCCAGAAGGCAATGTTACATAGGTATTGCTAAACAATGGAAAGGTGCTTTCTCTCACAGCATCCCAGGGTCCAGCTCTCTTCTGGCAGCCACGTGTGTCCTTTCCCAATCTAAGGGAAGGACAAAGACAACCATGAGAACAGCAGAACAAAATGGGGGAGCCTCATTCCACTGAGTTTTGGACAGGTAGCAGATTATTGGTCTGGTTGCTAAACTGGAAGACTGAAGTTTAGTTTCTACTCCAGGAGATCTAGAGAGATGGAGAATGGCTGTTACAAGGAAACTCAGTAAAGATGCATTGAGAGTAGTACAGTGTCCCTGCCTTGTGCACAATTTCATCCTTGGCCAAGGCAAAATGTATTTTGTTGCAAATATAATGTGTGAGCTACTGATGCACACTACAGGGTGAGAACAATGTACAAGCTAATATTTACTGTACATGGATGCTCCAAATGCAGTCACCTTGTGCAGTTTCTCTGTGTCGTTGGAAACACTAATTCAGGTCCTCCTTGTCTGTGAGAGGAAGCAGGTTGTGCTCCTCTCCAACCATTTTTGGTTGTGTTTGACTGGAAGCTTTCCAAACAGGTTTTGATACACAGGACAGTCCTGATTCCTGCAGTCAGTGGGACTGTAATATGGACATGTTCTCACTTGAAGCATGTAAAAAAATTGTTCCTTTTTTCTACCTAGGTTCAAAGAGTGCATTGATTTATAAGTGAATTTTATGTAGGTTCTGATGAAAAATCTTCCTTAAAAGGAACTTCACAGGTTTATAAGTTATCATTGCTGCTTTGAAGTCCTTTACATTTGCTACAAATAACACACTCCATGACTTGATGGATGAAAAAATGCTTTCAGTTAGGCTTGGTGATCCAAACCCCTATATTATAGAAATCAACACGTTCAGAAGAACATATTACAAAAGGGAAAAAAATTCCCATGAATATTTGACCTTCTACCTTTTGAACAGGGCTGTGGTGGTGTTCTTATGCCTACATTCTGAACAGTCAAGACTAGAAACTATTTTCCCCTGGTCAGAAGTTTTTGAGAACAGCTGTATTTTTGACACAGTGCCAGCCCACAATTCATGTTTTCCTGCACCCTTTACAGCACAGACTTGATTGGTACGATAATATTTTGACACAATGAAAAGAATGTTCCAATTAGAGTAGTTTTATTTCTAGTCAATAATAATATTTCTAGAAATTTAAATGTTCTAGAAATAATAAACAAGGAAGAGGGGCCTCATTTTTTGATGAAATATGGATGCATAAATTCTACTGACCTCATTTCCGGTACACTCAAATATGATACAGTTCAAAAGTTCAGATTGGGTTTAAATTTTGTTGAGTTTATGTTCTCTTTGAGACAGATGGTCTGAAACAGATGGAAGAAATCCAGTGAAGAACAGAGGGAGAGGAAGTCAGGGTTCAGGATCGAGTATACAGAGCAGCTGGGGAAGAAATAGCAAGAAATGCATTTAAAAAAGAATATTTCATACAAAACCTCACTTTTGATGAGGTTTTCCCTTTGGTGTCACCAGCTTTCACCTCGGTTGTCCTCTGAGCAGTGTTCAAAAAATTGGTGGCTACATGAAACCTGATGACCATCACCTGATGTCATCAGCTGTCCCATACACGTTGTTGGTAAAACAAAATGTGAGTGCCACTGGCAGCAGTGCCTGCACTGGTGTGACTGAAGCTGCCCCACCACAGATTTTCCCCCAATCAGGAACCTGGATATGTTGGTTTAATTGTTCTGGGACAATTTTCATTCATGGAGCAAGAAGGATTTAGGTACTCAGGCTGGTATGAAAGACATCCAAGATAATTACAATTGTCTTAGAAGTCCTGAATAATTCACATTTCAACATCTGTAAGTCCCAACTGATGGGAAAGCATCCACTCCTTTCCCCATGCAAAAAGCCTCTTCCAGAAGGCAGACTGTGATGTACTCTCCAGGTTCAGGGTTGATCCCAACATACATTTACATCTGTGCCACCAGAGAGACTGCAAAAATCCACCCAGCAATTGACTTATATTTTCTGTGTGTTTCTTCCTGCTTCCCCTGTGATTCAGATTTTTCCCTTTCTGTTTATGTGCTTTCATTCTCTCCCTTCCTCTGTGAACCAGCTCTCACAACCTTTTAGTAAAGGTCCTGTTTTTCACACCTTTCCCAGTTGCTCCTAGATCCTCTCTAAACTCTCTCACAGTGTCTGGCTGGAAAACTTTGCCAGGTTTTGTAACCTAAACCTTGAGACCGTGGTTCTTGAGGAGCAAATCTGAGAGCTCTGCAAAGCAAAACAGCACAAGGGAGATAGGAGCAGCTGCCACAGAATTGTGTCCTAATAAATTATCCCTAGTCAGATGTTAATGATACTGGAGATAGTCTTAGCCTGTCCCATTTGTCAAGTAAAACATGAAAATGTTTTAAACTGGTCACAAGCAAGGAGAGGTGTAAAGAGCTGTGAGGTCTTGGCTGGTGAACAGATTGTAACTTGACCTCATTCATTTACAACTGAGACATCTTCAAAAACTGCACTGGTTTAACCAGAAAAATAATTTTCATTACTTCTAAATGTGGATAGCATATTGTGGATTATTTTCTACCTTTTGGGATATCTGAAACAGTGCAGTGGAAAAGCAAGAGAGGTTTGGATGTTGGTACAGAAAATTTAACTCTGTGCTAGGTATGTCTTTTAGGCTTCATTAATTGAAGAAAGCCTTTTTTATTATTACTGGAAGAGGAGAGATAAGAAGATTGCTCTTTTTATTTAGTCCAAACAGAGCAAGATCTTTCTTTGAGATAAGACTTTATTCCCATGACAACTCTTGCACAAGACCAAAATTGCAACAAGCAAGTTGTGAAAGAAGAAGCAATAAGGAAAAAAGACCTTTGGTCAATGAGATGCTGAAAGCATTGCTCCAAAGATGGCAGTAAGTGATTTGTTTAAATGTGCATCAGTTGGGTACTCTGCTAGGAAACATCTGAAAATGCTTTGTGGGGGTGAATCCAGAGGCCTACTGAAAAGCAGTTGGAAGTACATGATGCAAATCAAATGAAGTGACACATTCTCATGTGCACAAACATGTGATGTCAGTGCACTTTTATTGGATCTACAGGAAAACCTCCTTGTGAGCAGTCTAAGGAAGCAGGAGGTGGGAAAAGTAAACAAAGAGGACAACATGACATTGAATGTTCACAGGCAGAGAGCGTGCAAAATCTTCTTTGATGAAAGTTTATCCTGATTTCTAGTTTTGGTTGCTCTTTAAGAGATAAAGCTGACATAAGACTTTGGAGATCAGGCTTAGCATACCAACCAGTTAAGGCAAACACTTGGAGCCTCTGTTTATTGAACTAATTCTGACTTCTTATCCAACAGTGAGCTTGACTGGATATGCACCAACCAATGTTCAGTTGCCTTTCAGATACCCTAATGTCATACTCCATTTTATCCTTCCTCAGTCACTTAAATGCCTCAAAATCTGGGCTCAGAGGGAGACAGAACTGACCACTGGTGGTTCACATCCATAGTCCTTCCACACAAAACATGGTGACTGAAAGTTGTGGTGGTGGCTTTTCTTTCCCTTCTCTCATACAGCCCCGTGTTCAGAGCACCACGTGGAGTATGGCACACCATGGCTCAGTGTTCCCTGCAGGAAGGAAATTTCTTTAAGGAATACATCAGGAAATATGGGAGGATGGTACTTCCCAACAGTCTTGTCCAGGTTCTTCTCCTCTGCTTCTGCAGTCCCAGAGGTGAATTTGTTGTGCTCAGTTCCCCAGAGATTATTTAAATGCCCTGTAAGTGGCATAACATTCTATAAAGTGAGCCAAAAATGAGGATAAATTAATAGGATCCAGGTAGTATTTCCCAAGGACTGCCAAGGAAGGCACCACTTGGGGAGCAGAAAATACCCATCAGGGTAGGGAAGAGAACTGGTTTGGTCATCTAGGCATGGAGTTATCACGGCAGGTCTATTTCCAGCTGCACTTTGTACAGAGCTTTTTCCTGCAGTGACACGTTGGCAACGTTTCCCACTTAGGAGATGTGGTACAGGGATCCCCAACATGACAGCCCTGTTGGGGCTGGCAGAGGTATGAATGGTTTTGTGCTCCTTATGGCATTTCTGAATGTGCCAATGAACAGACCGTGAAATTCATAGGTAATTTCAACATTAAACACAGTCTTCTGCAGACTTTAGGTGGAAGAATCAGCAATTGTAGAAGGACAATAAAGATTTGTACTTTGGACTTAGAATATCTAGAGAGGCAATTAAAGCACCTGGGACCTCACCTAACTGGGCATCATTGTCTCCAAACAGCTCGATTAAGGCATGTTTGGTCCAGTTCAGCAATGCAAAAACTTGCCTAATGTCTATGGATGTCTATGGTGAAACACAAGGGCAAGATTAGAGGAAGCATATGGTCTTGAATCACATATGTAAGGCAAGAAACATATGCTAAAGTCTGTTACAAGGAACTTTTTCCAAGAGTAAACAAAAATTAATGGAGCTGGAGGTTTGAAATTCCTTCATCTACTACTCTTGCCAGAATTTTTTGTAACATTTTAAAGTGAAAGGCAGTGGAGTCATAAAACTTGTAAATATTATTAAAAACACAAATTACAGTATAAGTACTCAGGATAGAATGAAGTTTTAAGATAAAAAACATTTTTAAACTAAAATCTTACCTGATAACTTTCTTCTGGAATTTTATAACTTTACTACCATTATTTTATTTTATGGTCTTTCTGTGTCCCAGCACTAATTTGAGTGTAAAAATATGAAAAAAAATGTATGTAGTTTCAACAGCCTTATATATTTTTTCTTTGTTTTGTTTTATTTTGCTTTATTTTATTTTAGTGATAGCTGGGAGAGATGTTATTTAGGATTAGCTGATAGAACCATTTTCTTATCTACTCATGAACAAAGATAGTAAAAACAAACAATGTTGTAATGATTATTTTATTCTATAAGAATGTGCATGCTGCAGTAGGAATATCTGAATTCAAAATGAAGCTCTGGCTTTAAGAGGGACACATTTCCCAATCTCACATTTTTCAGAACTTTCATGGGAAATTTTGAAAAGACTAATTTTAATTTGTGAACTCAGGCTTCAATAATCTGACCAGCTCTGCTCGCATGTGACATCATCAACCACTTTTGTCATCTCTCTGAACACTTCTACTGCTAAATCCCTTTCACTGCATCAGTACAGGGAACAGATACTGCTTCCAGGCTCTGTTGCTCCAAAGTTTCTCTGCTATCTGTTTCTCATCTAAGTGCATGACCCATATCTGTTTTGCAAAGGTTTGGAGAATAATTCGAATTGGAAGGAGCCTCTGGAAAACCCAGTCCAGCTGCCTGATAAAAGCAGGGCCAACTTCAGTGTTAGAATTTGTTCAGGGCTTTACTCTGAGGAGTTCTGAAAGCCTACAAGTATTTTTCCAGAGTTCAGCCTCTGTCATTATTAAGGATTTTTTTCTTATGTTTAATGGGCTCTTCTGCAGTTGCCACTTGCATTGGTTGCACCTTGTACTCAGCTGAATCCTCCTGGGAGGAAATGATGCTGTCTTCCTTGTAACTGCCCATCCAGTCTCCTTCTCTGGAAATATTCCAGGTGGACCTGCCATAGCAAGGTGGTTGGACAAGATGATCTGCAGAGGTCATTTTCAGCCTGAACCATTCCATGATTCTGTGATTTGTATTCCAAAATCCTGGAATCCAGGCTGCTCTTACTCCTCTTCTGCTCGCCTCATGCCACACATCTTACCCTGTTGTCTGTTCCTGACTTTCTTCTCTTTGTTGGGTTTCCTTCCTGAAAATGGAGTCCTGTCCTTCTCTGGTCTTGTCTCTGGACTCCCTTCTCCTCTCCATTTTCTGGAGAGTTAGGAACAGCAGAGAGGAATCTCCTCTGTAGTCACTTCCCAGAATGTTTCTTCACAAAATAGACTACTTATGCTTTGGGCTGGAATAGATTTTAAAGATCATCTAGTTCCAATCCCTCTGACACAGGCAGGGATGCCACCCACTAGGATCAGATTGCTCAAAGTCCTGTCCAGTTTGGCGTTCATGGATAGTGTATCTCCAGCTTGGCAACTTGTGCCAGTACCTCACCCACCTCACAGTAAAGAATTTCTTCCCTATGCCTAATCCAAATCTCCAAATCTCCCCTCTTATAGTTTAAAATTATTCCTCCATGTCCTGTTTAAAAAGCCCATTTAAAAAGATGCTCTCTTTTTTATGTTTCTAAGTACTGAAAGGCTGCAATGAAGTGACCCATGTGTCTCCCAAAAGTGTCTTTGATGCTATGACTGTTAGCCACGGACAGGAGGAGGAAATCTGTGGAGCTAGCTTGGCTCTGCAATGCAGCAGAACTGCCATGAACAATAACTTGGGAGAAAAGTGACTCTCCCAGTGTTGCAAGACTGTTCCCTCATTTTTGCCAAAATTTTCATTAGTATCATGTTGCATCAGCCTCCAAATGTCTTTCCTTGTGAAAGAGTGTTGCTCAGTCTGACAGACCCTCCTCAGCAAATTCTTCTGCCTTTTTTTCATCCCATTTCCGCTTCCTCACATTTCCCTGATTACTTTACACTTCTGTTTCCACCCTGCATGAACTGATGTGCTCCTCTGTTTTCATTCATTCTTGTTGTCTAACTAAGGTACCTGTGTCCCCTCGGGCTCTGCACAGCTCATCTCTGACCACCTCTCTGCAAAGCTTTTCCTGTCCCCCTCTATTTGATCCTCTTCAGTTTCCAGTTACGCTTCTCTATTCCCTTTCATGAAGACATGATTTGCACTAAAACTCTCTTCTCTATCCATTTCCCTTCCATCTCACACTTCTTCTATCATCCTTCATTTCTGCTCCATTATCTGTCTCCTAGGCTCTCTTCTCACCTTTCCTCTTCAAGAGATTGGGTGAAGCTTGGTTTTCTCTAAACTCTTGAGGAGAAGTGGGTAAGTACCTACCTGTTCCTCCAATTCTTCGCTTTTCAGAGGGAATTACACTAACACTTTGTTTTCTTCTTTTCTCATCACTCACTCTGAGCACTTTGATGGCCCTAAACTACTCTCATTCCTCATTCCTCTTTTTTCTTGGCAAAATCTACTTGGACCCTCACCAATCCAGGACCCATGGGACCAAAATCTGTTTTGGCTGAATAGTTGCAAAATTGACAGGAAGCTGAAGACACTACATTTGATTTTTGTTCTTTTCTCATGTCTATTTTTCCTTTTTTTCACTCAAAATTACCCACAGTAGCTGAGGATGGGAGTGAGAGTGGGGGTGTAGTTAACTTGGGTTGATATGGTCCTTCTGAGGGCAGGGGAGGTGTTGACACTGCTGCTTTTCAGCCCTTCATGTGCTCCAAACTACTCTGGCAGAGCAGAAATTTTCATTAGAAAGCTCTAGGTGAAATAACTATATACACACATCTGGACAACCTCATTTTTTTTTCCTGGGGCTTGTATAAGACATATCACAGAGCCTTAGTTTTGAGAGAAAATGGACCCAGTTTTCTGAAAAAAACTTGTTTCAGGGTTGGAAAGACACAGGCAGCAAATTTAGGCATCTGAAATGAATCAGTGATCACTTTTGAAAATCTTGATCAAAATGTTTCACATGGACAGGCATGAAATAGGAATCCACAAGCAGCAGCATCACAGGCTGTTTGTTATTACAGACGATTGTTTAGCACAGGCTGTTCTAATTTAGGCTAAGCAAAGCCAATCCTGAAATGATCTATTTCTTAAACTAGCCTTGTGTGTCTGTGCTTTTGCACATGTGTGCACAAACAGAATAGGTAATTGTTTATGGAAAATAATATGGCTAGAGGATACCTTGCCTGGTTTTCTTTCTCAGGGAGATGCAGGGGATCCAAATTGTGTCAGTTTTTTTCTCTCCAAGAAAGTAAGAGGGTACTGAATGATATGGGGATTAGATAGAATAGGAAAGCAAATGCTTTGGGCTCCCAAAATATCAGAAGGCATTTACTGTGTTGTATACTAACCTACTGTGGTTAGTTTAGGGCTGAGTAGAGTCCCTGCAGGGAAGGCTGTAGCTAGAGGCCCTGGTACTCTGTTAGGGTACAGAGTACTTTGCAAATAAAAAAGGGTAATTTGGAGGAAAAAAAAGCCAGTGCTTCTGGAAACTGAGATGGATGGCTAACATGAGTGATGACTTGCTGAGCATTTAAGGTCTCTCTCTGTTTCTAGTTTTTCTAGCATTCCTAATGTTTCCAGGACTTATATTTACCTGATACCGGGCGCGTTTAGATAAGTTGTTATGTAGAAATCCTTTACTCAGAGGGTACTGAAATGCTGGAATAGGTTGCCCCATTCCTGTAAGTGTTCAAGACCAGGTTCAAGTCTGTTGCAAGGACTTTATGAAAAAGCAGTAAATGAGGATGCAAATTCTTGCTTGCAAAATTGCAGTCAAAACAGCCTGTACCATGCCTACTGTCCTGGTGTCAGCTGGGACAGGGTTAATTTTCTTCTTTATTAAACCATGCCACCAACATATTAGGAAAATGGAGCTGACTGGTGGGAAGATGTGAATAATGTCTATGTTTGATGCAGGATCATCATTTGGCATTTGGGCTTCTTGAAGACACAGTAACACTCAGGAGAGGCAAGAGCTGGGGCTGTCAGCTACATACCCCCTATTTTGATGCATAATATCATGCAGAGCTCACATTTCTCCCTGTTTTCCCTCTCTGCTATTTTATTCATGTTTTTTCCCCCCTCTTGCTCCTCACCACATCCAGAATGACAGAATTGGCTGGAGCAGAGTCATGTCACTTCTTGGTTGATTATACTGCTAACAGAAAAATCCAAACAAGCGATGTTGCACTTTATGCCTGAGGCTTATTCTTGAGAAAACTGTTTTTGCTCCTGGGGAAGTCAATGGAAATCTAAGTGATCCCAGATGTTTAGTAATAACAAGCATTTCCTTTTGGGAGAGCCAAACAAAAGTGGTGTGAATACTAATAATTAATTTGGTTTGACTCTGTCATCAGGTCTAATTCCAGCCATGCTAGTCTAGTTAATACTGGCTCTGAGAAGGAGATTGTCCTACTTGACACAAAAGCCATAAACTCGGTGTGTGGAAGATTAAACAGTGTCTAGGCACACAGCTCAGCTTGCCTTCACACCAAGGGAAAAGCTCAGCAACTTCAACATCAGACTTCCAACTAGTTCCTGGGATTGCTGCTTGTGCAATTTACTAGACTAGAGAGTAAAGACTAGGCTTTATTCCCTACTTGAATAAAGGCTTGAGCCAATGATGGGCTCACGTATGGGCTTTTGTAGATATTAAATCAGGCCCCATTGCTGCTGAGGGTTTGTGCAAATTCACAGGCCCACAGATTCACAGAATGGCTTGGGTTGGAAAGGACTTGAAAGACCATCTAGTTCCAGCCCCACTGCCATGGTCAGGGACACCTTCCACTAGACCAGGTTGATCAAAGCACCATCCAGCCTGGCCTTGGACACTTCCAGGGATGTGTCATCCACAAGCTCTCTGAAAAACCTATTCTGAATTTTTGCCTTCATCTTCACTAGATCTTCTTGGTTTCCATTGGTTGGACTCTAAGATATGGAACAGCTGTCCCTTCTTCAGGACCAGAAGGTAAAGGTCAAAGGTGGAGTCTGAACAACACAGGAGAAATAAGGAGGCTTTTCTTTTCATCTGTGGAGCATTTTAAACTGGTGATTTAATATATTCACAACCCAGTGCTTTTTACAAAATTCAAATGTGTTTTTATTATACAAAATTCCACAGTGAAATCCACCAGCCAGTTTCTTACATAGCTGCTTTAAAAATAGAATTATACACCCTTTTGTAGTGTGTTAATTTCTATAGTCACTAGCTTGAAGAAACAGAAAGGAAGCAGCAATTTGACTCTGAGTTATTTACCTGGACAGGTTTTGGTTTGACCTCTATTTCTGTTATATGCCTTAATGTACAATTCATGGCATCAACAGAAGACCTGATATAGTTACTTTTGAAGCCATTGCACCCCATTAGCAGATCAAGCTCCTACTGTTGGTGGGTTTTTCTTCACTTTAAAAGGTGAATTTTCTGTCAGGTAGGGAACAAAATACATATCAGTGTTGACTTTTAGCAACATAGCATATTAGCTATGTTAAACCCATCACAGAATGAAGATCTACATAACTTTTCTTACAGCTCGTATAATATCTTTTCAGGGTGACACAGTGAACATCTGATGTGAATAATGGCACAGACTAGGTTCCCTGTGTATCATTTCACAACGGTATGTTTTTACAGTATAACCTTCTATGACCTTTAAAAGTAGATATATTATTCTTCCATATTGAAATGCAACCACATGCCATGATTTTCCCACAGTTTCCCTTAGAAATGTAAGCATTTCAGTCCAATTCTAGCTGGTTGAAATTAATTCTGCAAGATTTTTCTTTTGCAAAGTATTCACCCCAGAGATTAATTTCTTCACATTATACCCAGTTAAATATGTATTGCACATGAGAGACAAATTTCTTTTCTTTTAGTTAAACTGTGAACCTGTGGCCTTCTGAGCAGATCTGAGTAATATATCAGCAGCTGCTTCATGCCTGAGATTTCTTTTACATCCCTTGTGGGTACTAAGTGCCGGAACTAATTGACCTCATGTACCTCTCATGTCTTGCCCCACGGACTGGAGCAATATCCTAACAAAATTTGTGAGACATCCAAAGAGGTTCCTACCACATGGTCTTTGGTTTTCATTGTCAGCTGATATATATACCTAAATGGTAGGCAGGAGCACAATGGACACTCCTTGTAATTTCCATTTGGGTTTGGTTTGGTTTGTTTTTAGCTAAATTCTCATTGTTTTGGAACTCGAGGGGAATTTGCAACCAACTTACTGAGTGAAGATTGTGTTTTGACCCACTCTGGCACATCTTTGTATGATTTCAGTTTAAGAAAGGTTAGGAGCTAACCAGCTAGGTAAAAGCAAAGCTCAGACCAAACTGAAATATCTTGTGGAGGCACACAGCTTTGAGAAGGGATTTCCTAATTGGCTGATGGCATCATCTGAGCTTACTGAAAACCTTCAGGTCACAAGACCTTACAGGCCTTTTTCTTTTGAGCTGGTTTAAATTACACATCCCTCAAAACAGCAGCAGAACTTTACAGTGGCCCCTTCTAACACTGTGTAATCTTTTAAGCAGTTCTGCATGTGAATGAAGCAAGTGCAAAACAGAGCCAATTTTCCTTCCCATTCCTGTAACCCAGACCAGTACAGTGGTGCAGTTCAGGGACACTTCAATACCATCATAAAATCCACAGTTAAAACTCAAAGATTAAATTTTTTTCCTTCATTTCTACACAGTGTCAGGGTAGCACCTGATTTCTTCAGTTTTCAGGATTGTTTTTGCTCCTATGCTTTAAACTGGTGGCTAAAGTTTTGCCTTCGGAAGCAAAAAAATGAACCCACACCAATGATGATCACAGATAAAACTAGTACAGATGTTAATATAATGAGGATGTTGATTTTCCTCAGATCCTCTTTTTTACAGTCTTCTGGTCTAATGTCCTCAACATGCATTTCTTCCCAATAGCCGAAGCTCCGAATGTACTGGCACGTTAAGTGCTCCACGTTGGGGATCTGTACATTTTTGTTCTGGATCATTGATGAAAGCCAGATGTTTCCACAGCAGTTGAGTGGGTTCCCAGAGAGATACAAGTTTTTAAGTGAATTTTCTAATGCTAAAATGTTGCTGTCCTGTAATGTACTGAACCTATTGTTCCGTAAGTCTAGAACTTCCAGTGGAGTGTCACTATTCCACTTAGGCAGCCAGTTCAGCTGATTTTCAGAGAGGTTTAAATGTTTAAGGTGACTAAAACAAGGCAAGTCAATATTTAAATCTGTCAGGCTATTTCCATGTAAATGCAAGTATTCCAGACACTTTTCCAGTCCTGCTAGAGCTTTAAGTTCTATTTTCAGTCCAGGGTTCATGGAGAGATCCAAGACAAGCAGTGGAGTCTTGTGGAAGGCGCGTGCTGGTAGGATGCTCAGCATGTTGTCTGCTAGGTACAAGTACTGGAGAGCAGGAGAATTGACAAACGACACACAACCACTTTCCTCTCCAGCAAGTCTTTGCTTAGCTAATCCCAAGTGCATGTGGCAAAGGCTGATGTTATTGCTCTGTAGGTTAAGGAGGCTGAGGCTAGGAAGACTGGAAAAGATGTCGAATTGCAGGGTTTGGAGGTTGTTGTTTTGAATATGAATCTCCCTCAAACTTGGCAAAGCACCAGCATCGAGGAGAAGGTTCTGCACAGCATTGTAGCTCAAGTCAAGGACAGTCAGGGAGACCAAAGCACTATCATAACTTACTGCAAATGCCTGAAGACAGTTTTTGCTGAGATTAAGGGTGTGAAGGGACAACATTGACTCAAAGAACCCATCTGGAATGGATTTGATTTTATTATAACTTAAGTCTAAATATACAAGCTGGGATAAATAAAGAGAACTTGTATTTTTACCTTGCTTCTGATCAAGAAGATGAAAAGAAGCATCTAGCCATTCATTTTCCATGTAGTCCATTTTATTATAAGGGGATTCAGCAGTGAGCTGGATTAAATTATTTGATAAATTCAGAGTTACCAGTTTATTTACCTGAGGCAAGACTGGGAAGTGAAGCAATTTGTTTTCACTAAGATCCAGATATCTTAAACTATATTCATCATTTGACTTTGTGATGCTGAAGGTCTCAATGCTATTCCTGCTAAGGTCAAGTATCTCCAACTGCCTGAGGTTGAAATCAGAGATGCAAGTAATTGAATTTGTGGAGAGATTGAGTTTGGAAAGGCTTGCTAGAGTCTCAAAAGCACCTTCTTCTATTTCCATGATGATATTTCTCTGAAGATCTATCTCCACAAGACTGGGAGATCCCTGAAACATCTTGTGTGATATCATTACAATACTGTTGTCTGCCAAGGAAAGATACCGCAGTGTTGGAGCTTGTTGAATTAAATACTCAGCCATCCCACTGTAGAGATTGTTGTGGGACAAGTCCATTATTTCCACCTTGGGCAAAAGTCCAATCCCCTCTGTCCCATTCTGAACAAGCTCATGTAAATTATTATTGGCTAAATTTATTTCCAGCAAACTTGTCATATGTGCAAACACTCCAGATGTGATGAAGCTTATCTGGTTGAAGCTTAAATCCAGATACTGAAGGGAAGTGTAAAGTGATAATGGTATTTCAGGGATGCTTTGAATCAGGTTTCCAGACAGATCTATTTTGTTTACATTCAGATGGAGCTCGTGAGGGATTTGGTGGAGGTCTTTGTTGTGGCAAAATGCCTGTGAATTTGCCTGTCAGAAAAGGAGAGAAAAGGGGGTGTCACATGACAAATCAAAAACATTTTTGCATGATATATATAAAGAAAATAACATTCAAGACCCAGGCAGAACCTCCTCCTGAAACACTCATCCCACCACTTTATCTGAGCAGTCAGAGAGCAAGAGAAACAATCCTAACACCTCTCAGCAGCTAACAACACTCTTTTCATTTTAAAGACATCATTGACTTACAACAGTAGAGTTTTATCTGTGTTTGATATCTACTGAATGCCCTCCTTTTTGTACCTTTCTTCTGAATTCTTTTTAACAGTCCCAAGTGAAGGAGTTTTGCCCCTTTTCCATTGAAACCAAGCACCATCTCTTAATTTTTCTCCTGATGTTTAATTTTCTCACTTTCATCTCTGTATTAGATTTTTTGAACTCAAAAAATTGAGAGTTAGCTGTACTTGAAAAAGCTTCATGCTGTTGAGAGTGTGGGTCCCAAAGCAAGAAGATGGAAAAACACATAAGTACCCTACATCACAAAACCTGTCTCTTCTTCATAGTCACATGCTCAGATATTCAATCATATTTTCCTTTAGCTATGGCTTAGTTTAGTAATTCACTTTTATCCAAAATGGATCATTCAATGACTGAATTCTGATGTAAACGTCCAAACGCCTCCTGCTTTTACTACCCGTGTTCATCCTTTTGCTAAGGTAACAGTTCCTTTCTTCTTGCATGGGCAGAGCACCCTGTGAAAGCGCTCTGACAACACACACATGACACACGTGGAAAAGACAAATTCTGTAACGCCAGCACTTGAGAGAACAAAACTGTGAGGTGCAGTGAGGTTCATGTTTTTTCAGGCCAATTCTCAGCAGCAGATAGAGAAAAAAAACAAATGTCAAAATCAAATCCACTTTCCAGAAGCAAGTCTGTTTAATAGCAGCTAAGATTGAGTTTGTGTCCAGGCCAAATTTGGAGTGTGTGTTCATAAGGAAGATTGGGAGCATGAGCATGAGCATCCTTGCATAAATATCAAGCTATATTTTAGTAATAAGGAAAACATACATGTGAGGAAATGGAAAGTGAAAGGCTTAGGTGACATTTAATTTACTGGAGGAAAACTCTTGTCATTAATGTATTTGGATGTCTGGGCCATATAGTATTTGTAGAAAGATCAGAAAAGAAAGAAATAAAGAAGAAAATCTGTTGAATCTTAATTTTTGTGGGGAAGCAGGATCCAAAATACATGATGCAAAACTTTTCAGATGTTAAAGAAACATTACAAGTAACAACAATTAAAACCTATCTGTTT
This sequence comes from Passer domesticus, assembly GCF_036417665.1. Classification (NCBI taxonomy): domain Eukaryota; kingdom Metazoa; phylum Chordata; class Aves; order Passeriformes; family Passeridae; genus Passer; species Passer domesticus. The sequence goes on along the minus strand of NC_087475.1, from coordinate 87,484,301 downwards.
CATGTGAACTTTGAGGTGAATGAAGTGGCACATCTGCTTTGGAGAAGTGTGGCACTAGTCAGTCTTTTGTGAATCTCTTTTGCATAATCTGAATTTTGGAGACCACACAAAAATGTGTCAGAGAAGTACAAGTACTCATCTGAAGTCTAGATATAGTCAGACTGCTCCACAGTCCTTCCTACAATACATCTTTCCCAAAGATCCCAAGTAAATTGACTACAAAAACCTGAAACCCTTTTCTCCTCCCCTCCAATTCACTTAAATCTTCCCCAGCTAAAAAATATTAGGGAGAAAAAAAGGTAATTTTCTGGCCTCTCCCTGATAGTATTTCTTTCCTGCAGAGCCGTTGTAGAATTGCTCATTTTGAGCTAAAATATGCCTAGAATTGGGCTTAGCTCCAAGGCATGAGAAGGAAGCTTTTTTAAAATTGGTTTATGGAAGAAGCAGAAGCCAGAGTGAAAAAGCAGCAGGTACTGTGCAGCCTATGGAAGATGCCAGGTTTCTTCAGACACTTTGAGCCAAATCTCAACAAGTGTAGAGCCCCCTTCACTCCGTCTGGGAGAAAGTATCTTAGCAAAGTTCTGGTCCAACTCCTGTCAATGCCTGCCAGCCAGCCACTTTTCACTGAAGTCAATGGTTGAGAGGTCAGGCCCAGATCACCATGTATCTTGCAGGATTTTGCCTTTAATCTGCATCCATAGAACTGTCCCTGGGGTAAAAGGGACAGATTAAATCTGTGCTTGCCACTACCTGCCCTTTGCTCCTGTAATAGTTCCCCTCCCATATTTCTTTTAAAACTATAATTCTTTTCACTCTTTTGATCCTCACCGTATTTCTCATCTTCTGCACCTTCTTTACTCCCCTGAGGCTCAAATTGAATGAATTTCATCCTCATCAGGATGAAAGAAGAAAAGATAAAGCACATCTCAGTGGGATGGAGCATCTCTTTGGTGTATCTCCCTTTCTCCCACCTCTTAGCCCAATGGCTTAGCTGCCCAAGACTAGAAAGGACAGTTTTGCCAGTCTCATGTTCTGACTTCATCTTTTTTGCCAGTGCTGCCATCAGTTCATTTCAAGTCCATTGTCAAGAAGTACTGCAAGTTGAGGAGCATTTGGTCCCTTTAGTATCTGGTCCCACTTGTGTGCTGGCAAAAAATGATTCGAGAGCTCAACAGCTAAGCATAATTTGGATTCTTGTTTCAGTTCTTCACTGCTCAGCACTGGGAGGAAGCTGTCATCCATGTTGGTAAGAGCTCTAAAAAAAAAGCAGCTGGATCCAAGCCTCCTCTCGTGTTCTCCTTTGTTAACTCATGAACATCTGAACTGAAGAATTTGGGCTGCAGGAGCTTGGCACTGACCTGCACTTGTGTGATGCCCATGACCATTCCCAGAAGGGCTGCCCAGGTGGAGTCTCAGCTACAGAATCAAACCTCAGCAGTTTGCCCAGGTACCCCACATTGGCTGAACTGTAATAACTGGTCATGCACATGTTCTTGCACCACCTCAATCCAAGGTAAGACAGAATTTCCTAAAATCCCTTCCCTTCTGTAAATTATTTCAAAGCTTATCCTTTGCCAGCAAACATGAATTAGCAGAAACATCTTACTTTGGGAGGTAGAACATGATCTGCTTGAAGCCTTGCCTGACCTTGGAAGGCAGCATGAGTTAGGAAGAACCTCCTGACATTTAAGCTGTGTTTTGCAAACAAGTAGACATGCCACAACTTGTGTAATCAGTGCAGCTCACACCTCTGTCAAGGGCCTGGTAGGGATTGCTTACTTCCTAAAACCTCTCCTAGGGTTCTTGTTCAATGACAGGATGAGTGATGAGTCACAGACAGGCACAAGTTTCTGATTCATGCCTTTTCCAGGAGACTTGGGATGAAAGTATTAAATTTTGAGCCCTTGCTGTTCTAAAGGTGTTGCCACAGGGAAAGTGCCTTGTGAAACAGTGAGGCTGTGATGAAAAATAGTAATTCAAAACTTCAATGAACCCAGCAGTTAATCCAGTAGCTCCTTCTTTCTTTAAATGGTGTTTGGATTTACACGCATCTTTTGTTGGAGCAAACATCCAGCAAAGGAAGATGATCAGCATTGACATCTGCAATGCTGAGCTGTTCATTTATTTGAGATGAGCATCCCAGCCTTTGACTGCATCTTTTTGTCAGAGCTAAATTTATCTCAGTTAGCTGCTTAGAGCCTTGGGTTGTTGGCTTGATGAAAGCAGTTTATGGTGGAGTGCTGGAAACCAGCACATGTTTACTTCACAGCAGTCAGCTGGGTCTGTGGAATGGGACAAATCTGCTTGGGTTATTGTGTGTCTTGCCCAGTCTTCACTTTTCTGTGATACATGGGACCCAAGCTTCATCAAACTTCCCTCTCCAGCCAATCAACTGAGCTACTCAGTCAGGTAGATTCCCAAAATTGTTCTATATAAACTAGGTTTTAATTTCTTTGGAATTCAGGAAGTGCAGCAACACAGCAGATGGGCAGGAATGCAATGAGTTCCATAAGGGAGTTGTGTACAGTTTGTAAATAGGGTTTTTTTTCCTATTTTGGAAATTCTTGAAGATTTGTGCTAAGCAGTTTCAATATCTAGGGGAAAAAAAGGTATTTTTAAAAGCTTGTTACAGTCAGAAATACTTTGATAGGGAAGAGAGAAAGGTCAGGCCTGAATAACATTTATAATATTGTACCAGGTGCTTGCAAAAATCCAAGGAGAAAATTTTGTACTGGAGCAAGAGGCTTTGTCGCTTCTTTTTCCTCCAGCAGAAGTCAGGTGCAACTTCCCTGGCAGCAATGCTGTGTCAGGGCAGAGGAGGTCAGTCTCCCTACTATTACAAAAGGGCTGGTATAGAGGTATTTCACAGAAGATTCTTTATTTAAAGCACAAAGAACTTAGGCCTGATAGAAAGGAGTTGATTTTAGGTCTAAGTATTTTCTCTGTCTCAGTCCCAGAATCCCTCTATGGCCTTAGGGAAATCAGGTCAAATTAACCAGCTCCCCTTCAGAAAAAAAGCCAAAGATAATGACCATTCTTCCCACCTTACCCCTCCTCCACCCCTCTTATATGCTGTCACTACAAAAAGGACATAGCCTGAGAAGTGCCTGCTCCCCATCCTCTAACCCTGGAAGTCCTACCTCTGCCACCACAGAAAGTCTGGTCCTGGAGGATTTCCCTTTTCAGAGACTATGGCTGTTTGCACAGTGCCTGCAATGGGGGTGTCCCAGCCTCACTGCAGATCCCAAAGGGCCTGAGCAGGAATCTCTCCTTACCGTTTCACAGGGTGTCCCCTCTGTGGGATGATAGTTAAAGGTTCCTGTGTTCATCACTGCCAGGAAGAAGATGATGTTCAGTTTCATGGTTCTGAAGGAAAAAGCAATTATGGTTAGATTTCAAACAGAACATAGAGGTCAACACATGTGAAAGCTGGCACCAGATCGTCATCTAGTATGGAGATTGTCATCTAGATGGACACAAGCAGTGCAATAAATTAACCCATCTCTGAGCCTACTACACTTATGACTTACCTGTGTAGCTTTGCATTCCTTTCAGCCTGGTGGCAAAAGGAAGATGCAAGGCATTTAATGGGTTTGTGTGCTTCCAGATGCTGCCTAGTTGATACCCAGGCCACCCAATAAAGTCCAGATGCTCATGCTGGGCAGTGTGTCTGGCATCACATAGAAAGAGCTCTCAAATGGAAATGGTTTCTGTTTAGATCCAACCAATTAAGCTAAGGATATTAGCCACAACAGGACACCACCCTGCCAGACATTCTTCTGTCACACAGAAGATGATTTCAGGTGGTTTGTGAGTTCAGGTTTGTATTTATTACTTTGTGCTGCCCTCTATGGCTGAAGCAGCTGTCTAATTGCTGGTTTCCTCCCTTCCTTCTGCTAAGTACTGCTGCTGGAAAACCTACCATTACACAGGTTTTCCCATTGCTTTCTCCCAGAGCCACAAGCCTGAACTGTTACAATGCAATTTTCCCATGGTTGAAATAATATGCCAAAAATCTGGGCTCTTAACATCTAATTGGCCTTGTAATGCACCCTGAAATGAGAGGCATGAATCACAGAATCATGGAATCACAGAATGGCTGGGGCTGGAAGGGCCCTTAAGGATCCTCTGGCTCCAACCCCTCTGCTGTGGTTAGGGACATCTTCCTGCAGACCAGGTTGCTGGCCCAGTCATGAAAACACTATGCAAAGATAACGGGGGAGGGCAATGGATAGAAAAATCCATGTTAAGCTCTCAAGAGAACAGTCTGTCAGTGAGATTATCAAAGCCCCAGACAGGTTCCCCTTGACTGGGCTAGTGTCAGACTCGTTTTTGCCACCTTCCCTCAAGCATGTCATGTCTTGAGCTTCCCTTGTCTGGAGCTGGCTGCAGTGCTGACTTTGGCATGCTTCCCTCTCTATCTGCAACCCCTTGGGGTGAGCAGGGAACTTAGGCTGGCACTGGGGACTTCTGCGGTGTCCAAAGGTTTAAATTCCTTTCAGATGCTCTGTGTGTGGACTTTGCCCTGTCAGCAGTGTGCAATAGCACTTGCAATGCACAGACACTTTTGCAAGACAAATCTCAAACGTTTGAGGCCTCCATGAGAAGAAAAAAAAGATATATTTTTAAAAATAGGAGATTTTGATTTAATTTAGAGATGGACTACTAATATCATGCCTGTAATGAAGAGCAACAAGTGACCAGGATGACTGCAGCTTTGCATTTTCTACAACGGATGTTCAGAGAACTTTGGGAAGTTTGGATTTGCAGGGATAAAAATAGCTGAGATTTTGTTGGTTGAGCTTTTAAAAATCCCAGCTCATTTCCTCAAGCTGTTTTACCAAGTGACCAAACAGTTGTGCCAGGTGAACTGTGAAGAAGAGCCTGGACAGAAACAAATGCCAAACCAGGAGGGAAGGGCATGCACTGATTCTGCTGCTCAGGACTTTGCTTCATTAAAACCACAGACAAGTCAAGTCTGCATACCAAAACAAGGATTCCTACATCTCCTCTAACCCCAGCATGGCTTTTCTCCTGTCTTTTGAGGCTGTTGCTTTCCTCGTCTCTCACTCTGTCCTCTCCCTACTTGCACCTGTATCAGGTGTTTAGCCAACAGAACTTCCCCACCAGAAATTAACATTTTCAATTAATTGGATACATGCGGTTTAGCCAGAGTCCCTATTTTAATCACTTTTTTTTTTTTTCCCTGACTCCTCTCTACAGGAAAGAAAAAAAACAAAAAATGACAATTGCATGAAATTCACCAGGCTGGAGACTTGCTGAGCAAGGGGCTGGGTGAAGGGACGGTAGGAGATGGGAAAATTAAAACACTTTTTTCAGCAGAAAGTGATTTTCAGATTAAACTATCTGATCATGAAAACAAACTATCTCCCTGGAAGCACAGTTCCCGGGAAAACTCAAGTTCAGGAACTAAAACATAGGCATTTCTCATATTATTTTAGTGCAGCAAAAAGAAAAACAAAGCTTTTAATTGAGCAATTTCTTTCTATTGACAGTGGAATCAGTGTCTGGGAAAAGATCTATTCAATTTATGTGATCTAACAGGAGGTGAGGGTAGTTACTTCTGATAGATCTGATTGCATGATATTGATACCCCCCCTTGAATCCATCCATCATTATATTAGTAAAAGGTACAGTACTGATACAATCACTGAAATGAAAATATCTGCTTTAAAAAGATATTACTTGTTTTGAATGTCTTTTACTGAAAATTAAAGGATTTCAGCATTTTAGAGTAATAAATTGATTTTAAAGTTGAAATTATTGTATCTTTGTAAAAAAAAAAACCACAAACAAATTTATTCTGTTGTAGAAAACCTAACTTTTGATTCTATCTAAGGAAACTTATCTGCACTTTCATCAAAAATGCTTTTATCAAAATACACCAGGTTTTGGCTTTATAAATGTATCTGTGACTTTTATATAAATAAGGATTTTCTAAAACTTTATCAGTTCCAAATGCTAAGTGTTAATTCCTGTGGTGACAATCCAGATGCAGCAAAACCCTCTCAGTAAGTCATTGTTCACCCAAGGTGACATTCAAGTCAGGATCTTAAGAGTAGCACAGTAATGCTGCCATCTCACACCTCGTGCTCCAACAGGGAGAGCTCAATGACAGTGCTGATAGGAGGCAGAGGAGCCAAGCAGCCTTTTGCCCATTTTACCGGGGCTGTGAGATTTGCCCAAGGCTGTGCTAAAATTGAGATTTGCCCAAGGCTGTGCTAAGATTCAGCATCGGGGAGCTGGGCGAGTGGCATTTAATCAGTGTACAAGGCTGGTCTCTGCAGCACTCCTGGTTCAGAGCACTATAATGCAGCAATTCCACAAACAGACTAAAGTCCTGTAGAGAAAGAAAAAACACCCAGACATGTCCCCATCTTTCACTACTGTAAGCACAGAGAATAATAGCAAACCTGGCGTATGACAACTGCATTGTTGTAAACTAATCGGTGCCTCCTTAACATAAGGAATCTGACTCTGCAGTGCAAGCCCCTGATGGGTTAAATATACAGCTGTGTGGATAGAGCCATCTACACAGTGTGTTTAACCAGTTTCTCAGCCTATCCATAAACACAGTATATTTTATTTATACGGTACCTTCCTTGTCCGTGTTACTTTTAAAAGGCTGCAGCTCTAAGTCGCCAGAGCCCCCATATCTCCTGCAGTCAAAAGCTCAACTTTCCAGCATGCTCCCAGGTTTGCATGCATCTCCACATACCTGCTCTGTGGCTGGAGGAGGAGGAGCGGGAATCACCTCTGCTTGCAGCCTTCTGTCTCACAGACTCTCCCAGCAGCTTTTCCAGGGCAAGTCGAGGAAGAGTTTACTTAGGGAAGTCATACCTCTCTTGCATGCCAGCTGACTAAAACTCTGTGAGCTCCAAGAGAAGTTTGAAGTCACAGGGAAAAAAAATACTCCCCATAGACCAGTCTGTGAATTCATTCCTTTGCAGTCACGATCCCTTATGTATTCCCAGGCTCCCACAAGCGTGTGAATACATACCTCCGTAATTGTTTTAAAATGTGTGTGTCCTATGCGCTTCTCTTTATTTTCCATTTCGTCCATTCAGTCTTGGCTTATTTCCTGCAGCTTCTCAGCTGGTAATTATGCTCCTCTCGTATTGACACATGAAACAGTGAGTAAATTCCACAAAAAGATCCTCTCTGCAGGCTTTGCAGACACGTGCTTGTCTCTGAAGTCATCCGTGCCTGTCCCACAGCTGTCAGCTTGTAGATTCCCAGGGGATGGAGTGAATCAGGGGCACTGAGCTAGTCACAAACACAAAACTCCACATCCATGCAGAATGGGATGCACAGGAAAAGGGTATATGGGAGGGAAGCTTCACAGTAGGGACAACACATATGTTAGGTTTCCCAACAGCTCAGCTCTGTCTCTGTGGCAGAGCAGTGGGATGACCAAATGCACCCTTGGGGGAAAGGATAAATTCAATTTAATGCTTGAATGGGAAATAATGTAAATGCCTTCCAGAAAGGGCAGTGGGGTGGATTTTTCTTTCTTTTCCTTGGATGTGAAGCTCTCTTTTATTTCAGAAGCAATGCACTTGTGTAAACCTGTGAGGTACCTGCACATTGCCTGTGTTGTCTCTTTCTGCTCTGACGTGCCCTGGTAGCAGGGCAGGGGTGTGTTGGCATCTGCATGATAGTTTACAGCAGTGCAAACCTCTGAGTTTGGCCAGCTCCACAGTGGCTGTATCAGGACCAAACTGAGTGTTGGGTTCACCATCCAGGCCACAGCCCTGCCTGGGCCACCCTGCCAGAGAGCTCCAGCAAGCATCAGTGACCAAAGCAAGCTTCCCAGGGATCACTGCAAATCTTCTTCCCTGGATGCATGAAGAATATCTGAACTGAGTCAGTTCCTGCCTGGAGGAGAGTTTTGCCTTCAGTGTTGTGAGTTTTCCCCTCTTTGCACTGACATCTGCCATTATGGACAAGGAATTTGGGTGTACCAAAAAAAAAAAAATAGGAAGATTCTGACTCCCCTCTACTGGACAGCATCAATTCTGTCCAACTTTCCTGGATCTGTTTACTAAAATCAGATAAAACGCATGTCCTTTAACAGCACGTGCCAAACAACTTGGTGGATTCTAGTAAACATATACTGGCTCCTCTGCCACATGTTACTGTTCATTCTCTTTAGCACATAGCTCCTGACAAGGTCACTTCAGATCTGCACCACACTGTGAGATTCAAGATGAAAATGTCTGGAGATGTGAAAGGTGTGGTTTGTTAAATATTACAATGAGTACATTTTGCACGTGTTCTGCAATAAGAATGTAAAAAGGATAATCAATTTAAAAGTAATGTGTCCATTATGGGAAAGAAGTAAAAAATAGTGATACATGTTCTTAATTATACTATGTTTGACAATGAACAGGTATAGCTGCATATGCATATTTTTATTTATACAGTACCTTCCTTGTCCGTGTTACTTTTAAAGGCTGCAGCTCTAAGTCGCATCTCTCCTGCAATCAAAAGCTCAACTGTCCAGCATGCTCCCAGGTTTGCATGCATCTCCACATACCTGCTCTGTGGCTGGAGGAGGAGGAGGAGAAGGAGGAGCGGGATTCACCTCTGCTTGCAGCCTTCTGTCTCACAGACTCTCCCAGCAGCTTTTCCAGGGCAAGTCGAGGAAGAGTTTACTTAGGGAAGTCATACCTCTCTTGTATGCCAGCTGACTAAAACTCTGTGAACTCCGAGAGAAGTTTGAAGTCACAGGGAAAAAAAATACTCCCCATAGACCAGTCTGTGAATTCATTCCTTTGCAGTCTTATGTATTCCCAGGCTCCCACAAGTATGTGAATACATACCTCTTAACTGTTTTAAAATGTGTTTATCCTCTGTGTTTCTCTTTATTTTCCATATTTTTTAAAGGCCAAATGGTTTAACAATTAGTAGTAGAACTATTTCTCATTGACCTGTCTTGGCAACAGAAGCAGATCTGGAGGAGTTTGCTTGTGTACAGCAGCTCCAAAGCCTTATTGAGGACCTCAGAATAGCACTTATATGGAACATAGGTGGTCCAAAAAAATGCAGCACAGTATCATTGAGTGAGCACTTGGTCTGAAAGCCTCAGTGAGCCTGTGCTGGGTCTCAAGCAGGAGTTCACTATAGCTGTATCTTGTGGCACTGTGCCTCATGACTATGGTGGTGCTATTTGGTTTGGCATCAGCTTGACACTGATGGCTTGATGTCCATCTCTCACCCAAGGTGCACCTCCCCTCACAGTCCGTGCTGCCTTATTTTGCTGGGACTGACAGAGGGATGTCACCAAGCAGATATTGTCACCCCTTCTGTAATCACACCAGGGCAGCCTGATGACCAACTCGATGTCACAGCAGTCAAGCCTGGAGGATGGCTGCATTCATGCTGTTCAGAGACGTGGGGCCAGTTGTATTATCCAGGTGGTGCATGGCTAGCCAAAGAAAAATGGCCTGTCACAGAAAGGATAGGAAGTCTCCTGATGATGGGTTTCAGACTTACATGAAAGCAGAAGAAATTATTCACACAGATGCTGCTGTTGCTAGATGTCTGTCTCTGGTGTGTGGGCTGTAGAAACTTGGGTCAACCAGTGGTTGATACCCAGTGACACCTGAGTGCTGATGCTCCTCCAGTTGTATCTCTCCCAGTAAAGGTACCTCTCCCAGAGAGTGATCCCTGGCTGGATCCATAGAGACCTATGCCTTCTCTAGAGCAAGCTGACTATTTCCCAGTGTGTAGCACTCAGATATCTGGCTCTGGATGGTTCCCTTACAGCCCTGAATTTGTTTCACTGCTAGCTTTCTTTGAGAATACCTTGAATATTGTGGGGACAGTGTTCAAATCTGCTGTGGAATAGTGTGGGAGGACTGTGTGGAGCAGAAACAACCAAACCTGATGCAGGCCCTGAAGAAAACCACAGAACTACACCCATCTTGGAGGGAACAAGCTGGTTTTGTGGGAAAGGGTGCCCTTGGGCGAGCTAACCCTCAGCGGTATTGACACAGAGAAACTGGCTTATCTGACAGCATAGACGAACCCAAGCATATCCCATGAAAAAAACCTGAGGATACCAGGAGGGACACCACACCCTCAAAATTTGTAGGATCTTGCCACAAAACCTGCTTACAAGCACCAATCCTGCGAGAATCCCTACTGGTATCTGCCATGCAGAAATCCTATACACCCCCATACCGAGGCAGCAGGACGTGGCAACAAATCCTACTTGGAAAAAAAAGCCACAGGTCAGTTCTGGTCACACAAAGTCAACCCTGGGCCCTCTCCTTCCTTTCTAACTGTCACAGAAGTCCCATTCTTCCATGGAGAGGGTAACAGGCTGGGTTGGTGGGGCTGGCATGGAGACAAGCAGGAGTGCATGAACAGAAAGAAAAATTCCCAGCTACTGAGATCCTCCAAGACATCTCTGCCAGTATAAGCATCTTTATCTTGAGCTGATGTTAGCCCAGTTGCTTTTTTAGAAATTACACTAAATAAAACCCAAAAAACCACAACAAAACAGCCAGGAAGAGAACTGGCTGGTTTTAATAACTTGCAGAAGATTAGAAGTTGACCATGTGCCCACTTCACAGTTAAAATAAATCATATCTTGTCAACAAGATGCCTATCTTTAATTATAAATTCTATTTTCTCAGCCTAAACAAAGTTTGATTTTCATGTTCTATTTCTTCTGGGTCTGATTGTAGCCTCTTCTTTTTTAAAAAAACCATGAGGAACAAGGGTTCCAAGAGCTTTGCTCTAACCACTCTTTTTCTGTTTCTGCTGGTGTTGTTGCAGGGAGTTTGTTGCTGGTATGATGCTTCACACACCAGTACCAATGAAGGTGATGAACTGAACAGTGAAGTTATTCTGGTCACCAGGTCAGCTGTGATTCCTGTCCCATCTCAGCCCTCATCACATGGTGCCTGCAGATCTCAGGAGCTGTGATTTTCACTGAGCTCAAAGAAGATGTTGCTCTTGGCATTTCCCCAGACTAGATTTGTGTCAGTCCCCTTTGTTACCAACAATAACCCTCCTCAGGTCCAGATGGCATGGTAAAAATGGATGTCCAGTTCCCATGGGATGCTCCCCACTTACCAAACCAGATGTAGCCAGCTGTGAAGGAGTTAGCTGCGACCATGTTGTGATGCAGTGATTTGAAGGATGGACAAAGTCCTGGCTCATCTGATTACTCTTGGATGCCAGGGTCCTCAAACACTGCTTGAAGCCTAGACAGACAGTGCCAGAAAATTGAGCAAGAAAGCAAAACACACATAATGGTGCAAAAAGACATTCATGGAACCTTTGGGAGATGTTGTACATCACTCGGAGTGGCAGATATGGGGGAGATTCCCAGCATAAGCAGGTATCACCAGAGGATATAGATGGGGTGACTTTGGTGATAAGGGTCTTCTTCAGAGTCCTCTGAGAGAAGATAATACAAATAACTTTGGAGAAAACAGTGTCTGTTGAAGGGGACTGCTGGGGCTCATGGCAGTGAGGCAGTAAGAGAAAAAAGAGAGGGAAACCATGTGGGATAAATTCCCAGACAAGTAAACTGGTAAGACAGGAGCCGCAGAGATTATCATAACTGGGGAGGAGGTGAGGGGGTGGGGGTGGTTTGAAATGGTGCAAATGGAATTTGTGTTTGTATTAAGGGGGGCCCAAAAAAATCTCCAGGCTACTCTGTCTTATTTTTCCAAACCCTGCGGTCCTCAGATGTACACCACCCTTCAGTGAGACTTTGAGCTATGGCTTGCAAACAAAGTCAATAGGTGAACATCTCAAAAAGACAGAAGTAATGGCAGAAGTTTTCTGCCTTGCACCTGCCCTGTTCCAACGACTGAAGGTACCCTGCATCCTACCCTGAGTTTTGAAGTGTCCCTGGGTGTTTTCTGCCCTCTGCTAACTTCTCTGCATCTTCTGGCCCATGCTTGAAACATCCCAAAGCTTTATCAACAGGTTCAGGAAACTGTGCTGCTTGTGACAAATCTGATTTATCTTGAAATGCAAACCAAAGGAGATTGATGTGGTTTCTCTTGTAAATATTTCCTATATTTCTGCTCTACCACTGCAACAGCAGAAGTATCAATGAATCAAGTGGTGTGGAACAAGTTGAAGAACAATTTGCTCTGTCTTCTGTGTTAATGGGGCTAAAGATCATGTTTCTCTCTAATGCTGCTGCTTAATTTTAAGTGTGTAATAGCATCCATTCTTCCTCCTTCCTCTTGTTTTCTTTTGATTGGTGAAATGAAGAAAGTTGGTCTCTCTCCCCTGCATTTTCACTCCTTACTATTGAATCAGACCTTACAAAAATGATTCTTATTGGTCAACCACCATTTAAATAATGAGTTTTCTCTTTTCGTTGTCCCTTCTTTCCACCTCTTTACTGTGTTTTCTTTGGACAGGCAGTGTTTTACTACAACGAATCTATAGTGAACGGATTACTGGCATTATATCTATAAAGCCTTGAAGCTGATCATGACACAGGTAATTTTCAGCGCTTGCAAAAAAGAAAAAAGTATTTCACAATAGTTAGTGGAGAGTATGATCTACACTGTCCTTTGCCCCTTCTGGACTGTTTTTTAGGCAAATGCCGAAAAAAAAAAAAAAAAAAAAAGAAAGAAAAGAAGGTTGAAATCATAGAGAGAGAAGAAATGAGTTAGAAATGCTCTATTTTTGTCATGTTCCTTACACCCTTTGATCCTTCCCACAGCCCTCTGATCCATCAGTACGTCATCACTTACTGAAATCATAGGGTTTTTTTATAGCCCACAGTGGGATTCTGGGTTATTTCCAAAATGTCTTTCCTTACTGCTCAGTGTGTTGGCCTTTCTTGAATAATCTATCTCCCACCCCCAATCATGTATTTTGGACTTTTTTTTTTTTCTTTTAAGGAGAAAAAATATTGAAACCCTTACTTAATTCCTTCAGGGTTCTTGCTGAGCTACAACCGTACATTATGAGAGTTCCTGTGTGAAGTGGTTTAGGTGGAACCTACTGCTGGAGAAGGAAGGTACCTCTACCATTTAACAACCCTTCTGAACCAAATGATGAAGCAAGGAGACCCGGGGGATATTGAAGTCATTTCAGTGGAGACAGAAAGCAGACATAAGGCAACAATCTGAAGGGAAAAAATCCTGCTCCTCTATCTGTTTGATTGTTCAAAACACTGTTAGCATAATTTGCTTCTGAGCATCTCCTTCCAGGTTTTAGAACAGGGGTGCACCTCAGATAAAACTTTTAATCCAGTGCATGGGCTACATATCTGGAAAGTTTAGTGCATTGAATGGTGAAATATAGGCAGCACAGAAGCATGATTATGCTCAAACATGTATCACCTGCCCCCTGCCAAGCCCAGGTGGAAGTAGTGATGGCACTGAAGAGCTGAGCAAACTCCTGGTCTCCTTTTTCTCATAAAAATTTGTAATTCCAGAATGATGTCACAGGTGAAAAAGACAAGCTGTATTCAATCAAATGTAGACAGCTGTAAGGTTGGGACCTATCAAATGAGCCACTGATCTTGATATCCTCGACAGCTCAGGGAGGGAAATGAAAGCCTGTTTTGCTCATGATTCATCTAATTGTCCAGCAGATGAGTCACCTCCATAAGCTCTGACTTTCTCTTGTGAAGATGAAGGGACTGGTGCGTGACTACTGCAGATTCAGAATTAAGGGAAATGAATCCCTCTTGTCATCAGGAAACAGAAAACTGGTTTATTCTGATGGTTGTGAGTATACATCCTGCTGGAGTAAGTCACAACTTCCCAGCCTACGCTGGACATAGCAATCCGTTAAAATACTTTCCACGTTTCCTCAAGTGAAGCCACTTGGGGATGGTATAGTAGGATATGCTACAAACGCTATAAATGGTTCTGCCATTCTGTTGTTATTTTGAGGGTCTGACATCCACCATCCCATTGAGCAAAGCCCTGGGCAGGATTCCTGCCCTGAGGGGCCTCTCTGTGCCCATACATTTTCATCTCCTTGTACACAATTGTAAAGATCTTTGTTATGAAACTGGGATAAAGCTTCTGGATAAGATTGTCCACCCTTTTTCCTCCTCACGTTGAAGGCACTGGGTTTTAGACAATGATCCTTATGGATCTCATGACCCATAATATCAAAGGTCTGCCTGTGCCATATCATAGCCATCTCCTGGTTGGAGGTACATACTTTAAAGGATATGCTTTCTGGCATCAAGGCTTATGTGTTTTTATCCTCTCCACAGTATGAGTGAAGAGAGAAGCTCTTCTTTGCTCATTGCACCTTTCCAAAAGCTCCTAGGACTCAAGACTGTGAGAGTGGACACGCTGGTTCATATCAACACTGCTAAATTTAGATCTCAGGCAAACAAACAAAACAAAAACTATCCATCACACAGTGAAATACGAGATAGTTGAAAGGGTTGAGATTCAGGACAAAAACGTTTTAGCAGGGTCTGTAGCAATAGGATAAGTGGTAATAGTTTTAAACTAAAAGGTGGTTGTTTTGGATAGTAGGAAGATGCTTTTTGCAGTGAGGGTGGTGAAACACTGTCACAGGTTGCCCAGAGACGTGGTGGATGCCCCATCCCTGGAGACATTCAAGGCCAGTCTGGACAGGGCTCTGAGCCACCAGATGCGGTTGAATGTGTCCCCACTCATTGCAGGATGAGTGGACTGGATGAGCTTCCAGCCCAAACTATTCTATGATTCTGTAATTCTGTGATAAGAAAGTCATTGGAGATGGTAAAAGAAAATGCTGGTGATATTCTTCTGCCCACTGGGCAATTTGTTCATTGACATGTACATGGAAGAACAGGACAATTAATTTTCATATTCTGTGCCTGCCCTCTGGTGGTGAATGGATGCTGCTTAGTTGAAAGCATACAAATATATTTATATATACACATATGTATATATACATGGAGGCACAAATGCATTGGCATATACAGCATAAAATGCTTACATCTGAATTAAACCTTGAATTTGAATATTACACATGTGATCAGTAGTTAAAGGTACTCATTGGCTGTGGTTAGTCTTTTTAAGTTGAAGATTTTCCTGTGGTTGTGTTAAAATTTGGTTTAGTTAAAATACTTCAAAATGACAATAATAGGAGTTATAGTGAAATATTTGCTTCAGCTTGAGAGACCACCAAGGCCTTTTCCTCTCCATAAATAATCTCTGCATAAACTGGGTGAGCTGTACAAAAAACAAGAGCAAAAGGTTTTTCCAGGACCAGTTCTTACAGCAAATAAGGGACAGCAAAAAGGATAACTGCTGCAGCATGGGTGTTCCTTTCCCTATACAATGGCAATCTGGCATAGCAGGAAGCCACAGAGAGACTGGCAAAAACTTGGAAGATACATACTCACAGAATCACGAAATATTCAGAGTAGAAAGAATCCAAATGTCCTTGAGTATGACTCAGGGATTAAATCTACAGCCCTGGCATTTTTAGCACCATGCACTAACCAGCTGAGCTAATCTCAGTACTCCTTCACCCTTGGTAAAATTTTTTGGGGTTTAGCAAGGTTTCAAGATCCTATTTGCATTCATTTTCCATTTTAGCTGCAAAGAGCAGAAGGATTTGCCATGTAGCCTTTCACAACTCCTGGAAAATTCCAGTACCTGGGCACGAGAGAGTGAGAATAAATGCATTTAGCACTGCAGCTTTCAGGACTCACACAAATATTAGAGGTATTGGCTGAACACAGTGTTCCAGCATTGTCTCTTTGGATGACCAATTGCAGTGGGAAGGGCAGCAAAGGTGATATTCACATTGATGGCCTTTGTCTATGCCCAGAGGGAAGTGAAACAGAAGAACTTCCCATCAAAACCTTAATTCAGCACTCAGTGTTTGCAAGTGAAACCACAGATTTCCCCTCAGGAGAAGGGAGAACAGCCTTCAGTTATTGGAGCCATTGAGATCTGCAAGCCCTTCTATAGATTGTTATCCTGATTACAGATATGGCATGGAATTTGTTTTGAAACCATGTGCAGGGATGGGCACACTGTGTTTCTGGGTCCCTGTAGCATTAGACAGCACGGGTATGATGTCCATAGTCACAGGCTCCCCAGGGATGTGGCCATAGCCCCTCCAGATCCCTTTTTGTTGAGCAGTTTTCCAGCCACTCCTCCCCCAGCCTTTAGCACTGTCTGGGGTTGCTGCAATGAAAATTCAGGACCCGGCACTTGGTCTAGCTGAACCTCAAACAATTGGCCTCAGCTCATTGATCCAGCCTTCCAGATCCCTCCTGCCCTCCAGCAGATCCACACTCCCACCCAAATTGGTGTCATCTGTGAATTTACTGAGGGTGCCCTCCATCCTCTTGTCCTGAACATTGATATAGATATTAAGCAGGACTGGCTGCTATACTGAGCCTTAGGAAACACCACCTGTGACCAAGTGGATTTAACTCCATTCACCACCATACTCTGGGCTCGGTCACCCAGCCAGTTTTCCACACAGAGAAGAGCACACCTGTCCAAGCCATGAGCATTTCTCCAGGGGAATGCTCTGGGAAACAGTGCCAAATGCTTAACTGAAATCTAGATGGACAATGCAAAGCTGGTTCTTCTCAATGCTTAGGCCTCCTATTATTCCAGATATGGGGAATGATTTGCTGGAGATCTCACAGGATATGAAAACTATTGTCCCACCAGAGCTGGAGGACTCCCCATCTCAGGTGATTCTTCACTCAGTTTCTTTCTACCTGCCTGCCTTCTGCTGGCTGGTTCCTCTCCACATACACCAGCGTTGGACAGTTTGTACACATCCCAGTATGAAACACAAGGACAAAAGTACAGGGATAGAGAGGAGAAAGTTTTCAGGCTGATTCCTCCATAGCTTGAGAAATGGACTCCCTGGGTCACCCCACAGATTGGACCAAATTCTTGGATCCATCAGGAATATCAGGTTATATTTGCCTTTTGTTCTGACTGTGTTGCAGTCCTGACAGGTGCAGTCAGGCAGAGAAACCTTGATGACATGAATAAATGAATAAACTTTGAATCAACTTTGAATCCACTTTGAATCCATGAATAAACTTTGGCACCTTATTTGGATAACAACCTGCAGTTGTTCCTTCCAGTGCTTTCTATTTGCTGATGGTGTTTGGGGAGCTGAGAGTTACAGATTTGGCTGGGCAGGCAGTCACCTCCTCAGGGAGCCCACACAAGTGGGTTAAACAAAAGCTTTATTTCCACACAGTGTTCTTGGGACGCAGTGCCAAGATATCACAGAGAGCTCAAAACAAGGAGTGGAAAGGAATGTTGTGCTCCTGTCATGCTTTTTTATGGCCAACAGCCCTGAGTCACAAAATGCATTAAAGCATAAAGTTAATTGCAGCACATCTGCCATCAGATATTATTGTGTGATGTTTGGACAGTGCATTTCTTCTGGTGAGAAAAGACCTCAAGGCCAGACGTTTAGCCTTGCAGAGTCTTTTTGCTGCCTACTCTTCCTGCCCTTGTGTTTCTGACTAGTGTGGAGAAAAGTCAGTTGGTTTTCTGCAGGATTTCAATATTTTGAAATGCTATTTCAGTTTCAGCTTTTGAATGAAAAAAAAAAAATAAAGAAGGAAATTGTATGTAGAGATTGGAGCTGGGACATCTGCCTCCAGGGCTGCTTTGGAATCACTGATGCAGTAGCCCAGCAGATGGGCAGCTGAGGTGTCTGGCAAACAAACTCTGAAAACCAGGCCATTTTCCACTTGAAAAGTGCAGAATGTTTTCAATTTAAACAACAATAGAAAATAAGAAGGCTCCAGCACTTAAGAAATGCCTTCTGTTCAAGACCAACTAAGACCAACTGGGACTACATGCATGGTTTTGCCATTTTCATCTGGGCATTGGGCCTATGTGGGTATAACATATTTCAGCATTGGTCCTTAGCTTCAGATCAGTTTTTCCAGAGCTTCTCTGTATATGTTAATGAACACGTTTCAGACACTTAGATTTGTGACAATGAGTGTATTTACTTTCATCATCTGTTGTTTTTTTAAGTGTGTCTGAAGTTTGTGCTATCAAGTCTGGCTCCTAGACATCCCCAAGGTAAGAACAGAAAATAGCAAAAGGAGGGTTAACTCCTTTGAATAAAGGGATTGTAATGTGCCAGTGAAAGCAGTCAATAAAAGAGAATCAGGTAAATTTTTTTTGACTGAACCGGTCCTGTGCAGGAAAGGATGACACTTTGGTCCAAGTAAGAATAAAGCGAAGGGGAAATGTCATGGGTCAGGACAGGTGTGGAGGCAGGAAGCAAAGCAGAGAATTGCATTATCAGGATGCATCATGTGACAACTTTTGTGGGTGGTCCTCACAGTCCCTCCACTGGGTCCTGTGCTGTTCAGCAGGATTAGGGATGCTCAGGGAAGGAAGGAGAACCATGGGATACTGACATCTGCAAATATAATGAAATCAGGCTTGGGAAGAATTGTGAGAAATTCTAGTAAATGAGGAAAAAGTTGGTGAATGAAATTTAATACTAACAGTTGTAAAGTAACGAGCATCAAAGGAAAAGCATTGTGTGCTTCTTGCCCTGCACAGAACATGGATTCTCTTTCAATTGCTTCAGAGAACTCTCAGCTGTGGTCATTTTAGGAAGGCTGGAGGAGTACCCTGGTGTGGGACAAATACAGAAAAGCTCCCCTTGCTTACCTGTCTCAGCAGTTGCTGGCCTAGGAGCACTTTGTGTTGCTGCTCACACTGCAGCTGCAGGAGGCTGGAGGAGAAGATTGCAATCACCCAGGGTCTGGAAATAATCCTTAGTGCAACATCTCTTTTCATTTTGGGAGGTCTGTTTCAACTCCATGTGCTTACCCAACCTCCCTCTACACAAAACTCTCTGTATCCTACGGCTGACCTAGCAATCCTATAGTTCTTCATCAGGCTGGGTTTTACCTGTAAGAGCTTTCTCTAACACCACCATTTCACCAGCTTCAGGTTGTGCATGATGAGCTGTAGTTTCTCTGCCTTCTCCCATGTATTCTTTTATTCTGATCACTCTCTACAACTGCTTCAAAGGAGGTTGTATCTGGCTGGGGGTCAGCCTTTTCTCTCAGATAAAAAGCAATAGGACAAGAGGAAACGGCCTCAAGTTGCACTAGGAGAGGTTCAGATAGGGTATTAGGAAATAATTGCTTCATTGAAAGGATTGTGAAGCACTGGAACAGGGAAGTGGTGGAGTCCCCATCCCTGGAGGTGTTTAAAAGACATGTAGATGTGGCTCTTGGGGACATGGTTCAATAGTGGATTTGGGAGTGTTGGGTTAATGGGTGGGTTTGATGACCTTAGAGGTCTTGTCCAACCTAAATGATTCTATGACTCAAGCTATTATTGCTAACACAGATGGAGCTGGTGATGAGTGCCACACTGGGCCTTTCAGGCATGGCTGAAAGGGAATGAAAGGATGTGTGGCTAGAGCATCAGGTAACCCTTAGCCCACCTTTGCCAGTGATGCATCTCTCTGATGAGCACTGTGTGTGAGTGGGTGGGTAAAGATGGGTAAGAGTCTGCCTGTGCACAGGACCTTGCCAGACCACGTCCATTGCGTGGATTTGAAGGAGCCAGCTCATGTGATGTCCCTCATGTATTCACAGATTCATTGCTGGTGTGAGGATGAAATCATTGGCTCATAGAATTGTCCTGGGATTACTTACCCTCAGCTCTACTCTTGCATTCACGTGGCTGTATTACCAAAGCCCAGAGGAGCATCTTCACATTTTTTAATGAGAAATGTGCTTTGAGGAGTGGTATTGACCCCTCTTCACATTAACATGCCCTGTCATGGGAAATTTTCCCAGACTTGCGCCATTGTTGCTGTTTGGGAACTCATCCATGCTGTGGCTGCTCCATATCTTCCTTGGATTTTGTGCATCTCACACCTTCTCTGCCTGACTGTCCTGCCACTGGCTTGTGTGTCTTGAGACCTGCTTTTAGTTACTGTATAATCCAGTGAATATGTGAAAGGGGGTCTCCATGGGTGTCTTATCTTCACAGGGAGATGAAAGTAAGCTAGGTCAGCTGAAGGTAAATATGCAAACTAGGATAAGATTTTAGGGTGAAGCAATAGGTCTTCAAGGATCTTTATTGTCATATGCTATAAATTGACTGCTAAAAATACTGTATGAAATACAAACTATATTCAGATACCATTTGTTGTATGCAAATACATCTACAGCTCTCAGTGGGTTTGCATGATTACATTAAAATTCACTCTATAATGTTAGTGGTAAAACTTCTAGCAATCATGTGGTAAGTTCCTGTTGATAATGGTTACTACAATGTGTGTTTCCCTATCCAAGAATCCACCAAGTGCCTCATCCACAATCACAGGACAAGTCTGATGTGGAGTTACAAAAATTTCCATTTCCTGCTTCCAGCCCACGTCTTCCTCATTACAACATTTTAACGCTTGTTTTAAGGATGAAAAACACTTGTTTTTCATAATAAAAAAAAGATACAGTATGGGAAGAAATCTCATAAGTGAACTTAAATCTATTTAAACAGAACAATACCAGGAAAATATAAATATGCATTTTATATTTCTAACAGCAGAGGTAATCACACTCAGGGATGAGTCCTTGGCCTTTTCCTGTTGAAATTAAGAGGACAAATTACCTCTAACTTCAAAGAGAATAATGAATTACTCTGGGATTACTAAAGTCGTCAGTGACTAGAACTTTGCTTCTCTGCTACCCTTTCCCACAGATTTACTATCTTAATTTTTAAGAAGAATTCAAAGAATGTTGTTTATTTTAGAAGACTACAGGCTGAAGAAAGAATTCAAAACTGTGTGCAGAAGTAGTGTGGGTTGAAATCTTGTTTCAATCACTTTCGTGGAAAATTCAGGTTGATATAAACCACTCTGCTATGTAACAGGACAACAAAGATAGATTTTTTTTTTTTAATATGGGAAAATAATGGAAAATACATTAATTATGCAAAGTTGTTTGATTTTAAACTTATGTTTGCACAGACCAATTCAGCTAACATTCTCCTCTGGAAATGTACTTTGAGGTGTATTGTGTCAGAATTACCTGCCCCATGTCTCTTCCATAGGATGTTTTTCTGAAGGAATTTTCAAACAGAAGGTGGGCACAGGGCAGAAAGTCAAGGCTTTCCTAATCCCTGTTTGACAGTTTGAGTGTTGTATGAGCCTTTTGACAGGCGTCCTTCAAGGACCAACTTCTCCCACAGGGAATATTAACTCACCACTTAAAAAAGCAAAAGCTTCTTTTACAAAACCAGGTGCCACAGAGTAAAAGCTCATTATTAAAGAGCATTAATGAATTTCCCTTCTGTTTTTGCTTTTTAGATGTTTATACTTCAAACAGATCTTGCTTTGACAGTGCATGTTTTATACTTGATACACTGAATTAGTTGTGAAAATACTGTGTTCCTTAACTCTGTGAAGTCAGACTCATTTTGTTTTATAATGATATTTTCAATATCTAATGAAAGTTTGCCAAGTGTTTGTTGATTCTTATCTTATCTATTCTCATGTTGATTTATTATCTGAATGGTAAAAATCTGTTTTGATTGGTCTGATGAGAAGAGTTCAAATTAAGCTTGAGAAAAGTTTCAGTGTTCTCAGTTAACACCTTCTGGTGGTAATATAGGTTACATTACCATACCTGCTCTTCTCTTCAGCCTGGCAGAAGAGAGAACAATTCCCAGAAGTTTGTTAGGATCCAGATGTTGAACAGGAGTAAAAAACATAGAAGAAAAAGGGCCCAACACCAAAATTATTGGACTTTGAGGAAGTGTGCTCTGGTGGAAGTCCCTACAGGCCAAATACTGATCCTTTACAGAAAACTTTTTACCCACAGGGAGGCTTACTTTATAGACAAGTGCCTTAAAGACCACTTGGAGATTGGAAAGGAAAAGATTGATGGGTTTAGACTTTGTACTGCTTTAATTATGCTCTCTTCATTCCCTCCGCCTCACTTTTGCAGGAAAAAATGTCATATTTTATTAGTACTACTCAGCTAAATGGAACTGCATCTCTGTTTTGCAGTATCTTGGCATTCCATTTTTATCTGGCTTTAGGATGAGAAACATAACAAGTTTGAGATATCCTGTATATGTGTGTGTATAAAAGAAAAAAAAATAATTCTTGCAATTTAGATCAGGATTTGTGAATATGACATATTTTGACATTTTGAGCAGAATCTCATTTTGGCATTTGAAGCAAATATTGATTCATACCAAACTGTTTCAATTCAAAACTGTTATTTCATTTTGAAAATAGCATTAAATTGGCATTTGCAGCTGAAATGTCAATTTGAAAGAAAATATTTCAGCTTAAGTTGACATACAGGGACAGAACATTTTGATTCAAAATTTCTGTGGGGGAGTAAAAATGTTCTTTGTTGTTGTCCAAAACATTTTTTTTCTCAATTGCACTCATTTTCATGAAACCAGACCTTCCCACAATAACAACAGGAAAACAACTACTTAACATTTGAACCATTCTAGCACTTGGCATTATTGTTTGAATCCAGGCCCAGGGGCAGCTGGACTTGTTAGTGCTGCCATGCAGACCTAGCTAAAATATTCTTTGAGTTCATCCTTGTGACAGTTGCTCATGAAGAGCAGGAACTGCCATCATTATCACCCTCACTTTCCTCCCCAGTTCACCCCTCCCAAAAACACACACATATACAGTCTGAGACAGTGCCAAGAGATGGTGGTCAGGATTGATGAGACAGTTTCACAAGAGATGATGGTCAGAATTCATCTGCCTGCTCAGGTTCACCCTCTGAAAGATCTAAGAGGCTTCATTAATTATTCTGCTTTGGGCTGGCTGGGAACTAAATGGAGAGTGTGAGTTCTGTTGGATTGGCTTCAAGGTGTCCCTCCTGATCTTACTAGTTCTTTGCCATGTTATTCTCAGATTTCATCCTCTCCAAAGCTTATTCCAGCCTCCTTCATGCTCCCCAGCTCTTTAAAGTTTGCTTTTCTTAGTGTCCGCTTTGTGTCCCTCAGGACAGATTTCAATTTCCTGGTCAGTACATCCGGCCAGTTGTGGCTGCGAAAGAGAAAAGAAAAAAGGAGTTAGCAACCCTGCTCACCAAGGCATGACTTTTCACTTAGCATCATTTTGTGTCAGCCAAAGCAGAAATGTTAAATGGTGGAGTTGAAGTGGATCTTTTGCTGCAATACTTCAAGAGTTCATCCCGCCCAGCTTCTGGGCCACCATCTGTTGGTGGGTGCAAATTCATTATAACATAATGGGTTCTCAGAGACCAAATAAACATCAAGGACTTGTAAGAGGGCAGAAACTCAGCAAATGACAGGGCTTTAGGAAGGTCTCAAATCTACAACTGCCCTGTCATGGACAAAGCATTATATGGAATAAGATTTACTGTGTATAATAGAAGAAAATATCATTCCAACTGTTTTAAACCAAAAAGAGCTAAATGCTAATCCCCACTGATAACACTATTGCTATTATAAAGAGATTAGAAAGAAATAGCTAATAAATAATTGTATATATACAAAAATGTATGGTTTAAACTGTACACAGCATCACTGTGAGCAATGAATGTGCAATTACTTTAGAATAGAAATATATGCTAAAAACTGACTACATGAAGCAGGTATCCTGTAGAAATAATACAAAGGGTAATATTTTGAAACCAAAACAAGATATATTTAGACTAGATATAAGAAAGAAATTTTTTATTAGGAGCATGCACATTGCAAGGGGGTTTGGACTAAATGACCTCCCTTCCAACCCAAGCTATCCTATGATTGTATAATCTTATCTACTGCTCAGCTGCACCTTGCTAGCCAATGTTTTGGCCAGCAAGCTGCAATTATTTGGATATTTCCTGAACAAGAAAGAATGTCAAGGCATCTCCTGTCACTAAGCATAGTTCATAGGATGAGGGGATAGAATGCAAGAAGAGTCAAATCCTTGAAGAGTAAAAACCAAACCAAACCAACCAACCAACCAACCAACCAAACAACAACAACAAAAGGAGAGAAAATAACTTGAAAAATTGAACCTGGATACTTTTGGGTAATCCTATGCAGGGTACACCACCTGTATGCTTACACATCTAGAAGTCAGCAGAGAGCAGTACAGACTGTACATACAGTGTGTCCCTCCACAAATACAGCCACAACTAATCACAGGGGTGAAATCGCATCCCTGAGAACTCCACAATGAACTCTGACTCACTTGCATGAGGTCTAAGTCTCATCTACAAACTGAGACCTATCCATGGATCTTAGGGAGTCACTGACCTCTCCGTGACACAGCTCTCTGTTGTGTTTTAAAGAGAGAAATCCCTTTATGCTTATCAGAATTATTGTAAGATGCTATGGATGGGATTCATCTGCCTGAGGATATTTCCCAGCAGCATTTGATGCCATGGTTTCTCCTACATAATCTTCAGCTGTTGATTAATCTACCAGCCTTACACAAGTGCCTGTGACAGCCATGGTGCTCTGGGCTGAATCCCACTTGCATGAGTGGGTTAGAAGATCCATGTTAAGGTCATAGACCCTACCTCAGGACAAAAGATAAGGGTCACTAATAATATAGCCCAGATGTTTATCCTCAGGTAAGTGGAGGTGCACTCTGGTGTTCCTCATGTTTTGATGAGCATTTTTATCAAGATCCAGCCAGAACCATCACTTCTCTTTGAAATCAAGAATACACCAAGGACAGCAGAGTCCACAGCCACCCTTTCAAAGTTAAAGGATTGAGTTCTGAGCAGAAGAAGTGGAGTCTTGACCTTCCTCTAGACTCCAGGCCAGATGAATACTCCAAAATATATAATTACTGCAACATGGGGATCCCTATTGTACTGCAGCAATAACCCTGTGGGACTGTTAGCATTTTAGGGCTCCAGACTAAAAGGACCATAAATTGGGTGAATGGACCATAAACCACTACATCTGAGATCCTTGTATAATGTTCCTTTATTGCCATCAAGGAAAAACAAGGTTATTGGCAGCATAGTCCCTTTCATCAGATACATCTAAGATAGATTAGCTGGAAAGATCACTAAACCACCAAGCAGGCATGTGGGGATAAGTGGCTGTTGAGGACTTAATTGCGTCCATTGAAAGCTTTCTGCACACAAGAAGGATTTAATTAGGACCACTGAAAAGATCCAGGTATGAAAGTCTTATTGATTTTTCTGCTATTTCCAAAGGATTAAACCAATTTGCCTAATGAGGACCTCCTGTTCTCTGTAATATATACTGCTGATCAGCCTGCTCCAGTGTGGAAGTCTGTGTCTGTGGGTTATAGCTGTACTAAATACGTATATACCAGTATATGTGCAGGTTTTGTCAAGCAGGGCTAACCCAAGTGTGAGATTCTCTTTGGCCTTGGAGGATTAGCTTGTACTCTTAGGTGTAAATCAGTAGGGTGGTCTTCTGTGCCTCAGAACTTATATTTAGCAGTGGATGTTCAGATATGATAGCACTTACGCAGGTCTCCAGATTGTGTCCCATATTCAAATAATTTTGTTTGTTTTATTTTTTTAATGAGGATTTTCTACACTTAGGTCCTTGATAGGGAGAACTTCAGACAAAAATTTAAATATTGGTTAAGAGAGATAAAACAGCCTGGTAACACACCCTGAATCTTTAAAAGAGGTGTTTGGGAAGAAGGAACACAGCCAGCAGTTACCTGCTGGGTTTTATCCTTGTGAGAAAATTGGATGGAACTTTAGTCTTCATAGCAATCTATCAGCCTGATGTGATGTGTCTTAGGGTTTGTAACCTGCCTATATTTAGGTACTCTGAGCTTTCATACACCCCTCCTTTGTTAAGGGAGTGGACATGAAATGCACACTAATCCAGAGGAGTTGAGCAGAAGTGTTACTGCTGTTTTTAGAGATATTATCAAAAATCCCAGCTCATACATCAGCAAGTGTGGTTGTGCATGCTTCTATGACAGCCTTGCTCTGATAACACCTAATTCCTGTCATATTCCACATGACTCCCAAATTCCACCCAAACCATAAATCCATTATCTCTTGTACACATTGTTACCATAATGATGAATATCAAAGCTGCATCCTGTTACTGTCATGAGGTATGGAATTACACTAGGCAGGAGATGTACATTACACAAAAGCAACACTAGGCAATGTGGATTTTTCCAGGCTTGAACTCCAGTTTTATGTCTGTGTTTACCATGTACTGGGCTCTTCCTGGCACCATGAACATCAACATAGAGTGAATTGATAATACACTACAGATAAACCTAGTAATACTTGATGTCTTTCAGGAATTAATGGGATATTAGGTTATAAATTCATTAGGAAATCACCTAACAAGGCTCCAGCTTTGCTGCTGTTCCAAGCACCTCTTGAATGAGACATGTTATAATAATAACACATATTAAAAAAAAATAATTTAAAAGGAGAAAAGTAGAAGGAAAGGGAGAAGAAAAGACACTAAAACCAGTAAAATGCAGACAAATAACACAAAAGCAGACACTAAACAGCAGAGCTACATGGGGACTGTCCTACAGCTACTACCTCAGATCTAGGCTCTTTTGCCAAGGAGTTTTTCAGCTTTCCTCCTTTTGAACTCTGCAATTTCTTCTGGGAGTAACCCATGAGCTCTATACCTGCAGTGAACAGGTAGGCCATTAGAAAAAGAACCAGTTCAGTTTCATCTAAAATAAAGAACAGACTGTAATGGAGACTAAAGAAAAGGTAAGTGTCTTCTTGTGAGAGCAAGGAAAACAAATATGGGTCCTGGTTCTGGCCTTATTAATTCTTCTCTTGTGCCACTCAACTTACTGCAAAGGATGAGGTCAGCTAATTAAATTTTAAGTGTCTAGAGGGCTCTTGGCCCTCTTAGACACTTCTGCCAGGACAAGATGAATGACTTTGTTGATTGAGGAGTACGAACTATATCTTTATCAAGGCAGTTTCCAGAATCAATTTAATAAGATGGATCCTGAGAGAATGATTCCATTATTCCACTGATCCTTGCCCACATTCATCAAAGGGAGGAACAGAACAAAACAGCAGTGAAGACCTCGCAATTTGTTAGTTTAGTTCCTGCTTCAGTGCCTTTTGTTCTTCCAGGGATGTTGCTTTCAGAAGCTCTCAGCTCGCTAAGCTGTGGGCATATTTCCTCATGGAAATCCTATTTAACAGTCAGTAGAGAAAGCCAGCTGTCTCTGAATGCTGAACACAGTTTTAACAGCCTTTTCTGTGGGAGATTAGAGTGAAGCTTCAGGTCTTCGGCCAGTTCTGCTCTACAAATGGAAATGCCGAGACAAGTTGTCCTGCCCTCCCATGCCTTATCTAAATTCTTACCTATGGGAATATGCTTCTCCTTTTTAGAAACATTGACCCCTGTTTATAAACTTCCTCAAGAGCTATGGTGCCTTTAGGGCTGGGTCTCAAGGACAGGAAAGCCAGGAGGATACAATCCTGATGGGTTCCATGAGGAATTACTTCTTCTGGGAATCTACAACTCAGGTGAGATTTAGCACCCTGGCATTTTTTAATCTGCAATAGAGATTACCCCATCTAAGTCAAATATCTTGGGTTCTATTCTGAGCCAATATAGGGAAGCTGGTGCTGCTGGGCCACAGCAGAAGTTTATCCCAAAGAAGAAAAAGATCAATACCAAGAAACGTCTGTTCTTCTGCACTGACTCTTAAAAGACACATAAGGTGACCAGATCAGATGACAATAAATAACTTTCAATAAGACTAAATCCTGCCTCTTGTAGGGAGAAAAGAAATCTTTGTGTTCAGATCCTTTATGGAAGCAGTAACAAAATTCAGCCACACATGGGTGAGCATCAGGGGTTTTGTTTTTGAGTCCAAACAGCAGGACTTCACCCACAGTGGGGTGGAGGACGTTGTTGCCTGTGTTTGCACAACAGTGCAGCAGCTTGTGACCCACTGAAGGTGAAGGCCTGACCAGTGTATTTGGTGATCAAGCATGGTATTAGACTTCCTGAGGTCCACCTCCAGATGCTGCTCACACAAGTATCAACAAACTGTTTGGCAGTGACTTGATATCTGACCACTGCACAACAGCAAAAAAGATCCAGTGTACACAGAACCTGCCCATCTCCTGAACTCACAAATATCTGAGCAACTGGAGCGGTCTGGTTCTGCATTATCCATCCCAGCCTCAGGCAAAACCCCTCTTTTTGGAGACAGCTGTTATTTTTCCGAGGTTCTCTCTTCCCATCACCTTGTTTGCAAAACCAGCAGGAGAAAATCTGTGAAGTTCTGAATTTGCTTCCTTTCTGAACACTGCATTTAGGGTTTCTTGCTATTAGCACAAATTCTGTGATATTCCAGTCAATTCTCCCAGAAACTTCAGCATGCTCAGGAAGAGTTTGTTTAAATATAAAAGCTGGTGCAATCACATCACAAGTCAAACAGTCTTGTTGAAAGGGAGATGAGTCATCAATTTTTATTCCCTTTCTCATCCTCCATCAGATTTCAGAGAAAAAGTCTTATTTCTCATTGTCATTATGCCACAGCTGTGATCAGAATACTTCTTTGTCTTCATTTTGCTGTTGTGTTAGGTGGTCAGAAATAGTTTGAAAAGAAGGGATTGAGTGTGAAGCAAAACACATCAATCCTGACACTGCATGATCAAGACTGTGAGACAGAGGATGCTTTGATTTCCTTAAATAACTCCTGTTAAAAGTTATATAAAATTTATTTAGGAAATATTTTTATGCTGTTGTACAATGCCAGCTATGTCAGGACAACAAGAGTTTTTCACTGCTGTTTGGTCCACAAGCTCTTTTAGTTTTGATTTAAAAGCACATTTGACAGACTTCAGATAGGAGCCCAAGTAGAAATGCTTTCAGTTTTCTCCTCAGAAAGACACATGAACAGCAGTATGAGAGGCTCTCTACAGTTCCATTCTACCAGGGTGCTCCAACACAGACAAAGCAATGAGAACCTTGTACTAGGTAGAAGAAAAAAACATTTTGTCCTAAGGAGTGTCTTTTTCCTGGCGCATAAAAAGGTGTTTCTCACTTAGGGGTTAGGATTATTTGAGCATCCTTCACTGCTTCTCACCCATTTATCTTCAAACAAGGATCTCGGTGCTTCTTCCAGGGCTGATCCTCATGCATGTGAGAGGGCCGCAAAACTCTCACCTATTCCTGGCTACATCTTCAGTGTTCAGTGATGTTGCACATCAGGTTGCACTTATCATTGTGAGTGGTAGTGGGCTAGAAGACCTATTAACCCTTCTGGGTTAAGACTTAATTAATTCATACTAGGTAAGGGATTTGGGGTGTATGTCAAAATCAAAAACTCACATATGCTCTTTACCTAGGCAATGGGTTAATGGTTAGAAGCCTTTGAGAGGATCAACAATATGTATCTTTGCTGAATTGTATTAATGTTTTCCCTCCAGTTAACTTCCCATAAATAATTTAAAGGGAAAGTTTCTGAATAAAACTACCTGCTGCGATAGAGGATTTCTGATGCTTTCAAACACTGTATTCACTATCAGAGAAAAGAATTTCTGAACCAGGATGGTAAAAGTAGGAAATTCAGAAGACCAAGAATGTCACTCATCTCCTTGGAATGGCAAATGAAAATCAGCCTGGCTCTAGGTATTGTTTTGGTTTGGGTTTGGTTTTTTGGTTTGTTTTGTTTGTTTTGTTTTGGTTGGTTGTAGATTGGGGTTTTTTTTTCCTTTCTGAATTTCATTAGCCATTGAATTTTTCCTAGTCTTAGATATTTTTCCAGTGTTCTCCAAAATGCATCTAAGATTTAGTCTTGGTCAAGCTTGTGTCTGGTAATTTTGTATAACCTCTTATCCTTTCTGCTTTTTTGGACACGATGAGTGTTCCACTGGAGTTGAAAAGATGCTGCCTGTCCCAAAGCATCACAGGATGCCAATTTCAAATATCCCATGTTTATATACTCACAACTTCCTGCTTTTTCCTTGTCTGATAATTTAGCCCCCAGATAGTCACCTGGTGTACCCTGAAAGAATTTTCACAGCCTTCCTTTAAACCCGTTTCACTGAAATGTCAGAAGAATGTCCATCCTACAGGTAGTCTGCTGTTTGATGGCTTGGCATGCTTGGTTTTGCTGTCTCTTAATTTTGCAACACCTTCTCTGTGTCCAGTCTGCCATTATTTCCTGTGGCAGTACCAGATATATGTGTAGAAATCTACCTTGAAGCAAGGGAAGGTCTGGAGAGGCTACAGAACTGTCCTGTGCTCTTCTATGTCATGCAAAGTTAACACAAAATTCTCATGAAAACCAGATATAACAGATTTGACCAGACCAAAAAAAAAGGAATTGTCCTAAGAATAGGAACTTCAAAAACTTCCATCCATAGGATCTGACCTTTAAATCCATAGTCCACAGGTTTGCAATTCCATAGCATGACATAAGACCAAGCACGATGTAGTCACCTTCAATTTGTAGGAAACACCTCTCAGCATGGCCACCACAAATGCCCAGCTGTGGATGTTTAGGCTACCCAGGTCACAGCATAAAGCAAGAGAAAAAACAAGTGCTCATAGATCTCATGGTAAGGAAATACCCAAGAGAAGGTAAGTTCCTCAGGATGGAGTGAAAAAATTAGTAGAAAAGGAATTTATTCAGTATTTCCTTCTTCAGCTCAAAAGCTTACAAGTAAGGCTACAATAATCCCTATGGAATTATACAAGGCAGTGACTTGAAACCACTATATTGGCCAACTAGGGAGAAACAATTTCCAGCCTCTTGATTTTGTGCCAAAACATGAATCATGGAAAGCAGGACATGATGTCTGATACCTATCTGGTAACAGCACAGCCTATGTGTGAGGCAGCTCTCCAAATATTTGCTCTGCTTCAATATCCAGTTACTTCTTTCTGTAACTTGACATTTGGCCTATGGGGTATAGGTTTCATTTTGCCCCCTCGCTAGGACAAATATGGTTTTGTGTAATTTTACTTTTTCTCTCTGTTTACTGTCCAAATCACTCAAGTGCTGTGTGACCTGCAGGGACAGAAATACTGCAAAAGAAGAGGGAAGGTTTGGGCCTTGGGACAAGAGTAGATCACCTCTGTCTCTGCAGTGTTAAGGGTGGACTCTTCAGAGATTACACATGGATGCATAAGATCCTCTGATCTGGAGTATGTGGGGAAATGAGGAAATCTTTTTATTTAATAAGAGAGAATGAGGCCGTATGTAGAACAATATTGATCAGGAGAAGTCAGAGCTACATTAAAACAGACCTTGTTTGCTGTCAGACACCCATCTCTGAAGTAGTTACTTCAGGACCTCAACAAAACAGGCATCTTGCAAGGGCAAATTGAATCAGACCCTTAGCAGGTATTTCTCTTTATTGTCTATAAAGGGAGTCAAGGCTGCTTGACTCCCTTGCTTTTAATGTGGGTGACCATGTTGGTCTTATCAAACAAATCCGACTCCTGGTTTTTGTGTCCTGACCACAGCACCCTTTCCAGGCATACAGAAGGTGACAGCTGAACAGGGAGTACTCTGTGAAGCCAGGCATTGCAAAGCTAGAAAATGACTTAATGAAGGCAGCATCATTAAATCTTCAATTACATAACAGTGCCATAAATTTGTAACACAAAGCCTTCTTATTCTTCTATTAGAATGAAAGGGAAGAAATGTGTTTATATTTTGAATGAGGCTGATGTTTTCAGCAGGAATTTGATGGAAGGGGAGAAAAATCTTGAGTGTCTCCCATACACTGATGACACCAGGGACCTGAAAGTGTCCCTATCTGTGTGCTTCCTACATGCAAAAAGAGCAGGAAGGAGATTGAGGGAGGAACTCCTTGGTGTTCAGTCTCCAAGTGATTATAGGGGAGAAGCAGGAAGTTTCCATGTCACTTCTTGGGAGCTGTGAATAAGGAGAGGTGCTGAAGGAATCACATCCCTTCTGAGTCCCAGTACTATGCCTGAGCATGTAAGCCACAAAAGGAGCAGGATATAGATTGTGCAAACAGTTAACATGGACAGACATATTCAGCCTGTGAACTCCAAAAGAGATGTTTTAATGAATGTCTTGGACAGTGACGGAGTCACACTTACCCTGGTTTTATTTCAGGAGGTTTAGGTAAGGGCTTCTGGAAGCCTTTTTTCCCAACCAGCCAATATGTTTCTTCTACTCCTTTACCCTAAAATAAAACCAAAAATCCAAATAAAAAGCAGCTTTCTGACTGCCCTCTGCTTGATATGTAATTTTTCTCTCTAGGTTTCTCTGGCTTCCTGTGTACCCAGAGACAGACCATGCCTGGAAATTTTGGGCTGTCCTTCAGAATAGCTCAGGGATTATCTGAGTTTCACTTTCCTGAAAGAAGATATTAATTATCCTTGTTCCAACTGTCATTTACAAATTACCCTCATTGATCTGGGTCATTGGAACGACACAGCTGAACAGAAATTGGAAACTACAGGACCACTAATCATCTTATTTGGCAGCACTACCATTATTAATTGAGACGTTTTACAACTCATTCTGAACTGTGTATCAGAATAATAACTTCCTCTCCCACCATGGATGGTTTAGTTTGTAAGGTTTGATGCATCTGATGAAACTATTTGAGAGTCAAACACCTTTGACTGAAGGAGGGGAGGAAAACCAACAATCATCTTCACATAAATTAGACCCTGAAAGTACTTCAGGCTTATAATTTCCTGAAAGGCCAATTTATCCCCACTAACTATGTAAAGGTTTCTTTCCATTGACTAGACCTGGAATATTTACCCCAGATCTCCACTTGCAGACATATGAACCTGAATGATTCCACTTGTCATGCAAGATTGTTGGGGGACCTGAAGCCATATTCAGATATTTTATTCTGGTGTTTAAGGAAAGCAAATCTCCTACTTCTGTCTATTGACTATGTAAGGGTAGAAATTATGTTTATTTTTATTTAGTACTGCCTTGTTTGGACATTGAAAAGTAGCAGCTTCTGTCAAGGGTGGACTAAATAGTCTACTATATAAGTACTTATATCCAGCACATACAGCTGATTGCTTGATCCCACAGTCCTTCAACAACTACCTAATGTACTGAAACAAATGAAAGGGACAATTTTGGAAGGATTCAGCTGAAGATTGGTGTATGAAGGCCAAAAAAGATAATAATATGAAAATTCCTCAGGCAAGATGACTCCCCTGTGAAGAGCTTCACATAGCCCCGGCTCTTACCCTCAGTTCTGTTTTTCCTCTGGGTATGATTTCATAGCCTTCATTCAGATTCCGAAGTATATCTACTGTACTTTGGCTGACATGAATTCTGTAAGCTGGAAACAGAAAGCAAAGCAGCTGGATCATTGTACTGCACACATGCTGTGAATTCCCCACTGCTTCATCCTGACAAGGAAAAGGTCTCCAAAGCAGGAGTGCTCCAGCTCAGGTGTGTGGCTGGTGTAGCTGTGTGGGGCTTCTCTCTGTAGAGTTTAATGCTGGCTGATGGATTCTTTTAGGCAGGGCTGTAAAGAGCACAGGGAGAGAGGAGATCTGCTCTGGAGGCTTCCTGGAGAAGGATACCAAACACACTCAGTGTAGAAGTCCATCTCTTCATAAAGATGGTAAGTGGTTTTCCAGTAACATTGTCAGCTAGATTTCTGTTTTATCTATTGCCACAGTATAACTAGGGAATGAGAAAGAAATGAAAAATAGCCAACTGCCCTACTCCAGACACCCAACATAATTTGAAAGCTGGGATGAAGAGTAGACAGATGAAGTTTGCAAGGGAACATAAAGAAAATGTGGCTATGCATGTAGATACGTCTGGATTTTTAGAAATTCATTCCATCCAGAACTGCCATTTATTCTATGAACAAAAAAGGCAAAGGTGGAGAACTTTATTGAATTCCCATCTTCCCCAGATTGTTTTACAGCCACTACTGGAACTCACTGAAATTTATTGTTCTCCTTGTCTGAACAAGACAGGAAATATTTCTAAAACATTTTCCCCAAAGTAGCTTTTTTTGGTAGAGCTTTTATTTCAATTTTATCAATCATATTGCCTTTCTCTTTGAAGGATGGGGTATGAGCTGATTAATTTTTTTTCCATAATAATAAGAAAGAAAAAAATCAGTTTGAATGTATAGAGGAAGATCACACAGCTATGAGCTACATTTCCTGAGAGACTAACCTACACTTTGCCTATTTATCTATATGCATTTCTATTAATGTGTAACAATGTTCTTGTACCTGCAGTGCTCCTGCTGTCTACAGTCGCAGTGGGACTTTCTATGGCCATGGGTATGATGGAAGCAGTGCCCACCTGTGCTTCAAGCCCTTGCTTTGTACTGGTCATGAAAGGAAAGTGAATTATTTTAGTGTGCAAGAACAGCTCTGAAGTAAGGGTTCTTAGCACTGACTGAAAGCAAGATCCAAACCATGTTGGAGGAAAGTAGGACAAGATTCATGTCGGTTTTGGTTGACGGGATTCGAGTCAGAGAACTGCAGTTGTAAGGCAGGGTCCTAAAGGCCGACCTTCAATGGCAACACTGGTGCCCTCCCCTTCAGGCTGCTTTGAATCCTGTCCTTTGACTTCCCCCTTTCTTTGACTGTCCCAAACACTCACGCAGGCCCGTGGATTCCATTCTTGATGCCGTGTTCACCGTGTCCCCGAAGAGGCAGTACCGGGGCATGGTCAGCCCCACCACGCCTGCCACACAAGGCCCTGAAAGACACGTCAGCTGCGTTACCCCAATGGCCCCGCATAAATCTAGGGGTTCACTGACAAACAGATCTCATCCTCTCCTCTGATACTCAAAAAACCTATTGGAAATACAGAAGAAGATTTTCTAAAGATCTCATTGGCCTTGGTGCTTGCCACAAGCAGTCCAAAGTTAAGCATTGCTCTGGATTTCATGCTGGTGTTTCATGTCTGAGAAAGGTCGTGTGTGGTAGGCCCTCGGTTCACCATTATCTGGGAGAAATTTGTTCTGAGTTCATGGAAACTGAAGAACAATCATAATCTCATTTTAGAAAGGTCTTTTTCTATGTGAGAAAACTAAAGTTCAGATCCTGTGACATGCCCTGTAAGCTACTGAAACAGGATTAAAAATCAGCCTTGGGACTCCAGAGGTGCTGGCAGCACTCTGGACCACCCTGTGTCCCCTCCTTGGAAAAGAAGACACTGTTAGCTGGCCTGTCTAGCCAAGACCTCTTTTTTCCCTCTTTCTCATTCTTTATCCAAGATCTGTTCAGTTCCTCAGTAGCTTCCAAAGAATCATTGCCAAGTTGTCAGGGAGAGGTATGTGTGCAGGATCCTTATGATCATGCACAGACTGGGAGATGTGTGGAAGCCAAACACCACAGACAATTTTCATCTGGGGCATTTGGCTTAGTTAATGTTTAGACTCCACTCTGAAAGAGGAGATGCTAAATTTCATTGCCTACAATAGAAAATATCGGGCCTGCAAAATAAGTGCAAAAATGAAAATAAAAAGCCATGTGATAAGGTGTGGAGCTTCCTGCAGACAAAAGGCAGGACTCTGTATTTTCCATCAGAGCCATTTATGAGATATGCCTTTTCAGGCTTTGCCTGTCTTTTCAATGCCATGATCCTTCTGAATTAGTACAACAGATGTCTAGGAAATCTTTCCCCATGCAAGATTACAAGAGATGTGAACACTGTACATCATCAACAGTACCTGAAATGATGCTATAGATTAGGGTTCATAATATAAAAAGGTTAAAATATTGGGTTTAAAACAGTAATAATATAAATAGTAGCAATTGTGACCTAATTTAGAAGCAATCAGTTACTTAGTTTTGCACAGGGCAATTTTATGCTGATTTTAGCATTATTTTAAAGAAATGGATCCTTTATATAGTTTTCAGATCTATCTTAAGGATAGTAAAACTCCACTGCTGCAACTTCATAAGAACCCCTCTTGCTGTGAACTCTGAAAAGTTGTTGCTGCCCAAAGTTGCCGGATTTTAAAATACTTCATGAGGATGCAAACTCAGAGGTAAGACAGATATTGACTCCTTTCTTTCTGATGAATCACTGCTTGATAAAAGATTTTTTAAAAAGAGAGAGGAAGAATGGTTCATAGAAAAAATATTACAAGGACTTGAGCAGCATGGATCAAACTGGATAAAACACAGCAGGAAGAGACTGCTGGATATCACAAAAACCTGATTTAAGGGGGTTTCTTTTCAACTGTCAGTGTACCTCAGACAAAACACTGTTCCTCAGAATCTCCTACAAGTTAATTCCCATCCTTATGAGTACTCTCTAACTTGTTTCAAGCTTTTCAGGAGAGGAACTATTAAACTTCCTCACTAGAGGAAGTTTAATTCAGATTTTCATCTATTGGCATTTCTATACACAACTGTAAAGGCACCATTGATAGTCTCAGCCTAGGACCTTAGATTCCCTAACTGGTCTTTATTGTGTGCATGCTAATAGACATATACACAAAAAAAGGTCTTGTTGGAGACTTCTTATTCATGCTTCAGTAAGACACTTCCCTGGGAAAATGCTATCTCACAAAACAGTGCCTCTCTTCTTTTTGTGATGATAACGTGACAGCAG
The DNA here is from genome assembly GCF_036417665.1 of Passer domesticus. NCBI lineage: Eukaryota > Metazoa > Chordata > Aves > Passeriformes > Passeridae > Passer > Passer domesticus. Next base: position 87,447,797 of record NC_087475.1, on the reverse strand, counting down.
CAGTCCCAAATCTCACTAAGGACCAAAACTCCTTCTGTATTAGGTGATGCAAGGACACAAAAAGGTGGCTCCTGTTGAAAAAACAGCCCTCACTGAGGAGGCTTTGCACTCCATTGGTTAGAGCGTGGTGCTAGGAACACCAGGGCCATGGGCTTGATCCCTGTATGGGCCATTCACTCAGGAGTTGGACTCCATGATCCTTGTGGGTTCCTTGCAACTCAGAGCATGTTATGATACTGTGACTCCATTTTAAGAAGCACAAATAAAGGCAGATGAGCTTCTACTATAGTCAGTGGAGACCAACTCAATGTGGTCAACTGAGCCATAAGAGCTTTTCCATTCCTACAAATGAACAGCATTACATGTCCTCAAAATGACTGCAGGCTCCCTAAAAGTCCTGGAAAAACCTCCGTGTGGGTGCCTGAATTCAGGTTCCCTACTCAGTTAGTGCAATTACCCAGCCACTTCTGCACAAAGCTCACAACATCGGAGAGGCAAGATTTTTAAGGTGGGGTGTTATCTTTCTAGAATACTGCTTTTAAGTCTGTCCCATTACAGAAGGTTCTCAGCTCAAAACCAACCCTACCATATAAGCATTCCCAAAATTACACATTCCCTATGGTGAAAGCATCTAAGACTTAATGTGCTGACTGCCCTCACCTCCTGTGTGTGTTCCCCCTTTTCCAAAGAGCTTCAGCAGAAAGCTAAGAAAAACTTCCAATGGTAAATCTCCTACAGTTACAAGTCTCAGAGGAAACCAGACACCCTGTGATGAGGACATTATGACCTAGTTGTTTAATTACAGAGGTCCATAGGTTTGCTTTGAAGTATCTCTGCCAGGGCTTGCAAGGGTCAGTTAACGAGAGGCTCTGGCTAAGACTCTGCAAAGACTATCAGCAGTGCTGCAGAGTTTAAGAGCCAAGATCAAAGTGCAGGGCTGACTGCCAGAGAGCCTGACTGATACACAAACCATCTTCAGCCTCTGTGGAAGAGCTTATCTTCTCACCACTGCTTTGGCTGACTGTCCTGCTCCAGCCCCAGCATGGATAATGGGGAAAGAGCTGAGTCAGCCAAGTTATCCTGGACCTGCAATGAACTCAAGAGAAAACAGACAAGATTCCAGGATGTGTTTAAAGTAGGGAAGAAAATGCAGACCTAGCACTGATTGTCTTGTCCTCTTTGCCTTACCCATGCATTGCCACAAGTGGACCACGGACATGAGCTATCAGAAGTTCCCAGAGGTGCAGCTTTCCCTTGGGGTTGAAAAGGCATGGGCAGAATGCATTTACTGCTTTTTCTGAGAGGGCATCATGAGCTCTTCTTGGCACCAGTTTCCAGAGAGCAGCTGAAGGATGTGACTGGGGTCATGCCCTTTCTCCATCCTTTCCAGTACAGTGAAAGTGTCAGCCAAGTTCTCCTCTCCCCCAAGAGCTTCCCCAAGGCTTTCATGATGCTGATCGTTCCCTCTTCATTCATCTTTTCTCAGGAGAAACAGGGTCTAGGGTTAATCAAACTCAGCTGTCAGCTCTGTGGCTTGGAGAGTTGGTTTGCTTTGGAACATGTGTTTGCGGCTGCTCCCATGACAGTATGATGCTGCCAGATCTGTGCAAAACAAGATCTGCAGAGTCCTCCGCCCTCTTCCCCTCACACCCAATACAAGAGTGAATAGCAATTCTGCTTTCCAGATATCCAGAGTTCATAAAAACAACAACAAAAAAATATTACTACCCCCTGTAGGCATCATCTAGGGATGTATTTTTTGGCCAACTGCATGGGAGATACACTGCATAACTGCTGTCAACAGGCAGCAGCAGATGCTGCACAGAAAATTCCTCTCTTTCCATGTTGAAAATATGCTGCTGGTGCTCCAGAGACTCCTGCTCTGGGCAAGACAATCTGCAGCCATAATCTCATCTAATTTCTGACAGAGTATAAAACACACAGTGCTCCTGCAATCATTCCTGAATGCTTTACACTTCTATGAAGGGTCAACTAAGAATCACAAACTTCAAACAAAACAGTAGGGAGATGTGTTTTAGAGATAACTCCAAAAGAGGATCTTATAAGATCTGGGAACCATAATATTGATTTTAACTCTGCTAAAGTTACAGCTCTGTTCTTGGGATATTCTGACTGAAATACTTCCCTTATTCTGCTTCTGTCTCCCAACATGTACATCAGGGACCAGGATATTGACATCTGCAAAATGCTTGCATGCTAAAGCTCCAAAAGCCTGGATATTATCAGATAAGCAGAAGGATAAAACCCCATATATTATTGGGTCAGACTCCTGGGCATTCTTAGTCATTGTTTGGCTTCCCACAGTGGGCACCACCTGGTAGTTTAGAGGAAGAGGCAGGAAATCTGGTGACAAACAGCTGGGGAAAAAAATCTATTAATGGTTGTCTAAAAAATGTACAGAATTATGAAGGTTCATATATATTATACAAATACTGATTCATGATTATATATATATATATATATATATATATATAAAAGGAACTACTTCCATTCATTTTAAACAAGCAACCTTTCTGTTGATTGAATACATTATGACTTCTATGTCAGAGATGATGTTTTCTTTAGAACGTAACCCTTTCTTAAGAGCTGTATCACTTTTTTCTTCCAGTATATCCTACCTGTAATAAATATCTCCAATTTTTTTATGCTTTCACTTTATATGCCAGTGTTTCTGTGCTTTTTCATTTCAGAACAGAGTTGCAAAGACATCACTGCTGTCCCACTTCTGAAGGTTCTATGTCGCATTAAAGAGTTATCCATATGATGAAACCTTTGTGACTAACATGCCAGATGTAGTTCCTGGCTGAGAAGAACAAAAATCCCTCCTTAAAATAATGCTAAACCACTTTCCTCCACAAACCCTCTCTGGGTTTTGTTTTTTCACTTTAACTGCCTTGTTGATGTAGAAGACTTTAAAGTGTCTTGCAAGGGTGTTTTTTTTGGAGGGCAGCAGTTGAGAAGGAACTCTCTGATGTTCAGTTGCCTACCTGTGTGCAGCCCAATTCGTATCCTGAGAGGAATGTCTGGCATGTGCCTCATTTTGAATGTTCCCACAGAGCTGAGGATGTCCAAGGACATGTTGGCAATTTCAGCTGCATGCTTGTTTCCATTCCGTTTTGGGAGCCCTGAGGCAACCATGTAGGCATCACCAATTGTCTCCACCTAGCAAATACCATCACATTAAGAAATAAATATAGAAATTGAAAAAGATGGAAAGGAAACAAAAACACAGAATAAAATTACTTCTCACCTTGTAAACATCATGGTTTCCAAGAACAGCATCAAACAGAGAGTAAAGGTCATTCAGAAGGTCAACTACTTCAATGGGTTCACTGAGGGCTGAAATGGATGTGAAACCCACAATGTCATTGAAGTAGATGGTCACCTGGTCAAAATACTCCGGTTCCACAGTGCCACCAGTCTTGAGGGCTTCTGCCACTGAACTGAAATAGCAACACAAAAAAGAAGGCAGGAAACAAACCCTTTTCTAGTGCATGCTCAAGAGCTCAGACTCTTGTTTTTCTGTGTTCAGATCTTCCACTATATGGCTGTAACCATCATTGATTAGAGTTTCTTACTTTGATTTGAAGGTGCTTGTCAAAATTGATGGCCAGGTCTGTAATGTTGCTCATTTCTGGTGTTGACCAGACTAGATATGGGCTTGTTTTGGGGTGGTTTTCATTTGGTTTCCTGGGGATTTTTTACCACTTAAAGTACCAGTACTTACGGTGGAAGCATTTGTGACAGCAGTTTTTCTGTCTTCTGTTTTTCAACCTCTAGCTCTTCAGTCCGCTCGCTGATTAAATCTTCCAGGTTGCTTGAGTACTGCTCAAGCATCCTGAGCATTGAGTCAATGATATTGGTCTTTTTCCCTTTGTTGATGGTTTTGAACTGGAAAATTAAATTGGAGAGTTATTTGTTTGTCTCTTTACACCACTGTAACACTCAGAGTTTGGAAAGGAACAAAAAGCAAACATTTCTTTGGAGGTGTCATGCTAAAGACTGGATTTTTCAATGGCAAAAGTTTAAAGATAAGGAAAAGGTGAATTAGAAGGTGAATTTGCATCAATCAGTGAGAATTAGATGAAACACAACCTTACATTAGTTGTCAACTTGTACATGGTTATGGAATCTTGCCAGGTTGCAGGTTTGCAATCCCCTTTATCCCATGAACAATCTTTAGGGTAACTTGCAAAACTTTGCATTCAGAGGCACAAAGTTCAGGCTGTTAGCAACACTTACAACCTTTTTACATGTTACAGCACTTAAATCCATCTTCTCACACTGACATGCATGTGTACTGCCACCTCCATTCCCAGTTCTTCATTGAGATGTGCTTTCTCCTTCTGACCTGAAGTTGAGCTGCTGGAACTTTTCAGATAATTTGTGGCTTTAGAGGCTACCTTAGACTCAACAGTGGAGTCAGCAGGTTCAAAATTCTTCACGGCTTCATAGAAGCAAAAGGTAAAAATTATGGATATTTGTTTACCTGTTTTGAGGAAATGCCCTAAAATTGAGTCAGGGAAGGTTTATATTGGATATTGATAATTTTTTTTTTTCACAGAAGGGGTTTGTAAAACCTGTTTGGAACAGACTACTCAGGATAATGGTTGGAGTTACCATCCCTGGAAGTGCTCAAGAAACATGTGGATGTGGCACAGGAGGACATGGTTTAACAGCACACATGGTGGTGGTACAGGGTTGATAATTGACTATCTTAAAAGTCTTTTCCAACCTTAATGAGTCTATGATTCTATGACCTTATAAGAACACAGGAACTACATTGCTTGATCAGAAAGGAGGGTTATTTTCCCAGTACCTGTCCATGATATTGGCCAGGTATGTGGGAACCACATAACAGATGTGTGGGAAAACTGTTTAAAGAGGCCTCAGGTACAGTCATATTCTCCAAGTTTCCACCAATCTAGAATTGAGTGACCTCCTATGCCAAATGTTGTATCTTTGTCTTTAACAGTCTTTGGTGAATTTTCCTTACAGTTACCATTTAAATATTTTAGAAGATTAAAAGAAAAATAGGTCTGAAGGTGCATAATTTGCAAATCTTTCATCTCCATGAGACCATCTGTGCAGGTACACTGCAAATGAGAAGACATCAAGCCCATGTCCAGAGTGCTTCATCTCCCCTAAGTCAGGACAAGTCCAGGGCTCTGCAACTTCTCCATTCTTGAATAACTGAGTTACAGAAAAAAAACCAAAAAAAAAACCAAAAAAAAAAAACCAACCCAACAAAAAACACCAAACAATAAAACACTTCCCTGCCAAGAACAAACAATAGGATTACACCAGCTTCTTTATTTACTGACCTTATGAAATACCTCCTCAAAGGTTGGACGTCGTTCAGGGGCTTCAGCCCAGCATTGCTTCATTACCTGGATGCATGTCAGGGGGGCTACCTCAGGAGCTATGTTTGGGCGACACAGGGGAGGGGGCTTCTTCACTTTCTTTATAATTTCTGTGGCAAGAGAAGAATGGGAAGAACACTGTAAGATGGAGGGCCTTGATAGGGGTAAAGGACATGGACCTTTTCTTGTGTCCCTGGCTTGCTTCTTCAGCTGTCACTCTTAGTCCTTAGTACCCAGTCTGTGCCAAATGAAGCTGGATGTTTCTGCTTTTCTGTGTCAGTAGTCTCTTGAAGGATTTAAAGAAGATTCATGTCTCTGGAGAACCAGGTTATGAGTAATAAAGTGGCTGGATTGGGTAAGGATGTGTGACAGATGGATGTGTGAGCCTGCAGGCTTGTATTTAATTAAATTGCCTCTGGCTCTCTCCACCAGGACCTGCAGTCTTCTAAGACAGCAGAGGTTTATGGCTGAGCCCAGACAGGAAGGATACCAGCCTCTGGTGCTTCATCATTAACTGGGAACCAGGACGTAGGAGGCTGCTGGGAGTGGCGACAGTGGAAAGTATGTTAAGGGGGAGAGGTTGAGTTCAAAACAGTGTCTGGGAAATTACTCCCTGTCTAGAGCTCCCTTCCTAGAAATGAGGCTTGTAAGGAATTGGGCTTGGGTTTCCAAGCCCTGAGAAGTCAGCCTTTTAACACCCACCAAAGTTATGGTATTTGACATCTTATTTTGTTCAGTGCAGAGCAGACAAACAGAATGAAAACCTCTTTCTCTGGCAGGAGTCCTGCTGTTGCTGAGTACCCAAAACTTTTCAGCATTTACAGCTTACTTTAAAGATCTTTGGCTCATCTCCCCAGACTCCTCCAAATGAACCAATCAAAACATCTGGCCCCAATATTTCCAGGGGCAACCAAGGGGAAATGCCTTCCCCAGATTGTTTTAAAGTTCACAAGTGAAACCTCCTTAGGATTGAGACACAATGAGTAGAAATTCATCATTTTATCAGGTTAGAAAAGAGGACTGAACTGTGTTCAACATTTGCTGGAGGTTCTGCAGGGAGGACAAGGTGGGGGGAACCTGCTAATTACATCATAGTCTACATCATAGGTCCAGCTCTGATTTATGGAGTGGGATACATCATTGTCATTGCATTGTGACAGTAGCTTCAGGCATAGAAAAGTCAGGGCCCCATTTTCAAGCTGTACAGGCACATATTGAATTGTCATACCCCACTTTATGATTGTTCAGCTTAAAATATGTTGAGAATGGGCTGTCACTGAAATCAGCTAATTTTAGATTGTTGTCACTCCCTCCCTGTTTAAGTGCTTGTACCCTGACTCTGACTGCAGTGGATTTGCTCTTCCCATGGATGCACAACATGGTTGCACCATGAGCAGCTCCTAAAGACTTCACCTGTTTGCTGTTCCTGGTATACATAAGCAAAATGATGTCACAAAATTGATCATTTTGACCTCTGTTGAGGACAGAGTCTCTTTGAAAAGGAAAGGATTAAGGACAAATAGATGGGCAGATGGACGAAATAGGATGTTGACAAGGGGTGCAGCTCAAAAAACTTCAGCCTCCATTATGCACAAAAAAGGACCAATGAGTGGGAAGCAAAGGAGTTTCTAAGCTATGGGAAGTTCTGCCCTCAGATTTCACCCCACACAATGATGAAAAGTCCGAGTTTGCACAGGGAACTGGAGATACTGCAGAGGCCTGAAGCATCCTGGGGAGCATGCAGAACCCTGATCCCAGTGAAAGCAGTGATGAGACATGTACAAAGGCTGTGATGAGAACCACACATTTTGATGTTTATTATGAATGTTGTGTTGAAAACAGACTTCTGCCACTGAAAAAAGTCATGAGACCAATACATTATTGCCTCATTAGTAAGAGGGCTTGGCCAGGCCTTTTATAAAGTGCTCTGCACAAAGACTTAAAAATACACTGTAGTAGTTGCCTACCTTCAGCTGAGAGTTCTGATGTGCAGTAAGGTGGACCCCGAGCAACAACTTCTTGTAGGATGATTGCAAAGCTGTAAATGTCCCCTTTGATTGTGCCTTTTCTGCGCATATCTGGGTCCCTCAGTAACTCAGGAGCTGTCCAGAGCAATTCTAAAAAAATTAGAAAGCATCACATTTCTTACACTTTAGCTCAGACTATTGCAAAGCAAGTGCTTAAATGAATATCTTATTCAGTCATTTGATGAAAGGTTGGAAAATACTATATAATATAGGAAATCAAATATTTTACTTCTAGTGGTGTGTTAAAAATACTAAACTTCTGCACTGAAGAAAAAAAAAAAAGAATTTTCCAAGTTTTTTTAAAAACTGCCACACCAACAATTTGTATCATATAACACCAGCCATGAACTTCAACATAAGAAATCATCTCACCCCTGCCAGAAGCTTTCACGCAATTTTTTTTAATTGAAAATGTTCCTGAGACAAAATATTGGCATAAAATCTGGAATTTCTTGTTGCAACAGTTGTTGATCTTTTACAAAACAACAATTAACAACATATTTTCTGTAGTTCTTTTTAGATGAAAATAGTTTCTGTAAAAGCAGTTTGTGACAATCTGATGCACAGTCTTTACAATCCAATAGTTCAAATGACAAAAGACACAGTTGTAAAATATATCTAGCTTCATGAAGAAATGAATCTTCAAACTGAGATTTTGTTACCCTAGTAACTGTGCATTCTGAGTAATGGGGATATGGAACATCTCTGCCACTGCAAATGTGTTTGTCTTCTGTAATGGAGAAGAAGAAAGTCTTCTGTCTGACAGCTGCCCTATCTGAGACACTGAAAAGGTGTAAACATCAAATCCCATGACAGAGGGATCAAACTATGAAATGCTATTGTAAAACAGGTTTCAAGAATAAATTGGAATACCAGAGGAACCCCAAAACAATGGCCACGTGAAAGAAATCTTGTCCAAGTTTCCAAACCTGGTCCCATGAGGGCAATTCTTACATGGTGGGAATATCATGTGACAGCCTTTGGTGACTGGCATGTAGAGGACCTCTTTCAAAGAGACCTACATAATTTTGTGGTTTAGATGACTTATTTTAACAAGAAAAACAGTCTTTTCATTTGGGATAACATAAAACTCTAAATATAGGATTGGGTCTAAGGATGTGAAGCCATTCTACTGGCTACATTTCTACAGAAATTCAGTGCTGATAAGATTTCAGGGACAATTCAGTCCTTCTCCAACTACAATGAGCTGAAGTTCTGTCACTGCTTACAGTAAAATGTATTTTCTCTACCACATTACTCTGCTATTCGCTTCACTTTCAGGCAGTCTGAGAAAACCTTTGCTTACCCTTTCTTATAACAATGCGTGGTATGGAGGAAACAAGATGTAGTGAGATTGAGCATGAAAAGCCTTGTGTGGCCACTGGCCTGCAATTGTATTAGGACAAAAATCTCTTAAACCAATGGACAAATGTTTAAAAAAAAAATAAATTCTTCATCACACCTACCTTCTGGGGATGGTTGAATATAGGGGCATTTCTGTGCCTCTAAGATCTCATTGTAACCATAGTCAGTGATCTTCAGAACAAACCGACCATCCACAACACAGTTACGAGACTTGAGACGTCCATGGGCAAAATCTCGGTGATGCAAATATCTGATTCCCTATAAAACACAGAAGAAATCCAAGATTGATCCTTAACAATTATCTTATCCATCAGCACTCAGAGACACCAAGCCAATTTGTCACCTCAGATGGCATTAAATGCAGCATTGACTCTATGTCAAATGCAGTAATGATTGAAACAACAAACTATGAGAGAAGTTTAGAAATGGATTAGGCACATGAAATAGGTTTGTCTGGACCCTAAAGCAGTAAAGGTCTGACAACTTCAGGAAGAGTCAGATGCCTCCTTCTGTAGCCCTACGTCTCACTGCACCCAGAAGTTCTGCTTTTAGGCAAGGATAAGAAAGGGGACACAAGTGTTACTAAATGTTTAGGTCAGAGGAAGTCACGAAGAGCTGGGTGCCACTACCCATCTCCGCCAAGGAGGTTCATAAGGCGGATCACAGACTACAAGAATGGTTCTGGTGGTCTACTCTCCGGACTCCACCTGTCCCAGATTAGTAGTTCACCATCAAGACATGAGAACATGGAAGTGTGAATGCTGCTAAAGGGACCATATGTGCAGCTATCCTGTGTCAGGGGATGGATACTGTTTGGTTCTATGGTGGATGCATTTCTGATTTACGACAAGAAAGGGCCTTTGCAAAAAAAAAAAAATTGTCACAAAATTCTGTTCTAGGTGATCAGTTGCAGCCTGATACGTAGTTTTAGCCTCTTGCCCTGCTGTGTGGTTGTAGTTCTATTACCCCAAATGGTGCTTCTCTCAGATGGAAACAAAATAAGGATAAGGAGTCTCATTTAAAGACCGATACAATTACATCCAGATTTGTTTTCTCTGTGTTATCATAAAAAACCCAACATTCTGATTCAAATATCTTAGTCATCATAAAAGTCCCCTTCAGATCATGCCTCAGCAGGAGCAATGGATTTACTTTAATTAGATCCATCACAAGAGAGGACTTGAACATCCAGTCCAGTTTCATATCCTCATTTCTCAGCAAGTCCTCCAAGCTGCCTCGTGAGCAGTACTCCGTCACGATGGCAAAGATGCCACAGTCTGAGAAAAAGCCCAGGAACAGATTCACATTTTCATGACGCAGATCCTTCATCTGAAACAAGACAGTGAATCAAAGTGAGACCAGGTCAGCCAGGCATCTGCTTGGTAGCTTCTTGGTATCACTAGATGCTCTCTTCACACTTGTACTCCCAAACAGCCTTCCACAAAAACATGGGGGCACAAACAACCTCTCTGATACTTATTTTTGATTACTCAACACTCTTTTCAAACTTTGTTTTCCTTAGTCTATCCATTATACACGGAAAGCAAGATAGCAAAAGCAAACTAAACAGAAGTTTGTGTTTTGTTTAGACAAACTATATTGAATCTTTCACTAGGCCAGAATGGCTTTGCTGGGTAGATTGAGTTCAGCATGTGGATCTTTCTCTGAACTGGAAAAAATACCATACCTAGAGAGTCCAAAGTCATCTATCAATGGTGTCTTTGGAGACATGCCCTGGTAAATTTGTTTCTTTTACACATGTAAAAATGCCACTGCTATGTTAGTAATAGCTGTCAACAACTAATGCCCTTGAATTTGAAAAACAAGTATGCTTTATTGTCATTTGTAACAATAAAATTTAAAACCAAAATTAAGCATCTGAGAGGCATCTTAGGTGGAAACAAAGCAAACTTTGGAGAAATGCACAACTGTGTCTGTGTCACACTGTTAACATATAATCATACATGAAAATATCTACCAGTGTCTCACACTATGGAGGGAAGAGTTCCCCAAACCACCCTGCCTTTGCAGGCAAGGTCACTTGAAGGATTCATTGTACATTTAACACTGCACCAGCTTGGAAGTGGCAGGTCTGGGGTGGGGCTTTACAAGCTGCTGACTGACATATGGATCTATGATAAATTTGTCAGATGCAGTTGTGCATGGTCCACTCTGCCACATTTCACCAGACAAGACTCATTGGCAACCACAATGCATGATTTAATGGATAGACATGAGACAAGGGCAACAAACACACCCTGAAGCCAAAACCACCCCCTGAGAAACCTTCCCCCACATATCATCATCCCCTATCCCTACCTTCCTTAAGATGTTGGTGGAGCTTTGCCTCAGATTGTGAACTGCTCCTGTCTCAAATTTTTTCAGCCACACCTGGTCTCCCTGTCCACAATCACAGAATCAGAGAACGGTTAAGGCTGGAAGAAACCAGTGATGGACCATCTAGTCCAACCTCCCCTCTTAAGAAGGGTTATCCTAGGGCACATGACACAGGAGCGTGTCCAGGCAGTTCTTGAATATCTCCAGTGAGGGAGACTTGACATCCTCCCTGAAAAATCTGTTTCAGGTCTTGGTCACCTGTACAGCAATGGTCTTCCTCATGTTCAGGTGGAACTTCCTGTCCATCAGTTTCTGCCTTTTGCCTCTAGTCAACCGAGAAGAACCTGGCTCTGTCCTCTTGACACCCTCCCTTCAGATATTTATAGACATCAGTGAGGTGCTCTCTCATTTTTCTCTTCTTGAGGCTGAACAGGCCCAATGCCCTCAACCTTTCCTCTTGAGAGAGAAGGTCCAGTCCCCTAATCCCAACACAGGTGGGTGACTTACAGAGCAAGTCTCTGAGCAGCAGATAACATTGGGATCCGAATCTGAATTTCAGATCCTTGACTTGGAAAGTGGCTGGGGATTTTTAATGTTCTTGGCAACACATTGTTTATATACGGAACTCAAATAAGAATATCCACAGCAAACCTTGAAAAAGGGGTGAGGCAGAACCTTCACCTGGATCACAGCTTCATGCCTGTAAGGTTTCTTAGTATCTGATAAACAGCAATAAATTGACTAAAAAGGAAAACAACTCTGACCAGAGCTTTTCTCTGGCATTAATGATTGATCAAATTTATTTTGCACCTCTTCAGGAAAAGTAACCATGCCATTTTTTTCAAAAAGTTGCATTTTTGGGAAAAACCTGATGGATGGGGTGAATTTTCTTGGCTATTGCCTCTGCGTAAGCTCCATGCAGTCCTATTCTCACAAAGGGGAATTTGAGCGTCCATTTGCATATTTGGATCCTGTCTTGCAATTAAGTTCCTTATTAGACATATCACCAAATAAAGACTGTCTTGTAAGAAAGGTTCTTTATGGTGCCACCACCTTAGGTGGTGACTTCTCTGTCAGGACCAGACTGGCAGTGTTACATGTGTATGTTGAATTTTCCCATCCCACATGACTCCAAGTGTCAGGGTGAGGTCTGGGACAGATTTGCCTTAAACACTGCCAAGTCCGTGCTTGGGAGCAACTTATTTTCATACTTAGGGTTTGTTCAAACTATCTCCATCCTGGGACCTAGTACTGCAGCCAAATACTTTTCCCTCTGGAGCAGTCCAGTGAACAGCAGCAGTGAGAGAAGGCTGCATGAGGTTCCTACCTACCTCATACAAAGCCACATTGGAGGTTTCATGGGTGGCAACCGTGCTTTTCAAGGAAGCGGAGCGGGTTACAGATATCAGGCTTCTGTTCTTGGCTGCTATGCTGTTTGTATCAGTCAGACTGTCCAAGGTCAACCTCTGGAAGGCAAGGAAAGCAGGTGCTAGGCAGCTACCATCTTCGGGTGTAAACCTCCACTCCAGCTCTGCCCTGCAGTGTGGATTTCTGGGTAGGGAAATAATGGGAGTGTTCCCTAGCAGATCACCAGCTCTGGGTATGAGCCAGAATGGACCTGGAATGGTTCCCAGTATATTTTAATGCAGACACTTTATTTTAAAAGGTAAGATGGTTTATCTTTTTTGGGAATGCCCTGTGGTACACTATCCAACCTCAAGAACAAGGAATAAGCCCTAGCAGCTAGAAGAAACACAACCAACGCTACAATTTTACACCATCATAAAGGCTCTGACATCTAATCTGAGACTAAAAGCACTCAGCATATGGGAAATTTTCTAATGTGCAGGGGAAAATGACATGAAGAAGTGAAATGACCCTTCCAGAACTTTATGAGTATGAAAATATCAGACAGCATATCTGTTCTAGAGTGTTCCACCGGATTCCTTTCATGAATAGAAGGACTCACCTTTCTATGTAGCTCTGGGTTGATGAAGACAAGGTCATCCAAGGTCAGTATGATCTTGTTCGGACCCCTGAAAAGCTGGTTGTTCAAGATACTCTGCCTGCAAGAGTTGGAAAGCCATGGTTATCAATTTTAGGTAGTGTGTTGGGTCTGACCAAGGTAACATTTACAGCCCTTACAGTGCTGTGCTTTGCATTGGTAGCTGAATGGATGTTGATAACAGACCAGTGTTTTGGCTACGGCCAAGCAGCATGTCCTTCTGACATTCCTTCCCCTCACCAAAGGGGATGGGAGTGGGCAAGATCCTGGGAGGGCACACAACCAGGGCAGCTGACCCAAATTAGCCAAAGGAATATTCCATACCACATGACATCGGCTCAGATACATAAGCTAAGGGAGAGAGGGGGAAGGGGGACATTTGTGAGTTTTCAGTGTTTGCCTTCTGAAGGAACCGTTATGCATGCTGAAGCCCTGCTTCCCAGGAAGTGTCCAAACATTGCTGCTTATGGGAAGTAGAGACTGATCTGTTTCCCCTGTAGCTCTTGTGAGTGCAGATCTCTGCTTGTTTATTTGTTTTTGCTGTAATAAAACTGCCTTTTCTCACCCTGCTGGTCATTCTCCATCTTATTCTCTCCCCTGTTCCAGTGAGAAAGGGAGTGATAAAGCAACTGAGTGGGCACCTGGTACCCAGCCAGAGTCAACCTGCTACAGGTAGGTAGCCAGTTTACACCTCCTCTGAATTCCTCACACCTGGCTTCCCTGCTCTATTGGACCCTGCCTGCAGTGCTGCATTCAACTCTGAGGCCCCTGACTTAGGAAGGTCATGGACCTATTGGAGCAGGTGCAGAGAAGGCCATGAAGATGATCAGAGTGCTGGAGCACCTCTGTTGTGGAGACAAGCTGAGAGAGCTGGGGCTGCTCAGAAGAAGGCTTTGGGGATTCCTTAGAACCCCTTCCAGTGCCTAAGGAGAGGAGCTACAAGAGAGCTGGAGAGGGACTTTTGACAGGCGCATGGAGTGACAGGACAAGGGGGGATGGCTTCCAACTGAAAGAGTGCAGGTTTAGATTATATATTAGGAAGCAATAATTTTCTGTGATGATGCGGAGGCACTGGCAGAGGTTACCCAGAGACACTGTGCCAGCCCCACCCATGGAAGTGCTCAAAGCCAGGTTGAATGGGGCTCTGAGCAGCCTGGTGTAGCTGAAGGTATCCTTGCCCATGGCAGAGTGGTTGGAACCACAGGATCTTTAAGGTCTAAAATAGTGTGGGAGTGGGAATGGGTGTTGGTGAAAGCAGTGGACAAATCACAATGCCTTGGCTTGGACTTAAATCCCAAATCATGAATTACCCATTTCAATATGGATAGCAACAAAAGCTATCATCTCAAAGGGTCTTATCACAAATAGGCAACTGGATTGAATTTGCTTCCAAATATTAATTGGATGTGTATGTAAGCCATATTTTGTTTTGCTCACTTTTATTTGCCATATCCCAAATCATTCTCCATTAGGAGGCAAAACCAAGTTTTATTAGTCCAACTGGTCTGGTCATGAGCAAACCACATTTAGGCACACCAGCCCTTCTTAGGGACTGAAACTGAAGTGTAGTTAATTTATAAGTGTAGTTAATTTATAAGAGCTGCCTGCACACAATTTACTGTCTAAACATGCATGTAGCATGGTGCATTTTAAAGCACAGAGCAAGATGTGCCCTTGTAATGGTCACAGGTTTGTACAGAGGCAAAAGCTGCAAGGATGAGCAGTATGTCACATGTGACATCACATCGCATCATTTTGATCCCATTGTTTCAATGGGATCATTGTTTCAGGGTATAACACTGAGCACAAAGCAGCAGTATCTACTAGACAGACAAAACCTCTCAACCAGGAGCAGAAAAGGGAAGGGAAGTCTCCTTCAATGCCACTTCTTTTGTTTAAGGAATTTTGTTAACAGTACAGCAGATGACTGATCTGCACTCTCCTAAGTGTTTCCCTGATGAAGTGGACGATAGGGATTACTTTTGTTGATGTTACTGTAGAAGGACACCACCACATAAAACAACCCCAAATCACCATAATTCACTTTTCCTCTCTATGTATCATTCTGGACATTTTAGAGGAGCACAGGCAGCTTTTTGAAGCTCAGAGGAAGCCTTGGCCACATAACCACAGGCTTTACTTGGGATGACATTTCTCTAAACACACTGTCCCAAGCCACCCAACTCATCTCCATGAAAAAAATCACCACTTATGTACCTTTCACAAGTCCATCTGAAAAATCTTGCTCGATAAATCACATCCTCTCCCTAAGCAGGGAGGAAAGCATCCCTCTGCCAAAATCTAAGCAGAGAGAGTGGAGTGACTCATTTAAGGTCATGCAGCAGATCCCTGACAGAGCTAAGACCAGAGCTTCCACATTTCAACTCAGACCATGCTGTGGTTTAAATTTAGTTCCAGACATGCCCCTTCCTAATATAAATTACTGAGTCATACTGGACTTTTTCTTCCCTAGCAGATGGCCATACATCTTTTCTCATGACCAAGCTTTCCCAAGCACAGCCTGGTGCTTGTGGAAGAGCTTACAAATAGAGTAGGCAGAAAGATTGTTGTTTATTTACTTAATTGTGGAGGCTGGTGGCCAGGGAACAGAGCAGGGTTTCAAAGAGTGGGTGGGTGGAGGCAACCTCATCAGTGTCTGCAGATCTATCAGAAGCAGCTGTGAAAGCGGGGGAGCTGTTTGGGGTGTTCCTTGCTGGGTGGCCCTTACATCTGGGTTTGGAGGGATGATTCAGGAGTGGAGACAAAACATATCTCAGAATTATTTCAGAGGCAAAGTTGGAGGGAACAATCTAGGAACTCTGCTCTGCTGAAGTCATTGCTCCTCAGTAAATATGCCTTCTAATTTCAGTCTATTTTCACTCTAAGTTCGGTGATGTGGACATCAATAATTAGAGACAAACTACTTCAGGGGCTATAGTGACCTTGCCAAGAGCAATACACAGCTCCTGGACCAACCAATCCATTCTGGCACATTTCTACCTTGGATATAGAGTTGGGACACAGATGTGACATGCAATTATGGGAAATTATTCTTTCCCCAGAACACTACTGCCTTTACTCCAAAGATCTCATGCCCAGACCAACACATATATAATGGGAATGACCTGGGAGCTGAGCCCCAGGTCCAAACAGCAAGTGAATCAATTTGATAATAAAGATGTACCCTAAATATATGCTTCAAATTCTCTCCAGTGGTATTTTCTTTCTTTTTAGTACATGAAGAAAATGCAGAGGGTCAGCCTCACATGTTTCATAGGAAACATGATTATATTAAAGACAGAAATTCAGGAAAGAATGATCTGGAGTCAGAAAATTACTTGGTTTCAACCCTTGTGTTCTCATAACAGATTCCTGTCTTTGGTTTAGATGACATCCTTTGCACTTCTAAAGTGATAACCACCTTCCTAATGCTTCAGAAACATCCAGCAGACTGCTGGAGCAGTGGAAGGGTGTGAGGACCCTTTCCTTCAGGAGGAAGGAGCAGCAGAAGCAATGTGGTATGAACTGACTGCAGTCCCCATTCCCTGGCCCCTGTGCCACTTGTGGGAAGGAAGTAGAGAATTTGAGAGTAAGTTAAGCCTGGGAAGAAGATGTTTTTAAGATTTTGTTTTATTTCTCATTATCTTACTCTGATTTGATTGATAATAAATTTAATTTCCCCACATCAAGTCCATTTTGGCTCTTGTGGCAATTGGTGAATGATCCCTTCCTGACCACATCTTGACCCATGAGCCTTTTGTTGTATTTCCTCTCCCCTGTCCAGCTGACGAAGGGAGAGATAGAATGCCTTTGGTGGATGCCTGGCATGCTGCCAGGGCCAACACACCACAAATGTAAAGAGATACGTGTCTGGAGAGCCAAGAGCAAAATCAGACCTTCTGAGTGTGCACAGTCTAAACTGCTGGCTAAAGCAAAAGCCTCACACAACAAAAGTTGCACCAACTCAAATACGTGTTGCAATTCTCACCTGATGAGAGAAGCCAGGCCCACAGCACACAACACCAGGACAAATAAAAGCATTACTCCCAAGAAAATTAGTGCAGGCTCAATCCCTGTGCAAAGGTGGGAAAAGGATCAGCGAATTAGAAAATCATTTTGATTTAGGCAATAATATTAAAAACATCAATATCAGGCCATTGGATTACAAAGTCAAATATACAACCAGGAGAATGCCAGAAGACAATTTCAATGCAATGTTTGTTTACGAATACACAAATACTTACTAACTTGGCATGCCTAAGATTTCAGCTATGCTAATTATTTATTTCCATGCACTTTCTTTTCCCTAAGCCAGACTTAGAGCTCTGGACCAATGGAAAAATAGTTTTTCTTCAAGTAAATAAAAAGACTCACAGAGAAGTATTACATTTTAGAGGAAGCTTCTGCAAAGTTCATAACTTTTTAACATTTGGCCCTTTTCTCTTGAGGAACTGAAATGCTGAAAAGTCTTTATCATGTGGTACCAAAGTGACAGCCAGGGTGAGTCACTGGCCCATCTGGGCTTTTTCATTCTCTGCTGCAGATTTCTCATGCTGAAAAGAGAAGAAGGGGAGGAGCAGCAGAAGGTTGATGTTTTCCTCAACACATCCATCAGCAGAAAGTACTGGAGACAGATTCTTTGCTGATGAGTGTGTTTACTAGAGAGCTAAGGGAAGCTGATATGATTGCATAAGCTAAATTCCAGTGGGAACTGTTTCCTGGGTCTGTGTCTTCTGTTTTGTAATTTTTCTTTTTATTCTGTTTGTATCCAGAGATCTATAAACACAAACCAACATGAAGAAATTTGGGTTGATGGAAGGCTCATGATTTTTATGTTACACTGGCACCTATCTGCAAGCACTGAGACCTAGATCTTTCCAGTAAAAGCTGAAGGCATTTTTGAAAATTGGTATTTGTTTCAGGAAAAGTCAGAGCATTTTAGCTGAAATTTCACTGCTTCAGTCTAGGGCCCCAGGCCCTGACTGTCCTCACACAAACACAGGAAGAGGTTGCCCATAAAGCTGTGGCCACCCCATCCCTGGCAGTGTTCAAAATCAGGCTCCATGAGGCTTTAACCAACCTGGTCTAGTGTGGGATTGGAATAGATGGACAGCCTTGAAAGGTCCCTCCCAAGCCATACTATACTTCACAACTAACCAGAAGTGAAAGTAACCTAATTATGAGCTTATGGGAAAGAGCAAACATACAGCATGCTTGAGGGAACTTACAGGATTGAGTTAAAGTCATTAGGGGATGCTTTAATTGAACTGGGAGTACATGAAACCTCTTACAGGATCTTTAAGAGGATGTGCAAACATGGGTGAAGGGAGAGATAGAATGGGTCAGGAATGCTCAAGTATGTGAGAGGATGGGGATGCTGGTCACACATAAACATGTTGTGCATCTTTTGCAGGCACTTGATCAGTGCAGTCATTCTCACCCTCTTAACCCCATCTACATTTTTTCCTAGGTAATCTGGGCTCTTTGACTGTGTATGACATTTACAGACTTTACATCAACCTAACTAACAGGGAAGGTAAGTCCTGGAGGCTTCAACCCCTGAGAGACTGCAAGTCTGGAGTCTGCTCCTGCAGAGACTGAAGGGTTTGAGGGATGGCTATGGGGGAATTTAGGTTTGGACCATCTACCAGAGGATTCATTTGTGAGTCTGAAGGAGTTGAGGCTGTGAGATCTGGTATCAAGCTTGGAGCCTAATTATGAGGTGTACCAAAGCAGCACCAGGCCATTTCTGATGTCCATGTCCCAGCAGTGCTGGTTGTGGGTAGTGGTGCCTGTAAAGACATAACTCTCCTGTATGTGTTACTCTGCCAATGCCTGGCTGTGTCTGCAGTGTGTGTGTGTGTCCATGTCCTGGGAACACCAGCTCAGCCCTGCTCCTGGTGAACCTGGAGTTAGGAAAAACAGCAGCCTGACAACTTCACATCTTACAGCCCTCCAAGGCCAACTTCATATAAAAGATAAAGTGAGGCTTGTATTTAATTCTAGCCATAAAGTTCAGTCTCTGAATTCTAGCAATCATAATAAATTACTTTTTAATTGACAGATGCTTAAATCTTTATGCCTTTGTAAAGGTATGAACATAAAATCCAATATCTCTAAAAATCAGTGGGATTTTTCCATAGACTGCAATGAGATGTTAAATTGCTGCATTGTTCCTTGGGACAGTGCAAAGTTAGATACATGATAGTATTATACTTATCTCTTCTACTGCTTGCCAGTTGCTACGAGATCAGCACATCTCTCATTTTCATAGAGTGACACTGATTTATGTGTCAGCTCAGTTATGGCTAAACTAAGGAGAATGGTTTTCTTAGCTACTGAATGAAATATTCCATAGATGTTGTTAATTTCATCTGTTAAAGACATAACCTGGAGCAATAGGTGTAAATGCTTAGTATTTTAAGTAAATATATCAAGAGTAGATTAAGTACTCTACCCTGAGATTTTGGCTTCCTTGTGAACTTTAAAACGGCACAATAGTTGCCTCAATTTAAAAACAATAGGTAAACCCATTGCCCAGTCTGACAAACCTAGGAAGCAGCACAGATATCTCTGCCCCCAGGCTTTGATTACTACCTCTGTTATCTATAATAACTCAAATTGTTTTGAGTAATGATTATAATTTTTTCTCAATGAGATGAGTTCTGATGGTCCTTCACTCCTCATTGCTACCTGAATAAAGAAGCAGGGGTGAACAGGCAGGATGCTGAAAGCATCTGCTCTTGTGCAGCTCTCTTAGGCTGCCTTCAAGGCAAATCCTCTTAGTGCCATGTCTCCCAGAAGGACAGAGACACAGTGCTGGGTGCAGCCTCTGTTATATAATGGTTACTATTAATATTGGCAGGTGATGAGTGTTAGACCCAGAAAACCCTTTCAACATATAACAGTGGTAACAACTTTTTTGGCCCAGGAGAGTGGTGGGATTAATGGCTCTGGAATTGTTGAAAAAATTGTGTAGATGTGATATTTAGTGGTGGGATTGGCAGTGGTGGGGTAAGGATTCAATGATCCTAGAGGTTTTATCCAATCATAATGATTCTATTATTCTATGATCTAACAAGCAATAAGAGAATATCGTGGATCAATGGTGTTACCTCTGCATAGGATTCCCATTCTAAACAGTGTGATGACTGGGCATTTTTATACCACATCCTTGAAATTAGACTTTTCTGGTTGGGGAGTTCTAATTTATAGGGGTAACCACTTGGAGTGAGAGAAAAGATGAAAGAAAAGAGAAGCATGAACTCAATGCCATTTCACCCTATTTTTGGTTCTTTTTTTCTTTCTTACCTTCAGTGCAGAGAACATCTGGATCAAAC
Organism: Passer domesticus; assembly: GCF_036417665.1. NCBI lineage: Eukaryota > Metazoa > Chordata > Aves > Passeriformes > Passeridae > Passer > Passer domesticus. Next base: position 87,427,339 of record NC_087475.1, on the reverse strand, counting down.
CAACAGCTGGAGTCTGGTTTGGGTGGAACTTCATTGGGAAAGTGGATGGCCTGGCCTAGGGGCAGCACAGAGCCTGAAGACATGTCCAGCAGGTGGGTTGGGAAAAGCTGGTTCCCATGACCATCTGTATCCAGTATCACATAGTTGTTCAGCCCCTTCCCACAGCTGTCTGTCTCTACCTGGTGACTAAATCCAGGGAAGCTGAAGTTTTTTGTGTACTCAGCTATGTTGGCTCCTGAGGCCCTGACTCCTTTCTTCCGTGCACTGTCCATAGCCATTGCCATGAAGTAAATGGCATCATAGATTGTTCCAAAAAGTGGAGAAACCTAAAAATACAGGAGAAATTGAGGATAAACATCTCCTAACCTTCAGTTTGAGACTGGTGGCAAAAATATTTTCCCCCTGGCTAAGTTGTGAACTTAAATACTGAGACTCAAGAACATTAAGGCTCACAGAGTAATGGGTTTGAGGAATCTTAGGTTGAAGGTAGACCCAATATATGCATTACTCTGAATATCTGTCTTTTCTTATGGTGGATTCACAAAATGCAATTTCAAAATATTTTTAAAACCACACAAAATTGCATTATGATGGAAAAAGCCAAGGTTCTGAGCCTGATGTTTGGCTGAAATGTATCACAAATTTATCCTGCTGCAAAACTCTAAAATATCTTCTACAAATAGAAGATCAAGGTCAGAGGCTCCATATCAAGACAGGAAAGGTGTGTCATGCCCAAGGAACTGATCTTCTTTGTCAGATTATTTATCCTAAAGATGCAAAAAATCCCACAGATTTTGCAGAGCCACAGCAAACTTATTCTGTGGGGTAACAGAGCCTTTTCTGTTTGCATTGCTCCCTTCTGTGCCAGACTTGATTTAGGAAGCTTTAATACAAATGGTGACTTTTGCAATCACGTGGTCATTCACAGCTGGTAGGTGAAGAGAGATTTTAGCCATAGCCAAGTGAGAAAAATGAGGAGTGCTCTTGGGAGCCACAGAATCTGACATTTGTGAGATTAATTGATTGGATGTAGATATCTGAAATGAAGAACCTGACACTCAATACAGTTAACCTGGGCTCTCATTAAAGTGAAGGGGAAGAAATTAATGCTTTCAAGACATGATTCATCTCCTTCTAAAGTATATCTGTGCAGATCTGATAAATTATGCCTTAAAAGTACTTGTAATTTTTTGAAATGTCATAAGGAGATTTGAAGAATAGCTCATCTGACTCCTGTATCTCTTCACCAGTATAAGATTCTCCAATTTTTGTAAATGTTCTCGAGGTAAAAACTGATTTGGTTTTTAATAGCCTACAAGTGACTTTCAGATAATCAAGCTGACAAAGAATTACCTTGACTATAGTGCTAAAAGAATGCAGCAGCAATGGTCTTAAATATTTCCCTCTAGAAGCATCCAGTATTTCTTTAGTCTGTCTCATCCCCTCAAATTGTCAGTCATATGGACATCTTGATTCCTTACAAACTCCATAGACTTAATCTACCTTAAGAAATACCTTTTCAATTCAAGTCCATTGCAGCTAGCACACAGCAAACCAAATCTGAGAGCCTCTGACACAGCCCCTTTCTCTTAAATTCCCATAATGGTCCTACAGGTCAACCAAGTGAGTAATATTGCCAGACATCTGGGAAAAGTGACCTTTCCAGATGAGTGCAGACCACATTCAAATTTCTCTGTATTTTTCTCAAAATGAAAGTGTGCAGTCTGGATTGACTCTTTCCTGTATTTTTTTGTAACTATTGCTATGTTTCCTATTGACAGGTCCCAGGAAATCCCAGGAGAAAGAATATTTACCTGTGTGGCTTCCAAGTCCCTGATAATTTCACCACTTTCTTTAGCTTCCCTGAATGCGTCATAGAAAGTCCTTTCTCCAGACTCCAGCGTGATGGTCAGCACAGCATCATAAGCCTCCCGGAGCTTGCTGTCATTATCAAAGACACTGAATGAGTTGTTTTGGTAAGGAAGACTGTACAGCAAAGTGTCATAGGGAACAAAGATGTATCTTCCATCTGCTAGTCCCATTTCCAGAGCTTTTGTGAGTAAGGCTGCCTGTTCCTGCCCTCCGATGAGAACAGAATGCATGCACAGGAGTATAACTGCAACACAAGGACAGTGGAGAGTGTTAGTAATCTGCCTGGAGCTTTCAACATGAAATAGGTCTTCCCCCCCCCCCCCCCCCCCAATAAAAGAGCTGCCTGAACTACTGTATCAGGTCAGATTCTGATGTTATGTGCTGAGGAAGCTGAGAGTCACACCTGTTTTGTTCAGCCTCTGGAGTAACACCTAATAAAGGAGGTTGTGGGTGTTAACCATTTCTGGAGCTGTAAAGAGGGAATGAAGTTTTGACAGAAGTGAGGCACAGTTGGGCAGTTGTGGTCATTGTTGTCATTGACCAAGACCTGAGCTTTTACTCTGTGTGCCCTGAACTGACAGACACCACACAGCTGTAAGCAGTGCCCAACCTCCAAATGCTCACCCTACTACCAAATATACAAATTTTAAGCTGACACAATGGGGCTATGTTTAAACATCTGGTCCATGCTTGACTGTCCCAAAGTCTGTGCCTTTTCTTGCAAAATGTCATGGGGCCAGTGTTTGGTGGGGAGATCTGAAATACAGGACACAGGATCAAAGCAAGATTTTTGATATTGATATTGATTTTTGATATTCCACAATATAAATCACCTTTAATATAAAACCTTCCTATAAACTCCTCTTTACTCAAGCCAAGCACAGAAAACCATCTACAAAATATTTTTTTCTTCAGACAAGTTGGACCCAATCTTTCAGGTTGTAGTAGATGATTTTGGTCTATATTCATCACATACAAAAATGCCCAGCATTCTTTTATGTTAAGCCCTGTCTGCATTAGGATCAGAGATAAAATTCTGCTTGACTTAAATCACTTTAAGTTTTCATTCTACACAGTATGTCTATTGGGTAACAATGCAATCCTACCCTGGGGAAACAAAAAAAAATTAAAAACAGGAATGACACTCAAAGCACTTACTTTTAATGTTATTAACTTTTTTAATCTCGTTCCAGGTGTCTTCAATACCTTTTTCTCCCTTATGCACGGATGTAACAATGCCTACAGGTAGCCCGTGATTCCTGAGGGCAGTTGCTGACTCCTTGGCTGTGTACATCCAAATATCATCAGTGGATGCAATGATGCCAACATGAGCCCACTTAAAATATTTCATTATTGTAAGCAAAATTTGGGTTGGAGAGGGCAGAGTTCTTGCAAATGCATTATGGCGGATGGTGGAATCCAGCTTATAATTGATGCACATCCATGAGAAGATAGCTTTATCCCAGTTTTTCCCTAAATGTGCAGCCACCTCACAGAATCCAGGGTTTAGAGGGCCTATAAAAGCTGAGGAAAGTTTTTCAAAATCAACAAATCTAACCAGAGCTCTTGGAGTCTCACATTCTTCTTGCAGGATCACATAATCCAACCGGTGGCCAAGATCTAGTGAAGGGTCTCTGCTTATTCGTCCCACAGCTAACCTGGCAGCCACATGGGGAAAGGCTTTGGAAAAGAAGGGGTCACAGTTCCAGGGTCCAAACAATCCAATTTTAAAGACAGAGCAATGTGCAGGGGAACAAAGTAGGATTATTCCAAAGAGCACCCACCAGAGATCCTGGAAAAATGCCTTGAATGAATTTTCAGTGTTGAAGTGGTGCTCTCTGATGTGCCTCAACAGCACCCAGGGGGAGCTGTGAGGACCCCACAGGAGAAATGACATTGTTTCACAGGTGGGTAGATCTGCACCAAGCTCTTCAGGAAGCCAGGCAGAGCATTACCAGCTGCTGGAAGGAAAGCAGATTACGTTTGCCGTTCACCATATGTGTTTGTTCCATGCATGTAGGTACAGCTGAGTCAGCCCAAACTTCACAACAGCTCTCAAGGCACAAGTCTTTGAGGAGCCAAACCCACACACAGACACACGGACTTGCACCACATCAGCCCCCTCACCATGCAGAAAATTGTCTAACCAGTGTCAGACGTGCATTTAACCCTTAAATGCACACTTACATAAACATTTTCATATGCTTTGCAATATACTCTGAAACCAGGCAGTGAAGAATGAGGCTGCTTTGTTTGCAGCAGTAAGTACAACCTATGGGTACACTGTGCTTCTGGCTCCTAAGAAAGACAAAGTCACACAGAAAAACACCCATATTAGAAAACTAAAAGGTGAAATCAGCTAGGCCATCAGCTTCTGTCAAAAATCCTCAGTGGGTTGTAAACATGAATCAGAACCCATACAAAGACAAAAACACACACACACACATATGTAGACACATATATTCATATACTTAGAGATATGTATGTATGTACATACAATTTTAAAACTCTCTGGAAAAAAAATTCAAGGACAACTCAGAGTCTCTTAAATCTGGCAAATTGAAAAGTGGATAAACAGATAATCAGAAAATGACGGGAAAGGAGGATTATGATTTGAATTTAGATAAAGAACTGCTAAATAACTGTCAGGTCAAAAGTCTTGTGTATACTCTTGGCTTCAAATATTCTTGGTTAAATACTAGGAGCCATAGGGTTGCTTGGGTTTTTTTTTTTTTTTTTAATAACAATTTCCTCCTTCACAGCCAAGCACAGAAATACCAAAGCCATAGCAAGCTCTCCTCCATCTGCCGTGTCAACCCATGGCTTAGAAAACTTTGCTGATCCCAGCAAGTTTGTGCTCTAAAAATAGCAGGCCCCTTATTCCAGCTTACCTGCTCATTTCTGGAAAAGTATTTTTATCCTGGATGCTGAGGCACCGGGACATGCAGCACAGAGCACCACAGCACAGCATGTCCCTGATGGAGGGAGACCTCCAGGAAGAAGCCACAGCAGAGCAGCCTCCCTCCAGAGTCAGTGGCCGTCCTTGGATATGGGTACCACCATGAGGATGAGCAATTCACGGTCAGCTTCCTCTGCTTTGGTGCCCACCTCCTTCAAATTCTTGTGTGCACAGGCCATTCCAGCTGGGTGGGTGCTCTGGGATCCTCCGTGCCTTGTCAAAATCTTCCTGTGTCCCTTTTGGTGAGGGCCATTCCTCTCCTGAGGGTTTCAGAGTTTGGGCTATAACCTCCCAAGCCCTTAGTTCCTTGAGGATCTTGTCAAGGTCCAAGTCTTCCTCACACTGAACTGTCTCAGTACAGATTGTACTCCAGTCTAACCCAGAAGCTATAGGGATGGCATCTTAAAACTCTGCCCTTGGATTAGTGGGATTTAGCTACTGGGATCAGCCCCTGCAGAACAGCTCTTTAAATCTCTCTGCACCACAGCAGAGATGGCTCCTCTTCTTGAACTATTTAGGTTTGGAGTATGCAGAATATTTGAGTTTTGGATTCACCATTCTGCTAATGTGCCACGTTCCCTTTTTCCCTATAGTTGTTTGGGGCTTTTTTTGTACCTATCATGACATACACAGAACTTTTACACTTGTATCAAAGTCTTCTTGGAGGTTGGACTAGATGACCTTTAAAGGTTTATTCCAGTACAAACTATTCCATTATTTAATGATTCTTGGTTATTTCTCTGGGTACTGTATATACTTCCCTAGAGGTGAGCCCTCCAATAAATCATTCCCAGGTACCTTCCCCTGGACCTGGCAATACAATTATCATCCTGGAAAAGCCTCAAGTGTTTCCATGCCTGCCCTAGCTAGAAAGCCCCTTGCAATAATTTAGCTGTGGTCAGAGGTCCAGCATTTGTAGTCTAGAGGGAATAATATGTAATTCAGCTACATGATATAAATTATACACACCTCACTGGCGTGAGTTCAAGAACAGTTCCTCATGACTAATGACTGAGGGAAGCCACAGAGTCTTTCAGATGCAGTGGGGAGAGAAGCTCTCTCTGTTAATTTCATTCATTTGCTCCCATTCATTAATTTCCTTGCACAGTCCAGATCCAGGGAGGTTCCTGGGCATGTGCTTCATTGAAGGCTGTTACAGCTCAAGAGAGCTATTAGGGATTATAAAATAGCTTCATATTTGGAAAGTCCCTAAGACCCACTTTAATGTCAAGCCTGAACTCAGAACACTGCTTTGTATGCTACCAGTGCATCAGATTTTAACACCAGGTTTTACTAAAAAAATAACATTAAATAAAGTTTTTGCAGTTGGAAGTATTTTTTTTTAATTTGAACTTATAAGTTTGATTTATCCACATAGAGATATACCTATAGCTCCATCCATATGTCATATGCTCAGTGGTATCTTTCTGTATCAGCAATGGGGCTGCACAGTTTAATTCCACTTCAGGTCAGCAAACTCAAAGTCTCCAGGAGAAGCTGCAAAACTCCAGTGACTCACTTCTAGAGGATGTTTGTTTATAGCATTCAAATCTCAGCAATGAAAGATTAAAAAATAATCACGGCAGTCTATTCATTAGCATAATTACTCTGCCCTTAACACTTCACAGCAGAGTGGGTTGAGAACTTAATCACTGTCTCCATTTTCTTCTCCTTCTGTTTGTGGATGTAACAATCCTCCTTCCATTAGGTAATAACTGTGGCAGTAATCCATCCTCCCCAGGAAAAGCTGGTTATCCCAAATGTTTCCAGCACATCTCTCCCATGCTCAGGTTATCCAAGACTAGGGACAACACTCCTACTTCTACAAAACAAGCTCAGGTCCTAGCACTGCCTGATTGGTTTCACTAATAAACAAACAAGGTAAATCAAGCAGCTGAGGCAAAAAACCCCAACTATTTATGTAACCCATCTGGCTGAAACAAACACTGAAGTTTAAAACCCTGCCTGTATTTCCAAACCTTGCTTTTTTCCCCCTCACATCTACAGCTTATCATTACTGCCACAACCGCACTAGAAAGCAAAGATTTCTTTACAATGCTGTGTTATTTGCATACCATCAGATTAATTCCCAACACTCTTCAGTGCTCATTGAAGTGTGGAAGTGACACAACATTTCCTGTGGGACAGTCAAGCCACAGCCGTATTGCTTTGCTTTTAATTTTTAGAGCAGGAGAGGGTGCTCTAATCTCTCAGTCTGACCTCCTTCATCAGCCTGGCTAAGCAGCCTCCCAGGAGCTGCTGTTGCTCTGAGCTCTTCCAGGATCCTGGATACAAAACGTGTTTGGTAATGAATTGTACCAGAGGGTGCCACTCAATAAAACTGATTTCTCTGGAAAATCTCTGCTGTCAACAGCGACAGACAGGCAAAAGGTTTGATTCATGTTCTGCTCTCCCTGAAGAAAAGTCTCATATCTCAACTGATTATACAGAAAATTGAGAGAGAGCAGTACAGCAAGACTCACATTAGGCTTTCTTCATGTCCTCTGAGCCCTAATTAAAAACTGCAACCTTGGAGGATCTACCGTGTTCCTACGTCTATTATTCCAAGAGCTAATTACCCTCGACATTAAAAATACCCACTTAACATCCAGGGTGTCTGCCTTCAGCTTCCTACAACTGCCTCTCACTCTGCCTTTGCCTGAGGAAAAAAACCCTACAAAACAGGAAGCACAATAAATATCACCTCCCTATAGACATTTGCTCACCATAATTAGCTCACATCCCAGTCATTCTCTGGGCAAAATAAATCAACAGCTTGTTACGGCTCTTGCCATAGAGCACGCTTTCAGGATTTCATCCTTGCAATGCTCTTTTAACATTCATTTTTAATTTTCTTTCTTTTGGCTAAATTAAAAACAGTATCAATTAGTAAGCTTTACTCCTTAGTGCTGAATATAGGAGTCATGGCATCCTTCATCACCTATTTGATTTTTCTCTGCTTTAATTCTATAGCTTGGATGAGCACAGTTGCAGAACCACTGTTTTTAAGCCCTTCTCTGCTCTTCTTAGTGCAAGCATCTGCCTTGGAAGTATAGTATAAATTTTTCTTCCCAGATGTTTACAAACACATCTGGTTTAGTAGGTGCTTTTCAAGATTCATTTAATCAGAGGTCCAGACCAATTTGAAAGCTATCTGAATAATGATTTTTCTCTCTCTTCTGGGTGATATGGTACAGTTATTGAACAGCACTCGGGGAAAAAAATCATATCCCAGAGGCTCCACTAGAAAACACTAACAAAGGAGAGTCCTCATCTACTATTTTATGTCAAAATAGCAATTAAATTTTTTTCTATGATGCAGAGACCTTAACTATATAACACTAATTTTCTCTTCAATATCAGCTTTCAGTAGGATGACAGTTTGTAGGTATTTAGGAAGATAGCATCACCATTTGACCTTACATGCCAGAATTGTGACTTAACTCAAAAGTTACATAAAGTCTGACTGACAAGATTTATTTTCAGTGCAGCCTCATGGTCTTGCATGAGTAAACCTTCACCCTTTAATTCTTCAGACGTTCCTCTCCACTTTGTCCTTTCCATGACATCGAGTTTGCATGATGTCAAGCCAGCCTGAGCTCACTTTCTTGACTCTGCAGCACAGGAAGTATCTGATAGCCCATGGTTTTGGTGGGACTGGAATTTTTGGGAAGGATTGTCCTGCTGTGGCATATTATCCTGTTTGCAAGATGCAGTCAAGCATTTGGAAGCCCTTTTCCTCCAGATTATCTGGTTTGCATCAGAACACCCTGAGTCCTGCAGAGTCAAGTTCAAGTAAGTCCACTTTTCAAAAAAAGGCTAGATTCATTTGATTTTCTTGGAAACAGATTTTGTAGTCTGTGAAATCTGATGTCTCTGACACTGGCATTAGTGGAATACATGATGTTGCAGGTTTAGGTAGTCAATATTAGAGCTGGCAGGAAAGAATCTCATAACACCAGATGAGATATTTGTACATGTATTTATTTAGGCTTGAAAACCTGAGTGTTGAATTTGACAGCCTTCAAATTCACTCCTCTTCCAGGGGACATTTACAAACCTTTTAGAATATGATTCAGCCTGAGAAGTGGCTACTGTTCATAATTTTTTTTTTTACATGAGTCTTAGCCAGGCAGGAATTTTAATGAGTAAGTTAAAGCCATCTGCTAAAGGAGAGATCTTCCCATGGGCAGGCAGGTGCTCAGCCATCTGCTAAAGGAGAGATCTTCCCATGGGCAGGCAGGTGCTCAGCCATCTCCAGGAGAGCAGGGCCCTATCAGATAATGGTGACTTGGGCAAACATCACTCCAAATGTCCCTTCCTTCCTCCTTCTTCCCCCTCTTTATACACTGAGCATAATGTCACACCGTCCCAAACATCCCTTTGGTCATCTAGGGTCACCTGTGCAGCCTGTGACTCCTCCTACCCTCCCAGGCACCCCCAGCTTCACCACAAGCATGGCAGTGTGAAAAGCAGAAAATGCCTTGGCTCTGTGCAACCCTGCTCAGCAGTAACAAAAACATCTCCATATTATCAACTCTGTGTTCAGCACAAGTCCCAAACACAGCTCCATAACAGCTGCTGGGAAGAAAGTTAGCTCCACCCCAGCCAAAACCAGCACACTCAGTGACAACTGCAATTGCATTTGTGGCCTCAACAGAAAACCTCAGGGGAACAGCAAAACCATACAGCACTTGTAGAGTTCAGGAAGCTGGTCTTTTCTTGGATATTTAAAAATAAATGGCTTAAATGAAGTGTGGCAAAAAAAATCCCAACACAAAACAAAAAAAAACAACAAAAAATATCACTATAAATCTTCTGTCAGACCAAGAATGATGGGTTTTGGCCAGGCCTGCACACAGTGAATGATAACAAGACTTCCAAATGCGTCAATGGACTCAAGGATTGTTGACGTTTTGCATGATGTCTTAGCCTATGCTATGTTGCAAACTTTCCCATAACCACATAATCTCACTAGAGCATTCATCAGGTCCTGACAGATCTGATAACTGGCATTTATCCCTAAAATAAAGCCAGGAAATGACAGTGAGTTGCATTTTCTTTGCATGAGGGCTTTACAAACCCCACAGAGGAAATTACATCAGAACATCTTCTGTCCCAATAGGTTTTTTCCAGCATCTTTGGAAGCTTTAAGAAAATAGCCAGTTTTACAATCTTATCGAGATATCTGAGCTTTCAAATGTCTGCTGGATAGACTTTAACTTGGATACAGAACCACAGCACAGGCCACCCAGTATTGGTATGATGCCTTCCTTCAGCTCTCATCTTGCCTATCAGAAAATTTATCTTCTGTTATCACAATACCCAGATGTCTAGCCATAATTAGGAGCTACAGAAAATTCATAAATCAATGAATTAACTGATTCATTACTATGGAACATGAGCTAGGTATGAACATCCCATGGTAGATGGAAGGTCTCAGCAGGCAGCAGCCTCCAGCAACCCGATGTCTTCATCTCTTCTGCATCAGCTGTGTGTGTGTGTATATATATGTGTGTATATGTATGTATGTATGTATGTATGTATGTATATATATATCTTCATGGAGTCATAGAATCATAGAGTAGTTTCAGCTGGAAGGGACCTTCAAGACCATCTAGTTCCAACTCGCATTCCATGGGCAGAGACACCTTCAACTAGATCAGGTTTCTTAAAGCCCCATCCAACCCAGCCTTGAACACTTTCACAGCTTCTCTGGGCAACCCATGCCAGTACCTCACCACCCTCACAAGGGAAAACTGTCTTACCAATATCTGATCTCACTCTGCCCTGCATCAGTTTCAAGCCATTCCCCCTTGTCCTATCTCTCCATGTCCTTGTCACTCTCCAGCTCTCTTGTAGCCCCCTTATGTACTGGAAGGGGCTCTAAGGGATCCCCAAATCCATCCCTTCTCCAGGCTGAACAACTCCAGCTCTCTCAGCCTGTCTCCACAGCAGAGGTGCTCTGGCCCTCTGAGCACCTTCATGGCCTCCTCTGGACTCTCTCCAACAGGTCTACATCCTTCTTATTTGTGTGTATGCATACATATATATGTATATATATCCTCTGGGCTGCTCTCACAGTGTCTGACAACACCTTTGCACGGCATTGTGGCAGGAGAGTCACCACCTTTCTGCACCCTGGTTCTGTTGACTCCCTCCAAACCTCTCTCCCATGAAAAGCCTGTGCTCTGCCTCAGCTTTCCCACTAATCCCCTCTGTATCCACAGGACTGGACCAGTGCCTGCTCAATTTGCTGGAGTTTAACTGGTCCTGTTTCAGACTGACAGAAAAACTAATCTGAAGGATTACTAGCATTTTAAAAAACTGTATTTAAAGCCTTTTTGACAACCCTCCCTCTCTAAAGGAAATATTTTCATCATTTCCAGAGCCTGGAAAAAGCTTAATGAGGGTCAATGTACCTGGTTTCAGAGAACATCTACTTTTTAGTGCCTATTAATTGTCATTTATAATGGTAACTCTTGACATGACTATTTCCAGGGGACATTGAAACATCATGGATGGTTGCAGATGGTTATTTGTAGAGCTGCTCAAACTTAGTTAACCCATCTAGAGTAACACATCTTTTAAGCACTTTAACTTTAGCTCTTCAGCAAGACCAGAGATAACAGAGCAAAACACATCCCAGCTTCACTTTTTCTTTGCCTTCTGGGATTACAGAAGTAACTAGTCCTAACTGCTACCTAAAGAGCAATACCTGCAATTCAACTAACCACAGAAGGGAGAAAAAAATAGAATTACCAATTGTTCATATCTTCCTTCATGCCAACAGTGTGATTTTTTAAATGTAATTGTAATTTAATGAAGATGTTGACAGAAGCAAGACAAAAGATAAACCTTGCTGTGTTTCTAACATGCTGTCTGCAGGAGTCCCAAACAAGCCCCCAGGTATTAATCCCTTCATCTGAAACACACGTATCCACGCTAACACCTCACTAAGTCCCCATTAGCTGCTGCTGCACAGCATGGAATGCTACAGCAGGGCAAGTGAGGAATGCCCTCAGAGAGAAGGAGAGGAAAAGAGATCAAAACTGTTGGTGGAAATAAGCACTGACCCAGAAGACAGACAGGCATTTTCAAATACCAGCAGCCTGCTGTGTCCTGGTACAGCTTTTCCAGGTGGCCATAATGGAGGGTGCCTTCCAGAGCAGTGAGAGAAATAAACAGCATGTTCCTCATGGAAAAGAAAAACCTTCAGAGAAATTTGACTTTCTAAGCACATCTGTGGCTGAAAACCAGGGCATTAACAGTTGGGGATCAGCACAGGATCACTGCATTTCATGGAACAATTTATTTCAGACACGATGAAGAAAGGAAGAGTCCCAAGAGCTGCAGCTCATCCCTTCTGATGCCCATTTAAGGGAATTGATAATATCTATGTCTCTTTGGATGTGAAAGTGTCTCTGCTGATTAAAATTCCCTGACGACCTACATCTCCTAAGCTGATAATGATAAGCCTCTCAGGCTGATGGTGTGTTGCTCTGATACCTCCAGTGCTACTGTGGATGAGGGGCAGACATGAGGAACATGCAGTCATTCTGCAAGGCAGAATGGAAATCTTGAATGCTCAGAGCCATGGGAGAAAAAGGGCAGCATCCAGGTCTGGGAAAGCAGCAAAACTGCTGCCCTGGGAACCACTGGGTTTGCCATGGGCAGATCAGTGGCACAAATGTCTGCAGGTATTTGTAGAAAGAACTGCCGGGGGATTTATCAGAGGAGGGCCAGAAAAGCCCTGTCCTAAACTGTCCATGTTAACCCATAGCAGGTCCATGGCTCTCATAGACTGCTTCCGACTTTCCATGTTTCCAGCTTCATTGGCCTTTTCTTCCCACTACAAGATTAAGAGGTTCCACAAGCATCTGAGCCCAGACTCCAACCCTTGCCAGGGCAGTTCTCATTTGTCCTTTCAAACCACATCAGAATATCTTTGTGAGGCTTGCAGTGCTCAAAGGTGGTCAAAACAGAGCAGTCTGATGAGCAACCACCTCCCCAGGTTCTAGGACTGCCTCCTTCTCATATGGATTTAGTAGGAGAAAGGCACTGGGGAGGACAGCTTGTCTTTTCCTACTAGCACTGCCAGCATGTGAAATAGGGACACAGTCCTTGCCTCCTTTCTTCTATCACTTTAACCTCTGCAGATGTCTCTAAAGCAGACTGTGTGTGTGGTCTTGTACAATAAGGCACTGGAACCTGGGTTACCTTTTCCTGTGTCTTAAAGGGCACAAAACCTTACCAGGCCTGAACCTGGATCAACATCGCTCTGGGTGACTGAAATACCAAGTGCAAAATGCAGCAGGTGCAGCAAAGAGCTCTCACTTCTGCTTCTTCCCTAAGACCGTGGGTGTATGTGCAAGCCGTGTTTTACCCCATCTTGAGTAAATTTATGCCACTTTTCCTGAGCACTAGACTTGTTTAGATGAGGATCTGCCAAATGATTTCCTATCTGCTTGACTGGGAGGAGGGGTGTTGAGCAGGAGTGTAAATATGCCAGCAGTATTCCATCTGTGTGATATATATGGTATCTATGTAATCTATAATGTAAATATTCCATCAGCTTTCAGCTGGTGAGGAGTGAAGATGTTCATCTACAGCAGTATCTAACTCTGGTTCTGGTCCTATCCCAAGCTCTGAGCATTGTCCTCTGAGTGGAAAGGCCAAGGAGAAATTCGCCTGGGCCAGGAGGAATCTCAATACAGTAAAGTATGTAAGCATACTAAAGTGAAGTGTGTAAGGATATGCTTAATTCTAAGAATCAGCATTTTGCACATTAGCTCAGCTCCATGTATTGGATCTGGACTGGGAAAGGCTTTAGTTGTCCTCCTGAGGTTTTCTGGTGGATATTTCCCAAGTAACAAGCTAGAGGGCAAGAAGAAATGGCCTCAATTTGTGCCAGGGAAGGTTTGGATTGGATAGCAGGAAAGAATTCTTCCCTGGAAGAGTTGTCAAGTCCTGGAACAGGCTGCCCAGGGAAGTGGTGGGGTCAGATCCCTGGAGGTGTTCAAATGCATGTAGTTGTGGCACTTGGGTACATGGTATGCTTGGCAGAGCTAGGTTAATGATTGGACTTGATGCTCTTTGAGGGCTTTTCTAAGCTTAACAATTCTGTGATTCTATTCTAGTTTCTAAACACTCCTGGGCCATGAGATGCAGCAGAGATGGTTATGTGGGTACAGTGTGAATGGAGTTCTTCTCAGTACACCTAGGCAGGTCCAAAGAGGTGGAGGGTGCCCCAGAAAGAGAAAAAACTTGTTTCAGACTATTGTGTTTTGTCATAAGCTTTTTCTAAGTCCAGAGGCAAATTATTTCACCCACCCAGCAAAGACAAGCATTGCTGTCAGCCTTGAACAAACCATCTTGTATCAATTAAGAGGCTCTTCTTCTCATTCATCATCTGTGTTTCTTCTTCCTTGTGTTTACCACATTCTCATGACTATAGGCAGAAGAATATTCACCTTTAATTGCCTGGTCCAGCTGCCATCCTCAGCTGCTGGCTGCTTTGCCAAAGCCCCAGCACAGGAGTAGTTAGAGCAAACCCAGTGTGTCTGAGCCTTGTGGCCAGCTGTCCTACATGCTTCTGCAATTCACAGCCCCCAGCCAGGAGCATGTGACATATTGGACCCTACCTTTCATCCCAATTGGACTCAAGCAGAACAGTGGATGCCTAAAGTGCTCTTACTTTGAGGGGGGTTTATTTGTGCTCCTTCTTCCTTGGTTTTGCAAGGAGAAGATCAAAACAACCTGACATCTGGTTGCACTTAGCTGCTGTGCCGGTTTATGTCATGCCTTTCTTCCCCAGTCTTTATTTTCTTTATTAATCACCTCTGAGCCAACATAGCTGACACAGGCTCCACTCACACTCTGTATAGCCCACAAGAGAGCGCTCCTTCGCTGGTAGACTGCACATTTCCCAACTGGTTAGACTGGAAAGCAATTCAGCTGGGGTAGTTTGATCCCTGGGCTCCCCTCTAATCCCCTGCTCACGCTCAAATACCACCAAAATCAGCTCCCTGGGAATCAGACATGGTGCATCATCATCGGGTCTGTCAGAGAGGGATTTTGTTTCCAGGAAAGAGATTTGTGCAGGGTACAACCACTTGCAAGAAAAACAAGAGAGCATGACAAGGGAAGGGATTTCTGTTATCCCAGTCACACATTTTTCCATGTGTAAGTGTGATTTGCTAGTTCATCATCCAGACTAAACCGTCACTAGCAGGATTTTGATCCTTAGGCCAAGCTGAAACCAGTGCTGGTAAAACATATTTCACTGCCCTCAGCCTTCCTTCTCATATTCCTGTCCAAAAAAGCCTTGGTTGTTCCACCAAGTCGCTGAACACAGTTTGTTTCTCCAATTAAGCAGTGAGCTGCTCTGGAGAGAAAAGTGTCAAGCCTCTCTCAGCACTCATTTTAATTAAGTTTCCCTCTTGGTGAACGTCTGAGTATGACAAACAATTCAGAGGACTCCCTAAATGCCAAGCCTATAGCCACTCCTGATTTTATGTTATTCTGTGGATTTTTCCCTGCTCAGACAATCACTGGGTCTCATCCAGCTGTGAGCACAACAGTCCAGGCACTAATCAGCAAGTCAGAGCTGCAGTCCCCAGCACCACACCCTGCAGCTGCAAAGCAATGCTGTGAAAACACTTAATGAAGCATGATGCCTGAAAAACACCTCGCTCATTCCTCCAGGGAACGGGAATGCCCTAAGCCATGGATTGAGTGATGGCTGGGGGAGGATGGTTTAGTCTGCCTGGTGTCTTGTGTCTGTTGCACACGCCTCTGTGTCAGACAGAAGTGGAGCCTGTGATCCATGATCCTGCTGCACTGGAGAGGGAAAGAAGATCTGTCTTCAGAGCAGTGCAGCCAGAACATGGTAGATGGCAAGGTAAGCCCCTGCTATAAAACTGGGGAAGATGAGGGGCCCAGCACCCAGCACTGTGTCCTGGGGCTGGCCTGGGCTTCGTCTCTTTGGGTAAACACCAGTGGCCATTGGTTCAGAAGCCAGGTCCTCCAAAAATGCCTTGGGCATTGAGTTTGTCCCTCCTTTCCCAACATCCATTGAAGTTTCCTCCCAGAACAGCCCTTTAGCTGTAAGAAATCCCCTCCCAGCTGTGCCCGTTGGCAGATGTGTCCCTTACAGTGTCACTGGTAGGATTTGAACCCTCCATCTGATGCCAGGGTGTGCTTTCATGTCCACAGGCTAACTGAGCTGTCATGTAAATGAGTGTTTTTGGAGCCATCAGGGAGCTGGAAAGTAGTTTAGCTCCTGCTAAAACATTGGAGAACCTGGGTAGCCCCATTCAGCTCCACTCCCAGGTATATAGTGACATACATGATGTCCTCTGGGTCTAACACATCCACATGGTGTCAGACAAGCTTTAGGTAGGAATTACAAGCTCTGCTGGGCCTTCACCACCCTAAGGCCATCTTCTGTCCCACACATGAGTGGTCTCACAAATCTCTCTCATTCCCTAATGCCTTCTGATCTCCCCAGGGTGTCCCAGCTGGACTGCCATTCACATCCAAAAAAGCCAGTGGTCTCTCAAAGGCTATGTCACACCTATCATTAGCACCATGCCCAGAGAAGCTGCAGGTGCCCCATCCCTGGAATTGTTCAAGGCCAAGTTGTGCGGGAGTCTGAGCAACCTGGTCTAGTGGAAAGTGTTGTTGCTGTTGGGCAGAGGGGTTGGAACTAAAGGGTCTTTTAGGTCTCTTCCAACCCAAAACATTCTATGATTCTACAAAGCACAGCCTCAAACAGGAAAACCAGAGAGGGTTGGCTCAGCTGTGGATGAGAGCAGATGGGACCTGGCAAAGCCTCTGGGTCCCTGTACATTGGGAGGCTCAGCCTGGCATCCTGCCAGGGAGAGTAACCAGCTACAATGCTCATATACCAAGATAAACACTAAATTCATAGAAGCAGGGGTATAAATAAGATATTTCTTCTGCAAATTACAGCTGCAAGAAGACTCTCTGTGTTTCAGAAGGATCATCTTCAGATTTTGCTGAAAACAATGTTGAAAAAAAAGGGTGGAAATGCTAATTGCTGAGTTTTCGATGCCATAGGGTTCAACACTATTTTACTCTAATTACTCTAATTTTCTAATTTCTTGTTCATACAGTGCTTTAACTTGTCCTTTCAAAGCTGAGGGCCCAGTATGTGCATGGTAATTGGCGTTTGGATACTGCCCTAAGGTGAGAATGTGACATAGCTTAGCTGACCATAAAGAGGGGTTTAAAAGGAAACCCTACCACATACTACTTCAAGTGGATGGAGCTAATGGAGTACAAGTTAATCAAGTTAATCAAGTAGAATTTAGTACAAGTTAATCTCCTTGAGATGGTGGCTCCAGGTCCAAGCATATACAGGCATGGGGGTACTGCTGTATCTGAGCAATCAGGGGTGTAGTAGGAGGGGTTGCTTTGGGTCAGCATTCAACTTTGAAGTCTTCCAGAAAAGTTCAAACATCCTCAAGATTTTCTGTCCCTCAGAATTCTGCTTAGACTTCCTTTAACTCATAAAGTACCTTCCACCTGCAATTCCCCCTCCTGAGCAGAGAGATATTGGGATGGGGTGCTGGTGTCTGGCTCCTTCCCTGCCATGACCCAAGGTATGGAAATGAATGCACCCCTTCAATTGGGTGATAAAAGAGGGGAATTAAAACACCTCCAGCCATGTCTGTAACATGTACACAATGCCTCCTCAACTCTCATGATTTTTGTGAAGAAAAAAAAACCATAAAAATGATGAGACACTCCATTGCTATGGCAACAGAAGCCATTGAATTATGGGTGCATGTAGCCAAGTCAAAATTATCATGGAAATGCATTTGTGTCTCCAGCTCGGGTCTTTTCCCACTGGTGTTTCCGTCCTGTGCTATTCCAGGAACAGAACACAAAAGGTTGTCTCCACTCCCTGGCCAGAGGGCATGGTCTCCCACAAGGCTTTTATGTATCTTTATCAACATTCTCTGTTTCTGAGGTCTTGTAAAATATACACCTCTCCCCCATGGTTTGGTTAGTGCTAACCCCTGCTATTTCATTGTCTGGCAGAAAAACAGATAAACAGAAGAAAGGCGACTAATTCTCCTGAGTGGATCTGTGCTGATCCTGAAGGAACTCCCAGCAAGGAGTACAGAAAGGATTGTGCTCTCCTGTGAGCTCACTTTTGCAGTAGGGGAAAGGACTGTGTTAAAGGATCTGTTTTGCACAAAACTTGTCCAACCCTCACCCCTGGAGCTGAACCCTCCAGCTGGGTGGACATTTTTATTTACAGCATCCATTTCGTCACAAGGAAGCCTTGTTCCAGGGAAGAAGACACATTGTTCCAGGGAAAAAACCCCTTGACACCAAGCAGTGACTAAGCAAAGATGAGGTGTAGTAATGAAGGAGGATAAAATTCATTGCTAACCAGATTTCAGTTTGCATGGTCACAGCGTCAAAACCTGCGTATTTATATTCAATTATCACTTTGTTTAGTTCAGGGGGAAATGAGGACAGAGAACTGATTCCGTATAAGTCTATAATGATGAAGGAAACTAAGCAGGAGCATCCCAGATCTCCACAGTGGTGGCTTTGTCTTCCATGCTATGTGAATGTGATGCATGAGGGCAAACACATCAGGCTGAGGTTTTGGGGTGTTTTTGGAGGCAAAAATTGTGGCTCAGGCTTACTACCAACATTGAGGTTTCCTTGGGAGCTTGAACATGGCACACTCTGGATGTGGGAAATAAGGGAAGAAGGAAGAACGAGGGGGAGAGATAACTGTCTTGGCATTGCTGTCTTGGACACAATCTGAGCAGTACTATTTGGCCTCAAAGATGAAGAATATTCCTTAGTAGAACAGATGAAACAATGTAGTCCAAAGAGATTGATGGAAAACCAGCAAGGAGATGGCACATCTTCCCAGAAGATTATAGAAAATTCAAAATTAAAATTCAGCAGAACTGGAAACTCATAAAAGCAAGAAGGCAGATAGAAACAATGACATGCAAGTATGTAGGAACCAGGCCCTGATTATCTTTTTCAATTTACTCTTTTTCCTGTATGAGAGGATGGATTTCCATTTAACATTGGTTAAAGTGGGTCATATCTCCAAAGAGCAAAGGATAAATGCCTATTCCTGGCTATCATTGCCCCATGCTGAGAGTTGTTTTGCAGACTTTCTAAACCTCTACAGTAATTTGTTATGAAGCGAACACTTATGCTTAACTTTTAAGCAGCATAGATCTCCATATAAGTCTGTAATATATGCAAGGGATCATTAAATTTTTATTGTGCAATTCTGGAGGGGGAAAAAAACCAAACTGAAAACAGAAAAAACAAGCTAGCAAGCGAAATTTTGAATATAAATGGGGTATGTTTACTTAGTGTGATATTTTTACTAGAGATGAAACAGAGGTGTTTTGGAGCTGTTTGCCCAAAATAAATTTAAAACAGGCTGGTGTCCTGTGTAAGAGGAAGAAGGTGAAATCCCAGAAGCCTTTGTTGATATCCTTGAAGCATAACTTTCCAGATGCTTCTAATAAGCCTCAAGGTACATAATGAATACACTTCTGCAATAACACCATTGGCAGTATAAAAAAGCCTCATCAGCTTTGGTCTGATGCATTTTCCTATGGATACAGGGGGCAGGAGGCACAGCATAACAACAGTAATGGATAACAGAGTTGGAAACAGATGGCAGTGATTGGAGCTCACGTCAAGTATTGAGCAATGAAAAGGTTCGGCAGGATTTGATTTGGCTTTGCGGCTTGGCCCATTTTAAAAAGAGCCATTGTTTGCAAAGATTCAGTGTGGGATTAGATTTCCAAACTCTTCAAAGTCTGAGGGATGCTTGGATAGAAAACAAAGGTCTGGGCTATTTGCTAAATAATAATAACAGCAGCTTCTGGTTGCTATGTTTGATCCAAATATTTCCTTGGAAACAAAGCTCAGTAGCAGCTTTTGCCAAGTCAGATGGAGCTGGTTTGAAAGCAAAATCCAAATATAAATAACAATAATCATTTGGAAGGGAAGAAGGTTATCAAAATCCCAGTTAGGTAATCTGCAGAGGAATTTATTTACCTGGACTGCTTTTAGGATCATCATCTGTACCGCCACAAGTGGTGCAGAGAAAGGGAAGATTATTCACTGGTGATGAATGGACTTCTGACAAAGCTCCTGGTGTCAGGTTTAAAACAAGAAGGAACTGCATGTTTCTTTTTCACTTGGTGCACAGAAATCTGCTTCTAGATGGCATAAAAAGCCCCATGTGTCTGTGGTGGTTGCACACAAAGTGTAGCCCATATTCAAACTCCAGATCAGGAGGTCTTTATACCACTAGTAAAAGCTGAGAAGGTCTGGTAGGAAAGGTTCCCTTTTTCTTTATCCATTGCACATTATCCTACAGGTTCTTGACATGTCAGAGAAAGGACGATTTGACCCAGAAAAAACTTTCTTGCGTTTTAATCCAAGTTTCCAAATTTCTTTCATTCCCAGAAATCGTCATCCAAATCGCTACTATAATATGAAGAAATTAAGAGTGTTTAGCTGTGATAAAATCTTATAAGTGATGAATGCAATGTCTTTAGAGCTGTCGTTCCAGACAATATGTGTCATTCTGTGTCCCAGCAGTGAATGTCTGAAAATTCTGCCAAAATGAAACAGCCTGGGAAGTTATGACCCAGATGAGCAATGGCCAAGACCTGGGAGGATGACTCCATGGTTAATAGATGTAGCAATAATTTTGTTAATTATTGGCTTCCTTTATGAGTCTGACTCCACAATGTAGTTCATACTTTGAAAAGAGTATTGTTCAAATGTAAGAAAGAAATAGTGAGCAAGCCTTTCTTCAGCTGCAATAAAAAATGACATCTTGGTGTGATTGGCAGATGACTAGTCAAGATAGGCTCTGGTTCACTCTTCTAGACTCTCACATCCTCAAACAAACCCACACAATTTGCACTTTTGTCTCCTTAGATCATCTGAAAATGCAGTTTTATCCTATTTTGCACACGAAGTTGTCTTGTGCCCAATTAGAAACTGGCATAATCAATGACTATTATTAATGATGGCCATATGTTTCCATCAGGAAAAAATTATATTCTCTGCTGCAGAATGAAGCTGCTGCTTCAATGTTTGTTCCTATTCCAGCTTGAGGGCTTACACAGATGTGTTTGCAGCTGCACAACCACCTCTTCCAAGGTACCCAATGGAAATCTTGTGCCCAGGTGCAGTGTCTTTCATCCAATCACAGGAGTGACTTTTTAAAGTTTCATTGAGCATCTCCTGAGCTAAGGAGAAGTCTGAGTCAGGACAGAAATGGTGAGTCCAGCTGCAATAATAAGTGCAAGGGGAAAGAGTTTTCTCTCGGGAGAGAAGGACTTGAACAACCTTCTCAAGAATGCTGCTAATACACAGAAACATGTATGATCAAATTTTCCCATTTCAGCACACCATGGCATCATATAGGGTATGAAATTCATCCCTTTACCACTGTTAAAAGCAAGATCTGAGATAGAGCAGCACATATATTTGTTCTTTTTAAGGGCTCACTGCTGGTTCTTCCTGTTAATGTGGCACTTAAATGTTCCTGCAATTCAGTGGTAAAGGAGACACTTATTTCCTGGTTTTGGCTAAGAATGAAGTAGAAGTACCTGGGGCATTAGATAGTTCATAGCAGAAGTGATGGTAACACGCTCATCTGCAACAAGACCAAAATCCATCCCTGTGTAACATAGCTTTTTTCCAAGGAAGGACTGTGTATCACATCATCTGTGCTACCTTCACATCCCTGTAGCAGTTTCCCTCTACAGTGATGATCAGCAGCTTGTGATCTAGCAAGCTGCACAGTAAATCTTGGAACTGATGTGGGGCTGTCTAGGGACAGTGCTGTGAAACATCACCATCTGTCCAGTCTTGGCTTTTTGGCCACAAGCCCATTTCTCCTATCCTGTAAAGGTAGAGGTCTCAATGCAAACATTGTCCTATTCATTCAGGCCATAATGCAGACCTTATTTAAAACTTAATTTGTTCTGTGCTGAAATGAGAATAAAATTTTGATGGCAATTGTTAGAGCAGACTGGAAACAAATTTTTGGAAAATGTTTTCTCAGCTTCTCATTATGTTATGCATTTTATAAAACATTTTCCAGTGTTATTGCCTGGGAAGTTTAGATAGAAATAGATCCCCTCTTGCTGAGGATTTCAACTGCTCCTGTTCAGCATCAGATAACATGTGTGGTTACTACAGCAGTGGCTCTTTGATGTTTGCAGATGGAAGATGGCAGTGCACAGCAGGACATAATAAAAAGCAATGGAAATGTTGTTTGCCCTAGTTTCATAGGGAAAGGAGCACTATGTAATCATGCTACCTTTGTGACTGCCTCCCTGTAAGTGCCTTTGCCTGCTTAACCTTGCAGTCCTCTTCTTTTTTCCCCAAGTATCTTTGAACAAGCTTCAAAATTTCAATCACTTTTGGCAGAAAGTTGGATACCTCAGACGCACTCTAGAGCTAATGATTTTCTGCTCATATTCAATGGAGAAAACCTTTACTGGTTGTCCAGAGGGAAATTCTGTAGAAAAGCCTGAACCCTTACAGGGCATTAAAGGATCAACCACAAGACACAGATCCATAGGAAGGCAGGTTTTGGGAGCACCACATGTTGGAGTGAGCCATCACTGTATTGAATATGGCTGAAGGAAAGAAGCACAGAAACACTACAAGCTCTTGTCTCCACTAGGAAAATGCTATGTCCAAATCAACCCACCTCAGGCAATATTAGCAGTTTGCAGAGACAATTCCCTATTTTATTTTGGAGTTTTTTCTCATGTGAGTCATTACAGTGGATCTGGAGGACCTTTAATTCAGTGGTTATTTATTAGTATTGTGGCAGTTGTAACAAACCTCTGCAATCCTAAAATAAATGTGGTACGAACAGAGAGCTGATGAAGTAACCTGTGGGCAAAAAGCAACTGAAAAATAACACATGCAAGGAGGATATAAGCAGTAACGTGTGCTCCCAGCCCAGAAAACCAACTGTATCCTGGGCTGCATCAGGAGCAGCACAGCCATAGCAGATCAAGGGAGAGGATTCTCCCCATCTGCTCTAGTGAAATCCCACCTGCACTATAAGTCTGGGACCCCCAACACAAGAAGGTTGTGGATGTGATGGAATGAGTACAGAGGAGGCCATGAAGATGATAAGGGGCTGGAGCACCTATGCTATGGAGACAGGCTGAGAGAAGTTCAGCCTGGAGAAGGGAAGACTCCGGGGAGACCTTATTGTGGCCTTCTAATACCTGAAGGGAGACACAAGAGAGAGGGAGAGGGACTTTGGACAAGGGCACAGAGTGACAGGACAAGTGGGAAGGGCTTCAAACTGACAGAGGGCAGGTTTAAATCAGATAATAGCAAGAAATTCTTATGATAAGAGTGCTGAGGCACTGGCACAGGTTGCCCTGTCCCATTCCTGGTAGTGTTCAAGGTCAGGTTGGATAGGGTTTGGAGTGATGTGGTGTAGAGGAAGATGTCCCTAACCATGGCCAGAGGGTTTGGGACAAGGTGATCTCTAAGGTCCTTTGTGGCCCAACCCACTCTGCCCTTCTCTGCTTACCCTGGAGCTGCCCTGGTTTGCAGCAAGTGGCTGGGTTATTGCTCCTGTGAAGTGACATATTTGGTTTGACTTTTATAGAGCTAGTTAACGTCTACCTCCAAGGCAGAAGTAATTTCTTGTCTGCCAGTCCCAGTACATAACATAGAGACTAACTCCACCCTTCAGGGGCTGTGGTGAGTTTTACTCATAAACAGGAATTTGCAGGGCATGTGTGAGACTCTAGAGGTGGATATTCCTATTGCATCTCTTCTCTCTCTCCAGTGTCATGTTGCTGCTCTCCTGACTCCATGCATCAGGTCATGGATAGAAGAAATGGAGGTCACATGGCAGAGGGGTGTCCATAGGGAGAATGCTTTCTAACAGCAATCTCCAAGCATCATCCTGCACAGATCACCCCCTTGTCATGTCTTCTGTTACTCTGTGACCTCACAGTCTAGTTCAGCTGCCCAGATAGTCCTTTATTTGTGTCCACAGCATCTCTCATTTCTTAGGATTGTCCAAGAGATTTTGGTCAAATCTGTCCAAGAAGCTGTGAGGTCACAAAGAGCTGTGAGACATCTGGACTGGGCTGTTCTAGAATTTGCATCTGCAACGTCAGCCTGAATCTTTCATCATTGAGCCTGGCATAGCTCTGGCCCTGGATCTGCATGCCCACACAAGACATCCATTATTTAGTGTGTTGATACAGCCCTCCCCAAAAGACCCTCACAAGGCCTTCTGGAGGCTTTCCAAAGTTCTCTTCTCCAGGATAATTCAGCAATAACAAGTCTCATCCAGGAAACATGAACTCATGTTGGAAAAGGTGGAGCTGTTCAAAAGTGCTTTATGCAATTTTACTGAGTAGCACAGGGCAAAACAACTCAAAGAAAATCCTTTCCACCCAAAAAACCTCATTCAATGTGATGGTAAAAATACAACACCACCCTTTCAAAATTTCCTTTTCTGAGAGTTTGGAAAAGTTTGGCTAAAACTTATCTCCCAGGCAGTCTCTTAAGAGATCCTTTGAGGAAAATGTGTGGTGCCTCTGTCCTCTGCCATATAGCCTGTACTAGCCCTGGGCTATGATGAGGGAACTGCAGGAGGGAAGCCAAGGGACCAGGCACAAAGGATGAAGCTATGATTGTTTTTCTATAGCTAGTTACACTATTCTCTTAGTGTAACTAGCCCCAGGCCATCTCTCACATGTCAAAGCAGAGGAGCAGAGGGCACTGTACTTCTTTGTCCATCCTTCATGCAAAGCAAATGTGCTTTTTTCAAACTCACCTCATAGCAGAAAGAAAGAGTGTGAATGCAAGTCTTTTGAACCCAATTTTTTTGTCCACTCCACTAAGACATCATTGCTTTAAGAGGCTCCTGAGACTCTGATCAGCAGAGCTTCTAATTTTCTGAGGTTGTTTAAACACCTAAAACACAGATCAGAAGAACATCTTGGATTTAAGGGCTCTTGACTGTCTCCTGGGATACAGAAGGGAGGGCACACATGGACCTACAGAGGGGGCTCTCCTGCTCCCTGCAGCCTCACACACTCAGCATCAAAGGATTTTCAGGCTCACAGTTCTCTGCAGTGGAATATCAGAGCTTCTGGGTTGAGCTTCTGTCCACCCTTACCTTGCAGCATGTCTGGTCCTAAGCAATCATCTTCAACCTTTGTATGCTGCAGACCTCCTGCAGGCCCACCAGGATCCAAGCTCATTGGAACCAGCTCCTGGGATTTTCCCAGACTCTCATCCATGTGCCTGACAGGTTTCTTTGACAGCCAGGTTTAGGGACTTTTCCCCAGGTAGAGAGTTTTAGTGGAGTGCTTTGAGGAAACTGGCTTGCCATCTGTCTGTGTCTAGCTGTGGCAGCTTAATGGAGAGTAATGATCTTCCATGAACCCTCTAAATGAAAGCCATTAACTGAACTGATGAGAGAAATTGAATTATTGTCTCACCCAATACTTCCAATTTACCTGCCAGTTCATCTTGTCCAAGATGTGCTGAACATGAGCATAGTCTCTGTCAGTCACCAAGTTGAAGGCAGAGAGAGAGAGATCCCTCCTTGGCTCCCCAGGAAAGTACAGGTGTGCAGCAAAGTTCTTGGTCAATTGCTGACTGACTTTTATAACTCACTTTCTGTCCTTTTAATCTGACCTAGTTTGAGGTTGATATTTTCCCCCTGGTGGTTTGCCCTGACAGCAAGTGTGTCTCCCCCAAACCAAGCCCACCCCTGCCTGAGGCTGAGGCCACACAGTGGGTGCAATATCAATGGCCACAGACCCACTGGGTGAATTCATGCTGTTTTATCAGAGGCAGCCTGACACTCTTAGAGAGACCAAATTTAGTGACTGCACAAACACTACGCATGGAGACATCAAGACAAACAAGAATACATATCTTCCAGGATGCACATGAGCAGAAGATCCAAAGTTCTCCCAACATTCAGCATCCCTTCAGTCCACTGGCAGGCAGCATGGCAGACTGGAAAGTAGAGTTTGCCTACAAATTTCCCAGTTTGACCCAATAACTAACAAATTAACACCCCTAAAACTGGGATACGTGCAAACCAGTTTGATGCCCAGGGTACAGGGGTACCTTGTGAGCACTTACTGCAAAATGCAAAGGACATAAACCAACTCAGCAATGTGTAAGAAGTCATGTATTTTTTTCTTACTCATCACGCACCCAACTATGGGCAAAGGGGACATTTTTGTCCTTGTTGGTGATGTTTGATGAAGTAGATTTAATCAGACAGGACATTGGTAGTGTTGTGTTAGCCCATCTATTATTCAGGTTTTGTTTCTGTTGGTCCCTAGATGAATTGGTGTGTCTCCCAGATGTTCTTCCCTGTCCATGTGATGTCTTTTTGTTTTCGTGGTCGATAACCTTGTGCCTGATACGTGAAAATCTAATTATATTTTGGTCTAACAGAAAATGTCAGCTTGCATATACTTCCAAGAATGATGGATATCCTATCTTTGGAAATAGCAGAGCCACAAATGGGAATTATCCACGGCTGTGAAGTTAGCACAGTCTATTTGCAAAGTGGAATAGAAATAAAATAAAATAAAATAAAATAAAATAAAATAAAATAAAATAAAGTAAAATCCCAAAGCACAACATGGCTTTATTCTTTGCTTCTGTAAAACTGCAGCAACAAATTGAAAATGGCAGCAAAGATGGAGATAATAGTGCATAGATGAGGTGCGCAGGGGACATAAAGAAAAAATCTCTGATTTGGCTCCTACTGTTTCTTGCTCTGTGTCTTGGTGAGAGTACATTTTAACCATCTCTCTTCTGTTCTGGCATTTTTCTGCCTCTTCATCCTCATCATTCATTCTGAATTAATGATGATCTTGTACTGCTCCTCCCAGACATGTACAGATCCTCATTAGAAAAGACCACCAACCTTTAAATATCATCTTTTGCACTACTGCCTGTCTCCATCGGTTGCCTGTTATCTTAGCCCAACAAAGACCCTCTGTTGGAGCTGCTTGTATTCTTAAAGCACATACAAATATTTTTGCAATGGTGGCTGAGGTCATCAGGAGATGCAAAGGAGACACCCCAACACTATGAACACACAATGTTTTCAACAAACTCTGCCTGCTTTCTCAAAAAGCGTACAGAGCTCCCTGAATACACAATTTTAAGTAGGTTTTATTTTGAAAAACTATGATTTTTTAAATTGTGTTCTTCCTTTCTATAGATTTTCTGATACTGTGGTGGCTGGAAAGGCTCTTGGTGCTCATGTTGGAAAATGCAGTTGGAAAATGTGATGTTGTTGACAAAACTTACAGATGACTAAAGCTCATCAACAGTAGCAAACAGCTGGTGTTAGTCAAGATGCAAATTAGTTTTCCATGTCAGGAAGGAAGGCACAAATAATCATCCCAAAACTCAGCAATAAAGACCTACTTCTGTCATTTAGGATTCCATACAGCTCCAGGACATAAAGCCTCCAGAACTTATGGGAATGCCTTGCTGCCAACAAATGCTCAGCTATGGTCTCTTTGGATTCAGGATTCCTCGCATTGCTTGCCACGTTTAGGATGGAGCTAAATCAGTAAAACTGAATGACTGGGGTCTGTGGAGCATGACTCTTCATCTGGTGGCTCAGGAGAACCTGTTCAGTTTTCACTGGCCCTTTTGGCTCAGATGCCATTGGAAGGCAGCGGCAGACCCTAATTATAGACATCTGTGAGTCATGCATTTCACAGCTGTTGTGCTATAATGGGCGGGCAGAAGTTCAGGCAGCAGCCAACATTTTCACAGAGTGCCGGATGCCGAGTCTCTGCTTGGTGCAGAGCCTGTGGGGTGCTCAGGCTGGGAGTCAGGCAGCTCCTGGGGAAGCACATCCCACAGGGGAGGCCCGCACTTGTAGAAAGACCAGCTGTACCTGGAATGGTCCTCATTCCCAAGGGAGGTTCATCCTACTGGGCCACAACAATCACTGTCTCCAGAAATGTTGAGAGAAGAAATTGAGCCTGAAGAGACAAGCCAGGAGACAGAGAGAAGAATACTGCAAAAAGAAAAGACCTTGGGGGTTATGCCAGGGTAGTTCTTCTCCTGTCACCATGGTCAGACTATGAACTCTATGAGGCAGGATTGACAGATGGCATCATATGGAGGGATACTCCCTCAGTATCAGTTTGGTGATGGTCCTAAGATACCTTGTGCCCTGTCTGTCCTCTGCATCTCTCTTTTGTGTCAGACTTTCTCTTCATTTATCCTCACATATGTCACACTTCAAACATATCTGGCTCTCTAGGGACTCTGGAAGCAGCAAATAAGTCTGTGGGGTTAGAAGTAGGAGCCAGCTATAATTACAGTGATAACATCCTGCAAATAAACCAAAGGGCCAAAGAGTAATGGCAGAGGCGTTGTCACCATGTGTGGAAGATGTTGCTTTTCCTGCTACTGGCAGTTCAGGAACAGTGGCTGTGGACCATCCATGGAAAGCATCCAAGTTGCCATGTGTTCAGACAGGGAAGAATTCAAGCTCAGCCCCCATTCCTCAGAGCCCCTGCTATTTCTAGCTCTCTTTCATGTGTGTCTGTGTGTATGTGTGTGCTTTAAATAGATACAATCTTTAAATAGTCATGAGTGCAGTTGGTAGTTTTCAAATAAATTCTACTGAGGGACTGTGGTCTGACTGAGTGCTCTGGGGCAAGGTCTGGCTTCTCACTATAGCCTTGGTCCTAGGATCCAGCTGAGTCAAAACCAAGACCCTCAGGATACAGCACCTGAATTGTTTGGTGCTGGGCTTTGTTTTGCATTGAGTGGCTGGTTACAAAGTTCTTCCAGATCTCTGCCCAGGCAGACAGCACATCACCTGGGTGAAGCACAGTCCTGCTCCACAGGGCACCAGAGCAAACAAAGTTCATGGATACAAAACAAAGTTCAAACCAGATACACATTTCTGGACAGCACAGTGGCTGCCTGGAGGCAATGGACAAGGAACAGGATATAAAGCAGTGCGGAATTTGCCTACTGGCTTCAAACACATGTGATGGATTATAGTGCTTGGTGTGTTTTACAGTTTGGATGAGAAATGTCCAGTCCTCCAGCAGCTTTCACCTGGTTTTAACTGCCTGATACCATAAACCAGAAGTTCCTCTAGAAACCTGTGCCAGCAAAAACCTTATCTGTTTATAAGAGATCTGATCACATTTGTACACTTGAATTTAAACTAGGCTTGTTAAACAAACCAGATCTGAGTCTGTTCTCAGTCAGTTTCTGCAACTTTAAAAAAGGATGAGAGAGAACAAAGACCATCAACTCCTTGTAAGCAAAACTGCTTTTCTGCCAGACTTGATCTGTGAGTTACAGGACCTGTCCACTTCCCCCTGTCACCATCTTCCAACATTTTGGTGAGCCACTGAAAATACCTTTGAAGCAAAAAGTCAGCTTTGCCAACCTGGTCATTGAGTGATACAGAAGCTGAGTTATAATATGGTTGCAGGCTTTAAAGACTGAAAATGTTGCGGCTGTTAAAAACATCTGCATGCCAGAAGGGGGAGGACCCAGTTTTCCTGGCCAGAGCATGATGCTGACTGGTCTCATTGCAATTGTTATTACATGAAATGCTGTCCAACATGACGATGTGCTCAGCTCCCCGTACACAAAGTGCACTGTGCATTGGCTGATGCATCACCCTCCAATACAGCCAGTCTTGACAATTTCTAGAAGTAGGATTTGGACTAGAACAATATCCATAAACTGGATATGGCTTGGCTTGGTTTGTTTGTGTCCCTGCAGGGCTGATTCAACAGATGTGGTTCAGAGCTGGGAGCTCACTGTAAGGCAAATCTCCTTGCTAGGGTGGGGCAGGCACATATTTTTTACATGATAGCTACACAAACTCAGCACTCTGGTAATTCATAAAACAGGGATAATGCAAGAAGTCATGAAATTCTTGGCTTCTGGCAGAGATACTGAATGGCATCATGCTGAGTAACTTCATACAGCAAACCACGCCTTGGCCCAGCTTCCCTATGGGGAGAGTTTTTAAGGATGGTTAGCAGCCAGGGAAGGGCACTGGGATTCAGCCTTTTTTCAGCAAGAGGTCCACGACAGCAGATGTGTACCTGTCCAGCTGTACCTTTGTTTCCCCTCCACAGGCAGAGACCTGATTCTCCAGTACACAAGGGTGTTATGTGCCTGAGGCTATGATCAGCTCATTCCTGTTATGAAAAGCAATGACAAGTGGGTGAAGGCAAGTCCTGCCAGTCCCCCCTCTTCCTCACACAACCACCACCTAAAAATAGTAGAAGTTTCCTTCACTTCTGGCAAAAGAATATCTGGGGTTTAATTGCTGCTTCCTGAAAATTAACATGATTCACTTTGAGCACTTTTCACTGATCACCTCAAACTTTCCACGACACCTAAGTGCTTCATAGAGACAGATTTTAATGCAAATCCAAAAATGAGATTTGAACCCCTACCTGCTGATCTCAGGAGAACTTCATAGCTCCTCAGAGCTCATTTGCCCAGGAACAAGCCCCATGCATGTGAGACCTTTCCAGCCAGATATTTGATTCCAGCTACAGCACCCTCCAACAGGGCAACAAGGTCTGACCCATGAGAGTGAAAGGTTTGCAGCTCAGGAGCAGGACTGCATGCCCTAAACACAAAAAGGTGATTTATGGACTGTCTTCTGAGTCACATCCTCAGCTGACCACGCTCTGCCCATGTATCTTTGTGCATTCCCATGAGACCATCTTGTCAACACAAATTGCAGGTCTGAAGCCACCACAGATGCACCCTCCTTATCACCAGATTATCAATGCCTCCAGGAGCATGCAGATGTGGTGCTTAGGGACATGGATAGTGGTGGACCTGGCAGTGTCTGATTAGTGGTCAGACTCAATGCCTTCTATGTCTTTTCCAACCTTGATGACGCTGTCATTCTGATCCATCAGCTTATGGGCAGCCCTGACCCAAAACACACATGGCACAGTGCTGTGCCATAGCATGAGAGAAAAATATCAGGGACATGATCCAGCTGTAGAGCCCAAGCTCTGCTCTGATCCTTCTTGTGTCCAGAGTACTCTGCATGGGCAGTGACTTCGTCCCTGTTTCCAGACACCACACAGATATACCCAGAGACACTAATTAAGGTCCAAAACAGGAGAGGAGGGTAAAAGTCTTCTTTCTGGTATCCTTTAATGTCTTCATTCTCTGATTTGTTTTTCAGTCAAATGGGGAATAAACCATCCTTCCATCTTCCATTGGAGGACTGCAAGGGATTCATAAGGCAGCATGTGTAGGACATGTCAAAACATTCAGCAGGAAGTCTTTCCCCACAGATCCCATAGCTGCACTCCTGTTCTGCAGGCAGAGGATGGGGAGCTGCTTTACTCCCCAGAAGTGGAGACATCCGGCCCCCAGCATGAGGTGGTGTTGGAAATCCTTGTCCTGAGCTAGCTCAGCCAGCTTTTCCTGGAGGAGAATACCAGCTCCACTCAGTTAAATAAATCCTGCTACTTTATGCTTCAGAGATTTGAAAGCCCCCTCCATCACACTTCCCCCACCTCAGACCCCGTGTTTCTGGGGAACCCCTCTGGTGTTTCATTAGGGTTCCTTTATTAAGGCAGGACCTTGCAGTGGAGTGACAGAGGGCAGCCAGTTCGTGTGGGACTCTTTGTCTCAGGCTTTGTAAGAGCTGCTATTGTGCAAGTATTTCACAGGCCCACCAACACAAATATAAAGACAGTTTAATGACTTATTACTTTTAACTGGGGGTGTGGAGAAGGAAAATAAAGAAGAAAGTGCCTGGCTGAATTGGTGCCAGAGGGCTCAGGTGGGAATTTATTGTAGCAGCTCCCAAGATTGCCAATTGCCTATAGCAATGTATTGTGTGGGAACACAGCCTCCACCACAGAGGTGATTAAGGGTCCAGAGATGGAGGTAAAAGAGTGGTTGAATGAGTTAGAGTGGGAACAACAACTCCAGGTGGGCTCAAGTCCACACAAGAAGCTTTTAGGGGAATTCTGTAGGAAATCAGGGCAGGCTATGGAGGGGAAGAGATTTCCATGCTCCCTCAGTGAATGCTTGGTCTGCAAAAAATGTTAAGCAACTGCCTTTAAAACATAGATCTCTTCCAACTGTAAAAAGCTGGGCAGCACAAAACCACCACTGATTTCATTTTGGCAACGTACAAGGAGCCAAAAGCTGTGAATTCAGCTCTTGACTTTGGCTATGCCCTGGCTGTAGAGAAAGTTTAAGGCTCAGAATGGGGAATGTGGGATATAATTTGGAAAATCAATTTTGATGCTCAGAATTCCCTCTTCCAGCTCTGATACCTGTGGTCCTGCAGGTCACTGAGCACCATGGTG
Source organism: Passer domesticus (assembly GCF_036417665.1). Classification (NCBI taxonomy): domain Eukaryota; kingdom Metazoa; phylum Chordata; class Aves; order Passeriformes; family Passeridae; genus Passer; species Passer domesticus. The sequence continues at coordinate 87,395,077 of NC_087475.1, read as the reverse complement.
GCCCCCCAGAGGCAGAGTAGCAGGCAGAGGAGAATTATCTCATGGCATGCAGGAAACAGTACAGCATCATTTCAAGGCAGCTCTTGCACTTAAGGTTTTCAAGTGATAGAAAGCGGTAGTGCATGGACATTTCCAGGAAAACAGGCCTGTCTCTCCCAGTGATTCTTGAAACAAAGGTGGTTGATAGGTGTGAAATTATATTTACTTGCCTGAAAGCAAATATTAAGTGTATTGGATGAGGCAAAGGAAAATACAATTATTTAATGCCTCTTTCCCTTCCCTTCGCCAAAAAACCAAACCAAACCAAACGAAAAACCAAGAGCAAACAAACAAACAAAAAAATACAACCAAAAAAACACCCAAACAAACAAACAAACAAACAAATAAAAAAAGGAAAGAAAAAAAGATATATTTTCTGTGACTTCATTTCATGCCTGGGAAGAGAAAAAACTTTAAAACAATCTTCCTGGGAGGTCCTGATGAAACAGGGCTGTCAGAGACAGCAGTCAGTTGCCCTTCTGATTTGAAATCCAGCTAATTAGCTCTGAAGCACTGTGCCTCAGATCTGAGCAGGGCATGAAGCTGCTGAGTTTGCTGTTTCCAGGTCTGTCAGCCCGTGCACTAAAAAAGAAATTCGCTCCATGGGGCTGAGGGAGCAGCGGTCTTAATGAGGCACCCTGGGGAAATTTGGCAGAGCTGGAGAAGGGACTGACTGCCTTGATGGCAAAGCCCTCCTCACAGGGCCTCCTGATGGGAGCCTGGGGTGCCGAGTGGTGCTGATTCCTCTTCCTGAGGCCCCTACAGGGATTCACAAAGGCTGGCACCAGGAGGCAACACCAAAAAGGAGGGGAAGATGTGCTCTGAAGGAGCACAGCTGCAGAGCCAGGGCACTGTCTTGTAGCAGCAGCCTCCTCCTGGCATGCCAGGCCTTTGAGCTGCAAGAGGATGAGATGTCATGGCCTTCTAGGGAGGCACAGTCATGCACAGGTGTTGTTCCTGTCTCTTGTGCCAGGCTTGGATAGCATCAACTGCTTTTGTGGGCCTTTCTCTGAAGGAATCTGGATGTGGCAACAGCTCTTGGGCAAACCCCTGGGGCAAACCCCTGGATAGAGCCACAAATTCTGTTACAAAGTGCCAGAAACCAGGACAAAGCCTGCATTAATAAGTGTCAATACCCTTAGCAGACTGTCTCCCGTAAGGCTGGCAGGATGCAGCTAAGTTGGAGTGAACTCTAGGCAGACAAAGGCTCATGGGGACACATCACCTCCAGCAGCAGGACATCTAGCCACAGAGAGAGAACTGAGGGGGTAGGTTTTATAAGATACAAAAGAGAACCAAGCTAGAAATGAGGAACTTAAATCCTACTTGAAGTTCAAATTTCTCCAGCATACAGTTTATTCCATCTGGTATAAAGAATTGCTTTTCATAAGGAATATTGCATTGGCATCACTGAACCTCAGAGGTTGTTATTCAAGCTCAGATGGTGGCTTAGCAGATGTCAAACATGACTTCTTCAGCTGGGCTCCCAGGACTGATGCAGAGGTTCTCCAGATGTTTCACCAATAAAAGCAGTGTCACTGCAGCAGCACATACCAATTTCCTAACAGGGTCAGGAAGCTACTGCTGCCTTTAAGCATTCAGGTTTTGAAGCTGCAGCATCCTGCAGTTTGCTGAGGGCTCCAACCCCATCCTGGAATGCAGAGGAGCCCAGGGAGCTCTATGCTGCTGTGCAGATGTGCTGCCTGTATCCAACACGGCCATAGTAAAATATCCCTGAGTTTGTGCAAACTGCAATGCATTTCAAACTGGGACAGAGTGCAGGTGGCATCCTCTTTGATTTCTTATGTATGAGATATTTCCATGTCTGTTTCCTATTTCAAACACTCCCTAAATCTGGGCAAGGGATCATGCTGTTGGGCACAGGAGAAATGCTCCCTTTGCAACCATGTCTCACACTTGCAAACCATACACTACTTTGTTTACCTCCTAGTCCTAAAGGAAGAGATAAATTGGGGGAAAGGGAGAGTATTGATTGTGAAAGTCCCTAAAGCAGTGTCCAGTCAGGAATGATTTCCACTTCAATGCCTCACTGTAGAAATCTGAGCTTGAAGAAAGGGCTTAGCCAAACGAAGCCGGAAGACAATATTATTCAGGTAATCTAACATTATGCTTCAAAGAGCACAAGAAGTTTACATGGGAGGGTGAGAAAGCTGTTTTTCACATGGCTGAGGATATTGCACAGCTCACCAGACGCATCCTGGGAAGAGTCTCATCCTCCCAGTGAGCAGTTGCTATCTGAGAAGACAGGATTAACTGGAACAATGGCTTGACTGAACCACTCGACTGTAAGAATTGGCTTTGTCTGAGTACCCATTCTCTTTCTTTGCCTTTCCCTTGAAAACATACATCAAGACAGATCACAGCTCTCTGTCCCAGCAAAAGGAGGAGTGTGCTGCTGCTTGCCATAAAAGATAGGGCACACGCACGCAGATGTCAAAAGTGATGGACATTGCTTCAGCTGGGTGTTTGCACTGCTGTGAGAAATCGTGACACTTAGCTACTGAGCTGGATAAGGACAGAATCATCAAATGGTTTGGGTTGGAAGGGACCCTAAAGATCATCTAGGTCCAGCCCTGCTGTCAGGGGCAGGGCTGATCTCCATGTCTAAAAGCAGTGAAAGGCACCCCTATGTTAGTATTGCAGGATGAACTCACCTTGCCATGATGGGCTTTTTATTAACAAAAAGCCCTACACAGTGCTTCTGGTGCAGTCATATTCCCTTGGTCAGCAATGCGCTTTCATTCCTCTGCTTTGCCTTTTGCTGAAGAGCAAACTCTAAATTTTTCCCAGGAAAATTTAAATATATTCCTTGGATCCTTTTATTTCAATAATGTATAACAAGTTTGCATTTTTATTTAAGTTGTGTTTTTCTGCCATAAATTTGACCTTTAAAACAATTTTCAGGGTGTTCTGCCCCACCCTCATTTTCTGTTGTTTATGATGTCTTGTCCCAGTTCCCATCTTGCTCCCTCTAGAAGCACTAATCTGTGTTTGCAGAACTGGTAGGGGATAAATATTGCTTGAAAGATTTCAAGGCTGAGCTTAAGCAAAACCTGTAGGGAGGGAAACTAATTTTTATTAAGCCAACTGCTTTAGCAGTTCTCAGGCACATCAAACATTTGACCTGATGGTGGGTGCAAACCCAGCCACCAGCACGCCATTGCAGTTGCAGAGTCAAACACTGACCTACTCCAGGGCAGATAAAGAAGAAAGATCTGGAACAACCCATGAAATTGTGAAGGATTTTAAAGAGCCAGGTAGACCAGAGTTCACAAGTCCTTTCAGTGTGATTTGGATGTCACTGCCTCCCCAGTACTCTCTATTCCATTATTTCCCAATGCCATCCTGGTATAAATGAAGCCACTCACACATCATGGAAGAAGCCCTGACCCCAGTCTCTCATCTGGGGAGGTTGTTTTATTAAATGTGTGCTATGCTGGAACTACACTGGGAATATATAAGGAAGAAAAGGAAGCTAGGAATTGTCTACAGCTCCTGGTACAAACTGAGACTGTATTCCCAATGTGCTCAAGAATGTCTGGATTTTTTCCACATTGTCCAGAAAAAAAAGGAACATGTGGAAAGAGAAGGAAGGAAGAAGGTCTGGTGGACTTAGGGCATCCTCCATACACCTTGATGCAGAAACTTACCCCTGGTAAGGAGGTCTGTATGGGAACACAAGAATGGGAAGAAATATGACCTAAAGTACTTTTATGGACTCATATTTTATGTTTAATCCTAAGCTAAGCAATAGGCTAAAATACTGAGTCTTTGAAGCAAGGCTGTTGCATGTTCCTGATCCAGGAACATGACACATCTGATCTGTTCTCCTAGTAAAGACTTGAGGAGCTTCAGTGGTTTCCTGGGCTCTCTTATTCTTTACCTGTAATGTCTTGGGCTGCAGTGGGACAAGTCCTGACTTCACATAGTCATGTAGCTTAAACAGCTGAAAACTTCTTCTATCACCCTGGTTTTGGATAACATATGAATATCCAAGCTAGTTCCTAAACCTGACACCCTCACAACCACTGGTCCCAGGTAACCCTATCCAAGCAGGTGACCTCCCACAACAGCCAAGTCTTGGGAGCATCTCTGCCTGCTCTTGCTCTCTGCAGCTGTTTTGCTACATGCTTTTGCATGATGGGCACATCTTGGACACCAGACTCCATCCAGTAGTAGATTAGCAGCAATTAAGCAGTGCTCATTGACCTAGTCCTAACTGGACCTCCCCTGAACTGAACGGGAGCCACGCTGGATCTTGCCTCTTCCCATTTGTGGGGCTAATTATTACCAGCTAAACAGCACCAGGCTTTCCCTTTTTCTCTTTGCCATGCTTGTTAGCATTGTTTCTTCCAGCAGCTTTTCATCTCAATGGAGGCAATTGTGCCTGGCTGACATTTTAATTCTTTCCAGCTGCATCTGAACAAAATGACACAAATTAAGTGGAAGGGCTTGGAGAAGAGGGGAAAGGAAGCTCCCAGCCCCCACAGTCTGTAGTACAGCAAGGGTTTTGTGCTGAATGCAGCAGATGCTCAGAAGGTGCCACGGGTAGAGGCTGTGATTCCACACTGGCAGTGTGGCCAGTCCCAGGGATGCTCTGTTTCACCAGGACCTCTCTGGAGCTGTTCCCCTGAAAGTTGTGGTTGGGAAACTTAAAGCTGAAGGATTTTCCAGGTCTCCCAGCAGAGCAGTGGCACACATTTGCCCCTGCTTACAGAGAGATACCTTGATTTAGGGTCCCCTAGACACAAGTAAAGGAGATTGAGTGAGCTCCCAACCACTCTGTGAAGGGTCTGCAGCTGAACTCTGTTGGTTAAATACAGATTTAAAGCAGACTATCAAGTTGCAGATTTCTTTAGAAGACATGGAAACTCCAGCCATGAACAAAGACCTCTTTGAGTAAGATACTGCATCAATACAGAATAGAAAGTCTGCTTATACCCTGCAATTAAGGAGAAGCATTAAAACAAGTGTATTTAAAAATTGCTCTTGCAGGTACTAGGTTGTTTTAGAGATACCCAGGTTGCTTGTTTCAGAATCTAAGCCCTTTAGCCTAAGGTAGGACAAAAAGAGATATCAAAAGAAGAATTGAATGCATAAAGTCTCTAGCAACTGCTAGTATGAACCACAGGGAACAGGATCAGACTAGTACAGTAAACCACAGAGCAACACAATCAGGCTGATGCTGGATTAAGCCAGCCTTGAAAACAGAAGAAGAAACCGGAGATGTTTGCTTGCCACATTTCTGTTTTTGCAGCCTCATATTAGTGAGCAGGAAGAGAAAAGGGTTTGGCCTTTTAGTGACTCCAGCGTGAGCACCAGGCTCACAGTCACAACTCAGCTCCCAGTTTCCAGGCAACAGGAGTCTTGTCTCCTTGCTTGCTGCTTGGACATATCCCCATGACTTTGGCTCTTTTTTACGTTCAGGAAGGATGCATTTTTGACTCTTGACTACTTTCTTTGTGCTACACATGGACAGATTTTCCAGGATCTTGCACTGCCTGATATTCTTTAGTTTCTGTTCACTTCAAGCATTTTAAATCCCAGCTCCTGCCTGAGGGCCAGCAGTTTGTGCTATGGTCTGAAAGTGCAGCTGTGATTGTTTTCAGAACTAGCATGAGTCTACCTGGCTCAGACACTGTAACTACACACACTGGATCGTCCAAGGTCCAGACCATTCTGGCACACAGCAAGAAGCAGAAGCTGGTGCAGGATGTGTAAGGAATTGGAGATCAGGGGGAGTCCAAAGGACCAGAGCGAGATCAGATGAAGGAGGTGAAGAAAGTAGGTGGAAGAGAAGTGACAGATACAAACAGTCCCCAGTGAGCTGATTGTTGTCACATGAAATCCCTGTGATTTCTCTGCCCTGGCTTCCAAAAGAGTAGCACCACTGGGTCTGGAGAGTATATCCCAACATTTGATACCAGACCTACGTGCCTACATGGGCAACTGAATAGCTCAAAGTCATGTTACAGACTGGGTCATCTCAGAGACCCTCCTGAAAGGTGATTTTGATCTTAACACCATCAAATCAGTTTCTGGAGGCTCCCATTGCACTCCATTAACCACAAAATTATAGAATCAGAATAATTTGCCTTGGAATAGACCTCAAAGATCATCAAGCGTAACCATTAACCTACACTGCCAAGCCCACCTCTAAACCATGTCCCTAAGCACCACATCTACACAACTTTTAAATACCTCCAGAAAGAGCCAAGCACCTCTGAGATCCCAACCCACATGCCTCAGGAATTTGAGCTGCTTCTGGTTGCAGAACAAATAGCTCAAGGAGGGCCATGCCAGGGAAGGAGAAGTGAAGGTGTTTTCCAAACAGTCTCACTGTCCAATATTTCAGCTGCCTCACAGACTAATGTGAACAGCAGATTCCCGCTTACAAAAAAAAAATCCTCCACTCCCCAAAAGCCCTGGAGTGCAACACCCATTTTCCTAGGTGATAAGAGCTCCTTTCAGGTGGTGGAGTTGATGCTTCTAATGCCAAGAACAAAATGTAGTCCTGGCAGGTTTTCAAAGCACTGATCTTAACACCTGAGGAAATGTCATTGGGATGTCCTCAACTGAGAAACCAGAAGAAAAAGCAGAGAAAAAACCTGGCTTCAGCTTTTGCCATGATTTTCTTTTTCTTTAAAGATATATTTGAACAGCTCTCAGCACGAGATACGTATGCTGACAAGCTTTCAATCCATGCAGATCTAAAATATTGTAATCAAAATTGAGCTCCAGGGCACTTGTTTATTTATTGCAATAGTCTACATCTCTGTATGTCCCCATGACTCCAATTTTAAGAGGACAAGGCACAGAAACAAACAGAGGGTGACAGAGATAATAAGCATTTCCTAATTTATAAAGGGCCGTTTGTTTGTGCTTTTTTTTTACTTGCAGAAAGGATCTCTGTCCAGTGAGTCCAATTCCTTGAGGGATTTAAAGGAACATGATACTATCCCTGTTTTTTCACTTAGAGGCTTTACATTTCATGCTGTGTTTTCTTGATACATTTTTTTTTTTTTTTTGGTGGCAACTTCAGCTTAAAGAATTGCCTCACAGTCCTTTACCCTTTCCCAAGTGTTTGCTCCTACAATATCGTGGTGTAATGCCACAAAGCTATTGCTAAGTAGGGTAAGATAAAAAGAATTAGGGAAGAAAATTATTATCCCCAATAAATCTGGTTTGGCTCTGTTGTTTTGTTGGATCCATTCCCCAAACCAGCGCTGAGCAGAGCAGCTGTGCTGGCAGGGAAGAAAGGATGGCATGCAGAAGCCTGACTACAGGACTGAGAGGCAGCAGAAGGAGGGAGGGAGGGCAGAAAAGCCATCAAAGACAACATACCTTCAAGCTAAAGACTCAATTAGTGGCTTTTCATGCAGCTGTTCCATGAGAAAAAAAATGGTAATTTACTTCCTGCATCCTCCCCATCACCCAGCAATGCCTAGAGTGCTCACAGTAGCAATGCAGAGCCCTTCCCTACATTAGGGACTTAGAAGAAGAGGAGGGAGAACCAGCATGCCTTGAGTTCTACACAAGAAGAAACTTTGGAAAGACTCAGCTTGAGACCTGTGCACCTTTAAGCCACACCTGGGTACTTCCAACTGCAGCTTTAAGAAAGATTTTGCAACAATACATATGGAAAGGGAAACAGGGTGAGCACTACGAGCCTCTGGAAATCTTTCAAAGCTCCTAAAATCAGTGTAGAAATTGTCTTGGCTATCTAAAACATTTGGTAATGTGTAGGTAAATGGATGGTAGGAATTGCAGGGGAGAAGGGTCTCAAGCTGGTATCAAGTGCAGTGAAGGGCACCAAAGGAGAAGGGTATGGAACAGAATGAAAAACAACAGCTCCCAGCAGGCACATGGGCAGCTCTGATTTAGGCCGTACGATGAATGAGGCAGTGGTGGAGCTCTCTGAGGAGAAGGACTTTCTCTTGGTCTGTCTTTCAGTGAAGAGAGGGAAAAGGATCGAAGGGGAAGGGAGCACAGCTCTGCAAAATGCTAATGAGGCAGAGGTGATACTGCTTTATATAGAGTTGAATGTGTTTAAGGGACCCTAGAGGGACGAATGCCCAAAATTATTTTCAGAAAACACCACTGAGACACTTCTGGCTCTGCACGGAATACACAGCACAATACGTCTTCATACAGGGAGGTTGACACAAGGATGATGGATGTCAACAGTGAAGGAATTCCCTTTAAGGGAGGAATGGTAATTAACTTTGGAAACAAGAAGTGGGTCTGAATGTATAAGGGAATGTTGTGTATAGGGCTGGATTCAAATGGAAGTGGGTGAGATGGGTGTGCTGCATTCATGGTTATGTCTCCCTGCCCCAAAGCCTGCCATGCGATGCAGAGTTTACCGTCACATCTTAGGAAATTCATGAAGTCCCATTTCTGACCCCAGCAATGAATGTGGATGGTCAGGGATCTCTGTCCTTAGCTTCAAGTTCAAGCCCTAAAGCTGCAAATAACTCAAAGGGGAGGGAGGCTTAGCATGGCAAGGGAGAAACTGCTGTGCATCTGTTAGAGGAACTGTGTCTGGGCCTCCTTGAGTGTGTGTTTTGCAGTTAACAACTGCCTCATTAAAGCACACAAATACAGAGAGAAGGAAAATACATTATGCCTTCCCACTTTGCCAGGAGCCCACCCAGACAAGTTGGTTGTCTAGTGGGTAGCCCAAGCTTTCTTGTATATTTAGTCACAGCTAGACTTGCCAGCACAGGGTTGGTGCCTCTGTTGGGAAGAAAGAAAACTCCTTCACCTTTACCACACCTTATCAACAGCTGCAAGTTGTTTTTGAGACTTTACTTCAGCTGCAGCACCACCCTAATTTCAAACCCAAATAATTTTGCTTCCAAGTCCTATTTGTTAAACTAAGCAACGGCAGAATCCACAAACTTACTGGGAGGTCCTTCACAAAACACAAGCATTCATCCAATAATAAGTGAGAATAAGCTAATATCTTGCCCCACCACCTCAGAAAAAAGAAACTCATTGTTCCCATTAAACTTCAAGAAGTGTGCTTTGCTGTCATGCGATATCATGGGGAGAGAGAAAACCAAGGCATATTGGGCAAAACCATACCATATTTCACTTCAGGATTCATGTTTTAACAATCTTGTAAATCAAAAATGCCTTCATTGTTTTCAGTGTGTTTTAGAACCAGAGTTTTCCTTTGCCTTCTGTTTTCAACCCAAATCGATTTTGAAGCCAGAACTACAAAGAAGTGCTGGCCTTTGTTTCTGAAAGGTGATTGCACCTTTGCTCAGCAGATGCCGTTTCCTGATTGAGATTCCTGGCTGGTTCTGGTGGCAGCCCTGACATCCGTGGTGGTGGGTGGACATAAGGAAGACGCTATTCCCATCACAACAAGCTGTGATTACTGCCTACCCTGACAGCCCTATTCACTGCATCTATTGTCAATCCAGCTCATGTTCCTGCATGAATTGCCCTCTGAAGGGGTCCCTTTCTCTCCACTTGCCATTCTTGTGACCTAAGCATACAAACAGAAGTTGCAGACTTGACAGCAGAAAGGTTCCTGAAAAAGGTTTTATGCCTCTGCCTGCAGGTCTTGGAGGCATTTGCTTGGTTAATGCACCTGGAGATTGCTCCTTGTTTTCTGCAATCTCTGTCAGTTATTTGAACAGATGTCAGGCTATGATTCATGTCCCGTAAGTCTACATGTTTACCAAAAGATGAGTATTTAGTCTACGTATTCTCTCTATAGGTAAGGGAAAAAGATGTCCAGACGTTCATACACCTAATCCACTTGGAACACATACACCAGGGTAATTTGAGTTAAGCTGCACCATTGCCTTTCCATGCATTAGAAAAGGAGCCTTGGATGCTTTGACTAACGGCTTCCAAAGACAAAGCTATTTTCTATTCTGGTATTGTACATTTCCACAGATATCTAGAAAGCTATTGCACCACCTTTCTGTCTAATTTTCCTTTCCAATTATTCTGTGTACTGATGTAGATAGATAGGCTTTATTTTTAATGGTGGTGGAGGAAAAAAGGAAACACTTCCAGGTAACAGCAGGACTTTTGGTTTAGAAATATGAAAAAAGACTATAGATTCTTATGGTTTGGAACAATGCTGCAGCTAAGCTTACTTTTTGTCAGCTGTTGCGTAGTTCATCATTTGGAAATTATCTGCCTTTAGAGACAGGGTGATCAGGCTACAGTAAAATCACAGGATTATGGTTCAATTGTCTTTAATTCATTTTAATTCTATTAACTATGAAGGCTGAAACAGTTTATATCAGTTGGGAAAAGGTCCTGGCTCAGATACCTCCTTTAGAAATCCATGACTAAACTATCTCAAAAGCCAGCTCTTCAGAAGAAGTTCCTAAGAATGGGAATTTTAATGCCCTGGACGAATCTGCAAAGTGAACAGGGGTGTCAGGGGGGAAATGGAGTCAAGGTCTACAGAGCTGTCAATAGAACCTCCCAGCAGTGACCAGAAAGCCAAATTCCATTCTGACATCTTGGCACTTCTGTGTGGAGTTCATCTCAGATGGATGAAGCGGGGATTTCAGACTTCAAAGCACAACTGTCATGTGTCTGAAGAAATGGTGGGCAGGAATTGATTCATATAAGGTCATCTATCTCTGGAAACCAAGTCTCAAGGGTATGGAAGAAGAATTCTCCATTAGTTTGGATTATGCTGGGAACTTGGAGTGACTCCAACATTACTGGTGTAAAAGACATGAGACTCTGGTCAGATTCTCATAGTTTCTCAAGTGGAATAATTTGCTTTACCAAAGTGGTGAGGAAATGAGACCCATCCCCTTAAGAGATTTCCCATCCATGTGACCCCCTAAGTCCAACACCATGTTCAGTGCAAGCTCCACAGTCCCTTCACCCTCCTCTTCATGAAGATCCAAAGCCCACCACATGCTCTACACCACACAGCAGGGGCAGCTGCACCCTTTTGCTCACCCCTGGACTTCCTCTCTGGATCACGAAGTTCTTTAGTTGTCCACTTCCTACTCATTTCAAACTCTTACATCCAATGGGTTGAGGAAGGTGATTTTCCCCCTCTAGTGCATTCTCATTAAGAACCCACCTGGAGTACTGTGTCCAGATGTGAGGTCCTCAGCACGGGAAAGATGTGGACCTGTTGGAGGGAGTTCAAAGGAGGCCACAAAGATGCTCAGAGGTCTGGAGACAAGCTGAGAGTTGGGGTTGTTCAGACTGGAGAAGAGAAAGCTCCAGGGAGACTTTTTTATGGCTTCTCAGTACTTGAAGTGGGCCAGTAAGAAAGGGACAGTCTTTTGAGCAGGGACTCCTGTGATAAGACAAGAGGGAACAGTTTTAAACTGAAGGAGTATCAGTTTAGATTGGATATTAGAAAGAAGTTTTTTTATTATGAGGGTGGTGAGGCACTGGCACAGGTTGCCCAGTAAAGTTGTGGATGCCCTAACCCTGAAAATGTTACAGGCCAGGTTACATGGAATTTGAGCAACTCAGTCCAGTTAATGTCCCTGCTCATTCTAGAGGTGCTGGAGCTAGATACCCTCTAAAGGTCCCTTTGAAGCCAATCTATTCTGTGATTCTGAACTGGATTTCTCTGTTCCTGGAAACTGTCTGAGACCTCCCACCTTCACAGTACCCAGGACCAAACCAACTGCCTACAAAGCTGCAAAAACACCCCAATACTTTATTTTTAGCTAAATAGTAAGCTTTTCCAGGCAGCCCTCCTTATAACACCTACCCTCTGTGGATACATACCACACAGAGCAAGGACTCTTCATGCCTTTGGAAGAAGAAAAAACAAGGACCACACACATTTCCCATTGAGCTCTACAGTATCCAGGTATGAAAGGGACAGAGTAGGGGGCACTGGACTCTCTATGTGGCCAGTGTTGAATGGATGGAGCTGGCAAAACTGGATTTCACCAGGGCAGACACTTGCCAGCAGCAGTTACTTTTGTTTATCAAGTTCCTTGTAATTGTGTGAATTAGAGACTGGATCATTAGCTTCACAATGAACCAGAATGCTGATTTATTTAATGAATGTAAATGGTCTTTCGTTAGCTAATTAAATTAGGGAAATGAGAACTGTTGGCAATAAAATGGATAGCAAGGAGTGAAAAAGCTTCTGTACCCCAGTGACAGCTGTAATATAGGTCTTTCCATGGCCAAGCCCCTCTGTAAAAGCTTCAAACCAAGTTTCTGTCCTTGAGGGCAGCCTTTTACTACATTATCTGTGGCCAGACAGGGTTCACTGGAGGTCTTTAAGGTCCTGAGACAAGAGAAATGCTGCACTGTGCTTCACTTTGTAGTTACACCTGGTGCACCCAGACTGAGCTGAGTGGTGTCCTTGAGTTTATCAGTGTAAATACAAGCACTTGCATAATAAGTGCAATGAACTATTTCCAGTAATTCTCACTTTTATATACCATGACTCAGTTCCTCAGTGGTTTGGAAATTCCCTGGGTTGAAAACTCTGCTGTTCCAAACCAAATGCTTATGAAAACACTCTATGGCCCTTCTGCAGTCAAGTCCAGCATCTGGTAGGTCCAGTCCTCACCTTTGTCCTAAGCCAGACACAAAAAAATTACCTTCACACGAGGGCTCATACTGGTGATTCCCAGCCATGCATTTCAGAACTATAAAAGACCAGGTACCATACCAAGAACAGATTCTCTGTGTGTTGCAGCAGTCCTCATGTGTTAGGACAACACTGTGGAGAAATTTGAGGTGTCAAAATCACCAAAACTTCTCACATAAATAATATCTGGGAAAATTTCACCTTTGCTGTGCTGAATTCCCAGTTATCTCCTTACTCCATATACATTGCTCACATCAGGAGCCTCTTCTCCCACCTAACAGAGCCACAGCAATGGGACACTCCTTCAATTTGGCTCCTTGTGGCCAAATGATGGACAACAAATCTTACCCATTCCTTCAGAGGAGGCATGGGTATGTTTAAGAGAATAGAGCTCATAGAGGAATGGCATTAATTTTTTGCCAAAGAACATAAATAAAAGGCAAAGTGCTTTTTGACAGGTTTATAATCCACCCATGTATTGCCATCCATGTAGGTCATACATTAATCTGGCCACATCTTACTCAAAACTCCTCTTAATAGGCAACTTAGATACTTTTCGTAGACTATTAGAAAGTGAAGCATTGACTATTAGAAAGTAAAGCAGTAACAGAAATGGCACAAATCACTGTCCTTCCAGAACACCTACAAAAAGATTATTCTCAGGAAGTAAATAAAATATAAGACATCAAGCATCAGGGAAATAAATTCCATCAATTAAACTATGTAAATGACCAAATTCTTAAAATCAAATTAAGCCAGCATAAATAAATCATCAGAAAAAGCCACTCCTTAGCCAGAGGCTATGGAGGAAGTCACCACATCTGTAACTGTTATTAATAGGAATAAGTCTGTAAAGATCTAGATACAGGCTTGAATTTTCAGGCCTATATGTCTACATGGGAGGCAATAATTGGAAAGCAAAGATGGTTAATATGCCTGATTAATTTCACTATCAGAAGACAGGCAATGCAATTACAGAGTCTTTCAGACATGCATGATCCTACACTCCATCACCAACCAAATAAAACGAACACAAACAGAATTAATCAAAAAGAAATAGGAACACTGAGTTTAAGTAAACATAATGCAAAACATCAAAGACACCTTCAATCTGGATTGCTCTCACTATCAGCAAGAGCAGTATAAAATTAAAAAGGTGAAAGAGATAAATTATGCATTCCTACCCAAATTAAGGGAATTTCCAGCACAGGCTCTTGCAATTTTCTTTGGTCTGCAGCCTGGTGGTGTGGAGGGAATACAAAGTGGATAAAGCCATTTTCAGGACAGGATGTAAAGTGCTTGTGGGTGTTGCCACTGGCCATGACTAATCAGGACTTCATCTCTTCCCAAAGCCAGCCTCTAAAAGACCTTTGGGCTGTGGTTGACCTCCTTCAGTAAGCCAAGACTGTAATCTTTTCCTGTTGAAAAGGGGTTGTTGCCCTTCATCATCCCCTATCCCTTGCTCCTCACCCAGAGGGGAGAAGGACTTCTCTCAGCAGCCAATGCATTTCCTCAGCTTTGTTTTCATTGGTGAAGCAGATGTAACTCCTCTCTCTCCACGTCTTCCCCATCCAAATGGACTTTCCCCAGCTGGCTCCATGGTACTACTTTGAGTCATTCCCATGTGAGAGGCTGGGGGTCTTATGTTAAACCTGTGAATTGATACAAGTTAAAAATAATCTTGCCAAAAAAAAAAAAAAAAGAAAAGAAAAGCACTTTAGGAGAGTGAGAGGCAGCCCATGGAAGGGAATGGAATCCAGGGAAAGGGTGACAGCTGTTGAAGCCAGGTTTGGCTCTGCAGTAAGTGCCTTTGAATCTTTGAAGTTCAGCCAAGTTAATGAGTGAAGGGTTACATGTGGAGTAGGGGTTTCCCTTGCCCTCTGTACACCCACCTCCCACCTCTGCAGGATCTCTTGGGAGGGCACAACAAAACAGAGAGCACAGCCAAAACCTCTTAGCTATAAGAAGAACATCTTCACAAGAAGACCTTACACCAGGAAGCCCTTCTTGGTGAGCAAAAGCAGCACAAAAATAGGTGACTTGATGGGAGCTCTTGCCTCCTTCTTTGACAGGAACTTGTGGTGTCTATTTCTGTCCCAGTATGCAGCCTTTTTCTCCTTATTAGTTCATATTACCTTTCCTTCTCCTCTCTTCACTGACCATGGAAATACTATGCTTTCCAAGAACATTACAACATTTTTAAATTTTTTTTTTGGCCTCTAGGGTTTATTTAGTTGACCAATGTACATATTCCATCCTGTGGTCACAAGCAGTGGCAGTAGCTCTTAGCCAAGTTCTGGTACTTCTTTTTTGTATGTTATTTATTCACAGAGGGAGTTGAGTGTCAGTTCACAAACCTAACATAAAAAGGGAGAGGAAAAGCAAGAAAGAGCTCCTCAAATGCTCCACTTTCTCCGAGAGCCTTTTTGCAAAGGTATATTTCCACTATCAGGATAACTTGATGGCTTTCGCAGAACATGGGAAGTTCATAGGAACAAGCAAGTGCAATTTGTCAAATTTTTCACTTTGAAACCAGTTCAGCCCTACTGTGAAGCCCAGAAACCACAGAAGCAGGTGCACCAAAGAGACCATCAGAGTAATTTGATATATCAGGGACACCTTCCACTAGACCAGACTGCTTAAAGCCCCATCTATCCTGGTCTTGAACACTTCCAGCGACAGGGTAGCCACAGAGTAGTGTAGCATGCTTGAAGTGTACGGTATTAAGAATGGGAGGAAATCGCTACATCTGATTTTCCCTCTTCTCTGAGAGGCACAAATCCCAAAAGGCACTCCAGGAGGGACTGATACCGAAAGCCCTGGGGGGTTACTTATTATTTGTATCCACATTTTCATGTTCTCTAAGTTTTGAAATGAGTTCCAGAGTGCAGGTCTGGGTTCCAGTGCAATATAGTTTTCAAGACAAAACCATGGAATTTGGGGATTTGGAGCAGTCAATACCTGTGAAAACCAATAGTTGCTGCTAAATGTTATGGGTGGGATTCAGGACAAGCCATGATTCCCTTCATGTTGATTGATCATTTTGTGTGTTTATGCAAAATAAATGTTTGTTGTGTGTGTTTAGGCAAAATAAATGTTCTGCAGAAAGCACTGCATGAGTTGCTGGTTGCCCATGGTGCTTAAGGTGAAAGGGAATGATCAGATCAGCCATTCCAGCCACCCAGTGGGGCTTTCAGACACTGATGTCAAAGACCAAAAGAATAAGGACACACGTCCATGTGGCTGGTTCCTCCCCTGTGATGTACCTAGGTACCATCAAGCTACCTGATGGTATCTAGCCTGGATGCAGGACATGATGCTCCAGAGCTCCCAGTGCCTTTGGTGCAGAGTGGTTGGTGAAGCTCCTTGGGCAGCAATGTGCCCAGTGCACCCAAAAATCTTCGGTTCTGTTTCCAGCATATCTGGCAGGATCCTGGAAAGCCAGACATGTCACCGCTAGCCAAACATTTCCTTTATCACGAACAACTTTCTCAGCAACCTTACCTACTGAGAGAATGTCAAGAATCATAGAATCATTTTGGTTGGAAAAGACCTCAAAGATCACTAAGTCCGGCTATTAACCTAAGACCACCAATGCCACCACTAAGCCATGTCCCCAAGCACAGCATCTACCATTATTTTTGATCCCTTCCAGGGATGGTGATTCCACCACTTCCCTCTGCAGGAAGGAAGTTACTCTGTGGACCTCCGGAAGATTAGAACACAACAACTGGATTCAGTCAGCCTTGACTCCTTAGACAATATATGTCTCACAGAAGTATCCTTGGGCAACCATGCTGTTTCACAGGAGAGGAAGCCTTTTGCCAGTGTAGCTGGCATTCATGAAATTCCTTAAATGCTTTGAAATGCCTTAGATGATTGCATATTGCTTCCATGCCTTGTTCAGCTGCACAGTAAACAGGAAGACGGGCTCGTGTTGATATCTGGGCTTGATCTGGAAGGATATTGCAGTAATAATCCTTCAGGGCACTGTCCCAAAATATTGTGCTGAGCCAAGCAAATTGGGACTTTTCCCATCCCAATCATTCAGGCTGAACCAGCTCATTTCCCTGACCATAGTGTTTTTATCAGATGATGTGCAGGGACAGTTGTGCCGACATCACTGATTTAGAAGAGCTCTTCCCTTCATCCCCCTGTCCCATTCCACAGGCTGGTTCTAAAAGCAATCCAAGTCAAAGAACTCTGGGCCCTTGGAAAGAATGGAAATAGATATATCTAAAGGAGGTTGGTTGACTTAAATATTGTGCATGAAGTAATGGTACAAGTGAGGCTGAGGAAAAGGAAAGGAAATAAGAGCCAATCACATGGTAGGAAAGTGCTCAATGCCGGCAGAAATATGTCAAAGGAGCTCTTTGTTTAAAGGCATGAAGAGGCTGTGCAATTATAAGACCTCTGTTACTAAAGAAGAGAATTAGTTTTATTTTATTTTTATTTTGTTATCAGTGTTGGTTAAAACCAATAAGGAAGAGCATGAAAAACAAGGTTTTCTGCTGTTTTTTTTTTTTTTTTTCAAGACCATTCTGGAGCTGGGCCATGCTTTGTTGTGCTCAGTTTTCCCCTCGAGTGCAGGCTTTTCTTTACAGGAATATAGCACTTCCTGAACTCCCACCATTCCCAAAATGTTCTCTCAGTCACATTCTCCTTTTGGTGTTTTTGAATCTCTCACTTGGAGAGTAGCAATAAATGGCAGAGAGGGTCACACGTTTGTAGGCTTGAGTCCAAGTTTCCAGCTAATGACTTGAACAGAGGCAGAGCAGTTAGGAAAGGTCCTTTGGAGAGTGATGCTGGAACAACAACAGCGTTTTGCCAGGAAATCAAAGGTGTGAGACTCAAGTTGAAATACAGTCTAGTGAGCCCCAGTGAGCAGGCACTTTGCTGTGAAGCAAGGGAGCCAAAGGTGTTATGTAGCCCATCCAGCACCTCCAGATGCACTTGGCTACTGCTTTTCCTTAAGGACATATCCTTGGAAGTTGCATTTGAGAAAGACGTATGAGTGCACAAGTGAGGTCTGCTGATCTAATAGGAACAGATGCACTTACCTGAAGGCAGAGACAGAAATAACAAAGAAGTGGTTAACTGTTGGAACACATGAACGTTTTCTTTTGGAAATTTAAAGTTGATATTTTCTCTGAAAATCTGCTTAGACCAATTACAATTTACTGGTCTCAGTTCATAAATAAGGCAGGATATACCATTGCCTAAGGAATTCCTCTGAGATGAACAGCACAGAAACAGGCAGCCCAGGACAGCGGTGGAGTCACTATTCCTCAAAAAGCATTTAAAAGGCATGAAGATGTGACACGTGGGGACATGGTTTAGTGGTGGGCTTAGCAGTGCTCTGTTAATGGTTGGACTCCATGTTCTTAGAAGTATTTTCCAACATTAATGGTTCTGTGTTTCCATGAAGAGGTAGGAAACCAGGGTTTGCTTTTTTTCCCTGGTGTTTCACAACAAAGAACTAGGGAAGTGCCCAATCTCACTCACCCAGAAATGGGATCCAGAGGAGTGGATCTAGATGATCATGAGTGAAGATGATCATGACGACAAAAGGAGCACCACAGTCTGTTCTTTCTAGCAGATAATACAGGATCCATGCTGGTGTTTTTTGGGTTTGCTTTTGTTTGTTTGTTTGTGGTTTTTTGTTTTGTATTGCTTTGCTTTGCTTTGCTTTGCTTTGCTTTGCTTTGCTTTGCTTTGCTTTGCTTTGCTTTGTTTTGTTTTAGAAAAAAAGGCAGTTAAGTTGTCAGTCCTTTAACATACATTTCATTTGACCATGCCAAGCAGCCATCAGGGTTAAAACTTAATACACCTCCAAGTTCTTCCCACTGTACTTGCAACAAGCAACTCTCTCACATCCCAGGGATGTGGCTACTCTGAGCCAGCACAATTCACAGTCAGTCAGGGTTTGATTTTGCAAATCCTTCTCTAACGAAAGCTTTCACACACAATGAATCCTTTGACCTCACTGGGCTTGATGACGTGTGTCCCGGGAATTTTTGATGCCTCAGCCCCTGACCTGCCAAAAGCATGGGAAAGCAAATGCCGCCCTCAAGGGCATTTCTACATAGGAAGACCAAGGGACCTTGAATGCTACAAGAGGGCCACAATTTTAATGCTGTGAATGAAGTCTCTGTCAACCATCAGCAAAGAGCACTCTGACACCTCAGGGCTTTGCTGTCGTCAGTGTAAAATGAACAACTTCGTCAGACAGATAGTGTATATTTGTTCCTTTTCATTTCTTTTCTTCTCTTCTGAGTCCTCATGGAGATTTCATTAAAGCAATGTTAAACCAAGGATGTTAGTTTGCAAGGCTGAAATAAGGCATTTGCTGTAACCTTGGCTGCTGGGCTGAAAGACACTGTGAGCATATTGTCAGAGAAACACCGTATGGACTGTGGAAATTATGATTTTTCCTCTAAGAGCCTGTGGAAGCTGTTCTTTGTTTGCATGATGACTTCTGGAAAGTATGCATCTTTAATGAGCAGATCCCTGGTAATAAATCAGGTTGGGATCTCTATGTTTCACAGTGCCATGGGCAGCTTTTCTGCTGTATGACTGACGCTTAAGAAAAGGGAAAGATGCCTGTGGGTACATTCCCACTGACTCCTAACTGGAAGCTGAGGAGATTTAAGACCTGAGGGCATGAATGCATTTGGGCCATATTCAGGGCACACATTTTGGAAACTGAATATTCTTGACAGCCAGGGATGATTCAGACCAGACTATCTCTGTCTGCCAGCTGGGATGAAGTTAATACCTACCATGAACACCTGAAAAGACATTCATAGTGTATTTCCACAGGCTTGTATCCACCCCTGCTTGGAGCATCAGCTTGAACTGGCACCTCCTGAGGTTCCTTGCAGCCCAAATTCTCCTGTAATACTGAGAAAGGTGAGATCCTCAAGCTGAATTTCTCCCCTTCCCATAGTTGGATTTAGGCATGTCCTGAAGACACCAGAAAGGGTGTCATCCAGTATCAGCCTCATAGAGTGAGGCAGCAAACCTGCACAGGACCTTATTGCTGCTGGTGGCTACAGAAAGGCATAAGATGACAGCTCTCCACTCCACTCCCCCAAGGGAGTTTGGGTCCTGTACATCAGTGTTGTACAGACATGAAGGCAAATCCCTTCTGTGCTCTTCAGGCTGCTGAGTCCACGGATGTGGGCTCCTGAAGCATCAGAACACGTGTGGGACATCATCTGATGTTTCATTTAGGTTACCTTTATGATAAATCTTAGTCTAAATATCTTCAAAACAAGATGTAGTTATTTTGCAAAATATTCCTTCTGACATGTCTCATTTTCCTACAAAAAACACAAGTGTTTTACAGCTAAAGATACTCTGTAGGTCCACAAGTTCATTCCTGGTGATTAAAGAGCTCTTTATGTTGTCATCAAGAATTGCAAATGTGCTAATAATTTTTAAATTGAAGTTTTGTCTGAATTTCCCCTTGGCTTTCCAAAGGAGTAGAACACTGATGATACACTTTTGGTGAACTGTCCTGACAGGGAAAATGATGGTTAAACAAATAGGATTTCCCAGAATGACCTTTGCAGAGGAAAAAGTCCTTGTCCCACCACTTCATCAGCAGAGCTGCCTAGCAGAAAAAACCCAGCATACTCAGATCACTTGGAGCTTTGCAGCCTTGAGCAAAATGCCATATTTACAACCACTTTATTGTGAAACTCTGCAATAGAACTGTTTGATGCTCAGACATGTCATTGACCTGGCATTTATTACTTTGTAGTCAGTGGAAAGTAATGGATGGTTCTTAGCCAAGGGAACTGGCCGATGTGACAGGCAGCTGATAAATCTGAATTTTACTATTAGTTCAGAGATAACTCCTTTTATTACCCAAAAACCTCTGCTTCTTGACCCCTTGTCACCTAAGGAATGGGCTGTTGCTCAGTGACATTATCACAAATTAACCTTTAATTTGCTCAGATCTCACCAAGGCACAATGTGCCTAGATGCCACCAAGAGTCATGCAAAAATAATGGGAATGTCAGTAGGAGCATGTGTGCCCCAAGCCAGGCCACCCAACCTGGAACTGGAAGGGAATACTTGGAAATCATAGATTCAGAGAATGGTAGAATGGTTTGGGTTGGAAGGGACCATTGAGTTCTAATCCCCCTGCCATGGGGGGCTATCCATGAGATCAGGTTGACCAGGACCCCTCCAACCTGGCCTTGAACCCCTGGGGCAGACACAAGGTGGCTGGGCAATGTGTGCCAGTGCCTCACCACCCTCACACTAAAGAATTTCCTCTTAACATCTAATCTAAATCTCCCCTCTTTCGGTTTAAAACCATTCCCCCCTCTCCGGTCAATGTCTGGACATGTAAAATCACTCTCCATCTTTTATACATGTCCCCCTTAGGTACTGGAAGGTTCTAGAATGTATCCCTTGAGCCTTCTCTTCTCCAGGCTAAATAACCCCAACCCCCTCAGCCTGTCTTCACAGGACATGACTCCCGCGGCCCATCAAGCCCCAGTGTGCCACAGTTCATGTTTAAAGGTTTGCTCTTTTCATGCAGAGTAGGACACTTTGGTGACTTGTCATCTAAACCCCACTTGGCATCTTGACAATTGAGGTCACAAAGGCAAGGGCTGAAGATTGACAGAGGTTAACTTAGGTTGTCCTAATACAGTTCAAGGCACGCAAACGACACGAAACACCAAATCAGCTGAGTTGGAATGGGTTTGCAACATGAGCATTGCTTTATTACCCAGCTGATATAGCTGACACTGCCAGATATTGGGTGCACCAGCTTCTTTAAGGCTAAAGTGAGAGCAGCAAACTTTGAGAAAAAGTGTTTTGCATTTAATCAGTGTACAAATTAGACTACATCCTACCTGCAGGCACCTTTAGGGTAGAGGTGAAATTAATGAAGGAAAAAGGTGCTTATTTCCAAGAGATAGAAAGGGTACATGGAGAGGAAAGCTGAGATTGTGCTGGCAAGCTAGTTTAAAAATGCCTGTTGGACTGGTAGAGTAGCTGGTGTTGCATAAAGTAGCATGATTGTACAAGACAAATTTTCAGTAGAAATCTCAAGAATAAATCTTGCTTACTCATTACTTTATTTCTGACATAAAAAACTTCTTGTTTGCCAGAGAGCCGAGGGTGTGACGCCAGCACTTTCTTATCAAAGAGTTTTATTAACTAGTCAAAATATTCTGTATATCTCTGCACCTACAGTCTTTTCCCCTTCCCTCATGACTACCCAGGTATTTGCCTGACCTTTATTCTTCTCTTACATAAGTACTTTGCAAGCGTTTACAAACTCACTGATAGTAAAATATTATCTTGGCAAAGTGAGCACAGCAGTGATTTCACATTCTGCTTTTATCAGCTGACTTCAGTCTAGAAACTTCGCAGCCCAGGGTTAATCATATATCTCATGAACTTCATAATCTACAGTCCATGGGTCAGGAAAGTTCACAACCATTTTTATCAGTGTGGGTAAATGCAAAGTTCACTACTGGAAAAAAAAACCAAAAAACCAGCACTGAACTAGAGCATATACAATAAAACAAGTCTCCTGAAACAGGTTCCTTCAGGACTGCTTAGCTACAGAGGGGATGGAAAGGGTAGGAAGCATTTTCACACCAGCTCTTCTGATTTTACCCTGTGTCTAATGAGCCTGTAGGATTCATAGCCACAGGAATCACTCAAGGATAACTACTACATGGGTAAGACTAGCAGAATTCAATGTAGGGTAAGACTAGCAGAATTCAATGTAGGATTAGGCATTTTAAGGGGAATGAGAAATGACAGAACTACAAGATTTTACAGGGTAAAATGAAATTATACCAGAATGGTTTCAAAGTGAAAGATGAGAGATTTAGATTATATATCAGGAAAAAATTCTTTACTATAAGGGTGGTGAGGCACCAAACCTTTCTATGATTGTATGAAAGTGTGAGATCAGAGGGGTGCAGAAAAAAAAATGAGATGGCCAAAATTTCATAGGCACCATAGATGTTGATACACTTTGTGCACCAGTAGCAGCCTCTGTGCTGCAGGATCTGGGTAGGCTGTTCTGGCAATACACTCTGAGATCTTCAGAATAGCCAAAAGAGTGAGGAGGATCTTCACCTGTGGCTCTTGATTCATGCAGATTCCAGTAGTCTCCAAGATGTGAGATGTCATTGCTACCATGAAGGTGTTAATGACAAACCCCTAAACCCAATAATAGTATTGAGGGGGAAACCCCAGAGAGGATCTGTACTGTCTGCACTGATCTCCATAACAGCAGTGCACCACACATTTTCTTTGGGAGATGGGGCTGAATTCCCAGCCCTGCCACAAGTCTCATCTTGCCCATGGGCATCTCATTTGCTACCAAGGCCTCCAGACATTTTTCACACTACAAAAAATAACTCAGCTGCATTCTCACAAATGCAGGCTGTCTTACTAGACCAAGTGGTGCAGGGCACCTGCAAAGATGTGTAATCACCCCTGAGTAATTTTTCTTGAGGGCATTCAGGGAAGGAAAGCATGGTCCCACCTAAAGTTTCCCCGCTTTCAGCAAATTCCCACATATTTCAAAGGGAGGAAAAAGAAATCAAAAGGAGAGATTAATATTTGCTTAATGAATCTGCAGAAGTACATTTCTTTGTGGGAAACTTATTAAAAGTCCCTTCCTCATGGATATGTGGCTGGTAAGTAGGTACTTTGTCAAGTCTGAAAGGAAAAATAACCCAGATCGGAAGTCTAATCACATTAAAACCATATGTGCAGCATATGTCAGCAGTTACAGAGAGCTTTAGAAAAAACAACTATGAAACCTCGGCCTCTGACTTCAAAGGGGTTTGAAAAGAGGCAAAATGTTGATCACTAAATTTCTTCCCATTAGGGAAAAGTCATGAGGATTTCTGTGTGTGAGTTTGTGCATGTGCACATTTGTGTGTGCGTGTCCACGGTTGTGAATGGTTTTGTGACAGAAAACTAACTAGATGTTCCTACCATAACAAAAAATCCTCCCAGAGCTGGCTTCCTCCCTGGGACCCTACAGATCTCAACACACACTGAGTCAGTTTTTTCACAAGCCAGGGCTCTGTTTTAAAATCCAGTCCTGCCTCTGAAAAATGGCTTTATTCAACAACAGCACCATGGGGCTCTGTGTTTCCTGCCTCCCCTGGTTTCAATATGACATACACATTGTTTGCTCTCTTTCCATCAGCCATTGAGACCAAAGACTCATTGTGAGTTGGAGAAGTTAACACAGGCACTTTCCCTTTTCATCTACAATCATCTGTCAAAACACTTCAGCACATAGGTTGGTGGTAACACCCCCTTCATAACCTTGATTCTCTTCTTTATTGCTATGGAGTACCTTTCATGAGGGAATGCATGAGTCCCCAGCATAAACTGAAGTTGTTGCACTGGGTCCTGCAGAAACAGGGGTCAAATCCCTAAGCCAAATACCTGGAGACCTAAAGGCAGAGAGGGGGCAAACTCCTTAGCTTGTGGCTTAGCTGTCAGCACATGCCAGCTGTGCCTGCTCCCCAAACAGTCCTTGGTGATAAGGGTCAGGGTTAAGCCCCCCATCGAAGCCTGTGCATTGATAAAACAGATTTGCCACTTCTGAGGCTCCAAGCAGGAGAAGATGCTTGGAGAGATCCCAGCTTCCCCATCAGCTACATGCTTTCCCAGGGAGATGAAAAGCCCTGTTTCCAATAGGGTTTGGGGATAGCAGAGATGTGAGAGACTTGGAAAGGTGCCAGCACAGAGGTGTTAACAGCCCAGCAGGATGCATTTCTTTGGGGAAACTGGTTCTACCAGGGTGGTGCAATCCCCTTAGTTCACACACGGTTTCCTCCCACCTGCTCCCACCATGAGGCTCCACTGAGCCAGTTCCGTATGTCTGTGAACTGGAAAATAGCAATTAGAAGCTTCTATGAAAAAGAGCTGGTGGAGAAATCAGCGCAGGTACACGGAGTTTCTATGAAGCAGGCTGCCTGTGTATGTGTGGGGGTTTGGATTCTACATCACAGAGCTGTGGTAAAGGACACATTTGGGAGTCTCACCAGAGCAGACAGGATGGACAGGCAACAGAAACTTGCCTCCCAAGCAGTCCCACTGAGATACTTGGCTGACCCTGATCCTGACCCTGACCCTGACTCTGACTCTGCTGTTGCCCTGTGGAATAGAAGATGGATACAATTCAAGATAGGGTTCCTCAGTCCTCTGAACTGGCAAAGGGCTGCAAGGAAAGGCCATCTTCTTTCTCAGGGGACTGTGCCTGGAAAAGAGGTTCTGTCCTTTCTCATGTGGCAGTTCTTCAGCAAGGTCCATGCACCATTCTCTCCTCATTCGATGGCTGTCAAATATGAATCTCCCTGATGTCCCTGATAACTTCCCTCAATGCACACCTTTTAAATCCCTACACAGCACACACCACAAGAGAACCCCATTGGATCCTTCCTTCACTGGCCCCCAGCTTTGCTCCTCTCTCACACCGACCTCCAGCACACAGACCTAAAATACCATTAACTTCAGCCCAAAGTAAGGACTTAGTGATTTAGAATTTTCTCTGCTGCTGTTTTCAAGGCTCTTGGGAAAGCGCTCAAGTTGAGAAGCTCCATAGAAGTGTCCCTGACATGTACTACCACACCAAAAATATTTATAAATTCAAGCTGGTGGGAATCTGAAGTGCCAACTCATTCAGTAAACTACATGACATTTTGTTTAAAGATCCATTTTCTTGATCATCTGCAAACATTTACCTTACATTAGGAAAATGAAGGATATGTCAACTATCAAAAGCCACTGAAAAATAATTTAAAGAAAACTCTTGAGGCTCCTTATGACAAGAAAGACATTGAGGTGTTGAAGTGTGTACAGAGAAGGGCAAGAGAGCTGAGGAAGGGTCTGGAGCACAAGTCTGATGAGGAAAAGCTGAGGAAGTTGGAAGTGTTTAGCTTGGAGGAAAGGAGGCTCAAGGGAACCTTGCTGCTCTCTACAAGAGGGTGTAGTCAGGTGGGGGTCAGTCTTTTTTTCCAAGTTACAAGTGATAGGACAAGAGGAAATGCCCTTAAGTTGCACGGGAGGAGGTTTAGATTGGTTACTAGGAAAAAATTCTTCCCCAGAAGGGTTGCCAAGCACCAGAGGTGTTGATGGAATCACCATGTCTGGAGGTGTAGGTGTGGCACTTGGGGACATGGTTTAGTGGTGGGCTTGGCAGTGCTGGGTTAGTGGTTGAACTCAATGACCTTAGAGGGCTTTTCCAACCTAATCAATGACATGATTCTAGGGTTCAAGATCTTGGTGAAGCTTAAAAAATTAGTATCTTCTTTTCACATTTCTGTTTTTGTAAGGAAAAGCTGTTTTGTGGTAACCTGATTCATGAGCTCAACGCACTTGGGAGCTGAACACACTTCAGTTTTGGATGTGGTCTGAAAGATTGCAGAAAGAAATTCGAACCAGCCAAGGAAAATGAGTTAAGAACAATGGTTGTGACTCACATGGATTCTGGAAAATGATTTTGCTTGTTTAGCCTAGAGAAATAAGAGCAGATAACACCATACAGTCACTTCATGTACAGGACTGTGAGCAGAGGGAGAGGGGCTGTGCAGATTTAGCCGTGGTGGATCGAGCAAGGAAGGGGAGATTAAATTTAGCTGGCTATTAGGAACAATTTCCTGAGAGTGAAGACAATTAGGCAGTGGAACTGTTTTGCCTAGTGAGGTAATTACTGCACAAACACTAGATGGACACAAGCCAAGATTAGATAAGTATAGTGGAAAATGTAGTACAAGGTCTCTCCTGATGAGCCCAGAGGGGCTGGTTTTGCTGGCCGTGCGCCCGGCCAAGCAGTTGCAGCAAACTTTCCCTGAAGAGTTCTTGAGACAACAGGGGCTTTACTGGGACAGGGACTGCAGGACCAGAGCTGGCTTTCGTCAGGGCAGAGAGCAACAGAGAGCCATGCATCAACCCCACCTTCCATCAAAGCCCACAAAATGTCTGAGGAAGTTAAGAAATGAAAGTTGAAGCAAAAAAAAAAATTAAATAGTAACTTTTGTAAGGGAGCATGAGCCTTTGTTAGGCTTTGTAAAGCCCCTTTTTGTTTCATATGGGGCTTGGATGTTTCTGCACTTGTTGGTTCATGTTGGTTTTTTTCTCTTTTCACTGACACATGTCGAGTGTTTGCTGAGTCTGGAGCTGGGACAGCTTCCAGAGAAAGGAGGCAGATATTTGGAAGAGTCACAGGGCTGAGAGCAGAACACTTAAAATTCTGGACTCCTTTAATATCTCTCAGAAGGAGGAAGAAGCTGAGTCCTTTCCAAAATATATTTTCCTCAGCTATGACAATATAGGGTAACTCCTTCCCCTGTAATCAGGGTGAGAAGATGGGAGCAAGACCCTGTCCCACCGGCAGACGAGGCCTCATCTCAGTACCATGGCTGAAGTCTAGAAGCAAAGGCAACGTGGGGAAAGGAGCAAGCAAGTCATTTTGGGTTGAAAGTAGAAGCACAGAGTGATGCTCTTGGGGTACCCATGGAATCCATCTGGATACCACACCAGGGTAATCTAACCCTGGGGCTAAACTCATTCTCACATGTCCCTAAGAAGTCCCAGGAGGGCAACAGGCACTCCTCCCCTTCAATAGCTACTCTCTTACATGAACATTCCTGGATCATACCCTGATATAATCCAGTTAGAGGTTATCCCAGCTCAAAAACTGGCTCTGTAAGACAGAGGAGAGCATGAATGAATAGGACAGCCACCCATACACCCAAAAAAATGGAAGCAGAGCAATGCTCAGTGTCAGCCCTGGGTTTTATCTGCCAGCTCTTTATTTAATGCAGTAAGTTGTCAGGTATTTCACACTGGAAATTAGGCCACTTAATCAAAATGTGTTGTCCAGAGATGCTTAATAACAGCATATTTGCCCACTATATTGGTAATAACCCCCTTGATTTATTTACCTGTCTTATTAAATAGATGTAACCTTTCTTTTAGGGGAGAGAGGCAGCTATTGCCCACCACCATTACTTTTCTGTTTAGGGAAATTCCTCCTGAGTGGAAAAAGCCAGAGCTGAGCAAACGGTATAAAGGATGCTGAGTGGGCCAGAAGTCAGGGAACCCTGCATCATCGTGCCTTCATCTCCTGTACAGTACCATCCCAAGATTTGCACATGGGTATTATTCAACCCCTAGTTTGGAGCTGCAACTGGGCAACGTTCAGGTTAGAATCTTAAGATCATTTAGTAAGTAAAAGACCTCCAAGACAATCAAGTTCAACCATTAACCAGCACTGCCAAGCCCACCACTAAACCCTGTCCCCAACTACCACATCTACATGCATTGGAACACTTTCAGGGATGGTGACTCCCCCACTTCTCTGGGTAACCTGTTCCAATGCCTGACGACATCTTAGGGAGGAAATTTTTCCTAATATCCAATGTAAACTGGCCCAGTAGAACTTGAAGCCACTTCTTCTGCTCCTGTCACTTGTTACTTGGGAGAAGACACCAATCCCCACCTGGTACATCCTTCCTTCAGGGAGGTGAAGTTTACAGAAATCTAATTTCCCTACCCCTCAGCAGGGCTGGTTACTGCAGCAACAGCATGTTGACCATGTCTAATTCCAGAAGATGCTCTTTCCCACAGTCCTGACGCTCTATTACCTTCTACTTTCAAGCTCAGACAATGAAGAAGAACTCCTGTCATTGCCTACGGTGCAATCACACCAAAGTGCCTGGGATGTCAAATTGTTCCTCCAAGCAGAATCGAGCACTATTTAGGGCAGTTAGCACTAAGCATCTAATGTGCAGTGCTGCCCTGAGAAAGCAATCCAGCTTCATCTCTGCTGTCTCTTCTGCTCCTAAGTAAGGCCTCTTCAGACATTTCAGGGATATTTTTACTGTGATCACAAATTCCTTTCCTGGCTAGTAGCCCCTTTTGACCTTCTTTATGTGGATGTTTCCCACTCCAGTGTGTTAGTCCCACATGCTTCAGGGGCTTCATTCATTCATTTTGTCTGTGCTGGCTTTTTGCTGATGTGCATCTCTTGAAACCGATGATGTTACTCCTCTTTAAAGTATTCAAACAAGTAAGGTTTATGTGACTCCTATGAAGTAAAATCAGGTTGAAAAGCCCAGGATAACTGGAGCTCAGCTCAAAACCCCTCGAAATCCACACTGAACCTCATTTTCACGCCCTGGTACCTCCTTCCTGTGACTCTGCCACTCCCAGTGTGGGGTGCCCAGGAGAGGGGCTGCATGAAAGGTGAAAGGTCCAAGGGACCTCTCCAGTCACCCCCTTTCCATGCATCCTTCATTTCTCCCATGCCCCATCTCACCACACAGCTCATCATCCCACAAGGAAGAAAGGGACCTGCAGGACCTGAGATTGTTCTTTAATCATTACCTTACTAACTTTTATTTCACTCTATGACACCCATAATTTAAGTCTAGACCTAATAAACCCCTCTGGAACATGGTGATGCCACGGCCAGGCACAGTGAAGGTAAAAATGGGAAGCAAAGTTCATGAGTGCTTGAAACCATTGCAAAATGTCCTGAAAATGCTTATATAAGAAAGTAAGAACTGCCTGTTCATTGTGGCCATCGTTCGTCACCAGTGTCTCAGCTCTTGCCAATTTACAGCCCAGGGAGACCAGATCAGGCGGGTTCAGGCAATTCATTATGTGAACTTTACCTAAGCAAATACAGGCTGGGATGAATAATTAACAGGAAGCTGTAATACTGAGCTGTCCTAGGAAAGGTGGGAAGCAGCAGAGAGAATGATGAGAGAATGTCAGTCTTGTAAAAAAACAACATTTTTTCTGACCTTCACTCTAAGCCTGGGCTAGACCTGTTCTGCTCTTTTCTGATCCAAGCAAAAGCTCTCCTGCAAGGATATAATATGGGGAGAGACAGAAGGGGTGTTTTTTGAGAAGAGCATTGCAGGACATCCAGTGTGGTCAGCATGTAGCCAGGTTTCCTCTGTTCAAAGAGGCACAAAAAAGAGATGAAAAGATTCTCAAAACTGAATTGGGCACCCAAGTTCACATTTACCAGCGCTGGTGGGGATGAATGCCTTCTTCATTCCTCTAGAGAGCTTTTTCCCTGAGCTGAAGTTCCTGTTAAGGTACAGCCAGGAGGTACCTGCTGAAGTCAGCTCTGAAAGGCTGTTAACATGAGAAAAATGCTCTCTGCTTGAGCCAAAACCACCAAGCTGAATATTTTCCTATTCTGTTCATTGTGTCTTTGCTCAGGTAACTCAGAGCCATGGTTGTTTCCCCAGCAGTAGGAAAGGAGTCTGTTTACCAATTCAGAGCAGCCTGGGCAGACCTGGTGAGGTCCTTGCTATGGTCTGGAGAGCCCCAAAACTTCTGCAGGTGTTCATGACAGGAGACTGCTGTAGTTGAAGGAGATACCTACCCACCCAGCAGAGCAGTTTAGCTCTAAATACTGCTCAGATGGACAGGACTTTGAGCAATCTGATCTACTGGAATCAGTCTCCGGCAATGGCAGGGGTTTCGGAACTAAATGATCATGAAGCTCCCTTCCAACTCAGGCCATTCTATGATTCTATGATTCTATAGTACTATGATTCTCTGGTTCTATGACACAAGAGCTCACAAATTGACCTACTGTCACTCAAACCATCCAAAGGTGAACATGTTTCCCATCTTTGGCTTCAAGGCCTGTGTCCCAGGACCTGAGAACAGGCAGGCTTTGACTTATTATCTGTAAATTTCCTGACAGTGGACTTGATCCCCTCATCCATGTCATCAATAAAAACTTTGAGCAGAACAGGCTCCAGCACAGAGCCCTGAGGGACACCCCTGGTGACTGGCCAGCAGCTGGATGCAGCACTCTTCACCAGCACTCTCTGGGCCTGGCCATCCAGCCAGTTCCTAACCCAACAAAGAGTGCCCTATCCAAGTTGTGGGCTGCCAGCTTTTCCAGGAGTGTGCTGTGGGAGACAGTATCAAAGGCCTTGCTGGAGTCTAAATAGACACCATCCACAGACTTTCCTGCATCCAGTAGCCAGGTCACCTGGTTATAGAGGGAGACCAGGCTGGTCAAACACGACCTACCCCTCCTAAACCCCTGCTGGCTGGGTCCGATACCCTGGCCACCCTCTAAGTGCTGTGTGATGACACCCAATATAAACTGTTCCATTGCCTTACCTGGTACTCAGGTCAGGCTACCTGGCCTACCAGGATCCTCCTTCCCACCCTTCTTGTGAATGGGTGCCACATTGGCCAGCTTCCAGTCATCTGGAACCTCACCAGTGAGCCAGGACTGCTGGTAAATGATGGAGAGTGGCTTTGCAGGCTCATCTGCCAGCTCCCTCATCACCCTGGGATAGATCCCATCTGGTCCCATAGATTATGAACATCCAAGCTGCTCAGCAGATCTCTGACTGTCTCTTCCTGGATAACAGGGGGACCATTCTGCTCCCTAGTACATCAACCAACCCAGGAGGACAGCTGTCCTGAGGACAACCTGTTTTTCTGTTGAAACTTGATGCAAAGAAGGTGTTAAGTACCTCTGCCTTTTCCTCATCTTTACTTACTAAATTCCCTCCCACATCTAATAGAGAATGGAGGTTGTCCTTGCCCTTGTTTTTGCCATTAATGTATTTATAAATATATTTTTATTGTCCTTACAGAAATGGTCAGAGTTCTAACTGGGCATTTTCCTCTCTAATTTTTTTCCTACATGACCTAGCAACTCCCTTAAACATTTCCTGATATACCTGACCCTCCTTCCAAAGGTGATACATCCTCTTTTTCATCCCTAGTTTCTTCAAAAGCTTCTTGCCCATCCAGGCCAGTGGTTTTCTTCAACAGCTTGTCATTCAGCACATAGGGACAGTCTGTTCCCTGTTCCTGTGCCTTCAAGATTTCTGTTTTGAAGCACACCCATCCTTCCTGGACTCCTTTGTTTTTAAGGGCTGCTTCCCAAGGTATTCTCCAAATTAGTCTCTTGAATAGGCCAAAGTCTGCCCTCTAGAAGTCCAATAGGGAAATTTTATTCATGCCCCTCCTTGTTTCACCAAATAGTGAAAACTTTATGATTTCATGTCTTGACAGTGAAAAGTAAAAAGCAATCAAAATACAGGAAGCAAGTGAGAACTCTATACTTTCTTTGCAATATTTTGCCAAAGAGGCATATTTAACCTATTAACCTCCTTACTTCAGACAGACACTATGGGCTGGGAACACTACACCTGCTGTAGCATTTGGTGGTGCATGTTTTCAGCTCGGGTACCTGAGTCTGTTTCACCACCCAAAAAAGGTAGCTTTCATTTTGGAATGGAAGGGACCAGCCATGACTCTTCTCAGGTTTAAGAACCTAAAATTTGCAAATATTTTGTATAAAGAAAAGCAAGATCCTGGTGTAAGAATTTTCCAGTGTTTGCCTTAACTCTTCTACACATGTGGAGCTATGCAGATTTGCGAAGGGTTTTGATCTTGTTTTACTCAGAGTCTGGGTGATGCAGCCAGAAGTAATAAAATCACAACTGCTTGTGTTCTCCCTCTTTTCCTCCCTCCCTGCCTTCATCCATCTACCTCTGTATCTACCTATCACTTGTGCTGTTCTGGCAGTAACTGAATCCTTTCCCATAAATTCAGTGGCAATGGAGAGGTTCCCACTGAGTGTCCTGGAGTTATTGGAAGGATTGATAGGATTAAAATACCTCCTATGGTCATGTTCAAAGCTTTTTCCTTAATTGTGTTCATTTCTTGATAGGTTTTTTCCCCTAAAATCAGCCTACAGGGTACATTCATGTTTTACAGATAATATGTATCCATTCTTCAATTCAAACAGATTCCAGGAGGATTTTTTCTAAGATCCTGAAGAAAACTCCTTGCTGCTGGTCAGATGAAACTGTGTCAGGTGGGAAGTCCCCCCACTCTTGTGTTTGAGGACCTCCCACTTCTCTCTTTGATCCTGTTCCCTGGGGAATTTCCACTGCTCTTCCTATTTCCTTCTGGTCTGAATTTCTCAAATTTCAGTTTGGCAAACTAAACCCCTTAACAAGAGAAAGAGCTTGCTGGGATTGGTATCAGTTTACACAGAGGTGCCAGGGTGAAAAACACACAATGTTTGAGTATTGGAAACAACAAGGACTGGTGTATAAGAGCGGTCAGGGCAGGGTCTAGTAAGGAAAGATGAACATCAGTTTGTTTTTCTTTTTCTTACTGAGAAATAGCACTTGAAGGAATCAGTGAGAGGTGATGTGACCTAAAATGTGTGTGCAGAGAGTTGCATCAAACTTGGAAATAGAGCTGAGGAGGGTCTGAGATGCCCAAGTCTGGTAGAGATGGGCTCTGGCCAGGCTCTGTTGGTAACCAGCGCTTGGCTCTGGAGCTTTGTTTTAGAGTGGGATCCAGTTCTCCCTTGGGGCTGCAAGAAGGGATGGGAACCAACAGAGAGAGACCTTCTGACAGCTGCCCTCCTATTCCAGCTAATTTCTCCTCTATTGCCATTCCTTTGGCACTGCAGCTCTTCGCATTTCAGATCTTACTAAATATGAGCAAAGGGGCGAGAAGGCAGAGGAGAACAATGGTGGGAATGGTGTCAGTATTGGGATGCAGTAGGGAGGGAAGAATCTTGAACAGCTAAAGCTCTTTTTTTCTTCTAGTTCTAGACTTGACAGGACCATCCAGATTGAATCAGATATAACCCCTCTCCACCTGGGCTTTTCTTCATGCATATCCCCAAAACGCCAAAAAACACAACTGACTTGCCTCCAGGGTGCCAGGGATTTGGTACGGATATGCTTTGTTTCTGCTTTTTTCTCTGGGATGGGATGAAGGAAATTCAGTAAGAACATGAAGCACAGGAGGAGGGTAAAAAGAGAAGAGAACAGTGAGTGTTAGAGGAGATGCAAGGAATTCTTTGCAAACGGCAGAATTTTGTGGTTGTAAAAGCAAAATATCTTTGTTTGCATTGGCCGTGAAAACAAAATATGTGTGACTGTTTGTCATTTATTCTTGATTTGGTGTCCAGTGGCAGCTCTTGCTCTATGAAAAGCTGGGAGCAGTGTTCCTTCTCCTGGTATGTGAAGATGAACGTGGTTGAGGGCCAGGCCAAGGAATTTGGTTCCTCTGCCAGGCCCTGAAGCAGACTGGCTGCCTCAGACACACAGCACGACAGCGAACATCCCTGTGCCTCAAAATGTTTAACCATCCAGGGCCCACTGGCTCCAAAGGGAGTGAGAAGAGGGAAGGGGCAGTTGCCTCTGCCAGTTTGGAAAATATTGAGTAGTGGATTAAAGAAAGCATTTTCCTGAGTGAATTGGATCCTTTTATGATGAGGATTCATAGCACCTTTGGACTAAAATCTTAACCAGCATATATTCTGACTATGGGCATCCTTAAATTTCAAAGACACTCTCTCCACTCTCTTTACAAAGGTCAGAGCCTAGGCTCAAACACATCAGATACCTAATTCTCTTAGGCTCACCCATCATTTCCTAGACCCCAGCCAGGCTTTCCTGGCCACATCCTAGTACTCCAAAGCTGAAGGGTTCTGACAGGGATTCTGATAGATGTTGTATTGTACTTTATATATGTATTGATGTGTCATCTTTTGTCATGTTAACGCTTGCAAAGGTCTTGAAACCCTTAGAAATAAAAAGGATTTGGGGATCAGGCAATCGCACACATTGCACATATCAGTTTGCTGAGCAGGGAATGGAGTTAAGCACACATTTAAGGGAATTCTAGGCTTTAATGCATTCTGAAGGCACCCCAGGTTGCTGTTTTTATGCTGTTCTGCTATAACAGCATCTGCTGGGATATTGTTCTCTGAATTAGTCAGGCCAAAATTTAGGAGATCCCCATATCTGCAGAGTACTACAGGAAGGTATTTTTGTTTTGGTTTCTGTTTCAATTCCTCAGTCTTTATACAAGTTGTTAAAAAGGGCTGCAAGCTTCAGGCTGCCTACCTTCCTCTCTTGCTAAAGGCATCACTGTTATTTCAGGTAAAGCTTTCCTTCTATACTCTCTTGTTTTATTCCACGTCAGCAGCTGGGTTAATTTTGAAGGGTTTCATCTGCATGGGGGTGAAAGCACACAGCCATGCAGCCAGGTTGATTTCTGAGCATGGCAAGACAAAGCAATCTCTTCTTTCTGTATGCCTTCCTTGGATTTATTGTCAGCATCAGCCAGGCTCCTGGTTCCAGCTGCAAGTTTTTATTATTCCAAGAATAATAATTTGGCTAACAGAGACCTCTCCCTGCAGACAGAGGGAAGGATCAACCCAAATTGATATTGCAGATGGAAGTTTGCTTGGAACGGTGAACAATACCAAAGAGAAAGCAAAGGTGTTTGAACAGAAGCACCTACCTTTTTTCCCCTGGTTGGCCTTTCTCCTCTCTCTCTCTCTCCTCCCTCCACAACTTGAAAAAAAAAAAAAAAAAAGAAACATAAGCGCAGAACTATGTAACTGGAAGAAAAGCAGCATAAAGACGGGCTATCTGGTTTCCTAAAGTGCAGATTCAAATCCAGTGGCTTATAGCATATTTGGTTCAGGTCCTTTGGAAGAAATGCAGAAGACACACAAAGGAGGCACCTACAGCATCCATTTACCCACCCACTCATGGGTTGTTGTGAGTCCTGAAATGGGTAATTGGCTCCTCACTTATTGAGCTGAAGCACCAGAAAAGGGGGCCTGAAAATGGCCCTTTTGCCCCAATTTCTCACCCATCAGATGGGATTCATCACCAGCAGAGAAGTGGGCACAGGAGATAGGAAGGGCACCAGTTACTTTGGCAGTCAGGCAATATGGGAGATGAGAACTGTCCTGGAAATGGAAACATTACTTGGTCTTGTTTGTCTTTCTCTAAATACTTGGTTTTACTGATGAGATTAATTCCCTTTGGGTGAGGTTAGCATTAATCCAGAGCAGCAGTGCTTCCCTCCACAGGGCACAGCCAGACTTCTGCCATTGTCCTGGGGACAGAATATATGTCCAAAGCACAATGCCTGTCAGCCCCAAACAGGCTGCTCTGCTAACAAAACCACCCAAAACTTCACTTTTCCAAGAGCAGTCTATAGTGTTGAAGTCCCCAGTGCTCAGTCCTGGTTATGGTTGCTAATATGAACTCTACACTTCACCCACAGGCCCCAGTTTTCTCCACAAGGCATCCAGATGCATTCCTAAGCTCCACACACTCCACTTTTCCACAGTCACAACTGCACGACTCAGTGCTGCGCAGCAGTTTTCCTTTCCAAAGCGTTTTGCAAACATGAGCTGAGTAAGGCTTGCCAGCAGACCCATTCCTTGCCAATTGTATTGAAGGGGCCTCTGAGGAGAGCTGCTGCAGCTCAGCCCAGAGGTGCAATTTCATTTTCAATTGTATAAGCATTTGGGGGGAGGTTGAGAGGCGAAGAAAGTTGTTGTTCAGTTGCCACTGAGATTTTATGCTTATTTCATTGCTGTGTCTACTTACTCAGGAATGCAACAACATCCTAGTCACTGATAACAAGCTCACCTCAGAACATGAGACTTCTGAGCCTTGAGGGAAGACAATAAAGGTGATAGTTAATGTCTCTTCAGAGTTAAAATCTGTGACTACAAGAAAGATGCTGCTTCTAAAACTATATGCCATTTTCCTTGTCCCACTTCTATCCCTATGGCTGGAGGGAATTAGAGCAGAGGCTGCAGTTTGCAGATCAAAAACTCTGGCTGCAATAAATTTAAACAAAAAGCAAGTTCTGGTCTCTCAGTCTTTTCATGCCATCGGCTTCTCCTCTCATATTACACCACCTGGAGCCCCTCTTCATGCTGCAGTTGGGGGTGGCACCACACAAACAGGGGTGATGTACTGGGAACAGCACAACATGAGGAGAGCATCTCCATTACAAGCCTTCACAGTTATTCCATTGAATCACAGAACTATTTGGGTTGGAAGGGACCTTCAAGCTCATCTAGTTGCCAGCAGGAACACCTTCAACTACAGCAGAGCTCCATCCAAGTTGGCCTTAAACACTTCCGGAGATGGGGCAGCCACAGCTTCTCTGAGAAACCTGTGCCAGTGCCTCACCACTCTCACAGGGAAGAATTTCTTTCTAATATCTAATCTAAACGTGTTCTGTGTGAGGTTAAAGTCTTTCCACCTCATCAGAAGTCCCTCTCCAGCTCTCTTGTACCACTTTTAGGTACTGGAAGGGCCTCTAAAGTATTCCCACAGCCATCTCTTCTCCAGGCTAAACAACTCCAACTTGCTCAGTCTGACTCCCTGGGAGAGGTGCTCCATCCCTCTGAACGTCTTCATGGCATCCTTTGGACTTGCTCCCGCAGGTCCATGTCCTTCTTATACTGGGGGGCCCACAGCAGGATGCAAGACTCCAGAGCAGAGTACAGGAGGGAAATCATCTCCCTCAACCTGCTGTCCACACTTCTTTTGATGCTGCCCAGGATACAGCTAATTTTAGTCTTCTAACTACTAGTGAATTTCCAAGCTGTAATATGCTGAACTTGTATAAAGCTTGTCCCCATGGTTTTATATAAAAAT